>NC_064615.1:446583381-449000048 GCF_023898315.1 Schistocerca nitens
TCTGAGTTAAAATGTACTGGCGTATAACGATCATTTTAATGTTTTACATTTCCATGCCTGTAAATTAATAGAATAACATTAATGTAGGCTAATGCTGTTAAGACCTGTACAGCCTTTTATCATCGTGTTACTGACGACACAATGTCGTATATGTATTCAGGTTTCTAGACGCCCATGCCATGGAAACGTTCACACAGAGCTGCCACTCAGTCACTATGGCACCTTGACAACAGTAGCTTCTCTCGTGGTTGTGTGTCACCATATCTGGTCTGGGTAATGACGCTGGAGAAAGGAACTTTCCTGCAGCGTTTATTTATGACTCGTCGGCATGGACGTCTTTGATGAAATCGGTCTGAATCGATACCTTGATCCTAGTTGGCGTCCCCAGGTGGACTTCCTCGATTGCCCCACTTCGGCCGTCACGTTACCATGACAACGGCGTTCTCTTCAGTACACATTTCGATGATATTATGGCGGCCATCTTAACCTTCGCGTTGTCTAGGCAACGGCGCCGTATTAAATTTTTACCAGAGGGCACTGCCTAGTAAATATATGTACGGTGTGCATATATTTTAATGGTTGTATCTATTAAGTTAATTTTACCTCTTATTATCTCTTTATGTAATATCTATGTGCGTATAATTACTACTCTCTTGTTTATTCCTTTATCGTCAAAACATTAGTAAGAATGATTTGTTTCTCTTTCACAGCAGTGTTAAGTCTGTTTATTGTATTTTAACATAAATGACTACTTGCCTTATGCTTGATAATGTTTTAACATTTTATGTACTCTTACGTGGCCTACGAGAATTTATTGTGCAAATTTCATAAGCTCTTATGAAGCGTTTGTCATTGGGTGGTGATGACGTAAGCCATAGTCGGAACGGCGATTGCACTCTATTTAACCCGTGGCTCCACAGCCCTCAGTCCCCCGCCCCCCTCCTTCCCTCCATTCTTCCCTTCTCCCTCATCTCCATGCCCCTGGCAGATCCTGTGTTTTGTTCATCGTCATCAGTGTGCTACGTCAGTGTTGTGTTTGATGCTGTTCTCCTGTCCGTCGAGAGCTGTGATTTTAATTGTGTGCTGCACTTGTATATTGTGCTACGCCATCCATCGATACTTTTATGATGCAGCCATACTTCGCCTTCTGTTTTTTTTAATTGTCCCAGTGTGTGGTTTTTTGTGCTCGATAGTTTTTAAGGTTTTTGTCTCCATTTTACAGTCGCCCCCTTTTTGTCTGTTTTCGTCCATTATGTTCCCCCTTTTTTATAATTTTGTCAGCCATATTTTCTCCTTTGTAATTTTAAATGTCTTCTGTTGTATCACTATTGTCTTTTGGCTGAAGAGCGGCGCATATGCTGCTGCCAGGCCGCTCCGGATGGGGAACTGAAATTCATAAAGAAAAAAAAAAAGTCTTCAGTCACTGTAGGATCGTGGTATCACGAGAAAACTGAGGAGCCGACAGCATCAGCTATAGGGGTAAACGCTACAACCTTTTTTCGATTTTTTACGCTATATGCGATAGTATTGTTTGTAATTTTTACTACAGCTTTTCTGTATCTTAAGAGTATATGTAGTGGTACTGTTTGTAACTTTCTGTTCCTACCCTTGCAGAGCCAAATATTCTAAAGATGGCTTCTATATAAGCCGAAACCGGTCAGTAAACATATATCACTGCGATATCAGCTGAAAACTGAAAAACACCGAATTCCAGTCCTGCGAATGTAATACGCTTAAACGTTGAATAACTTGTTACGGAGACAGTGAAACAGCGAATATAAGAAATTGTTATAATTTTTGTTAGTTACTAGAGAGCTGAGCGTAGTAAATGATGTAAATTGCGAGTTTTTAAGTAATAAACATACCATCAACTCTTGCCTAGTTTGACTGGAATAATTTTTAAGCATTCCTATAAACAATAAATAATTGACAGCCATCATAACAAATTCACTGGGATTTGGCTTGTCCATTGAAGAGTGCTGAAGACACTTGGAATTCAGAATGCTGCTAAGGAATGTGTTTTATAAAATGTTAATTATTTAGGATCACGTACTGACTTGTAATTTAGTTTTATGCAGAAGTGTGTGGCACGTTTAAATGAAGTTTCCTTCTAACGAAGCTCTGAGCACATGAAATCTCAGAAAGACTGTATGTAATCATACGCAATCTGATCATTTTGTCTGACGGTAATGCCATTTCGTTTGGATCCTTCCTGAATTCGTTTTAACATGAGACACAGTTACGGCTCATGAAAGGATGCTGCTTTGATCACTGTAAGCAAAGAGAAAACAGCAAGTTAAATTATGTGATCAGCAACGAACGACGGCCCCATTTCTCAAATGGTAAATACCAATCCAAGTGAAACACGATTTGTGTCTGGTTGAGACAGGCAAATGAGAAGTATATCTCAATGTCCAAAGAGCACATTCGGACCATTACTTGCTCTAACTTCTAGCTGGAAAACAAACTCTTGCAAGGCGTAATCCTTCGGCTCCAACTCAGAATTAAGTAATACAATGAAATGAGAGGCAAAACGAGCAGTACTTACACGAAATTCTCATTGTTTTTCTTATTTCAGTTTTACTGGTGGTTACAAGCGGTAACAAGTAAAAATTTTTCTAGCTACAAACATTGGCGAAAGATAAGTAAATAAGAGTGAACGGAATTAAGACTCTTTCATTGACAATACAGCAAGGGCAATAAGTGTATCATTCCCAAAGTTTACTCAGTTGCAAAACACTGATGTTTTCTTATCTTTACAATAAAACATAGTAGAAGTTAGTCAAACTATTTTCATTTCGTTAACTGTACGTAATATTCCACGTTACTTATATGCAAATGAGTACGGTTGGGATCAGGATAATGTTTTGGTAGTGGATGAATTGACTATTGGAAGTAACATGCACTAAATGTTGTAGTAGGCAGTTTCGTTTTTCCGACGAAACGAGGTTTTTAGGTGATCTTCTATATTTAGTGCACGCTGAATTCGAAAATGTAACTCACTTTGCTCAATCAGGTCATGTTTCTTCGCTACTTCGATATTTAGATTGTAACCTATTAGGCATATAAGTCATTTAGCTGTTTGAAATTTTTAAGGTTATTGTCACGAAGCGAAGTTATTTTCACATCGTACAGCTTAATCCTATGTGGTATTGTAATAAACGTAGTTAACATTGATGAAAAAACAGTTCTGGTTATCAATGTTTTCATTAACACCTTTAAATTGACGCTAGACGTACGGTCATAGCTGGCAACTTTGTATACAGAGAAAAAGTTGGCAACTGTAGAAGAGAGAGAGGTGGAGGGTTGTACTGACCTCGCTTCTAGCTTGAACCAACCTGCAGGGTAATATAACTAGAGCTTTCTGAGCGAAAGCAACATTGTTATAAATGAGTCGAAAGTTCAAGAATCGTCCTAATCGATTTGGCTACATCCGTCGTAAAGTTATCATGCCACGTAGGAAGCTAAAAATTACTCGTCTCGTGAGGAAAATGTATGGATACTTTGGAGTTAAAATAGTTAAAATTGGTGGCAAGGAGAAAGCTTTCACACCACATGTGCTGAAAATGAGAAATTTCCAGTGTAAATTAATGTCTGATTTTCGTTAACTTCATATATAGTCGGTAATGGTGCCTCTTCAATTAATTACAATAAGTACCTCAATTGAATTACTTTAATTAATGCGTCTGGTCTTACTTTTACATGTACATGAGAAAAAAAAAAAAAACAGACAGTGTAACATACCCAGACTTGCCGGCTGCCATAAGACCAGTGCCTCATGGACCAGGAATTCTGATTCTAACATCACCTGATGACTAGAGTGCTTTACATAGCCCAGATGATGAAATTCATAAGAGAATGTTGGGTACATTTGTGATACATACCAGGCCCTCAGATTCATGCCAGCCTAAGATTAACTGAATGACATGACACGAAGTTTGTGCGTATCCAAAGAGGTTGCCGGTTACTGGATCATATCTTCGCGAAAACAGATTGCTAGGTCCTGGAACAATGTTCCACGAGTATTGGTATCGTAGACATGAAGCATGAAGAAGTATTTCGGAAAGGATTGAGAAACTTCTCTGGTTTACTGTTATGGTATTTGTGGTCTCATTCAAGCTTCTGTGGAAAATATATTCATTCGTTATTTCATCACTCCATCTAATTTTCAGCATACTTTTGTAGCACATATCAAATGCTTAGAGTCTCTTTTTCTTTTACCCTCTCCCACCCGTTCATAACTAGCTTCCATACAATATTGTTCTCCAAATGTACGTCCTCAGAAATTTAGTATTCAAATTAAGGCCGATGTTTGACAGTAGTAGACATCTTTGGTCAGGAACGCTCTCTTCATCTCTGCTAGTCTGGCTTTTATCTTCTTGTTCGTCCGTTACGTGTTATTTTGCTTCCAAAGTAGCAGAATTCCTTCACTTCATCGACGCAGTGGTTACCAATTTTTAAGTTATACTAAACTGTTTTCAGCAACTCCTCATTAGTCTAGTCTTTCTTCGGTTTACCCTAAATTCATATTCTGTAATCACTGGACTGATCATTCCATTCAGCAGGTCCTATGATCCTACTTCACTTCCATTGAGGATAGAATGTCATCAGCGACTCTCGTCCTTGGTATACTTTCACAATGAAGTTTCACATTGCTCCTCAAATTTTCTTTCATTCCCGTAATTGCTTCTTCGACATACAGACTGAGCACTAGTGGCGAAAGATTGCATTCCTGTGCATTCCGGTGCTTATTTGAAATGTTGGTGAATGAAGAATTAAGGACTAAAAGAGGAGTAGTTCCTTTTTTGAGGTAAGCGAGATTTAAAATTCTTATCATACTTCTAAAGACCGAGATTATCTTTTGCCCCAACCATGACGTAAAATATATACCTACTTGTCATCTGTCCGCAGTTCGTGGTCTTGTGGTAGCGTTCTCGCTTCCTGCGCACTGGGTCCCGGGTTCAATTCCCGGCGGGGCCAGGGATTTTTCCTGCCTTGAGATGACTGGGTGTTGCTGTCATCCTCATCATCATCATTCATCCCCATTACGGTCGGAGGAAGGCAATCGCAAACCACCTCCACTAGGACCTTGCCTAGTACAGTAGTGCGGGTCTCCCGCATCGTCCCCTACGCTCCTCGGAGTATGGGACCTCATCATCCTCATCATCATTTTAGTCTGTAGGACTCAATCAAACAGAGGCTTTAATTTGAGGAATAAATTTCTGAGAACATACGTTTGGACCATTGTACAGTAGTAAAACATGGACTGTGGGAAAACCGGATCAGAAGAGATTTGAAACATTTGAGATGTGGTGCTACAGCTAATTTTTGAAAATTAGGTGGACTGATAAGATGAGGAATGAGGGGATTCTGCGCAGAATTGGAGAGGAAAGGAATATGTGAGGAAGACACTGACAAGGAGAAGCGACAGGATGATAGCACATCTGTGAAGACATGAGGGAATGACTTCCATGGTACTAGAGGGAGTTGTAGAGGGCAAAAGTTGTAGGGGGAGACAGAGATTAGAATACATACAGCAGATAATTGCGGACGCAGGGTGCAAAAGTAATACTCTGAGGTGCAGGACTGTTGACTCAAAAAAAAAATCGCTGAAGACCTCGTTCCTCATAAATAATTAAGCTTGTTTGTGGGACAAGCAATCCTTCTTGAGAATTACTGTCAGGGGAATGGCTAGAAATCATACCGAGTACTCAAAATGTAAAATGGTGTGGCTCATGTTAACTTCTGAAAAGTTAAGAACATGACGCTGATAACGAGACCAAATAGGGGTTTATCGATGAAAAGTTTACAGAAATAATTATTTTCCGTTCCAGGTCTCGAGCCACTAAATTCTGGACTGTTACTGTCCTACATTACTTGGTGCCCGTAGGGAGTGCAAAAAGTTAAAAAAAAAAGTGCACTATGCTTCCTGAGAATGTTTCCAGCGTATTTTCCATTCACCTTCCAGCTATTTATTTTACATTTTCGTCCCATTCCATCTTACTTCTTACCGTTACTCTAAAATACTGAAACAATTCGACCCACTCTCAACGTCTTACTGAACTTTCAGTATAACAATATGAGGCTCTTTCTCTTTGCTGCGAGCATTACCTTTTATATATCCGTAATCTGAAGACAAATGAAGCTCCTTAGGGCATATGGAAACCCTTTCCAAGTCGTTCTGCAGTTTCTGGATTTATATTACTGCCTATGTATAATTGACACAAATGTAAATACGTGACGATTTTTTCAGCTGAACTCATGTCCATTTACATAATCTTGATGACTTCGAAGAACTTACGAGTATATTCCGAAGGGTACCATTGACTGCGATGAACATTTGAAATGTTGAAGGCATCTGCAATAATAACATCAATAGCGAGTACGTAATACTGTACTATATAGATGTGCTGATCTGTAGTCACGAAATGTTTACCACCACACGAGTAAATACACACACACACACACACACACACACACACACACACACACACTCACACGCACACACACACATACACACATAAAGGCTTCATGAAAACTGTAAATGCTCTTCTAATTCGAGTAGTATTTCCTTCTTGTGATGAACACTAAGCGGTAGACATCTCCGTAGACTTCGGTAGCGGAAACCGTAGCGGTTCCAGATTCAGTTTTCTAAATTTACCCATAGCAGACAAAAAAATTCCCCAAAATGATACAATTTTGGCAGTTTTTACCCGAAATACCTTAAATAACAGTCAAAATGAACAGGTGTGTTTATCGTCAGTATTGGCAGCATGAGGAGGAGGAATTATGTGTAAAATAATCGTACACGTCAAACAATATACTATATAAACTAAAATGATGCAGTTTCATTTCACTGAGAACGGTAGATGACTTCTCCAAATGTGGCAACGGATCTCCTGGATGGTCTACTGCTGATACCGAACAATGCTCCACAATGAACGTCGCTGCTTTCAGATCTGCAGTTTTTCTTTATCTGAGTCTATTTGCACCATAAAATTTTGCTAGTTTTGAGTAGCTGCAACCAAATTGTGAAAATTTGAGGGTCTGTCAATTTTTCGTACAATTTGTATGCTTAGACAAATCTCTTTTATGTAGTTGTAGTGTGTATTTTGCACAATTTGCAAAACGCTTTGGTTCCAACGCGTTTCGAACATGTGAGGCACCCTGAAACAAACAACGAAATTGACGTTATAGTAGTTACTCAGAACCGAACAAATTTTGTTTTATGGCGAATAGGTTGTCCCAAAATAATCGAAGTCGTTTTTGTTGAACGCATATCCTGTTAATTTATTTATACGATGTGAAAACAAATGTAAATAAAATTTCGTGAACATATGACCTCGGTAACCCGTGCCGACTTCTACTGAAACATGTCAATACTAGTTAAATAAGTATAACGCGCACTATTGCGTTGACTTGTTTGCAAACATTTTTCAGATTGTCAATAAACGGATTATCAATCAGTGAACAAATCAGTGGAATTACAGTGTGTCAACTGTCAATTACCCCTGCGATGTTGGCACCGTAAATTACACTACATGCTTCCGTGAACATGCACTGAAGTAAAATATAGCTGAAATGCTGTTCGTAAACGGAACTGAAATCGTCATGTGTACTGACATTCTAACGGTAGCAATTATGTACACTTACTGCAAGGAAAGGAATCAGAGCTAAATACATTGAACTGCACCAAAGTAACACAGCAGAAAACGATGGCTACCTCACGCAGCACTGTCAGCTAGCTAATGTTGGCTGCAGCCAAAAACAAATGAATGACTATCCGCCAAAGCCGTCCAACTTTTACCGACTTCTGCTGAGTCAGGATAGGGAGTGGTCCACCATCTAAAAGTTAACACGCTCTACGTAGTAGTTCTAAAAACTGTATTTTTTTATAGGTGGCGTAAAACATCAAATAAGAGGCACAAAACTGCTGTGTATTCACAAGTTTTGGTAGTTTTATTTTATAATGTCAATGAAACGATTCTATCAATGAAACTGCAAATCTCACTCTATGCCTATCAGATCCCTGCATAATTGTGTGAAGCTTGGAGTGAGTTACGAAAAAATGCACAAAATACCGAAAACGCATTTGAGCAGCGCTGACAACAGTTTGTCAACAACTTAGGTAAATTATTTCACACTGTAAACGACGATGTGCTTCAATTTACTAAGATAGGTCGGCCAGATTAGCTAGCTGGAGTGGACGAAAACTGGCTAATGCAGAAGAAAGTGCGTGCTAGAACTATTAAGTAAAACGACATGATAAATGGTTTTCCAAGCCAACTCCTTCGACATCATCGTATGATGACAGAAGACTCGTCTTCTGATTCTAATGAACACGACAAGCATTTACTCGTCTTCTGATTCTAATGAACATGACAAGCATTTACAGGAAGATTTCTCCAACTCTGTTCTAAAACATGCATCTCGGAACTTGGAAAACATCTATGCATAACAATTTCATTACTCCGAAGTTATTAGCACTAGACAGGTGCTAGTTAAGTATGAAAATTCAGTGTTTATGCTTGAAGCTACATTTATGCACCTGGACATAATACTGATGAGTTTCCCATAAGTAAGTTATCGATTCAAAGGATTCGTACAGAATAGCGAAAAGAGCGTACGGAAACCAAAAAAGCTAATTTTCAAAACGAGGTGCCAGATGTTTTAACTGTTCACTGGGCAAGCTGCTGCCTGCTTTTCATGACTGGAAATCAAAAAACGATTGTCTTCCAATAGTTACTTCATACGTGGATTAAGAAAACTTATTGCTGTGCCGAGGCTGGAAAGCTCTTCAGGATGCCAACAGGCGCAAGCTGTTTGTAACGGGGTTATAGTATGACATCTCGGAGATAAAGGGCAAATTCTTTTTTGTAAATACAGAGGCTGTCTCTGTAATTTTCTGTTTAGATCACTATTTTGTCTTTCTATTTCTCTTATTTTAGAAAAATACATTTACGAGTCAGATGCGAGTCCTTCTTGGATCGTCTTGAAATTGATGACAGTTTTTCCCCACTAGTGCTCTACTATGTTGCCTAATAATGCTGTTTTCAGGAAACCAGAAAGAAGTTTTCAACGCTGAGGGCAGTAAACGATGCAGCTAAAGAGCAGTCAAGATGATGCCAGACCAGTGCTTAGTTTTAAAATTTTAGATTCAGGAAGCCCCGAACGCATCTGTCTCCCCCCCCCCCCCTCCCCCCATCATCAACACACAAAAATCACAAGTTCCGATTTTCTAAAACTTCTGAAAAAACGTCCAATAAGAAATCATATTTTAAAGAAGACTGTTCTGAATTTCATTTCTTATAATCAAAACAAAATACCACAAGATTTAGTCACTTCACTGCCTATTTCTGATCGGTATATCGACCCAAGTCGGTAGTCTTCGTGACTACGAGATCGTGTTTCCAATTGCTACCAGTCGCTAGGGTCAATCAGATACACTGTAGCTGCTCGGTTAACGTGTCTCCAGTATTAATTAATAAAACATTTACCGATGAATTATAGTGAAGATATTTCGTGACATCACGTTGGTCGCCCATTGTCACATTCACCGGTGCCGGCGCAGCGCTGATTTACATTGGTCAGATTGCGATTTAATACTCGTGTGCTATTTTAAATCTCCGGTGTGCACTTGTTCCGTCGCATTCCAAATAAATTTCCAGGGAGGTGCCAGCCGAAATTAAGCCCTGTACAAAACTTTCATCGTTTAATCACGCTTGAGAAGGAACAAAAGCAGTTTTTGTTACGACGCGTACAATAACACCGGAACATTTATCCTGCCAGTAGAATGCCAACTATGAAACGAAAATTTATAAAATATATTTTACAAGTTAAACAATAAAAAAGTAAAAAATATGCCTATTCATGGTTCACTTATCAAATAAACATTAAATTTTAGAATCCTTCTACACTCAGTCTAGATTTTTGAGTCTCATGCATGGCATCGAGTCAGCATGTGTTTCTATAATTAAATTGCAATAATATTTGTCATGTGAGTTATTAAGGTCAAACAGCAAAAAATTTGAGGTTATATGTCTTTAGTTATGATATATGTTACGTGCGTTAAATTTCACGAAAAAAATGCCACTTACGTCTTGGAACATCCTAATGGAAACATCAAGCAAACAAAAAGGGCCCTCCAATGATAATACCGAAGTCTGGACCACAGACTAAACCAAAGACCGCACTGCGCCGCTCGCTTCTGACCAACGAGAGTGAATGGAATTTATGTGTATTTTCGGTCGGGCAGTGGTGTGTGGTTTGGTCCGGTGGTCAGCATCCTCTGGTCGTGTCGTCTGCATGCGCTTTAGTGATCGAAACAGATTATTCCACCAAACCGAAAGTAAGCCCATAGGCCGTCAATCCAATTACCATTAAAATATATTTTTTCATATTTTAACAGAATACAAAACAACACGAAAACACACAGCCAATTGAGAATAAATAAAAATACAAACCAGTAACCACTACCCAAACTTCCATCTTTCAACGCTCTAGTAAGTACTCACTAATCTCGCTGAGTAAGCAATATCGGAATGGTATGATATCGTACAGCGTGATTTTGTCATAACTGCATTTATTCTAAAAATAATATGAAAATCGCTTATTTGTAGCTTCTTAGATAAGATTGAAACTCTAGTTTGCATCAAGTGAAGTACCGTAGAAATTCAGAAATTTATCAGAAATTTGTGGTTCAGCTTCCCATGAAGGCCGATACCTCCGCATCGTAAATAGTTTAGGTAACAGATACCTACTTCCTCTCTTTTAGTTAATATACCCTAAAACTCACAGCGTCAGCGAACACAACACCAAACAAAACATCTAAACCTGAAACCTCAGCAGCTGCATTCGGAATAAAATACTTCTTTGATGTACAAAAGAAAAAGACAGAAATGGACGCAATGTGCTACAATGAAGACTATTCATCGTTGTACTTAAGTTTGTAGAAATGACTACCACTTGTCAAATGTCGGTCGAAATCATTGCTTATTATCTTTCACACCTACAAAACAGTAAATCATAATCATAAATCTCTCTTTAGTTTCTTAAGAGAGAAATAAAAACATTGTGTTAGGCATTGCATGGGCTGGTAGCTTCGGCTAGCAATTTGAACACGCCATGACATCGATACGTGCTACACTTGTGTTTATATCTCGAAGCCATTGATATGAAGCTAACACCAGAGACGAAAAAAGGAAAGTTGTATCAATTGACTGGGAGAGAGAGAGAGAGAGAGAG
Source organism: Schistocerca nitens (assembly GCF_023898315.1). Classification (NCBI taxonomy): domain Eukaryota; kingdom Metazoa; phylum Arthropoda; class Insecta; order Orthoptera; family Acrididae; genus Schistocerca; species Schistocerca nitens. Next base: position 446,594,626 of record NC_064615.1, read on the forward strand.
AGAGTGAGAGAGAGAGGGAGAGAGTGAGAGAGAGAGAGTATATCTATAAATCTAAATATGTGTTATATAACTAAAATATCAGAGATGGCATTAGTAATATGGTTAAGCATAAAAAAATAGTTGCCCAAATTCCCAATTTCCCCATTGCCGAAATTCTTTTCCCCAGAAAATTTCCCAAGGTTTTCGTTTCCTCAAACATTCCCCTAAAAAAATTGTATTTTTCCCCAAAATGGCGAAAAATACCCTAGTCTGAAGACACTGGGGGAGGGGGAGAAGTTCGGCCTCCAGATACTGTTGACAGCACATATTTTTGAGCAAATTGTGGCTTTGAGTTAATACGATGTGGTAAAAGTCAATATTTTCTCTCTGTTTTGTTAGGAATTCTTGACTGGTATTATGAGTTAAAACGTTGACTTTGATCCTGTTTCGGATTGTACTTGCTATACCATCTCGTTTATTATGACGAGCCTGTTCTTTGATAAAACGAATCTCACAGAGCAGTGTATCAGCGACTCTCGGGAACCGCCGCTGTCCCGCACATAAGAGATATCGCGTCAAAATGCTGAATTCGCTTCCTGTCTGTCAGAGGCAAGCGGAACTTGCACATACACAAGGCGTATGCTTCCTCTCGACCAGAATACAGAATAAAATGTTCAGCTAACATGTCAGTTTTAAAGTACCGTAAAATGGGGTAAACAGGAACAGAAGAGTAAATAGAAACGGAAACCTCAAAAAAGTTGCATGTTAGCATATGGGAAGACAGATGGCAGTACTCGTACTATTCCAAGATTTGTTTGTCTAGGTTGGCAGTAAATCTAACAGGAAAATTACGAATTTCAAAGTTGGCCGCACTGTCGGTTAATATGTTGTTCACTCTGTGACATCGGATGTGGTGCTGAATTTGCCTACTTAGAACTTTACTTGTCCGTACCATACTAAAGTGTGTTGCTTTAATTTAAGTGCATGGTATTCAAATTTGCAATTCCCCTTTCATTAATCACAGATTTAAAGTATACATTAATCTGACTTATGTTTCGGCTAAATGTAAATATAGGGTTGAGTTTTCGTAATTTTTGGGGAGGATAGAAATATTAATTTTCAGTGTTTCTTCAGAAGGAAACCGAGAATTTGATGGTAATGAAGGACCCATGAAAAATTTTCATTTTTTTTCTCTCACAGTTTTACGGTAATAGATAAGTAAAGGTTAGTACTGTAGCCTATTCAGCAACTAAAATGATTTTTTAAATTAATACTTTTCATTGCCTACCCCTCCAAGGAGAGCGAGCAGCTGCAATAAACATAGACTGGAGAGTAAGGCACTTCTCAGTCAAAATAACAGGCAAACTGGCAGTCAGGAAGAGGATACCTATTGGGGAATATCTGGAAGGGAACTTCCAGTTCCATTTGCCTTATAACAATGTGAAAGCCCACAAAAGCTTGGTCAGGTTCGGGGGATGAGAAATAAGTTTATCTTAATTCTGGGACAAGATGTACCACACAGATATATAGAGTAGGTATGTGGGAGGAAGTTTCCAGTCCCACCATTCGTCTGCCTTCCAAGGGAAATCACCCGAAGCCTTTGTAGGAGCTGCGGGATTTGAGTTCTTAAGATATCTAACGCTTTCACTTTTTTTCAGATTTCTTTCCAATCCGGATGGGGGAAGGCGGATCCATAAAGAACGTAGTGTTCGTAGGTGCGTTACATTAACTTAAGTTATATTGTTGGGACACACTTTGTTTATTGTGTGGTGATTTTTCCAATTTTCTATTTTCTCTTTCTATATTGCTAACGTTTGTTGACTGTACTTTATCTAAATTTCGCTATCACTTACACGATTTGTAAGTTGCCTGTGGGAGGATGGTATGATCCTTTCTAGTGTTGCTGCTCTTCTGTTTTCTTGTCCTGTGAGTGTCTTTTAAGGTGTACTAATATGACTTCTTCTACATCCGTTGCATGTTTAGTTGCTGTTATTGGTGTATCTGTATTTCTTGTTGAATTTGTAATTACTTTGAGTGGCTAGGGAAATATTACAGTACTGAAATATCTTTTTTTTTTTTAAATGGACTTGTAGTCCGGGGTGATATGTTACAATACAGCATCACCGGTCTATTGCGGTCTAACTGTGTTGGTGAGGCGGTAAATTTCCACAGGGCAGTGACTGCGTCACTGCAATTCACTTTGGAGGTGTGGCGGTGGGACTTGTAGTCCCGTGCCACCCTCTGACGGTGATAGTACTACATGAGTCAGGCAGAAAAATTTTGCCTAACATGGGCAGGTGCACGCTTGCTTTTATATAAAATAACTCGTGACAGCAGATGGACTGCGAGAAGTAATTTTGTGTGATTTTCTATAGCTTACACCTCACAACTACTTAATAAACACTATCTATTTGTCGTTCTATTATAGCTTTCTCCGTGAAACAATAAATGTTTGTGCAATGCTATTCAATTGAGTGGTTTACCTAAGGGCTGTTCCCAAGTTGTCCATCAAATAGTATACATAACGTAATCTTCTACAATCAACGTGTTACACTTTTGTTTAATTACATGTGAGCTGTATCTCGAAAGTGGCAACGTTTTTACACTTCATTAGCTTTACGTCTAGTGCAACTTCAGTAACTGTCAATTTCACACACGCGTATTAACATTGACATATGAGGATCCCAGTATTTCTTGTTATCGTTCAGTTCCGTCAAAGACGTGAGAGATGTCAAAGAAGACCTAGCCTCCTCGTTGATGCTGCGCAAAGCCTCCGACCACTGCTAAACCAAGACAAAATAGACGATCTTGATAACAGCATACTTGCAAGGTAACATGAGTTTAAAATTTAGGCTGTTGAAGTTGTGCGCTGGGAGCTCATCGTTCGACAGACGAGACATGTTAAAAGTCTTAACAGTTATGGACGGCTGCTAAGATAGGAATTTTATGTCCAATTAGCGCTAATGCAGTCAGCAGCACACACCCGTTACAAGTTCGTTTTATCAGAGCGTCCAATCGTCATTTTGTTCCAAACACACCATACGCAATAAGCGCGAATGGTCCATACGAAGTGTCAGCTTCTCTTAGTTTCGACTTTTGGCTATTTCTTAAAAATTTAGTCCATCTAAGCACTGGTCAACAGATCACAGTTCGATACCTTTCAGCATCTAATTACCGAAGTTCACAAGGAATTTTCACTTATTAAACTTCCACGTACGATACAGTTGTTATCCATAAGTGCTTTATTTCCATAAACTTCGGGTTTAACTCAGCAGTAATCCGTATTTAACTAATAATGGGATGTACAGAAGCGCTATTCCACAGCCTCCACAGCGTGTTCATCTAGCCAGTGCATCCAGTGGGGTCTCTACGGAATCACATCACAAACTAGGTCACAGTGCAAGCTCAAATTCGTTCCCAAAATGTCTCACAGGCAAATACTATGTCCACACAGTGCGACACTTGCGCACGTCCTCCTCCAGACACGGCACCTTACATCCTACTGTTTCATCATCAAAATCCCCTCCATCTCGACATTTTAGGTAGATTAAATACATCCCAGTGTGGACCATGACATTACCTTACATAGAGAAAAATATTTTCAGACCATGTTATTATTACAATATAGAAAATATTTTACACGAGTGAAAAACAGAAGACTCTACAGCTTCTACAAGACGTACAGGAACATCAGAAACGATATTTTACACAAATGTTTGGAGAATGAACAAAGGATGGCACATAAAGGCCAAATTGCACATGTTAATAAAAATATGTTCCAAAGTTACAGACTTTTACCAAATACGGCTAATTGCTCGACGTCGAGAACTAATATTTCCCTCATATCTCTTTAAAGTTTTCGTGCCTCTGATAACACTTCAATGCCATCTTCGTTGCTCGAAGGAAAGCTATATTCCAATTGTTCTAATAATACTGGCTTACGCTCACAGTTCACACTTAACTTGTAATGCCTCTGTCATCTGTGACATTATAATAATACAGTCCATTGTCTTACAATAATTGTAATTATATTTCAATCTTCGGAGAAATATGGTATTAAAAAGGATATCCTGTTTTGCGAACTTATCTCATTTGCTACCGAATGATACGCATCTACGACAGGCGTTCATTAAGTGATGCAATACGTTTTCTATCTCGACCAATTTCGGTTGAAAAAATACGGAAGTTGCTGTGGGACGGCGTGGAATATTCCCGCATCAGCTACTATGTTTTCATTAACTTCCGATAGGTGGGGCTACTAGCCTTCAAAATGGCGTCTGCGAACAGAGGCGCGGTCCAAGCAGAGAAATGTCGTTTGTTGTGACGGAAAACGAGAGCATCGCAAATATTCATACGCAGTTTCAAACACCTCGCTGCACAGCTTGTAATGGTACTTGAATTACGTAACCATTGCGGCACCTCACCTCAACCTCTCGATACCAGCAATATTCTGCTGTGTTTCTGTAGAATAGTTAACATATTTCTGTGACAACATTCAGATTTGATTTCATTAATGTAGGGGTACTTTGGTACATCGATATGTTTATTTTGCAATGATATTATTCTTATGTGTATTATTTTTTTCGTCACTATGATCTGTGTCGTACTTGTAACTCTGATTTTTGGGCGCGTAAGCGGTTATTAGAGAGACAAGTCTTGGTCGTCAGGTTGAAAAGACCCATATTGTCGTCAGTTTATGTAATGTGAACTTTAACAGTGAGGAAGATATTTTCCAATATGTTTTATATTGTGAAGTGATACTGCAACAAAAATAATAAAAAAAGAAGTGTAACTTAAATTCGGAGTGCTGATTAATTTTTTTACATCACCATTGTGCTAACTTGCAAACGTTTCATCATCAATAATGGTTTATGAAACACATCTACAAAGCTTTTGAATATCGCAGAATAGCACCTAGGCCTCTTTGCATCCGAGCTTGGAATCATCACCACCTAGAATTTCGACGATTGAGCCATGAGTTCACAACGTGACCAGCGTGGGAAACACGAAAAGACGAGTGCCTAGTTTATCCATTATTTCATGAAATGACTTTATTAACTGTGCTCTAATGACACCTTGTAAGTGGGCTGTAAGTGGGCTGTTTAGGTTTTCTTATCGGTAACGCCACGTAGCGCTCTGTATGAAAATCACTGGCTGTGCTGTGTGCAGTCTGTGGTTAGTTTGCATTGTTGTCTGCCATTGTAGCGTTGGGCAGTTGGCTATTAACAGCGCGTAGCGTTGTGCAGTTGGAGGTGAGCCGCCAGTAGTGGTGGATGTGGGGAAGTGAGATGGCGGATTTTTTGAGAGCGGATGATCTGGACGTGTGTCCATCAGAAACAGTACATTTGTAAGAATGGATGTCATGAACTGCTATATATATATATATATATATATATATATATATATAATGACTTTTGAACACTATTAAGGTAAATACATCGTTTGTTCTCTATCAAAATCTTTCATTTGCTAAGTATGCCTATCAGTAGTTAGTGCCTTCAGTAGTTTGAATCTTTTATTTAGCTGGCAGTATTGGCACTCGCTGTATTGCAGTAGTTTGAGTAACGAAGATTTTTGGGAGGTAAGAATTCATGAAAGGTATAGGTTATTGTTAGTCAGGGACATTCTTTTGTAGGGATTTTTGAAAGTCAGATTGTGTTGCGCTAAAAATATTGTGTGTCAGTTTAAGTACAGTCATGTATAATTTTTCTAAGGGGACATTTCATATGGCGACCCTGCCAGGATACCTCACTGGAATCTTATTTTTTCTTGTAGTTTGTGTAATTAGTGTAGCTATTGTTTATTGGCAGCGCATAATTATAGAGAGATTTTCCTTTATAGTTGTAGTTTTTCATTGTTGTAGAGTAAAACAGTTGTGGCATGCATGAAGATTTGCACCAAGTATTGCGCAGCTGCACTAGCAATTAACGAAATTTTATTTTCAGTGCTATGTTAATGAGTTTTCTTATTTTGCTCCTCAAATTGTGCTTTTCTGTGTTGTCTTGTGAAATAATGTGACAATAATGGTGTGTGAAAAACGTAATACTAGGCTCCAAAGTAAACAGAAATGACATTGAATACGAAAGCAGTGTGTTCGCGCCACTGTGTAATGAATTTACTAATGTTCAAACTAGTAATTTGGTAATTGTGCATAGGCAAATGGAGCGGGCGGCAAATGATGGTGTAGACAGTGAAACAAGCAGTGAACAGGGAAGCATTATCGATCGATCGGTCAGCAACAGCTCGCCTCAGGAATCCGAAATGACAGAACAAAATATTGCAAATACTGTAGACTCAGGTTTTGGGTCCTCACCGTTTTCTCAAATAAGTCAAGACACATTTTCTGCTCATCAAAATGTGAATGTTGCTGGTTCAAATGCACTGCCGAAAAGCATAGAGGAACAGATTCCAGACACTAATACATTATTATTGCAATTAATGCAACAAATGAAACAAAATCAGAGACAAACACAGCAACAGTTAGACACAATGGAACAAAATCTTCGGAAAATAGACACCACGCTTGAACAAACACATGAAGATTTAACTACTGAGTTACATAAAATCGAATCGAAGTGTCAAAAAGTCAGTAATGACATAAAAACACAAATTTGTGACCCTTTGAAACCTATGTTTTCATGTCATGAAAATACATTACAGAATAACGAAGCAGCCATAAAGGAACTGCAAACTATTGTTCATGAAAATCACGACACCTTGCAAGCTAAAATTGACTCAGTTGCATCTACCAATTCGGTTACGCAACTTGCAAAAACTCACGAAAACTTAAAGGACACAGTAGATACTCTGAAAATTGGTTCATAAAGACACATGGAGGAAATTAGTTCATTATCAGAGAAAGTAGTTGAACTTTCGGATCAGCTAATTAATTTATCTACGAAGGTAGATCGTAATCTGAATGACACAAAACCGGTAGTCTTTAATGACACAGAAGAGTGCGAACAAATTGGGAAATTCAAACAAAATCAAAATCAAATTAATACGCAACACGAAAGAGAAATCCGGTAAGTACAAGATCAGCTGACACAGGTAATACAAGAATTACGTATTTCAGAGGACACTCGCACTCCAATACGGGAAGAGGGACACAAATATATGGAACAGCCACAAAATAGTAACACGGGGTACTTCGGAAATTATGAAGAAATTGGCAAGGTACACCGAATTTTGATACGGAACCGACGAAACGAAGTAACAATGACCGACATGCGACTCGCTGACATGATGATTTTGACTATAAGCTGTTTATCACTACACGTAAATTCAAAACATTTAAGAATTCCGGCAACGATATTCATCCACAAGCATGGCTTCATGAATTCTCTCATTGTTTCCCTCCCAACTGGTCATTAGAGCACAGATTAGAATTTATGTGTGGCTATTTAGAGAATGAACCAGCTGTAAGAATGCGATCGGTCATTCACGATTGCCACAGTGAAGGAGAATCTTATCATGCCTTCCTCTCAGCATATTGGTCTCAAGCCACACACGACCGAGTAAAACATAGCATCATAATGATGAAACATTTCGAACAATCTGAATTTTCCAGTCTTGTGAAATATTTTGAAGACATTTTGCACAAGAATCAGTACCTGTCAAACCCATACAGCCCCTCAGAACTCATTCGCATTTGCTTAATCAAATTACCTGAACATTTACGACATATTATTTTGGCAGGACGTTGCAAAGACGACGTTGAAGCTTTTCAGGGACTCTTACAAGAACTGGAAATTGACACTGACAATCGCAGAACGCGAAAACAGGAGCACAACAATTACAGGTCACATCCGTCACAATTCCGCAATGCAAGAAATAATTACTGGTCACGACAAGGCTATTCTTACAACGTAAATCGTGACCAAAACAGACACCACCCGTATGACAACCGTTGGCAGAATAATAGTTACAGAGAAAGATCGCATTTCCGTAGTAATGAATATGACAGAGACAATCATAGAAACAGACAATATGGCAACCAGAACTATTATTATCACGGGAGACAGAATAACTTCAGATGCAACGGTCCACCATTTAGTGATATTTCAGGGAGAAATTCTCCACCACTTAACCGACAAGAAAGAAACTACAGGAACTACCGACATGACAACAGACGATATAATCATAACGACAGACCTGAATTTCATCAGAACTGGTGGGATTCACACAGGGCTGGGCCCTCTCGACAAGGTGAATTTGTAGAAGTTAGGTCTCCTAATCCTAATAACGACGCTCGCCAACAAAGAGACTGACAGTGACTCGTACCGCAGGCAGCCACGTGCGCCGGCTGGGCTTGAGAAAATTAACATAGACGCTAACCTTGAGAAAAATTTTAGTATTCCGTACTGACGTATACAAGCTGATAATTGCTTTGAAGTTGGAACTCTGCGCACTAGAAAGGGTAAAGGATTGCACCACATTTCACATGTAAAACTGTTTATTGAGAGATAATCTGCTTTTTAACTTTGTCTTTGCCATAAAACTTTTCACTTCACGTTACTAGTGTGCTTTGTCAGACTTAGAAACTGTTAACATGCAACAATGTTTGAAGTTAAATATCCAGTCAAGAACCAAGAGAATTTATTTAAACAGAAATTATGAATGCATTGTTATAGTGAACAGACGATACAGTGTTATTGTGTGTGTACATTCTTGCTTGTTAGTGGCACAATTACATAACGACCATAAGGCTCACATACTTAGAACATGTACTGCTAATGAGATTTTAATGCAACATTTTGGTTTACTTGGAATACATTCTGGATTTAAAGTACTTTCTGAGAGATATCAGATGACACAGTGGTTAGTTTATTTGACAGCTACACGATTATATCACGACGCTACTAATGAGTGACACAATTTATATTATTGCTTTGGCGCTGTATCTGTTTTATATCTGCACAGTTTTTCTGTATTATTCTGGAAAGTAAAACATGTTTTAGTAGTAATTTTTGTGGTATAGCTACAATAAGACAGCCTTTTTCGTAGCACAACAATACGTTACATTATAGTACTTTCTTGATCACGGTAAGGTACGTAATAACTACGATATCCATACGCAAAGCATTTCACTTTCGTTTATGATGAGGTAAGTACATTGAATTCAGCAGAACTTTGCTTACAGAGGACAATAACTACGACACTTCCACAGAATTATCTTACAGCAAGACGCACATTTAGCGCTACAGGACACGCATTTGAGTGATTAATTTTGTACTTAAACCATTTATTTTTCAAGATTTTTGAATTACAAAGAAAGTTTTCCGTGATACATTTCATTCCATTGCTGTAATCTGTAACACCTGAGGGTATAATTACATTAATTCTCAGGGGGGTACACGACTACTTTGTGTACCATGTGTTTGGCAAGCACAAGCAGCCCTAGCTAATATGGTTTTTGCTTATACAACTTTACACAATGGTACCATATTCCTCTAACACAAAAAACACAGCTATCTGATTATTTAACAGAGAAACAAACTTTTTCTTTACTGTCAGTGACACATGTTTACGCAATTACACAATTGGATAAATTTTTTAAGAGTACGTTTGAGTTAGATGACACTATTGAAATGAGCAGAGAATTTTCTTAGGTTTTGAAATTATTGCAGAAAGCTACGACGTTTTTGAGGTTTGACTGAGGTGTTATGATGTTATTATTATGACGTCGATGTGTATTATGCTGTTAAGGTATGTCTATGATCTATAAGTTGATGTAGTATGAGGAATTTGATTATGCTACATATTTATAATGATGAAATATTGAAGAATGTCGACGAATATGTATATGTGTAATAAGGTAGGGAATAATGAGTAGTGGTTAGGGATGCTGATTTGTGAAAAAGGATATTGGAAACCAAGAATCTTACTTTAAGAGTTATGAAATGCATGTAAATGCGTGAATGTATTACAATGACGACATAAATTTTTGGACACTGTTATATTTATAAGATTTTGGTTCTACACATTTGTAAAGCAAATTCTCAACCTGTGAAATTTTTTTATATGAGACTCACTGCTGTCGTAAATATTTCGGTAAGAAAGTTAAGTGACCTTCACTTGTGGGCACCCAGCTGCACCACAGTCGCCTGGAAAAAGGCCATTAGTGTGTGCCTTTCAGAGGCATAGGTGGAGAAAAAAGAGGCCATTAACCTCACTATTGACGTTCCTTTGACGAAAGCATCGCAAATATGACACGCTATTACTTGGAAACATATGATTATTTTGTGGAGCTCGTACTTTGTGCTACTTACTGAAATGCTTATGAATTGATGGGAAATGTTCGTACATCTGCACACCTGATTATGACAAGTGTTTTTCTACGAGAATTGAGAGAATTTCTACTAACTTATGAAATGCCTCATGACTACTGAATGATATTTTTATGCTTTACTTTGTACATAGTTGCTTATTTCTTTTGATATCTGTTTTCCAGGTGTGTTGCAGCAATGGTTTTATAAAATGAAATTAAATGCATTTGCTAATGTGAACATTTTCTGTCAACAGATCTATTAAATAATAATTTTATGATCCACATTCTTCGAAAAAGGAGCACTTGGAAAGAACAATAAGAAGTGACTAATAACAGTAACTGTATACATAATTTTGTTTTCAAGTACTTGGTAATTTCTTTTGTAGAATAAATTGTGATGCATCACTCTAGTATTAAGATGTGACATGGGTATTAAACATGGCCATTTTTAGTGTAATATTTTTTTTTGATTGAGCTTTGTCATGTTTAGATATAAGTTATAGCATTTGCTGCTGCTGTTTGCCAGGCATAGTGCTACTAAATTTCACTTTGTATTACTCTGTTAAGCCAGTTTTACTACTGATTTATTTTTCTTGTTGCTGTGCATTGGCGCATATTAGTTGTAATGTTGCATTTGCTCTGCTAATTTATATTTATTGCTCCTTGCTTTGCCAATTTGCATTTTTTGTCATTGCTGTTTGTGTTAATTGTTTTGTGCTGCTGCATTGCCTCGTCCCTTAGTTTATGCATCTGAGCCCAGTAGACTGAAGTTAGCTTAAGATGGGGTAGGCTATATAAGAGAACAGGTTGTGATGAATTGGAAGAAATGCATTGAGAAGCTATAATGTAATGGTTTGTCCAAAAAAGTATTTTGAAAGAGGATATGAACAAAAAAGTAGGGTTTAGGGACAACAGGTTTAGGTAGGATTTTTTTGGAAATAAATGATGAGGTAAGATAATGGAAAATAAATAATGAGGTAAGAAATATGTGAACATATAAATACAGAAAGCATGCTAGGATAGGAATTTTTTGGTGGAAAAAAATGTTGAAATAAGACGAAAGATCTATGGTATGAAGTTTTGGGTTGGACTGCAGTACCAAATGTTACACTGAATACAAACCCTGTCCTTTCCTCCTGTGTTATTCTGCTATGTGGTTGTGTACCATTGTGCATTTATGTTTTTCCTGTCTTTATGTGTTTAGCAAATACGATTTATGTTGTAGAATTTTTCAAATACTATGTTATTTTCTTTGTAATGATGTTTAGACATTATTTATTCTGTTCTGTTTTAATGCTCATGTGTGAAGTTGATGTTTCAAAATCTATTCTGATCTTTTATTTATTTACTTATGTCATAATTCCTGTAACACTGATGTATATTTCTATTTCTATTCTTTTGTAAAGCCTGTATTACTACAAATGTTATCTGTACTATTATGTTCTTTAATGATGTATTTTGTACCTTTGTAATTGTATTCTTATGTTGTAAATTTATAATTGTATAGACACCAGCTCTTCAAATTAAGTTACATTTCACTGCCCACGTTTCTGTTGGTCATAGTAATGCACCATATGTGAGAAGTTGGGACTGTTAGTGTTTGCACGTGTGTTAATAATTCAGCAAGGGCCTGGATAACAGCATAGCTGGTTCTAAGGGCATAAAAAAAAAATTTTTTTTGTGAGTGCACAGGTGGTGGTTCATGATCTTGCTATATTCTCCACAAGACTCTTCAATGGTGATTGTGCAACTGCACAGTCGCAACGGATGGCTGCTAGCCATCTCTACAAGGACTACAGTGGCTCTGCACGTTTGATGGCCCACTAATACCATAATCTCTAACAGGACTACAGTGGTCTGCTCTGTGATGACCTACCTACCAATATTCTTCAAAACTTTGACAGACTCTGGTGTGGGTTTGCTCTGTTGTGGACCATTACCTGTCTGCATGTCAAGAGTCAGCACTGTCTTTCCATTGGAAGGTCAACACTACTTCTTCAAGACTGCATGGAAATCCACTACTTCCGTGTGCATTTTCTTTTACTACTCAGACTTTGAGAAAAACACTGCAATTTTACTGTGATGAATGATCAGGACTGTCTTTATGGACTGTGAGAAAACTTTATCTTTTGACCAACATTGTATCGATAAGTGTGTGTATTTGATTTCTTTGTTATTGTAATTATGAAAAATTTTTTCAAATCTGTATTGGCCACTGCCCAAAACAATTTGTAAAAATTTTTGTGGGGATCGTGGAGGCTATGTAAGTAGGCTGTTTAGGTTTTCTTATTGGTAACGCCACGTAACGTTCTGTATGAAAATCACTGGCTGTGCTGTGTGCAGTCTGTGGCTAGTTTGCATTGTTGTCTGCCATTGTAGCGTTGGGCAGTTGGCTGTTAACAGCGCGTAGCGTTGTGCAGTTGGAAGTGAGCCGCCAGCAGTGGTGGATGTGGGGAAGTGAGATGGCGGATTTTTTGAGAGCGGATGATCTGGACGTGTGTCCATCAGAAACAGTACATTTGTAAGAATGGATGTCATGAACTGCTATATATATATATATATATATATATATATATATATATATATATATATATATATATAATGACTTTTGAACACTATTAAGGTAAATACATCGTTTGTTCTCTATCAAAATCTTTCATTTGCTAAGTATGCCTATCAGTAGTTAGTGCCTTCAGTAGTTTGAATCTTTTATTTAGCTGGCAGTATTGGCGCTCGCTGTATTGCAGTAGTTCGAGTAACGAAGATTTTTGGGAGGTAAGAATTAATGAAAGGTATAGTTTATTGTTAGTCAGGGCCATTCTTTTGTAGGGATTTTTGAAAGTCAGATTGCGTTGCGCTAAAAATATTGTGTGTCAGTTTAAGCACAGTCTTGTATAATTTTTCTAAGGGACGTTTCTACCTGCCACATAATATAACTTTGTTGTTGCCCGGAAATGCAGTATTTAGCAGCGTGAGCAACACCACAATCATAATTAAGTCTTGACCTTTGTTGTGGTAAGGTTGTTAGAAGCTGGAAGTTTGTCAGCAGACCCGACACAGTCGTCCACCAGTTGGGGTATGCAGAGGTGTATACTTTCTTGTCCACCCAACAGCGTTGATTAAAACCAGCATGCTTTCAGAAAGAAAACGTATTGCTTTAATTATAAAGCGCCGCTCGTACTTCTTCTAGAGAGCCATCTTATTTTTTAATCACCTCAAACCTTTACTACCAGACGCTTTTCATAACATTGCGTGCGACGTAATGCCTTGCTTGCCACTGACGAGCCCCGTTAGAAAATTGCGAGAAACAAATATCAATGAACGCTTGCTAAGAACGTTTCTCGGTCTACACAGATTCGCAGCAGAAAACGCAGACTGATTGTCAGGCGGTGTAATCCCCAAGCGGCAGTTTGCTGAAGAGGAACGCCTCGTGGACACCTGGACTGAGCCCTACAGCGGCCGGGGCGCGCTCTGCGGGGATTACCGTGGCGGCTCCAGTGCTGCAGTCTGTGCGGTGGTCGCACCTGGAGCGTATTCGCGCCGCAACCGAGATTCCCACGGCGCTCCTGTAAAACGCTTTTTGTGCTCTTCCGTGTGTGCAGCACTCTTTCTACTCGTCTCTCAGGCTTACAGGTAGCTCTTTACAATTACTACTTTCAGTTATGTGATTATTTTGTTTCGACTGCATAAATTCTGTGATATAATATCTTCGCTCTCGGGTGAAGAATGACTACAGATGCCGCCCAAAACTTCCATGTCATCACTTCAGTTCCTAATGTGAATTTCCTCTTCATCCTACTGTGTATTTAAAAGATGATAAATTATCGTACAAAAACCGTCGTATGTAAAAAGTACTATTTGCTGCCGAATTCTTCTGCTGATAGAAGTTGTTTAGACTGTTGTTGGAAACTTATACCTATAAGTTTCCAAAATTTTGCCACAAGCAATACGGAAAAAGAACATGTTTACAGAACATGCTGTCGGTAGGGTTTTGAAACCAGGTAAAGTTCAATCACAAGCGAAATAAGTCACATTAGCATCCATATTTCAACCAGAAAAATTATAATCTGAAGATAGAAACGCTTTTATTTGCTTAAAAGTAAAAAGACATAAAATATCTTGTGTTCCATGGGTAGTGAGAAGAGTGGAACTAAAACTATTAATAGAGGTGTGAGACAAAGGTTTAGCTTATGGGCCACAATTTTTAGCATCTGTATTGACATTAGAGGACAAGAGGAAACGAAGGTCAGCCGCGGTATTAAAACAGGACCAGGCAAATTGATCAGCACTATGATGTTAGCTGACGATGAAATAATTTTACAACACAGTGAAAACGACATGAAAACTAGAAAAAATTGTCTACACCAATACGCAAGGATTATGTAAGGGTTAAAAAGGTTCCGTTCGAAGGCTGTACAGTACAGAATGGGTATGTCAATCTAGCAAAATCGCCATGAAGCTTGACGTAATCATCCCACCGATGCAAAAGGTTGGTGGCACACGTTTGGTGAAACACCGTGGCCTGCTGCATGAAGAAGTTTGTAATTGTCTCTTGCACGTCCTCATCTGACTGGACTCATAGACCGTCAAGCCATCTTATAGAGGACCGGGGGTGTGATAAGGGCAAGGGGAGAGACCAGGACTATAGGGCAGGAGCCTGAGAGCCTCCTGCTTGAGTTGGCGTAGCTTTTGTGGCCTCCCAGATCGCTCGGCGCCAGCACAGAATTGGGGGCACCATTCGACAAGGATGGTTTTCGGCAGACATGCTGCTCCACACCCATTTTTCGTGGTCCGGTGGATGTCTACTCATTTCAGCTGGTGTTTGTCCTTCGGCAACCAAGAAAAGAATAACAGCACATTCGACGTATTTAGTAATAACTTCGCCACATTTCACGTTTTCAGTTGTTCCACACTCACACTGGAAAGGCGTGAATGCCACCCAATGCGTTGCCTACATGTCGGTGCTTATGTAACTGCATCGGAGTTGCGCTACGATGCCTAGAAGCTGCAGCCACACCCTAAAACGGAAACTCTTTGATCTCCCCTTTAAATGCGTCATTTCTCACAGCAAGATTACTATTATGACGGCACCTGCCAAAATACTGGTAAATATTCGGATTTTTCAAATATGTTTCTTGATTTAGATTCCTTTAAAAGCTACAAGCTTGAAAATGTCTTACAGAATAAATGAAATGATTGTCATAGGATGTGTGATACAACACATAGAACCCTATGCTAGAAAGTCTGTAAGAATAAAAAATAAAATTTTATAATGTAATGGTTACAGCCGCTTTGACATACGGTTCAGCGTTGTCGACAATATACTAGCAAGACAGGGCACTGAAATTAAATTTCTGAGACACATGAAAGCTTGCAGTCTGTGGAATACAATAAGATACGAAGGCGTCACAGTTGAGATGGGAATTTATTTAGCTGATGCATTATCAAAACAAAAAAGAAAAAAATGTTTGGCATATACCGATAGGATATCATAGGAAAATAAAAACATAAATATTTAAATACGAACAAAACTGAAAATAAGAGTGCGGAAGACTACAGAAGAGATGATACAGATCTGAACAGGCGAGGAGCCTGCTGCTTTAGGTCTACTGTTGTATCTACATCTTCATCTACATTCATACTCCGCAAGCCACCCAACGGTGTGTGGCGGAGGGCACTCTACGTGCCACTGTCATTACCTCCCTTTCCTGTTCCAGTCGGGTATGGTTCGCGGGAAGAACGACTGCCGGAAAGCCTCCGTGCGCGCTCGAATCTCTCCAATTTTACATTCGTGATCCCCTCGGGAGGTATAAGTAGGGGGAAGCAAGATATTCGATACCTCAACCAGAAACGCACCCTCTCGAAACCTGGACAGCAAGCTGCACTGCGATGCAGAGCGCGTCTCTTGCAGAGTCTGCCACTTGAGTTTGCTAAACATCTCCGTAACGCTATCACGCTTACCAAATAACCCTGTGACGAAACGCGCCGCTCTTCTATGGATCTTCTCTATATCCTCTGTCAACCCGACCTGGTACGGATCCCACACTGATGAGCAATACTCAAGTATAGGTCGAACGCGTGTTTTGGAACCCACCTCCTTTGTTGATGGATTAAATTTTCTAAGGACTCTCCCAATAAATCTCAACCTGGAACCCGCCTTACCAACAATTAATTTGCACTTGGTAATCGCTAGACTCTTGTCTGTCATTTTAGCTGCGCGGATTGTCAAGCGGAGGGGCCAGGTTTAGATTACTGTGTTCGTGTCGTCAAATCTGACATTTCACTTGAGCTGGCTGAATGAGCACCTACCGAAAAGTAGAAGGAAAAAAAAAAGAAGAAAAATTAGACATCAAACACATGGCTGCCAGAAACCTCGAATCTTTTCTTTGAGGTCTTACATAGCTCTGCAATCATCTTACTTCTGTTGATTACAAGAACGCGTGGAAGAGTCCTTGGGGACCACAGAAGAGCTGTGTTTCTTCTCTCAAGAAGCGTTATGGAGTTCAGATCTGCATACCTTGCTCGCCAGTTAATGGGGTGAACATCTTGACCTGCGACAAATCCATCCAGCACAGAATATCCTCGTGAACGAGAATTGTAGCTCCAATACAATTGCTTGCATTTCGTTTGACGCAGACTTATATAAGGGTGTATTCATACTGCGCGCCGTCCGGCTTGTGATGCGCCGTGATATCCAACCCATTGTTTGCCACTGCGTGTGCTGACATCGGCGGCCTGGCCGCAACTGCATCGTGAGAACAGGCCAGCGCCGCGCCAGCGACATCTACATTCATGCTCATAAATTAAGGAAAATTGCAAAATGTGGTGCCACATAACGTGACACTACACAAAACTGGCGCTAATAGCATAGGCACATAGGGAACACACACGACACAGTTATGTAAGTCCACGGTACTGGTGATAAGTTGAGATAACAGTCCCGAAACACATGTGCTACAAAACGCCACTGTTTCCTGCGCATGTACCCCGACATCAATGTGGGATATGATAAGCATGCACATGTACACAGGCCGCACAACGTGTTGGTATACTCTGGATCACGTGTTCGAGCAGCTGCTGGGGTATAGCCTCACATTCTTGCACCAGTGCCTGTCGGAGCTGCTGTAGTGTCGTAGGAGTTTGAAGACGTGTAGCGATACGTCGACCGAGAGCATACCAGACGTGCTCGATGGGGTTTAGGTCTGGAGAACAGGCAAGCCACTCCATTCGCCTGATATCTTCTGTTTCAAGGTATTCCTCCACGATGGTAGCTCGGTGGGGCTGTGTGTTATGATCCAGCAGGAGGAATGTGGGACCCACTGCACCCCAGAAAAGGGCGGACATACTGGTGCAGAATGACGTCCCGATACACCTGACCTGTTACAGTTCCTCTATCGCAGACATGCAGGGATGTATGTGCACCAATCATAATTCCACACCACACCATCAAACCACGACCTCCATACAGGTCCCTTTCAAGGACATCAAGAGGTTGGTATCTGGCCTGTTTCACGCCAGATAAAAACCCGGCAAGAAACGCTGTTCAGACTATATCTGGACTCGTCCGTGAACATAACCTGGGACCACTGTTCCAATGACCATGTGCCGTGTCCTTGACACTAGACTTTACGGGCTCTCCTGTAAGCAGGGGTCAGTGGAATGCACCTTGCGTGTCTCCAGGCGAATAAACCATGTCTGTTCACTCGTCTGTAGACTGTGTGTGTGGAGACAACTGTTCCAGTGGCTGTGGCAAGGTTTCGAGCAAGGCTACCTGCAGCACTCCGTGGCCGTCTGCGGGCACTGATGATGAGATATCGGTTTTCTTGTGGTGTTGTACACTGTGGAAGTCCCGTACTGTAGCGCCTGGATACGTTTCCTGTCTGCTGGAATCTTTGCCATAATCTTGAGATCACACTTTGTGGCATACGGAGGGCCAGTGCTACGACCTGCTGTGTTTGACCAGCCTCCAGTCGCCGTAGTATTCTACTCCACATAACGTCATCAGTATGTGTTCTTTGAGTCATTTTCAACACACCGTCACCATTAGCACGTCTGAAAACGGCTGCACACCCACTCGCTGCAGCGTACTCTGACATGCACCAACACACCTCTGCGTATGCGGACTGCTGCCAGCGCCACCGTGCATCGACCGCAGGTCAAATGCATCGCATGGTCATACCCCGAGGTGATTTAAACCCGCAAACCACCCACCAGAGCGTTGTTTCATCATGTATCAGCATTGTCCTTAATTTATGAGCATGAGTGTAGAATGGTAGATACACTGACGAGCCAAAACATTACGATCACCTACTTAAGAGGTGGTTTCTCCGTCTTTGGAACGAAATACATCAGTAATTTCGTGTATCAGGGGTCCGACAGTTTTTGGTAGGTTTGTGGAGGAATGTGGCACTAAATGTCTACGCACAGTTTATGTAATTTGCATAATTAACTGGCCACTGAATTTCGTACGCGGTGATGGCACCCAACAGCGTCCCAGATGAGTTTCTATTAGTCGAAGTTTGTGGCCTACACATCAACGTCAGATGACTGTAATTCTTCTCAAACCATTCTAACGCGGTTCTGGCTCCGAGGCACACATAATTATACCGATGAAATATCACTTTGCCGTCGGTGAAGGCACCAGTCATGAAGGGATGTAGGTGGTCCGCAATTACCAGCGTGTCTTCCATTACTAGCATAGGTCCCATGCAAGCGCAGGAGAATGTTTCCCAAAGCATAATACTGCTCCCACCTCCCTGCGTCCGTGGCTCGCTACACGTTTCGCGTCGCTAATCACCTCGATGACGGAGTTTCTGGCGACGTCCAGCGACGTAATGTAGCAGACATGTGATTCACCTGAAGAACTGACACGATTCCTTTGATCGACTGTCGAATTCCAATGGTACAGTGCCCACTGCAGTCGTAATTGACGGTGTCGTGGGGTCAACATATGTACACATACGGGTGGTTTGAAGTGGAGCTCCATGTATCAACAATGTACCAACGGTATGCTCCAAAATACTTTTGCGTGCACCAGCATTTTATTTTAGCAGAAATGCCACAGCTCATCATCTATACGACTGTACTGAGCAGACAACCCTCCAAATCACACGTTCTGTGAAGAGTCGTGCACGTCCAACCATTTAGCGCCTAATGGTAGTTTCGGAGGATGCTCACGACAATAGCACGTGAGCATTCGACCTGGTGCACCGTTTTCGAGATACTCGTTCACAGGTACTGCATAATAATAATCTACCCGGGGACCGGTGCAAGCCGCTGTGTTATGCTTCAGGAGGAGGAGGGAGGAGATTAGTGTTTAACGTCCCGTCGACAACGAGGTCATTAGAGACGGAGCGCAAGCTCGGGTGAGGGAAGGATGGGGAAGGAAATCGGCCGTGCCCTTTCAAAGGAACCATCCCGGCATTTGCCTGGAGCGATTTAGGGAAATCACGGAAAACCTAAATCAGGTTGGCCGGAGACGGGATTGAACCGTCGTCCTCCCGAATGCGAGTCCAATGTGCTAACCACTGCGCCACCTCGCTCGGTGTTGTTATGCTTCAGCTTCTGCAGTACACATTTCAGAAGACTCCAGTATGCCTTTATCGGAAGTGTCACTGCACAATTTTTTTAAAAAAAGAAAGAAAATATAGCTCCTTCACATTTCAACGTTTCAGAATCAGTGGGGAAAAATTAACGGTATTGAAATGACACATGCAAAGTTACTTTTATACAGTTAGTTAGCCTATCTATTTTAATATAACTGGGAACTAAATAGCCATTTTAATGGTTTTTATTATTATGCAAAGGTTACAAACAAAACCTTGAAAAATTCAGCAAAATCAAGTCCTCTGAGATGTATTTCCAGCTTGCCTTCGCTTCATCACAATTTCTCAAGACCTGTCGTAATTCGAAAAACTTTGTACAGTTCCTCGTCAGTGAAAACAGAAATGATGAATGAAATGAAATTATCTCAAGAAATTTCGCCTATCAATCTGCGGCATAGATCAAAGAACATCATTCTGAGAGTTCGGCACTGGCTCCAGTCGATGAATCATTGTCACTGCCAATTACCGCATCATAAAGAAGAAAAAAAAACTACTGGGAAAAATACTGAATTTTTTCAACTCAAAACGAACAAAATACATTTGATGAAGGCACAGTAAGATGCTGCAGAGGATGACGACGCTAATGTGTGATGCGTCTCAAATCTTGTATGTTCTTCAGCACATATTGAAATGCACTATGATTCATTCTGTAACACGAATAAAACTTTTTAGGAAAGCTTTTACTTTTTTACGTTAAGTAAAAACCTCTCTCCCTAAATGTCTGTCACCATACATGCAATGAGACACTCCAGTGTCAAAGCATCACCAATAAAGTAATGAATTCAGAGTTCTATAAGATACTACAGACTGACAGGCGGTAGAAAGCTGATGGCTGCACCTATGTTATCTACGACCTCGTATGTCAGCTGTGGAAGGGTGGGGTTTCCGTTGCAAGTGCAGCTCAGTCTGCCACGGGAAAAAAAACCTAGAAAAGAGCGGTGACACACACACCTGCATGATTCGACAGTACTTATTCCTCCTGTGCTACAGTGTTTGAGGGTACACTGAATCTGACCGTTATTGCTTTTTTTAACTGTCTCTGATGACCTCGATGTCTACAGGGCGTTAAATCCTTTTAAGTTACTACCTGCTATCTGTTGAAATAGAGAAATCAAAATCGAAGCTTCTAGGGACGGATGTGAGATATAATTATTTACAAGTTGTGGTACTAGGCTCTCGCCGAAATACGAAAGTGAAAAGTTCAAAACAGAACATCATGTGCATTAGTCAAATTAGTCGTAGAAACACCTGTAAGTGTAATTCTATTTTTCAGCCTGTGCCGTTTTCTGTCTCCAACTAGAAAGCAATAAGTAGAATGTCGCAAACTTCTTGTATAGTTCGTCCAGTCTCAGGTTAATTTATTCTTACCTTCTGCTTTCATATACTAAACGTACTTTCTGCTAATTGTGGGATGTTGAAACCAAGTAATTCCTTGCGTTTTATAATGTCATGTGTGGTCTATTGTAAAATCATAGCCAGTGTAATCGGTCGTCGCCGAGGGAAAATTCGTAAACATTTAGAGTTTTCTGGTCATGGGTCATTAAAATAGCACGAGAAACCGACACTAGGCCTACACTCATCACCAGTATTTCGTTTTTTCTCTCCTGCAGTACATGACACTATGCTAAACGCGCTCAAACTCCTTAGGCTTGCGATCGCGGCATTGACGCCCTTCAATAACTCCGCATTTACTTGTGAGTGGAGACGCAGTGTCACTATAATTTCAAAAACTTTTTAGTACGTTAGCTGTAATTCACTCACAATATTGTATGGTCTGAGACATAACCAACAGTAAACTATCTATTTTACTACAAGAATTGTAAATCAAGTGCACGTGTTTGACGAATAGCGTTATTTCACAATGACTATTACGAATTAAGAGATGGTAAATGGCTTATTAAAAAAGCTAATACGTTACACAGATAACGTACAAAAATCAGATTGTTTAACCTCATATTTTCGTAAAAATCGATCGAGAAACGTTACGGAGCTAAAAAAAAAAAAAAACACGTGGAACTAAATGTCACCATTTTTCTTTTTTTTCACAAGGAAACTAAGCCGTGGCGTAGTCACATATAGCGCCAAGAGTTTTTACAACGTAAAATTCGGGTAAGTGGATTTTCGCTCCTCTCGCAGGCCAGCCGAGCGCGAAATGTCAACACTGGGGAGAGCGGCTTGCGCAGCTGAGCCGCGGGCCGGACCAGTACATCCCGTGCCTGCCTGTGCCGGCGTGCAGTGTGAACGCGGCCTTAATGTTTTGGACACTGTTGTAATGTGACACGTGTTTTCATTTAGTCTCCACAACCCACCTTACGGTGTGTAGCGGGTTGTACTTCTTTTCCTCTACCTTTCTGTTCCATTCAGGAACCGGATGTGGGAAGATTAGTTGTCGGTAAACCTCCGTATTATTAAGACGTATGAGTGGGGAATCAATATGTTTCCCAACTTTTACCAGAATGTACTCCTTCGGAATTTCGGTACCAAGTTTGTCCGTAAACCAGAACGCCTCTCTTTTAGCGTCTGCCACTGTCATTTTTAGAGCATCTCCGTAGTGCCCTCGCACCGACTGAATGGTACTGTGACGAAGGGTGCTGCCCTTTGTCAGATCTTCTCTGCGAATTTCTTAAGGGAAGGCGTTTTCCTGAGTACGATTGTTTATTTGCGGAATAACCACTTTATTTCATGATTTATATGTTAGCTAACTTCGCCTCCTTAGCACCACAGTAAAAACTGTAATCATTTACCATTAAGCCGGCCGAAGTAGCTGAGCGGTTCTAGGCGCTACAGTCTGGAACTGCGAGACCGCTACGGTCGCAGGTTCGAATCCTGCCTCGGGCATGGATGTGTGTGATGTCCTTGGGTTAGTTATGTTTAAGTAGTTCTAAGTTCTAGGGGACTGATGACCTCTGCTGTTAAGTCCCATAGTGCTCAGAGCCATTTGAACCATTTTTTTTACCATTAAATTGTGCCGGTGTCGAATGGTTTATTAAGTAAAATAAACTCCAAAGGAGTGAGGATCCAATGGAGGTAAAAACGAAGCAGGAGGCGTAATAGACAATTGTTTAAAATATTGCTAAATACAGAGTGCAGTTGCCCACCCCCTGGAATTGGTGAACAGACCACTAGACAACCGGCATGCTCATTGCCAGTATCGGTCGGTGACGAAGCAAAGTCCGAAAAACCATCAGGGTAAACGGAAAAGCGGACGTCATGCGCGGTAAACACTGTGACTGCAGAGAATGATAGTCTCGTCACGCGGCCAGCACAATTCCTCCTCCACTCAACCCACAGGTTCGTCAGAAAAGTTTGTCAGCGCTGTTTGCCAGCAGAAACTGCTTTTATGCTGAGGTGATGATTTTACAGGGTATATGCGCCACAATACGCCCTCCTCCCTCCCCTCCACCCATAGAAAGGCGATGACCTGCACAATATATTCCACACATCACACATCTTTGTGAAAGAAGCAGCGTTTGATGGCGCCCTTAATAAGTGTTTCGCAAAACCAAGAAAATAAGCGAAAATCACGTGTAAAAATGGAAAGCCGCGTTATCCCCATGTCTTTTATTAGTCCTCCCTGGTAAAGGTCTCAGACTGATGAACAATACGCAAGAATAACTTGATCAAGTGTTTTATAAGCCACTTCTTTCGGGGATGAATTACTTCTCCTCAAGGTTCTTCCGATGAATTGCAGTCTAGAGTCTACTTATCTTGCAGTTTTTCTGATATAATTATTTCACATTAGTCCATCCCCCAGTCCCGGCTGGAGTGGCCGAGCGGTTCTAGGCGCTTCAGTCTGGAAGCGCGCGACCGCTACGGTCGCAGGTTCGAATCCTGCTTTGGGCATTGATGTCTGTGGTGTCCTTAGGTTAGTTAGGTTTAAGCAGTTCTAAGTACTAGGGAACTTATGACCTCAGAAGTTTTATGTCCTATAGTGCTCAGAGCCATTTGAACCATTTTTAGGCCATCATCCATTGTTACTCCTTGGTTTTTACAGTTGTTATTGCTTGCAGTGATTTGTCGCAAAAAATGTAGTAGTACACCAGGCGCATTGTTGCGCATTACGTTTTCGTTCATGAACAAATGACACTCTCTACAATTCGCTACACTTCTGGTGTTCTTGCCTTCTTATAGGGAATCACATTCTCTCATAAAGTTAGTGTCGAGAATGAGACATGAACTGAAATTGAGGGCAGCAAAGACAAAGCAGAAATGCTTAACTCTGTTTTCAAATGTTCCCTTACAAAACGAATACTCAGGAGGTCACAATTTAATCCTCACACCCGTGAAATGAGGAGTGAAATATTAATGCCAATGGTGTCGAGCAACAGCTGAAATTGTTAAAATTCAGCAAAGCTCCAGGGTCCGATCGAATCACTATCAGATTTTAAACTGAATTTGCGGCTGAGTTAGCCCCTCACTTAACTATAATCTGTCGTAGGTCAATTGAAAGAAAAACCGTACCCGGTATTTCAAAGAAAGCACAGATCAAGAGCACAGGTCACAGTCGTGTGCGAGATTGGTAGTAGCACGATCCACAGAATAATCGTCCAGTATCCTTGACATCGATTTGCTGCTGAATCTTAGAACAAATTACTAGGGAAAACATAACAGGACATAAACAGTTTTTGATGTTACTCAACCACAGTCCTACAATAATTTTTAAATGAACACACTACTTTTGACCTTATAGTTGTTCGTTTAATTACGACCGAGGTTTCGGCCTTTTATGCCATTTTCAAGTGATTAAGTTTATGTCACTAACATATATTGCAGAACATCAAGCTCAAAATTGGCCATAAATTAAGAAAAATGCCATATGTAAAATCACCATCTTGTAAAAATTACTAATTTACTAATCACCATCTTGTAAAAATCACTAATTTACTACTCTTTTTACAAGATGGTGATTTTACATCTGGCATTTCGTGGGGATCCTAAATTTTTATAATTTATGGTCAATTTTGAGCCGGATGTTGTGCAGTATATGTTAATGACATAAACTTAATAGCATGAAAATGACATAAAGGCCATAACGGGGGTTGTAATTAAGTAAGCAACAATACAATCAATTAAGGGGCAGGTCGATTTAAAAAAACAGGATATCTCGTATAGAATAACCTCCTCCATGACAACAGCGTGTATTTTGGAAACATAGATAATATGAAACCCAACTCACGTTTTCCTCATATGACATTCTGAAACCTTGGATCAGAGCTGTGAGGTAACTGAAGTATTTCTTGATTTCTGAACAACATTTGAGAGAATACTACACCTGCACTTATCACCAAAAGTACTATCACATGCGTTATCAAGCGAAATTTGTGACTGAAATGGCGATAATTTGGTAGTTCGACGTAGCAAATTATCATGGACGGACAATCATCATTAGATATAGTTGTCATTTCGGGTGTGCCTCAGAGAAATATGGTGGCAACCTTGCTGTTCATGTTGTATATTAATGATCATGTGGAAAATATTAATAATAACCTCAGACTTTTTGAAGATGAAGCACTTATTTACTAGTGGGAAAATGCTCCTATCTGAGCACAAAAAGGTGAATACGCTCCAATTTGTTAAAGACTCCGACTGAAAAGTATGTTAGTTGTTGCATCATTCTACCTTCCTCAGCACTTTTAAAATTTTCACAAAAATTTTGGGATGCGAACACATTCGCACTTTTTTATGCTGAGGGAGAAGGAAACAATGGCAGTGGGAAAGAGACGGAAAACTAATAAACACTGAACGATACTAGATAGTGATTGTGATATGGAAAGAGCGAAGGAGACAAAGACAGTGTGAGGGGAAGAGAGGGACACAGTGGCAGTGGAACACAATTACCAATGACAAAACAGTGCTAACAAAAGAGTGAAGGAGACAGTGAGAGTGAGAGAAGAATAAAGAGGAGAAATTGGCTGTGCGTGAGAGCCAGTAATAATGAGGGACAGAGCGTATAAAAATGATAAGGCAGGAGATAGAGTGTCGGAGAGAGAGAGTGCGGGAGACAGTAGCAGCGGGAAGGAATGAATCTTCTTAGCAGTCAGACAGAGCAGGAGGGAGACAGCGAGAAGAGACAGTGGTACTAGCAGGACTGAACGCAGGACACTGTGGCAGTGAGACAGGAAACAATGACAGACAGACACAGAGAGATAATGACAATGGGTTGGGCTGAATGAGTGAGTGAACGGGCAAGTGGGAGTAGATGCGTGTGAGAGACTTAATGCGATGGATCAGTGGGTGTGGGCCAGTTTTTCTATAGGAACTTTTTTCGCTGGTCCCCTTCTTTTCCCTGTCACAGCAGGCATGTCACTCTTATGACAAGAACCTCATGAGTCAATAAATTTTCGTTAGTTTACTTATGTGAAACTGAAGTAACGCAAAATTAATTTTACACATGAGACCTGATTTTACGAGCACAAGAATTTTGCATGTGTTGCAGAACCATTCTGATCCTAACGGAAACACTTAACAGCATTTTTCTCCACACTACGTAACTTCATAAACTATGATTACACCTCACACCGTATTTTTATGTATATTTGAACCACAGCGCCTTGGAAACGGATAAAGTAGCAAAAAATTTTTCGAATTTCGTTCGACACCAAGACGTTAGGAATATACCGAAAAACTTTCAGCTATTTACTATGCATAGCGGTCTTAGAATCCGCGGCTTGGTTTTGGTACCGAAAACAGTTTTCTGGGTTTTCCTAGGAATCTGACATGAACCAAATGGTGCCTCCATGCACTTCTTAAGGCACACCGTAGGCCAAATCCAATGGGAAAAGAAACAATAGATATGGTCCATTTACCTAAGACAGAGAAAGTGTGTAACATTCAACATTTGACCCTGTACTGTAGCATAGTTACAGTAAAACGCTCTTCTGTAGGGTAAACAAATGGTTCCTAGCCCAAGGGCTGTCTATAACACTTGACTCTACGTTTCTGCTGTCAATAGAACCCGAAATATGAGTCCCGGAAAAATCCCGTTCTTGTGCGTGGAGTTTTGGAACATATTAGGTAGGGCATGCTATAGCTCACTTACCAATAATGGAGTATCGTCTGAAAGAAGGTGCATAAATATTCAGTCTTATCTTAATAAAATATCGAAGTGGAGCAACAACTGGCAACTTGCTTTAAATGTTTAGAGGTGTAAAATTAAGGCCATCACGAAACGAAAAACCATAGCATCCTGTAACTATAATATCAATGAGCCACAGCTGGAATCCGTCAACTCATACAAATACCTGGGTGTAACTCTTTCGTACAGCTACGAAATGGAGTAATAACATAGGTACAATCGTCGGTAAAGCAGGTGGTACATTTCGGTTAATTGATAGCGTACTTAGAAAACGCAATTTCTGTACAGAGACGATTGCTTACAAATCACTAGTGCGACCCATCCTACAATACTGATCAAGCGTGCGGGGGATGTACCAAATAGGACTAACATGGATTATTCAACGTATACACAGAAGGACCGCTCGAATGTTCACAGGTTTGTTGATCGAGTTTATGTCAACTCCATTTATTACAGTTTTTTTGTATCTGTGTAAGTGCGAAGCCGTGGAAAAATCTGTATCGTTAACACACTGATGTTATACCAATCTTTGTTCTCCGATAACTGCTCTACCTGAGAAATTTGCCGCACTAGATTGTTTTCTTTTTGTCCTGCTTGTTTTGGTATCGATAAGATACGGATGTAAGTTTCACTAAACCCATATTTTTGCTGATAATAATCTAAATGTTGAATTTTAAACTGGTATTATTTTATAGAATGAAATGATCTCAGTTCTCGTCTCTTAAGTAGATCAGACAATCAATTTCCGGCCGTTTAAAACACTTTGGAAGCAGTTTGTTCGATGGTGCAAATATCGAGCGCCTTAAGTGATCAACCATTAGTTACTTTATTGTGGAAATGTCGAGCCTGCATCTAATTCCATACCGTAATAACTTTTTAAAAAATAATTTCATTTCTGTAAACTACTTGGACGGTTATTCGTCACCAAGCGCACCAACTGATTTAGGTCAGAAGCTAATTTTCGCTCTTTCTGTTTAACTCAGTACATATGATTTCATCTGAATTAAATTAATCACCATTTACAACGATTCAAATTACAAATGAGAGTAGTTCCTCTGTTTTTAACGCCTTTTGAGTGCATCCTTTCGTTTGAGACTTTGTGATACCTTACAATAATCTGGGAAATTAATCAATACACACAAAAGAAACCACTTCAACGATACCCTTTGCATTTAGTGTAAACAATAACGGTACAATCACACATCCTTGGGGTACTGTTGAAATTACTTTTACCTCTGTCGATTTTGTTGCGTTATAAACAAGTGCTGACCTCTACCTGCAAGGAAGTTCTGAACCCAGTCACAATTCTGGTCCGATACACTGTGAATTCGTAGTTTAGTCACTACACGGCAGTGCAGAAATGCCTTCTTGAAGTCAAGAAAAACATCAACCTGTGGGCCCTTTCCTGCGGCGCTCTGGATTTCAGGGACGAGCAGTAGGAGCTGAGAACCGCTAGGTGTCTATCTGTGGAATATAGGAAGGTTTTTATAGGGACCAACTGTCAACATTTGGAATCTAATTCTTACGCACAATCTGTAATAATCGTATACGCGAGCAGTATGTCATAATTTATTTTCTGGGTGTTTTCTTGAGCATTTTCTCATTTAGCCAGTCCAAAATGTGAATTAGCTTCAACCAAATTAACGAGACAAACGTCCATTTACTGTCCGGAAATAGGCACTTTACCCTACAAGACGAATCAAGGATCGAAAACATGAAACAGGAAAGAAAATAAAGGTTAGTAAAAGGAAACATCAGAGCGTCTCTGAAGCAAACTGTCATGAAAAAGCATTCGGTGTAATAGCGAGAAATACAATTCACATGGTGAAGAAATACCAATCACATGGTGAACGTACTTTCGTGTGACGTAGCGTCATTCCACAGATCATTTTGAGCAAGACTAATATAGAAAGCTGAGATAATATGATAGTAGCTGTAATAATCGTCTCTCTTTCAATGTCAGGCGAATATGTCTTACTGAAAATTTATTCAACAGCTGGTTTTCAGACTAAGCATAGACGGCTGAAAGCCACTTTTGGTCACTGACTACAGCCACGGGCGTGTATGTTATCGTAGAATACACAAAATGTCGACAGTTTGAGATGGATATCAAGAGTCGAGCCAGTAACAGATACTGTCAAAAAACTGACTCAGATACATTGCCGTTGAAGTGCTCGAGTCAACACTGTGGATAAAATTCACTGATCTGTTACCTCCCAGCGGCCATAATGGCAGTCTTTTGCTTGGTCCAGTATTATCTCATTTAACATGACCCCATATGTGCATCACTATGACATAGCAAGTCATGAACGACTAGATATTTCATGACCCGTTTCAGCCCACTAATATTCAGATTTTTCGTCATTTGACGTTGAAGAGGTATGCTCGCACTAGGTTTCTACTCTTCATTTTGGGTTTTCTTCAACAAGTGAGCCTGGCGGAATAGTGATATTCGTAACACACACGATAAGGCGAATTTACTGATAATCGTACATAAAATTTATGTGGTTAAATTTATTATTTCTGCATTGGAATAATAAGACTGATTTTTACTACACTGCAAGAAACGTGTAGCTGGTACATGATTTAGGTAAAAATCAAAATAAAATTTATTAGTTATCTGTATTAATCCCAGCTTTATAGACACCTTTGAAGAGAGTGCAGCGTTGTTTATTGATGGCGAATATGCGACAGGGCGCTCAATGTTAGAAACTTAGGGCCAGTCCACGGATTAACAGATCCTCAGTATTCGACGTTGCCCACGCGTTTAACGGATTGGTCGGTGGGGCTCGTTACACAAACTCTTGGAAAAGCGAAAGAACATCGTTAGTATGGGATTACTTACACTCGTTCTGTTTCTTTCGAATTATTCCAGCCAATTAGAGGAAGCAGTGGCAGCGACCTCATTTTAATTCGAAACTCAATCATCAACAGCCGCGCGGGGTAGCAGCGCGATCTTAGGCGTCTTGTCACGGTCCGCGAGGCTCCCACCGTCGGCGGTTCTAGACCTCCCTCGGACATGGTTGTGTGTTGTCCACAGCGTAAGTTAGTTTAAGTTGGATGAAGTAGTGTGTAAGCCCAGGGACATACGACCTCAGCAGTTTGGTCCCATAAGACCAAACCACAAATTTCCAAATCAGTCATTAACAAACCTTTTGTCAGCTTCCTTAAGATATTTTGTTCCAATAAATACACATGCTGCCTAAGTAATTAATGATTTTAAAATTGGAATATATCATAACCGGTTATGATGACACCTTACTGAGAAGAAGATAATCTCATTAATCTGAGATTAAATTCAGTGAAGAAATTCCAGATTATTATCACGTGAACACAGTTAATGTAATTTTAATTAAAACATACTGTTGTGAGAGGCATACATCATGTTTGCTCACAGTAATCTTGTTATATCCTTCAGAGCGACGAACCATCGCCCTTCTGATCTGCAGTCTGACTGTCGATATCCACGAAGCCTGAAAGTGATGAATCTAGGCAATCAGGAAGTTCTTGACTTTCGAAAATCATTTTGCTCAGTACCAGACCTACGCTTATCATCGAAAATACGATCGTTTTGGGTATCATGCGATACTGGTCCCTTGTTCACTTGTGCAAACCCGACAGTAACTAATACCGTGGGAGAGGTCCATCAATGGAAATACAAAGCTTCAAATCTTCTGTCCAGCATCTTGGATTTTTACGTAGCAGTTGTCATTTGTTTCTCTTGAAGGGCTAGCGAGCGTTAGCTACAACCTAGTCAGCCAGTCAGTTTTCGGCTGCCGCCTACGACAACAGCAGAGCAGCAAGTTACATATTTAGCTTTTCCTGTGTTGGAGGAAACTACAGCTGTAATTTTTCCCGAGGCCACGCATCTCTACTATATGGTTAAATGATGACAGCATCCTCTTGCGTAGAATATTCCGGAGGTAAAACAGAACGCCATTCGAATCTCCGAGCGGGACCTGCTCAAGAGGATTTCGTCATCAGAAGAAACAAGACTGGCGTTCCACGGAACGGAGCGTGGAGTGTCGGCTCCCTCAATCGCGCAAGTAGATTAAAAACTGCAAAAGGCAACTGGATAGGTTAAACTTAGTTATAGAGGGTATTAGTCAATTTCGGTGAAAGGAAGAACAGTATTTCTCGTCAGCTGAATACAGGGTTATAAGTACAAAATCAAGTAGGGGTAATGCAAGAGTAGGTTCAATAATGAATAAGAAAACATGAACAGGGGTAAGCTACTATGAAGAGCTTAGTGAACGCATTATCGTAGCCAAGATAGACACAAAGTCAACACCCATCACAGTAGCTTACCTTTATATGCCAACTAAATCTGCAGATGAAGAGACTGAAGAAATTTATGATGAAATGATCAAATTATTTAGATACTTAAGGGAGACGAAAAGGTAATTGTGATGGGGGACTGGGATCCAATAGTGAAAAGGAAGAGAAGGAAAAATTGCAGGTGACAGTGGAATTTGGGGAAGAAATGAAAGAGGACGTCACCTGGCAGAATTTTGGCACAGAGCATAATTTAGTCATTACATGGATGAGACAAGGAGGAATCAGAAGGTTTCTGATTGATTATAATTTGGTGAGACACTAATTTCAAAAATCTAAGTCGAAACAAGGCCCTAGATGTAGATGACATTCTGCCAGATCAACTGATAATCTAGGGAGAGGCAATCATGACAAAACTTTTCCATCTGTTGTGGAAGATCTATGAAGCAGGCGAAATACCCTCGTCTTCAAGAAGTATGTAATAATTCCAGTTCCCAAGGAGAAAGGTACTGATAGATTGAATATTATCGCATTATCACTTTAGTAAATCATGGCTGCAAAATACTAATACAAATTCCTTGCAGAAGAGTGGAAAAAATGGTAGAAGTCGACCTCGGGGAAAACAATTTGGATTCCCGAGTATTTAGGAACACGCGAAGGAATACTAAACCTAAGACTTATATTAAAAGATAGGTTAAGGAAAGACTAATCTACGTTAATAGAATTTGTAGATTATAGAAAACTTTTAACAATATCGACTGGAATATGAAATTCTGAAGGCATCAGAGGTAAAATGCAGGAAGCGAAGGGCTCTTTGCAACTTGTACAGAAACCAGACGGCAGTTATAAGAGTCAAGGGGTACGAAAGGAAGGCAGTGGGTGAGAAGGGAGCGGGTCAGGGTTGTATCCTGTCCGCAGTGTTACTGATTTCAACATTGCGCATGTAGTAAAGAAGACCGAAGAACAATTTGAAGTACGAATTGAAGTTCAATGTGAAGGCATAAGC
This sequence comes from Schistocerca nitens, assembly GCF_023898315.1. NCBI lineage: Eukaryota > Metazoa > Arthropoda > Insecta > Orthoptera > Acrididae > Schistocerca > Schistocerca nitens. The sequence continues at coordinate 446,626,836 of NC_064615.1, forward strand.
ACTTTAAAGTTTACTGATGACATTGTCATTCTGTCGGAGTCAGCAAAATTCTTGGAAGGGCAATCAAACGAAATGCACAGTGTTTTAAAAAGATGAACATCACCAAAATATAAGAAGGATAATGGAACATAGTTGAATTAAATCAGGTGATTCTGAGGGAATTAGATTAGGAAACGGGACACTTAAAGTGGTAGATGAGTTACGTTATCTGGGTAATAAAATAACAGATGCTGGCCGAAGAAGAGAAGATGCGAAATGTAGATCGACAATGACAAGAAAAGCTTTTCTGAAGAAGAGAAGTTTGTTAACATCGAATACAGATTTAACTCTTTTCTGAAATCATTTTTATGGAGTGCAGCCACGTATTAAAGTGAAGCACCGAAGATACATCGTTCAGACAAGACGAGAATAGGAGCTTTTGAACTGCGATGCTGAATTATGAATCCTGAAGATTAGATGGGTAGATCACGTAACTAAAGACGAGGTACTGAAGGAAGAAAAGAACATTGTGGCACATGCCAGAAATGGATACAGGAAGCAGATTTAGAGGAATGTAAGTTGCAGCACTTATTTGGAGTTGAAGGGGCTTGCACAGGATACATTAGCATAGAGAGCTGCATGAAACCAGTAATCGGACTGAAGACCTCAATGAAAACAATTCTTAAATTCTGTGCTTTGTTTTTTTATTTAAGGTCTTGCGTTTTAAGGGGCTCCGGAAAGGCTCAAAATCATGAAAAGTTCAATTTTTACTTTTTTGCTTTTTCTGAATCTGCAGACTATTACCTTTTAATAGATATATAATTTATTCAATTCCGAAGACTACAACTATTTTTAAATTTTTTTTGAAATGTGTTCTACATGGGCGTGACCCACTGTGGCGCTGTTAAACTGCTGTCAAATGGTGTTATTATTAACATCCGTGTTCATCAGGTACATTTTAGTGATGTGAGATAAAGTATGTGTTGTGGCTAACCTGTGATGGTTCAATATATATCGCTGGTGTGATTGTCGATTGTTTCATGTTTATTTACTCTGTCGTTATCTCGAAAATATTCGTAATTAATTCTGTTTCTTGAGTCTCTGTTTTGTTGAAGTATAATAATGAGTAAAAGTAAAGTTATTAGAAATCCTCTGAAGGCTTTTAAGAAAAGGAGAAATGTTGGAAAGCCAAAGGTATGTGTTATTACTGTAAATAATAAAGACGATGAAAATCCCCAACATAGCTTGTGTCCCAAAGAAGAAGACAGTTGGTGTAAATATAACAAAGGATTGCTAACTGGTGGTGTACACTCATAAGCATAGTCTGCCTCATGCAATAATGGAGGTGATAAAACCTATTTTCAGAGACTTAGCAGCTCCTGAACTGTTGAAAAAGTGTATTCACGGAAAAACTCAAAACCCCAATGAAAGTGTAAATAGTGTTATATGGTCGAGAATCCCCAAGACTGTATTTGTTGGAATAGAAACACTTCACTTTGGTGTGTATGATGCTGTTGCGAATTTCAATGAAGGCAACATTGTAAGGTGCAAGGTATTTAGAAATATGGGAATGAAGATAGGTTCTAACATGGTACGAGCGATGCTTGCTTTAGACAAGGAACGCCTTCGGGCTGCAGACAGGGCTGTAAAGAGTCTAGAAATACAAGCAAGAGTAAACAGGAGGAGGAACAAGAGGAAGCTGGAGGAGGAGTTTGCAGAGGATGAAGATAATCCATCCTATGGACCTGGAATGCACTAAAAAGTTAATCCAATCTTTGTCGCTCGATTCCCAAAACTTTTATTTTTTCATACTAATTACATGTTTTCTAAGGATCTTCCAAACATATTTGTTTCAAACTTTCAGTAAATGTTACACAGTACCTTCTGCATAATTTAACACAGCCTTTTTCCAAAAAACTGTAATTTTTTTGAATATATAAATAAAAAATTGCAAAAAAATGTAGTGAATTTTCATTACAATTGAAAAAAATCATCTTTAATAACTGAAGTAAAATTTTGTAAAATCCCTAAGTTAAGTTGTAGCCCATATTCCAATAAATAATCTGTAAAAAGTTCAACTTCCTACCTCAAATACTTTGTGAGGAAAGATGTAATTTATAAGCGTTATTTTAACATTGCAAGTATAGGGCGTTCCGGAGCCCCTTAATACCTGTAAAGTGCAAATTCCCGCAGTCTGTAACGGAGCTGGAATTTCGTTTGAAACTAAGAAAGATAGCAAGTTGCGTATTTAGGTTTCTCTGTACGTTTTTACAGTTTACTTCTAAAGTTAGTCATATTGGGATGGACATGAGAATGCTGTGTGCAGATGCAGAAGGAACTGGCCGCAGTTTCCGAACGGCTGGTGACGCTACTACCCACGGTCAGCCGACTTCAGACTGCTGCCTCGGGGTGTAACTGTGGAGAAGAACCAGGGGTGTCGCATGGGGCATGTCAGGTGTCGCAACGTTTCACCCACGGGTTCTGCTGCCTAGGCACTTTGCAGTGTCCCTGACGCTGTGGATCCGCTCTCATTGCAGAATGAGTGGCGCGACACTCAAGGCGTAGTGTTAGTGTGGGGGCCGGCCGGCTAGCCTCACCCATTATCGTACGAGTAGATGGGTGACCGCTACTACAGCGGCATCCCGAGCAGACACACGGGAGGAATGGTCTGCCGGTTATCTGGAGCTCCAAGGTTAGGTGTATTATGGAGCGCCTTAGGAAAGTAGCACATATGGCCGGAGAGAAATTCAATGTGCACTCAGTATGTCTAATGGGGGCCTCAACCATGTGTGGCTACTGAGCGAGTCGGGTGCAGTAGTCTGCAAGTTGTGGCTCACGCCGGTGCCAACGATATCTCTCCCATGAGTTCTGATGCCATGCTCTCCGCTACGCAACGTGCAGTGGCTTGCGCAATATGAATGTATACTACTAGCCATTGAAATTGCTACACCACGAAGATGACGTGCTACAGAAGCGTAATTTAACCGACAGGAAGAAGATGCTGTGATATTCAAATGATTTAACTTTTCAGAGCATTCACACAAGGTTGGCGCCGGTGGCGACACCTACAACGTGCTGACATGAGGAAAGTTTCCAACCGATTTCTCATACACAGACAGCAACTGACTGGCGTTGCCTGGTGAAACGTTGTTGTGATGCCTCTTGTAAGGAGGGGAAATGCGTACCATCACGTTTCCGACTTTGATAAAGGTCGCATTGTAGCCTATCGCGATTGCGGCTTATCGTATCGAGACATTGCTGCTCGCGTTGGTCGAGATCCAATGACTGTTAGCAGTACATGGAATCGGTGAGTTCAGGACGGTGATACGGAATACCGTGCTGGATCCCAACGACATCGTATCACTAGCAGTCGGGATGACAGGCATCTTATCCGCATGGCTGTAACGGATGTGCAGCTACGTCTCAAACCCTGAGTTAACAGGGGGGACGTTTGCAAGACAACAACCATCTGCACGAACAGCTCGACGACGTTTGCAGCAGCATGGACTATCAGCTCGGAGACCACGGCTGCGATTACCCTTGACGTTCCATCACAGACAGGAGTGCCTGCGATGGTGTGCTCTACGCCGAACCTGGGTACACGAATGGCAAAACGTCATTTTTTCTGATGAATCCAGGTTCTGTTTACAGCATCATGATGGTCGCATCCGTGTTTGGCGACATCGCGGTGAACGCACATTGGAAGCGTGTATTCGTCATCGCCATACTGGCGTATCACCCGGCGTGATGGTATGGTTACACGTTTCGATCACCTCTTTTTCGCATTGACGGCACTTTGAACAGTGAACGTTACATTTCAGATGTGTTACGACCCTTGGCTCTAACCTTCATTCGATCCCTCCGAAACCCTACGTTTCAGCAGGATAATGCACGACCACATGTTGCAGGTCCTGTACGGGCCTTTCTGGATGCAGAAAATGTTCGACTGCTGTGCTGGCCAGCACATTCTCCAGATCTCTCACCAATTGAAAACGTCTGGTCAATGGTGGCCGAGCAACTAGCTCGTCACAATACGCCAGTCACTACTCTTGATGAACTGCGGTATCGTGTTGAAGCTGCATGGGCAGCTCTGTACACGCCATCCAAGCTCTGTTCGACTCAATGCCCAGGCGTATCAAGGCCGTTATTGCGGTCAGAGTTGGTTGTTCTGGGTACTGATTTCTCAGGATCTATGCACTCAAATTGCGTGAAAATGTAATCACATGTCAGTTCTAGTATATTTGTCCAATGAATGGCCGTTTATCATCTGCATTTCTTCTTGTGGTAGCAATTTTAATGGCTAGTAGTGTAGATGCAGAAGTCGCTTAAGTACTTCCGCAGAACGGCGACTCGTGTCTTTAGGTCTGGCCGGGAGACGAAGAGGTAGTCGTGAAAGTGAAACTGTGGAAAGAAAAAAGGGTGGATGATCGTTCTGCAGCAGAATCGAGAGTAGACCGCAGTAATTGTATTTTCTTTATTTTTTAAATTTTGCCTTACGAAAACACGATGAAAACCAGAAATGTATCTCTCATAAAATATAATCTTTCGATGCGTACGAAAGACCTCTGTCTCTTTTCCTTCTAATACTAGTTTCATTGAATCGTCTGACTCGTACTGATCGTAGACTTTTCTTCCAAAGTTTGTGTCTAACGAAGATCGTCTATACATCTCAGTAAGAATTTATAAGCATGTCGAAATCGCTAAAGCAAAATGGAATATATTGGCAGCTGATGATTGAATTTTATTCTAAAAATGATACATAAAGCCTTACATAGAAGTATTCGATCTTAATTATTTTATGGATATCTGGTGGTAGCTCTCATGTAACTGTTTCCAGTACTAGATCAAGTACTCACGTTTTAGAAGCTATTTTCTTCTTCTGACACCTTCTGTTTACTGACAGACTCATTGTGAAGTGATACCAGAGGGTTAATGAAAAAGAAAGCACAGATGGTAGAAACTAGTTTAAGGTGGCGTCTGAGCTTGCAAATGTCATGGGGTTGTTGAGATAGCTAAACCGTCCAACATGAATCAGAGGGAGGACCAGAGGCTTTCGTTGCCCTTTGCTAGTTGTAGGCCAGCAGCATGCTGCCTCGCCGTGCTCCTTGAACAGCGCACTGCGGGCAAAGCGAAGCAGTGACAGGTCTCAGGCGCACCGGCCGCTGCGTAAGCAGCACCTCGTCACGCCGGCTGCAGAGGCGAGAGCAGCTACAACTCCAGTAATCCAACTCCAGTAGCTGAAGCAGTAGCAGCCACATTTATACGTACACAGCGCTTAATTGTGATATCTCTCTTACGTTTTCCCATGAAGAAGCGAAAAGTATCTCTTTACTTCTATACTGAGTACTACCTTAGCGCCCGCTGTTTCACTCGGGTGGATTGCGGGGTCTGTACAATTGTTTGTGTTATTTTCTAATCGAATCTTTTTTTAGTCAAAAACTCAACATCTTCCAATCTTTACACGTTAATTATGACCATGGGAACATGGTTATTCCCCAATTGCTTTGATAGGTGCCATTTATAATTTTGGTATTTGAATCGATTGCGAGCGAGCAGCGATGTTGTAAAAGCTGTATCGTAGGAGTCAGGTTATTATCTTTGGTGTGCGCAAAGGTGCAGTAACAGATAGTGCTTAGTTGGGGTAAATTGAGGAAGCAGTTTATGTCAGGTTTCAAATGTAAAGTCTCAGTTTATCGATGTGTTTAGTTAAGATGATTATATAATGGTAACTGATCTGAGAAGAAGGAAGTGTAGTTTTATTTACGTGAAGAGGAATCATAAAGTAATTTGCCTTAAGTCACTCTTTTATTATTGTAGCGCCATTTTTCATCTACCTTTCTCTTACAATTTTTAATTGATCATAGTTTTTTTCAAAAATAGAGAAGGAACCAAGTGTGTTCCGAAAATACTTCGATTTGCAACTAAGAGAGAACTCATTGTAACCCGTGAGTGTCTCTGAGTAGATATAGTAATTCCCAACTTTAGCACATCGGCGCACTTCACATCAGTACTGCAACGCTTTATCCAGATTTGCGCAGAACAGAGGTAAGGACTAAATATATTGATTATTTTCTTTTTTTTTTAGATTCAGTCAGGACCAACTTACGTCATTCAGAGACAGTGTTGTGTATCAGTTTTAGTTCTGGGATCTGGGATCAGTTTTGCAAAACCAAATATCGTAGGTTTTATGTCAAAGTTCATTATTCAGGCAGTTTATACTGTTCAAAATTCTTGCAATCAGATAGTTAACTTTCCCGGTATTTAAGACTTTCCTTTAAATTACAACAATTAATTATTATTGCAATGCAGCTTTGTCTTCACATTACAGCAGTAGAAGTTTCATTACGACAGTTCATTTATTATTACAGCCCAGATCTTACAATCAGAAACAGTACTTCAGTCTTATTTTTATTTACTTAGGTAAATTTCAGGCCCTGACTAAAAAGTGATTCTGATAGATGGATTCGGAGGTCTTTGTTAATTCTGTCTTTTGAGTTCTTCTGGTAAAGTTTCCATTAAAGCTTTCATCCTCTAACATTTATTTATAAGTCAAATACCCATTTTAGACTTTGCTTTATATACGTTTCAATGTAATGAAACATTTTTATAGAATTTTTTTTTTTTTTTTTTTTGCTATTTCATCTTCTTAGTAGCTGAATTACAACAAATTACTGAAACGCGTAACTTTTCTTTATTTTTAACCAAGGAGCCAAATACCAATGTACTTACATTTAGCTTTCAAATGCTTAAATAGCGAAATTTTTTCATACATATTTGTATCCCCCTTTGTAGTGGAATTTGCAAAAACACTGAAACACGTGTTTTTAAATTTCCAAACGAGACATCAATTACCAATTTTTACAGATGTAGCTTCAAAAATGCTTTACTGGTTCTTTAATAAGAATCTATTTTCCAAATAAATTTTCACCCACTGTTCTACTCCCTTAGTCTTAGAATCCCCAAAAATTCTGAAGCGTATTTCTTTATTTCTGACCGAGAAATCATACACCAATTTTGTAGTTCTAGCTTCAAAGTTGCCTTAATAGCGACATATTTTCAAAACAAGAAAAAGCACTTCGTCCCTTATGTTATTCATTTAGACGTGGAAGTTTGAAAAATCTCTTCTAAAACAATGGCTACAGGACAAAGTCAACAAACTTTAAAAATTTCAAATTTATATCCTTAGCGGTATGCCTTATGTAATGATGAATCAGTCAGTAAGTCAGGACATTACCTTCTCTATTAAACAAGATGAGTACCCAGCGTTGCCTAAGTATGTATTTATTCCAGTATTTTCCGGTATTCCATTAGTCCATATTCTCCTTCCTCCTCGCTCTGTCCATCTCCACAATACCCCTCTCTCTGTCAATCTCCTGCCCTTTCCGCTCCTTGATCATCTCTTTCTGCACCCTCTCTCTGTCCATCTCCTCCATTCCTTTTCTCTGTTCATTTCCTCCTCCGCTTCTGTCCGTTCATTTTCTCCTCCCCTACCTCTCTTCCTCACTCTTATTTCCCCTGTCTCTGTCCTCTTTCCTTCCTCTATTGCCTTTCCTCTCCCTTTCAATTTCCCCTCCTCTGTCTCTGTTTATCTTCTCCTCATCCTCTCTGTGTCAGTCTCCTCCTTATCTCGCTGTCTGTCCATGTCCCCGTCCTCCCTTCTATATCCACGTTATTACACTCACCACAGTAGGAGGCTGGTGATTCTTATATCTACAGTATTTCTTGCCAGATCGTAACTACTTTCTGTACCAAATTTGACTGAAATAGTTCCAGTGGTTTAGGCTGAGCATTTTACTTTTGGGCCGGCCGGTGTGGCACAGCGGTTCTAGGCGCTTCAGGCTGGAACCGCTACGGTCGCAAGTTCGAATCCTGCCTCGGGCATGGATGTGTGTGATGTCCTTAGGTTAGTTAGGTTTAAGTAGTTCTAAGTTATAGGGGACTGATGACCTCAGCTGTTAAGTCCCATAGTGCTCAGAGCCATTTGAACTATTTACTTTTGGTTGTGCCGGCATACGCACATGTCAAATATATTTCACGCATATCTAACATATTTCACGGTTACTGCACACGTATTTCACTTGTATGTGCAGCGAATTTCGCTTTGTGGTTTCGTTTTCACGCAGCTCAGTGGTTTTGACTTCGTATCTCCTGATCTATGCGTCGTACAATGACATATTTTTGTACATACATTCAGCGGCATGTGTGGTTACCGCCTGAGAAATGTGTTGCGAATAGTGTTGGTAGAATCGTCATCATCATCATCATAATTTAAGACTGATTATGTCTTTCAGCGTTCAGTCTGTAGCATAGTACCCCTTACAAAGTTCCTCCATGATCCCCTATTCAGTGCCAACATTGGTGCCTCTTCCGATGTTAAGCCTATTACTTCAAAATCATTCTTAACCGAATCCAGGTACCTTCTCCTTGGTCTACCCCGACTCCTCCTACCCTCTACTGCTGAACCCATGAGTCTCTTGGGTAACCTTGCTTCTCCCATGCGTGTAACATGCCCCCCCCCCCCCCCCCCCCCCAACTAAGCCTGTTCGCCCTGACTGCTACATCTGTAGAGTTCATTCCCAGTTTTTCTTTCATTTCCTCATTGTGGACACCCTCCTTCCATTGTTCCCATCTTCTAGTATCTGCAACCATCCCAGCTACTTTCATATCCATAACCTCAATCTTATTGATAAGGTAATCTGAATCCACCCAGCTTTCGCTCCCATACAACAAAGTTGGTCGAAAGATTGAACGGTGCACAGATACCTTAGTCTTGGTACTGACTTCCTTCTTGCAGAAGAGAGTAGATCGTAGCTGAGCGCTCACTGTTGGTAGCAAGGAAGTAATAAATTAAAACGCCATGCTTCGTGTGGCAGTCTTACTGCATGAACAGAGAAAATGTAGTAAGCTATAAACGCTTTTCCTTTCATCATTTTATGGGTGTTGTAGCGAGAAAAAGTTTCGTAAAGGTTTGAAATTCTTTACACAGTTTGTTGAAAGTCTGTAAGTGATCTCATTCTCAAATCGGGCTGACTATAGTATGGATATCATCGCGTCATGGCTCGGCGTTTCATCGATTTCGCCCTTCGTTGACGATCTTTGTCTGGATAACTTTGGTGGTTCGCCGGTGGTGCCATCGGTGTGGGCAAAAGCCGCGAGAAACGAAGGTTTTGGGCAGTGAGTGTGTGGTATGTAAGGCGAATCGTCCAGGGGCGCGAGAAGTTTGGGGTTCTGCATGGTACACGAGAGAACGAATCGGCAGCAGTGAAGGCGTCGAGCTTGGTTTTGACTGTCGGTTATCGGCTCCCTGCGAAACGGATCCCGTGAGTGGGTTTTATATTTTGAAAACTCACCAACGACTTTGGGGTTATTTGGCCAGTTCAACCCTAGTGAAACAGGTCCAGCTTCTTGCAAGCTTAAGGAGTGAAAGGATGGCAACCAATCCTGTCCAAGTTAAGTAAATTTCGCATATGTCCTTACCTCTTGCTCTTTCCCTGGCCGTCCCCTCTCCCTAGTGGGGTTTATGTAGCCACCATTGTTAATTAACGACAGTCATTTGTTAGTCATTTGCTTAAAATCTTATTACTGAATTGTGGCTGCCTTTCTGCAGTGGTAACATCGGTTTTCGTCAGATCACCGAACTTAAGGACTGTCTGGATTGGTTAGAACTTGGATGGGTTACTATCCGTGTCTGCCAAACGCTGTTGGCAGGCAGGGTATACTCAGCCCTTGTGAGGCCAATTGAGGAGCTACTTGACTGTGGAGTTGCGTCTCTAGTCACGAAAACTGACAACAGTTGGGAGAATGGTGTACTGTTACATATCCCTCCATATCCACGTCTAGTGACACCTATCGGATGAGGATGACGACAGTCGGTCGGTAGTCTAAGGCCTGATCAGCCTGAGTTTAGGAGAGCTTTGGCTAATTATTGCTGCTTATTCAGTGACTGTTAATTATTTTTTAAATGCTGTACTTAGCTGTCTACTGAATGAAAGTGGGTTCCTAACTAATGACAACTGTTTAAAGGTCATTTAGTTAGAAAAAAGTGCTCAGTGAATTTTGCTAACTGTAGTTAATTGTTTTTATTAAATTCTGTACTTTTGGTGTATAGTTAATTGCTGATGGCTCATAATTAGTGGCAGCCATTTAAAGTCTGGCAAGTTATGTATTAAAGATGATGAAAAAAAATGGCTCTGAGCACTATGGTACTTAACTGCTGTGGTCAGCAGTCCCCTAGAACTTAGAACTACTTAAACCTAACTAACCTAAGGACATCACACACATCCATGCCCGAGCCAGGATTCGAACCTGCGAACGTAGCGGTCGCGCGGTTCCAAACTGTAGCGCCTAGAACCGCTCGGCCACTACGGCCGGCAAAGATGATGAACGCCGAAGCAGTTACGTGGTAACTTCATTCTTTCCGTTACGGTGCCCCAGTCCCACATCTTCCCACCCAGATTCCTAGTTATCAGTTATTTCCCTTTTTCTGGAAAGACCCAGACCATGGGAGGGGGGGGGGGTAGGGCGGGGGGCAGTTGTCATTCTTTCCCTTCTAACAAGGGAGTTCTCAGTTGCTACCTTACTTATTTTAAATGTAAACTTTATTTGGTTAATTAGGTACAGCTTTCCAGATAGGAATCGTCAATATTTAAGCCAGCACATGCCCAAGGATAGGGTGCTTCAAGGAAGACCACCTTTCGTATTGGTTATGAACTAGGCAGCAATCGGACGAGGGTGCAGTGCCTGAATTGGCTGCTTGTTTGCGCAACAGCATGGGGAAAGCCTGAGCTCAGCTGGTGAGTTAGGTGCTGTGTTCAGTGAAGGTTTGGCAGTGTTGTCAGGACTGCAGGAAAATGTGAACTTCTTATAAGACAGTCATCAAGTGCGCAGGATTCAAGTACTGGCCACACATCGGGTGAATCATCTTGGTTACTTAAAGCAGTCTTCCCTGAAGCCCAACGAAAGTGCTGCTATTGATAATTAGCCAATGTAGGGAGCTACAGGTAGATCTGCATCTTCTTGAATTAGATGACCTGATTAGTGTTTTGTCATTCAGCATAAAAAAGTGAAAGGTCTATTCCCACAGTATATGTATTAGCCAATGCCAATGAGTTAACAGATCTGCTATGACTGCTCATGGCATCAGCTACAGTAGGTAATACAGCTCATTTGAAAGAGACTGTTTGAATAATTTCTGAGCTTTGAGAGAGAAGTATCGTCAAATAAGTATGGAGAAAGTAGTTCGAGAAATACACAAACCAGCACCCAAAGCCTACCCTTGCAGACAAGTTACAACTGAAGATTTGGATCTCTTGCGGCAAGCGGATGAGGGAATATTCCAGAGTGAATAATGGGGTCACATATATTTTAATGGACATTGATACATACTCTGAATTTGGCTGGTCATTATCTGCAGAAACAAAAACGGCAATAGATGTTGCATAAGTGTTTGAGCGATTGCTGCAGATGGTGATGAATCGCTGCATGGACGTAATTGAAACAGATGATGGTATGATGGTGGAGAGTTTTATAATATATATTTCAAAACACCACTACTCAGCATTCACCAACCTAAAGGAAAGTATAGTGAAATGTCTGAACACAACAGCGAAAGCTCGGATGTGGGTGCAGTTTAATCTTTGTGGTTCATACAAATGGACAGATATCATCCTACAAACAGTTACACAGTATAATCGAACCAAACATCGCACAATAAATATGGACTAGTCCATGGCGATGATAGTGAACTCCCAGATACAATATACTATCGTATTAAAATGGTAGATCCACACAAAAAGAAATTTAATGTAGGGGATTTTGGGCATATAACAAAACACAAGAGAGCATTTGAGGAGAAATACATTTCAGACTGGTTGAGTGAGATGTTAACAGTTTCCAAAATGCGAAGAACACATCCCAGAACCAACATCTTAAAGGATAGAACTGGTATTGAAATTGCAGGATGCTTTTAAATACAGGAAATATACACTCCTGGAAATGGAAAAAAGAACACATTGACACAGGTGTGTCAGACCCACCATACTTGCTCCGGACACTGCGAGAGGGCTGTACAAGCAATGATCACACGCACGGCACAGCGGACACACCAGGAACCGCGGTGTTGGCCGTCGAATGGCGCTAGCTGCGCAGCATTTGTGCACCGCCGCCGTCAGTGTCAGCCAGTTTGCCGTGGCATACGGAGCTCCATCGCAGTCTTTAACACTGGTAGCATGCCGCGACAGCGTGGACGTGAACCGTATGTGCAGTTGACGGACTTTGAGCGAGGGCGTATAGTGGGCATGCGGGAGGCCGGGTGGACGTACCGCCGAATTGCTCAACACGTGGGGCGTGAGGTCTCCACAGTACATCGATGTTGTCGCCAGTGGTCGGCGGAAGGTGCACGTGCCCGTCGACCTGGGACCGGACCGCAGCGACGCACGGATGCACGCCAAGACCGTAGGATCCTACGCAGTGCCGTAGGGTACCGCACCGCCACTTCCCAGCAAATTAGGGACACTGTTGCTCCTGGGGTATCGGCGAGGACCATTCGCAACCGTCTCCATGAAGCTGGGCTACGGTCCCGCACACCGTTAGGCCGTCTTCCGCTCACGCCCCAACATCGTGCAGCCCGCCTCCAGTGGTGTCGCGACAGGAGTGAATGGAGGGACGAATGGAGACGTGTCGTCTTCAGCGATGAGAGTCGCTTCTGCCTTGGTGCCAATGATGGTCGTATGCGTGTTTGGCGCCGTGCAGGTGAGCGCCACAATCAGGACTGCATACGACCGAGGCACACAGGGCCAACACCCGGCATCATGGTGTGGGGAGCGATCTCCTACACTGGCCGTACACCACTGGTGATCGTCGAGGGGACACTGAATAGTGCACGGTACATCCAAACCGTCATCGAACCCATCGTTCTACCATTCCTAGACCGGCAAGGGAACTTGCTGTTCCAACAGGACAATGCACGTCAGCATGTATCCCGTGTCACCCAACGTGCTCTAGAAGGTGTAAGTCAACTACCCTGGCCAGCAAGATCTCCGGATCTGTCCCCCATTGAGCATGTTTGGGGCTGGATGAAGCGTCGTCTCACGCGGTCTGCACGTCCAGCACGAACGCTGGTCCAGCTGAGGCGCCAGGTGGAAATGGCATGGCAAGCCGATCCACAGGACTACATCCAGCATCTCTACGATCGTCTCGATGGGAGAATAGCAGCCTGCATTGCTGCGAAAGGTGGATATACACTGTACTAGTGCCGACATTGTGCATGCTCTGTTGCCTGTGTCTATGTGCCTGTGGTTCTGTCAGTGTGATCATGTGATGTATCTGACCCCAGGAATGTGTCAATAAAGTTTCCCCTTCCTGGGACAATGAATTCACGGTGTTCTTATTTCAATTTCCAGGAGTGTAGAAGAGGTCGGCACCACAAGTGTTTCTCATAGAACATGCCACAAGGCATCGAGAGAAGAGAGCACCAGTTAAATGGCTTGGTTTTCGGTTTTCGTGCAATACAAAAAAGGTGAACTGAGGTCGACAATGTGTTATATAATGGAGTGCACAGACAATAACCACATCAGTAGTATAACATGAATGGTAGGAGACGCATTAGAGAAGGTGGTGGCGGTATTCTCGACAAACTGTTTCTCGATTCCAGATTTTGTGATATAACTACTGTGGAACAAAGTTTCAAAAATGATTGGAGTGCAGTGATAAGGGGATTAATTTGCTTGACGAGATGTGTTTGGAAGAAGAAACTGCATACACAGCAAATAAAGATCTCCAAGGACGTATTGCTACAGATCGAATTTTAGCTGGTAAAACCAAGACGTGACTGGTATAGAACTGTGCACTGTGGTATTTGCAGTTGATAATACAATGTATACGAAAATTAAGTAGGATTTGAGTATGGGTAAGTTATGAACGCAGCATGTCGGGCACTAAGGAATAAGAAGACAGTGAAAATGAAGAAAAATAAGATGATCACGATGATGAAGCAGGGGTGTTTACAAAAACAGTACGATGGCAGCGATATATGCAGCTAAAAGTGCTCTGGGGCATGAAGGAGCGGTTAAAGCCAATACCCAAGATGTCAAGTGGAATTATATTCTTCCACATTCCAGCCCTTGCAGGTTTCTCAGCAGTGGATTCACTGGCTGGAGGTGCTACAGCTACTGCCACGCATTACTCCCAGGAGCAAGTAGAGAAAGCAAAGAAACATAACTACATGATGGAAACAGCAGTCATTAAGGAAGGACTAGGCCTGAAACAGTACAATAAACGACTAGGTCTCTTCATATATGAAAGAGAGCCCTTACTGGCTAGAACGCTTACAAATACAGATCTGTTTAAATTTGTCGGAACAAAATACAGCATTCCAAGATTGCATGGTGTTTTTACGCGGGATACATTTCCAAAGACTGTGCTGAAATCCAGAGAATGTCGAATTGTGAATTTAGATGTTACTGAAGGACCTGACACCTATTGGGACGCTTATTCTATAAAAAATACAAATAAAGTCTCCTATTTTCACTCATTTTGTGACCTGCAACCTTTGGAAGAATTACGACGATACTTCATCAGCAGAGGACATGTGTTCTACTATTTTCAAGGCTACTAAGACTTCAGTACTATGTGGTCATCCGTGCATCACGTTCCTCCTAACGTTCATGAAGAAGAATATATAAGGAGGAGCATTAAGCTTCCATCGGTAACGGCCTTGCCGCAGTGGATACACCGGTCTGTCTGTCTGTCTGTCTACGTCTCTGGTTATACCAAACTTAGCCTGTGTTTATCGGCCGTCCGGATGCTCACGCAATATTGGCGGCCCATACGTAATAACGTATTTATTAATACTTCTGTTTATATACATACCTATTTATATATATTTATTTATTTTTCTTTCCACGATGGGTACCTACGTGGCTTGTTTTCTAGTTCTGTCCAAAGTTTTTCGTTTTCTTTCCTTCAGATTCAAGCAAATTGGGGCATGAACTGTTCCGATGTTTTTGAGATTATCATTGCCAGGAAAAAAAAAATTGGTTAAACTAGTGCGCCTACGTCTCATAGCTGTTCGCTCACAATGTCAAGCGATGAATTGATTGAATGTTCAAGTTTCTGTTGGCGAGACACTGTACCGTTCATTCTCGTACGCAACGGGATGAGCTCGTTGCTTCATGTTTTTTTTTTTGGTATTTTTTGTGGCAGTCTTTGTTATTTCTGTGAATTTTTGTATCGCGGATTTGACATTGAAACGAAATTCGCTTATTGAATAAAAAAAAAAGGTTCCCGTGAGATCACCGAAGTTAAGCGCTGTCGGGCGTGGCCGGCACTTGGATGGGTCACCATCTAGGCCGCCATATGCTGTTTCTATTTTTCGGGGTGCACTCAGCCTCGTGATGCCAATTGAGGGGCTACTCGACGGAATAGTAGCGGCTCCGGTCAAAGGAGACCATCGTAACGACCGGGAGAGCGGTGTGCTGACCACACGCCCCTCCTATCCGCATCCTCACCTGAGGATGACACGGCAGTCGGATGGTCCCGATGGGCCACTTGTGGCCTGAAGACGGAGTGCATTAAGCTTCCATCCATCAGTTAAGGTTCAGATGCAATGTCTTATATTCTCATAAAAGAAAAAAGATCTTCAGTATTATACGTGAATTACTTCCCACTGATTGATTAAAGCATTGGAGTTTGGAGTATTGCGCTGACTGAGCTGGAAACATACAACTGCATCTTGAGTATCACAAGGCTAACAATAAACTGCATCTGAAAATTAATGGGAAAAAAGAAATTGTGGAAGCAGAACATGGTGAACACTATATTGACTGTTTCAACGAAGTTTTAAAATAGCTTGAAAAACGGACTGGGCTACATGCAATTATCAGTACACTTAAATACGAAATAAGGACGGTGAATGCAACGATTGACTTTAACCAGAAAGACACAATAGGCCGACTACTGGGTTTCACAAAGCGACAGATTCTGAAGGACTCTGATAAATTTTACAGATTTGATCAGATAGTGAATATACTCGCTTTCAGTACAATCCATGTCAGGTGTAACTTTGGAATAAACTCCTATCTTAACGATAGACTGATTCATACAATTTACAGATTCTTGTCATCAGTCTGATCCGGGTATAAAATTGTTGAGACTCGTACCTACGCTGTATACCTTCCACTGACATTTCTGAAGTTGGACTATCTGGAGCTGCGTGTTGTGGACCAGAATAATGAACTTGTTGACTTCCGTTGTGAGGAAATCAATGTATGACTACATCTAAAACAGGATCGGCGTAAGGTAAAAAAAACTAACGCACAGAACCCACGGCACAGCACTTTGCAGCAGAGCCCAGGGTGACAACACATGTGAACTATGAGTTTCTTAAAGCAGTGGACCTGGAACCCTGCAGTGACATTGCTTTGTATGACGATCCCCGTAGAATACGATGAGCAAATTATATGCCAGTAATACGTCTCACTTAAACCTTAAGCTTCTATCACATTTAACAAGAAAGACGAGATTAGGGACTGTCATCCATCACAAAGACGCCTTAACTTATCTATGCAAGAGTTCCATATAACTGGTTGCGGTAATGAGGAAAAAGAACGGATATCCTATATTGGTTCAAATGGTTCAAAAGGCTCTGAGCACTATAGGACTCAACTGCTTTGGTCATAAGTCCCCGAGAACTTAGAACTACTTAAACCTAACTCACCTAAGAACAGCACACAACACCCAGCCATCACGAGGCAGAGAAAATCCCTGACCCCGCCGGGAATCGAACCCGGGAACCCGGGCGTGGGAAGCGAGAACGCTACCGCACGACCACGAGATGCGGGCTATCCTATATTGGGATCGTAGCTTACATGAACTTAATGGGGTTGAGATTGACTGTACACATAATGCAGGCACAGCATTAACCCTGAATATATAAGTCTGTCCATCGTCCTCGGATCTGAATGGTTTAGATAATGCAGGATGGTTCTTAGACGACCAGTGGGTAGAACAGTGGACGAATGCAAGAGATTTACTGCCTGCACACCACTAAAACTGATTATGGGGTACTTTGATGTCATGCAGCGAATTATTATGAATCGTACACATGAACTTATTCAGTTACAGAGTGCAACGGGCCACAACTCATTCATTCAAGGAAGCCAAGAGAAGAACGAGATCATCACCAGTAAAATAATTTGGATACTGTCTCACACCGCTATAGTGGATGAGGAACGTTTCAAACTTTTAGGTTTTCAATGCTGGTGAATATCTGCCATTACATTCCTGTTCATGGGAACTTTTTGAATACCCAGTACTACCTTTGGCAACAAGCCAAATGTGAGCTATTAAAACCTCTGTTCATTTGGAGACACACAGATTCATCATACTTGTAATTCAGGGTGATAGAAGGGGCCATATAGCAAATAATTCCACTGCATTTGACAACTGCAAGTTAACTAGTGCCAGAGGCCACTTGAACTAGGAATTCAATCTCTATGACAATTTACTGTTACAATGAGATGAGAATGTATACAGTTTACCATTTAATATGTGAGGTTCCATGCTACTTACTATAAGGGTGATGAGGGCTGTTTACTCAGTCCACAGAAATTTAAGGAGCTGCCACCAATCATAGTAATAGGCTGCTCAAAACAGAGTGAGATAGTTAAGCTGGGACTGATAGATGTACGAACTGAATTTGAATCATTAACAGATTTTCCAGAACACACCATGTAATTAACTAGTGCCTACTCACTGGCGTTGTGCAGCGAGTTGTATAAATGAACAGTTGTTGTGCGGTACCCAGAGCATTTCACAATGGCTCCACAAAGCGTGAACATCATTGGAGACGTTTCAAGGTTTCTCTGATGATGTGTGCAGATGATTCATATTTAAAGATGTTGCATTCACAGAAGATCCTGGTAAAATATAGAAATTCTTAGAAAGCATAGCCTCACCAAATCCTTTCAAGGATGTGATGTGTGCAAACTGGGTAACATGTTTCTTCCGTAGAATTCTCTGGGACGTCCTTGTGTGTCCTATAAAGATATAGTGGCATCGCCTCGATTATCCAACTGTACAGATACTATCATCTACATCAAACACAAGGAGAAGATCACGTGGATGCTTCGAATCTTCACAGGTGCCCTAGCCACCATCAGCTCAAGGAGATGTGTCATAACAATGTTGTGCCCGCTTCTGAAAATGAAAAATTACTTTTAAGCTGGATCAATCATAGATGAATTTTAACCTCACATTGTATGTACTTTACAACTGATTTCTCCCTGTTCACACATTTATTTATATTACGCAACTTTGTCCAGGTGCTGCATTTGTCGTTTTCTTCATGTACATGACATACAATTATAGACATATTTGCTATATATCTTTGGAAGCAGACACAGTCACGTACCACCTGCTCCTATAATCCAGTATGTGCAGCACAATATGCGAAATACCATGCAATTTTTACATATATTTTGTTATTCTCCATCTTAACCTTCACCTCCTTAATAGTACTCATGTTCTGAGCTGAAGTCGTGCGTGTGCCTAGCACATTCTTTATATATACAATGCAATGGGAATAGTTTTCTTACTGCAAATAACAACAACAAAGACGTATGGTAACGAATTTCATTTATTCAACTCTCACAGATATACGAGAGTTAAAATTCGGTTTTTCAGATACAGCCTGATTCTCTTTTTTTTTCACAACACTGATACAATTCGATTCTTCATATTATACAGTTTGGTTCTTTTTCATATGATATTTTTCAATGCAGAGGTACTTTTTTGTTTTTATACTATTACTGTTACTAATAACTATGATTCGAAAAAAACCACAGTCCATCCAACAGTGCCACTGAAAGGACAAGAAGTCCTTCCAGTATAAAAATAATGATGATTGTTAAATTGTGGTTGGACGACTGCACGTTCTTAGGGGACATAGCAGTAGCCTGGAAAAAATGTACAGAACTTACTTGTTACTTGTGTTACACCACTTCTGTAAATAAAAATGGCATCATGCAACGCGCTGGTCTCTTTGTGCATTTAAACGTAGAAGATCTACCTTATCGCTTATGAATCTTGAGTGACAGTTCAAAAGAAACTTCAGAGAAGCTTCTGTCAAAGTAACAGACATGGTGGCTAGGCCGAGAAGAAAGAGTTCTGAATTGGCCTGTCAAGACGAAGGTCCCCATCAAATCCCGAGAGCAGCCACTGGTGCGAGAAATAAGTGCAGGAGGATCGCGGGACCCGACAGCTGCGCTCCGCACCGCCAGGGATCGCCGAATGGCAAAGGGAGAGAGCTCTGCGGAATCCGCTGGCCGCTGCGAGTTTGTTCCTACCTGTCAAGGATTAATTTCTTGCCACAGCACAAATCCTTCTTCCAACTGTTGGTTTTGAAAGGCAGTTTGTACGATAAAGCAGTAGCTGGTACAAAATAATCACTTCTGAGTAGTCTTCATTGCAGAAATAGAAAACTTTCTTACTTAACAAGTTCATAGCGGCGGTAATTTTACATAGATAATAGTTATTTTAAGTTTCTTAACGAGTTATTGCATTATACGATTTACTAAGGTCTTCTGAACTAATGAGTCCCTCTCTGTTATTAAATATCCACGATAAGTGGTCGTGCTGCGATGCTACAGATTTTTCGATTTTCTGAAATAATAGATTTAAAACAAATCGTGTTTGAGCACCTGCATAGATTGAGAGTTTACATAAAAAGAATATTTTGACTTCACTTATGCTGATATGCTAACTTGCAAAACAGTAGGATATGAAGAAAGAAACATCTACGTATCTATTCAGTTTAATGAAAAAGCAATAAAGTAACTTTTTCTCAATTTATAGAGAACTTCATTCTTTGATTCCTTTATGGATCTAATAAAGTGTACTATGTTACAAGGCGCCCACTGATGGTCCTTTTTAAGTAAATCCGAATCGTCTCTAGGTTTACAAGAATTTACCGTTTTAATCAAAACTATTTCAAGGTAATATGTTCATCTGTTTTAAAATCGTTTATGATTTTTTTTTCTGAAACGTATTACGCCGTTTCTTTTTCTCCTTGTAAACTTTGAACGTTGTGGATATTTTTTATCGTAATCCTACAAAGAAATAAATGTGCATGAGTCCTCCTGTTCTGAGGGATTCAGAAACATTTTATTAGTTATTTAGAATTACTGAATTTTCCTTCTTTCACTCTCTGAATTGTCATCCGAACCGTTCCCATGTCTTGCACACCGGAACCCGCCTGTGTTGCAGGCCAAAAGTAGGTCGTACCAGTTAGAGGCTGCTGGTGAGGCACCGTTAACAAGTATCGCCTGCAACGACCATCGCAAAGTCTGGGAGAATGGTCACTTGAGATTCTGGAGGATGTGGGCACAGTGTCGGTTCGACAAGGAACTTTCTCTCTGTCCTTAGCTTCCCACGTGACCAAAAGCAACTTTCCTTCACGCTCCTAATACTCTGGACTTTGGCCCACAGTAACTTAGCTGTGTTCACTTCTGCGAGCAATTGATGGCATGTTCGCTTTCCCCAGCCGCTTACCCCTTTCACTGAAGTATACCATGGCTTCTACCTGTTTAATTCTTCTGTTGTCATTTGAAGCTACCCTTGATGGATTTCAACTCTTTCCCTGCGCCTGTACATAGTTTCTTTCTGGTCATCGTAACACCAGGGGCAGCAACAGTAGGTCTACTAGTGATGGTTGTGGTAGTACTATTACGATGTGGAAACTTCCAGTTAATTACACTTTTATAGTTGTAATAAAAAGATAGAATGTCGTATTAAGTTAAACAACGTTGTCACAGGTTCTGTTTTTGTAAAGCAACGGAAATATTTTGTTTGTTATGACCTGTCAGTAATAGGGCACATTTTCAAGTATTATACGTGTTAAGCACCAGATGCAAATTCAGTGTCGGCCGATTTTAGAAAAAAAGTACTAAGACAAATGGTAGACATAACGAATAGCATGGCTTCTTCCCAAGAGCCTGCGTGCCCCTGCACTCATGCATGTAGTCATGATCACTGTCACATTCGAACGAATAGGTCAAAGTACCGTATTTGCACTTTACCACCGCGGTGGTCACTCTGCCACCGTGCGTTTCCCCGTGGCTGCTCCCTCGCACCAAACAGACACTGTGCTGCGAGGACTCGCCACTGCGACGTGCAGTACACGGTGCCCTAGACTCATTAACCGCTGCCCGCGACACCAGACATTCCGGCTGTGTTACCCATTAGTGGGCACAACGTCACTCCCACTTGGATGTTAGCGATGTCCTAACAACACTGCCGTAAGAGATTCAAATTCTGATTCAAGCATCTTCTCCACAAATAATACACAATAATAGGGCCGAAACATCAATTAAAAAATTTTCCAGTCGGCAAATTCAAATTTTCTCGCGCTCCTGTAGAAGTTCCGCTGATCCTCGGCTAGTCAATTCGGTGGTTTCTCGTTCCCTCGTTGTTTCTACCGTCATTGTTCCTGTTCTGTTGACGTTTGAAGTTCACTTGTGACAGATCGGGTGGTAATTCCACCGTTGGCAATCACTTCTCAGAATTTCTGATAAATTTAAACTACACTGTCCACTCACATTAATGTGGTCACCTGTCAAAGGCCTGAATGACCACCTTTTGTAGCTCGTACCGTTGAGAGACGTGCAGAAAGAGTGTCATAGTGGTTCTGGAAGGTGCCGGCAGGGATAAGGAGCCATGCTGACTCCATTGCCGAGGCCAGCGACTGCGGTTCCAGGGTGCGTACACCTCGACCCAGGACGTACTACATATCTTCGGTTACTTATAATCCATCCAATGAAGAAGCTTCCAAATCTCTTGAGACGGCTATGATCTGAACATGACGAGGACTATGAGACTGCGAAATACCTTGTGGGATTTGGTGACACGAAATACGAGTCTTGGTTCCGAAGCAAACATTTTTGTTTTTATTCCTATTTTGTTAGCATACAAAAGCCAGTTTGTTCTTCAAAATTCATTTGTAATTCTGAGCAGGTTTATCGTCCAAGGTAAATAAGCCAGCACGTGGGATGCTCTGCTGAGAAGGGTGTCATGGCTACCAGGGCGTAAGATTTATATACAGTGTAGTGTAAGATCTGGATACAGTTTGTATAACAAATAGCTAAAACTGGTAAGGGTGAAAGTGTACGAGGGAAGATTGAGGAGGTAGAGGGGAGTGGGGAGGGCAAATGAAAAGTAGCTTATGTGGAAACTTTTTCTCCAACCGGTCCTGAGGTAGTCATTTCTGCGTTATTTGTTATATATCCATAACCAGCATTAACCGTCCCTGTATCGACCGACCAAGTGGAACAGTCATGAAACTCCATTTCACAAATTGATAACCGGCACCTGTACAATACAATGCATGCACATTTACATGATTACAAACAACATTGTGGTGGTTACATCAGTTATTAATGTACCAGCGTTTCACATTTGCAATAGTTATCTCGTGCTTACATTAACCTGTGATTTTCCAATGTTAATCACAACCTACGTTACCAAGACAAATATATTCTAGAGATTTCATTACTCTACATTATTTATTGGTGTTATTATTCATTTCTTTGTCAGTGTACATTATTTTTTGGTGTTCTAATTTCTTTCTTCGTCAGTGTATATCGTACAAGCATATGTCAAGAAACCGAAGCAAGGAAACAATAAAGTAGAAGATAACGATTTATAATCAAAAGATTACAGGGTTATATCAGCAGCAACAGAAAATGGTGTAATGCGCATAGAAAGAAGTACTTAGATAAAAAAAGTCTGTAAGACAGGAATGGTATAACGGCATTAGTCTTCATTATGAGTAGGCAGCTGGGACAGAGAATGAGTTACTGTGAACAGTTCAGTGATAGGGTTCTTCACATCTGATTACACACCAAGCCAAAGATGACGACAATAGTTCAAGCATATAGGCCGAAGTTACAGCAGAAGATCAGGATATGAAAAAAGTGTGTGAGGATTTTGGACTGTTAATTTAGTACGTAAAGGCACATGACAATCTGATAATTATGGGGGCTGGGGATGCGGTTCACGGGGAAAGACTAGAAGAATTAGATACAGGAGAATATGGACTTAATACTAGGAATGACAGAGGAAAAATACTAATTGAATTCTGTAACAAATACTAGCTAACATAGTATGAAATATGAAAATTTAACACTTACCTAACTAGGGGTAAATAATCATATCACGAAGTGAGGAGTCAAATGCATAAAATTTTGCCCAGTAAAAAATGGGACAAGTGCATGTATAACGCTCAAATATAGAACAGTAACGATGGTCGCAATTTGTACCTAAGACAGGAACGACATTACAATCTTATACAAGATTATTAGCAGTATCCATAAAACGAAACAGGCAAAAACCTACTTTGTGAGTGTTTACAGTAATGCGGTAAAAGACCAGAAGCTAATAATGGTAATCAAAGAGAACTCTCGTATTTTAAGATCAATACAGGTTCTTTCAACAGCATAAAAATTATCTGGAGAAAGCAAACTATCTTCATGTCGAAAGAAAGCATTATTTGACTTGCCATATGGAATTCAGCCCCTTGAACACAAACCAGGGCCTGTTTACATCTGTCATACAAACTGACAAGCAAAACATAATATTATGACCACTGCCTTCCGTACCTCCCGGTGGTGTTGCTGGCACGTGACACAGTAAGGTACGAAGGTAAGCGGAAGACAGACGAACAGGCAGTCATTATAGCGAAGATACGGGCCCAAAATGCGAAATTCCACTGATATAACTGGTTTTTATGAAAGGCACATTGTTATGACTATACGGCTGGAACCGAGAATCTCTGAAACGGCGAAGCTGGTCGGCTGTTTGCGTTCCACAGTCGTGATCACCTACGGAAATAGGTTGAAGGATGATGAAATAACAAATAGGCCGTATGATATTGGACGACCACGTCTCATCACAAGATGTAGAGGTCGAAGGAGCCCCCGCTGTGTAATCCAGGACAGGTAGCGATCTGTTGCAAATCTGACAACAGTGTACAGCGCTGATGCAAGCACAAGTGTTTCGGAGCACACCTTTCAAAGACCATTGTTGAAGATGGAGGTTCACGTCACACGTCCTCTACGTTTTTCTGTGTTGACTCAACGACATAGTCAGTTATGATAGCATTGGGCACAGCCTCACTGAGTTTTCACCGTGGGCCAACAGAAACGTGTCGCCTGTCAAATGAATCCTGTTTCTTGTTACATCAGGATGATGGTTGGTTCTTTAGACGCCGTCATCCAGAAGAATGGCTGCATGACACATGCTCCGCGCCACAGATGCAGGCCGGTGAGGGCAAAATTATGCTATGGGGTACATTGGTTGGGCTTCCATGGGATCTGTGGTTGTAACTGAAGGCATCATATACCAATGAACTACGTGAACATTATTGTAGACCTCCTGCAAAGCTCCATGCTTTCCTCCTAAGGTGATAACATCTTTCAGCAGGATAACTGTCCGTGTTGCAAGGTCAGAATCGTGCTACGGTGGTTTGAGGGACATTATAGTTAATTCACCTTTATGTCTTGGCCAGCAAATATGCTTGATCTGAACACACTGCAACGAATATGGGGCGCCTACTGTGTTCCCGTGAACCATCATCCCGTATTTCGTGGAAATTACTTGGCCTGTGCGTGGACATCTGCTGCCACATACTTCTGGAATCCTGTAAGGGACTTGGCGAATCCATGTCAAGCAGAATATTTGTTGTACTGCGTTTGAAAAGTGAAACAACACGCTATTAAAGAGGAGGTCATAATGTTTTGCCTCGTCGGTGTATTCACAACTTTACGTTATAGCACTGGTCTCTGAGAACGAAAAATAAGTCACGCGGTGTTGTAGTAGCGGGAAGACCGCCAGTTGGCGACGCTACGATTACCGACTTTGAAGGCTGTGTGTAAGCAATCTCGAAGAACACCCAGAATCTGAACTAATATAAATTCACAAACTCATTTGGAGATGTCCCCTCGAATGCAATTTAGGACCTGAAAATTTATGTTGTAGAGTTACAGAATTTTTACGTCGTTTGCTATTTTAGAACTTTTGTATATGCCCATTATATTTGTATTGGGTTTTCTAATTTTCTTAGGCTGCCTGAAGATGTCTTTCAATACAGGCAAAACGCGTCGCAAATGAAGAACTAACAAATCCGTCTTTATTGCAACCACAACTGAATTCTTTCTGTAACATTACGACGGTTGCTGTACTCGAGCCACAGAATTTGGAAATGGAGTGGAACGACTTTTGTAAAGACTGTTCAAGGTAGTGTGTAGAATCTATGGCGGTTCCCGATAATAATGAGCTCTGTGATTACGTTTAGCTGCTAAGTGTCCCAACTCCTGTTAACGAGCTCTATATTTCAATAAAAAGTCTTACAGTTCTATCTTTGATGACTGTCCATCAAGAAGAAACCTAATTCCCGCAAAAAACCTTTGTAGTTTCGGCAACAACAGTCACTATAAGAGATGCTGAGAAATAAAACCACTTAAACGGTAAAAGCCTTTTATTGTTATGCACTATCGTTAACACAGCGCTTACAGCTGGATCTTCGGGTGCAAAAATGTACTTAGGTGGAAAAACAATCATGAAGATGAAACATCCTGGCAGGGTCGCCATATGAAACATCCCCTTTTGAACAATTATACACGACTGTGTTTAAACTGACACACAATATTTTTCGCGCAACGCAATCTGACTTTCAATAATCCCTACAAAAGAATGGCCCTGACTAACATTAACCTATACCCTTCACAAATCACTTACCTCACAAAAATCTTCGTTACTCGAACTACTGCAATACAGCGAGCGCCACTACTGCCAGCTAAATAAAAGATTCAAACTACAGAAGGCACTAACTACTGATAGGCATAGTTAGCAAATGAAAGATTTTAGTAGAGAACAAAAAATGTATTTACCTTAATAGTGTTGAAAACTCATAATATACATAGCAGTTCATGACATCCAGTCTTACAAATTTCAAAACTCCGCCATCTCTCTCCCCACATCCACCACTGCTGGGGGCTCACCTCCAACTGCGCAACGCTACGCGCTGTTCACATCCAGCTGCCCAACACTACAATGGCAGACAACAATGAAAACTAGCCACAGACTGCACACAGCACAGCCAGTGATTTTCATACAGAGCGCTACGTAACGTTGCCAATAAGAAAACATAAACAGTCTACTTACAAAGAAAATAAATAATCACAAAATTAAGATGAAACGGCAATAAAAAATGTTCTCACTGGAGTTATGATGTACATAAGATATTACGGGAAAATCCAGTGCTCATACTCAGTCCAGATTATCCACAAAAAGTCATGTGTCTTATATGTAATAAGATACGATGGGGGATGCTCCCGTAAAACCTATGGAGAAACGTAAAAACAGTGAAGAAGAATTTTACATAATCTCACAACGGATAAGAAGGCGATGTAAGAGGGACTCACCGAACATAGAGCTGAACACCCACTATCACATGGTAGCTAGGTGACAGACCAACGGTTAAAAACTTTTGCCGCCGTAATAGCAGTACGTCAAGGAAAATGGACTGCAGTGTAAGGGTTTCCATTACAACCAAAAAAAGTAAAAAAAATACTATAATAAGCACTTTAGTTTGAAAACCCAAGTAAGTTGTGCATGGCATGAAAATTGGACAGAAGGAAAGAGCAAATTCTAACGTGTAGTGCAGGAACGACAGTAACTAGCTAAATCTAAAAAAAAAATAAAATAAAAATGGTTCAAATGGCTCAGAGCACTACGGGACTTAACTTGTGAGATCATCAGTTCCCTAGAACTTAGAACTACTTAAACCTAACTAACCTAAGGACATCACACACATCCACGCCCAAGGCGGGATTCGAACCTGCGACCGTAGCGGTCGCGCGATTCCAGATTGTAGCGCCTAGAACCGCTTTGCCACTCAGGCCCGCAGCTAAATCTAATATTACAGACATAGAACGGATGATGAAAATTTATTACAAATTAAAAAAAAAAACTTATCAAATACTGAGGTAGGCACCAGTGTAGGAAGTGCACAACAGTACCGGTGGGAATCTTTGTATTGGCCATTATTTCTACACTACTGGCCATTAAAATTTGCTACACCACGAAGATGACTTGCTACAGACGCGAAATTTAACCAACAGGAAGAAGATGCTGTGATATGCAAATGATTAGCTTTTCAGAGCATTCACACAAGGTTGGCGCCAGTGGCGACACCTACAACGTGCTGACATGAGGAGAGTTTCCAACCGAGTTCTCATACACAAACAGCAGTTGACCGGCGTTGCCTGGTGAAACGTTGTTGTGATGCCTCGTGTAAGGAGGAGAAATGCGTACCATCATGTTCCCGACTTTGATAAATGTCGGATTGTAGCCTATCGCGATTGTGGTTTATCGTATCGCGACATTGCTGCTCGCGTGGTTCGAGTTCCAATGAATGTTAGCAAACTATGGAATCGGTTGGTTCAGGAGGGTAATACGGAGCGCCGTGCTGGATCCCAACAGCATAATATCACTAGCAGTAGAGATGACAGGCATCTTATCCGCATGGCTGTAACGGATCGTGCAGCCACGTCTCGATCCCTGAGTCAACAGATGGGGACGTTTGCAAGACAACAACCATCTGCACAAACAGTCCGACGACGTTTGCAGCAGCATGGACTATCAGGTCGAAGACCATGGCTGCGGTTACCCTTGACGCTGCAGCACAGACAGGAGCGCCTCCGATGGTGTACTCAACGACGAACCTGGGTGCACGAATGGCAAAATGTCATTTTTTCGGATGAATCCAGGTTCTGTCTACAGCATCATGATGGTCGCATCCGTGTTTGGCGACCTCGCGGTGAACGCACATTGGAAGTGTGTATTCGCCATCGCCATACTGGCGTATCACCCGGCGTGTTGGTATGGGGTACCATTGGTTACACGTCTCGGTCACCTCTTGTTCGCATTGACGGCACTTTGAACAGTGGACATTACATTTCAGATGTTTTACGACCCGTGGCTCTACCTTTCATTCGATCCCTGCGAAACGCTACATTTCAGCAGGATAATGCACGACCGCATGTTGCAGGTCCTGTACGGGCCTTTCTGGATACAGAAAATGTTCGACTGCTACCCTAGCCAGCACAGTCTCCAGATCTCTCACCAACTGAAAACGACTGGTCAATGGTGGCCGAGCAACTGGTTCGTCACAATACGGCAGTCACTACTGTTGTTGAACTGTGGTATCGTGTTGAAGCTGCATGGGTAGCTGTACCTGTACACGCCATCCAAGCTCTGTTTGACCCAATGCCCAGGCGTAGCGAGGCCGTTATTACGGCCAGAGGTGGTTGTTATGGGTACTGATTTCTCAGTATCTGTGCACCCAAATTGCGTCAAAATGTAATTATATGTCTGTTCTAGTATAATATATTTGTCCAATGAATACCCGTTTATCATATGCATTTTCTTCTTGGTGTAGCAATTTTAATGGCCAGTAGTGTAAATGCTCTTCCCACTTGCTTCTATATCCGTTCAATTTACTCCGTATTTCTAATATTTATGACTGATTCCGTATATCCTGGTTTCTTATTTTACCAAGGCGTGTGTATTCCATTTGTGTCATGAATTTCGTTTCCGTTGCTTTTATATGACTGTGGTAACGTATTAATGCCTGCTATTCGCTGCCTTATAGAATATCAGCTATGTTTCTGTCCTCGCAGTCTTCAGTGTTCTCGAATAGTTCCATGCGTTGCCTGATATCTTACTAATTTATTACTTATATCTCTGATGTGTTCATACCAGATATCACAGCCCATATTTTTAAAATTTTGAACCTGTACTACAGTTTTGTCATCCAAAGCAATATTTGCTATTATTGGGTGTTTGCTCTGGACTGCCAAGGTTACTGATATTAAGGCAGAAATTCTAAAATTATATCTTTTACAAATATAATGTAGTGAATATCATATTCAATGTGTTTTGCATAATCACTAAGTCATCAGCACAAGTGGTCCTTTCTACCATAAATCCTGATGGTGTCTGATCCATTTGTGTAGGATATCGTTCATATAAACGTTAAAAAGCTTGGTGATAGACATCCTTGTCTTACACCCTGATTAGAAACTATATCGCCCCCCCCCCTCCCTGAAAACTGGTAAATTTTATACACATTTTTGTGTGTTCAGGGTAGCCCATTTAGCCATTATATTCCATAGTTTGTGCCTGTCTACCTCATAGGTTTCCTATAGCCCTACAAATGCCATATAGGTGGCCAACCTGTATTCCTGGCCGAAATGCATTCCTGTTTTTCTTCTCTATTAGCAGTTTCATAGTAAATGCAATTTCAATACAAGCTCTCCCTTTCCGAAAACCATTCTACTCTTTTTGCGAGTCTACTAGTGACCTAAATTGGTTATTTAATATGCCAGCGTGTAATTTATAAGTTGAATTTAGTACAATTATACCTCTGTAGTCTGCGATTAACATTATATCTGGGATCCTCATTGCAAGCCAACAGGAGTTTAACAGACGAAGGCGAAGTTCGAGTAAAAGGTCTCCGTTATTGATTGGTTCTGAATTTATTGCCGCTGGCCTTCATTTTTGTTTTTATTTTTATTGCCGTCTCTAACTCTCATAAAGTAAGTCTATATTTTTTAGTAATTCAGCGGTCCTCCGGCCTTCACGATTAGTACACATAGCTTCCTCACGGTCACACCAAGCACTTTATTCCATTCATCGTGTGTTATCACGTGCATTTGTACATCTTCAGTTTCCCGGTTATTTAAATTCTGTAATCATTTGTAGGCGAAGCCTTGTCATCCGTATACTTCGTGATCCAAATCACTCACAATCTTTTCCCGACTGTGTTCTTCTTGTTACAGATTTTCGAGTATTTCTAACAGCTATACGATGTTGTCTAGCTTGATCTGTTTTTAGCAGTAGGTATATTTCTTAGTTATTTTCTTATCCTTGAGAGCCTTTTCTGTCTCGTCGTTACATATTCTAATGCATTTCTTTTACTTCCAGATAGTTGCTTTGCCTATGCAGTACTTTATCCCTGGTATTCTTCGTTGATAAGAAATAGTAACTAACGTATTGGATTAAGAATGTTTCTTTCAGTGTATTTTAATGTTTGTTCGATGCACATACTGTGAATATTAACTTTACAACGGCATCTTTTGTTCAGTTTTGCACTATGGGGCAAAACTACGTACGCCATGTACAACAAAAAAAACAGGTATTTTAAAGAGAAAAAGAGAACCACAAGGAAAACCACCAGATGAGAAAGTATCAGTAGCCAAGAAATTTCTCGGCCAATGTGCTCCAAGACAAAGTGTCTCAATTTATGTAACCGAAAACTTTCCAGACACACAAAATGAAATGGTAGCTGTTCCTGGAACTTCGATAATGATGTCGGACTGACTGGATGCGTTTGCTAAGACTTTTTGAGTGTCATCGTCATTCGATGCGTTACTACAGCTTCTGTTATCTCCTCCAAGGATTGACTTGATGGAAAGTGAAAACTACGTCGCCAATAGGGAGAAGAATAAAGCGGTAGTACTGAACTCCCGACCATACAAAAATTATTTGAAAGCTGTAGAGCAAACAGGAAAGAGAAAGAAGGAAGAAACTCCAAAACGAAAATTTTTTAAGGGAAAGATTCAAAAGGGTCACACATCAAAGAAAGCGAAGAGATAGAAAACGAGAGTTGTAAAGACAAGACCGGCCCAAAGAAATAACGTCAAAACGAAATTGTTCTACGTCATGTGGCAAAGTATACCCACACCATGATGCATACATAGTTTATAACAGGCTGTATTCAAGAGAGATTGGGATCCAGTGTCTGTCTTGTGGCTTGGCTCCTAAACAATGTTCCAATCTCAAGAAAGAAGACTAATAATTCGTCTTGGATTTCTGCTCATAATAATGTGTGTTTTGCTTTATATTAAGGCCATTTTTAAGAACTTTGCCTATGTTATTGTAATACTTACAAAAGTTGAAGTCCTTCGTAAAATATTACTTTTCATTCTCAAAATAGATTTATGGTATCCCGTGGTAAGATATCTACGAGGGGCAGTCTAATGAAAACCGAACACCCGTCACAACAAGACCATGGTTTTGATCAATTTAAAAGTAATCACCACACGCTTTAATGCGTTAACCCAATGGAAGATGAGACTATCAAATCCTGTCTCGCAGAACGCGGTCGGCCTCTGAAGGATCCAAAATCGTACCGACTGACAGGTCCTGGTCCTGTTTCAGCATCCATATTCTCAGTTTACGTGAGTATTAAGATTATTCTTGTGTTTTTGTTATGTGGCAGTGTCACTGTTTCAGCCTGGTGAGCACCATTTTCCACATAGACGGGGAAAGGTTTCCCACTAGTGGCTGTTGTTTTCATTAGATTCAGAATCAGATCTGGTAGCATTCTGCTGTCCGTTTTGTGTCAATGGACGTTATTTATATTTATGCATTCGTCACGATAATAATTAGGAAGCGCAGTGGCTGTACACATCCTGTCCCTCTACCAAAGCCCTGACCACGATAATTATATCTTGTATTCTGAACTTCCATATTTCTAACATTCACATTCCCACTGTCATTATCTCAGTTGTTTATATGATTGTTAGAGGACCTATTGTTGTTTTGCAATTGCTCCTCAACGGCAACTCATCTTTCCACTCGCTCCGCCGGCCGGAGTGGCCGAGCGGTGCTAGGCGCTACAGTCTGGAACCGCGCGGCCGCTACGGTCGCAGGTTCGAATCCTTCCTCGGGCATGGATGTGTGTGATGTCCTTAGGTTAGTTAGGTTCAAGTAGTTCTAAGTTCTAGTGGATTGATGACCTCAGAAGTTAAGTCCCATAGTGCTCAGAGCCATTTGAACCATTTGAACCACTCGCTCCAGGTACACAATGAACGTATCCACATTACTTCTTGGTGCGGAGATGATTGTTTTCTGACAATACCAAGGCAACTTACCTTCTAGTCCCATGATCGTTTTCGGTTTCATCTTTCCTGTCAGACGTGACAGCCGTGAAGCCCAACTTCCAGAAAACTTTTTAACTGGTTCACGACCTGGAGAGAAATTTTTATCACTCGAAAATTCTCTCAAAACGTTGTTTCGTTTGTTGTGGGGCCAGTAATCATTAAGAAATGCAGTTTTAAATTCAGAAAGAGTTTTGCATCTAATCATTACGTCAGCTGACCAACGCAAAAGACTTCTTACGAAAGAAATTTTCTCACACTCTGATATGCATTTGTATAACATCCATAAAATTATTCTAGTACTTTAACTGGTGAATCTGTCTGGATCGAAACGTAAAAACTGACATCCGATAAAATATACTCCAATTGAAGCAACATCTTTTACAGTAGTATTACAAGAGCCACCAGAGGCTTATCTATTTTTAATTTTAGTAATACTACTATTTAGTTCTTCTATTTGTAGTTTTACTACCTCCACTCTATCAGATAATTTATCAACATCTTCACATAATTTCACGAAGTCAGATATTACTATCTTAATATCCTTCTGACAGGTATTTACTTTATTAGTTACTTTCCCAAACCGATTAAGGCAAAATTTGGATTCATAGTCAATTGTTTTTGAGAACCTCTCTTCCATCGGTTTCGAAGATACTATGCAGTTTATTTAGCTGTTGCTCTACTTTGACTTGCAGACCACGGTGGTTAGAATCAATTTTATAATTTAAACTATTCAGCTTTGAATTCATTTCATCCTTTACTTCTTTATTACTAGTTTCAATCTCACTTAAGTGTTTGCTATGGGAGTCAATCTTATGATGTGATTCAAGTTTAGAAAACAGTAATTGCGTCTAGTTTGATGCCCCTACCTTGCCACTTGGAATTTCAGCCGGTTTTAAAGGAACTTCTAGCATTTCCAGACTTGGATGATTTTCAGTAATACTGAACTCATTTTCATTATCTGATAACCCTATTTAATTCCACTTTCTCTTTTTTGACTTCAACTTCATTTATACAATCATCAGAGATTGTTTCTAGCTTCGCTGTACCATTGAAATTTACCTCCGATTCTACTTTTGACAAATCTCCGTCAGATTCTGAATTTTTTATTCTGACAGAACCGTCCCCATTTATTTCAATTTCTAATTCTGAGGATTCATCTTCGGAGACTGGTTCCATCTTAACAGCATCCTTATCAGCAGATTTCATGTTTACTAGCCCGTTAGAAACAATTAACAAATACTTTAAGTAGTCTTGACTCAATTGCTTGACCTCGACGAGCGATGCCGGCGCGGTGTACCAGAAAATCTGATGCGACGCTTTGTGACATAATGCAGGCAGCAGCAGCAGATATGGTGGTGAGGATAGCGGCGCGTATCTCCTACTGCAGTTGCTCCAGTGGGGCCAGGGCACCGACGAGCGCACGCAGTACGTTGCAGGTAGCTTGCACGTCCACGCAGCTCCGAGATGATGCACCGTCGTCTTAGAACCTAAGTGCTGATGGCAACAGCGAAGTAGTGTCGTCTTTATACCTCCCTCGTCACGTTCAAGGTTAACATGGCGAAGACTCAAGATTTAGTTTACACACTCGGTAGCAAATCATAACACTGTTCTCGCTCTGGTTTCGGCATATTTCACTTCGGTATCCTTGCCTACTGAGTTCCCCGTTTTGTAACGATCGCTTTCACAGTACAGTTTCCTGGCCGATGCAGTATACGTGGGGCGGTGGATATTAATCAAATGGTCTGTGTTTTTTGTTGCGAAAGAACTCTTTAATTGCCTGTGGGTGCTTTCCACCTAACTTCGCCGCCTGAAGGAGTATGAAAACTATGTCTGAGGTCAGCCAGAAAGCGATGGAGAACGTACTTTCGAGTTCTGAGTTTTAATTGACTGATATATACTGTAAAACCTCACACAAACAAAATGTAAGTCGTAGTATCGTAACTACTATTCCTATCGGAAACAGCACTATTAACAGTGGAGAGGTGACCTCTACGGAAATTCCAAGTAAAACGGCCTCCCCAGTTTCTAATCCCCGAAAGTTAATTGCTCGCCTTAAAAGTGGAAAATAATCTCGCCACTTGCCACGCGGTTTTGTCAACATTACGGGCGGCACACAAACAGTTACTTGCGATCCAGGATGGTGTAGAATTCTCACGAGTACAGTTCCTACTTATACTGAAAACGCATTGAAGTCTTTCCACCACTGACGTCGCCCGAGGTACAACGCACACGTGTGTTTGACGTGGACAGCTTGTTTGAGGAATGTGAAGGTATCTCATCCGGTATAGTTGCCCTTCCAATGTTTGCCAGTTCTGGTTCATTTTTTATTCACTAATGGCGTATCTCACAATCAAACCTACCCGAGGAATACACTTCGAATTTGATCAACTTCGAATATGTTGCAGAGCAAAGAAAAATAAGAGAAGCGTACTTTTATAGGTGCCTATACGGCTGCTAAGTGAGTGAAACAGCCCTTCAAAAACATTGAGTTTAATGTTTCTCAATAAATACCAGTTTGAAATGGTAACAGACAGAAAAAATGCTTCAAATGAAAGTTCTACAGTTTTTAATGTACGTTACAGCGGTACACCCAGATATTTCGAAAAACTCGTTTCTTTCGAAATCCCTTCCTGCTCACTTTCTTTCTCATTCCGACATTTGATTAATATCAGAAGGCAAAGACGCACCTATCAGAAAAAGGGCTAGCAATATCCCCATATCGATTTAGAGCACCCTGGGTTAGTATTGTGAAATATAAAGTACATCATGTTGCAAGATTTCTTACATTCCATCATTGTGGCTGACGCAGCACACAGTGTAAGATTTGAGAAGAAAATAGTCTTGGCTGCGGAGCTAGACTGTATGTTGTCGTTGTAATCGTATTTTCTTTTTACATATGATGTATTTTTTGTGTGTGTTTTAAATTGTAACATTTTCAAATTGAATTATTTTACATATCAAATTGTTGAGCGTTATTGTTAATCTGTATAATAATGAGAACTGCTCGGATGAAAAAAAAAATGCTGAATGCACTCTCATTGAGCCCAGCAAGCACATGCACAACCACATGCCTCTCTGGAATACCACTTCATCTTTACATATGACTGAATTTGGTATTAATGACGACATAATTTTCGCTATTCACTCAGATGTCAAAATAAAAAAAATATAGTTAGTGGGAGGGGATTCGGAAAGAAACTGACTTCTCCGACAAACCTTCGAGCACCGTTTTAACGTACGTTACACACGATGTAACTATCTGGAGCTTCCTTTATATCTGTTACAGTTTCAACGTATTTATTCAGAAATATTAAATTCAATGTTGTTGTTGTTTTTGGGGGGGGGGGGGGAAGGGTCTTCATTCTGTTAAAGCTTTTCTGGTTGCGTATAAAATTTATGTCTCTTATACTGCGCTACACTATAAAATATTCAAAGCCACGTATCCGTTTGGTAAGCATATTTGTCAGTATAGGCCATTTCGGCGTTCGTACGAGTGGCGTTTAGTTGAGCGAAAGGAATTATGGGAAGAACAAATTTTAAAGGTAACACAACAGTGTGGTAGAATACTTAAGAATGTGTACTGCTATGTCGGATAGCACGACCAAGAAGACTGAGATTCCTATACAGTGTGACGCACATTGCAGTGCTTCGCAGAGCGTGGACGTGAATGCGGGTTGTCAGTTGTAACTTACAGAGATAAAAAGATTGTGCAGCTGGAGTAGGCGGTGGTGAGGCATAATTCCGCGGCGCGGTGACCCCTGCGGAGCGGGGTGGGCAGCAGATAGCGGCCTGTGTTTCGCGGCCGCCGGCTGTTCGTCTTTGTTGGCGCCAGCAGCGGCGCAGCTTATCTGGCGGCATTGCGGTTCTGGCGCCAGGTGAAGCCATTCATGCCGGCAGCCGTCATTCGCAACCCCGGTGGCCTGCAGCAGGCTTATCTGCGCGGAAAAGCCTGCCGGCATACCGCCGCGCCGCAGTACACACTTTCCTCCCCCCACCGCCGCCCCTTCCCGACCCTCCTTGCGAATTGCGCCAGCCCCGGGGCCGGGCCGACACGCGCTTACCCTCGTCTGCCCTCCGGCCTAACACAGAAGAGCTCTCAGCGTCGCAGTTGAGAACACGGAAATTTTGTTGTCTGCCGCGCCCGCGTCTGAAAGCAGCACCGCCGCTCTCTTTCCCGGGACAGGTCGTCCCGCAGAATGTGAGTCCCATGTTCCAGGCTGTGACCGTATCTCCAGAGTATGCTTCCACACTCTGACCGTTACGGAGAAAGGGGAGACAACCTCGTTGTTTTCGTAGGAATTGCTACTGCGTGTAAGATACACACGTATCCCACTAAATCGACAAGCAGACTTGAAAAAGTGTGCTCCTCGAGCCGTATTACATGGACATTTGTCGTCAAATATCCCACGACATCATGCATTATGACGAATGAAAACAAACACCCCACTAATGTATAAATGTGTCCATAAACCAGTGGTCGTCCAACTGTGGCATGCGGGCCCCATGCGGCCAGAACCAAGCATTCGTGCGACCTGCAGTTCTCAACTGTACATTAGAAAACTGTCCATTTAGCAACTGACAACCGAATTTGGAAACGTCAACTATCGTTGAGAGCTTCTTAAGAGTGAGCTTCCCTATTTAGTAAGAAACAAATGTTTCAGAGACAGTAATATTTTAAGATGTTTGATTTTAGTTGACGTTCGTGAATTCGGCCGTGAGCAAAGCAAAGTTGGCCGCTTATCTCAAGGACAGACGGGTAAGAAGAGCAGCCACTACGGGATTACAGCATTGACAGGGGTAATGTTGTGTTGTCTGCCACCACCGAATGAATGCTCATTACAGACACGGTCGTCATCAAAGGCTGTACATTTTTGTACGCGGAACGCGAAATTAAATTAATTCTGTTGTAATGCAGTGCAATCTGTGCAAGGAAAATGACATTCAAAACATTTATGACGTGTCTAATATTTCATAATGCACATACGCGGCCCTGGGCTAGGCCCTAAAATGGTGGTATTCGCTCTTGAGCAAAAAAGTTTGACAACTGTTGTGAATCGTGCTTTTTTAAAAAATTAATAATAAATCGATTTATTACTTCACATTAGAAAACTTTTGGCTTAAGCAGCGGGAACTGTCATAGTTTTTCGTTCATTAATAAGAATCTTTCCATATGCACACCCTTGGTGACGCCACAACTCTACACGGTAATCAGATTTCTCTCATACACGGTGTAGCATGTCCTCCGATACGGTCTGCAGTGGATCCTTTAATCGTGCATACAATTCCTCAAGGGAAACGGGCGTTGTTGTTGTTTTGTTGTGGTCTTCAGTCCTGGTTTGATGCAGCTCTCCATGCTACTCTATCCTGTGCAAGGTTCTTCATCTCCCAGTACCTAGTGCAACCTACATCCTTCTGAATCTGCTTAGTGTATTCATCTCTTGGTCTCCCTCTACGATTTTTACCCAGTTTCCATGAGCCGTCGGTATAACCTACCCGTGTGACCTTTATGTGGTGAGGCATTCTTAAACCGTGCCCTAAACTTACGCTGCACTGTATCCACAGATCAGGACATCTCAAAACGGAAAACTCAGACTTTTCCTGTTGTGAGACATCTTGGAAGCAGATGCTACACCTACGCAACGAGAAACAGCGGGTAGTACATCAGAAACTTCGGTAGCTGCCGCTGCTTATGCTGTAAGGTATGCCCATATAAAGTAACAAATCGATTAATTATTAATTTTTCAATCACCATTATTCGCTTACAAATCTATACAGACTGAATTCATTCTTATGCCTTATAAAAATCCATACCTGCAGCCAGAACATTGCACATTTGTGTGGTTTTATTGTCTCAGAGATAAACCATTTTTGTAAAAGTAGGTACAGTTGGTTTCGAAGTCTCTGTGACAAATGTCTAGGAGTTACAGATCACATTACGGGTAACACATATCATTAGTAGGAAGATTAGGGTTTAAATTCCCGTCGACATACAGATCATTATACGGAGCACAAACTCGGATTGTTTCTAGGATGGGGAGAAAATCGGCAGTGCCCTTTTCTAAGTAACCACCTTCACATTTTCCTGCCGGACGCGGTGGTCTAGCGGTTCTAGGCGCTCAGTTCGGAACCGCGCGACTACTACGGTCGCAGGTTCGAATCCTGCCTCGGGAATGGATGTGTTTGATGTCCTTAGGTTAGTTAGGTTTAAGTAGTTCTAAGTTCTAGGGGACTGATGACCACAGATGTTAAGTCCCATAGTGCTCAGAGCCAAGCCACATTTTCCTAGCGCGATTTAGGGAAATCAGGGAAAACCTAAATGAGTGTCATGAGGTTTGTTTCAGAAATCCAAGTTCAATATTCTGCAGTGCCCATCAACCAGCGGGGTAAAACAGGCCATAATCTATTGGAATTCTTTTGCTCCAATGCTGAAACTGAGGATCACGAAAACTAGCAATGTCACATCGTTATTTCCTCTCCCATGTAAAGTAAAACGTGGAGGGTTCAAACTCTCCACAGATACATGAGCCCCTGTGCCTAATAATAACGCAAGTACTTTACCATTTATCACGCCAGCTAAGCAACACCCCATCTCTGCATTTTTGTTCACAAGATCGAAATTTACACTGAGGTGAGAAAAGTCATAGGCTATCTATACTCACATATATAGATGTCAGTAGTATAGCCTGCACAAGGTATGAAAGGTCAGTGTATTGGCAGAGACGTCATTTGTACTCACGCCATTCCTGCGAAAGGTTTTCCGACCTTATTGTAACCACACGACGGGAATTAACAGACTTCGAACGCGAAATACTAGTTAGGCGTATGGGAATTTCCTTTCAGAAATCGTTAGGGATTCCAATATTCCGAGATCCACGGTGTCAAGAGAGTGCCGACAGTACCAGATTTCGGGAATTACCTCTCACCTTGGACAACGCAGTGGCGGATGAGACCGAGAGAAGCGGTATTTGCATACAGTTTTCAAATAACTTCCGGGAATTCAACCACGTGTTTCCTGGCTGAATTCCCGGAAGTTATTTGAAAGTTGTATACGCCAGGAGAAACTCTGGTCTCACATTTGCATACAGTTGATACTGATAAGACAAGCAACACTGTATGAGATAACCGCAGAAATCAATTTGGGACATACTACGAACAGTGCGTCGAAATTTGGAGTTAATGTGCAATGGCAGCAGACGATCGACGCGAGTGCCGTATCTAACAGCACGACGTCACCTGAAGCGCCTCTCCTGGACTTGTGACCCTATGGATTGGACGCTAGACGACTCGGAAACCGTCTCTGGGACAGGTGAGTCATGATTTAATTCCATAAGAGATGATGCTAGGGTTCGAGACCCCACAAAGCCATGGATCCAAGTTGTCAACAACGCACGGTCAAGCTGGTGGTGGCTCCATAACGGTGTGTTCTGTGTTTTCATGGAATGGACTAGGTCGTCTGGTCCGGCTGTACCGATCATTTACTGGAAATGATTATTTTCGGCTACTTAGAGACCATTTGCAGCCGTTCATGGATTTGACGTACCCAAAAAACTATGGAATTTTTATGGATGACGAGGTGCCATGTCACCGGACCACAGTTTTTCGCGATTAGTTTGAAGAATATTTTGGACAATTCGAGTGAATGCCTTAGACACCCAAATCTCCCGCTATAGAACCCATCGAACATTTGTGGGACGTATTCGAGAGGTCAATTAGTGCACAAACTCTTGGACCGGAAACCCTTTCGCAATTATGGACGGCTGTAGACGCTTCATCGCCGACGTTTCTGCAGAGGGGCTTCCAACGACTTGTTTAGTTGATGCCACGTCCAGTTGTTGCACTACGCCACTCAAAAGGAGGTCCGACTCGACATTAGGAGGTATCCGATGACATTTGTCACCTCAGTGGTTGTGGAACGCCATCCATCGGATTTGGAGATCTCATCACCTCACTTACTCAGCGTAGGCTGATCATTAGCAATAACCTTTCGTCTGTCCAGACACTCAGTATGGCTGCTACTTCTAGGTCACATATGAATACCAACGTATCCTCCATTGCCTTGCCTAAACAGGGATTATTAGACTAGCAGCTGTTGAATTTAATAGAGCTATGGTTACACTGGATTAAGTTTGCCTTTTTTTAGTTAAATTCTTGACGATACGTGTGTTGCCTGGTCCTTAGTCTCCATTTGCTCCACAAAAAGCTTGAAACGCCCCTTGTGGGTAAACACCCTGCGTATCTGACTCTGCCGTTGCGAAGCCTTTACCCAAGATCATTTTGAACACACAACACACAAAAATGACAAACGGAGATAACAATATTACAGGTATTAACACTGTTCTTAATTTTTGCGTCTAATCGTCTTCGACTCTGTGCACTGATAGGCATAATGACCATAGTGCTGACACGTACTGCACATAACAGGTGCTGCTCGTGCAAATGACATGCTGTGGCCCAACAGATGGTATCTACTGAATCTCATTGGCCACATCCAGCATCGTTTTTCCTAGCATGTCCTCTGAACTGAGAAGGATTGGCAGGACCCTAAATTCTCACCAACTGCTACATTACATTTCTGTGGCAGTCTGTTTTCCCAGCGATCCCTGCCCACGTGAAAGGTAGAGGGAAGTAAAACAAAAAGTCCATCCACCACAGTGCGTCGACGAAGCTGTTAGCTAAGACCAGTGATGGCATCGACAATGCAGCCGTTTGTAGCAGCCGACACTTCCGACAGTACTCTAGGCGTACGGTATGTACTGTGGTAGGAGAAGCTGACTATGGTATGTCACCATGCTTGCAGTTTCTCTCCCAGGGTGTGGCTGTAGTTTTGTGGTGTCACGCGCTGGATGGTTACCTGTCACTGAACTATTTCTAGTTTAATAAGTCCTTTATTGCTTAGCAATTACAGGGGTGGCGTCAGAGCAGTAGGGGCCTCCATGGTGTTTGCCGAACGTGACCATGATCGGCAAATCATTCAGGTATCATGTCAGGCCGAAAGGAGGACTGTGCTTGGTATGTACCCATATGTGATGGCAGCTGTCAGCGAAGTGCTTCGGTCGGCAGGGCAACAGAGGTGCTGGTTCAAAGGCAGAGGTGACTGCCAGTGGCGGACAGCAGAAGGTGGTGACGATGTCTGGCGTGCTTCGGCATCTTCGAGGGAAGCACACCAGAGCTTGCGGGATCAAACCGTCTCCAGAACTGCTGTTCTAGAATGTGTGTGCCTGCACTGGGCAGTCGGTAGCAGCAAAAAGCGTCATTGTTCTCGCTCGGGGGGTGGTGGCTGGGCAGTTAGGTGGCCAAGACTCTAACGCGCGTTCCCTTCAGCGAGGTGGCCATCTGCAGATGATAGTAATCAACTGAGTAGTCCGAAACGAGATTCAGTCTCACAAGGGGAAGGCTTCAGACACGGCCAACCGATTCGGCTCAGATTTGGCAGGTCGCATGTGTACAACCTAAAACGAAGGAATGTAAGATATTTTGGGTCAACACCCCCGCGTTTTTGAGAAAATCACTCCTAAAAGTTATGAAGAGCGATCGACTCAAAGTTGGCGGGATAGGTAGATAATTGTAAATAGAGTATTTTTCATCGCCAGGTATGGGGTCCGAAAACGCATACTTTTCCAGAGATCGAGGTAAGAAATTTTTACAACTGCCGCTTCTGTACCCACATGGTCAACGCTTTTCGCCGACAGCACCGATAGCGCAACGGCCAAGGCAACTGGCTGCGAATCTCGAAGAAACGTGGTGGATGTTATTCTTTTGGTTTGTATTTTTCCATATCTCAATTGATAGGGATAAGAGGGCTAATAAGGTAAGTAAATCAACAAGGAATGATAATAAGGTAGGCAAATACAGTTCTCAAACCTCTTGGGATAGTAAATAACTAAAATGTTACTCCAGGTCACTTTACAATGGCTCTTCCAGTCACTGTTACGTGTCCTCACTTTTCTTCGAACAACTAGATGGATGGTACTTTTCATATAAACATTCGAAACAAATATACTCACGGCACCAAGAGCATCAAATGAATGCAATCTTTCGACAGCTACACTGTTCCTTCCCTATGATATGACGAAGAGGCAACCAGGACAACATAACTCTCCCCGCGTACATTCTATCCCGTGCCTCGCTGTAAACAAGCGTCGCCCGGTTGGCTATCTGTTATCCCTCGTGATGAAGTCGCAGCACTTTTACTCGGAGTTGTTTTCATGTGACAAGGCTTAAAAGTTTAATACTTTACTAACTCACGGCGTTTGGGAAATTAGTTTGCCTACCTTATTATTATCTTTCTTTATTGATTTACTTATCTTATTAACCCTCCTATCCCTATCAATTGAGATATGGAAAAATACAAACAAAAACAATAACATCCGTTAGGTTTCTTCGAGATTCTAACCCGGGTTTACCGATTACCAGCCAGTTGCCTTGACCGTTGCGCTATTTTTTTAATTCTCATTTTGTTCGTTTTTTTAGTTCGTTGCAATTGTTCGTGGCGGACGTCCCCTGACACCCATTGATGTTCGTTATTGATCCACTCACAGATTTTTTTTATTGCAAAGGGCAGCTAACCCTCTGACCGAACACGCTGAGCTACCGTGCCGGCATGCTATCGGCGCTGTCGGCGGCAGGCGTTAACCATGCGTGGACAGACGCGGCAGTTGTAAAACTATCTTACCTCGATTTCTGGAAAAGTATGCGTTTTCGAACGCCATACCTGATGATGAAAAATGCTCTATTTACAATTATCTATCGATCCCGCCAATTTTGAGTCGATCGCTCGTCATAACCTTTAGGGGTGATTTTCTAAAAAACGTGGGGGTGTTGACCCAAAATATCTTAGATTCCTTCGTTTTAGGTTGTACACAAGCGACCTGCCAAATTTGAGCCGAATCGGTTGGCCATCTCTGCGGCCTTCCCCTTGTCAGCTCCTGCAATGGCCTGCAAATAACGGCAGCAAAGTCTGATGGCGGCAGCTTGCTGGTTAATTTCAGACAGTGAGCAAAGCTGGATGCCTTCTTGCGTCTAGAGGCAAGTGTCATCTGAGGTAACCGAGTATGCTGTGCACAACTGAGACTCAGAGTCTAAATTAGGAGCCCCGCTAGCTCAAAGTGTAGCACTCCTAGCTCCTAAGCCATAACATACTGCAGCTTTTCGGCTTAATCTTTGGGAAACCAAGACACCATTTGCCCTGGATTTCCTCCAGAAGCGTTATTGACACTGTAAAGCGTCATATCTCCGACTTTCAGAAGCACTGGGTGGTGGAGTATTCGGCAGTGTCAGCGTACTAAATGTTTTCATGCATACTGGATACGTTTTCTTAATAAGTGAACTAACGTGTCATACCCCTCCTTGCGACATTGTTCTGATGAATGGTCGCATGAGCCATGCGCTTCACCAAGCAGAAGCACGGCGCAACATTCTTACCAATTTCCTCTGGTCATGGGCCACTGTACATCGGTTTTACTCTTCTTAATACAAAACATTTACAATACAGTCACGCAATGTCTAATATGTTACAAAAATTCATGAAAATAGGCATCTACCACAATTAATTACAAGAAATACCATTATGATTTGCGCATGTGAAAATGAGTTTCATTGTTGGAAACGCCATTTGCGCTGCCCAAACTTATCAGTGGTGCTGCGATCATGTGAACGTTGTGGTAAAATATACGTCATGGCTGGCACTAGATTTATGTTACATATGTAGGTTTTCATAGAAATGTCACACTCTAGAAGAATACAAACACTATATCTTAGGGTCTCTAAAGTATAAGCATGGAAAGTGCAACACACGTTCTATCATTCCGGTAGTATTGTAACTCTGTTCACACACAAACGTTATAAACGAACGCATAGATTTCTCATATGTGTTCGCTCAATTAAGTGTCAAAAATTCCAGGTGCACTATC
Source organism: Schistocerca nitens (assembly GCF_023898315.1). Taxonomy (NCBI): domain Eukaryota; kingdom Metazoa; phylum Arthropoda; class Insecta; order Orthoptera; family Acrididae; genus Schistocerca; species Schistocerca nitens. Next base: position 446,670,724 of record NC_064615.1, read on the forward strand.
TTCTTCTGTGCTGTATTTAAATGGCAATGGCTTCACTTTACCGCATGTATGTGCAAACCTAGTTTACTGAAACGCTTTCTGAGCAGAGCTCAAAAATTTTTTTTTCTGTCAAGTAAATAACTTTTTGTGGTTTCCTTGGTGAAAGCAGTACTATCATAACTCTTTGAAATAGTAACACAGCTACCTGTTGCTGAAAAAAAGTGTCTCGGTAATTATCTATTTTCCTGCAACATTGTGAGCTATATGTCTTGTGTACAGTATATTCATAATATACAATGTATTAGCGCATCCATTTTAATTAACCCGGTAGCCCCAAAGCGACGGACGTGTATCACAGGTTTTTGACTGTCACAGACAGTAGAATTTATTTCCTCTCTGCTTGTTGTTTACCGCAGCGATCTGTAGCGCTAATCTCGTTAGTCAGTATTCTGTATATCTCAGGCCGAGGGAGTTTCACCAGCCGACCGCTACAAACAGGTAAACTGCAGCAGATAAAAGTAACTTTTTTCATTATTTCCGAGTAAATAATTTTGCTGTTTCATTTTCATTTATATTGCGTAGTTTGAGAGTCTCTAATAGTTTAGAAACTGTATTATCTACAATAGTGAACGTAAATGAATTTACAGATATTTCACCGCAATATATGCGTCACGCGTCCGCCCCTCAACCAAGAACTGGGACTTGAAAAGAGCCGGCCGAAGTGGCCGTGCGGTTAAAGGCGCTGCAGTTTGGAACCGCAAGACCGCTACGGTCGCAGGTTCGAATCCTGCCTCGGGCATGGATGTTTGTGATGTCCTTAGGTTAGTTAGGTTTAACTAGTTCTAAGTTCTAGGGGACTAATGACCACAGCAGTTGAGTCCCATAGTGCTCAGAGCCATTTGAACCATTTGAACTTGAAAAGAAAAAGCCAACAGTGTTTGTTCCTTAATCGTTATTTTTGTGTTATATGATATATGTTGTAGCATACATAATATATTTACCTTTGTTTCATTACTTGTTTAAAAATGTATAACAGTTTCTGGCGTTTTGAAAGCATACTCTTAAAATGGTTCAAATGGCTCTGAGCACTATGGGACTCAACTGCTGAGGTCATTAGTCCCCTAGAACTTAGAACTAGTTAAACCTAACTAAGCTAAGGACATCACAAACAACCATGCCCGAGGCAGGATTCGAACCTGCGACCGTAGCGGTCTTGCGGTTCCAGACTGCAGCGCCTTTAACCGCACGGCCACTTCGGCCGGCTAAGCATACTCTTACAAATAATTTCCAGAAAAAGAAACAGACCGAAAATATGTTGAAAGATTTTCATTCTATGTGTTTTCCTACATTTTAATTTTGAAATAATTAGTTCTGATCTTAGTAATAGCTTTTTCAACATTTTCATGTGTGGAATTAATTACTGCAATATTAAATTTTTTACGTATGACTAACTAAATGTTGGTCCACCCCTCGTGGTCTCGCGGTAGCGTTCTCGCTTCCCGAGCACGGGGTCCCGGGTTCGATTCCCGGCGGGGTCAGGGATTTTTCCCGCCTCGAGATGACTGGGTGTTGTTGTGTCGTCTTCATCATCATCATTCATCCCCCTTACGGTCGGAGGAAGGCAACGGCAAACCACCTCCGCTAGGACCTTGCCTAGTCGGCGGTGCGGGTCTCCCGCATCGTTCCCCTACGCTCTGTAAAGAAGCATGGGACTTCATTTCATTTTCATATGCGTCACGCATTGTCGGTGAATCATAAATTATTTCATTTTTGGGGAAGAGTGGTAAAACTCATCGAAATTAAAAGGATAACAACTGTTAATCATTCGGGAATGCAGGATTCCTCGGCGAATTTCGATGATGAAACCTTCTGGGGTAATTAGTAGAGTCGTGGCGTCGTTCTGCGGCAACGTTTGAACAAGTATTTTACTCGTCATGTTCAGGCTAAGTATCTGTTTCACGTCGAGTTCGTATCTTTGTAGACGCTGGACTGCAGGCTCCTCTAACTCATCTGCAACCGCTGATCCAATGGCGCGTCTCCGGTTGATGTGTGCGGCTGGGGCAATCGCGGAATTAGGTGGGACAATTCCCAGAACGTGGAGGGTACTTGTGTAGCGGCCTTGATGCTGCCTGTTTATTCCATCCGCTGCCTTCGCCACCTTCACATCAGAACACTCTTGACCTGTTCTTGATAGCGCGACATCTGATGCACAGCTCAAGTGGAAACCACTATCTTGGTTGGCAAGTTCATCCGGTACAGCGCCTCTGTCTGTTCAAAAGTAAAGATATATGAACTTCATTGAGGCTGTGCTCAGCCACTGTAGATTTGTCAGGTTGGCCAAGACGAACGCTTGTCGCATGTTGTGAGCGACGCTGTAAAATTCACCGTTGCTTCAAGCGGATATGTTGTTGTAGACGCTAGGTGCCCAGAAACCTCGTTTATCTTTTACTGAGCCAAGCATTCTTCTTTTTCTTTTTCATTTTAGCCGATGAGCGGGAATTGGTTTTAATGTTGCTCTTCTCCAGTGTCCTGGCAACGTTGGCCATGGGGGGCCCAACATATGGAGGGAACACGAGACGCTTTGTGTTCGTCCGGATTATATTCTTTCGCCGGTCGGGGTGGCCGAGCGGTTCTAGGCGCTAAAGTCTGGAACCGCGCAACTGCTACGGTCGCAGGTTCGAATCCTGCCTCACGCATGGATGTGTGTGATGTCCTTAGGTTAGTTAAGTTTAAGTAGTTCTAAGTTCTAGGGGACTAATAACCTCAGCAGTTGAGTCCCATAGTGCTCAGAGCCATTTTTTTTAACCATTTGATTATATTCTTTCATACTCATCTGGAGAGCACATATGTGTCACCAAGTAGCTGTTTTTGCGAAAGTTTTCCTTCAGATGCTGCAACTCAGATTTGCGCTGTGCTGCGTGGTCAAAGCTACTGTATTTACGTAGAGGGCCACGTTTGCTTTTTTCTATAGACGGAATGTCACAACGTGTCATCAGTTTTTTTTTCTTATCAGGATATCGAAGAAAGGCAGGCACACGTTTTCTTCTGTCCCATCGTGAACTTTATACTGTCGTGTATGCAGTTGAGGAGGTCCAGAAATTCCTACAGGTTTTCTTCAGCATGTAATGATGACGATGAGGTCCCATACTCTGAAGAGCGTAGGGGCACGATGCGGGAGACCCGCACCGCCGACTAGGCAAGGTCCTAGCGGAGGTGGTTTACCATTGTCTTCCTCCGACCGTAATGCGGATGAATGATGATGACGAAGACGACACAACAACACCCAGTCATCTCGAGGCAGGGAAAATCCCTGACGCTGCCGGGAATCGAACGTGGGACCCTGTGCGCTGGAAGCGAGAACGCTACCGCAAGACCACGAGCTGCGGATCCTCGCCATGTGACAATACCACTAATGTGTCGTCCACGAATCGGTAGGACGCCTTTGGTTTAAGACGCGTATTTTTTGAGAACGTTTTCTTCGAAGTGTTCTGTATCTAGTTTTTCAATTCCTAGCAAAAGGGGGCGCCCATGGTGACTCCGTCTAACTGTTGGTAGAACTTTCAACCATACTGGAAGTAAGTGGGAATCTGGCGTTCCTTCCGTAAGATGCCCCCTCCCCCTCCCTCCTTCCATGGCCAAGATTGATGGAGGACATTGAAACCATTTTCCGCTCATCGGCTAGTACGAATCTGCTAGGCTCAATGATACACAAACTAGGACTAAGGAAACCTTAGCCTACAGCATTAGTTGCGAATGCGGCGGTGTATTTCGCAGCACTGAATGTTTCAGAAGCTTTAGCTTTAGTCAACGAACAAATCTGCCGTGGCACAGCTCAGCCTCAACGAACGTCATAAGTTTAATTTTCAACAGACGAGTGTGTTGCTGGATGAACGGATTCTGGGACTCGATCAACATAGAGGCAGTGGAGATACGGGTCAATGATAGCGGTTTCCATCTGAGCTCTGCATGGGATGTAGCGCTACCAAGAATACGTCAAGAACGTTCTGATGTAAAGATGGAACAGAGAGTCGACCTCAAGACCCTTCAGCACACCCGGAGTCCTTCCCCCCTCAGTGACGGCGACTCCGTTATTTCCCGCCACCACAGTCCAAGTCAGCCCTTCGGGAAGTGCACTATCGCCCCAGCGGTTGCAGACGATGCAGAGGAGCCTGAGGTACAGTCTATAAAGATAGAAACTGGACGTGAACCCGACACTTCGCATGAAGATTACGATTAGGAAACTCGTCAAAACGTTGCTGCAGAACGACGCCTTGACTCGACTGATAACCGGAGAAGACTTCATCAATTGCTATTCATTTTTGTGGTTGGAGATAAATTGTGTTGTTGTTATGAAAGAATCTGTCAGTAGCCTCGTAACGTTGCTGACTATAATTTCAGATTTGCAGATATGCCTTTAACGAATTCAAACATAGAGCTGGTGCAAGTTACGAGCTCTACATTTACCAAATGTTACACTTTCATGGGTAGTATTCACCTAATAACATGCTGGTATTTTGCATAAAATGAGACAAATGATCTATATCTTATACGGATGAAAACAAAATCAGTCTCCAAGATACGTATCGCAGTATTATTGTATACAGGGTGTTACAAAAAGGTACGGCCAAACTTTCAGCAAACATTCCTCACATACAAATAAAGGAAAGATGTTATGTGGACATGTGTCCGGAAACGCTTAATTTCCATGTTAGAGCTCATTTTAGTTTCGTCCACCTACGCTCAATGGAGCACGTTATCATGATTTCATAGGGATACTCTACCTGTGCTACTAGAACATGTGCCTTTACAAGTACGACAAAACATGTGGTTCATGCACGATGGAGCTCCTGCACATTTCAGTCGAAGTGTTCGTACGCTTCTCAACAACAGATTCGGTGACCGATGGATTGGTAGAGGCGGACCAATTCCATGGTCTCCACGCTCTCCTAACCTCAACCCTCTTGACTTTCATTTATGGGGGCATTTTAAAGCTCTTGTCTACGCAACTCCGGTACCAAATGTAGAGACTCTTCGTGCTCGTATTGTGGACGGCTGTGATACAATATGCCATTCCCCAGGGATGCATCAGCTCATCAGGGATTCCATGCGACGGAGGGTGGATGCATGTACCCTCGATAATGGAGGACATTTTGAACGTTTTCTGTAACAAAGTGTGTGAAGTCACGCTGGTACGTTGTGTGTGTTTCCATTCCATGATTACTGTGATTTGAAGAGAAGTAATAAAATGAGCTCTAACATGGAAAGTAAGCGTTTCCGGACGCATGTCCACATAACATATTTTCTTTCTTTGTGTGTGAGGACTGTTTCCGAAAAGTTTGTCCGTACCTTTTTGTAACACCCTGTATAAGGCGTAAAAAGCATCATGTTACTGCGTCCAAGCAAACTGAAGTAGTTACAGAACACTTTTTATACCACATAAAGGAAATTCAGCAGAATGTTAATTTACATTTCCCTTTTTTTTTAAAAAAAATGCTACTGTATTTCATTGACAGTTTTCATATTATGTTCCTCAACCTTACAATTAAGTTATTCTAAACCGATGTAGTGTTCTGGTCGTACAAAGAACAGTTATCTGTGACACCTGCTTGCAGTATAACTGTGATCCTCTTATCGTTTCTTTACTTCGCAGTAGAAAGCTTCTTAGGAATAATTATGTATAAATGGGGAAACTTATTTAGACAGATTGTAGGGCCGCGGCATACTCACGCCTTATAAAATTCACATCAGTCTTCCCATTGTGTGCCAGCCTAGTCCGCTGTAACTAGCTCTGACGTCGTAAATATTGCGCAATGCTTTAAAATGAAGTAAATAACCTGAAACGTTTCTAGCATGTCAGGAGTAATACAAAATCAATATGTGTTGGATGTCAGTTCAATAAGTTTAACCATTTTCGAAATCTGGATGTTTTTCTGTAAAAATCATTGGCGCAACAGAAAAGAGCTAGAAACTTAAAAATTTATATTTAGATTCCTTTTGCATAATAATTTAGTAGAAACCGTATTCTGGATCTCACAAATTAAAATTTTAGTTGAAATTCATGATTTTTTGGTTTTTGTCTTAGAAATTAAGGAAGCAAGATGGATTAAGTAGGCGAATAAATAAAGCTAGGATGTTTAAATTTAAGTAGAAGGGAGATCCGCTATAATCATAAAGATGTGAGAAGTTTCAACTGAATAACTATAAAACTTTAGCGATAGCGTGTCTCCAAAGGGCAAGTTCAGAGCTCGTCTACTGTGTGTACTGTAATTAAATTAATTATGTCGCCCAAAATATTTGACTTAGCCACATCAGACTTTTATCATGATTACTTACTTGTGTGCTAATTGCACAATTAAATTGAAAGCTTCATCGGCCATCAGCAAAGGAAGCAATGATTTATTCGATAACTTGAAGTGGTGCATTACTAGCCCAGCGGCTAGTTGGGAGAGCAGATTTGATCAGGCGTTCCCTTAGCCGTCCGCACCGCGGTTTTATAAGACCCCAGTTCTCTCTAGACGCTGATTAGCGCACCACCTGTGCCAGGAGTCGCGTCGCGTCAGTATCGTTGATATAAACAGCCTTGGATGCAGTAATAAGTTACTCGGGATATGCGTAACCATGAAATCGTTTTTCAGTGAAGTGTTAATTTTGGGATGACGTTAATGATCTATCTCTAGTTTGTGTATGTCGTATTTTCACGTGCCGCCGCAGGACAGACATTCTACCATTATTAGCGTGGCGTTTGATGAACATTATCATCAAATTATGGCGAGCATTCACTTAAACATTTAATTTGAACAGTTATAGTTGCATCAGCGCATTAGACTCTGAACTGCTGTGGTAGTTGGATTGTGTGGATTCTTTTTGGTCTGTGACTTTCAGAATATAGTGAACATTTTAGAGAGAATGGTTTTTGATTTTGAATCCCAAACAATCTCCCAATTCCTCAGAGCTATAAGCTGTAGCTATAAATGTATTTCTCAGATGAAGTGGGCACTAGGAATTCTAATTACAGGCTTCACGTTTTGCTAATCACTTTCTGGTTGCCAATATTGTAGTTAGAGAGCCAGTGTTGAGAACGGCAAACAGCATAAATAGAAAACATTTATTCTATTATCCCACCCACCGCCCCAAAAGATCGTAACTAAACTTTGGAGCTCTTTCCATCTAAACTCAAAAGTAAAAACTTACATTATGCATGCTTTTTTCTAAATATATTCTTCATTACAGTTAAAGCATAAAAAGTAACTTGTATCATAGAACGATGAAACTAATAATGTTCAGTGTTATTACAAGTTTGCTGCTAACCTCAGACGGTTCTGGTACTGTTAATATTTTTATCTAGACTATAGCTCGGTGGATACTGATATGAAATTCGATCTTCCTGCTGCTGGTATTGTACCTCTTAAAACCGTAATGAAGCACGGATGCCTACTGACCAGAAGGGTGATGATAATGATTATGGGTTTAAAGAGACTAAACATAAAAGGCTACTAGTCCCTTATTCACACATCTCCTCTCCCCCTCCCCCCAGGACAGGATTTGTGTACCCAACCTGTATGGCTAGGTCGAATACAGTTGTTCCTGCCACAGGACACATTATCACTACAACTTCAAGTGTTAATGTAGAGCAGAGGTGTTGATCTCTCGGATTTTTGCAAGATGGCTCATAGACCTTCCTGTCACACCACGCTAGCTGGGGAGTGATGGTAGTAGATAACGCTTTAGTGATCTAGACTGAAGATTGTGAGGACTGGAAGGCAGTGACAGGTACGTCCTGTGCACTACCTCATTTTGGTGACTACGTCATTGGCGGACACCCACGTACCTGTGGTAGAGGCAGCATCCCTGTGCTCTGGTGGCTGTTGTTGATGCCAAGACTTGGTGCTCATCGAATTTTCCTGACCACTTCGCAGCGACCATGTAGAATCGGCGGCGTGACGCACTCATGTTGCTACTGGTGGAGGAGATGGCGGAGGTTTGGCAGCTGGGATGGGCTTCTACCAACGATCGCTGTGACCCTGAAATAGCTTAAAAATCCAGATGGTCATATACTTTCTATCCATTTATATTGTGCATAATTATAACCAATTCCTGTGACAGCGTGGGCTTATTATCTCTCTCTCTCTCGGCCCCTCTTTTCTTTTTTCTCCTCAATGTACTCAAGAGAAAAACATACGATTGATCTTGTTAGTTGGCGAATGCATTCTTTATATCATCTACAGATGCAACTCGAGCTCTCTCGAAAATTTCACAACCAAAAGCTGGCAACATCAAACATCCGGTTACTTGCCAATAAGGACCAAAGAACTGGAACGTTGCCAATGCATCGCGCTCCGGGACCCTCCTGTGCCACAAGTTACTACCAAATGGTACGACCGAGTGGCAAAGAGACACATCAAAGGTGAATGTGTCGCTTGGGTTCACAGACACCACAGCTTATCTACTGTTCATTTTTGCGGGAGAGAGATTTGCAGGAAACATTTACCTTGATATACTAGAGCAGTTCCGGGAACTATACTACCGTAAGAAGGTATTGCTGACAATCTTATATTCCAACCGGATGAAACATTCTCTCATTGTACTCCCACAGGAAGGGAGTACTGACATCTGTATCAAAGATTCGCCAACAAATGAATGGACAGACGTTCAGTACGACTACATAGTCAAAGGTGTGCGAAACAGAGGTAAGGGATATACTGTATCTAAAAGCTCGAATCCGGCATGTAGCGTCGGCTTTTTCACCAGATATATTTACAATGTGGTCAGGTCTGCATTTCAGCGACGGAAGTAATGCTTCGAAATGGACGACACACACCAGTGACATAGACAGAATCGAAGCTACATTTCCTCTGTGCTCTCGCTATATAACACTGTTTTCTGTTTTACAGAAGTGATGGTATTTCTCATTTGGACATATAATCGGTAACTTCCGCATAATAAAACAGTCGGTTTCATGCTAAAAACGGGTATGTCCTATGTTTTGAATATGATATTTACTCCAAAACCAGTAACTGGATTTGGAAGAATGAAATAGCGTTGGATGTGCCTGCTTTGAAAATGACACTAGAAAACGAAATTACGATGCCTTGATCGGATCTGGAAATATTTGAAAGTAACAGCGTAGCCGAATAACTCGGTATATTTAAATGAACCAACAACTCGATCCATAAGTAAACATAACACGCAGACACGTACTTCACATTTGGGCTCAAGATACTTAAGCTACGAGCTACGTTTCCTCAAAGGGGAAATTCGTTTCTTTCTTCTGAGTCGCCAGGAAAGGCCTGCTAGGACTCCTGTACTTCCCTCCGAAGCAGTCATAATAGTCGCAACTCGGCCTTTCTCAAAGCAGAATGAAGGTCAATCCGACAACTATTGCTTCTTAGGTAAATACTCCCTGATGAATAGACATATCACATTTTTCTGCCGGACAAGTTTTTCTAGAACAACAAGCAAATGCAGTGCTGCCCAGAAAGTCATGCACCGCATTTTTTACAATTCTTTATTGAACATAATGAGAATTACACACATGAAAGAATGGTGTTTTATCTACACACTCTATTTTTCCACGCAACCTCCATCCCAATGTATGGCCTTCCCCCAGCGCGAAACTAGATCGTGTACGTCCTGTCGGTACCAGTCCTTGTCCTGGTGGCGGAGCCAGTGTTTCACTGTGTGAATCACCTCCTCATCGTCCTCAAAACGTCTTCCACGAATGGCATCCTTTAATGGCCCAAATAAGTGGACGTCCGAGGGGGTTAGGTCAGGTGTGTGAGCCACGGATGGTCTCCTCGACCGCTGCAAATCGTGGAGCTCCGCCGAACCGCCTTCTGATGACCTCGCCCTTCGTGCCCAGCGACTTACTGTACTTCTGTCGAGAGCAGATGCTCCACAGACTTTTCACAAGTGTTTGTGAATATTCCCCACAGTTTCTTTCTCTGCAGTGAGAAATTCAATGACGGCAAGTTGCTTCTAAAAAAAATAATCACCTATAGAAGCCATTTTCAAACTGTCCCACTGCTACGCTGTCTGTCGTAAGTGACGGAAACTTGGCGCACTCACTCAGAAGACTTCAAATAACACATAAGCAACGTTTCGCATTCGTAGTATTGTTTTTAGCTGCCGGCCGAAGTGGCCGTGCGGTTAAAGGCGCTGCAGTCTGGAACCGCAAGACCGCTACGGTCGCAGGTTCGAATCCTACCTCTGGCATGGATGTTTGTGATGTCCTCAGGTTAGTTAGGTTTAACTAGTTCTAAGTTCTAGGGGACTAATGACCTCAGCAGTTGAGTCCCATAGTGCTCAGAGCCATTTTTGTTTTTAGCTGAGAATAAAAAACGCAGTGCATTACTTTCTGCGCAACCGTCTTTTAATCCACGATTCCTCGGTAAAGGAATCACAATGGCATTTAGTTCATTCCTTTTTACTTACGCATAAACACTTGGGAAACTCTCTAGGAAAAATTTTCATATGAATGTGCCGAGTTTACAGCGTTTTCTTTGAGGGCCATTCATAGAGACTCTCGGCTAGCATAACTTCTACTTACGGCATTAGAGTTAACCAATGGACTTGACTACCTTGGGCAGCGTGGAGGGTAAAAATCGTAGAGGGAGACCAAGAGATGAATACATTAAGCAGATTCAGAAGGATGGAGGTTGCAGTAAGTGTTGGGAGATGAAGAAGCTTGCACAGGATAGAGCAGCATGGTGAGCTGCCTCAAACCAGTCTCAGGACTGAAGACCACAACAACAACAACAACATCATTAAAAGAAAGGCGTTTTCCGTTGCGCCGGAATCTTCTCACGAAATTCCAATCACCAAGTTTCTCCTCCTACCTGCGTAGGGAGAAACGATCACCACGATAAAAAAAGGGAAATCAGAGCTCGTACGGAAACATATAGGTGTTCTTCCTTTCCGCGCTCTATACGAGACTGGAATAATACAGAATTCTGCAGGTGGTTCGATGAACACTCTGCCAGGCACTTAAATGTGATTTGCAGAGTATCGATGTAGAGGTAGATGAATGTGCAAAACATTCACCAATGAAGAATACGTGTTACAAAATTAAAGTTATGTACGTTTTGAAAGTCTTCTATAGTAACTACAATAATATTTGTCAATGACTCCTTTGAGATCTGACAGATCATGGTTTTAGTCTTTTCTACTGAAGTCCACATCTTTGGTTTGTCTTTCACCCCCTGCCCCCTTTCTCTCTCTCCACTGGTCGTTTAACAATTTCTGAAATTGTCCATTATTTTGTCAAAATTGAGGATTGGCATACATCTCAAAGGGATGTTAGAAGACATAGAAGGAGGGTTGGCATACATGTCAAAGGGATGTTAGAAGACATAGTAAAGCTTTGTATTCTAAGGTGTAGTCGAGTGAATGTAGTTGTTAACATTTAATTAAATGAATGTAATGAAGTCCCATGCTTCTTTACAGAGCGTAGGGGAACGATGCGGGAGACCCGCACCGCCTTAATAGGCAAGGTCCTAATGGAGGTGGTTTGCCGTTGCCTTCCTCCGACCGTAATGGGGATGAATGATGATGATGAAGACGACACAAAAACACCCAGTCATCTCGAGGCGGGAAAAATCCCTGACCCCGCCGGGAATCGAACCCGGGACCCCGTGCTCGGGAAGTGAGAACGCTACCGCGAGACCACGAGGGGTGGACCAACATTTAGTTAGTCATACGTAAAAAATTTAATATTGCAGTAATTAATTCCACAGATGAAAATGTTGAAAAAGCTATTACTAAGATCAGAAGTAATTATTTCAAAATAAAAATGTAGGAAAACATATAAAATGAAAATCTTTCAACATATTTTCGGTCTGTTTCTTTTTCTGGAAATTATTTGTAAGAGTATGCTTTCAAAACGCCAGAAACTGTTATACATTTTTAAACAAGTAATGAAACAAAGGTAAATATATTATGTATGCTACAAAATGTACCACATAACACAAAAATAATGATTAAGGAACAAACACTGTTGGCTTTTTCTTTTCAAGTCCCAGTTCTTGGTTGATTTTTTACAATCTCCCATTTGGCACCAATTAAAAATGATTATAAGATGACCATTCCTTGGCTCTAAATGTTATTTTTGAATCAAAAATTATTTTATAACAATTTTAAGTAAAATATATAGTGTCCTGTTGTGTGAGCAAAAGGCTGTTCACATAAGTTAAACACAAAACACACATTTTTCACAAAATATTGGAACTAATAGTCTGGATTTCTCATAGGACATTTTTATAACAATAACATTGTCATGAATTAATGTCCAATGGTATGAATGTGCCTATTCAAAATTGCAAATTACAAGTCATGTATCAAACAGAGCTCTGAATGAGTTATTTTGATTGTTACACGGTACGAGTTCAAGAATCAGAAGGGGGGGAAATATACTGGGAAAGGGCCGGGAGATATGGGAACATTTCAGTTAAATTACTTCACGGTCAGACAGAGATTCCGAAATCACATAATGGATTGTAAGGCGTACCCAGGAGCAAATAAAGACTCAGATCACTGTTTAGTAGTGATGAAGAGTAGGCTGAAGTTTAGAGACTAGTGTGTAAGAATAAATGTTCAAAGATGTAGGATACGGTAGTACTAAGAAATGAACGGATACACTTGAAGTTCTCTAAGGCTACAGATACTGCGATAGTGACTAGCTCAGTAGGCAGTTCAGTTGAAGAGGAATGGACATATTTAAAACAGGGGAATCATGGAAATTGAGAAGAAAATAACAGATAAAAAGAAGGTATCTGTGAACAAACAATGAGTGACAGAAGTTATACTTCAGTCTATCGACGAAAGAAGAAAGTACAAAAATGCTTACGGAAATTCAGGAAAAAAATATAAATTACGTGGGAAAGAAAAATGGCTGGATGAAAAATGCAAAGAAGTAGAAAAATGATTGCCGGAAGGGATGACTCAGCATACAGAAAAGTAAAACATCCTTCGGTGAAATTAAAAGCAGTAAAGGCAACATTCAAACTGCAATGCAAATTCCGCTGTTGAATGCAGCGGAGAGAGCATACAGGTGGAAAGAGTATACTGAAGGCCTCTAGAAGTATGTGGGGCAAGACTGGTTTGATGACATGATAGAAGAGGATACGGAGTCAATATAGGAGAGATGGGGGATCCAGTAATAGAATCAGAATTTAAAAGAATTCGGAAGAATAAAACACAGAAGAATGGAAAAGAAAATTGAGGATATGTTAGATGATAATCACTTGGGCTTTGGGAAAGGTAAATGACCAGAGAGGCAGTGCTGACGCTACGGTTGATAAAGGAAGGAAAACCGAAAAATAATCAGTAAACGTTATAGGATATGCAGATCTGAAAAGGGCATGGAATGGTATCATCGTATTTTTAGCAAATGAAACCCAATGAGTAATGTGCATTCAGATAGGTACATGTGTATTTTAAACATACTTCAACGAGACCTGAGTATAATATTTTTAGCTAATGGATTTCAGGGTTAACTTATACCAGTCATTTGAATAATTCAATGAAAAACGAGACTTTTGAGATATCACTGAACACTGTGTAGACTATGATTTAATTTTACACTAAGGTGACAAAATCCGTAGGATAGCGATAAGTTCATATACCGATGGCATTAGCATCGCGTGCATAGGTACAAAGGGCAGTGCATTGTGGAACTGCCATTTATACCCAGGTGATTCATATGGTAATGTTTCCGATGTGATTGTGGCGGCACGTCGGGAATTAAGTCTTTGAAAGCAGAATGGTAGTTGGAACTAGACGTATTGATTATCCAGTTTCGGAAATCGTCAGGGAATTCAATGTGCCAAGACCCACAGTATCAAGAATGTGCCGAGGATACCAAATTTCAGGCGTTGCCGCTTACCAAAGACAATACAGTGGCCGACGGCCATTACTTAACGAACGAGAGCACCGGTGTTTGCGTAGAGTTGTTAGTGCTATCAGAGAAACACCACTGCATGAAAGAATCGCAGAAATCAATGTGGGACGTACGTTGAACGTATCCGTTCGGACAGTGGGACGAAATTTGGCTTTAATGAGCTATGGTAGCAGACAACCAATGCGAGTGCCTTTGCTAACAGCACGACATCGTCTGCAGTGGCTTCCCTGGGCTCGCGACCATATCGTTTGGACCCTACACACTGGAAATGAGTGGTTTGCTAAGATGAGTCCAGTTTTCAATTGGTAAGAGCTGATGATAGGATTGGAATGTGTCACAGACCCCACGAAGCCATCAACCTTAGCTGTCACCAAGGCAATGTGCTTGCTGATAGTGGTCCCCATAGCGATGTCGGCTAGTTTTACATGGAATGGAAGCGTCCAACTGAACTGATCATTGACTACAAAAATGAAATGAAATGATCGTACGGCATTGTTGGCCGGAAGACCCCATGCGGGGTGTTCGGCCGCCGAAATTGAAGGTGCTTTTTAGCTGACACAACTTCGGCAACTTGTGAGCAATGATGATGAAAGACACACAACACCCAGTCATCACGAGGCAGAGAAAATCCCTGACACCCTTTCCAGTATTCAGTTTTGACTGAAATGTATGGATAACATAAAATCGTGATTCTTCTCCTTTCCTTCTGAGTCTTCAAACAACGAATCATTTTAATTTTTTTTTAATCCCAGTTCTATTATTCTCTTTCTTCCCTTGATATTTCATTTTCTGTTTTTACTGTATTGGCAGTTACATTAATCTTTTCACTGTCACTATTGCTGTCTATCATAGGTTGGACACTAAGCCAAATACTAGCTGTTCCCCAGCTTTCACTTAGGCCTATTTTATATTCCAGCAGTACTTTGGATACAAAGTTTCACTAATTTTTGCTAATCTTTTCCAGACATTATTCCCATGGTGTCCCATGGTGGTCCCAAAATACCATTAAAATGTTTCCCTGTGTCTTCCAAACTCATGCATATTCCCAACTGACTTCATTCATCCTGATTCTGAAAGTATAACCCTCCCATGACCTGTGATTCACAAACTCCAACAGGAATTAGTCTCTTTTGAGATACAGTTTCCCTAGTACACATGTTTACCCTATTCTTACCTTCAGAATCGTGATATCACTTAAATTAATATCACCATCAATCTTTATCTCAACATTAGTGCCCACATTAACTTCAACATCGCTTCCAGTAACAATTCCTTAATTCATCTTCTGCAACAACATCATGTCAATCTTCCCCGCCCCCCCCCTCCCCCTCCCGCTCAACACCTATCTTATCTGAAAATCAGCATCCTGCACGTTGTGCTTATTAACCTGACAACGATCACTACATCACAGTCTTCCTACTTACACAACACCTCCCCCCCCCCCCCAAATGTTCTGAATCCACACGATTTTTCTCTCCATCTTCACTCTTCACATTTATACCAAGACTGAAAAATCTTGCCTTCATTTGTTTATTCGTATTTTCTGCTGAATCATTCTCCCTAATAGTGTTCTAAAATTTACTGCTTAATTCCAACCTATCCATTTGATGTACTGCCTGAAGTTTTTATTGTTGACCCCTCTGATTATAGTTTCCCCTACCATTGTGCCAAATTTCTCAGGTTAAGTGATCCTCTCGCCCCAAAGCCACGGATCATCATTAAGGCTCTCTCTTATTCCCCAACTCACTTAGGCAGTGGTTAGCTCTTATATTCATAGGCATTCTATTTACCTCATCCCATGTTCTATTCATCTTATCAAAGTTTCTGCCCTAGTTTCTATCTTTGTCATTGCCATCAGAATTTCTTCTCATTCCACCATTTGGTGTTTCTATTCTAAAATTGTCTACATTGTCCTTCGTCCATTATTCTGTGGCTCAATGCAGAAATCCGCATAGTTTCTCCTCCCATAATCACCACCAATAAAACCTCCATTCCACCCCAGTGTTGAATGTTCCCATACATAAAATGTTGTTTATTATCCCTTTCTAAAGCTCTAACAAGTTTGTCAACATATATTCGGAATTCTTTCATAAAATCAACAGACAGACACACTAAGTCCCAATGCATTCTTTTAAGCAATGTGTCTGAAGAGCATCTGTCTATGTCATTTCGTCAGAAGAGTTCCCTGTGTGATCTAGTCTCTTCTGCTGGTTTTTGCAGAGTGCCTTCATACCACCATATCATTTCCGTAGTTAGCTCCCTTCAAGAGCTTACTCTTTATTGTTAGGTGCTCAGTTTCCAATCAGACTTTCTTCATGAAACCTTTTCTAAAAACAGCAAAGGTTACCCATTGTTCAAAGTTCTGATATGCCCTAAACATTACTTCCCCTTTCGGAGAAACTTGGACAAATTTAATATTTAAGTTATGTCATTCCAGACATAAAATTGTTCTGATAGTGTTTTAAAAAGCCAACTGGCTGCAAATTATCATTTGGAAAACAAGTCACAAGAATATTACCTCACTTTATTCCAGTGTTTGCGTATAAATTTTTAGACAGAAGATTTTCTAGAATTTCTTCAAGGTTTTGGATAACCGTGGATGTTTCACTTTCTAAGGTAATAACATCTTTGGCTGCTTCATCATTTATTTTAATATCTGGTTTTATAAATTTTCCTGGGTCTCTGTGTGTACATTAACAGCTTTGTTTCCTATCACTTTGTGAGCAGTTTGTAGAGCTTCAACAGTCTGATTTTGTTTTTGAGGTTTATTAATAAATTCAGTTTATAATGTGAGTACCCTTTTCTTAACTATATCCACTCTAGCACGCACACCCATTATGCTAGCCTCAAATTTATTGTATAATTGTTGTTGTTGTTCCGAATTTAATTTTCGATGATTTTGAGTCTTTCATTGTTTTCTTCTAACTGATTTAATTTAGAAAGGCTACAACTTGTTCGCTAGTGTTTCGTGCTAATCTTGTTCGTAAATGACCTTATCAATTTTGTTATTTTCCATTAATCTTGCTTCTAACTGTTCACCATTGCCGAACGGAGTGGTGGCGTAGTTTGAGGCGTCACGTCACGGACTGTCCCCCCGCCCCCGCCCCCGCCCCCTCCAGAGGTTCGAGTCTTCCCTTTGGCATGGGTGTCTGTGTTGTTCTTAGCATAAGTTAATTTAGGTAACGTGTAAATCTAGGGACCGAAGACCTCAGCAGTTTGGTGCCTTAGGAATCCACACTTCACACACATTTGAACATTTGAACATTTTGTTCACCATTAATTTTCATCTGTTCAATTAACTATTCAGAATTAGCTTTTATCTGTTGATCTATTTGTAATGAAAACAGCTTCATAACCTCAAAAAGATGTATAGTCTTTCATGCTTATAGATTGTCTGTTGTCTGATTCACACATAGTCACCATACCACTTCATAGTATTATGGCTCTTCCTCTTCGGTCACCTTAATGTATTTTAACAAATGAAAAAAAGCCACAAGCACTAAAATGAATATTTTAAGGTACTTATTTGATATCTTTCTTCTACGATCTACTGCCTCTGGATCATCTGTGGTCCTTTTTATTTTCTTCCGCTATCTGCTATTGCGGTTTGGGATGAATTTCGTCCACAAGTGAATTACCCTTGTATTATCCGTTTTCCGTTCAGAGGACGATGTCCTTCTGCAATGTAATTAACATGTCACATCTTATCTCACTCTGAAAAATTTTCCATGTTAATTTCTCATTTACTTGCTTAAAATGGCGGAGCACCCATACCGCCATGGGCCCTTTAGCATCTGTTTAAATAAAAGAAGTTTATATGGAAAATCTTGTGCACTGTCTTAGTGTATCAACTAAAACTTGGTGCTTTTGTGGATACAGTGAAGAGTACTATTTAAGTGAAGAAAATAAAATACTCACCTTGCATTTGTTACTTCAGACCTTACACATCACCTCCTTCCAAGCCGGCCAGAGTGCGCTACAGACTGGAACCGAGCGACCGCTACAGTCGCAGGTTCGAATGCTGCCTCGGGCATGGATGTGTGTGGTGCCCTTAGGTTAGCTAGGTTTAATTAGTTCTAAGCTCTAGGCGACTGATGACCTCAGAAGTTAAGTCGCATAGTGCTCAGAGCCGTTTGAACCATTTTGAACCTCCTTCGAAAGCATTTCCAAAGCTTTCCATTATCGAAAACAATTGTCTAACAAAGAGTGTATAACTACATGACAATTTACCATCTCATGTTACTCTGATAACTGTTAAATACTGCTGAGACACATCTGATCCAAAGTGCTGGTATTTATAATTTCATATATCTAGATTATTCTGGAATAATACTATCAGATTAACGTATACATCTAATGCCTGATACAAATAGTGAAGAGAAATTAACAAAGTGAGCTACAGGTTCTTAAAAGGTCTGGTAATCATATTTGCATGGTAAAATGCTTAAATAACACGAGAATACCAATGAAAGTGTCCAAAATATTTGACCCAGAAGAAATGTGTACTTTCTAGAATACTGCCGTTTTTATGCAAATGACAAAATTTTGTGTGAAATTACGTTAATAGTGTCAGGTGATCGAATGTTAATTAGTGAATAATAAAAGATTTGCTTAATATATAATGGAACGAATCTGGAAATTCGTAAGTATGCATATTTTTCTTGAAACTAAAGATCATTTCATAGCAATTAAATTACATGTTTATGCTAATATTCTTCAAAATTATATTTTCGAACTATTTTAGTCCATAATTAATAGAATGTTTATTACCTTGAGACTTGATTTTGATAGTCGAACTTTGTAAACAAACTTGAAGTTTACATAGTTCGACAATTTAGCTTCGTGGATCGAGTATTTCATTCGAAATCTGCCTTAAATCTGGAATTGTACGCTTCATTTTCTGCTGGTTATGGTTTCTTACATACTCTAGCGTCTGTTGCTTGTCTGTTTCTACAGTTTCAAAATAACGCTGTTTTTACTTTACCCTCAACTTCACACTCACATACATCTTCTCTTACCTGCACGACATGTTTCGTTTCGGCTTTGGCAAGGATGTGTAATTGGGACCATTCATCCGTTGATTGAGTACACTCATTCACACCTACACAAAATTGGTAACATGTTTGCTAAAGAATGAGATTTTCACTCTGCAGCGGAGTGTGCGCTGATATGAAACTTCCTGACAGATTAAAACTGTGTGTCGAAGAGAGGCTCGATCTCGGGACCTTTGCCTTTCGCGAGCAAGGGTTCTGCCAACTGAGCTACCCAAGCACGACTCACGCCCCGTCCTCACAGAGGTTCGCAGGAGAGCTTCTGTAAAGTTTGAAAGGTAGGAGACGAGGTACTGGCAGAAGTAAAGCTGTGAGGACCGGGCGTGAGTCGTGCTTGGGTAGCTCAGTTGGCAGAGCCCTTGCTCGCGAAAGGCAAAGGTCCCGATTTCGAGCCTCGGCTCGACGCACAATTTTAATCTGCCAGGAAGTTTCAGGTTTGTTAAACTTTAGAATACACTATCTGTAAGGAACTATTGTTTGACTCTGTCTCTTTACAAATAATACCAAAAAATTACAGAGTTAAATTACTGTCAAACAGAAACCCTCCTTGTATGAAAGACGGCCAGTGTTCTAACGAGGAACCAGTGTTCAAACAAGGAACCCTTGGGTGCGGGGTGACAAATTCAGTCGTTAGAAAGGCTCTTCTAAAAGTGTTGTGTAAAGAGTTATGACATTAAAAAAAATTAGCTGCTAATCACTCATCGTCTACATCAGGAGGACGACGGAAAATGAGTGTCCGGGAGGTGCAGAGATCAGCTTTCTGTGGGACGTATGTATTACACTTCACAAAATGGACATCGTCAGCATTCAAGAAATGTTCAAAACAAACCATTAACTTGCACCATGAACATCGAATGGAAAAGGGCGCGTTACCGTAATCACAAAGGCCCGCAGCATCAAGATCGAAGGCGAACTATTTAAAAGCTGCAAATCGTGCAGGACTACCAGCAGGGTATCCACTCTTGAAAAATACATATAGAATCATACTGATGTGGACTGATGGAATGTGATGGCATGCAACCGAATTCGAAACAGTCTGTCGCGGAGCTTATGAAGAAACTGTCTATTCTTTGAGGCGTAGCTGCAGAAAGTGCGATAATATGTTTCATAGGCAAGGAAAAAAACCAAATATCGAGTGGTTCCAGGTGATATCAATTGCAATGTCAGTTACCATAGTTGTAATTCTGTTGCTTCCATTTTTCCACTCTTGCTGTCTATGATGTAAATATTTCCGTATGACCTTGCAAGATAATTCAGGAGAAAGAACTGTAGAAGGCAGAGCACCTTCAACTTCTCGCAGAACAATAAATAACTTTCCAGCCAATGTGCCATCCAGATTAACAGTCAGCATAGACACTGCTTTTATACGAATGTGTTAAGACATTGATGGTAGTTGATCTTGATACAATTCTCTTGGTACCTCTACTTTCCAGAGTTCCTTTCATATGCATTTTCTCTTCAAATCTCGATTGGTCAGTGTTGAAAACAAGTTCTTTAACGGACGATGGGATAAGTTTCTTTACCTCATCTACAAATTTTCCAGCCGATTCCGTAGCTCTCTGTGCATCGTCAGGTTGAAGCTTTGCTTGAAATTTCGTTATTTTTCACCTTACAATTCTGTAGGTCTCATTGAAGTTACGCAACCATCCTCTGCTTCCCTTGAAATCACTATTATCTTTGTCGCGCAGTTTGATGTGCATAACGTAACAGGTCATTATCATGTATATCCTGTAAGTTGTTTCGATCATCCTTGAAACATACAAACTCCAGTTTCTGTAACAAGTGTGTCTTTTTCTCCCTTGAGTACCTGTAGTTTTTTTATTCACTATGCTGTCATATTGCTGCGGACTTATTAGGAATCTGTTCGTAATTGTTTTTCTATTACGCTGCAGATAAATTCAATTTAGATAATTGTGTTTAGTACACGCTGCTTGCAGAACGACTGTCCTTTAATATGTTTCACTGCAGACGGGATTTGTGGCTCCCAGGCCGGGAAGAATGATGAATTATATGGCTCGACACCTGTTTCAACATCACTTTCACTTGTTAAGCACGTCTCGTCATCGTTGTACTCCTGTATACTGTCCGCACAGTCCAGTGTATGCGACACCACACATTCCACTAACTAATCTTGCAGAAAATCTAGCATTTCATTTGCCACGTCTTTCTCACTCTGCGAAATTCGTTGGCTTCTCTTCTGACGAAGTGTGAAAGTTGACAACTGTTGTTGTAGATATATAATGAATGTTTGTTTTGTTTATATTTTCCATTGCTTTGCTATGTATAAGCACCACTAACATTGTAGTACTGTAGTGAGTTACTCGTCCAAGAAGCAGTTCAACTACGCTTTGTAGTGTAGCCTCGTGCTGTGTTAACCACTGGATACCTCCATTCTGGCTCCCTGTAGACATTAGAGTTCAATACTATGGTTACATGACAGACAATATGAAGGGCTTCGAATGCCTTAAATATCACTGGGCTTTTGCGACCTCGTACACAAGGCGAAATGATAATTAAATCAAGACCATGAGCTGTTGAAAGGCGTTGACGTACATCAACGGGGACAGATGAAAATGTGTGCCCCGACCAGGACTCGAACTCGGAATCTGCTGCTTACAAGGCAGACGTTCTATTCGTCTGAGCCATCGAGGGCACAGAGGATAGTGCGAATGGAGGGAATTATCCCTTGCACGCTCCCAGTGAGACCCATACTCCCAGCTTAATGTCCACACACTACATTCGTAGTGCCCCTGAACATTACACTCATTACTTGCGGCAGACAATCTTACCGAGTCCTGTAAGAGTTCGGGCAATGTGTGTACAACCAGCACAGAAGAAGGAAGGCAATGGTCTGTTAGCCTTAACTATATGAAGATGGTATCTGTTCTTTCGACAAGTCTGACATGTAAGCAGGAGTTCCCGGGTTCGAGTCCCGGTCGGCGCACACATTTTCAACAATCCCCGTTGATGTATATCAACGCCTGTCGACATCTTAGGGTCTTGATTTAACTATCATTTCATTCTAAGAGAGCAGCATGGTCACCGGTGGTATGTGTTCTTTCAGTCATGTCCGAAAGAACAGATACCATCTTCATACAGGACTCAAGGGATTTCTTGTAAGAGATATCCAAGAGCATTGGTAAAGCAAACGATAGCGGGATGTTCACTTGAGCAAAGCGGGTCTACAGCTACACTTAGATTACAAGGCTAAGAAATTGTTTTGGAGAATAGATGGGTCCTGTTATATTTGCAGTATCAACTAAAACATTTCAGACCCGTATTAACGTTGAAATGTGCAATAGCGTTGAATCTATTAAATGTAGTTGCAAGTTCGTGAACAGGGACGGTGACGAATCTGCGCTGAGAATTGAACTTGACGAAGTCACGAGATTTCAATCGACGGCATACGTAGCTCTTCAGAGGAAGTATGACGCCGTTTCAACTTCTCTATTCACGCCCCCCTGTGTTACTTCTAGAAGTTCACCTTGAAGGAGGACAGCGAATATATTTGAAGCATGAAAATATTACAGGTCGGTTAGGAAACGCGAGACAAACAACTTTGCTGACACACTTTCGGCTTTGTGAAATCGATGATTCTGGGAAGACTAACAGAGTGGTATCTTCAATCGTAGGCGAGGCAAAGCTGTAGATGGCATACGTAAAGAACATGTTATTGGTAGAGTGTACACGAGTCATCCAAACAATGGCCGAATGTTTCTACTTGTTCTTTTGCCCATCAGTGAACTCTTAACGGAGTCGGATATCCCACTTGCCGGGGGGCTTGCCGAGAGCGACACTTACTTGTTGAGGACAAGCACTGGGATGACGCTATGGCTGAAGCATGCATTAGTAGTCAGTGCAAATCGCTTGCGTCGTTTGTGTGTCGTTTTTCTAGTATTTTGTGCCCTTTCTGATGCTGCATTGTAGTGGTAAAAATATCAGGCTGAGCTGGCGGAAGATTTTTGTACGAATATCGGACAAAATATTGAAACTGAACTGTACGGTAGATTACATAATAGCGCTCTTAATCGACCCTTGGTGGCTTTTCAGAATTTCGTTGTGTCTGTAGGAAGAAATCCTCTCAGTACGGCGTGCCAGCAACATTACTAGATGGCGAACGCATTAACAAACAGCACGCAGCAAAAACAAGTACAGTTCAGCAGAACTAGCCAAAACCTTAAAAAAAAGCGTCCAAAATTTAACAGGAGAACCCCGCACAGTATTCGAAAGCGTTTGTCTGAGTTCCGACAGTAATATGGGGGAAATTTGGAATTTGGATGCACCTAGTGGAACAGGTGAAACATTCCTCACTAAAATCGTGATGACACAGTGACGTACCCGAGGAAGACTACGTCTTGCTGTGACTTCGTTGACAATAGCAATCACTTTGTTACCCGGTAGTAAATTTGCTCTTACAATGTTTAAAATCGTGATGCATTTCGTTATCACTAAACACACAGTTCCAATGTTTGACATCTCCAAGAAACAGTGACAAAGCCAGAATTCAACGCAATCTCTACTTAATAATAAGGTTTAATCAAAAGCAGTAGAGGCAATGCTTTATTTCTAAAATATTATGTGCCCGAACATACCTCTTCGACTATTCATCCCCACTCCCTCCCCCCCCCCATAAAAATCTCAAGTCTCTATATTTGCAAACTTGTGATAAACTTACAATGGGAACTCATTTTTTTACAAAATACTGTTCTCACATTCAAGTTTTTAAAGCATAATCAAAATAAATTCACATGATGTATTATAAAAAAAGAGGTGTTACCGTCTGTCCTTGTAGCCGTCTCCCTTTGCCCTCCAAGTTGTGCTCGGTATATGTCGGCCCAAGTCGGGAGGTGCTGGAATACCTTTCCAGCCGAAAGTAAGCCGTGAGTGGAGGCAGTTGATAGGACCATTAGATATATTTGACAAAATGACCAAGCCATGACTGCTGTTACAGTCCTTTATTGTGGTGATTTTATGTAGACATTACTACTTGTATCACGGGGAACAAGGGCGGCTGCGAAAGGAGCATGCTTGAAGAGCTTAAGTCTGTGGCGACAAATCACGCAGTTACACCTAACATTGAATATGCAGGCACGAACAGGGGGCAAAATTAATGCGCAGGAGTTTTATGATATATTGGCGAGGTCACACATGCGAAAGAATATGCTGAAACAGTTTTGCATGGTAGTTTGTGCCCTACAGTACTTTCACTTCAAGACCTAATTTCTTCCGTTTGTGATAATAAACTGCAAACAACAGCAAGTGTAAACTCCTGGCTTTGTGAAAGGGCTATATTGACACCCCGAAGTAAATCAAGGTATAAGAATTACCACGGACATACTTACTTTGACGTAGAAGATGTCGAGAATATTAATGCTGTTATGGAGCAAAATGACTATCAATTAACGTGTCGAATTTTTGAACAGCAAGTGTAAACTCCTGGCTTTGTGAAAGGGCTATATTGACACCCCGAAGTAAATCAAGGTATAAGAATTACCACGGACATACTTACTTTGACGTAGAAGATGTCGAGAATATTAATGCTGTTATGGAGCAAAATGACTCTATCAATTAATGTGTCGAATAGTTGAACTCTTTTTAGCCCACCTGGTCTTCCAAGAGACAAAATTAATTTTAAAAACGGCTTCCCGATCATTCTACTGCGAGAATTAACTCCACCGAAATTGTGTGACGGAACGAGGCTTAAAGTTACTTCCCTCCAATGGAACATCGCAGAATGAGAAATTTAGTTGGGAAGCAGTGCAGGCGACCGAACTTCTATACCCTGGACTTCGTTTATTCCTAATAATTTACCATTTCACTTTAAATGTGTACAATTCCCGGCGAGCTTATATCATGCCAGCACCATGAGCAAAGCACAAGGACAGAGGCAGCGTTTTGCGGGAGTACATCATAGCGTCAGTTGCTTTTCGCACAGCCAGGCTGCATGGCTCTCTCCCGTTGTAGCGAAGCAAACAGGCTCTTTGTTCACACTACTTCAAACGTTTTAAAAGTAAAAAATAAATTTCACATATAGGAAATCTTAGGAGCAGCTCCAAATAAATACCCTGGCAATGCGAGATTTCTCAGTTAGTGATGGAATAAGACAAGAAAACGAGTCATCCTGAAACTGGTTTGACGTAATATGAAAGAATGACCAATGCGGAGTACTATTCTTACTGCTTGAAGGTATTTACACTGTAAATGCCAAAGTATTCGCAGAGGGAGGTGTCATAAGTTCATCCTGGACATTTTAATAGCAAAACATTTGATCCAAGGTAGCTTGGAGATGGCGGGCGCAATAATACCAATTAGAGTCGTGTAATTGGCTTGGCAGAGGAAGCGGATAATTATCGCTGCGAAGGTCGGATCAGATTTAGCAGAGAATAACAAATCCAGTCACTTGTACGAAAGTGAGCTCAGACACTACGATAAACATAGCATAAGAATGATATAATCACGTGCATCAGATAAGATCCCTCTATCCTTACGTCCAAAAACCATTTAAAAATGGAACTTTTTTCATGTTGATTGTAGCAAAACTCGTACGGGTGACGTGATATTTTCTTTCACTGTGCGTTACGAAGAATGTATGTTGTCGTGTAGCATCTGTAGCACTCAACACTCGTGCTGTATACAGTTTCAGTAGTTGAAAGAATAGTTAAAAGAATCATTCCTCCAGAATTTCCGTCAGTGTGAATAAAACTACATTTTGAGAATTCTCGGAAGTTGTGGATAACATATACAGGGTGTTACAAAAAGGTACGGCCAAACTTTCAGGAAACATTCCTCACACACAAAGAAAGAAGATATGTTATGTGGACATGTGTTCGGAAATGCTTACTTTCCATGTTAGATCACAGTTCATTAAAAATAGTTCAAATGGCTCTGAGCACTATGGGACTTAACATCTACGGTCATCAGTCCCCTAGAACTTAGAACTACTTAAACCTAACTAACCTAAGGACATCGCACAACACCCAGTCATCACGAGGCAGAGAAAATCCCTGACCCCGCCGGGAATCGAACCCGGGAACCCGGGCGTGGGAAGCGAGAACGCTACCGCACGACCACGAGCTGCGGACTCACAGTTTATTACTTCTCTTCAAATCACATTAATCATGGAATGGAAACTCACAGCAACAGAACGTAACAGCGTGACTTCAAACACTTTGTTACAGGAAATGTTCAAAATGTCCTCCGTTAGCAAGGATACATGCATCCACCCTCCGTCGCATGGAATCCCTGATGCGCTGATGCAGTCCTGGAGAATGGCGTATTGTATCACAGCCGTCCACAATACGAGCACGAAGAGTATCTACATTTGGTACCGGGGTTGCGTAGACAAGAGCTTTCAAATGCCCCCACAAATGAAAGTCAAGAGGGTTGAGGTCAGGAGAGCGTGGAGGCCATGGAATTGGCGCGCCTCTACAAATCCATCGGTCACCGAATCTGTTGTTGAGAAGCGTACGAACACTTCGACTGAAATGTGCAGGAGCTCCATCGTGCATGAACCACATGTTGTGTCGTACATGCAAAGGCACATGTTCTAGCAGCACAGGTAGAGTATCCCGTATGAAATCATGATAACGTGCTCCATTGAGCGTAGGTGGACGACGAAACTAAAATGAGCTCTCACATGGAAATTAAGCGTTTCCGGACACATGTCCACATAACATCTTTTCATTATTTGTGTGTTAGGAATGTTTCCTGAAAGTTTGGCCGTACCTTTTTGTAACACCCTGTATTTCGTAGTAAATCTTTATATACGATTTTGATGTTGTAGCACGTATCACAACTAACATATCATGTTAAATTTGGTTTTCTCTTTCAGCAAAAGTGTAATTTGTCAGAATTTATAAATAAACGCCATTTATGAGTTTATTAGCGACTATAATTAGTAGTACTGCTTGCTTAACAGTTATTACTTTTCTACTCTGTAAAACAAATGAAAATTCAAAGCTGTGCCCCAATTTAATTTTCACACGACTGCAAATATGAGTGATATAGATATTAGTATTACAGCAGTTGAGAGACATCTGAAATCGCTAAAACTGAACAGAGCTGCAGAGCCTAGCAGAATCCTATCTGATTCTATGCAAATTGTGGTTGAGTTAGCCCCTCTTATAACAATAAACTAAGGCAAATATTTTGAACAAACAACCATGTCCAGCTTCTGGAAGAAAGCACAGGTCACACCCTCCTGCGAGAAGGATAGTGACGCGTGCGCCGAGCTGACAGCTCGCGACTTGCGATTCTCGTTCTTTGCCGGTTAGAGGGTCTTTGGTCTTCTGTCTTGAGAAACATAGGACGGCAGTCGTAACTGGGCGGTCATCGTGAATGGTGTGTCCAGTAGAAGGTAGGGGCTTCCTGGAGAGCAACTGGTCAGCACTGCTGGTGCACCTTTTCTGTGGAGTGACTACTGGCGGTCGGTGGTGTGACTGTTGTCGTGCCATTCTGAGCCAGCCTAGTCCTACCCTCTCTGTGCTTCTTTGAGTGTTCCCAGGCACCGCCCGGAGAATTTGATGCCTTTCGGTGAAGCCCACCAGTCTGGTCCCCTACTACACTAGACGACCGGTACGCCTTAACCAGATGTTTCACGCATCTTAGCGCTGGAGTTACTCTTTTTTTTTCTTTTTCTGTTACGCTCCCTCATTTTCCATTTAATGTGATTTTGAAAGGATTTGTGGCACGTGCTCAACTCTGTTCCACGAGGAAATTGGTTTGCATCTAGCGAAAATGTTTTTAAAAAATGTGTGGACGCCCAGTTTTAAGAAAGCGCAGACTGTTGTTTTCGTGATATAACATTGAGGCCCAGAGGCCTGTGTCGGTTTTGGTACTATTTTGGTCTGTAAGCCAGTAAGTTTGTTTTCCCTTCTTAGATACCACAACAACCTTCAGGAAAAGCAAGTGGAATGTTTTGTTTGATGCTTAAATGGAGCTTGCCTCCACTGAATTATATGCAAAACTATGCTAAAAACAATTCCGTGAGGGCAACTGAAGTTCTTAAGGAACCGCTGATTTGATCATTAAGTTACTAAAAGGCTATTTGTATAGTCTACCTTCGATAGTGGACACTTCTTTGAAGGCTGCTTCTGCTTTTACTAAGATGGTGGTGATATTTGTTCTACACTTAAGGTACTAATACATTTTGATCGTTGGCTGGTAGCAATTCTAGCTTTAAGTGTGTTCCTCGCTGAAGCATTTAACTTAAACTAGCATCATGAAAGGAGTTAACATTCAGTGGAGCTTTACTGGTTTAATCTTAATATTTGTTCTTTGTTTTCTTTTAGAGCTGGGCAAAGGCCTTCGATTTTTTTAATCTGTTGACAACTTAAGATCTTCGCTGTATATTTTGTATTACCCTACCTATCCTCTTTTCATTTATTGTCTCTTTGGGCTGGGTCCCGAGGTCTACGTCTGGGGTCTCGCGTCGACTGCGGATTTGGGCCCTCACCCGACGTGGTACTGCTATGTTACACTATTGAATGTCCAGATTATGGTATGCCTCAGCATGACTTTCAACGTAAATTATTATTATTTAATGTTTTGTCGAAGTGTATTTCTTAAAAAAACCTTTAAAGAATATCTACTCTTTTGCTTCTGTTGCTGCAATTTTTATTCCTTTCTTAAGGCTAAATGCTCGAATTTAGTCTTTAGGTGTTTTTGAAGTTGAGCCTTGTATCCAGTTGCTGTTGAGGAAAAGAAATTATCGTTGATTAATAAATTGTTTAAGGAGTACTTGGTAACAAGTGATGTTCAATAGTTTTCCCCAGCCTTTCTTCTAGAACCTGTTGGTTAGCCTTCCTTCTAGAATCTGTCGGTTGGTATCCTCCTAAGACATATGTGCTTCGCCGGCCGGGGTGGCCTAGCGGTTCTAGGGGCTACAGTCTGGAACCGCGCGACCGCTACGGTCGCAGGTTCGAATATTGCCTCGGGCATGGATGTGTGTGATGTCCTTAGGTTAGTTAGGTTTAAGTAGTTCTAAGTTCTAGTGGACTGCTGACCTTAGAAGCTAAGTCTCACATTGCTCAGAGCCATTTGAACCACAAGTGCTTTTTGACTGTATCAGTTTGGAAGCGTAGTGTGGTTACGTTCTATTCTTACCCTCCTTGCAATGAATTTCGTTAGTTTTTCTTGTAAGTTTCTTTATTTTCTTGTTTATTGTGTAATACTTTTACTTTTTTGGAAACTGTTCACTCCTGATGATTGTTTCAGGTACTGTATGAAACATGAAAGCTCGTGCCGTAATCGAAATAGACGCCATGGAGAAGGAGAGGCTTAAGTACGACTTTCGAGTATGGGGCCAAAGTCCCCACTGTCCTATTCAAGACTGAAAAATTTAGATTCTGCCTAGAGCATCATCAATGTAGTTTAGAAAATGAGAAATAGGCACTTTCATGGGTCATGGGGCATCCCTGTAAGACAGGGCGTATTGCGAGGAAGGCATTTCTACATTTCAGTTCTCAATGAAGGGACAGTGAAATCGTCATCACTGACATGCTAAGCTGTATGTTTGAGTCTGGCGAAGAGGGAACTTCTGTTCCGAGAGTATCCGACCAGGTAGCCACTATTACTGCCCCCTTGGATGAGGTGCCGGAGTTGTTTGGTGATGTTGTGCAACAGCAAGATTTCTACCCTGGATTGTCATGTATTAAACAGCGTCGGCAATCGGGGGAGGAAGTGCCCAGGAACCAGCTTAAAAAGGGAATTCTGAGGTTACAATCCAAAGGCGATGGTAATCAGCAAATTAGGTTGCCTCGGGATCCCATTCCCGGCATCTATAAATATTCCAATCAGTCTCTGTTAGGTGAACGGTAAAGCACTTGAAACCTATTCACAAGATTAAACAACGTGTAACAGGGCCCTTTCTCTATAGAGGTATAAGGTGGATAGCTGGCCAGTGCCGACAACGTAATTTTGAAAAAGCAAGGTCAGGCTTTTAGGGTGAAGTGCTGAATTAAACCCATGCGAAACGTCCTATGGAACGTATCTCCATTGATTGTATCGGTCTCCTTCCTCAGACTTAGCCGGGCTACCGTAATACACTGAATAGCCAAGGGAACTGTTATACCTGCCTAATATCGTGTAGGTCCCCCGCGAGCACGCAGAAGTGACGCAGCATAACGTGGCATGGACTCGATTAACGTCTGAAGTAGTTCTGAAGGGAACTGACACCGTGAATCCTGCAGGGCTGTCCATAAGTCCGTAAGAGTACGAGGGGGTGGAGATCTCTTCTGAAGAGCACGTTGCAAGGCATGCCAGGTAAACTCAATAATGTCCATGCCATGAGAGTTTGGTGGCCAGCGGCAGTGATTAAACTCAGAAGAGAGTTCCTGGACCCACTCTGCAGAAATTCTGGACGTGTGGGATGTCGAATTCTCCTGTTGGAATTGCCGAAATCCATCGGAAGGCACAATGGACATGAACGGATGCAGGTGATGGGACAGGATCCTTACGTACATGTCACCTGTCAGCGCTGTATCTAGACGTGTCAGGGGTTCCATATCGATCCAACTGCACACACTCCATACCATAACGGAGCCTACACCAGTTTGAACGGTTCTCTGGTGACATGCAGGGTATATGGATTCATGAGGTTGCCTCCATACCCGTACACGTACATCCGCACGCTACAATTTGAAAGGAGACTCGTCCGATCAGGCTCCATGTCTCTAGTCATCAACAATGCAATGTTGGTGTTGATGGACCCAGGCGAGGCGTAAAGCTTTGTATCGCGCAGTCATGAAAGGTACACGAATGGGCTTTCGGCTCCGAATGCCCATGGCGATGATGTTTCGTTGAATGGTTCGCACACTGACACTTGTTGATGGTCCACTATTGAAAGCTGCAGAAATTTACTAAAGGGTTACACTTTTGTCACGCTGAACGATTTTTTTCAGTCGTTGTTGGTCCCGTTCTTGCAGAATCTTTTTCCGGCCGCAGCACTGTCGGAGATTTGATGTTTTACCGGATTCTTGATATGCATGGTATACTCGTGAGATGGTCGTACTGGAAAATCCCAACTTCATCGCTACCGGCATCTCGGAGATGCTGTGTCCCATCGCTCGAGCGTCGAGTATAAGCCCATGTACAAACTCACATGAATCTTGATAACCTGCTATAGTAGCTGCAGTAACCGATCTAACAATTGCGCCAGACACTTGTTGCCTTATACAGGGTGTTACAAAAAGGTACGGCCAAACTTTCAGGAAACATTCCTCACACACAAATAAAGAAAATATGTTATGTGGACATGTGTCCGGAAACGATTAATTTCCATGTTAGAGCTCATTTTAGTTTCTTCCACCTACGCTCAATGGAGCACGTTATCATGATTTCATACGGGATACTCTACCTGTGCTACTAGAACATGTGCCTTTACAAGTACTACACAACATGCGGTTCATACACGATGGAGCTCCTGCACATTTCAGTCGAAGTGTTCGTACGCTTCTCAACAACAGATTCGGTAACCGATGGATTGGTAGAGGCGCACCAATTCCATGGCATCCACGCTCTCCTGACCTCAACCCTCTTGACTTTCATTTATGGGGGCATTTGAAAGCTCTTGTCTACGCAACCCCGGTACCAAATGTAGAGACTCTTCGTGCTCGTATTGTGGACGGCTGTGATACAATACGCCATTCTCCAGGGCTGCATCAGTGCATCAGGGATTCCATGCGACGGAGGGTGGATGCATGTATCCTTGCTAACGGAGGACATTTTGAACATTTCCTGTAACAAAGTGTTTGAAGTCACGCTGTTACGTTCTGTTGCTGTGTGTTTCCATGCCATGATTGATGTGATTTGAAGAGAAGTATTAAAATGTGCTCTAACATGGAAAGTAAGCGTTTCCGGACACATGTCCACATAATATATTTTCTTTCTTTGTGTGTGAGGAATGTTTCCTGAAAGTTTGGCCGTACCTTTTTGTAACACCCTGTATAGGTGTTGCCGATCGCAACTGCATATTCTGCCTCCTTACATATCTCTGTATTTGAATATACACGCCTGTGCCAATTTATTTGGAGATTCAGTGTATTTTCGTAGCAGTGGACGCATTCTCGCATTTTGTATCTCTCATGCCTACCAGTACTTAACTGCAGGAGCCAGCACTATACATCATATAAAGTTATTTCTCTCTTTGCTCCTTTGCAAGGCTCGTCATCGATGACGGCCACAAACCGAGTGAAGGACGAGGCATGGGACCACGTGCAAAGCGTCATGTAAGTCAGATTAAACCTGCTAATATTGGTTCATTTGTTTTGGTTTCCCTTACTGACACCCCTACACGGGAGTTCAGTTTGGGAGGTGGGGAGGGGCGGACGGGAGGTAGGAGGCTGAGCCGTGCGCCGAGTTCGATAGGTCGCGACTGTCGAGTTGAGCACGTTCTTTGCAAGTTACAGAGTCTTTGGTTTGCTTTCTGGTGGAAGAGAGGAAGTAGGTTGTGCAGAAAGGTAAAGTCGCAGTTATACTGGACCGTTATGGTAGATAGTGTGTCCAGTGGAACAAAGGAGCATCTTGGGCAGCAACTTGTAAGCATTTCTGGTGCACAGTTTTTCTGTTGTGAGCGTTGGTGGTCGGCGTTCTCCGTGCAGGGTGGAGTGGCTTTTGAAGTGCCAATGCTGGACAAGCCTAAGCCTTCTCTGGCGGTACTTGTTTGTGTAGTACCAGGGTTTTCCTTTGAGAATTTGGCGTATCCCACCGGACGTGTCCTTGTCTGCACTAGAAGACCAACACCTTCTCCACAAGATTTTGTCAGCAACCGAGTTAACGCCATCTTCGGGTTCCTTGATCGAGGAAAGGGCCTGATTCTGCTTCCTTATGTTTATGGTGAGTGTCATTTATGTTCTACAAAGGTTTTCTCCTCTGCCGGCTGTTGCATGTGTTTGATGTATCTTGGTTATGGCACTCCGCTTGGTTTTCCACCTTTTTTTATGTTGCGCTCTTCCATTTTCTATTTAATATTATTTTGAATGGGTTTGTGACACATTCTCAACCTTCTTCCATGGGGAAATTGGCTTATGTTTTTTAAAAAAAATCTGGGCTCCAAATTTAAGTAAATTCACACTGTTGTTTTGGTGATTTAATTTTAAGGCCTGTAGACTTGTGCCCAATTCTCAGCCGCACTTTGTCATTATTTTTGTTTTAAGAAAAGAAGTATGCTTCATTTAGTGACACTGTCTTGTTTCTTGCAGCCAGTAAGATTTTTCCCCTCTTACATACGACAACAATCTTTAAGAGAATTATGTTGTTGTTGTTGTGGTCTTCAGTCCTGAGACTGGTTTGATGCAGCTCTCCATGCTACTCTATCCTGTGCAAGCTTCTTCATCTCCCAGTACCTACTGCAACCTACATCCTTCTGAATCTGCTTAGTGTATTCATCTCTTGGTCTCCCTCTACGATTTTTTACCCTCCACACTGCCCTCCAATACTAAATTGGTGATCCCTTGATCCCTTCTTCTAGGCAAGTTCTGCCACAAACTTCTCTTCTCCCCAATCCTATTCAGTACATCCTCATTACTTATGTGATCTACCCATCTAATCTTCAGCATTTTTCTGTAGCACCACATTTCAAAAGCATCTATTCTCTTCTTGTCTAAACTATTTATCGTCCATGTTTCACTTCCATACATGGCTACACTCCATACGAATACTTTCAGAAACGATTTCCTGACACTTAAATCTATACTCGATGTTAACCAGTTTCTCGTCTTCACAAACGCTTTCCTTGCCATTGCCAGTCTACATTTTATATCCTCTCTACTTCGACCATCATCAGTTATTTTGCTCCCCAAATAGCAAAACTCCTTTACTACTTTAAGTGTCTCATTTCCTAATCTAATTCCCTCAGCATCACCTGACTTAATTCGACTACATTCCATTATCCTCGTTTTGCTTTTGTTGATGTTCATCTCATATCCTCCTTTCAAGACACTGTCCATTCCGTTTAACAGCTCTTCCAAGTCCTTTGCTGTCTCTGACAGAATTACAATGTCATCGGCGAACCTCAACGTTTTTATTTCTTCTCCATGGACTTTATTAATACATACTCCGAATATTTCTTTTGTTTCCTTTACTGCTTGCTCAATATACAGATTGAATAACATCGGGGACAGGCTACAACCCTGTCTTACTCCCTTCCCAACCACTGCTTCCCTTTCGTGTCCCTCGACTCTTTTAACTGCCATCTGCTTTCTGTACAAATTGTAAATAGCCTTTCGCTCCCTGTATTTTACTCCTGCCACCTTCAGAATTTGAAAGACAGTATTCCAATCAACATTGTCAAAAGCTTTCTCTACATCTACAAAGGCTAGAAACGTAGGTTTGCCTTTCATTAATCTAGCTTCTAAGATAAGTCGTAGGGTTAGTATTACCTCACGTGTTCCAACATTTCAACGGAATCCAAACTGATCTTCCCCAAGGTCGGCTTCTACTAGTTTTTCCATTCGTCTGTAAAGAATTCGCGTTAGTATTTTGCAGCCGTGACTTATTAAACTGATAGTTCGGTAATTTTCACATTTGTCAACACCTGCTTTGTTTGCGATTGGAATTATTATATTCTTCTTGAAGTCTGAGGGTATTTCGCCTGTCTCATACATCTTGGTCATCAGATGGTAGAGTTTCGTCAGGACTGGCTCTCCCAGGGCTGTCAGTAGTTCTAATGGAATGTTGTCTACTGCTGCGGCCTTGTTTCGACTCAGGTCTTTCAGTGCTCTGTCAAACTCTTCACGCAGTGTTGTATCTCCCATTTCATCTTCATCTGCATCCTCTTCCATTTCCATAATATTGTCCTCAAGTACATCGCCCTTGTATAGACCCTCTATATACTCCTTCCACCTTTCTGCTTTCCCTTCTTTACTTAGAACTGGGCTTCCATCTGAGCTTTTGATATTCATAGAAGTGGTTCTCTTTTCTCTGAAGGTCTGTTTAATTTTCCTGTAGGCTGTGTCTATCTTACCCCTAGTGAGATAAGCCTCTACATCCTTACATTTGTCCTCTAGCCATGCCTGCTTAGCCATTTTGCTCTTCCTGTCGATCTCATTTTTGAGACGTTTGTATTCCTTTTTGCCTGCTTCATTTACTGCATTTTTATATTTTCTCCTTTCATCAATTAAATTCAGTATTTCTTCTGTCACCCAAGGTTTTCTACTAGCCCTCGTCTTTTTACCTACTTGATCCTCTGCTGCCTTCACTACTTCATCCCTCCAAGCTACCCATTCATCTTCTACTGTATTTCTTTCCCACATTCCTGTCAATTGTTCCCTTATGCTCTCCCTGAGACTCTGTACAACCTCTGGTTCTTTCAGTTTATCCAGGCCCCATCTCCTTAAATTCCCACATTTTGCAGTTTCTTCAGTTTTAATCTACAGGTCATAACCAATAGATTGTGGTTAGAATCCACATCTGCCCCTGGAAATGCCTTACAATTTAAAACCGGGTATAATCTATCTGAAATCTGTCAGTATCTACAACTTTCTTCCATGTATACAACCTTCTTTCATGATTCTTGAACCAAGTGTTAGCTATGATTAAGTTATGCTCTGTGCAAAATTCTACCAGGCGGCTTCCTCTTTCATTTCTTACCCCCAATCCATATTCACCAACTACGTTTCCTTCTCTCACTTTTTCTACTGCTGAATTCCAGTCACCCATGACTATTAAATTTTCGTCTCCCTTCACGATCTGAATAATTTCTTTTATTTCATCATACATTTCTTCAATTTCTTAATCATCTGCAGAGCTAGTTGGCATATAAACTTGTACTACTGTAGTAGGCGTGGGCTTCGTATCTATCTTGGCCACAATAATGCGTTAACTATGTTGTTTGTAGTAGCTTACCCGCACTCCTATTTTTTTTATTCATTATTAAACCGACTCCTGCATTACCCATATTTGATTTTGTGTTTTTAACCCTGTAGTCACCTGACCAGAAGTCTTGTTCCTCCTTCCACCGAACTTCATTAATTCCCACTATATCAAACTTTAACCTATCCATTTCCCTTTTTAAATTTTCTAACCTACCTGCCCGATTAAGGGATCTGACATTCCACGCTCCAATCTGTAGAACGCCAGTTTTCTTTCTCCTGATAACGACATCCTCTTGAGTAGTCCCAGAGATCCGAATGGGGGACTATTTTACCTCCGGAATATTTTACCCAAGAGGAGGCCATCATCATTTAACCACACAGTAAAGCTGCATGCCCTTGGGAAAAATTACGGCCATAGTTTCCCCTTGCTTTCAGCCGCTCGCAGTACCAGCACAGCAAGGCCGTTTTGGTTAGTGCTACAAGGCCAGATCAGTCAATCATCCAGACTGTTGCCCTTGCAACTACTGAAAAGGCTGCTGCCCCTCTTCAGGAACCACACGTTTGTCTGGCCTCTCAATAGATACCCCTCCGTTGTGGTTGCACCTATGATACGGCTATCTGTATCGCTGAGGCACACAAGCCTCCCCACCAACGGCAAGGTCCATGGTTCATGGGGGTAGAGGAGAATTATATGATGCTTGGAAATTTTTGGAAATTTATAGTAAGTTCCTATTGGACCAAACTGCAGAAGTCATCAGTCCTTAGGCTTACACACTACTAAATCTAACTTAAACTAACTTACGTCAAGGACAAAAACAAACACACCGATGCCCGGGGCACTCGAATCTCCGAACTGGGGAGCCATGTGAACTGTGGTGGCTCAGACCATGCGGTTACTCCATGTGGCAAATGATGTAAAGCTGTGCTAAAAACAATTCCATGAGAACTGAAGTTCTTTAGAAACATATGATTCTGTCATTAAGCTAATATAAGGGCATTTGTATACTTTGGATTGTTGATACTATTTTGAAGGTTGCTTCTGCATTTATTAACACTGTGCTGATATTTGTCTAAACTTAAGATACAGATAAATTTATATCCTTGATCGATAGCAAATGCTGCCTTTAACCTGTTAACTTTAAATAGCATCACAAGGGCAGTTAACATTCAGTGGTGCCTTAGTCTTAAATTAATATTAGTTATTGGAAGAAATTTCTGAGAATGTACATATGGAGCACAGCATTGTATGGTAGTGAAACTTGGGAGTGTGGGATAACCGGATAAGAACTTAAGCATTTGAGGTGTGGTGTTAGAGATGAATGTTGAAAATCAGGCGGACTGATAAGTTAAGGAATGAGGAGGTTCTGTGCAGAATTGGAAGGAATATGTGGAAAACACTGACTAGGAAAAGGGACATGATGATAGGACATCTGTTAAGACATAAGGGAACGATTTCCATGGTACTAGTGGAAGCTGTGGGGGGCAAAAACTCTAGAGGTAGACAGAGCTTGGAATACATCAAGGAAATACTTGAGGACTTAGGTTGCAAGTCATACTATGATCAGTCCCAGGCATGACATTAAACTGCGTCCAGAACCGAGTGACCACCGATATAAATGTCCCCCTTCTACCAAGTGCTAACAGGCTCCTCGGAGAGTGGATAAGTGGGTAAAGGATAGGGCACTCTGTTGTCCTTGGGATGAGAAATGATCCCTGAAGGAAGAACCAGAGTGGTCAACAGCATCAAAATGTGGAAGGCAACAAGAAACCACCACATTAAAGATTCTATGGATTTCTCTAATTGCACATCATGGTTGTGTTCAAAACCAAATTTTCCAGAGTTTCAAGTCCCCTAATCAGATCTCCTAGGGGGGTGGGCATTTTGAACAACGCTGTTACAAAGAAGAGATTATCTTTGAAAGATAGTATAAAGATAAGCACATGGAATGTGAAGACGAAGGCTATGACTGGAAAAATTAACAATGCAATCCAAGAAATGGAAAGAATGAGCATTAAGATCATGAGCATTAGCAAAATGTAATGGCCATGTTCAAGTTCTTGTAACATAAATGAACACAGAATTTACTTCTCAGGAACAACAGTATACATCTGGAGTAGGATTTACGGTATCAAAAGCAATCGCAAGATGTGTCACTAATTGTGTACCTCTTTCAGAAAGAGTGACGTTACTCCAAATAAGTGTTCTACCAGCACAACTTAACATTATTCAGGTCCGCACTCCAACAACAGACCATAGTGATGAAGTTGCAGAATTTTATTCCCAAATCCCTGGTGTTTTGCAACAACTACTGAAGAATGATCTTACAATAATTATGGGAGATTTTAATGCCAAAATAAGAAGGGGATCCGAAGGCGACATTATAGGTCAACATGGACTTGGTGAAAGGAATGTGAAGGGCGAACTACTCGATTCATTCGCAGAAGAGTGGAGATTCGTAATAACTAACACATTATTCACACTACCTCCCAGACATCTCTACGCCTGGAAGTCCCCAAGAGATTCAGACGAAAATATTACCTGGAATCGGACTGATTATGTCTTGACAAATCAAAGATATAGAAACAGCTGTATCTGAATGAAAACCTGTCCGGGTGCTGACATTAACTCAGACTACAATGTTCTATTTGCTGTCTTTAAAATCGGAATGTAGAGAGTTCAAAAGAAAAAAGTCAAAATGTATGATATCCTCAAACCGAAAGAATCTTCCATAAGACAAAATGTAGGAGTCCATCTTAATAATGAACTTAAGTCTCGGTCAGCTAACTTGTGCACCGAAGAGAAAATTAAAAAGATAAACTCTATAGTGGAATCAGTTAAAGAAAAACATCTGAAATCCAATGTCACTAAATAGAAGTTATGGATGACTGAAGAGATAATTAAAATGATGGATAGAAGGATGGAAGTGGAAAGTAATCCTGATTAATACAGTAATATCAACAAGGAGATCAGGAAACGGATAAGAGAAGCTAAGGAAAGAGAAATAGAGGAACAGTGCAATGAAATAGAGAAATTACAATTGAAGCATGATAGTTTCAACATTCATAAAAAAGTCAGGAAAATGACAGGAAATTAAAGAAATAGGACAGCAAACAGGTTGATGAATTATGAAGGAAAAATAATAGTTGGACAGGATAAGCTTAAAGAAACATGGAAAACATACATAGAACTACTTTTTTATGACAACTGGCCAGAACTTCCTCAAATATATTGCGAAACAGGACCTAGAATTCTGCTGGAAGAAGTACAAGCTGTGATAAATGGAATGAAAGATGGTAAATCACTTGGTCCCGACAATGTGAATGGCGAAATTCTCAAGCTGCTCTGTGGAGATAATTTAAAATAGTTGACATCAATATTCAATGATATCTACGACTCTGGTGACATTCCACTGGAATGGCTTTAATCCGAATTTATTACATTGCCCAAACATCCCGGAGCTACGACATGTGGTGTATACAGGACAATCAGCCTCATGAGTCACCTGCTAAAGATCTTTCTGAGGTTCATTCACAAAAAAATTTGCAAGATCTGTCAACAAATTTCTTCTACACAGTTTTGTTTCAGAAATTCATTTGGCATATACAAAGCATTATTTAGTATCCAGGTACTATTTCAAAGGTGCAGAGATGTGAATTGCGACATTTGTGCCAGCTGTATTGATTATCAGGAGACTTTCAATAGAGTAAAACATCAGAAGATTGTTGACATTTTAAGAAGCATTGGTTTGGATGCTAAAGACCTACGTATAATTGTGAACATATATTGGAACCAGTCGGCTTCAGTGAGGCTGGACACAGAAAATACAGAAGACGTAGACATTCTATGATATGTAAGGCAGGGTTGTATATTATCCCCGCCGATTTTCAACATCTATTCAGAGCACATATTTTAGGAAGCTCTTGATGAAGTAGAGATGGGAGTGCTCTTAAACGGAAAATATATCAACAACATCTGATATGCTGACGACGTAGTAATATTTTCTGATAGTGAGGATAGTTTGCAGTGCCTTGTCGATAGACTTGCACAAAAAAGCTCTGAATATGGTGTAGATGTCAACTCTCAAAAACGACAGCAGAAACAAAGCCCCTTCATTCACATTAAGATAGGCCAAAATCACATAGAGCAAGTACATAAATAGAGCGTACCTTGGCACTAGAATTAATGACTGTGGGATCTTTCTGATGAGGTGAGAACTCGAATTGGAAAAGCCAGGGCTGTCTTCAATAAGATCAGTAACCTTTTCAAGAAATATGACTTAGCAATGCCGACGAAGATCAGACTTCTATGCTGCTATGTACTTTCCATTCTTTTCTATGGTGCTAAAGCATGGTCTCTGACAGAATCGTTGGGTTAGCGACTGGAGGCTTTTGAGATGTGGCTGTACAGGAGAATGTTAAGAGTACCGTGGACAGCGCATGTCACAAATGTCGAGGATCTACGAAGAATGAAGAAAGAGAAAGAAGTACTGGTCACCATGAAAGCAAGAAAGATCCAGTACCTGGGACACATCATGCGGAACAACAACAGATACCATCTTCTCCAGACCATCCCACAAGGGAAAACACCAGGAAAGAGAGGCGTTGGCCAGGGAGGAATTTCCTGGCTTAAGATCATCAGAATGTTGACCTCTAAAACATTTACATAGCTATTTAGAGCTGCAAGTGACAGGAAAAGCACTGCCAAGATGGTTGCCAACATCTGGAACGGATAGGAACCAGAAGAAGAAGAAGAGCTACTCTGATATGAAGAGGTTTACGCAGGAGACGAATTCGTGGCGAACAGCATCAAATCAGTCAGAAGGCTGATGACTCAAAAAAAAGAAAGAAACAAAGTGTGATTTCTTTTACAGCTGGGGCAGAGGCTTTGGTTTTATTTAATCTGTTCACAGCTTCGGAGAACTTTGCTGTATATGCTATAATACACTACCTATCTTCTCTCGGCTTATCATAGGCTGAATGCTTTCATGTCTGGATAACATAACTGCTGTTAACATTTCGGGATGCGAGGTCATGCCATGGTCCACGAAACTCGTCTGTTCCTGACATTTCGTCCAGGACTGCACTGGATGTCCTCAGAGGCGCTCCTCTGCTGGTCTTGCCTGCAAGACTCAGTGGAGGAGCGCCTCTGAGGATGTCCAGCGCAGTCCTAGACGAAATGTCAGGAACAGAAGAGGTTCTTGGTCCACGACCTCACATCGCAAAAGATTTCTCTCAGCTTGTTGTCGCTAGGGCTTGAGTTCAGAGGTCAGCATCTGGGGTCTGTTGTGCCGTCTGAGGATTTGTGCCCTGACCAGATCATAATTTTCAGATTATGGTGTGCCTCATCATGACTTTCGGTTAGACATTTCATGTTTACTGTCTTTTCTAATGGTCAATAACTCAAGCTTATCTTTAGTGTATTAATTAAATTGAGTTTTGTATCTCGTTGCTGTTGCAGAAAAGATTTATTGTTGATTAATAAATTATTTTAAAGGGTACTTGGTAACAAATGATGATCAATAGTTTTCCACAGCCATTCCTCCAGTATCAGTTTGTTAGTATCTTCCTAAGATACAAGCGCTTGATACCTGTATGTGGAAGGAAAGTGTTTCACAAAAGTGCATTCTGTGTCCGTGACATTCATTTGTTTTAGAATCTTAAAAGATGTTGTGAGCTCAAACATAATTAAATATTTCGATCAAAATGACTTTGTCCATGCCAGTCAGTGTGGATGCTGAAAACAATAACAGTAAGGTTAACTGTGCTCCATATCGTCACAGTTGAAGCTTCTATCGCTAGTCGATGGTGAAGCTGCAGATAAATTCTAGATGGCGACAATAGGAATATAACTAGGTTAATGCCTGAAAATTTAAAAACAACCAAGATGACAGTCCATCATTCACAAGCATCACGTCAAGCACATTAGAATAGAAAGTAATTTTCACATCAAAAATGCTTAACCTGAATCAACTAATGTC
Organism: Schistocerca nitens; assembly: GCF_023898315.1. Classification (NCBI taxonomy): domain Eukaryota; kingdom Metazoa; phylum Arthropoda; class Insecta; order Orthoptera; family Acrididae; genus Schistocerca; species Schistocerca nitens. The sequence goes on from NC_064615.1 coordinate 446,712,437, forward strand.
ATTCAGCATGTAACATGCGCACACACACACACACACACACACACACACACACACACACACACACACACACACACACTCACAGACACACACACACACACACAGCATTATGTTACATTTCTATGTTTCATCTCTTTACATGTATATGTCAAATAACCTATTGCCTCACCATTCAGTTTCATCTCACATTTGTGCACAAACATCAAAAATTAAGTACAGTATTTCGACATTGCCTCCTAATTATCATCCTTACCATCTAAACCTAAGCTCTACCAGCTATTTGCAACGGATTGTAGCGCAATTAGTCACTAGAAATCACTTATTTCCAGTCAACCACTGTCCAGTGGCAACGCTCTACATAACAAATCAACCAACAATCAGCACTGACTACAGAAATATTTGGCTTATGTGGAACTGCTCGACCACTGCATTCAACCTTCCTAATTACATGTGTACAACCATTGTGCTGGTAACTCTTCTATTTATTCCTCGTGCTTATCTGATGTGATTCCTTACATCCACCCTCCACAATGCTTGATAGTCATAGTTTATTAGTACATGAGATCTGTAGTTGTTCTTCTCTGTTTACATTTCACTGATACCACCAACAGCCAGCTTCTGTAACTTTAGATAGGTTGAAATGTCCCTAGCGCCATTTTTACGAAGGTTTTATTCGGCGGCCCATCCACAATAAAGTCACTGTGCTTTCCAGACTACTTACCCATTGTTCTGTTACTGTTTCTCTACTGCCAACACAATACCCCTCACCTCAATTTATTCTGGTACATCAGCCTCTCATAACACAGAACTTCATTCACACAGTGTTCAAAATCGAAACAGAGTGGAACGTAGAATGTTCCACAATGCATTCATTCCCGCAACAGCCAAAAAAAGTGGGTAGGTATCACAATATCGAAAAGTTTCCAAAGCACAATTCCTTCACACTGACCATCAATGGAACATAAAAGTTTCAAGGGAAAACAATTCTTCATTGGAAGTCCCCACAAATCGTCAAAGCACGGAACGAATCAGAATATCTAAATGTTTCAAAAATGAATTTCATTCATAGGAAGAAAGTTTCACATGGGTATTGTCTTATTCTTGCTGCACTCACTCATGTTGTAGTAGAGGATTTCGTGTCTTTGCGTCACGTACCAACTGTAATATACTGTCTCTAACAAACAAGTTTCGATGTTTTAAAACGTTTCGGTACTGGCTTGTGTTTGATCTTAAGTCTTCAAACTTGTTTGATCAGGTTCACTCCTATATTACCTTCATCTTACGCAAAAAAAGGTGTTCTATTCTTTCTCAAACTATGTGCTGCTAAATGTTTGTACACTTGGCATGAATTTGCTTTAATAACTCTGCAGTTGGATTCAACTGTTTTGAAGTTACAATCATTTTCCTTAATATAAAATCTACTGCATACAGCAACAGGCCTCCTCTGACAGCAAGGTGTTGCTTCTTGAGGACGCTGTGGCAGAGTGCTGGCTTTCTGTGGGATTGCATTATCAGAGCTCACAAAACTCACTTGTCACAGTACAGTCTCGTGTGTTACATAGCAACACTTAATTTCACTGCAAAATAATAGTTATTTCTAAAAAACGGTCAGTATAACTGCACCAAACAGAAGTGAGGTGGTGGCACCTACATTTGAGATTACATTGTTATTTCCTTGATTCTTCGTATCTTGAGGCACATGTACCTTTAAGATTATTTTTCGTATTCCTTGAAATGTGGAAGCGAAAAATGATGATGTTGACATGACTAGAGTTATAGCAACTTGCTGACTAATCTCTTTTTTGCCAGTTGGAACAGATCTCAACATGTCAAAATAAGTCTGGAACCGGTGGGAGGTTACTAACTAGGGATTTAACACATGGCACTTCCACTATGATGTCCTTGACTGTGCATCCACAGACTCTCCTCGCTCCCACCACCACTATTTGGTTCACTCAGCAAAATTGGTTATAGAAATGGCACTCTGGCACTTGAATCAAGCCATCACTGCCGCCATGATTTTTGCATAGGCATCTACAGCCAGAATCAGGTGATGTAAAAGTGTCTGATATGGTATTGCATCTTAATTTATGGCTTCTTACATTATAGCACAGTACCATACATAGATGACTTTTATGTCAATAGCCATTATCGTCATTCAGAATTTTTCTTTTGAGGCCACCTGAGAAACTCTCCATAAAATGCAATACTGATATATACACTGAAGGGCCAGAGAAACTGGTACAGGCATGTGTATTCAAATATAGAGATATGTAAACAGGCTGAATATGGCGCTGCAGTCTATATAAGACAACAAGTGTCTGGCACAGTTGTTAGATCTGTTACTCCTGCTACAATGGCAGGTAGTAGTTGAAAACAATGGGTTCTGGCTCACTGGCTTAATTCCTGCCTCACCCTCCGGGTCTGTCAGAAATTAAGCCACTTATCCAGAAGTCGTCTTTTTCATCTAATATACCACAACACTTCAAGTCTAACCCACTGCACTTTCACTGAAACGTATACATTTTTTACAAAAGTTGACATAAGAATTGTGAATTTTACTGTTTTTTTTATAAAAGGAGCCCATAAGACAATTATTGATGCATGTAAAAGAATAAATAAAATGAATTGGCAAACAAAAGTAAATGACTCATTTCTCTAAGGTGAACACTATTATTTGCCGTTTTCTTGAGCTGCGATAAGATTTCTGTGAGGAGCAGTTTGTAAATGTCTTTTAATGTAAGGTCTGTTTTCAGTTTTACCACATTCACATGTAACTCGAATTATTTGGCAATTATATACACAGTCTCTGCATATATATTTCGATGTCCATCTTATCGTTACATATATATCTTTCTGAAATCCTTCTGTATCTTTTTATCCGTACACTCAGTGCCTAGCTTTAGCTGTTTGGTATTGCCCATTTGAATAATATAAAAATAATAGGAAAAATATCACATGTATCAGATGATGAATTTAATGATTTTTATTTTTATGTTTCTTCATCCCCCTTTATCTCAGATTCATCTGTCCATCTTCAAAAAATTGAACAGCCCACTCAGTAATTAATTCACAATATCTATCTGGTAAAATAATTATAAAAGTATTATTAAGTGCTATACAAGTTTTTTCCCCTTACCCAGTATTTAAATATTCACATCCAGTAACATAATATAAACGTTTACCTCAAAGCCACACTTAGAATTTTAATCTCTTTCAAGACACTTATATTGTTTAGCTTCTTGATAAGAGTCTCCATCAATACAGAATTAATTTTATTTAGAGTTTTTAATAATTTGTAATGTCAATATGGTGGTGTATTTTATTTTCCATCACATACCTTTTATTGTCATGTGGGCTCAACGCTTCTTGTTTGTTTCAACTGTGTCTATTTCATGTTTTTCACTTCGGTTAATATTGATTCTTCTATTTTGTTCAACAAAAAATTCTTGTAATCTTCTAACCTTATTCTGTTTTTAACAACACATTTCTCAATCCCTTTAGGTTTTTAGCTCAATGCTTTCTTGTTTGTTTCAACTGTGTGTATTTCATGTTTTTCACTTCAGATCATATTGATTCTTCTCTTTTGTTCTCTATTATTCAGCAAACAATCCCTGTAATCTTCTAACCTTATTCTGTTCTCAACAACACATTTTTAACCCCTTTAGTATTTTTCTCGTTGTATCACCGACTTCATTTATGTACATTTTTGCTTTTAAAATGTAATTTATCCATTATTTTTCCATTCCATTCGTCTATCATTTTTCCTAAAATTTTCTTGTTTACTTGTGGAATTCCATAAATATTATCTGCTGGATAGTCACATGTATCAAAGTAATCAATCATCGATTTCATGTCATCATAAAAATCCTCAGTTTGTATATTGTGGGTATAACTGTCCATATCTCGATAAAACAACTCAGTATTTTCTCTATATTTTGATTTCATTATTCTATACTGAAAATTTTGCATTATTTCTTTAGATAAATCAATTATGCTCATTCCAACATAGATGGGCTTACTAAATATGATTTTTGTCTTGTACATATGAATGATCACCAGATTTTGAATAAAAATTAATTTTTCCTTTAAAGTTTGGCTTTGGTATAAGTTTATCACACTTTTCTACATCTGAAACAAATTTTATCTCTACTCTATTTCTTATTATTTGCATCCTCTTACCAAACACAGAATTGCTCATCAATTTGTAGAAATCTTCTCCAACATCATTTTTGGCTTTAATTCTCATTTGTGTATTCACGTCTATGTATTTCTTCAACCTTTCAGATTGCTTAAATTCTAAGACTATGTGTATTTTTGAGAGTTTCATTCCAAGAGACAGATACTGCTTGAGGCTTCTAGAAAGAGCTACATAATTATGCTTGTCAAGCAGAGTAGTTATCAACTTGCTTTCTTTAGTGTTAGGCGCAGTTTTATTTTCAGGTACAGGCACTAAATCTTTATGTAAATCATGTAATTCATATGGATATTGTAAATCTACCCCAAAAATATATCTGTTTATATCAGTATTTGACATTTAACTTATTTTTGTACAATCGAAAGAATCTGGTTCACCCAATTTAAATCCTCCATATTGTAAATATTGAGTCATAGCAGCACCATATAATTCGTTTGCATCTAAATTAACTGAATAATTTGATATCTTAGTCACATCATAATAACTGAGGTACTTGTCGTTTGCCTTTACATATCTCTTGTAACATTGTGATATTTCTCTTCTTCTTCCCTTTCCAACAATCAGAATCATGTCATAATCATGTACCAAATCAAGTGGTTGTTGAGTCATTTTCAACATTTCGTCCCAAGACAAACCAGGAGCTACAAAATACCAACATTGATCTAAGGCATGGGTTTGTATATAAGTTTTTCCGAAATTTTCAGATATATCAGCCAGTAGCAAAACATCAGTTTTCAGATATTAATCATGATATTCACCAAAATTTTTCATACTGAATATTTTATTCCAAACCAGTTTTGCATGTTTGTAATTTTCATCACATATTTCACAGTCATTCAGTTATTGTAAAATTCTTCTTTTGTTGGTAATTGTGTCCCTTCAAATCTCTTCCAAAAATCCATGTAATCATAGGAATAGACATATTTTCTGATCGCTAAATCGATATTGCTTTGAAAAACTTCTTAATATTTTTTATTTAATCTCTCTTCAAATTTGATGAAAGTTGGTCAAATGAAGAAACCATAAATTTAAATCTGTCAATAAATCTCATCTTCAGACTTCCTGTGCTCTTGCCAAAACTAAAATGTCAGTCTTCATTGTCTGGTATTAAATCTGTCTCTTTCTTACTATATCCAAGTTCCTTTACAAACAAAGAAGCATATCCTGATAAATTATGTAAATAAATTGGTATAAAACGTCAGTGTTTTAACTGTAAATTACAATTACTAGACAATGGATTTCTAAATTTTCCATTTAAGAGATCATGATGACAAACCTTTTTATTATTTCTTGTAAAATGACATCCACACAGTGCACAAACTTTAGATTCATTAGGTCTTGATTGTTCTTCAGTAGTTAATGAACTGATTTCTTCAATTTCAGAATAAAGTCGTCAAATTTCTTCAACGTCTTTTTTTATACATTCAATAAATTTCTTATGGCAATTTGGTCCTCTGTAAATAACATAATCATTATAATGCGCATTTATGTATTTAATGTAATAACAGATCTCTCTTGGTTCGTAGTTTTGATATTTCACTGTATATGAGTTTTCTGGTTTTGGTTGGCAATTGTCCATCTTCAATAGGAGCCTTTCAAAATCAGCGTAAATAACAAATGGAGCTTTTCGTGTATGTTCATAATTTTTTAAATTAACATATGACCCTCCCCTTGGCATTTCTGCTTTTAATGGGTTGTTAGTCAAACAACTTGGTGTGTGATAATCTAATTTTTATTTACTAGTGAAATGGAGTAAATATAAATAATAAATAAATTTTCCTGCTTTGTCTTTAGTAATTTGACTGGAAATAAGTTGAGATTAATTTTTTATGTAACAATTGTGTGAATTACTTCCTTCCTTCAAATAAAGGAGATATAAATGTTTCTCTTTCCTCATTTAGTAGTCTTTAATGGATAGACATGATATTTTTCATGAAACGAATCAACATTAATAGATACATTACTTCTACCATCAGTTTTAGAATATGGTCAACCACTACAGGAAATACAAAATTTTCAAGTCTCTCGTCAAGATCAAGATGAACATTTTTATGTTTTGTTACTCTTTCTGAATTCTTATCTTCTGGATATAATACAGATATTATGGATCACAGAAAACTTTTTGATCATTATTTTTCACATTAATACTTGCTTTTAGTTTTTTATTTTATCTGGTAATTAAGTGCAAGATGATCCTCTCTGTGGGACATTTCTGTTAATTCCTAATTGTAAGCGAATAATTATTTTTATTGTCCATCCAAATCCATGTGCTTGAAAATCACCCATTCTTGATGAAATATATTGTGTACCAATCTCAAAATTCTTATTTAACTTTCTTTCATTTGTAATTTTAAAACTTTGTTTTGGAAAACCACATGCCATAATATTTCCATTCGTTTGCATTTGATACTCACAACAAAGTCTTAAATTAATCTTCAATTCATGATGTATTCTTAGATTGTCTTTTACAATTTTCATAATTTTCAAATGTACTGCAGTCAAGAGATGGTTAAGTTCTATTGAGTTTATATTATTCTGAAAATTAATAGTTTCTAATCTGTTTTTAAATTCAGTATCGACACACATATTCTTTAACTGTTTTCCTGTCTCTTGGTTTCTAAAATAAATTAGTGTGAAATGGAAACAGTTTTTCTTCATGACTTCTAGTTTTATATTTAGCAAGCACATCAGTAGAAAATCGAAACGTATTTTCAATGGTTTACCTTCAGTTTTCTGTTTCACAAACACATTGGTAGAAAGTGGAAGTATTTCTTTCAATAATTTATCAGCTCTGGTTTGGAAAAATTCATCACCATTGTCAGCATTACGATATGGTAATTTTTTCCAAATATTGGTTTTGAGGAGGTAACCCACTTTCACTGTATACATGCAGTTCTGAGACTGCTTCAGCTTCACTGATGTCTAACAATAAATGCAATTAGGTCAGCATTCCTTAATTTACTATACCCTCTTAAATCCTTTCTCTTACAGTAATCATGAAGTTGAACAACTGTGAAGTTCTCCATATGACCTCACCAATATGCGCAAAGCTGTGCAACTGTCATTTGCTCAATTTTGCCTTTGTGTTTCAAGGTAATAAAATTCATTAGTTTTATAAAAATTCACATTTCAAAGCTGATCAGTGAGAGAATCCTTATTTAATAGATATTTAATTAGTAAGTATGAGATGCTTGTAATTTCTTAATGTATTGTAAAGTACACTACTTACAATTATTTCTATGATTGTCTTTATGTGAAAACAATTCAAATGTTTAATTTCTTACAACCTTTACATTTTTTTTATGAATCAAATTCCTGCTTTTCAGCATTTTCTATTGACAGTAGTATTTTCGAATGGTCTTCACTCGGAATCCGCCATAAATGGTCTTTGTAATAATATTTAGTAGTACTTCTTCCATATACTCAAGGAATTCGTGTATTATTGTAATTTTTTACATGAAATTTATTTACATAAAGTCCACACATAGTTTGCCAATCATCTTTGGTGTATTTGTGTGTTATAAAATTATCAGTTGACTTCTTAGTATTACAACATTTGCAAAATTTGCATTTAATCAGCCACAGTTCTAAGGCTGGCACAGCTGAAATGCTGCTTTCTGCTGCTGCTGCTGCTTCAGCTGGCAGTGACTCCATTTATATAAAAAATAATTTATTAGATTCTTGGAAGTTAATATTTTGTAATTTCCCTAATGTATCTCTCACTCAATTCCAATAGTGGTGAAAGCACACTACCCAAATATTAATTAATCTCAAGAAGAGTTGGTTACTGATATAATTACTCTGAATCCATAAGTTGTTTTCATTTACAATTGAATCTAATCATCATCAGACTTATAATCAATTTGAGATTTAATAATTGTGTTTTAATATCACTTCTACACAATGGAAAATTGTTTCTCACCTTTAACCACTCATCAAGACATTATTTGCGAAAAATATGATCAAATGTTGCTTTTACAAATTGAAGATTTTCATTACTGAAACATGTGGATCGTTCAATATCGTCTGGTTGTTCAATTAGTTTATAAGGATTAAATATTTTTTGCAAGAGTGAATCTGATATTACTTGATATTTTGTGATCATTTCGCAAAAATGTTTATACTGAAATTAAACCACTTATCCAGAAGTCGTCTTTTTCATCTAATATGCTCCAACACTTCAAGTCTAACCCACTGCACTTTCACTGAAACGAATACATTTTTTACAAAGGTGCACATAAGAAAATTGAATTTTACTGTTTTTTATAAAAGGAGCCCATAAAAAATTATTGGTGCATGTAAGAAAATAAATAAAATGAATTGGCAAACAAAAGTAAATGACTCATTTCTCTAAAGAGAACACTATTATTTGCCTTTTTCTTGAGCTGCGATAAGATTTCTATTTGGAGCAGTTTGTTCTTGTGTACAGTTATTTAAAATATTGAAACAGTTGAGATGACAGGCAATCCTCAAATGTTCTTTTATTCGTTCATATAGATTTATGGAGCTAAGTCTTAACAGTTCTTCACAGTTTGGATGCACATCTATAATTCCATATAATTGCCTTTGCAAATCTCTACTTTGCATTGTAATAACATAGTAATAACATTCACATTCTTCATGTAACTACTTTAAAGGAACAAATGTATATCTCAAATTAATATCTGTCTCATTAATTTGTTGTTTTAAGTTTTCTATGTCTTTCTAATTTTTTTCAGAACACACATAGCCATTTCTTTCCAATTTGCAAATCTTCAATTTCCTGTTGCAAGTTTTGTATTGTTTACTTAAGTTTATATTGACTGTACTCTCTGACTGAAGGAAGAACTTCATCATACACCTGAGATTGAAACTTTTTAGCTTCTTAGCATAGCATAGCATATAAGCATATAGCATAGCTTAGCATATAAGATAATGTAAAGCTTGTTCACTAATAAAAATGGTCCATTTTTCATTACCTCTTAAGGGGACCATATTGGTCACCTTTGAATTTTCACGACAAATATGATGTTTTTCTCTAACATAATTTCTAATAGTTCTTTTTTGGTTCTGATATTCTAAAGCTTCAGGAGCATCCTTAGCTTTGAACCAAGGATTATTCTCTTTATGAACTATCACAAATTATAAATAATACTTTTGTCCTTCTGGATAAATTCAAACGAGTTCATTGTAGATGATTCAACTTAAGATGTGCTTATGATCACTGCCATTTCTTACAATTCATTTTATGAGATTTGAAATAAATAAGGAATACATGAAAGTGAGTGCTTTATTGGTTGCTGATCACCACCCAGCACTTATGTAATACATTCTCTTTATTTACCCAGCTATTGTGTGAATTATCAAATCCCAACCACTTAACATACACTTGAGAGGTGGCATGAGCCCCCTCTCATATTTCTATCTTACGATTCTCCTCTCTAATTGCATGCGGTGGGAAGTCGCTATTCCTTCACACGCGGACTTCCCACGCAGCGTCTCTCGTCACCCGGGTGGTCCGGTGACAGGCGGGTTAAGCCGACGTGTGTGAGGCAGTCGAGTGAATGCTTTGCAGACGCCGACATTGTCAAGAGACACGCCCGCTGGGGTGTGAAGTAGCGGCTGGGCTAGAGGTTCCGTTACTTCGGAGAAACTTAGCGAAAACACTTTCTGGCGGGCTACCAGCGAGGCGTGGGAATGACTTGTGTACCCAGGCAGTTGTGGCGGGAAAATTCCCGCACTTTCTGCAAAATAGTAACGGTGATTGGTTTGCTCAGGGCATAGCGCCGTGACGTAGCAAAATCAGCACAGAAATTGGCGCCAAGAATCTCCATTGGTGGAATGGTAGTGCTCCGGCAATGGAGTGGAATTTCCGCCGGTTTTCGAGTTGCTGATTGGAACGTTTAACCACGGCCACTGTCGTGGGGGCGGGAATGTTCTGTGTTCGGCCTGTACGGGTGCTCTTGTAGGCAAGTCGGCAGTCGCCTTTCGGTCGAGGACGTCGAAGCAACCAGCCCTCGCCTGCGGTACGCCAGATCGTGTTCTGGCAGTCAAGAAGACAGTTTTGGTAATGTATGTCCGCAGCACCGGCAGATAGGAATTTTCCTAGGTGATAATCAGAGCTCAGCAGAGCGCGCCTGTTCGTCTTTTTCTAACTTTGTTCTGTCTTGAGTAGCAGCAATTACTGTTGGATTAGCTGTGTGACTCTCTTTGTGCTGGCAGTCAAGAAGACAGTTTTGGTAATGTATGTCCGCAGCACCGGCAGATAGGAATTTTCCTAGGTGATAATCAGAGCTCAACAGAGCGCGCCTGTTCGTCTTTTTCTAACTTTGTTCTGTCTTGAGTAGCAGCAATTACTGTTGGATTAGCTGTGTGACTCTCTTGAGATTTGAGTGACAAGGAATTGGCTCCACATACCACCTCGTCTTAATCCTCACGATCTAGTTTAGGGACAACTTCACCTTTATAGTGTTTGTATGAATCTCCAAATTTGAGCCAATTTGATGTATTATATTTCCTGTGTTTCTTTTACTATTCTGTGTTTAGTCTTAATAAATCATATTGTTATTTTGGACAGAACTTTCATTCTGTTAATCGATAGAGCAACCCTATCATTCCTCACTATGCTAATGAAACCTTTGTTTATTTAACTTATTTATCAAATTAAATTATTGCAGGTGCCAAACTCTCTTCTACTCCACTGGCAGGGTTGATTAGAGTCAGTTCGCGTATTTTTTTTATCCTTGTGCAACAGCAAAAGTTGGAGTTAGAATAGGGGGGGGGGGGCTTAGAGCATGATTTACATATGTGGATTCTAGTAGAATTTAGTGATAAATACACTGCTAGCCCCGGCACCTCGCATAATATGGCGACCCTTGGCCTCGGATCTTTCCTGTGAATCTCTGATAAGCAAACAGGATTCTTAGTAGGAACATTCAATTTTTTTTCTCTATTTTTTTTAATGATTAATACCCAACTTGTTTTTTCTGGTAGTTCCGCGTTTAGTTTTAAGTAGCGGCGCATGATTACAGTTTTTGTTTTCAGTGTATATATTTTTTTGTTCATTGTTTTTTGTGTTTCGTTGATGTGGGGTCCGTACCACATCGCACTTTGTCGGATCTGGGTGCGGTTTCTGTACCACATCAAATTGTGTTTGTAGTTACAGCGTTGGAACGGCGTTGTTGAAATTTTATGTCTATGTGGAAAAATATTGGGAGTAGATGATTTGTTTTTTTATGAATGATCACGAGAAGTAAGGCACGACTATTAGCGAGCGAAACTAAAACAAAAGAGAATAGCATAATGGATAAGGGGCAGTTTACTGATGGGAATAGGTTCGGAGGTGAGATGGGCACATTTTTAGCAGGACAGGACGACAGGGTCATTGATGAGGAAGGTGATTTTGACGCGATCTTAGAGCAACGTCGTGACCGTGATTATGATAGTGAGGTAGAGGATGAAACAGAGACAGGCACACAGATCGAGACGGCAGCAGAAGTTCATAATCAAACGAGCGAGAGCAGACAGGGGCCAGCTCGGTCACGTCAGAGCTCTAGTGCCCAGGTGTCCAGAGTTAGATCTCCCACGTTTGGAGAGGATGAAAAAGATGACGTAAACCCAATACTGAGCTTCCTACGATCAATGAAAGAAGAAGCTGACGAACAGCGTAAGAGGGAGAAGGAAGAAGAGGAGAAACAACGTAAGAAAGAGAAGGAAGAAGCTGACGAACAGCGTAAGAGGGAGAAGGAAGAAGAGGAGAAACAACGTAAGAAGGAGAAGGAAGAAGCTGACGAACAGCGTACGAGGGAGAAGGAAGAAGAGGAGAAACAACGTAAGAAGGAGAAGGAAGAAGCTGACGAACAGCGTAAGAAGGACACTGAGGCAATAATTTCCCATATAGGGGAAATTCGTGGGGAATTACAAACAATAAAGAAAGAATGTGGAGAAGCAAAACAAATGTCACTGGTAGCACAAAAAGTAGCAGGCCTGGCCAAAACGGCAGCAACAGGGGCAATGAAAGTCGCAAAAGTAACTTCTCAACTCGCAGGGCGCTTGCGACATGCGACACAAGCCCACTCAAAATCCCTAGCGTTCTTAAAAACCGAAGGTAGTATCGCGGTTACGAACATCACGAAACGAATGAAAGAAGTAGAGAGTCGAATAGCAAAACTAGAGCGAAACGGGCACACGAGTACTGCGCGTTCGGATACCAATGATGGAGTACACAGGATTGTGTCTCCGAGGAAAAGCCCGCCGTGCTCTAGCCCAGTGACAGCGTGCGGAACGAACAATGCACACGCAGAAACAGCGAGTAATAGTTCCAATAATTGCAGCCCACTTAGAAGAGTGAATGCTGAATGCCACTTCCACTGTGATACAGAGGTAGCACATCACAGTTATCAGCAAGATAGATCAGGACACTCAGCAGACGTGCAAGTATCGGAAACGAGTGACAACACCAGTGCGAGGATCGGACAGGATTTTGATCAGAATCACTTCCTGTCCATACTAAAATTACAGAAATTCAAAGATAATGGGGGTCGATGCATCCGAAGAGCTGGGTGATGCAATTTACAAATTCATTACCGTCGTCATGGCCAACCCAGGCCAAATTAGAATTCATGTGTGGACACATCGAAGGCCAAGCCGCGGAAAAGATGCGGGGTGTGGCAGTGACGTGTCGGACTTATCAGGAATTTGTTGGTGCATTCCTGCGAACCTACTGGTCAAAGGAAACGCAAGACAGGATTAAAGAGGAAATAATATTTTGTCCTGAACTGGAAGTGTCCGGGCATAGGAGCGCAACCAAATTTCTTGATGATTTACTCAAGAAGAATCAATTTTTAGATAGTCCATATAGTAACGGAGAAATCATTAAATTTTGCTTTTCCAAATTGCCAGTTAGGTACCAACAGACACTTGTCGGCAAGTGTGGATCTGACTTAGAAGCATTCAAGAGTCTATTGCGCGAACTCGAAGTAGTCTTTGATAAACAAGACGCAAAGGACAGGAAGAAGGGGCAAAGTAACAAATACCACCGGCCAGGAACAGAAGACGACAACAGATCGCATAATCGCACTGGTCAGTTAGGAAACCAGGGTTACGGAAGTCAAGGTTACGCTATTCAAGGTTATGGAAACCAAAGACACGGAAACCAGAACGTCAGGGAGCAGGGTCAATCTAGACAAGGAATCTGGGATAGGAGGAATAACGAACGCCAAAGCGACCGTAATTGGAGAGAGCGAAACCAAGGACAACAGTGGAACCAGGAGATTGAAACTAGACCCGCAAATCCTAATGCACGTCAGAGGAGGGGGAGCTTAACAAGGGATTGACGCCAGACTAGTGCGAACACAGGCCGCCGGAATTTCGCACGTAATCTCGGACCTGGCCAACTATGGATGATACATTACGAAGATTTATCAGAAATCCTGCTCGAGGAACATAAAGCAACTCCTCGACAAGATCGGCAGCCTCTTATCACAGTAGCAATAGCTGAAAAGAGTATGAATGCGATAATAGATAGTGGAAGCTACATAACAGCAATATCCGAGGCAGCATACAAGAGGTGCTCTCAGGAGATGGACTGGCCTGTCCTATCGGTTAAGAAAACCAAAATAAAAGGGGCATTAGCGGGTAAATGTACGGAGGTCACCCAACAAACAAGACTGGAATTCTCCTGCCAAGGACACAAAATAGAGTCTAACTTCTGGATCGTGCCAAATCTGGCGATCGACATGATAATAGGAACGGACTTCCTAAATGAACATGAAGCGATAGTTGATCTAGGACGAGGTGAAGTGGTTTTGAGGAAAGGGAATCCCGTCCACATTAAGTTCGACGACCAGCTGATCCCAGCTCAACTACCGTCTAACTGTGTACGGATAAACTATGGGTGTCTGAAAGACAGAAAGGAAGAACAGGTCGACGTTGCGGGTAAGGGAGAGGACACGGATGAGAATGAAGTCGGAATAATGGGAGAAATAAAGGAGAAAATAGGAGAAAAAGTGGAAGCAATAAAGAATATAAGGAGCGACCACCGCAAAGAACTTCATAAATTACTAGTAGAACATGCGGAGGTCTTCCTTCCCAAGACAGGATCAATAAAGAACTTCCAATATGAATTTCGTGTTCGTCCACACAACCAGTTTCGTGTGCCACCCTATCCAATCCCCTTGGCATATCGACAGAAAGTAGCAGCTGAAATTACGCGAATGCTGAGTGAAGGAATAATAGAACCTACGGCTTCAGCCTATAATAACCCGTTAAGAGTAGTCGAGAAGGCAGATGGTAGTATTCGTTTAGTCTTGGACTCGCGACAAATTAATACCATAATAGAACCCGAAACAGACAGACCGGAACGATTAGAGGAACTCTTACAAAACTTCCATGGAATATCAATCTTCTCATCAGTTGATCTAAAATCGAGTTTCTGGCAGATCGAGCTCCATCCAAATTGCAGACAGTACACAGCCTTTTTAGCATTTGGAAGATGTTACCGGTTTCGTCGTCTACCATTTGGTTTGAACGTTTCATCTGCCGCATTCATTCGGGGGCTGGACGGCATACTAAGCGATAATTTGAAACGTCATGTCACCAGCTATGTGGACGATTTGCTGATCGCGGAGAAATCTTGGGGAGAGCACAATGCGGTCCTCGGTGAACTCCTAGCGACATTCAAGGAATACGGAGTGACTATCAATATCGAAAAATCGAATTTTGGGACGTCCTCTGTGAAATTTCTAGGACATATCATCACGGGTGAGGGCATTGCGCCAAATCCCGAAAAGATCGAAGCGATTGAAAAGTTTCCCATTCCTACGACAAAGAAGCAGTTAAGGGGGTTCTTGGGGATCATAAATTTTTACAACCGCTTTATACATGTCAAAACTCAGAGCAGTTCTCGGTTGCATCAACTTACAGGAAAGAAGATTCCTTGGGAATGGGATGAGGCGGCTGAATCCGAATGGAAAGCATTAAAATTCGCATTATTACAAGCACCCATCCTATCACACCCTAATTTAGCAGAAGAGCTTTGCATAGTAACGGACAGTTCATACTCCGGTCTGGGTGTCATGGTGTTCCAAGACTATGTACATGAAGGAAACAGGGTGTGGAAGACAATTGCGTTTCCTAGCAGAGTACTAGCCAAGAGTGAGAGGAATTACTCAGTAACCGAGTTAGAGGCGCTGGCTATTGTATGGGCGTTTGAAAAATTCAGATACCTTCTGTTTGGTCGCAAGACGAGGGTCTACACAGACCACAAGGCACTCGAGTTCTTGATGACTGCAAAGCTTAATCACAGGCGGCTCATTAGGTGGGCATCATATCTACAGAAGTACAGCTTTTCGATAGAATATATCCCCGGCAGTCAGAACATTATTGCAGACGCCTTATCACGGTCACCGATCGGATTTGAGCACAACATGGAAGAAGATCTGGAGGAAAATCACTACTGCCTTTTTTATATGCAGAAAGTAGCCTTTGAAAATTTTATTACCTGTAGTATGCAGGACATCAAGACGGAGCAAGACAAGGACCCTGTCCTAGTGTTATTGAAACAGAAATGGATAGATAGAAGACACGCCACCGTCAGGCAGTTCTACCTCTTGCGGAAAGGCATAATTTTCCACCGAAATTATGCCAATGACACTGAATGGGGGGTATGCATCCCTGAACACCTAATAAACAAGGTTATATGGCATACTCACCTCAGCTATGGACACTTCGGACCACGCAAGTGCAATCTCAAGCTAAGGACCATGTGTTACTTTCGAAACATGGAGCGTCGAATTCGGAGGGTACTGTCGGTGTGTAAAGACTGCCAAAAGGCTAAGCACACCACTGTGAGCATGCAGGCACCATTATACCCAATCGTACCGACCAAATTAAGACAATTAGCAGCAACAGATTTGATGGGACCTTTGCCAAGAACAAGAAGAGGCTATACTTACGTATTAGTGTTTGTTGAACTAACGTCCAAATACGTCACCTTTACGCCACTGAAGAGGGCGACAGGACGAACTGTATCACGAGCCCTAATCCGGGATTTCCTACCACAGGTTGGTCATGTGAGTAGAATCATTTCTGATAACGGGCCACAGTTTAAGTCAAAAACATGGAAGGAGACGTTGCGTCGATGTAAAATTGATCCCATTTTTATATCTTCACACCATCCGAGCTCGAATGCTGCAGAACGGGTTATTAAAGAACTCGGAAACTTGTGCCGGTTGTACTGTAACAAACAGCACACGACATGGGACGTTTTCCTTAAAGACTTCCAGGAGGTGATCAATGAGGCACCCCATGGGATAACAAGATTGGCACCCATTACAGTACTGAAAAACCGGATTCCTAAGGACTTGATAACCAAGGTCGTAAACTTCCCACCAAGGGCGCGAACGCAGCACCAAGCCATAGTGGATTTGGCTCTCAAGAGGATACGGGCTGCAGCAGAGGTCAGGAAGAGACGTGCCGACAGGGGAGCTCGTCTACGACACTTCCAAATTGGACAAAAGGTGCTCGTTAAGTCTTTCCGACTTTCGAACAAACAAAAAATGAAATGCCAAAAATTCTATTCTGTTTACAACGGCCCGTACCGTATAAGGAGAGCAGCTCACCACAATGCTTATGAATTAGAGACGCTGAAAGGAAAGAAGTCCATAGGACTCCACCACATCCCTCACATAAAGGAGTTCGTGGAATAGTAGTAGTGTAAGTGGTGTACATAGTAGAATAGGCAAAGATATGAACCTTTCTTCGGGGAACAATAACCGTTGCATTAATAGATTAAGATTGCTAAAGTATTAACACGCTGCGTTGTCTTGCATAAGAATTTACTGCTGCTATCCTCTTTTTTTTGTCTATGTTCGGGATCTCCTCTGTCGTTGCGATAAGAGGGACTACCTTTCCATGAGCAATGTTTTTGTCCTTTCCTATCTGGTGTCCATGTTAAGGGATAAAGATGAGTGACGAGACGTCGCACAAACGGGCGCATACAAGAACGTGCTCTTAGAAGCGCTCTGAGAAGTCGTGTTACGCTCAATAGCGGCCACAACCAGTTCGTGAAACGTTCATACCAATGCTTGCAGGGACGCGTCAGTGCACGGCAGGATTGTGGTATATTGCGTGATTTCGAGGATGAATATGGGCAGTATAGTTTTTTTTTGCAGCGCTGCGCCAGCATCGTTGTCTTGCAAGTCGGGGTGATCCTGTGAGCGTTTGACTCCAATGGTGCCCTAGACGAGAGAAATGCGAGCATAAAGCCTACCATGCCAATGTGCTGGTTGGGGATTTAGCGTGCTGCTCGTGACTGTCACAGATGAATAACCAGGGACTTATACTTGGATATTCGTGACATACTGTGTAGCTGGCGTGTGTTGGGCGACTGAATGCTCAACAGGAACCACCCCTGGCTTGGTCATATTACATTGCTTCTGGAAAGGTGTGCTTTGATCCCGAAAACCGCATCAGATAGAGAAGGAAGTTGCAACTATAAATTTATTGTCGTGTATAGCCATGGCTAACCCAGTCTCTGGAGTTTCAGTGAGGCGTAATGAAAACTCGGAGGTCATGTCGTACGGCGCGCACATCACTGTCGGCAATAGCGGCGAGCAGCGAGTCATCTCAACGTAACAGGAATTATGTAAGAGTATTGTATAAGGTAAAAAAAAAAATAAATAAATAAATAAATAAATAAAAAAAGGGTACGATATACTAGGATAAGTTAAACTGTAGGATTTAACAATAACTAGATTAATATTGTGGGGGTTTTCTACCACAAGTGTTGTGTTTGGGCGCGCCTGTTGGGATGTTATTTTTCAGGTCATGAAACCACAGACCCGAGGTGGAGGGACGACCGGCGAGCGAACGTACAATAGTTGCATGTTCGAACGTACGATAGTTGCATGTTCTTTATAGCTCAGTAAAACTTCAGCCTGCATAATAATATAATTTATTTAGAAGACATAGAATGTAGATCGTTGGCATATGGTAGTTAATTCTTGAGCATGTCTACTGTCGATCTATATAATTAATAGTAATATTAGTGCGGGCCCGCACATTTAGTTCTTCATCCAATATAGCGTCACACACCATGTACAATAGTGAGATCGGTCTCTACACAAATATCAAGATAAATTATTTCCATGATTTTTGTTATGATAGCTACAGATAAATAACTATAAAATTAAAATTAGAGTGTCTGAAATGACAGACCATCAATGTATCGTGATGTAAATTTATTATAACATAGAAGGTCATGGAGAAAACTTAGGCATAAGATTTTTGTAAGAATTGTGCAGATGACGGGGATCGTGGCAATGCAGGGGCCAGCCGGAGGTCATCGGCTACCTGCAAGAAGAAAGCGTCAGCGCGCTACCTGACGTGAAGGGCGGGAGAGCATCCGGTCCTACAAGCTGACAGCACCAGGCCGTGTACCTGAGGGATTAGGCGGCAGACAGCCCTCGCCGGGCCACAAGCGAAAGTGGGGCTGGCCGTTGACACTGACACGCGACCCACACGCGACAGCCTGCTAGCTCTCCGGACGCGGCAGCCGTTTGGAGGGATTCCCTGCGGCAGACCACGTTGTCGTGAGTGCACGAAGAAGATCACATATCTTGTCAGAACCTGCGCCCCATGTGCCTCAGGACAGAAAGGGACGCTATATACTCACCTGTTTGGGTTTTTACAACTCACTAGCATTGGCCGATCTGCATACACAAAGCAGTATCGTGCCACACTAACAAATGTATGGTCTCATTTCTAACTTCTGCTCTCTATTAGAGAGCAGTTTTAGCAATCGTCGCTCCTAGTTCGATCATGTATGGATGACCTCACACACTTGTGGAGTCACTCCACGTGCCATCATCCCTCGTCGAACTGCAATATTGGGAAACAAAGTACTGTCCAGCGAGAGAAGAGGCCTAGACTAGTGATGTATCCCAACAAGTAGATCTCAGAGACAATTAATCGACGTGAGGAGAGCCTATCACTGTGTCTTCCTACCATACTGCCGTCATCATATGCGTGGGTCTTGGTCCAATCTCAACAGAGTACTGCAGATGCTCCAGCATACCCTATTGCCGTTGCAACAACGTAGCAACAACACCCGACGTTTAGCCCTATGTGATGTCAGTAAGGTGTAATGTGTGAAGTGCTTGGAATATTTCTAACAATGTGTTTTAGTGCCTCATTCTCAGCACAGTCGTGAACATTGTGCAATGTGCACGCACAACTTGATGCCCCAAGAACCTTTTTTTTTCTTTTCTTTCTTAAATTTCTTTCTCTAGTGTTGGTTTTGTAATGTATGTTATACCTTGTATGTGTTTGTGTTTTACACTGTAATTCTTATTACAAATTACTGTATTGTTCTCCACACCATGTTTTTTTTTGTATTTTGTATTTATTGTTGTGTGTATGCGAACAGTGTGCCTGAAGTCCCCATAAACTGAAGCAGATACCACCACTGTCATTGTGAATGGACCATCAGTTCAGGGAACATTTTGTAAAGGTTATTCTTGCTGCAGGGAGACAGAATGAATCGGAGGTTGTAATTAGATTCTGAAAGCTCACAAAGAGATTGTTAACTTAAATAGTATCATGTGTGAGTGAGTTCAGGTTAGTTCAATGACACAAATTGTTGTAACATCTTGGGCATTTAATTGCGGAGCACTCCAACTCTGATTGTAAAGAATAAACTGCTCCATATTTGGCTCAGATGCCCGGGCCATATTTAGAGCGTGAATGTCTGTGTGAATCGGTGTTTGGAAGGGGCTCCCTGGGTATGGATGTGTGATGTGAGTGTTAGTGTTCCATATTAAGAAGGTGAAGTTGGCTACATCATAAATAATCCTCCCTCTATGAACTGCATTTTTCAGTTGCAGTGATTTTCTTTATAGAGTGCGGCATGTGGAGTCAGTTTTTAAGATTGTTCTTGGGCGATTGACTCACTACCCTGCTCCTAAGTGAGCCAACCGCTCACCAATTACAATCTAAAATGGCGTAGGGGCAATGAGAGGTGGCATGAGCCCCCTCTCATATTTCTATCTTACGATTCTCCTCTCTAATTGCATGCGGTGGGAAGTCGCTATTCCTTCACACGCGGACTTCCCACGCAGCGTCTCTCGTCACCCGGGTGGTCCGGTGACAGGCGGGTTAAGCCAACGTGTGTGAGGCAGTCGAGTGAATGCTTTGCAGACGCCGACATTGTCAAGAGACACGCCCGCTGGGGTGTGAAGTAGCGGCTGGGCTAGAGGTTCCGTTACTTCGGAGAAACTTAGCGAAAACACTTTCTGGCGGGCTACCAGCGAGGCGTGGGAATGACTTGTGTACCCAGGCAGTTGTGGCGGGAAAATTCCCGCACTTTCTGCAAAATAGTAACGGTGATTGGTTTGCTCAGGGCATAGCGCCGTGACGTAGCAAAATCAGCACAGAAATTGGCGCCAAGAATCTCCATTGGTGGAATGGTAGTGCTCCGGCAATGGAGTGGAATTTCCGCCGGTTTTCGAGTTGCTGATTGGAACGTTTAACCACGGCCACTGTCGTGGGGGCGGGAATGTTCTGTGTTCGGCCTGTACGGGTGCTCTTGTAGGCAAGTCGGCAGTCGCCTTTCGGTCGAGGACGTCGAAGCAACCAGCCCTCGCCTGCGGTACGCCAGATCGTGTTCTGGCAGTCAAGAAGACAGTTTTGGTAATGTATGTCCGCAGCACCGGCAGATAGGAATTTTCCTAGGTGATAATCAGAGCTCAGCAGAGCGCGCCTGTTCGTCTTTTTCTAACTTTGTTCTGTCTTGAGTAGCAGCAATTACTGTTGGATTAGCTGTGTGACTCTCTTTGTGCTGGCAGTCAAGAAGACAGTTTTGGTAATGTATGTCCGCAGCACCGGCAGATAGGAATTTTCCTAGGTGATAATCAGAGCTCAGCAGAGCACGCCTGTTCGTCTTTTTCTAACTTTGTTCTGTCTTGAGTAGCAGCAATTACTGTTGGATTAGCTGTGTGACTCTCTTGAGATTTGAGTGACAAGGAATTGGCTCCACATACCACCTCGTCTTAATCCTCACGATCTAGTTTAGGGACAACTTCACCTTTATAGTGTTTGTATGAATCTCCAAATTTGAGCCAATTTGATGTATTATATTTCCTGTGTTTCTTTTACTATTCTGTGTTTAGTCTTAATAAATCATATTGTTATTTTGGACAGAACTTTCATTCTGTTAATCGATAGAGCAACCCTATCATTCCTCACTATGCTAATGAAACCTTTGTTTATTTAACTTATTTATCAAATTAAATTATTGCAGGTGCCAAACTCTCTTCTACTCCACTGGCAGGGTTGATTAGAGTCAGTTCGCGTATTTTTTTTATCCTTGTGCAACAGCAAAAGTTGGAGTTAGAATAGGGGGGGGGGGCTTAGAGCATGATTTACATATGTGGATTCTAGTAGAATTTAGTGATAAATACACTGCTAGCCCCAGCACCTCGCACACTTTATCTCCTTTCTTTCTTAAAACTGTTTCTACAAGATATACTTTGTGAAATTTTGTGTTCTGTAGCTCTTCCTCATAAAAATTTCCTTCAATGTCTTTCAATTTATATGTTATTCAACTAGAATGAATAACATCTTCCATTTCAAACATTTCTGCTGTCCAATTAGTAGTGTGTCTTTTTTCAAATAGTCCCTTAAGTTTGTTAATTCTCACTTCGTCAAATTTTTACATTTAGCCTCAATATTCTCATAATGGCTCACATATTACAGTTCCTTCCACGAAGTTCTATTGGTTCTACTTTTATTGTCGAATGTTTTTTGTTATTGTATTCATCAACTAATTTTGAACCTAAGTCTACCCATTTATAATTGCCTTCAAGACTAAATTTCTTCCACATCTTTTCTTTAGGTGTTCTGTTGAAGCGTTCAACAACAGATGCTTTTAAATCCGTAAGATCTGAATCATGATTAATCTTGTATTTCCTCATGAGCTCATGAATCCAGTTATTGTAGAATTCTTTGCCATTATCTGTCTGTAAATTTTGTTGTTGTCTTGACTTGAATATTTTTTCAAAAGCATCAACAACATTCTTAACTCTTTTATCTTTAACTGCGATAGCCCAAGCTAATTTAGAAAAGATGTTGATAACAGTTAATAAATATTTACATCTTCAATTATTCTTCGAAATTTCTTTCAATGAACTAGGAACCATTTTAACTAGCTCAGCTTGCCATAGAACATCAATATTGAGGGAAATTACGTTTCTTCATTTAAAATGGTTTCTCATTGGTTTCTGTAATTCATTAATGATTTTTTCATTGATATTAGGGTTGAGAGATTTGCTCATCCATTCACTGATTGCTGAAGTAGTCTTAAACTATGTTCACCTGCAAATGTTTTTGACAAATTTACTTTCTTTAGTTTTATACAATGTGTGAAGACTTTGAAACCTCTGTCATCCATTTTTAGTAGTGAGATTGTGAGGATTATGAGTCACAGTAAATTTTGTACACTTCAAACAGTAGATGTCATCTCTCTGAAGAGCTGAGTGTGAAGTGTGATCATTCATTTAAATACAATAACAATTTAATAAGCTTTAAAGTACCTCACCAAATATAATTATCTGTACATCATATGGAACCGTTTTAACTGAATCTTTCAATCTTACAGTCAGAAAACTTGATTTGTTTACAATAATTGATCATTAGTAGGTGTTATTTCATAAAGACTATTATAAAAACTTCCTGTAATATCAAAATCATTAAAAGTTAATTCTTTATCTATACTTTGACAATAACAACAATTTATTAAATTGGGTGTTTTTTGTTCCACTCCAGTCATAAATGTAAATTAAATTATTTGTTTATGATATAATTTATCTTTAAGATTACTTAACTTATCTAAATATGGAGTTAAATCTGTTTTTGAGAATACTAGAAAAAGCTTTTACTATTTGCTTTTTCATAAAGTAGTTAGTTACATTAATTTTACTGACATAATTATTCAACTGTGTTAGAATACTTGTATATCTGGATTTTGTAACAATACATGATAACTAATTCTGTAAGTAATGTTTGGTCACTACATCCTTTTCATTAACTGGGTCATTTACTTTCGCAATTTTTCTACCTTTAAAGCCAATATAACTTCTAGTTACTTTAAAAATAGCATTAAATTATTTCTGTATTTGTTTAATTGCATTATTGAATTTCTTAGCTATTATTGATTTCGAATCTTTGATTTTTGATTTAAAATCTGCAAATTTTGAAATTAATTCATTACTAACTTTTGGATGAAATTCTAAATCGTTATTCATTTTATTACCAAAAAGGTCCATTTCTTAGACTCAAAGTATCATTGCATACAAAATTATCTCAGAATAGTTTTAAAACAAACGAATATAATTCACCAAATATAACTTCATCAAAATTTTTTATTCTCTCAGTATATTGGTGCAGATCATTTTTTCCCAAATATTTAACTATTTTTAGGTATATTACCTCAAAATGAATCAAAAACAAATTTTATATCTTTATTCTTATAATAAATCCAATGAGAACCAAAATGATCAGATATATTTAAATTAATTATTCCAGATCAGTATTCTCTAAGATGACTTGGCAATTCATCATTCAGAAAAACGCCATGTAAATGTTTGATTTTTAATTGCGTAACTAATTGTTCTATATTGTATTTTGATAGTGGATTATTGTATTATTATTATTTGGATTTTTTTACTCCTCCTCCTGGTCGCATACCAATGCCAGCTTAGCTAGTGTTTTCTTTTCAATTGCTTCATTATCCCTTTTTCGTTTCTCCTAATTCTGCACTATCTTTTTTCTTGTCTATTACTTCATTTGAAATCGCTGCAGATCCACCAGCAAGTGAACCAATAGTTGCTAGATATGGTAATGCAGCTAATACTAATGGAAGAAATCCAGCCCGCATCTCGTGGTCGTGCGGTAGCGTTCTCGTTTCCCACGCCCGGGTTCCCGGGTCGATTCCCGGCGGGGTCAGGGATTTTCTCTGCCTCGTGATGGCTGGGTGTTGTGTGATGTCCTTAGGTTAGTTAGGTTTAAGTAGTTCTAAGTTCTAGGGGACTGATGACCATAGATGTTAAGTTCCATAGTGCTCAGAGCCATTTGAACCATTTTTGAAGAAATCCACCTTTGTGAATTCTTAATCCAGCGCCTTCCTTGATTTTTTGTTAGATATTCAATAATATTTTTTACAAATAGAATGCCTAGTGCAATGAGAAATTACCACCAGTTTTTTCCTCTTTCTTTCTTTTGTATCAGTTGAAAATCTTTCAATACTATTTAATTGATCATTATTCAGTTTAAATTTGATTGATTTTGGTTTAGTCTTGCCACTAGGTAGTAAAGTGTATTCGATTGAAAAGTTATTCATTTATATAGATTAAAAGTTATATTAATATTTTTGATAGTCCCTGACCATTGTCATCCATGCCTAATCCCATTCCCAATTTTCTCTTTCAATACATAATTCCTCTAACTGGAGCTGCAGCTATTTCTTCACCAGTTGAAGCATCACTTGTATGCATTCTTTCTTTTGCAGCTAACTGGATTTTTTATCAGCTTCATGTCTAGATTGTAAATCTTTATGGTCTCAGTATGCGATATCATGCTGATTCCCAGCTTCGTCTAATGGATTTATTCCTGTATCATCATGTGCTAGTCTTTCTTAAAGTTTAGAGAAAGACCCACAGTATGAGTAGCCTGGTAAATGCATCTCTAGCATTAGTAAATTATTTAAAGCCCAACTGACTATTTCTTTTCCTGATTTCTAATTTTTCCAAAATGTCTGACGAAGATTATTCTAAAATCCAATTAAATATGGAACTTATTTGGGAACATCTGTGCTAAATCAACTTTTTCATTATGATGATTTTTATTTCCAGCTAATTCTTCTCCATGAATTATGGCGAATCTATCGATTAAATATCTAACATCATTCATCCAAACATATTCAACTGGATTCCTGTATATTCCTTTATTAAACCATTACCTTTTAACTCAGCTGAACTTATTTCTGAATAATCTGAAGACTCTGAAGAATATAGAAGATGGAAATAATCCTAAAAATATACAGTTGGTCTTCTTAAGTTTTGGAAATAGTTATCCAGAATCTGTTTTATCAGATATTTTTATATTTATTACCTTTACTTGATTTTATTTTATTTGGGTTGCTATCAGAAAACAGTGCTCCTGAACTGAAAATGTATCTACATAATTTGACAGATCTACACAATTAAATTTTTCACCCATATCATTCATAGTAATCTGTTTTTCAGTTAAAAGACTCATTAATCTATCTGATCCTTCACATGCCTTTTCACCAATTTTCAATTTATCTCCAGTGAATTCAGCTGGTAACTTACCAACATGTTTAAACATGCCAACAGCGTTCAGACCAAAATCTTTATCTTGACTATGACTAGTATAGTTTAACATTCTTTCACTACAATTTATCTTTTTACCTTCATCCTGACAACTGTTGGACAGTATCTCCTTTGTTTTCTTAACAGCAGCTTGAGATTGTCACTCATCGTCATAATTCTTCAAAACATTTTGAATATCTGATTCACTTAATTTATAGCCATATTTACCAGGAATGTCAACAGACCAATCCATTAATCAAATGTTACTAACATTTGTGTCGAATGTTTTATGTTTATTTTGAAGGTTTATGTTTAACATCTATGTTTATGTTTAACATTTACATTCATATGAAATGTTGTATTTTATTTCTGAACTTGCCTTCATTTGGTTTTCTAGCAATATCTACTGTAAAAGATCCAAACTACTCATTCCAACATTTACTACACATTTCTGTAAAATCATCATACTTTAAATCACCTCCAATGAACTCATGGCAAATGTGATTTAAATTTCATCCGGTTGAAAATATTTAAAAAAAAATTCAGATTATCTCTATTTGTTTTGGTATATTTGAGTAAGTTTGAGATAAGTAAAAAGAGTCAACTCCTTTATGTCTTCATCCAGTAAAATATTTTCTAGCTATATCCTGATTTTCAAGAATGAAGTCATGCAGAATTTTGTTGGCATTCCTCTAAAGGAAGAATTTCATAATTATTTTCAACTAAATTAGCTGTTTTCTCTTTGTGCTCATCTTCAATTTTTCACACCTCTTTATAAATTCTTGGTATTTAGGTTGATATAAACTTGTAGAATAGACATACAAATGATTAATTTTATTCCAGTTCAACCATCCTGGAGCCCAAATAGAAGTGTCAATAATGTAGTTTTTCCATAACCACTTGATCCTATAATTGCACATTGAATAAAATCGGTTAAGAGTTTAACACGTTTATTTTTTAATTTCTTTTTGGAAATTATTATTTTTGTTTCCCAACCAGTGTTCATTTAATTAAATAAAATATTAATAGTAAATAAGCAGATTATTTCAACTGAAAAACAAGTCATCTGTTATCAAACAGAGTTTGACTCCACCTATAGAAGACAACCTTTATAATGTTGCACTAGTTGGTTTATATTCAACTTTTTTAACTCCAAATATTACATCGAAGAATAATAAATTATATTGTGATGCAGAAACAATAAAATTCCGACATATCACTATACTCTGAAAAACTTGGAAAAATGTATTCATTCGAAAACGGCTGATATTCATATTAAGCAGATGACATTTTAAACAGGATTACTACTGCGAGTTATGTAAAATTGTGTGTGAATATAAAAGATAATATTGAAAATGTGCTTGGTTTTAGTAATCAAATTGATGAGGCTAGTGAAAAGACTGTTGCTAACGATATTCATAAAATTTTTCCATTTGAATTAATAAATATAAATGTTAATTTGAGAGATGGAATGTTTGGAAAAAATGGTAATCATTTTCACAAAGACACTAATATAATTATTTCTATTTGTCACGAGACTAATATTATTGGATCATTCAAACCTAATGCAGAATTTGGTGGACCAATAACACATGAATCACATTATCCTGTAAATATTTCTATATTTGATCCAATTCAGAATTTAGAAATAAGTGTAACTCATGAAAATGATTATCTGATGGACTTCAATGGAGGTGCTTTAACAGTTGTTTCAGAAATGTATTAATAATTTTTTTCTTAATAAATCATTAATGAAATGGAGAGCTATCAGTTTTACTCATTCCTGTGAATGAGACGACTAAATATAATTTAAATTTGCCCAACAAGGATACTGAAATTAACATGAATGTTGCTGATGGATGGCTTCATCCTAATCATTTCCGATTATACATGACTTCCTGTATTAATGGAAGTGTTGGAACAGATTTTCCAACTTATGAAAAAAAAAATCAGTAAAAATTAATTGATAATTATGTGTCAAAACTTTTTGATTTTATAACCATAAAGAAGGGAAATAATGTTATGTATAAAATAGAGCAAGCATCCTTTTATTTTCTCATCAGTTTTACTGCATTTGAATTCATCCATTGCTGATAAAATAGGTATGGAAGGGCATATTCTGAACAGTGGAAAAATAAAGAGGAAGAAAATTTCCATTAGGAATGTTTTGTGGATGTTTTAAAGATTATAAGGAAATTATGTGGAAAAGAGATTTAGCAGTAAGTTTAATATGGTCATCAAGTGCTGGAGATTCTATTCGAAGATGACCTGATTATAATGACACAGGAATTGAAATAAAAGGCACTTTTCCAAAAGAAAGAAAAATTGTTGTTTTATCGATAGAAATTCGTATTCTAGTTGTTAAATATGAGCCAGATAACAAGTTAGAACAAAGGGAAAGTATAGTGGAGAATCCGAAACTTCCGATATCTTTTTATGAACTGCAAACTGTAGTAGTTGCAGGACTGAGTGGTAAGAATAATTCTGTACTAGATATCACGAATTACCATAACTCAGTAGAATTTGATATGCCATATTTCGTATTTCTCTCATTTTAACGTAAAAATAAACAGTTAGTCGAATCTACATTACTTGATCACATTACCCTACAGATTACATATTTGAAAAATGGAAGAAACTAAATTTTCTTCCTTTAGATGTGGAATGTTAATCCCCCAAATAATTTGCTCAAAGCATAAAATGCATTTCTAGATTTTAAACGAGTTACACAACTGAAAGCAGTTCTTGATATTAGCTAATATAATTTTATAACAAATAATCCGATTTATGTCATTAATACGACTTGAAGACTGTAACATCACAGAAAACGACTATGAAACTGCGTGCCACTTTTAATGATAAAATTCCTGCAGACACTTTAGCGTATGTAGTTACCTATGGAAAGAAGAATCCTACATACGATGCTCAAGACAGAATACATACTGAAAAATTTTAACTATTAATTTGTACTTCTTTGTAAATGAATGGAAAATTTAAAGAAATTATAAAAGTGTTAAGTTCATGCTTATATACATTTTTGAAACATTTTAAAAAATATAGAGAAAGTAAAGGCAAAACAAGGATAATGGAATGTAGTCGAATTAAGTCAGGTGATGCTGAGGAAATTGGATTAGGAAATGAGACACTTAAAGTAGTAAGGCAGTTTTGTAGTTTGGGGAGCAAAGTAACTGGTGATGGTCGAAGTAGAGTATATAAAATGTAGACTGGCAATGGCAAGGAAAGCGTGTCTGAAGAAGAGAAATTTGTTAACATCGAGTATTGATTTAAGTATTAGGAAGTCGTTTCTGAAAGTATTTGTATGGAATGTAGCCATGTGGAAGTGAAACGTGGACGATAAATAGTTTAGACAAGAAGAGAATAGAAGCTTTCGAAATGTGGTGCTACAGAAGAATGCTGAAGATTAGATGGGTAGATCACATAACTAATGAGGAGGTATTGAATAGAAATGGGGAGAAGAGGAGTTTGTGGCACAACTTGACCAGAAGAAGGGATCGGTTGGTAGGACATGTTCTGAGGCATCAAGGGATCACCAATTTAGTACTGGAGGGCAGCGTGGAGGGTAAAAATCATAGAGGGAGACCAAGAGATGAGTACACTAAGCAGATTCAGAAGGATGTAGGCTGCAGTTGGTAATGGGAGACGAAGAAGCTTGCACAGCATAGAGTAGCATGGAGAGCTGCATCAAACCAGTCTCAGGACTGAAGACCACAACAACAACAACAGAGAAGGTAAAAATTGTTAGTGGCAGTTAAAGCAGTTTTTGACTCTGTCATGTTAGCACTTTCAATTTCTAAAATCTGTTAATATTTGGCTGAGGAATTAGTGATAATTCGACCTCTTACTGGCACTGTAGAAAGCTCATTGTTACCAAAGGTCCTGCTCGAAGTGAAGGCTGACTCAGACTGGTGGCTGGAGGAAATGTATGTGTGATAAAACCAGCTACCGTGCAGCCTACATGTGCCTCCCTGTTTAGTCTGCCTCCTTATCTCTGTCACTGTCGCTCACAGCTACACTTGTTTGGCAGCTGTTGAGGAAACTGTCAACAGATACCTCTCACTGCAGAAAATTAATATTACGATAATTTCACTATTTCTGAACCGATTTCGAGGGTTTAAAACGTGAAATGAAGCTAATTAAACAGTTCCCTACAGTTTCTAAGTGATTAAAATCGATCTTAATTATCATTATATATTTCAAATTTTTCTGCTCTTGTACCAACTTCGCCTTTCAAATACCAACTATGTATACAGTCTTTGAGCATCTTTATCTCTATCTCATGGAGTCATCAAGTGTATGTGGTTTGAGGAGAGCTAACCATTTGACAGAACATTTTCTATCCTCACTTCTGTACAATCGAGGCAGGTTTGAGACCTGTCTGGAGGTGGGATGGCATGTTTCAACTCGAATAATGGAACGGCTCTGTTAATTCAGAGATGGGACTTTGTGCTGAGTTGATGTACAGAAGGCCGAAGCCTGACGTTCAGTGATCACTGAATGGAAGGAGTACAATAGGGAATGTTTTGCACTTTTTGATAATGGATTTCTTTATTTTCTCATGTTCACTTAGGGAAAAGAACCATTTACTTTCATTCGCCAATTCATTTTATTTATTCTTTTATGTGCACCAATATTTTCTTACAGGTACCTTTTATAAGAAATCAGTAAAATTCATTTTTCTTATGTGCACCTTCGTAAAAATATATTCTTTTAAGGGGCTCCGGAACGCCCTATACTTGCAATGTTAAAATAACGCTTATAAATTACATCTTTCCTCACAAAGTATTTGAGGTAGGAAGTTGAACTTTTTACAGATTATTTATTGGAATATGGGCTACAACTTAACACAGGGATTTTACAAAATTTTAGTTCAGTTATTAAACATGATTTTTTTCAATTGTAATGAAAATTCACAACATTTTTTTGCAATTTTTTATTTATATATTCAAAAATATACAGTTTTTTGGAAACAGGCTGTGTTAAATTATGCAGAAGGTACTGTGTAACATTTACTGAAAGTTTGAAACAAATATGTTTGGAAGATCCTTAGAAAACATGTAATTAGTATGAGAAAATAAAAGTTTTGGGAATCGAGCGACAAAGATTGGATTAACTTTTTAGTGCATTCCAGGTCCATAGGGTGGATTATCTTCATCCTCTGCAAACTCTTCCTCCAGCTTCCTCTTGTTCATCCTCCTGTTTACTCTTGCTTGTATTTCTAGACTCTTTACAGCCCTGTCTGCAGCCCGAAGGCGTTCCTTGTCTAAAGCAAGCATCGCTCGTACCATGTTAGAACCTATCTTCATTCCCATATTTCTAAATATCTTGCACCTTACAATGTTGCCATCATTGAAAGTCGCAACAGCATCATACACACCAAAGTGAAGTGTTTCTATTCCAACAAATACAGTCGTGGGGATTCTCGACCATATAACACTATTTACACTTTCATTGGCGTTTTGAGTTTTTCCGTGAATACACTTTTTCAACAGTTCAGGTGCTGCTAAGTCTCTGAAAATAGGTTTTATCACCTCCATTATTGCATGAGGCAGACTATGCTTATGAGTGTACACTTCACCAGTTAGCAATCCTTTGTTATATTTACACCAACTGTCTTCTTCTTTGGGACACATGCTATGTTGGGGATTTTCATCGTCTTTATTGTTTACAGTAATAACATATACCTTTGGCTTTCCAACATTTCTCCTTTTCTTAAAAGCCTTCAGAGGATTTCTAATAACTTTACTTTTACTCATTATTATACTTCAACAAAACAGAGACTGAAGACACAGAATTAATTACGAATATTTTCGAGATAACGACAGAGTAAATAAACATGAAACAATCGACAATCACACCAGCGATATATATTGAACCATCACAGGTTAGCCACAACACATACTTTATCTCACATCACTAAACTGTACCTGATGAACACGGACGTTAATAATAACACCATTTGACAGCAGTTTAACAGCGCCACAGTGGGTCACGCCCATGTAGAACACATTTCAAAAAAAATTTAATAATAGTTGTAGTCTTCGGAATTGAATAAATTATATATCTATTAAAAGGTAATAGTCTGCAGATTCAGAAAACGAAAAAAAGTAAAAATTGAACTTTTCATGATTTTGAGCCTTTCCGGAGTGAAAATGGGGTGAGTTAGACCTGAACTGTTGGAGTATAGTAGACGAAAGTGATGGGTTCTGGATAAGTGGCTCAATTTCTGACGAACCCAGAGGGTGAGGCAGGAATTGAGCCAGTGAGCCAGGAGCTGTCTTTCTCATCAATATATAAGTGGATCTGAATGTAGGGTTATAGTCAGGGCATCAACAAGTGTCAGCGTGTGAACCATTCAATGAAACGTCATCGATATGGGCTTTCGGAGCCGAAGGCCTGCTCGTGTACCCTCGTTGACTGCATTACACAAAGCTTTACCTCTCGCCTGGAGCGACACTGGGCTGTTGTTGAGTGGAAACATGTTGCCTGGTCGGATGAGTCACGTTTCAAATTGTATCAAGAGGATGGATGTGTGCATGAATAGAGACAATCTCATGAATCCATTGACCATGCATGTCAGCAGGGCACTGTCCAAGCTGGTGGAGGCTCTATAATGGTGTGGAGTGTGCACAGTACAAGTATGGGATCCCCGATGTGTCTAGATACGACTCTGACAGGTGACACGTACGTAAGCATCCTGTCTAATCACCTACATCCTTTCATGTCCATTTTGCGTTCCGACGGACATGGGCAATTTCAGCAGGACACTGTCACACCCTACACGTCCAGAACTGAAACAGAGTGGCTGCAGGAACAGTCTTCTGGGTTTAAACACTTCCACTAGCCACCAAACTCCTCAGACATGAATATTATTGAGCATATCTGGATTGCCCCACAGTGTGCTGTTCTAAAGAGCTCTCCACCCATTTGTACTCTTACGGATTTATGGAAAGCCCCTGAGGATTTATTATGGTGGCAATTCTCTCCACCCCTACTTCAAACGTTTGTCGAGTAAGTGGCACGTCATGTTGCGACATTTCTGTGGGCTAGCGGGGGCCCTACACGATATTAGGCAGGTTTACCAGTTTCTTTGTCCCTTCAGAACATGTTACTATTAACAATCTGACATAATTCACCTGATAGTTAGCAAGTCATGCATATTACTGATTCAGTGTTGCAGGATCAGCAAGCAACTGGATAGACAGATCGTCGTCTCCAGGAAAAATATACCCATTTGTGATGGGATTTGAAGTCTTCAGGCCTGTGTGGCAACGTTAGAAGAAAAAATTATACCCTACAGACTAACATATTCTTTCCGATCTTCCATTTTTGTCTCTTTTTCTCCATGGAGGCTATTTCTGTCCTCAGTTGACTTTGCCCAAGTTTCTTTGGGACTTTATTCTCTGACCTAACATTCCACTTACATATGTTATCTCTGTATACATTTCTGGCTTCAGTTTTTGTGGGATCGATTTGTGGGTTTCTAGGTCAATTTTGACTTGTGTGATGTGTGGTATTGCTGCCTTGACCCCATACACGTATTCTCTTGGTAAGTTTAGTTGGTTCTAGCCTGTTGATGTGCCTGTAGAACAGGGCATGTCACAGGATCTCAATTTTCACGCGTGCATCGTGTTCTCGAAAGTACCGAGAACAACGTGACACTGCTTATACCACAGCGGTGCGGCATTTCGCGGTCGACACAACTCTGAGTTCAGCAGAATTACGGTGTCAGCACTGTTTACCCTTCGTATTTGTTTGCGGTGTGAAGGAAGTTCTCAAGTCCAGTGGCTGTTTGCACAAAAAGAGGCAGTCTAACGATTTATCACGACAATATTCTAAAATGAATGGGAATGACAGAAGAGAAGGATGAGAATTCTCAGTTCACATAAGCGATGAGTACTACTTATTTACTAAAGAACGACAATATAGAACCATGCAGAAAGAATTTAAACCTTTAGATGACAATGTAAGAGGAAAAGATTATAGCGATCTACAGATAGGATTCATTGTTCTGTTCATGAAGAAGCACTCTGTGGTACATTCGCAGGCAAGGAACACTTGAAGAAACTAGTGATACAAATAATAAAATTTTTGATGTCGCACCCATTATTCCATTCTCAGCTGCTACAGTTTCTTTTAGAAATGAACAAAGAATGTTGAGACTTCATGCATTATTACGAAGTACGTTGGTTAAGTACGACCTGGAGCGCGGCTTTCGAAGCTGGAAGACCGCCCCCTGCTCTGCATACACAGATTGGTTAAGTTAAATCAGGCTGTTGTTGAATTGAAAAGGAAACACGAATGCAGGAAGTAAAATTAGAACATCTAGAATCGACTGCAGATTTCGCATTTTAGGTGGACTTGCTGCACACTAACCACCGTAAGACATTTCAAGGTAACTTCATTAGAAGTTACCTAAAGAAGTTGATGGAGATGCTCTTAAAAAGAAAATAGCGTTATAAAGGGGAAACATTCTGACAAAGACAATACAGTTCCCTAAGCTCACTGCCATTGTAGAAGGGGGACATTCTGACAAAGACAACCCTGTTCCTTAAGCCCAAAGGCGTTAAAGAAAGCGGAAGGTTTGAAGAATTCATGTGGCTTTGCAAAAACTACGACGATAGTATTGTAATGGTTTTGAGGACACTGTCTTACATCCGTTGTAGAGCTCGTTTCGAAACAGTTTGTCGTTTCAGTTGAGGGTGCCTCTGTTTATGTATAGATGTAACTGTGTAACTGATTGACCTGCAAATTAATTCTTGTTTTGTTTACACATCTTTTTACGTTAAAGCTCTACGGGACCTCTACATTGCTTCCATCAGGTTGTTCCAATGTCTCCATAATGAGGTTTCAAAAGTGCTACAATATTTCGATCAACATATTTGTGTGAAAGCCCTTTTTTCGATTTGAAACAAGTCACGACTATGTGGTGACTTGAGTGTGGAACGCTGTGAAATTGTTTACGTCTGTCCATATGTATATTTACATGCTTAGACTAATCCCACTGTAGCACACGCCAATCACGACCTGGAGCGCGGCTTTCGAAGCTGGAAGACCGCCCCCTGCTCTGCATACACAGATTTGACCAACCAGCGAGTTAAAAAATTAATAGGGAGAAAGGGAAAGAGATTCAGCTTCTCGTCCTCTTTC
Source organism: Schistocerca nitens (assembly GCF_023898315.1). Taxonomy (NCBI): domain Eukaryota; kingdom Metazoa; phylum Arthropoda; class Insecta; order Orthoptera; family Acrididae; genus Schistocerca; species Schistocerca nitens. The sequence goes on from NC_064615.1 coordinate 446,747,165, forward strand.
CCATGTGTTTACGCCATGCATGACTTTGATGGACCACAGCCCTCCATATAGAAGATCCTTATCTCTCCTGTTGGGTTCATCTCGAACTTTCCAAAGAACAGCAATAAACTCGCTAAAAGCCTCTTGCCTTTACAAATGTGTTTTGTAGCAGAGTCTGGACGCCTGGGCACCACTGCCCTGTCCCACGGAAATTCACATCCATAGCCGTCTCATCGGTTTCCTACCTAACAAGAGCCATCCTCTGCTTTACTGACGCTCATCAGTTCGTACAAAGTTCTGTTCGTAGCTGCAGCGGCGCTAGTCAGCGTACCGGGACGCAGCCGCCGACCGACCGGCGGCACCCAATGAGACCGAGGGACTTGGCAGTCCACAAACCTTTTAACCCAGGTTCCACAGAAAAAATGCTCTCCTCAACTTTCAGCCGGCGTACGCTTTTGCTGCATTCATTTACCTTGTCTCCCTCTTTCTTTGAACGCAGGTAAAGCTTACTGCTACTCCTTTACTAGAGCACACGAACAAGGGCGTTAACTACTGCCAGTGTTTTCATCATATGAATAAAGGTCAGATCGTATAAAATATAGCAACCAAGTAATAAGGATCATCTTCCCTAGGAACATTAAGCAGAATAACACCATTACAAAAGTGAGAGTGCACTGCAATCTCTCACGTGTATTTTTCGTTTATTTTTTATGGTTGTAGGTGTTACGGTATTCAGCCTAGCAGCAACTGCCTTGTGATCGCTAATCCCTGTATTCGTCATAATACTCACTATTTGTCCAGGATTATTTGTTGCTATGAGGTCAAGCATGCTTTCGGAACCGTTTACGCTTCGAGTAGGCTCATGAACTAATTGTTCAAAATAATTTTCTGAGAAAGCATGCAGTACAATATCAGATGACGTTTTATGCTTGCCACCAGCTTTAAACATATAAATTTTCCATCACATCGAGGGTAGATTGAAGTCACCACAGACAATAGTTGTATGATAGGGTCACTTATTTGGTATGAGACTCAAGGTTTCTTTGAACTGTTCAGCAATTATATCTTCTTAGTCGAGGGGGGGGGGGGGGGTAGGTCCGGTAAAACGATCCAACAAACAATTTAGTACAATTGTCAGGTAGAACATTTACCCATAACATTTCACAGGAACTATCTACTTTTATTTCACTGCAAGCAAACTACTGACAGCAATAAACACTCCGCCACCAACTGCATTTAATCTCTCCTTTCTGAACATTGATAGATCGTTTGAAAAAGTTTCGGCTGAACTTATTTCCGGCTTTGGCCAGCTTTCTGTAACTGTAAGTATTTGAGATTTCTATTAGAGCTTCGAGCTCTGGTTCCTTCCCAACACAGCTTCGACAATTTACAGCAACAATACCGATTGCTTCTGCACCTACCTTATTGTGTTTTACGTGCCCCCTTTTAGACGGACAACATTTCTGTGGTTCCCTGAGTCCGTCCAACATAAGAAACCGCCCAGTACCTTCTACACGGCCCCCGCTACCCGTGTAGCCACCTCCTGTGTGTAGTGCACTTCTGACCTATGAAGCAGAACGCGGAAACCCAACACCCAATGGCGAAGTAAAGGAATCTGCAGCCTACACAGTCACAGAACCGCCTGAGCCTCTGATTCAGACCCTCCACTCGGCTGTGCACCAAAGGACCACAGTCGGTTCTACAGATGATGCTGCAGATCGTGAGCTCCGCTAGCTGCCTGAAACCAGATAGTATCTCCTCCGATCAAAAGTGACAAACGTCAGTGGTACTGACACGAACCACCATAGCAGTTGGCTGCACACTGATCTCGTTATGGAATCAACAAGCACCCTTTCCACATCCAGAATGACTCCTCCCAGTCTGCACGCGGAGTGCACACTGGCTGCCTTCCCCTGCTTGGCAGCCATGTTCCTAAGGGACCGATTACGCGCCTAACGTTGAAGTTCCCAAGTAGCAGTAAACCCACCCTCTGTGAATGGCCAGACCTTGCGAACCGAGAAGCTTGCTCTGGAACAGGGTGGACGACTGCATCCGGCTTAGAGACAGCGTCAGCCGCAGATAACGCCCGGAACCTGCTCGTTAAATGAACTCGGGAGGCCCTACAATCGGCCCCTCGGAAGTTTTTCGCTGCCTGCCAGACTTCGGATTGATCTCCCACTAAACTACAGGCAGTAACTGGGGCGGCCACAGCAGTAGACCGATCGGTGGACACGTGGGACGTGTTCGGCGTCTCTCCCATCCCCGACTCACACCCCCCACGGTGATACCCATTGGAAGCAGCCTCAAGCTGTGTGATGGAAGTCAACGCATCCTGGAGCTGTGGGCGAAGGGTCGCCAGCTGAGCTCGCATCTGTACACAGCAATCACAGTTTCTATCCATTACTGCAGTCGCTCCTGTCTGAAGCTCATAAAAATATGCAACGAACAAATGGCGTACTCGGCTTATTAGCATCTGTTGTCGAGCTCTCTCACTGACGGTCTAACCGACACTGAGCTTTTCTTTTTTGGTCATCAGTCTTCTAACTGGTTTGGCGCAGCCCGCCACGAATACGTCTCCTGTGCTAACCTCTTCATATCAGATTAGCCCTTGCGATCTACGTTCTTTATTATTTGCTGGATGTATTCCAGTCTCTCTCTCTTCAGTTTTTGCCATCTACAGCTCTCTCTAGGAACATGAAAGTAATTCGCTCATGTCTTAACAGATGTCCTATCATCCTGTCCCTTCTCCTTACCAGTGTCTTCCACATATTCCTTTCCTCTCCGATTCTGCATAGAACCACCTCATTCCTTACCTTATCAGTCGACATAAATTTCAACATTCGTCTGTAGCACCACACCTCAAATGCTTCGATTCTCTTCTGCTCCAGTTTTCCCAAAGTCCATGTTTCACTACCTTACAATGGTATAGTCCAGAGGACATTCTCAGAAATCTTTTCCTCAAATTAAGGCCGATATTTGATATTAGTAGACTTCTATTGGCCAGGAATGCCATTTTTGCCATAGCTATTCTGGTTTTGATGTTCTCCTTGCTCTGTCCATCATTGGTTACTTTATTGATTAGGTAGCAGAATTCCTTAACTTCATCTGCTTCGTAAACATCAATCCTGATGTCAAGTTTCTCGCTGTTCTCATTTCTACTAGTTCTCATTACCTTCGTCTTCCTTCGATTTATTCTCAATCCGTACTGTGTACTCATCAGACTATTCATTCCGTTCAGGAGATCATGTAAACCTTCTTCACTTTCACTCAGGATAACAATGTCATCATCGAATCGTATCATTGATATCCTTTCATATTTTAATTCCACTCCTAAAGCCTTCTTTTATTTCTATCATTGCTTCCTCGATGTACAAACTGATTGAACAGTAGAGGTTAAAGGCTACATCGCTATCTTACACCCCTTTTAATACGAGCACTTCATTCTTATTATTGCCTCTTGGCTGTTGATCATATTGTTAATAACCCACCTCTCCCTATAGTTTACCCCTACTTTTTCAGAATTCCGAAAATCTTGCACCATTTTACGATGTCTTGCTTCCATTATTAACCGCAACGTCAGAACTGCCTCTCTCGTGCCTCTACTTTTCCTAAAGCCAAACTGATCGTCATCTAGAGCATCCTCAATTATCTTTTCCATGATTCTGTATATTATACTTGTAAGCAATTTGGATGCATGAGTTGTTAAGCTGATTGTGCGACAATTCTCTTATTTGTCAGTTCTTGCCGTCTTCGGAATTGTGTGGATGATGTTTTCTCCGAAAGCCAGATGGTATGTCGCCAGACTCATACATTCTACACACCAACGTGAATAGTCGTTTTGTTGCCACTTCCTCCAATGAATTTAGAAATTCTTATGAAATGTTATCTATCCCTTCTGCCTCATTTGACCTTAAGTCCTCGAAAGCTCTTTTAAATTCTGATTCTTATACCGGATCCCCTATCTCCTTTGAATCGACTCCTGTTTGTCCTTCTATCTCATCAGACAAACTTTCCCCCTCATAGAGGCTTTCAATGTATTCTTTCTACTTATCCGTTCTCTCCTCTGCAGTTAACAGTGGAATTCAAGTTGCACTCTTAATGTTACCACTCTTGATTTTAATGTCACCGAGGGTTGTTTTGACTTTCCTGTATGCTGAGTCTGTCCTTCCGACAATCATTTCTTTTTTGATGTCTTCACATTTTTCCTGCAGCCATTTCGTCTCAGCTTCCCTGCACTTCATATTTATTTCATTCTTCAGCGACTTGTATTTATGTATTCCTGAGTTTTCCTTAACGCTTTTGTGCATACGCCTTTCATCAATTAACTGAAGTATTTCTTCTGTTATTCATGGTTCCTTCGCAGTTATCTTCTTTGTACCTATGTTTTCGTTCCCAAATTCTGTGATGGGCCTTTTTAGAGATGTCCATTCCTCTTCAAATGTACTGCCTACTGAGCTATTTCTTATTGCTGTGTACGTAGCCTTAGAGAACTTCAGGCGTATCTCGCCATTCCTTAGTATTTCCGTATCCCTCTTCTTTGTGTAGTGATTCTTCCTTACTAATCTCTTAAGCTTTCTCCTTCTCTTCATCACTAGTATATTGTGATCTGATTCTATATCCGTTCCTGGGTATGTCTTACACTCCAGTATCTGATTTCGGAATCTCTGTCTGACCATGATGTAATCTAACTGAAATTTTCCCATATCACCCAGCCTTTTCCATGTATCTCCTCATCTTGTGATTCTAGAACAAGGTATTCGCTATTACTAGATGAAACTTGTTACAGAACTTAATTAATCTCTCTCCTATGTCATTCCTTGTCCCAAGCCCATATTATCCTGTAACCTTTTCTTCTACTCCTTCCCCTGCAACTGCATTCCAGTCCCCCATGACTATTAGATTTTCATCCCCCTTTACAGACTTTATTACCCTTTCAATATCCTGATACACTTTCTCTGTCTCTTCATCTTCAGTTTGCGACGTCGTCATGTATACCTGAACTATCATCGTCGGTGTTAGTTTGCTGTCGATTCTGATAAGAACAACTCTGTCGCTGAACTGGTTACAGAAGCACACTATCTGCGCTTGCTTCTTATTTATAACGACCCTGCTCCAGTTATACCATTTTCTGCTGCTGCTGTTGATACTATACTCATCTGATCGTAAATCCTTGTCTTCTTTCCCCTTCAACTCACTGATACCTATTATATCTAGATTGAGCCTTCGTATTTCCCTTTTCAGACTTTCTAGTTTCCCTATGACTTTCAAGCTTCTGACATTCCACGCCCCGACACGTAGAACGTTATCCTTCCGTTGAATATGCAATATTTTTCTCATGGTAACTTCCCCCTTGGCAATCCCCTACCAGAGATACGAATGGGGGACTATTCCGGAATCTTTTGCCAGTGGAGAGATTATCATGACACTTCTTCAGCTGGAGGCCACATGTTCTATGGATACACGTTATGTGTCTTTAATGCAGTTGTTTCCATTGCCTTCTGCATCCTCATGCCGTTGATCATTGCCGATTCTTCCGCATTTAGGAGCAGTTTCCCACCCCTAGGACAAGAGAGTGCTCTGTCCGATCCTCCTCTCTCTTTGACAAGGCCGTTGGCAGAATGAGGGTAACTTCTTATGCCGGAAGTCTTCGGCCGCCAGTGCTGATTATTAATAAAAATGTAATTAGGCGAGATTCCATCCAACCCGGGACCGAAGACGTTTTGTTTACGAATCAAAAACGCTACCACTAGACACTGAGCTATCCTAACCAAAACAGACAAAAAGCTCTATGATACGAGGGTCGATATAAAGGTGGCTAACAACGGCCGTACTCTACGCTTCGCTGTTATTAGAACAAAAGATTGGGCCTAGTAAGCACTCGTACACGCAAGAAATTACACATATAATCTAGTAGCTATACACGTCTCTGTAAATATGCCGCTCCTTTTGGAAGCTCGTAAAAATATATAACAAACGAAAGATGTACTCGCCTTATTAGCAGCAGGAACACGTGGTGCTCTGTCTCTGACGGTCTATCAGACATTACATCGTCAAAGCATCGACACAAGGATCAGATGCTGCAGTACCAATTTTCTGTCGATTTTTAATGATGCACTGAATATTAAAATATGTATTACGCTAATTGAAGGTGAGTGAAAGCCCGATACGCGTATTTGTTGAAATAAAAATACATAAAAATGTATCGGATTGCTGTATTTCATAAAATAACGTAAACTCTGCAGTTAACAAAACAGACACAGGTAATATACTTTGACTGCAATATCAACGGGTCGGAATCGGAATCTACTAACTTATACAAACACCTGAATTTAACAAAAAAAATCACTAGACACACTTGAAGTTAAAGCAGGTGGCAGATTTTGGTTTATAGGTGGACTCCTAGGTAAACACAGTTTGCAAAGGAGATTTCTTACAAAGCACTCACCCACAAATACAGGTTAAGTGTGTGGATTCCATACCAGTTAGGATCAACAGGTGATATTGAACGCATACAGAGAAGGGCAACCAGAAAGATTACAGGTTTTGCTGACCAAGGGGGAGAGAGTCACAGAGATGATGAAGAAAATGACTGGCAAGCATTTAAAGATAGATGCAAACTTTCCCGAGGAAGCCTTCTTACAAAATTTTAAGAAACAGCTCCAAAGAACGAATTTCGGAATGTAAGAGTACTACAACCCCCTGTGTGTCGCTCCCATAGGGATAATGAGGACGAGATTAGTGATAGGTGATAGTAGGGAACAGGGCTGCTAGAGTGGAATGTCCGAACCTAACTGAGGAAACAATATAAAGATATTCTTCACTTACCAAAACATAACAGTACTGCACAATGATGAAAATCTCGACATCCAGATTACAACATCCGGTACGTAGCCAACAAAAATTTTAAAAATAACGACAGTGCATAAAAAGTTGAGTTCAGAATATACATAAGCCTCAATTCAGAAGGAGTTAGCAATGATTACGTTTCTCATGCAAGCTGGTTGCGTATCGGAAGTTTGTTTGTTCATTTATTAATTTATTTACATATCAGGTTCCGTAGGACCAAACGGAGGAGCAATTCTCCAAAGTCATGGAACGTGTCAGAAAAAGAAATTCCAACATAAAAGTAATAACAGATAAAAATATATGTTTATGAACACAAAAACAGTCAGTCCATAAGTTTAAGTAAACGCAATCAACAATACCACAAGAATTACTTAAATTTTCAAGGTACTCCTTGACAGAATAGAAGGAGTGACCCATGAGGAAACTCTTCAGTTTCGATTTGAAAGCGAGTGGATTACTGCTAAGATTCTTGAATTCGAGTGGTAGCTTATTGAAAATGGATGCAGCAGTATACTGCACACCTTTCTGCACAAGATTAAGGAAGTCCGATCCAAAAGCAGGTTTGATTTCTGCCGAGTATTAACCAAGAGAAAGCTGCTTATTCTTGGGAATAGGCTAAAATTGTTAACAAGAAATGACAGTAAGGAATATGTATATTGAGAGGCCAATGTCAAAAGATCTAGACTCGTGAACAGGGGTCGACAAGAGGTTCATGAACTTAAACCATTTATTGCCCGAACCGCCCGTTTCTGAGCCAAAAATATGCTTTAGAATGGGAAGACTTAGCCCAAAATATAATACCATACGACATAAGCGAATGAAAATAAGCAAAGTTGACTAAAATTCGTGTCAAGCGGTTACTCACTTCAGGTATCGTTCGAATAGTAAAAATGGCAGTACTAAGTCACTGAACAAGATATTGAATGTGGGCTCTCCACGACAGCTTACTATCTATCTGAACACCTAGAAATCTTAACTGTTCAGTTTCACTAATCTTGTTCTGTAGAATTAAAACGTCCGGTTTTGTTGAATTGTGTGTTAGAAACTGTAAAAACTGAGTCTTACTGTGATTTAGCGTTATTTTATTTTCTGTAAGCCATGAACTTAGGTCATGCACTGCACTATTTGAAACCGAGCCAATGTTGCACACAACAACCCTTACTACCAAGCTAGCTTCATCAGCAAACAGAAATATTTTAGAATTACCCGTAATACTAGAGGGCATATCATTAATATAAATAAGGAACAGGAGTGGCCCCAACACTGATCCCTGGGGCGTCCCCCACTTGACTGTACCCCACTCAGACCCCACATCACAGCCATCACTAAAATTGTGAATAATGATCTTTTTCTGTCTGTTGCTAAGGTAAGAGGTGTACCAATTGAGAGCTACTCCCCATATTTCGTAATGGTCCAACTTCTGGAGCAAAATATGCCAAGCGTTCGAAACTTTTTGTTTAATCCATCCAGTACCTCACATGAAAAACGACTTTTAATGCCGAACTGTACGTTTGACAGCAAACTGTGTGATGTAAAATGATCATTTATCCTTACATACACAGCCTTTTTTATAACTTTTGCAAACACTGATGACATAGAAATAGGTCTAACATTATCTACATTATCCCTTTCTCCCTTTATATAAAGAGGCTTTACTACTGAGTACTTTAATCGTTCAGGAAATCGACCATTCCTAAAGAATAGAGTACAAATATGGCTAAATACAGGGCTAAAATGTGCAGAACTATACTTTGATATTCTGCTAGGCACTCCATCATAACCATGAGACTCCTTAGTCTTCAGTGATTTAATTATTGACTCAATCTCCCTCTTGTCTGTATCACAGAGGAATATTTAAGACATCAATCTCAGAAAGGCATTTGCCAAGAAAGTTATATGATTCCCTGTAGAAAGTAAATTTTTATTTAGTTCACCGGCAATGCTCAGAAAATGATTATTACATACAGTACATACATCTGATTTATGAGTAACAAAAATATTTTTACTGCGAACTGGCTTTATATCGTAGAACGATATTTGAAACTAAATTTTAAATTTAAGTCCAGGAACAACAATTTCATGACTCATAACCAAAATGAGCTGTTAAGATTCAACCAACGCCTCTGAAAAGGAAGATTTAAAGCAAAACGAAATTCCTAAAAATTTATTTAATCAAATTTACTGCAGATAAAATCTCTGAGGCAATTGGTTAATTTATAAAAAATTTTTGCCGGATGGGCCCAGTAGAATCAGACCTTTTTACACTCCAAATAGTATGACTTACAAACTGGAATTTAAAGAGAAAGCCCTTTTTTGAGAACACACAATAAATCAGTTATGGTGCCATTCTATCATGGCATCCTTCAGCGAGCATGGCCCACCTGGCTGCACTGGATGGTGACGATGGTGTTTGGTTTGTAGCGCGCTCAACTGCGCTGTCATCAACGACCACACAAAATCCAAATTTTGACACAGTCCAATTTTTACACATACCAATCTAGCCACTGTCACCAATGATGATGATGAAATGATGAGGATAACACAAACACCCTATCCCCAGGCAGAGAAAATCCCCAATCCGGCGGGAAATCGAACCCAGAACCCTGTGATCCTTAGGCAGCAATGTTAGCCACTAGACCAGGAGCTGAGGACTAGATGGTGATAACGGCTGAGTCAGCGCTCGACACGACACAGACAAAATAATTCCCATTCTGCAACACATAAAGAAACGGTAAATTCACATCCAACTGTGACGGTACTCGCCGAGCCACCAAGCGTTAGGAAGCATCAGTATAAGACTCTTCCTCCCCTTGCCCTCCCGTAAGTTTCCCTCCAACTTCGCTGCTAAATGACCGACCAAATGACCGTCCTTGAAAGCTTCACGCAGCCAGTCACGCCACAGCAAAGGCCAGTGAAATGAAAGAGCTGACAACACGACCAGTGCCAAAGATGAAGAAAAGCCGACATGGCTCTATTAGATTAATAAGAGGCCGAGGCGTCCAAAGAGTCAATCTTCGCGCGCTGCGTACACGAATGCAACGAGAAGAAGCTCTTAGTATTGCATATTGCGGGAATAATCTCTGCCATGCACTTCGTAGCGGTTTGTAGAGTATATGTAGAGCAAGTGGATGATCATGCAGAAGAAGAGGGGACTGCGAAAATCTGTATCGAAATCTCTAGTAAAACTGTTGCACTAGATGGACATAAAATGGCATAGGAACATGGTTCTTCGCGAATATTATTCATAGCTATGACAGCAAAAGTTATCTTTCCGCCACTGTAATCAGTGTTGCAGTACTATTGGCTGAAGGAAGACCACCTCGGAAAATCACATCGTCACACAAGCTTCCTGCCTTTTATCAGCCCTCTGCTGGCTCCAGGCTGAGCTCGCACACACACACGCAATGGTGTAGCTAGCAGCCGAGGTGAGGTGAGCACAGCGCACAACGGCCGGCTGTGAAGCCGCGGTGTGCTCGCGATGGCAGCGCCGCGCAGCGGTAAGTGATGAGATCGCAGCCGGTTTTACGCGGCGCACACTGGTCCCCGGAGACGCCGGGGCAGCGGGTCTGCCCGCCTCTTCGCTCACAAGCCAATTTCGTTCGCCCGCTGGCGGCGGCGCCTGCGTCGGACAAAGGCCTTTGTCAACGAGCCCTTGTAAAAGCCGCGCCGCCTGTACCTGCAGCGGCGCCGCCCTAACAACCAGCCCGCACGTACACTAAGCGCCACCGGCTGCTGCCGTAAAACCTGCAACCCGCTCCCTGTCGAATCTCGGCCCCTTCAGAGGGGAGTGGAAGCTTAACTTGTGTATCCTACGACCTCGCCGCCAGCTATTTCTGCCACAGCTAAACCGGATAAAGGTGCCTCTGATAATGCATCCGACCTATTACAACTATGACTTACATCGTAGTGCTTGTTTGTGGCGACTGTATCACTAAACCGTAAAGCAGAAGTTGTATGCCGTCTAAGCCTCGCTGAAAGGCAATAGAAAATGCTGCCCGTTAGCAAAGAACACAGGACGGACCGTGCTATCAGACCTGACCCGTAAACTGTCCAGTTATTACACAGAATTTCCCTTGGAAAAAGAAACTAGCTTTTCGTCCGCTAGCCACCTCTTGTTTTTGCAGTTGCGTCCAACTTAAATGTAATATTAGTCATATTCTTAAAAATGGACGTTGGCTGCACTGGAACTCTGCAACTGCCGAACTGGTATCACGCGACCATGTGACCCTCTGCATATGATGTAAGTCACGGCAGTCAAGAGGTATGTACGTGCCTGTCGGCGTGGATACGTAACCGAATGATAGGAGAAGCCATGTTTCGACGTGCCAATGGAAACACCGTGAAGGAAGACACCTGTGACGACAGTTCAATATTTTGTATTGGAGAAACGGGAAGTATAGTTTGCACCACCGCGCCCGGCTAGCCGCGCGGTCTAACGCACTGTTTCCCGAGCGGGAATGCGTGACAGTCCCAGGCACGAATCCGCACGGCGAATTAGTGTCGAGGTCCGGTATGCCGGCCAGCCAGTGGATGATTGTTAAGGCGGTTTTCATCTACCTTGGCGAACGTGGGCTGGCTCCCCTTATTCCGCATCATTTACACTGTGTCGGCGACTGCTGCGCAAACACCGTTTCCACGTGCACTTTCACCATAATTACTCTACCTCGCAAACATTGGGGTTACCCTCGTCTGCTATGAGACTTTCCCAGGAGGGTCCAGTGGGGGCCGAACCGCACAATAACCCTGGGTTCGGTGTGGGGCGGCAGTGGGGTGGGTGGACTGCTGTGGCCTGTTGTGGGGTTGTGAACCACTGAGGGCTACGGCGGGACGAAGCTCTCCGTCGTTTCTAGATCCCGGTGTAATAAATACATACATACATACAAAGATTTAAAGAACACGCGACAGTAAGTGGCAGTAGTCATTCAGTCTTTCTGCCAGCCACAAAATACCTAATGTTAATTAATCACTATAAATATTAATTGAGTTACCTAAGCTGAAGACACGAATCTGATGGAAGAAATAGAAATTTACATTCATTTAAAAGTCTAACTGGACAGTTTTAAATTTTAAAAAATGCGAAATAGAATACGTGCAGAAAAATTCTCACCAGTCCTACGATGAATAAGGGGCGGTCGAACGAAAACGGGACAGATGGAGAAGTAATTCCTTATCACTGCGAGTAGGAGTTACGCACCCAGGATTCAAACTTAAGTGAGTGTATAGATAAGTCGTCCATCTCACGAATCAGCAATTTCGACGATTGTTACCTGTTATCGATATAGGTACCTGCAAGATATTAAAGCAAGTGTCACAAATGGCTGTATCTTCTGGTTGCAATAACGCAGACGCTTAAACTGTTTGCATCAACAAGAGACCACAGACTTTAGTATATGACAAATTTCAACTTGATACGTCGAACCCTTCCTAAGAAAAAGGGTCTTAACAAACGGGAAAAGGTACAGTGGGACAACAGACGACAAAAGAAATATTTTTTTCATGTGGTGTAATTAGAGATTAACAATTTTAGGATTTTTTCTCTTACTTTTACTTTGAAACAATACTTATTGCTAAATTTGATGCTCTACGTCAACGGAAAATACCATATAGTTTGCGATGAGTGAGTTTGCAAGTATCAAAATATGTGACATAAATGGCCATATCTTTTGACTTCATTGACTTAGAAACTTAAATGTTTCGCGAAACACCCAGGTTAACTATCGTATTTGGTCCGTTAATCTCTTGCATCACTTCACCTTAATTCCGCAGATATCTGTGACTGTTCGGATTGGCTGGTGAAATGTACCAATCAACCTTCCCGCAATTTTTAAGCTGACGGGATAGATTCATCATTGAGTGCTTTCAGTTGTTACGGCACATCTTAGAAACCTTGTCGACTCTCTTCTTCGCCGATTTGTGGTTATTGTTAGGGTTTGAGACCGTGTTGCGTGGTATTAGCAAGACGTCTCCTGAGAGAGAATACTTCGTTTTTCCACTGTGCTTACATTTCATACACATTAATGTTACATTTATTGTACGATTTTTACTCACCACTCACACGTATATGAGAATCTGCTATCGCTATTCAGAGACCACAATAGGAAATTGTCAGCTGTTAATGATCTTATACGGCAGAAGATTACATACACTACGCATCTGCAGCATATGCCTGAAGATTTGACGGCAAAACTGATATCCTCGTGAAATGTACAGAACAATGAAGTATGCATGTATGAGAAAAATTGTTTATCCAGTAAAACTGATACTATTATTTGTTGCCACGTCGGACGTTTCATACAATGACACATTTACGGTTCTACGCGCTTCAGTCTGGAACCGCGCGACCTCTACGGTCGCAGGTTCGAATCCTACCTCGGGCATGGATGTGTGTGATGTCCTTAGGTTAGTTAGGTTTAAGTAGTTCTAAGTTCTAGGGGACTGATGACCACAGGTGTTAAGTCCCATAGTGCTCAGAGCCATTTGAACCATTTGAACACATTTACGACTGGGAACTGAAGCCAGGTGCTGACGCTAGAGTTATACCGCAAATTCCTGCTACACCGTCTCATGCGCCTCCATGCTTAGTGGCCTGTTAAATAACAGGTATAGTAATTAGTAACTGTTTAAGTCTTCCGTTCATTGTGAATTTCAGATTGTGATGGAAAGATGTTAAAATGGTACGTATTTTACATGAATATCTTCTTATACAGTTTATGATAACGCAATTTATTTTTACTTTTCCTGTATTTGTGGTCTTACGCAGCCAACAAACTTTACATATTAAGTGTTACGTAGTGTTATACATAGCGTTCCATGGTCCACCTGTACATAGTGTAGACAAATCTCTTACATAGTGTGGCTGTGTGGCTGACGATTGGCAGTCGCAGGAAACATTGCCGTGAACAATGTCAAGAGTCAACAGCGTTCTAGTCTATTGTATAGATGTACAGATATGTTGATGTGCTGCCTCTGTACTCATTGTCGTTCTGAAGATACAAATAACTCATGGCCTTGAGTTCTATTAGCTCTTAATGGATGTTCTTTTCAAACTTAACTGGTTGTTCATTCTATTTACAATAACACACAGCAGCCAATTGGCTCTTTTGTCATCAAATATTTAACTTTCCTAATTTCCACGGTATTCATTGCTCTCTGTGTGGACATGTAAGGCAGAAATGGGATAGGGGGGTTGAGGGACAGAGTGAATATATCTCCTCTGGTTTAGACTAAGCAGGCGAGAATACGTTCACATGCAAGAGCAGCAGTACCTGCTTATCCCGTTGCAGTGGCTGTTACTTTCCTCTTACAAGTGAAATTTTAGAGCAGGATGGAGTTATTCATGAATTCGGTTCATGTGCGTAAAGGGATCAGCCTTTCCTATAACGGAAGATAGCAGCTATGCTTAGAAAGAAGATAACTTGTAAAACTGAATATTCTAGTTCCGTTGAAAGGAACAAGATCTTACTTACATTTGAGATTCATTTCACAGAATACAGTCTGAAATAATCGGTATTCTTAGTTTTGTGGAAAATCAACAGCCACTGTTAATTAAAACTGTAAAGCCTAAGATCACATAAAAATTAAAGTATCAGTTTTTAAGACAAAGACCACTTTGTATTCAATTACACAGAAGAAAAGACATTTGGTTGTCTTAAATCTATAGCTTGGTTTTGACTAACTTTTGGCCTCTGAATCTAAAAATAACTGCAGTTTTTGTCTACAACGTGAGCTTTGTAGGCTACAGGATATCCTGTCTTTGCCTCGGAAGTCATTTACACTGTGAAAATAGAGTAAAATAAAGGGAAAACGTAACAAACGTACTCTTCATAAAGAACAGTTTTATTCATAAAAATGTAGGTAGTAAAGTTACTTTAGGACACGCTAACCATACTTATTAAGGTGAAATCTTCAGCTCGTAGCTTCTTCTGGCGTCTTTAAGCTGGTGTCTGTGGCCGTGCGGTTCTAGGCGCTTCAGTCCGGAACTGCGCTGCTGCTACGGTCGCAGGTTCGAATCCTGCCTCGGGCATGGATTTGTGTGATGTCCTTAGGGTAGTTAGGTTGAAGTAGTTCTAAGTCAAGATGACTGATGACCTCAGATGTTAGGTCCCATAGTGCTTGGAGCCATTTGAATCATTTTTGGCGTTCTCGCTCGAATCTCCAACAATAGTCAGTCACGTTATGTACATCCATCTACCTTCATACAGTTCCTCCATGACCTTCAAATCGTGGTGGAATCGCTCACCATGTTCATTACAGACTGCACCAAGATCTTCCGGGAAGTCAGAAAGTGGCTCAGTAGAAGATGCAGTTTGATGCTCATTTTGAAGCCAATAATTCTGAAGCTGTCCCAGAGATGCTGGGGAATTTCGGTGCAATTCTCTGTTCATGTGTTTATAACATAGTTTTGACAATGTTTCTGAATGCCAAAGCAGCACTCTTTTCAAGTTCTGTAATTTTTCCGATGATATACCCAACTGTGGCGAACTTCCGAATCTGTGGACCTTCAAAGACACCTGCCTTTTGTGCCAATTGATTCAGCTCATACTGCTTACATCCCTTATGAACGGAATAATCTTCAGTACCAAACTCTCCGTCGTTGGGGTCATTTAGATCTTCAGCAACCGCTTATTCCTGTATTTCCGAAAACGGCAATTCTTTGAAAACTGGCATTTGGATTTCAGCTGGTGATAAACTAGGTTACTATATTTTTCCTTTGTTTTTCTTGTTGTATCATGACGTTTTCACTGGTACAAAAGCATCAATCACTTGATTGATTTCTGCTCTCACCAAATCATAGGTACACAATTATAGTTTATCAGGTGTTCCCTTCGTCTAAATTCCATCGTTTATTTGGATCACAAATTTTCATTTTAAACTAGGCCAAATATGCATGACTGACAAATGTACTGTTTTTCCGTCGACGTGGAATGGTACAACTCCCTCTCTCTCTCTCTCTCTCTCTCTCTCTCTCTCTCTCACACACACACACACACACACACACACACACACACACAGGTGCTCGTGCAAGCTCGCTAATCGGGAATGTTTGAGCACTTAGGATGCGAACTGCCAGAGGCAGACATAAAGGAAGAATTTAGCTCATATATAAATCAAAACTAAACATGCTAACTTTTTATACAAGGATTCTGAACTCCACGTCGGAATGCTCTTCACTAAATTTTAACTACACACAATGTCTCACTTCATTGTCTCAAGCGTAGGCAAATTGGTTTAGGCAGTATGGTCTGGTACGGCCTCATTCAATTCTACCCTCGCCGGTCGGAGAGGATTTATGTTAGCCAATAGGAGAGCAATAGTGCTTGGTGTGCTCGGAGCTCGATCCCACGCAGTGCAGTCGCTTGCTCATTAGATGTAGAGAAACAAAAAACTTGACATGGTAACAGAAAACTAACTACAGTTATGAAATGAGCACTCTAAAGCAGCTCAAAAATCAAACTCAACACATTGTTCCTCAGTGGTAACTGTCATAAATAAAATATACACACATCAGTTTTGCATCACCTCGGTTTCGAGAGTTCTGTAACCTGTACAGAAAATTTTAGTAGAGATTAACGTAAACATCACTTACGATCTTTTTATTGCTCATGACAACTACACATTGCATGTTGAACCACCATACAGCGAGACCTTCAGAGGTGGTGGTCCTGACTGCTGTAGGCACGGGTACCTCTAATACTCAGTAGCACATCCTCTTGCATTGATTTATGCCTTTATTCGTCGTGGCATATTATTCACAAGTTCATCAAGACACTGTTGGTCCAGACTGTCCCACTCCTCAACGGCGATTTGGCGTAGATCCCTCAGAGTGGTTGGTGGGTCACATAAACAGCCCTTTTCAATCTATCCCAGGCATATTCGATAGGATTCATGTCCGGAGAACATGCTGGTCACTCTAGTCGAGCGATGTCGTTATCCTGAAGGAACTCACTCACACGATGCGCACGATTGGAGTGCGAATTGTCTCCATGAAGACTAATGCCTCGACAATATGCTGCAGATATGGTTGCACTGTCGGTCGGAGGGTGGCATTCACGTATCGTACAACCGTTACGGCGCCTTCGATCACCACCAGCGGCGTACGTCGGCACCACATAATACCACCCCAAAACTGCAGCGAACTTCCACCTTGCTGCACTCACTGGACAGTGTATCTAAGACGTTCAGCCTGACCGGGTTGCCCCCAAACACATCTCTGGCGATTGTCTGGTTGAAGGCGTATGCGACACTCACCGGTGAAGAGAACGTGATGCAAATCCTGAGCGGTCCATTCGGTATGTTGTTGGGCCCATCTGCACCGCGCTGCATGGTTTCGTGGTTGCAAGGATGGACCTCGCCATGGACGTCGGGAGTGAAGTTGCGCATCATGCAGCCTATTGCGCACAGTTAGAGTCGTAACATAGCGTCCTATGGCTGTACGAAGAACATTATTCAACATAGCGGCGTTGTTGTCAGGGATCGTCCGAGCCATAATCCGTAGGAAGCGGTCACCCACTGCAGTAGTACTCCTTGGGCAGTCTGAACGAGGCCTGTTATCGACAATTCTTGTCTCTCTGTATCTCCTCCATGTCCGAACAACAACGCTTTGGTTCACTCCGAGACGCCTGGACACTTCCCTTGTTGAGAGCCCTTCCTGGCACAAAGTAACAATGCGGACGGAATCGAACCGCGGTATTGCCCATCTAGGCATGGTTCAACTACAGACAACACGAGCTCAAGCATGGTTGTTTACAGTTTTGGGTGGGTTTAGTGACATCTCTTAACTGTCAACGGGACTGTGTCTGTGATGCAATATCCACAGTCAACATCTGTCCTCAGGAGTTCTGGGAACCGGGGTGATGCAAAACTTTTTTGAAGCGTGTATATTATCTCAAATTATTAAAACATACTGACTTTCCGTCTTTCCTATTCTGCCGTGTTGAACATCACGGCTATCTAACCTGGGCCCAGAGATCATGATCGTGGTGTGTGCGGCACTGCCGTCGCCAGAGGGCGACAGCTGCGGACATTTGATGGACGCTAGCGCTGCCCGGCCGAGCTGGGTAGAGGCCTGGCAGATGGTGGTCTGTCAGTTGACTCGATTGAGAACAGTAACATCTCGCGGAAGTCAGTGCTGGGTCTGTGACCAGTTCCTGTGGCGCGTCTGACATGCGGGACGACGGCTATGGTAGCGAATAAGGCTGGCATATAGGGCTTGGCTTAGAGATGAATGGACGATAGTAGTCAGTTCCTGGGGCGTCACGGAAGGAGCCAAGTCCATGGGCCTCGGGGAGATGGTTATGTCGGGTGGTGCCACACGTAACAGCAGTCAGCAGCACAGACGGAGAGGGTCACTGCAGACAACAGCCTGGTGTAGTGGTTGCTGTCTTCTCCATATGGATGCACGGTCTTGCAATGGAGGCAAGGGAACGGCCTCAGAACATCATAAGCAGGCACAATTGAGTGCTTTTAAAGTGAATGGTAGTGTCCTAGTCGTACTGAGTTTGGGGCTGTGCACAGCGTTGTGTTTGAATGTGCACTAAGTCTGCCCACTTGTAAATGACTTCTTGGACATAAGCTTCTAAGGGCTTGTTTGTGTTTGTGGCACGCGGGGCACTTGACAGTGTGTGTTTTCTGAGAGAGCAGGTCTGATTAGTCAGTTCACGCCGCGACTGTGATTCAGCAGACTGCATATAGATTTAACGCCTATGCGACTACTGTCTGTGTTGACAGTGACTTTAAGAATTTATTCTGTATTGGTTTTACGAATCTGGACTGTTTTTCACAACGACTGTGAATCAGTCATTTTCAGAGTTGATTCTGCACTAATTTCTTGCATTTAAACCAGCGATTCATGAATGTACATTAAAACGGATTCCTGATTACCTTATAGGAATGAATCGTCGTGAATGTAATAGAATAGATATTTCTTTAGGCATATGTGTGAGTGTTATGGGTAGACAGTGTCCTACGCGTTGATGATGGTAGTGTAAAGCTTTCTATAAAAATTTTGTCTGCATGTGAGATAACTAAGTATACTGATTTCAAAAACTTTCTCCTTATGCAATGTGTGCTTCAGGTATCGTATTCACCTACTGAGCAATACTGGCTGTTTGTTGGCCCTGTGCTGTGCAAGTGCACAGTCTCGTAAAATACAGCTTCAAACTTTAAGAAACATAAAATCTGAGATAAAGGAAATTAATCTAATTAAATGGCAAAAGAAAGTAATTGAGTGCTCACTGAAAACTATATATATATAAACCGAAGTACATTACAAACGTTGAGTAATATGAAGTGCCACATTTGACTTTGAATATCCACAAAAATAAATTACTGGTCTACTTGAAAGAAATTAACTGTTTGAAATTACCATTAATGGTCACTGGAAGTTAATATACTACCTAGGACGACACTACAATCCTGACTACACACTCATTGCCCAAGAATATAAGGTAAGATCTACCCTGCTCAGCATGTTGTTTTTGTGTCTGATACGCTGATTTTCTTCAAAGCAAATACAAATTAGCAAATTCAGCAGCTAAAGATGAATAATCTACCGACCATTTTTTTATTTAATTTTTTATTTTTTGTTTGCTTGTCAGAAACAATCTGTGACTTCGTGTGGCGTATGGTGAAAGGCACACACTACAAAATCTTCACGATTTTACTATGAATCGTGGATGTGGGTTTTACTTAAAAAAATCATTTTCAAGAAATCAAACTCTGATTATTGGCAAAAAGATGGCACAATGTAAGAAGACTCTGTTGTTGTTGTGGTCTTCAGTCCTGAGACTGGTTTGATGCAGCTCTCCATGCTACTCTATCCTGTGCAAGCTTCTTCATCTCCCAGTACCTACTGCAACCTACATCCTTCTGAATCTGTTTAGTGTATTCATCTCTTGGTCTCCCTCTACGATTTTTACCCTCCACGCTGCCCTCCAATGCTAAATTTGTGATCCCTTGATGCCTCAAAACATGTCCTACCAACCGATCCCTTCTTCTAGTCAAGTTGTGCCACAAACTTCTCTTCTCCCCAATCCTATTCAGTACCTCCTCATTAGTTACGTGATCTACCCACCTTATCTTCAGCATTCTTCTGTAGCACCACATTTCGAAAGCTTCTATTCTCTTCTTGTCCAAACTAGTTATCGTCCATGTTTCACTTCCATACATGGCTACACTCCATACAAATACTTTCAGAAACGACTTCCTGACACTTAAATCTATACTTGATGTTAACAAATTTCTCTTCTTGAGAAACGCTTTCCTTGCCATTGCCAGTCTACATTTTATATCCTCTCTACTTCGACCATCATCGGTTATTTTACTCCCTAAATAGCAAAACTCCTTTACTACTTTAAGTGTCTCATTTCCTAACCTAATTCCCTCAGCATCACCCGACTTAATTTGACTACATTCCATTATCCTCGTCTTGCTTTTGTTGATGTTCATCTTATATCCTCCTTTCAAGACACTGTCCATTCCGTTCAACTGCTCTTCCAAGTCCTTTGCTGTCTCTGACAGAATTACAATGTCATCGGCGAACCTCAAAGTTTTTACTTCTTCTCCATGGATTTTAATACCTACTCCGAATTTTTCTTTTGTTTCCTTTACTGCTTGCTCAATATACAGATTGAATAACATCGGGGAGAGGCTACAACCCTGTCTCACACCTTTCCCAACCACTGCTTCCCTTTCATGCCCCTCGACTCTTATAACTGCCATCTGGTTTCTGTACAAATTGTAAATAGCCTTTCGCTCCCTGTATTTTACCCCTGCCACCTTCAGAATTTGAAAGAGAGTATTCCAGTTAACATTGTCAAAAGCTTTCTCTAAGTCTACAAATGCTAGAAACGTAGGTTTGCCTTTTCTTAATCTTTCTTCCAAGATAAGTCGTAAGGTCAGTATTGCCTCA
Organism: Schistocerca nitens; assembly: GCF_023898315.1. Taxonomy (NCBI): domain Eukaryota; kingdom Metazoa; phylum Arthropoda; class Insecta; order Orthoptera; family Acrididae; genus Schistocerca; species Schistocerca nitens. The sequence continues at coordinate 446,767,899 of NC_064615.1, forward strand.
CGTGTTCCAACATTTCTACGGAATCCAAACTGATCTATCCCGAGGTCGGCTTCTACCAGTTTTTCCATTCGTCTGTAAAGAATTCGCGTTAGTATTTTGCAGCTGTGACTTATTAAACTGATAGTCCGGTAATTTTCACATCTGTCAACACCTGCTTTTTTTGGGATTGGAATTATTATATTCTTCTTGAAGTCTGAGGGTATTTCGCCTGTCTCATACATCGTGCTCACCAGATGGTAAAGTTTTGTCATGACTGGCTCTCCCGAGGCCATCAGTAGTTCTAATGGAATGTTGTCTACTCCCGGGGCCTTGTTTCGACTCAGGTCTTTCAGTGCTCTGTCAAACTCCTCACGCAGTATGTTATCTCCCATTTCGTCTTCATCTACATCCTCTTCCATTTCCATAATATTGTCCTCAAGTACATCGCCCTTGTATAAACCCTCTATATACTCCTTCCACCTTTCTGCCTTCCCTTCTTTGCTTAGAACTGGGTTGCCATCTGAGCTCTTGATATTCATACAAGTGGTTCTCTTCTCTCCAAAGGTCTCTTTAATTTTCCTGTTGGCAGTATCTATCTTACCCCTAGTGTGACAAGTCTCTACATCCTTACATTTGTCCTCTAGCCATCCCTGCTTAGCCATTTTGCACTTCCTGTCGATCTCATTTTTGAGACGCTTGTATTCCTTTTTGCCTGCTTCATTTACTGCATTTTTATATTTTCTCCTTTCATCAATTAAATTCAATATTTCTTCTGTTACCCAAGGATTTCTATTAGCCCTCGTCTTTTTACCTACTTGATCGTCTGCTGCCTTCACTACTTCATCCCTCAGAGCTACCCATTCTTCTTCTACTGTATTTCTTTCCCCCATTCCTGTCAATTGTTCCCTTATGCTCTCCCTCAAACTCTCTACAACCTCTGGTTCTTTCAGTTTATCCAGGTCCCATCTCCTTAAATTACCACCTTTATGCAGTTTCTTCAGTTTCAATCTGCAGTTCATAACCAATAGATTGTGGTCAGAATCCACATCTGCCCCAGGAAATGTCTTACAATTTAAAACCTGGTTCCTAAATCTCTGTCTTACCATTATATAATCTATCTGATACCTTTTAGTATCTCCAGGATTCTTCCAGGTATACAACCTTCTTTTATGATTCTTGAACCAAGTGTTAGCTATGATTAAGTTGTGCTCTGTGCAAAATTCTACAAGGCGGCTTCCTCTTTCATTCCTTCCCCCCAATCCATATTCACCTACTATGTTTCCTTCTCTCCCTTTTCCTACTGACGAATTCCAGTCACCCATGACTATTAAATTTTCGTCTCCCTTCACTACCTGAATAATTTCTTTTATCTCGTCATACATTTCATCAATTTCTTCATCATCTGCAGAGCTAGTTGGCATATAAACTTGAACTACTGTAGTAGGCATGGGCTTTGTGTCTATTTTGGCCACAATAATGCGTTCACTATGCTGTTTGTAGTAGCTAACCCGCACTCCTATTGTTTTATTCATTATTAAACCTACTCCTGCATTACCCCTATTTGATTTTGTATTTATAAAGAAGACTCTAATAATCACAAAATTCCCTCATTACGAAGAAACTTTAAACATACCTTTAAAATTACTCAAAAATCTTCTCTTTCAGTATAAAGAACAAGCAAGTATTATAAATGAGTTTGCATCTCCATAATAAAATATTCCAAATAGTTTCATCCAGATTCACAAATAACAGATTTTAGTCTCTGACAAATTCAACTCCTCGCTGCTATGGCTCAGATAAGAATGCCCCAGCACTGCACAACTGACTGACTAGCAAGTCAACCACAGCTAAAACTAAACACAGAACCAAGGATCTCATTCACTACCCACGCAATGCGCTCATTTACCTCTGACCCCGTAGAGTAAAGGTGAATTATTTACAGTAGCAAAGTAGTTGCAATCAAGGTTTAGTTACAGGTTTTAACTCTGATCATAAGTAAGTTACGTATTACCTGGCTTAGCATGTTTTCAGTTATCTTGTATTGTGAGGGCAGCTTGCCCTGTGTTTTAAATTATTATGCTGCTATCTAATTTCTCGTTATAATGGCAAAATGATATTGTTCGAAGTTTTACCTTGTTCCTCTTTTGTTAACGTCTTTATTCGAGTATTCTAAACCTGCTTAAGTCTTATAAGCTAGAGAGATTTGTATTAATTTACAATAAATGGTTTCGGCTTTATTTCTTAAAATTTTCGGTGATAAACAAATTATTGTTAAATTGTTAAACTGAGCTCCACATCTTCACAACCACCAGTCTGAAACTAACTCCGCCTAAATCCCTCTCTACGCTAAGAGTTTCTTAATTGATAAATGACTGTCCCATTCCTCCCTTGGGTTGTCCTGTTCCTTCAAGATAGCGGAAGGGCTGGATCGACTGACATGTGCTTAAAATATTTAACTTCAATTTACCACATGCAGTTAAATATCCTATCTTTTTTTCTAGAGTAATAAGAAGTTTAAAGCTATGGTCTTGTGCAGCATATTTTAATGCAAACAAATGCAGAATAATTTTTTAATAAATGTGCTCCATTCCTCCCATTTCTCTCGTATCTGACACAACAGGAAAGTATCCCCTGCCTTTCTAGAGATATAAGCAAGCATATAACTGCTTTGTTAGGAGTTAATCCATTACACTCTTAATACATCCACTCTAACTGAAAGTACGTTAAATTTCTCATAAATAGAATGTGTTGTCGGTTGTAACATCTTCTCGTCGCCATCTCACAAAGTTTACATTCTGCTTAGCCTCCACTTTCTTCAGTATCACAATCTTATAACAGAATACCACATTTCTTAAAAAAAAAAGTGTGACTCATGTTTCAGAATAGATATTTTAGTGGACGGTAGAGCCCTCAGAACCCTCTCATGATCACAGATGGCAGTCATAAAGGGAATGTATATGAAGCTATTTCGAATAACGAAACTGGAAAGATTATTTGATGTTTCATGTTGTCTCGGTGAAATTCTCGATTTCCAGCAGTCTTGCATTTGCATTATGCATCCGACAAAGAAAGAAACGCGTGGCAGTTACTTTATATGGACTTCTTGAAATCAGGGGAAACTTTTCAGCAGGACTTCCTTACAGTGTTTTCTTGGCATCTTTACGTGACCACTGTGCTCTCAGAACTGAAAAGTGCGGCGTTACGTGATAGACATGCGTACTAGAGACAATGTGCAACACATCTGCACAAAGCTTCCCCGGATTTTCACTGTGGTTTTAATTTTTCGTCTGATCGGAGGCTGATAACAATATAGCATAATAATCAGTTACAAGGGTTGTTGAGGTCCATCTGTCCTGTATCGTGATGGCAGTAAATCTGAAGACCCACAATTAGTTTCTGACTTGTGAAACAATTTCGAGGTTGAAATTCAACAGTTACAGAAAGGGACATGAAACCATACGTGGCTCCTCCACACACTTACATAGCTACATGATACAGTGATTTGGTAGATAACTGCAAGATAACTAGGCATTCCTAGTTATCATGAAACAGGACGAACCTCGATCCAAAAACTACCAAGTCAATATTAGCTTAAAAAAGGACATAAATAAAGAAAAGCTTTCTCTATTACTCCTACGTGAAATATTCATTACCGAGTATACATCTTGTGTCAGACGCTATGGAAACACATCGTCTCAATGTAGGGTCTTACTATAGAGGCTTCTGGCTTTAAGACTTGGGGAAAAGCATAACAGCAGCCCATTCAAGAGTAATCTTTCACTTCCGGTGGGGAACTGCGAAAAGCCAGGAAGACGTCTACAGCGGTTGCTGGTAATGCTTGAGGCGCTTATTATCATTGTTCACGCCATGTTAGACCCAGAGAAAGACGATAGAGCACTTGTTGCACTAGACAAGTTGGAGGGTCGCACCTGATGAAGGTAACGAGTTACGCTACCGAAGTACGACGCTGATATCTGGCAGAACACCCGACAACCCAAGTTGTCAATAAGATGTAGTTTTTATGCATATTGAACTAATAATACATACAAAAATTTTTACCGAAAATATCTCGAGAAACGATGTTTCAAAACTGTGTGCAGCATAAAATAAAAACGGTACAGCCTGTTGACTTCTACCTTTGACTTCCGAAAAGTAAACGATTTTTTTGGGAGTTTGTATACTGCTAATATACGAAATTTGTTAATACTACAAGTTTATTTGTGAAAAATAAAAAATTGAACCGAAGTTCCCTTAGCACCTTATAGTAAAATTTAAGGTTATTTAATTGCGGTTAGGCATAAGTTCCCATAAATTTAATGTAGTATCGCGTGATGTTACTCATTTTTTATTTTTGAGGGACTGCACTGCACGCATACTACCTACTTCAAACTCTCAGGCCCTTGATCAAACCATAAGTATGGGAGCCATTTTTGTTTTGAAAATTTAAAATAAACTTAAAACAAAATTTAAAGTATGATCAGTCATAATCCATAGACAGATCCTTTGTATGTCTTTTCATTGTCTCAAAAAAAAAATCCAAAACTCTGTCTATTTTGATCATTTGAATGAGAACCTGACCTTAACCTGGTGGCTACACGTAAGAGATTTGAAGCTCCGCTCAGCGCCGCTAACACAAAGTATTTATGTTGATGATAACAATAAAAAAAGTGCGTTGTTTCTGTGTTGCTTGAAGTGATTACGTAAATGAGAGTAAGATTCGCCTTCGACGTTTCGTGCTTTTGTACACTTCGCGCCTGATGATGGCATACTAACAAGCTGCGCCGCACACGTCCGGGGTATCGGCACCGTTGCTCGGCTGCACTCGTTAAGTGCAGGTGTGCGGAGGCTGGGGCGGCCACGCCCTGAGGCGCCACCTGCTAATCCCGCCCGCGAGCACACGCCGCTCCCGCGCCGCCGCTTGTGTGCAGAATTCTGCGCCGCGCGCCCGTAATAAGCTTAGCCGCAATTCCGCAGCCCGGCCGCGGTGCGTGTAATAAGCTTACGGCGGGGCATTAATCGGCCATTCCCGTCACGCCCGCCGCCGCGGGAGTCCGCTGTACACCGGTACGGCACAGTACAGCAGTACAGAACACGTACGGCGCCAGTCCCAGAAATGCGCCGCCTTCCCTTTGGCGGGGAGTTCGCCTCGGAACTTTATTAGCACTGCCGCGCCGTGCTTAGACGCCGGAATTGCTCCGTCTTCCCCGGCTTCGACGAGCGCAGCACATGTTCCAGCGTCGCGTATCCCACTGTACAAGGCTCAGAAACTAGACGAACTACGAATTTTTCGCACAGAGATTCGTTTTAAAAAACGAGTTAATTGTAAGAGTATGTTTTGTAAGAAATCCTCGAATACAACGATTCCCATTGTCCAGACACTATAAGTTTTATTTAATATAAATTTACTAGCTTAACGCCCGCTGCTTCGTTCGCGAGGACTAAATGGTCAGCACTGATTTTTTTTTTTTTGTTTCCTCTTAATCGAATTTTTATGTTTCTCACAAATTGCAACATCTTTTAAACCTCTTACTACCAAATTTTTTTATTACACTGAGTAGCGCTGGGTCAGTATGACCCCAAGTAATTAATACGGGATATATAAACAGTATTTTATTTATTTTAATGAACTGACATAAAAGTATACATTACTGATTGAAACCGGGTAAACTATTTATATAAGCACTTACAGATCTAATCTTAATTAAATGATTCAAATGGCTCTGAGCACTATTGGACTTAACATCTGAGGTCATCAGTCCCCTAGAACATAAACCTAACAACCTAAGGACATCACACACCTCCATTCCCGAGGCAGGATTCGAACCTGCGACCGTAGCGGTCACGCGGTTCCAGACTGAAGCGCCTAGAACCGCTCGGCCACACCGTTAACTTAATCCTTGGTCTTGTAGATCCTTACATTTAAAATAAAGTAACACTTTACATTTAAAACAAAGAATCTCTGAATGTTGTTTACAGACAAAAGGAAAGCAACTTCTGCACGTTTCTGAACGTTTTCTATCCACTGAAAGCTCGCATAGCAAGCCCCGTCTAAGTTTTGTCCCCGTATACACTTCTGCTGAAGGAGGAGGACGAGGAAGAGAAGCTTTGGTGCGCCGACTTCTGTTTTTCTGTACTAGACTTGTTCCCAGTTCCAAAAGAAATTCTCTTCTTTTGTTGGTTGGTTGGTTTGTGGAATTGAAGGAATCAGACTGCTACGGTCATCGGTCGCTCTTTTTTAGTAGTTGGTTTTTTTTATTCCAGTCAGTATTTAAGTCCAGCCAAACTATGAAAGCATTTAGGACACTAATATCTAAAATATTATAAGAAATAATAATGGGCCATCTTCTTGTCATACGTTTTCTGGTGTAGGTCCTGATAACTTGTCCAAATTGTCTACACCTGATTTAGTTGCATTATACTCTAGGATTATGGAGGTTTTGCTGCTTCGCCGTCACCCACTTCATCTGTGAAATGCATAGCACCTAGCAATGTCACTATCTTACCCTTTTCTGGGCAATGGGCGACTATTGCAGCTGATTCCTGGAATCCAAAGAGACATGAAGCTGCAATTCTTCCCCTTGCTTCGATAAATTTTGCAGGTAGTTCACTACGACTTTTTCTTAGTATTCCTAGCAAAGTCATTTGTTTTCGTTCTAGTTCCTTTGCCAATTCCAAACTTGTAAAGAAATTTCTGTTATGATATTTCTACCACTCCCGGATAAATGTTCCGTCAATTCTAACACTTCCCTTTTTCCCTGGTTTATTTCTCTGGGCTGGCTTTTGCAATTGCTTGTGTACAACTGCAGGTGTGTGACATAGTAATAAGTGCTGTCACATGCAGCCCACATCTTTATACCACACTTTCCAGGTTTTGGGGGGATGTATTGGCGAAATGGACACCTACCCCTAAAAATTACCAGTTTTTCATCAGCTGTAATATTCTCGTGTGGTTCGTATGCATCATGTAATGTGCTTACCCACTGTTCAAATAAATTTCTTATAGGAGCCAATTTATCGGAGCTACGATTCTGTCGCCAGTGCTGAGCATCATCAAACGAAATACAGCGTAATATTTCTGTGAAGCGGTTCGTACCCATATAACTATTGAAAATAGGTCGGCCATGCTCTTGGTCCCATAAATTCACTTTGCCCTCGTTGTAACCATCGTACACACCCGCAAGAATAAGCAGGGCAAGAAAATATTCAAATTCCTCTCTATCTAGATCTGTCCACTTGTTACCGAAAGTAATGTTACCTTCTTTGTTGATCCACTTTAAAATAATCTGGAAAATCCTGGGCCTCATAAATAATTCAAATGCTGACTGCACAGTATTTATGCCTCATGGAACCTGGAACCATCTTCATATATTTCGTGCTGACTTTCTCCCATGTAATCCAACAGGATTTCTTTCCCATGCTTCATTTCCATTTACCAACCTGAAAAGAACGGGATTACTATTTTACATATCTACATACGTATAATTATTATTAGTACTATCATTAAAGTTTTTGCAAACACCAACATCGAAGAGTCTTGGGGACAATATAGCAAGTCCATGAACCACCACTTGTGCACTCACAAAAAAAAAGAAAAAAAATAATGTCCTTAGAACCAGCAATGCTGTTAACCAGTCCCTTGCTGAAATATCAACACACATTGGAACACTAACAGCCCTTTTTTCTCACCTATTGTGCATATACTATGACCAACAGAAACGTGTGCAGTAAAATGAAACTTAATTTGAAGAACTAGTGTCTATACAATTACAAATTTACGACATGAGAATACAATTACAAAGGTAAAAAATACATCACTAAAGAACATAATAACACAGATAACATTTGTAGTAATACAGGCTTTACAAAAGAATAACAATAAACATATACATCAATGTTACAGGAATTGTGAAATAAGTAAATAAATAAAAAATTAGAAGATCTTTCAAAACATGAAATTCGCATATGGGCATAGAACAGAATAGAATAAATAATGTCTAAACAGCTTTACAAAGTGAATAAGATATTATTAACGCAAATTATATTTGAGAATAACAGTATTTCTCATCATAGTGAAAGTAGGTGAGTATTAGAAAAATTCTACAACATAATCTTTTCAGATAAACACATAAAGACAGGAAGAACATAACTACACAAACACAAAGCGGAATAACACAAAAGGAAAGGACAGGGTTTGTTTTCAGTATGACATTTGGTACAGCAGTATTTATCGTATTTGATTTGCAAACAAAACTTTCTTTACTTTTTGAAGATTTCCCCCTTAGAACATTATTCCCAAACAGTCCTATCTAAATCATACTTTTTTGTTCATATCCTCTTTCAAAATAATTTTTCTTCATTGTACACAACTTTTTTTACGAAACCTTTTTCTTATACCTTCTCAATGCATTTCTTCCAATTCGTCACAACTCATTCTCTTATACAGCCTATCCCCTCTTAAGCTAACTTAAATATACTGAGCTCAGATGCATAAACTAAGGGACTAGGCAATTTCAGCAGCACAAAACAATTGACACAAACAGCAATGACAAAAAAATGCAAATTGGCAAAGCAAACAGCAATAAATATAAAGTAACAAAGCAAATGCAACAGTACAACTAACAAGAGCCAACGTGGAGCAACAAGAAAAATAAATCAGTAGTAAAACTGGCAATGTAAAATTCAGTAGAACTATGCCTGGCAAATGCAATAACTTATATCTAAATATGATAAAACTCAAGCAGAAAAAATATTACAGTAAGGATAGGAAATGTCTAATACCTATGTCTGATCCTAACACTAGAGTGATGTATCACGATAACTTATTGTACCAAAAGAAGTTACCAAGTAGTTGAGAAGATTATGTATGTAATTCCTGTGAAGGGAAATGTCTATTTGTGCTCCCTTTTTTAAGAACGTAGATCATAAAATTATCATTTAATGCATCTGTAGACAGAAAGTAGTGCTATTAGTAAATCTATTAAATTTTATTTTAACCATTGCTGCAGTGAACTAGAAACTAGATATTAAACAAAATGAGCAAACATATATATAAAGCAAAGCATGAAACTTCATTCACTAGCCATAGTGCATTTCATATGGCAGTAAAATATCTCTCAACTAGAAAGGCACTAGTCATAATCCGGTGTATAGTCATATAATATCTGTCATCATTTTATAGGCATTTCAGTAAATATCAGAAAGTACTAGCTCCAAAGTGTAATCATATGTTTTCAAGTTTGAGCGTTTCGTATTTGTGATGCTTTCTACAAAGAAATGTCAATAGTGTAGTCAATGGCCTCTTTTTCTCCACCTAATGGCTTTTTTCCAGGCAACTGTCTCACAGCTGGGCGCCCACAATGCATTACATCAAGGTCGCTTACCTTCCTTACCGAAATATTTACGATAGCAGTTTCTGCTACAGTGACAGTCTCATAAAAATTTCACAGGTTGAAAATTTACATTACAAATGTGTAGAAACAAAATCTCATAAATATAACAGTGTCCAAAAAATGCCCGCCTGCATTGTGATACATTCACTCATGTACACACATTTCATAACTCTTAGAGTATGATTCTTGGTTTCCAACATTCTTTTCACAACCCAGCGTCCCTAATCTCTTTTCATTATTCATATATATATAAACACATAATCAACTGCCTCGTATAGCATCATCTTATTGAACATAAAGATATCTCAACATCATAATACACATTGTCATCGCAATAGTAACATCATAAAAACTCAGCCAAATCTCAAAACGTCGTAGTTTTCTCCAATAATTTGAAAACCTAAAATAAATTCTCTGCTCATTTGAATACTGTCATCTACAACAAATGTACTTCAAAATTCATGATTCCATACTAAACACCTCATTCAAAGCTCTCATTGTATCACAATGGTTCCGAAAAAATATGAACAATTGACGAAGTACAGACAAAATACAATGTCATAAGTGTGAAGTAATCCAACTGTGTAACTGCGTAAACATCTGTCACTGAAGTAGTAAAAAATATGTTTATATCTCTCAGTTAAATGACCAGATAGCTGTGTAATTCTGTGTTAGAGAAATATGGTACCGATGTGTAAAGTTGTGAAAACAAATACCATATTAGATAGGGCTCCTAGCGCTTGCCACACGCTTAGTTCACAAAGTAGGCGCGTATCCCATGAGGATAAATGTAATTATACCCTCAGATGTTACAGATTACAGCAATGGAATGAAATGTATCACCGAAAACCTTCTTCATATCTTTGTAATTCAAAAATCTTTAAAAATAAATATTTTAAGTACAAAAATTAATCACTCAAATGTGTGTCCTGTAGCGCTAAACTGTGTGTCTTGCTGTAAGATAATTTCTGTCATTACTTGACGGTAAAAATGTGCCAAGTGTCGTAGTTATAGTCCTCTGTAAGCAAAGCTCTGCAGAAGTAAATGTACTTACCTCGTCATAAACAAAAGTGAAATGCTTTGCGTATATATATCGTAGTTATTATGTTTATTGCCGTGATCAAGAAAGTACTGTACTGTAATGTATTGTTGTACTACGGAAAAGGCTGTTTCATCGTAGCTACATCACAAAGTTACTACTAAAACATGTTTTGCTTTCCAGAATAATATAGAAAAAATTTGCAGATATGAAACAGGTTCACTGCAAAAGCAACAATGTAAATTATGTCACTCATTAGTAGCATTGTGATATAATCGTGTAGCTGTCCAATAAACTAACCACTGTGTCATCTGTTAGCTCTCAGAAATTACTTTAAATCCAGAATGTCTTTTCAAGTAAACCAAAATTTTGCATTAAAATCTCATTAACAGTATATGTTCTAAGTATGTAAGCCTTATAGTCGTTATGTAATCGCGCAACGAACAAGCAAGAATGTACACACAATAACACTGTGTCATCTGTTCACTACAAAAATGCATTCGTAATTACTGCCTTAATAAGTTCCCTAGGTTCTTGCCTGGATAGTTGACTTCAAAACACTGTTAAATGTTAACAGTTTCTAAGTCTGAAAAAGCGTACTGGTAATGTGAAGTGAAACATTTTATGGCAAAGACTAAGTTAAGAAGCAAATTATATCCCAATAAACGGTTTTACATGTGAAATGTGGTACAATCCTTTACTGTTCCTAGTACGTAGAGTTTCAACTTCAACGCAATTATCATGTGGTATATGTCGGTAAAGAACACTGCAATTTTCCTCAAGGTTAGATTATGTTATGTTTCTCAAGCCCAGCTGGCCCACGTGGCCACCTGCAGTGCAAGTCATTGTCTACTGCCTCTTTGTTGGGGCGCATCGCTATGGGGATTTTGAGACCTAACCTCTACAAATTCACCTTGCTGAGAGGGCCCTGAACTGCTTCAATCCCGCCAGTTCTGATGAAGTTCAGGTCTGTCGTTATGATTATATCGTCTGTCGTCATGTCGGTAGTTTCCATAGTTTCTTTCTTGTCGGTCATGCGATGGAAAATTTCTCCCGGAATCGTAACTGTGCGGTGGACCGTTGCGTGTGAAGTTATTCTGTCTCCCTTGATAACAATTATTTTGGTTCCCATATTGTCTGTTTGTCTGATTCTGTCTGTCATAGTCATTACCACAGAGAGGTGATCTTTCCCTGTAATTACTATTACTTTGCCACCGGTTGTCATATTGGTGGTGTCTATTTTGGTCACGATTTGCGTTGTAAGAATAGCCTTGTCGCGTCCAGTTACAATTTCTGTCATCGCGGAATTGTGATGGACGTGACCTGTAATGATTGTTTTCCTGTTTTCGCATCCCACGACTATCTGTGTCAATTTCTAAATCTTGTAAAAGTCCATGAAAACCTTCGATGTCGTCTTTGCAGCGTCCTGCCAAAATAATATGTCTTAAATGTTCAGGCAATTTGATTAAGCAAATGTGGATGAGTTCTGAGGGGCTGTATGGGTTTGACAGGTACTGATTCTTGTGCATCATTTCTTCAAAATATTTGACGAGACTGAAAAATTGAGATTGTTCGAAATGTTTCATCATTATGATGCTATGTTTTATGCGATCTTGAGTAGCTTCAGACCAATATGCTGAGAGGAAGACATGATAAAATTCTCTTTCACTGTGACAATCGTGAATGACCGATCGCATTCTTACAGCTGGTTCATTCTATAAGTAGCCATACATAAATTATAATCTGTGCTCTAATGACCAGCTGGGAGGAAAACAATGAGAGAATTGATGAAGCCATGCTTGTGGATGAATGTCGTTGCCAGAAATCTTAAATGTTTGGAATTTACGTGTAGTAATGAAAAGCTTATAGTCAAAATCTTTATTACGGCGAGTCGCATATAGGTCATTGTTACATCGTGCCGGCGGTTCCATCACAAAATTCGTTGCACTTTGCGAATTTCTTTCATAATTTCGGAAATGCCCTGTGTTATTATTTTGTGGCTTTTCCGTATTTCTATCTCCCTCTTTCCGTATTGGATGGCGAGTGTCCTCTGAAATATGTAATTCTTGTATTACTTGTGCCAACCGATCTTGTACTTCCCGGATTTCTCTTTTGTGTTGCGTATTAATTTGATTCTGATTTTGTTTAAATTTCTTAATTTGTTCATGCTCTTCTGTATAAGTGTAGACTACGGGTCTTGTGTCATCCGGATCATCATCTACCTTTGTAGATAAGTTAGTGAACTGATCCGCAAGCTCAGCTACTTTCTCTGATAATGTACTGATTTCCTCCGTGTGTTTTCTGAACCAAGTTTTATAGTATCTCCTGTGTCCTTTAAGTTTTCCTGAGTTGTTGCAAGTTGTGTAAGCGAATCGATAGATGCAACTGAGTCAATATTAGCTTGCAAGGTCTCGTGATTTTCATGAACAATAGTTTGCAGTTCTTTTATGGCTGCTTCGTGATTCTGTAATGCATTTTCATGATGAGAAAAAATAGGTTGAAAATGCTCACAAATTTGTGTTTTTACGTCATTACAGACTTTTTGACATTTAAATTCGATTTTAAGTAACTCAGCATTTAAATCTTCGCGTGTTCGTTGAAGACTTGTGTCTAACATTTGAAGCTGTTGCTGTGTTAGTCTCTGATTTTGTTCCATTGTGTCTAACTTTTGAAGCTGTTGTCCCATTTGTTTCATTAATTGTAATAACAATGCACTGGTATCTGAAACATGTGTGTCTGTATTTTTCGGCAGTGCATTTGCACTGGCAACATTCGCATTTTGAAAAGCAGAAAATGTCTCTTGGCTTGATTGAGAAACGGGTAATCACGCAAAACTTAAATCTAAAGCATTTACCAGTTTGTGTCTTGTCATTTCGGATTCCTGGGGGAGCTGTTGCCGACCAATCGATCGACATTACTACCATGTTCACTAGCTGTTTCACTGCCCACACCATTATTTATTGCCTGGTCCATTTCCCTATACACAATAACCAAATTACTATGTTGCACATTAGTTAACTTATTACACGGTTGCGCTAACACACTACTCTCGTCTTCACTGTCATTTCTCAGTTTACTTTGGAGCCTAGCATTACGTTTTTCACACGCCATAATTGTCCTAATATTTCACACGATAACACAGAAAAGCACAATTTGAAGAGTAAAATAAGAAAACACATTAACATAGCACTGAAAATAATATCCAATCAACTGCAAGCACAGCTGCGAAATATCCGGTGCAAATCTACATGCATGCCACAACTGTTTTACTGTACATCAATGAAAAACTACAACTACAAAGGAGATTCTCTCTACAATTACGCGCTAGTAATAAACAATACTACACTAATTACACAAACTACAAGAAAAAATCTGAAGATGCCAATGAGGTGTATCCTCGGCTAAGGGTCGACATATGAAACGTCCCATTAGAAAAATTAGTGAATTACTGTGCTGGTAAACATCTTACGTTATTTGATTTTCAAACAGCTGAGCAGAACAGAACGTACTCATTCTCTCTTTACTTATTCTGATCAACACTAAACTGACACACAATATTTTTTAGCGCAACGCAATCTGACTTTCAATAATCCCTACAAAAGAATGGCCCTGACTAACAATAACCTATACCTTTCAGGAATCACTTTCCTCACAAAAATCTTCGTTACTCGAACTACTGCAATACAGTGGCGCCAATACTGCCAGCTAAATAAAAAGTTCTAACTACTGAAGGCACTAAGGTACAGTTTGCAAATGAAAGATTTTGATAGAGAACAAACAATGTATTTACCTTAATAGTGTTCAAAAGTCAACATATACATATCTATCACTTCATGTCATCCATCTCAATAAATTTCCTTTTTGTGGTGGACACACGTCCAGATCGTCCGTTCTCAAAACTCTGGCATCTCTCTCTCCACATCCACCACTGCTGGCGGCTCATCTGCAACTGCACAACGCTGCGTGCTGTTCACATCCAACTGCCCAACACTACACAAGCGAATATTCCAACAATGAGTGCATCCAGCCACAGACTGCACACAGCACAGTCAGTGATTTTCATACAGAGTGCTATGTGGCGTTACCATTCTTATGTCCTTCCCAGCGGCTATTCGCTGTTATATCAGCATGTGGCTCCTCCCCTGCACTTCAGAGATGGATCCCTGTACTTCCGACACAGGGCTAGTGGCTAGACTGGCTGGAGCAAATCTGTAGTGCTAGACTAATAGCTAAAATACCCTTTCTGCGTCCATCACTTATCGATGAGACTGGTTAGAGCTACTGTGTAGCACTCGATCAATGGGAACTACTCCTCCCCAAATTCTAAACTTCAGAACCAGAGGAAAAAATTGGTATTTTCCTACTGATTTTGAGTTTCCCACCACTTTTGGAATTTCCTGCAAATAGCAGAAGTGGAGTTAGGCTGTGCTAGTATTCTAGGTCACCCATATTGGATTGTGAGGTCATAGTTACACCGCACAAGTATTCCAAAGACGATGAAATAGATTATCTTACTCTTCCACACTAGAGATACACAAATTGATTTTTTATAAGTAAAGAATATTTTATTATTTACTGATACTGTTATTTTGTCCTCTACAATTCAACGTAATTAGAATTTGAATTTACTGCCGAAAATTCGAATTTCCCATCAAAGTTCGAATTTCCGCCGATTTTTGAATTCCCACCGATTTTTGAATTTCCTGCCATTAGTGGCAGAGAAGGGAGGTCTGGGGATTTACCAGGGGGAAAGGGATAACTAATTCATCAATTCAATTAATTAGCCAATTAATTTGATTTCACCGGTGCTCCAGAATCAGTGAGGGAGGAATGGGAGGGCTAGGAGTTTCCCAGAGAGGGGGGGGGGAGAGGGACGAGAGTTTTAATGGATCAGTTTAATTTATTTGCCGATTACCTTGTTATCAAAAGTGCACCATATTCCCATTTGTACCACTACTCTCGTTAGTGTGATGTGACTATCTTGTTGCCGGCCGTTGTGGCCGAGCGGTTCTAGGCGCTTCAGTCTGGAACCGCGCCACCGCTACGGTCTCAAGTTCGAATCCTACCTCGGGCATGGATGTGTGTGATGTCCTTAGGTTAGTTAGGTTTAATTAGTTCTAGGTTCTAGGGGACTGATGACCTCAGATGTTAAGTCCCATAGTGCTCAGAGCCATTAGAACCATTTGAACCATCTTGTTATCGTACATTCTCCTGACCACTGCTGCCGGCAATCACATACAGTGGCTACTTTCCTGACAAATCCTTCTGCAATACAGCAGAATGAACATACAGCTTCTTCTAGTACTATTACATGACCGCATTCAAACTTAGTGAGCTGCTGATAATGGCATCTTCATCCTCTTAAAGTCATTGTTGACTAACCTCAACCCACTGCATTCAATCTCAAAGGCAAGTAATATTCACTACCGTTACGGCGCATATTAAAACAAACCTAACTGGCATCCTAGTAGTAGAGCTACCAGGTCAACTCTAACGCCATTTGCACAAAATTTGAAAAGATGTCATCTTTCAGATGTATAAACACGCCTATCAATTGTCATTTATCTCACACATCTTTCTTGGTTTTTTTTTGTCAGTGTATGAGATAAATTTAAAAAAAATTAAATTAATGTTCCCTGTCTAAAGGACTACAGTTCATCTTGCTAAAGAGTTTAGTTCTCACATACAAGATCCCTTATTTTGTTGTAATACAAACGCCGTTATGCAAGTAAATGTGAAAATAATACACTTGCTCAAGAAAGCATCCTTAACAGACTCTGAGTACTTTGTCATATTTTAAGTTAAGATGAAATTGAAAAGTATGGTAACCAGTAATGTCCCTTTCATTAAAGCACTCAAGTCGTCCAACTGATGCCACTTTGTCCCCAGGATACCGTACTATAGCTACTACAGTCACCCAACCATTTCCATGATCATTCTCAGCAATATTATCGAGAGTGAAATTGAACACAGCTCCGCGAAACACTGAAGGGCGGTGTAAAAACACTTGACCGCTTACAGGTGGAGCATTTAATTCAATATCATCTACAGCTATATAAACTGTTAGACGCGGACGTCTTCTCCTCATGTAATAGCGCGGCATGATAAATGTGTCTCGCTGCTGCGCTCGGTGCTGCTGCTCTTGCGGCTGCTCGACGACTGACGCCGTCTTCTGAAAAACGTTACTTACCTACAGCGCCTGGATGTCGCCGGAAGCGCTTATCAGTGGGCGCGGCAGAAAAGTTTTGAATTTTGAGTTACGACCGCCTTGTTGTAACTAGAGGCGGCCTGCAGGGGCAACTACAGCAACCCACACAACATCTGCTGCGCCACAGCGCAGACCTCTAGTTACAACAAGGCGGCCGTAACTCTAAACAACGAATGGGTTGTTAGTTCCAGTAAGATACTTTATACACATTGAATACTCTTTGGCCACAAGACACAATTCATTGTCAGTTTGACTTAATTAAGGCTGACAGAACCATTAAAACGTGGTTACCTACAGGAAATAGTACACGTATTTCACCACATGTAACAATATACTTTATGCATAAAAACGATATTACAAGAGATGTTGAAGGCGAGAAAATATGTTTTATTGTCTGATGAACAAAGAAAGTTACATAAATTTTTGTAATAAACTCACAACGAAAATATTTTCGTTTATTCTTTTATTTCCCATCTCTATATAATACATATTATTATTGTTGTTGTCAGCTTGTAATTGATTTGTAATCAAAATGTGGATGAAATATTACTGTAAAACAATTACCGAAATTACAGATGTACTTAGAATCATATATAGAAGAAATGGTGGAATTCTTAATCACTTCAAAACAGACTTAGAAAATGGTCATTTCAAGAATTTAATTTAAAATCACTACTCATTGGTGAGGTATAAAACAACGAAAGGTGGAATTTACTGAAAAATCTGACGCATGCATAAATGGAGTACAGAAGAAAAAAAAATGGTTCGTAAGAGAAAGAAAGTAAATATAACTGCGAGACTGTACAATACTTTACATACAAATCTCTTTGCGCAGTATGCAAACTGGAGAGATCATATGCAGACGTGAAACATTATGGAATGTTTGTGTATTTGTGTGTGTCTGTGTCTGTGTGTGTGTGTGTGTGTGTGTGTGTGTGTGTGTGTGTGTGTGTGTGTGTGTGTGTGTGTATATATGTGTGTAGTCAATGAACCCAGTTTACGCAATTCAGATGAAGCTTTCACAACTTTTGAAAATAACATAGTAATGCTAGTATTTTGATAAATAACCAGATAGAGTAAAACTGTATGCCAGACAGAGACTCGAACTCGGGACATTTGCCTTTTGCAGGCAAGTGCTCTACAAACTGAGCTCCCCAAGCACGACTCACGACCCGTCCTCACAGCTTTACCTCCACCAGTACCTCGTATTCTACCTTCCAAACTTCACAGAAGCTCTCCTGCGAACCTTGCAGGACTAGCACTCCTGGAAGAAAGGATATTGCGGAGACATGGTACTGGCTTAAGTAAAGCTGTGAGGACGGGTCGTGAATCGTTCTTTGGTAGCCCAATTGGTAGAGCACTTGCCCGTGAACTGCAAAGGTTCCGAGTTCGAGTCTCGGTCTGGCACACAGTTTTAATCCGACAGGAAGCTTCACATCAGCGCACACTCCGCTGCAGAGTGAGAATTTCATTCTGAATAACGGAATAACGAGACACTTTGAACATTGTGAGCTATATACCGATTCGATATTTCATTTTAATGGTCCTGTTAAACTATTGCAAAATAATTTTATTTAAAAAGCGGATAAAGTGTCACTAGAAGCCTTCCTAGGAGACAATCTCCATTCCTTCCGAACTGACTATGCAAATGTAGACGAGATGTGGCTGAAACTCAAAGATGTAGTAGCAACAGCAATTGGGAGATTCATACCTCATAAATTGGTAAGAGATGGAACTGATCCCCCATGGTACGCAAAACAGGTCCGAACGCTGTTGCAGAGGCAACGGAAAAAACATGCAAAGTTCAGAAGAACGCGAAATCCCGAAGATTGTCTAAAATTTACAGAAGCGCGAAATTTGGCACGGACTTCAATGCTAGATGCCTTTAATAGGCTCCACAACGAAACATTGTCTCGAAATTTGGTAGAAAATCCGAAGAAATTCTCGTCGTATGTAAAGTACAAAAGCGGCAAGACGCAGTCAATACCTTCGCTGCACAGGGCCGATGGTACTGTTACCGACGACTGTGCCGCTAAAGCGGAGTTATTGAACGCAGCTTTCCGAAATTCCTTCACCAGGGAAGACGAATGGAATATTCCAGAATTTGAAACACGAACAGCTGCTAGCATGAGTTTCTTAGAAGTAGATACCTTACGGGGTTGCGAAGCAACTCAAATCGCTTGATACGGGCAAGTCTTCAGGTCCAGATTGTATACCGATTAGGTTCCTTTCAGATTACGCTGATACAACAGCTCCCTACTTAGCAATCATATACAACCGCTCGCTCAACATAAGATCTGTACCTACAGATTTGAAAATTGCGCAGGTCGCACCAGTGTTTAAGAAGGGTAGTAGGAGTAATCCATCGAACTACAGACCTATATCATTGACGTCGATTTGCAGTAGGGTTTTGGAGTATATACTGTATTCAAACATTATGAATCACCTCGAAGGGAACGATCTATTGATACGTAATCAGCATGGTTTCAGAAAACACCGTTCTTGTGCAACGCAGCTAACTCTTTATTCGCACGAAGTAATGGCCGCTATCGACTGGGGATCTCAAGTTGATTCCGTATTTCTAGATTTCCGGAAAGCTTTTGACACCGTTCCTCACAAGCGACTTCTAATCAAGCCTATGGGGTATCGTCTCAGTTGTGCGACTGGATTCGTGATTTCCTGTCAGGAAGGTCGCAGATCGTAGTAATAGACGGCAAATCATCGATTAAAGCTGAAGTGATATCAGGTGTTCCCCAGGGAAACGTCCTAGGACCTCTGCTGTTCCTGATCTATATAAATGACCTGGGTGACAATCTGAGCAGTTCTCTTAGGTTGTTCGCAGATGATGCTGTAATTTACCGTCTAGTAAGGTCATCCGAAGACCAGTATCAGTTGCAAAGCGATTTAGAAAAGATTGCTGTATGTTGTGGCAGGTGGCAGTTGACGCTAAATAACGAAACGTGTGATGTGATCCACATGATCCGTTGGAATTCGATTACGCGATAAATAGTACAATTCTCAAGGCTGTCAATTCAACTAAGTACCTGGGTGTTAAAATTACGAACAAATTCAGTTGGAAAGACCACATAGATAATATTGTGGGGAAGGCGAGCCAAAGGCTGCGTTTCATTGGCAGGACACTTAGAAGATGCAACAAGTCCACTAAAGAGACAGCTTACACTACACTCGTTCGTCCTCTGTTAGAATATTGCTGCGCGGTGTGGGATCCTTAACAGGTGGGATTGACGGAGGACATCGAAAGGGTGCAAAAAAGGGCAGCTCGTTTTGTATTATCACGTAATAGGGGAGAGAGTGTGGCAGATACGATACGCGAGTTGGGATGGTAGTCATTAAAGCAAAGACGTTTTTCGTCACGAGCCATTCATCCAGTCGTATGTATCACTTCCCCACTCGCTTCAGACGTCCTGAATGCGGAAATGTGGTCTTCGCCCTACTCAGACCACAGCTTTTATGCGAGTACGATCAACCACAGATGTCAACCATGTCTGAGATGGGGTCAGCATGGTCAGAAACACACGAGAATCCTGTGAAACATGCATCACACAGCACTCGTCCATACTTAAGTCATGGCACAAGCCATGCAGTGATTAAGTTTGACAAGGAACGAATGCTATGGCATAAAACGAGAGAAATTTATAACGTGATTTTCTAGGACCTTATAGAGCACCCACTGTCCGCAGAATGTCAGGCTATCATACTGGCCCTTACTCGGCGCCGGTTGAAAGGTGTAGTCGGAGCGCGATACCAAGACAGCAGAAACGTGTAGTTGCAGCTCTCAGACGACGCCGACAAGCACTGATCTGTTCTCTAGATTTACCTGGCGGTTGACACCTGGTATTGCAGGCGAACATCGCAACAGACTTCGGAGCTCACTGTCACCACTTATATCGTAAGGAATGTCCTAAGGATATGGCCACAGATGATCCATCGGACCTTTGACGGCCAGGCGGAGGACTCTCTTTTAGCAAAAATCTGCGCTGCAGAAATCATCGATGCGTTTCCCAAAGGGATTCTTAAACCCGGACCAGACGGACTGCCGTTGGAGTTTTATAGGACCTTTAAAGACATGATACTGCCGCAGTGAAGGTAAATGTACCAGTAGCTGCCGTCCATCACGACGACGCCACCACTGAAATTTCTGGAAGGTCTAATTATTCCGATACCCAGACACTCTGTAGGCACGCGACCTGACAGCTATCGGCAGATCACTTTACTCAACTCAAAGTTTAACATTGTTACTCGTCTCCTGGTGATGCGTCTCAGACGAGTCCGGTGCCAGGTCCTGTCGCCTGCGAAGACATCCTAGGGTGGAGATACTAATATACCGGGTAGTTATAATTAAACTTTCCCTGTTTAACACGTTATAACACGGAAACTAATTACCGTAACAGTACCGGACTTGGTAGCATAAATGTGAAGGACATGGAAAAGAGAAATACTGCAAAATCAATTCAGCTGAAGCACTTTTAATGTGCTGCTATGGCAAATAATATCATTACATATAGGTTGAATTACTGCTACAAAAGAGGCTGAATATGGTGCCCATCAGTGTTCAAAGAGTCTGAAAGTGCAGGATCGCATAGCAGAGCGAAAAGTCAATAGGTCAGTTGGCTACCTCTCTCGATATGTTGCGCTTCAGATCAGCACATGTTTATATGTTCCCTGGTAAACCCTGTCCTTCAGGTAGCCCTACAACCAGAAATCACAAATGGTTCAAATGGCTCTGAGCACTATGGGACTCAACTTCTGAGGTCATCAGTCCCCTAGACTTAGAACTACTTAAACCTAACTAACCTAAGGACATCACACACATCCATGCCCGAGGCAGGATTCGAACCTGCGACCGTAGCGGTCGCGCGGTTCCAGACTGTAGCGCCTAGAACCGCTCGGCCACTCCGGCCGACCCAGAAATCACAGAGAGTGACATCAGGTGATCGTGCCACCGGATCATTTGGAAACGATCAGCTGATAATCCGGTTATTTCCAGATGTGTTTCGGTGAAGCAGGTGAACTTCAAGAGCGATGTGCGGTGGGCCCCATCTTGTATGAAAACTGTGGAGTTCAATCCGTCTTTCTACTGTAGGGCGGGGATCACATGATGGCGAAGAAAATCTCAGTAACACTGTCCAGTCACACTGCATGTCTTTGTACCTTGAGCGCCAACATGTTCAAAAAAGAACTTGCCAATGATGAACGTAGCCATGAAGGCACAGAATACCGTGATACGTTCCCCATACATCATCTTCACCTCCAGTAACTTGAGGTGAAGATCCCCACACTCGGTAATTCTGTGTGTTCACCTCACCCATCGGAGGAAAATGAACTTCGTCTGTCGATAGGATGGTCCAGGACTAGCCTTCATCAACTTCAATCTTTGCAAGAAACTGGAGAGCGAATTCAACACATCGTTGTGTGTCCTGTGGTGCAAGCTCCTGTACGATATGAATCTTGTACTGATACCATCTGAAAATGGTACAGTGGACCACTGTCGTGACACAGCACGCGTACTGCCTGACGATCGGGTATTGAGCGCAGCGTTGTCTGCCATAGCAACAGCGATTTCATCAGCCACCTTTGGTGCAACCGGACGTCGGCCTATGCCCGGGGCGACGCCCAGTTCTTCATTTGTTTCGAACTTCTTCAACGTGATCCGCACAGCATGTGGAGAAAGAGGACCCTTCCGTAACCGTGTCTCGAAGTGCAGCTGCAGCATCACTGTTGTTTTGATAACAGAGCCCCACGAATAATGCCCCGCTCCTTTTCCAATCTCATGCTGACCCGTCATCAAGTGCGCTGCGAATGATCAGATGTGTGAGACTATGAATCATTATGAATCACGGCCCCTGGTGGCTATAGCTGGAACTGGACGGTGGCACTGTGACGCATGCAAATCATGCACCCGGTACATTCGACGTTAATGCTACCAAATTTGATACTCGTACGATAATTAGTTTCCGTGTTATAACATGTTAAATATGGAAAGTGTAATTATAACCACTCGGCACAATAAACGCTATGTGACTGTAGAGGCGCCATCGCCATTGTAACAGTCTGTCTACTGCAGGGAGCCACGAATTCCGTCGATTTCGATCAGGTATTCTATCGCGTGAAAAACTCTTTCCTCGCGAATGTGGTGGAATGGACGGCTTTTGATCACATACTGAGTCCGCGACGGTTGTCCCCTTTTAATCATTCAAGGATCATGTACGCCATCGCACTAGAACCACTTCCCTGCACCCTACAACGTCGTTTGTCAGGGATTACCTTGCAAAGATGCACTTTCAGCGTCGCCAGATCCTGCACAATGACCATTGGAAGGGGGCTTCCGGATGAAAGTGTGCCTCAATTCAGGGCGATGGAGACTTTACGCTGTCTAGGAACAGTTTTCACTCGAGACATTTGTCGCACCGTGGTTATCAGATTTCGGCGTCTTCTTCAGAACATCATGATGGGCGTTCGAAGTCAGTTGCTGCGAGCAGTGGACATGTTACAAAAGGCACTCTTTATTAACATTTATGTAGTATCCACATAACACACATCGGACATTTTTACCTCCATCTACACTGATGGCACGACGGATGCGACCGGCCTTAGGTTATTTCGTCATTATCCATGCTAGCTTTACATGCAAACCATCTTGAAGTTAGGGACTCACAGCCTCATTATTATCGCCAGACTCTGGTCGAAGCACTCTAACCAAGCTCATGTGAACCGCCGATGGCCCTGGCCCACATTGCACCAGTGACATCTCTTCTTGAATACAGTTGTTTCCATGAAGACTTTCCTCGCTCTAGGGTTCTCGCTATAGGATATATTTATAACCTTTTAATGCGGTCTCAAATTCGGAACGCTGTCAACGCGAGTCACCCAGAGGTTACGTGACCGACAGTTCAACTATCATATTTCATCACGGAAACGAGTATCATACGTTGCATCGTCGTTGCTGGTGTATATCCCAAGCGAAACATACCCATGCTGTCGCCCACTCTGCCTAAGCTGTTGCATGGACGACACGGACGAACACCGTCTCATCTGGGGCGCGGAGGCGGACTTAAGATTCCATCTCCAGCAGATACCGACCCTTTATGTCCGGATGCCAATGCACGTGACTGTCCCAAATACTCTCATCTGTCCGGTCGCGTCGTATTTTCCACGTTCAGAAATGTATGCGGTCACCTGGATGAAGGTTACAGACCCAGTAACGTGATCGATTTTTGGACGTTTTGTCAACACAACACTACATAATGAGACGACGTGGCAAATTACAAATTACAAAGTTCAAATTCAAATAGCTCCAAGCATTATGGGACTTAACATCTGAGGTCATCAGTCTCCTAGACTTAGAACTACTTAAACGTAACCAACCTAAGGACATCACACACCACCATGCCCCAGGCAGGATTCGAACCTGCGACCGTAGCAGCAGCGCGGCTCTGAACTCAAGCGCCTAGAACCGCTCGTCCACAGTGGCCGGCTACAAATTACTGTCCACTTTTGCTAATTACTTATATAGCATTGTTTACAGCACGCCACGCAGTTGGAACCTGCCAGATGAGTGGGGCTGCAAGACGCAGCTCTATTCTCATGATCATCGAAGGCTTGGCATTCCACCCCAATGGAATGTTCTCAACCAGCGTCTAGCTTCTCTAACTTCTTCAAAACGAGCGTTCGCCGATGTATTTTCCTACATAAGATGCAGCTTAAGAGTTTTTTACCTATTTCTTACGTTAATCAAAGGAATTTACTCTTATTCATTTTACATTGTACAGTTAAAAACAGAAAAAAAACATGGAATTGTTTCCTTGGTTGTCGCTAAATATCGCTAAATGCAGTTGGGGAAATGTCTTGGTCACACAATTCGTTATTAAATGTTACACGTTTCCAAAAATCATCGTCAGATATAAGATGTAGATCCATAACTGCAACTTATGTCGTACCTGATTTGTCACCTACCTCTAATACGGAATAATGCCTGCATTAATTAAAGTTACGTTGTCATTTGGGTTGCGGGCGTGGGGCGAGATTGAATTATTTAATATTAATTACTTTTATTATTTGAGGAAAATACTTTTTGTTGCGAAATAAATCTCGCATAAACAGCTTGGTATGAGTGTGCATAGGATACATAAAATACGCCTGGAGAAATTGAAGAATGACATTTTTTTGTCGTTCAAGCCCCGTTGAATTCTATTCCTGTCTCAAGGAAACGTTTGTTTGTGATAGTGTTTTCTATCTTTTTAAATCGGTCTTTGCGTGGCGAAGAAAGTGGTAATAAAAATATTGAAGTCCACGTCTGCACAAACCCCACTCTGAAAATCACTCGACCTCAACCACTACACAATAACAATTAATTTCCTTTGAAGATAGTGTTTCTTATTCCACCAATGAGGCAGAACAAGACCCTCTTTCATTGCCATTCTTTATTGGTTTCCCTGGTAGCACGGATATATTAATGTGTGTGGCCTATCATTGTCGTTTCAGTTTTCCTACGTCACACGCTTCTCGTTTGAAGAATTCAGTTATAGTTTGATTTATTAAATGGACGTGACTGTCTCATTAATGTTTGGTATTTTATATTGCGATTTACAATAAAATATGCAGATTCATTAAACGAATATCAGAATAACTTTTAATGAGAATAACACGCGAAATTTATTACATAATAGAAAATTAAAATCGTTATTACAACACCCTTTCCATTCGGCGAAATGTTACCTATACAGCTTCGTGGTATGCAATTCTGGTCGTCTCAACGGCTGACGATTTATCTTAGAGATTGGTATTTCTAATCATATGCGATATCTCATGTCAGCATCTCTTTTTCTCAACACTTGAGAATGAGGTTTGGCTAGAAATATTTTCTAATCAGCTTCTGACGTTGAATACCGATTCTGTGCTAAAACTTACTATTTGCAGAATATTTTAACGTAAAAGAGACTTTTAGCTATCATAGTCAAAAGGGCATCATGGATGCTTAGCTTCATACTTACATTTTACGAAGCTTACTTATTAATCACGAGTATGAGACTCCCTTTTTGTATTATCTTATTACAAATACCATTAATACAAAATTGTTTTTAAATCCTTATTAACTGTATAATTCGTATACAGCACTGACATAGATAACTGAGACCACTGTAGTAGTCCATTACCTCTCCTAGTCGTACTAGCTGGCTTTTCTAAACAGATACACTTTCCGGAATGGCAAACATATTTGTCACTGTCTCCTTGAATTGTGATTTACCGATTGGTACTGCCGTCTTAATGTCCGTACATAAAGTACGAAGTGCAACTAGACTCTCAAAATACAGGTAACAGTTAGTGTCGCCTTAGTGGTATACCAGGTCAGTAGCGAACACCACGTTCTAACCTACATGTTTCACATTTATTTACTACGTTGTGTTTTATACAAATTCTGAATCCTAAATCCTTTTATGAAGCTGGTGTTTTACGTCTTTAATGAAGGTTAAAAACTGCATTATGCGGTACACGGCTGTAAAGCATATTTTATTAGAGATGATAGATTTTGATCTAGGATCAGATCATCATTGTGTCCATTGTAATAAAGAAGAACAAAAACACACACAACAAAATATGCAATATTAAAGGAAACATTTCGGGAAACAACATTAAATATATCACATCTCACACCACTCTAACGATGTACTTACGAAACCATTTCAGCTATGCATTTGCGTGATTGTAATAACAGTTACCAGATGTGCATTTTCCCATCACTGATAGTAGCTCTATATATTGAACGTTATATCAGTTTAACTTTATAGACTACTATGTGTGATATACTCATGGACTGAACTAAGTCGGTAAATGATTATTCAATGAAGTCTTTAAGGCATTGCAAAAACATACCAACTACTGATAGTCCCTCATAAAATATACTGTTACAACTGTGCATTGCATAATGCAGTTCTCAACATCCAATGTGTAATCTTTCCTTACAGAGAGAATGTGGATGGTGTTACTCATCTACATTGTTCGGCTCCCGAGAGTAAGCTAATCATTCGCGTATCAAGCATGTAGTACATTTATACAAATGTGACATTTATTGCTTGCTTCCCTCTTGCTGGTACTAGCAACGTATACAAAGTGGTAGGAACATGGAGGAAGCTGTAAGGTATCGGGCCGAAAATACGTTCACACTACGCTTAACATAATTTATTAGACAAAAATTCAAACTTCAATTTTAAAACCCAACAATCTTATTCTATGTTTCGCAGAATGCATAACACATGTTTTGTTCTTCATATTACCATTTCTATTGACTTCCTTGCTACAAGAAATAACGGTTAAACAGTGTGATGATGATCTGCATGAAACCAAGCTGTAACCACAAATTTTACACACTAACTATAGGTCAGAAGATAAGAAGGAGTCAAAACTGAAGAGAGTTTCTGAGACTTTAGGTAACAACTATGAAATGACAGAGCCGTTTTATGTACAAGTTAACCCCTGAGTTGAGCAAAGTAACTATGCTTAAGAGATTTTGACGTGAGCCAGTTACAATATTTCCACCTGATCAAGCTAATACTAACTTGCAGCTGTGATACACATTATTAAACCTTGTAAATGACGTTATGTCAATGTTCAAGGCAGGGAACAAATTAAAAAAAAAACACGTAAGTAACTTCATAACTTCAATTAATAAAAGACACTAAAAATTAAAGCCTGGGAACACAAACACGAAATAACATTAATCACGGGCACACAGTTTTCAGAATGGTGTCTCCCTGTAGGAGCCGATTTACTGTATTACAAGGCATCAATAAGACAGTTAAGAAAACAGTAATGACAGCTTTTAACTAAATAGCAAATGTGTATAACTAACAGTCCACACAGTATGCAGAACTTGAAATCGTAGCAATACTTACAATTCACTAATTGGAAAACAACAGGGTGATAAATTAAGAAAACGGAGTACTTAAGAGACTGGCTCCAAAGAATAACACACATGTAGAAGCCCCACTGTCAAGTCGACTGCCTGCTCCAAGCGATTTTAAAACATCAGTCATTAATGCGAACTTAACGGTATGTTGAACAGAGGAGAACTTTTGGATAGAAATACCTGACACATAAATTTCTTACCAAAAGTAACCCACCGACATAAAACATAAGGGAAGGCACTTTTACGCTAAAGAAGGATCTAATTAGTGGTATCTGTTACACAACAGCTGCTGCTTCCCTTTTTTTATGACTCTTATGACGCTTAAAACAGCGGGCCAGGCCACGGGGTAATCTCCTGTGCCAATCTTTTCACCTCAGATAAGCAGTTGCTACATACGTCCTCAATTATTTGCTGGATGTATTCCAATCTCTGGCTTCCTCTACAGTCTTCATACTCTATCACCATGGAAATTATTCCACGATGGCTTAACAGATGTCCTATACTCTCTCGTTTTCATTGTCAGTGTTTTCCATATATTCTTTTCCTCACCAGTTCTCTGAAGGGCCTACCCGTTCCTCACATTATACCTGCCGAGGAGATCACGAATGTAAAATTAGAGAGATTAGAGCGCGCACGGAGGCTTTCAGACAGTCGTTCTTCCCGCGAACCATACGCGACTGGAACAGGAAAGGGAGGTAATGACAGTGGCACGTAAAGTGCCCTCCGCCACACACCGTTGAGTGGCTTGTGGAGTATAAATGTAGATGTAGATCACTTTTCAACATTCTTCTGTAGCACTACATCACCACATTTCAAAGATTTCCATTCTCTTCTGTTCCCGTTTTCCCACAGTCAGTGTCTCACTGTCCATTCCTCTTCAACTGAACTGCCTACTGAGCTGCCGGCCGGGGGGGTGGGGGGGGGGGGGTGGGGGTGGGGGGTGGGGGGGGGTGCACGGTTCTAGGTGCTACAGTCTGGAACCGCGCGACCGCTACGGTCACAGGTTCGAATCCTGCCTCGGTCATGGATGTGTGTGATGTCCTTAGGTTAGTTAGGTTTAAGTAGTTCTAAGTTCTAGGGGACTGATGACCTCAGCAGTTAAGTCCCATAGTGCTCAGAGCCATTTGAAGCCTACTGAGCTACTCATGATCGCAGTATCTACAGCCTCGGAGAACTTCCAGCACATCTCCTCATCCCTCAGTACTTATGCATCACACCGCGTATTGATTCTTAAACTTCACCCTACTCTTCATCACTACTACATTGCGATCTGCGTCGATATCTGCTCCTGAGTACGCCTTACAACACCGTATCTGATTTCAGAATCTCCGTCTGACCATGATGTAATATAACTGAAATCTTCCAGTATGCCCTGACCTATTCCAAGTATACCTCCTCCTCTTATGATTCTTGATCAGATTATTCGCAGTCAGCATATGTAATTTATTACAGAACCCAATTATTCTTGTCTCTCGTTCATACTATCAAGCCCATGAGAGTGTCGGCTCGTATCGATTGCGGTCTGTATATCGAATCTCTGGTTCGTCTCCCCTCTGGTCGCCGTGCGGCGTCCTTGCGCTGCAGTTTCCGGTTTGAAATGTTTGCGAAGGGGGCGACTGAGGTACGGACAGTCGTCGCGGATGTGCAGGAAGGGAAGTGGTTGGACGAAATGTATGTTGTCATGTGCCAGCGGTCACTGTCTTGACCGATTCGCTCTGACGGGAAAGAATTTGATTACGATTAGCTGATTCCGGTACGCTGAAAGGGCGCCTCTTTCCTGATGTCGACCCGTGTTATGTGATCTAGTTTGCGGCGTTAGCGGGATCTATTGTTACTTTCCTTCCCTGTGTGATTCTTCTCTGAGTTGAGAACTTGTGTTTTTCCGGAAGTTTGGATCCGCCGTTAGTGTGGCCTATGTCGCTTATAGAAACTGTTTGAGTCTGCCTACCTCGGTGTTCGCTGGATTCCCTGCGTTGCTTTACTGCAAACTGACTTGGTTACGGTCCCCGGGTGTGACGATTGTGGTGACACTTTTTTACTGTTTGGTATTAAGATACCTCTTGAAGCGGAATTATTTTCGCCCTGGCGAACCTTCTCCCTTAATAGTGTTACCTCTTGCCCAATGATGCCCACAAGCGGTTGGAGTGTGACGGCGATCGCAGGCGCTACTGGTGCTGTCTTTTAATTATGGTTTATATTCAGATCTGGCTAGATCTATTAACATACTGGATGTAGTGCCAGAAACCTGTGAAATTTTCTCTGTTGGCAATCTAGGGTGTTGTAATACGAAATTCCCTATCTGGTTCTTGGAGTCTGATTGGGTCGGCGGACCATCTTGTACTGGTATCTGATCATTATTTTATTAATAGAATCAGGATTTCAACCCGAAAGTGAAGTTCAAAGTTGTTACTTAAAATCTAACCTATACAATTTCAGTAGCTTTGTTACATTAATATATTTATTCTTGGTTAAATTCTGCTAGCGTTGAAATTCTTAATTTAGTCTCTGTATCACGCACTAACTGACATGTTGGTGTTTCTAGGCATCTTCTTGTTACATGGCGAATATTTTACGAGCACTGTTCTGTTGCTTGATGAATCAGATACTGTTTCTGCAGTCTCTGCGTGCAATTGGCCCAGCTTCACAAGGATGAACGCATTGGTGGTAGGATATTACTGGTAAGCATTTGGGATACGCCGCTGCCTCTACCTTGAGTGAAGCTACTCTACGGTACGGTGACTAATGCTTAAGTTAAATGGTTCAAATGGCTCTGTGCACTATGGGACTTAACATCGGAGGTCATCAGTCCCCTAGAACTTAGAACTACTTAAACCCAACTAACCTAAGGACATCAAACACATCCATGCCCGAGGCAGGATTCGAACCTGCGACCGTAGCGGTCGCGCGGTTCCAGACTAAAGCGCCTAGAACCGCTCGGCCACCACGGCGGCTGCTGCTTAAGTTAATTCTTGTGATCCACATGGTTCTAAATGCACTCAGAAGTCGCACATTTTTTGTCCTTGGGTTTGTATACCTTTCGATGCCGTGCTCTTTCTGTATCAAATTTACCCTAGTCAGACCGACCATTTGCTGGCCCTCGTATTTGCTTAAAATTGCCACCTCTCTCAGAGGACTCTGTTTAGTTTTGGTTTGTAATTTAAAAACTATTCTGTTATCCCGGGAAGGGCTGTGTTAACTTTTGGTCTGAAATTTAAAACCATTCTGTTACTTGTACATTTAAGTTCGTTTGAACATTTTACCTGTTGTTAAATTTGTACTAGTCATTGTTGCATTTGGCATTAAAATTTTTTGCTTTAAACTTGACAGGTCACTTAATGTATCGTGTTAAATCTTTGGTCTGTAATCTAAAACCATTGTGTTAGCCTGGGGCATTGGAAGTATCATATTTGTTTAAACATTTTGCTGTCGTTGTTAAATTGGTTGACCCATTGTGATCCTTTGAATTTGAAGCATTCCACTGACTGATCTCTAAAAGATTATTTAATTGTATTTTACTATTGTTGATTTTTTTTTAAATTTTTTAATAAATGTGAATCACTTGACAAATAATGAATGATGTCTTAACCTGGTCAATGAATTTCTGTTAATCTGGCTTGCTTGAGCTTAACCCCTATTCGACCATAACCCTTTCGCGAAAGGCATAGTTCCCGAGTTCGAGTCTCGGTCCGGCACACAGTTTTAATCTGCCAGGAAGTTTCATATCAGCGCACACTCCGCTGCAGAGTGCAAATCTCATTCTGGAAACATTCGAATGATATCGAAATTTCGTTTGAAGTTGTGGATACGATAGAAGGTATGGGAAATAACTTTTACGATTCCATGAATTGTGGTCAGGTGCTTCAGTAACAGGTTGAATAAGAATACCTTCCAAACCTAAAAGAAAAAGAAAACACGTACTGCAAAAGCTTTCAAGGACAAAGAAAAGGCAGTGAAATATTGGTTAAACGAAGGAGGGAAAAAAAGGTTGAAGTTACGCAGTGTGGAAAGGCCTTTTCGTTTCGTAAAATTGGAGTATGAACTGTACAAATGGAAGAATGAATTACATGAAGTACGAAGAAAAATTGACAGTTCTCATTTTTGTGACGACTACAGGGAATAAACAAAGAACTGTGTCGTTAACAGTCAAATGTACAACATTCAAATATTAGTATAAGGGATGGCGTATAGGAATTGTTACAAAATGTAGTACTGCAAGACAGATTTCAATTTAACAAATTACAAGTTCTCATCGGTGGAAATCGTCTGTGACACCAAACACTGCCATGAATTTGTTTTCTCTGTTAAACCACTTTCATGAGAATTACATGTTCAAGAGTTGAATTGTCGATATGAAGTTATTCAAAGGAATGTTTGTATAGTTTAATCCAGGTTTTCACTGCAGCGAACAAGCCAACAAGCACGAGTAAAAGAGAATTCTGTCTGGTGTACCCGATAGGCCTCTTGCAGATCTTTCAACTGGACGTCACTGCAGCTACTTACGTGTTACTAACCTTCCCCAGTTACCTAATCGGAAAACAGAGACCTGTAGTTTAACGTGGCATCCGAAGCACATGTCTTTAATGGTCAATCCAACATGTGTGAGAAGTGAATGGTCGGTTAAAAATCATAGTAAAAAGATTGTGTTCTAAACGGGATTTCATCCCGCGCTCTCTGGATTGTATGACGAAGCGCGTGTTTTGCCAGACCATTTTTGCTTAAAAAAAAAAAGAAAAAAAAAAGAATATGGCCATTAGACCTTACGTGCATAGTGGGAACGCTAGCTGTGTCACCTCTTGAGATCATGCTCGATGTTGGTAATTGGTGTTCTGTTTATAAATTTCGCCTCAATGCAAATGAGAAGCCAGAGAGAAATGGCAGCCGACTTACAAGGAAAATTTGGGACCAGTGCTAAGGAGAGATGCAGATGCAATTCCGTGTAAAGTGCACGATATCCGCGTCCTGGCGGGTACATATGGGTGGCCTAGTAATAGTGACTTTAGAGAAGAGACCTTTAGAATAGTGACTTTAGAGAAGATTCCTAAAAACGCATTGTTACTGCACTACCGACCCCCCCCCCCTCACCGCCCCCCCCCCCCCCCCCCAGCCCAGCGGAGCCGAACGCATTGCCACCGACGCCGCCGCCGCCAGGCAGCCCGCACGCTATTTGTATCTTTCTTCAGTCGACTCGAGTGAATCGAGTTATCGAGCAGTTGTACTGTGTAGCACGCACGTCCGGTCATCGTACTTTGTACGTTTCTGTCTGGCACATAGATAGCTGACACATGCCTACGAGAAAAGTTGCAGCCATTCTAGTAATCTCAGTTCGTTATTCTGTCTGGCATTTGTTCGAGAACAGTAGCCAATATTCCATTGTTTTCTTGTACAGAGACTCTTCGATACGTAGCGTTGTAAATTCAGACTATTCGCCGAAAAAGAAGCAGAAATACAAGGACTGAAGAATGAATAATTAATAAGTCCTACTTGAAGCAAGTGCAAGTGTGGAGTGAGAGTGATCAGTTGATTGTGAAGTATTAATATCAGTAATTCCTAGTAACTTTTTACGAGATACGTAAAAATATTTTTACCAATAACATAAAAATAGTTACCCATACGTAACTCGTAATATGAGGTAGGTATGAGAACCTATTGATGCCTGTATTTCCAGTAATAGTGACTTTAGAGAAGATTCCTAAAAACGCATTGTTACTGCACTACCGACCATTAAAATTGCTACACACGCAATTTGGGTGCATAGATCCTGACAAATCAGTACCCAGAACAACCACCTCTGGCCTTAATAACTGCCTGGATACGCCTGGGCATTGAGTCAATCAGAGCTTGGATGGCGTGTACAGGTACAGCTGCCCTTGCAGCTTCAACACGATACCACACTTCATAAAGAGTAGTGACTGGCATTTTGTGACGAGCCAGTTGCTCGGCCACCATTGACCAGATGTTTTCAGTTGGTGAGAGATCTGGAGAATGTGCTGGCCATGGCAGCAGTCGAACATTTTATGTATCCAGAAAGGCCCGTACAGGACCTGCAACATGCGGTCGTGCATTATCCTGCTGAAATGTAGGGTTTCGCAGCGATCGAATGAAGGGTAGGGCCACGGGTCGAAACACATCTGAAATGTAACGTCCACTGTTCAAAGTGTCGTGAATGCGAACAAGAGGTGACCGAGACGTGTAACCAATGGCACCCCATACCATCACGCCGGGTGATACGCCAGTATGGCAATGATGAATACACACTTCCAGTGTGCGTTCACCGCGATGTCGTCAAACACGGATGCGACCATCATGATGCTGTAAATAGAACCTGGATTCATCCGAAAAAAATTACGTTTTGCCATTCGTGCACTCAGGTCGGTCGTTGAGTGCACCTTCGCAGACGCTCCTGTCTGTGATGCAGCGTCAAGGGTAACCGCAGCCATGGTGTCCGAGCTGATAGTCCATGCTGCTGCAAACGTCGTCGAACTGTTCGTGCAGATGGTTGTTGTGTTGCAAAGGTCCCCATCTGTTGAGTCAGGGATCGAGACGTGGCTGTACGATCCGTTACAACCATGCGAATAAGATGCCTGTCATCTCGCCTACTAGTGATACGAGGCCGTTGGGATCCAGCACGGCGTTCCGGTTTACCCTCCTGAACCCACCGGTTCCATATTCTGCTAGCAGTCATTGGATCTCGACCAACGCGAGCAGCAATGTCGCGATACGATAAACCGCAATCGCGATAGGCTACAATCCGGCCTTGAACAAAGTCGGAAACTTGATGGTACGCATTTATCCTCCTTACACGAGGCATCACAACAACGTTTCACCAGGCAACGCCGGTCAACTGCTGTTTGTGTATGAGAAATCGGTTGGAAACTTTCCACATGTCAGCACGTTGTAGGTGTCGCCACCGGCGCCAACCTTGTGTGAATGCTCTGAAAAGCTAATCATTTGCGTATCACAGCATCTTTTTCCTGTCGGTTAAACTTCGCGTCTGTAGCACGTCATCTTCATGGTGTAGCAATTTTAATGGTCAGTAGTGTATATAGGCCCTCTATCGAATGTACCAGAAAGGAACGTAATCGACAATAAAAGATCCACATAAATAAATTACCGGATAACGTCATCATTGTAAACTCGTCCCTATATTATACGTCGTAAGGTACATATCGACTTGTGGCTTTCACAGAAGGTATTTGTTCACACTGCACAAGCGTGGAAGCGAACGTTCTGGCAGCGAATGTTCTCGAAGCAGTAGAGCTACATATATAAGGGAGGCAGGGTCGCTGCCAGGTAGTCAGTTTGAAAGATATAACCGTGGCGATAACTTGGGCGGCGATAAGAAGTGAACAACAAACGATTATTGGCTATTACCAGGGATTGTCTTGTATATGTGTAAATCAGTTTAAATGAAACTTTCTTTAACTTTGCTTCTGACTTGATTATTTTTTATTACGGTGAAAATAAAGGAAGCTCTAGGTATCTTTAGCGACCCCTCCTTGAGGTTTTTCTGTATGTGCCCCTTTCTCTAGGCATGTCACGCTTCCATACAAGTTGAGACACTTAAATTATTCCTTCCCTACGCCATTTGGCATCCAGAATAATCCTCACTGAATAACAAAGTTCCGCATTGTGGTTGTAATACGATACAGCTGTACCCTCTGTGCCGAATATTAGCTCCAATAACTAAAAACTAATAAAACGGTTTACGTAGGCAAAGTTCGCTACCGTATTTTCTCATCCTTTCCCTCTAGTATAAACAGTTCTGCGCATATACAAGCGAATGATAGTGAATATTCAACAAATGCTCATTCGCACGTGTTCGCTTCCATTTGCTCCACTGTAAACCAGGCTTTCGGCGTCTGTGAACTCTGGATAATTCCGCTACGCAGCGCTGCGTGAGCGCGATTCACCGAGTCACGCGCTAGGCGGGCAGGGCTATACAAACCGCTATTGGAAGCTGTTCTTCATGCGGCAAAAATGTGTAACTTCAATATTTTTTACAAAATACTTGAAGTGCCTCTTAGCTGCTAAAATTTTGGTAGTGCATTTCTTTCGTTATCTTCTTTCTGTGTAAAAAATTTCAGATTAGGTTTCGACATGTATTATTGGACCATTCTCTTGTTAGAAATACGTAGGCGAGGATAAAATAAAGAAATCTTCCACAGAGTCTATCAAAATTTAATCTAAAGCTTTTGTAAACACTCTTATGTAAAATGGACATCAACCAGAACGCTGGCCTGAACGTCATAACACTTTAGTAGACCTGATGATACTGATAGGGTCACTCCCATCTCCGAACTCTCGTACCCAGAGAGCTACAGGTCACTTACAATCGGACGTCGACTTCGAATCACGGTGCAACACAGCGTTTTTTAAACATTGCCAGGTATCAAACAAGACTCAAGTGACAAGGACTGATGGGCGTACTGTGGGGCGTCGGGTAAATTTCAAAATCTGTTATGTCGTTATGAAAATTCACTTAAACTGTCTGTGTGTGCTTTTCACCTACCTTCGCCGTTTACAACAGCCTGAAAACTATTTTTACGTTCATCCAGAAAGCGACGCAGAACATACTGACCGTAATTTCTAGGCTGCAGGTCCAAATTACGCTTTTTACTCAGTGAAGGACAATGTATCTACACCCTATTTACTGATCGGGATCAGCAACTATGACTATAATTAAAAGTTTTCATTTCTAACTGATTGATTTATTCTTTAAAATTTCACACGCAAAAAATATAATAACATCCCTAACAGAAATTATAATATCCCTGTCGGAAACAACACTATTAGCAGTTCGCAGGCGACCTCTATGGGAAGTTCCAGGTACAACGGTCAGTCGCCTTGACTTGTAATCACCGAAAGTTAACTGCTTCTCTCAAAAGCGAAAAATAATCTCGACAATTGCCACGCGGTGTTGTCCAACATTGCGGGTGGAACACAAACAGCTACAAAGCGACCCAGAACGGTGTGCAGACATCGCGAGTAAACTTCTTACATTTATCGAAAACATCTTCAAGTCTCTTCATCTATGACGTTATCCGGGAAACCACGCACGCAGGCGTTTGACTGATGCAAACAGAGTTACCTCTCGGTGGGATGTGTCTCTTCTTACTGCCTCTGTGGCCGTATATCCGAGGTCTGTTCAAAAATTCCGGAAATTTCGGTAATTTCGCACCAATTGTGTATTGGAACGAAATGTGGTTAGCTTCCCTGCACACGCATGTATTTAACATGTAACTGCTGGAATTTACATTGTTGCGTGTCTGTTAGTCGTTGTTCAGCGCTGTATTGAGTAGAAAATTGTGTCGCATAGTGTGCGAATTTCGACATGGCTGAATTTGAGGATCAACACGTCTGCATAAAATTTTGAGTAAAACTCAAGAAAACCTTTGCAGCAACACACCAAATGGTGCAGGAAGCCTACGGTAATGAGTGCTTAAGTCATACTCGGTGTTACGAATGGTTCACATGGCTAAAAAATGGCCGGACGTTAAAGATGACCCTCGCGCAGGAGACCCTTTGACGTCTTTCAGCGACGCCTACTTCAGGATCACCAACGAAAAAGTGCGTGCCAGTCGAAGACCGACCGTTCCGGAGACTACGAGAGAATGTAATATTTCAGTTAGATCATGTCATGAAATCCTTACGCAGCATCTTGGAATGCACCGTGTTGCCGCCAAGTTCGTCCTACGACTCGCAGACGAGAAAGACCTTCACCTCGCAATCTGTGAAGGGCACAAAAAACGAAATCACTGTGCTGCCTCGTCTTCCATACTCTCCAGATCTGGCCCCTGCGGACTATTTTCATTTCCAGAGTTGAAAACCCCGTTGAAAGGACGAAGACTTGCAATGATAGACGAGATACAAGAAAATTTTCAGGATGCTGTCCGATCGATCCAGCAACAAACTAACAAAGACTGCTTCTGGAAGTGGAAACTGCTTTGGGAGTGGTGTATCAGTTGTGGAGGAGAGTATTTCAATGTAGACTATGCGCAATAAGTAAGAGGTAAGTGTAGAAAAACTTTGCAGACAAAGTTCTGGATTTTTTTCAACAGACCTCGTATACACTCCTGGAAATTGAAATAAGAACACCGTGACTTCATTGTCCCAGGAAGGGGAAACTTTATTGACACATTCCTGGGGTCAGATGCATCACATGATCACACTGACAGAACCACAGGCACATACACACAGGCAACAGAGCATGCACAATGTCGGCACTAGTACAGTGTATATCCACCTTTCGCAGCAATGCAGGCTGCTATTCTCCCATGGAGACGATCGTAGAGATGCTGGATGTAGTCCTGTGGAACGGCTTGCCATGCCATTTCCACCTGGCGCCTCAGTTGGACCAGCGTTCGTGCTGGACGTGCAGACCGCGTGAGACGACGCTTCATCCAGTCCCAAACATGCTCAATGGGGGACAGATCCGGAGATCTTGCTGGCCAGGGTAGTTGACTTACACCTTCTAGAGCACGTTGGGTGGCACGGGATACATGCGGACGTGCATTGTCCTGTTGGAACAGCAAGTTCCCTTGCCGGTCTAGGAATGGTAGAACGATGGGTTCGATGACGGTTTGGATGTACCGTGCACTATTCAGTGTCCCCTCGACGATCACCAGTGGTGTACGGCCAGTGTAGGAGATCGCTCCCCACACCATGATGCCGGGTGTTGGCCCTGTGTGCCTCGGTCGTATGCAGTCCTGATTGTGGCGCTCACCTGCACGGCGCCAAACACGCATACGACCATCATTGGCACCAAGGCAGAAGCGACTCTCATCGCTGAAGACGACACGTGTCCATTCGTCCCTCCATTCACGCCTGTCGCGACACCACTGGAGGCGGGCTGCACGATGTTGGGGCGTGAGCGGAAGACGGCCTAACGGTGTGCGGGACCGTAGCCCAGCTTCATGGAGACGGTTGCGAATGGTCCTCGCCGATACCCCAGGAGCAACAGTGTCCCTAATTTGCTGGGAAGTGGCGGTGCGGTCCCCTACGGCACCGCGTAGGATCCTACGGTCTTGGCGTGCATCTGTGCGTCGCTGCGGTCCGGTCCCAGGTCGACGGGCACGTGCACCTTCCGCCGACCACTGGCGACAACATCGATGTACTGTGGAGACCTCACGCCCCACGTGTTGAGCAATTCGGCGGTACGTCCACCCGGCCTCCCGCATGCCCACTATACGCCCTCGCTCAAAGTCCGTCAACTGCACATACGGTTCACGTCCACGCTGTCGCGGCATGCTACCAGTGTTAAAGACTGCGATGGAGCTCCGTATGCCACGGCAAACTGGCTGACACTGACGGCGGCGGTGCACAAATGCTGCGCAGCTAGCGCCATTCGACGGCCAACACCGCGGTTCCTGGTGTGTCCGCTGTGCCGTGCGTGTGATCATTGCTTGTACAGCCCTCTCGCAGTGTCCTGAGCAAGTATGGTGGGTCTGACACACCGGTGTCAATGTGTTCTTTTTTCCATTTCCAAGAGTGTATATGGGCACAGCGGACCGCCTAACGAAACATTTGCTATCAACCGCCCTACGCACAGGTAGCAGTATCTAAATAGCACCTTTCTCAGACACGTAGCAATTAATATATCTGTCGTTTAACAATTTACTCTTAATTTATATAGGGTTAATTTTGCTTTAGTTACTGAAAAAGTGTTAGGTCAAGTGCATTTAAACTTCGCCGGCTAGAAGTTTTAGAACGGAACCGACGTAGAACATGGCCTCTGAACTACATCTTAATAACTGTTACTTACAATACCGTCTTGAAATTTGGTATGGCTATATTATTACCTGAATGTAATCGATAGCTATAGTTAGAATTTTCATTACAAATACAAATGATGCATAATCTATTATTAACAAGGACATTTGTGTTTCAAATTTGGCTTTCACAAAATAACTTGAAAACTGGTAGAGGTAGCTAATTCATGTCACATTCATAAGGCTGTTATATGTAACTGTGACTACACAAGAATTTTCAACTTTCCGAGTCCAACAATTAGCGACTTTGATTTACCTTAAGAACGCCAATTTTGATCAAAACATTGCTGTGATCAAGTTGAGACTTGTAACTCTTAATTGAGATATACATTTGCTTATTCTGAACAATTCTTGGTGTTGTAATCTTATTATTCAGCCCCACCTTTTTTTCCCTTAAGATCGTATAAATTGTCTGTCATATTCATTTGATCATTCTGAGACTTCAAAATGTTAACATTAATGTACTTAAGCATACGCTGACGAAGTTTAGAAAAGTTATTTGAGTTTTTGATTTCACTCTTAGATTATGGTGCAATCCTTTGTATGTTAAGTACATGCGCGTTATAATGATTTGGTGCTGGTAGTAGTGAACTGGGGTAAGACCCCACACACTTGCTCGCCTCTATACCTCTTACACTAAAGCACCAAAGAGACTGCTGTAGGTATATGTATTCAAATACAGAGGTATGTGTCCACGCGGCTCCCCCCGGTGGAGGTACGAGTCCTCCCTCGGGCATAGGTGTGTGTGTTGTCAATAGCGTAAGTTAGTTAGATTAAGTAGTGTGCAAGATTAGGCACCGATGACCTAAGCAGTTGGGTCCCATAAGATCGTACCACAATTTCCTTTTACAGAGATATGTAAACAGGCAGAATACGGCGCTGCGGCCGGTATGACCTATACTAGACAAGAGCCTGGCGAAGTTGTTACATAGCTTGCTGCTTCTACAATGGAAGGTTATCATGATTTACGTGAGTTTGAACGTGCTGTTCAGTCGCACGAGCGACGGGACGCAGCATCTCCGAGGTAGCGATGAAGTGGAGATTATACAATTCGATCATTTCACGAGTGTACTGTGAATACCAGGAATACGGTAAAACATCAATTCTCCGGCATCGCTGCAGCCGGAAAAAGATCCTGCAAGAGCGGAACCTACAATGACTGAAGAGAATCGTTCAACGTGACAGAAGTGCAACCCTGCAGCAAATTGTGGCAGTATCAAAGCTGGACCATCAACAAGAGTCAGCGTGCCAAACATTCAACGAAACATCGTCGATACGAATTTTCGGAGGCGAAGGCCCACTCGTGTACCCTTGATGACTGCACGACACAAAGTTTTACGCCTCGCCTGGGCCCATCAACACCGACACTGGGCTGTTGATGACTGGTAACATGTTGCCTGGTCGGACGAGTCTCGTTTCACATTCCAGATGGACATGTGCAGGTATGGAGACAACCTCAAGAATCCATGGACATGCGTGCCAAGAGGGAACTGTTCAAGATAGTGGAGGCTCTATAATGATTGGGGGAGGGGGCTATGATTTGGGCCCGTTATTCGTGTGGGTATGAGTCTGACAGGTGAGTACGTAAGCATGTTGTCTGAACACCTGCACCCATTTATGTCCACTGTGCCTTCCGGGGGCCTTAGCCAATTCCAGCAGGACAGTACGACACCCTACACATCCAGAGTAATTGTTAAAGAGTGGCCCTAGGAACACTCTTCTGAATATAAACACTTCCGCTGGCCGCCAAACTCCCTAGACATGAACATTATTGAGCATATCTGGGATGCCCCGCAACGTGCTGTTCAGAAGATATCTCCATCCCCTCGTACTCCTACGGATTTACTGACAGCCCTGGAGGATTCATGACGTCAGTTCTCCCCAGCACTATTTCGGACATTAGTTGAGTCCGTGCCATGTCGTGTTGTGGCAATTCTGCCTACTCTTGGAGGCCCTAAACAATACTAGGGAGGTGTACCAGTTTCTTTGGCTCTTCAGTGTACAATGATACAACGCTTATTTCACCTCAGTACGAATCCAAGACATTTGGAACGTTATGCGGGTATCAAAAATACTCACACTAATTGGTCTCCACATTGAAAAATGCCCATGTAAACATTTTACCCGCAAACATTAGAGAGTTTTGGCTAGAAGTCCTTAGAGGCAGACTATGTGGAGAATAATATGTTGCACGGAATATGGCACGGACACATTTGTGCAAGAAATACGAATGCCTTATTGAGATGAGTCAGAGCATAGTTTCATCACGATCACAATTTTCGGCTCGACTGAGAATTTCTTTTCGACCACTACACATAAAGCCTTTGCCTGACTTGTCGGCTATTTGACATTTTTTTCTCTATTAACTTCAGGGCACTGACACACTGGAATTTATTGAATTTTTGTCATTACAACTCTAGAATCTCCGAGCTGAAATCCATACATGGACAGTCGCCGGCCGGTGTGGTCGAGCGGTTCTAGGCGCTACAGTCTGGAACCGCGCGACCGATACGGTTGCAGGTTCGAATCCCGCCTCGGGCATGGATGTATGTGATGTCCTTAGGTTAGCTAGGTTTAAGTAGTTCTAAGTTCTAGGGGACTGATGACCTTAGAAGTTAAGCCCCATAGTGCTCAGAGTCATTTGAACCATTTGAACAGTCAGTGTGCAGTTATTTGCGTGGGGCTCTCGGGACAGATTTACTGAAGAGTTTTCATTCAAACAATTAATAGTATAACCTAACGGAACAAGACAACAGAAAAATCTCTTTTGAAAATAATAAAATAAATAAATAAAAATAAAACGCATGGTATTTGAAACTACATGTGAGAATGCACTGAGACAAGTGTATTATTTTGTGTAGAATTGATTTATTTTTTACTATTCGGAAACCATGTTCGTTTTATTTCATGACTTAAATTTGTTATACAACCAATTTAGTTACCAAAAATTTGAGAAAATCAGTGTTATCTACAACAAACCTGAATAAAGCACTCATGTCATGATCGATAAAATTTAGCCGTAACTAAACTCGTGCCATCAACATAAACATCACAGGTTCACCTTATTGTAGTACACATGCAGTTAATGTATTTGTGCTGTTGAATTCCTATATCAAAATAGTATATCGATATAGCGTAGAGGATAAGTTGTGCAAGAAGATGATAAAATTAATTTATGTAGTCAAAACATATTTTGAATACAATGTTGTATATTTATATGGTCACATTTTCAGAAGGTACTCTATCTGTTTAATGTAACTAACAATGGTTAAAGTTTGTATCAACATTTGTAAGCTTATGCAGCTCACCGTATTTCAGCAAAATACTCCTTACTGCAAGAATGAACGAAAAAAATGAAGAAAGTGGTGCTGGAGTAACTCTACGGCATAGTAATACGAAATTTTAAATGTTACTTTAATCCTGGATATCATTCAAAGTGATAGAGAAGAATTATATAAATGTTCCTGCGCGCGTGTGTGTGTGTGTGTGTGAACTGAATAAAAATTTAATTAATATTAAATAATGTGTGAGATTGTTGAGTTTATTATATATATAAGTGTCGGGAAGCTATGTAGCTGATTGTAGTTTTCAAATTCCAGACTGGAATGTCCTGCTTTTACGTATATATGTCCTTGACAGGAAGTTCAGCTCACAGAACCAGTCTGAAATGAGATTTAACGGGAAGTAAGTAATATAAAGGCGTAACATCGTTTAAAATGTCTCAAGAAATTGAACAACTTAACGTTCTTCTACTATTTCATCCGTTTGTTTTTTATTTGGTTACATTTTCTTCTGCATCATGTTTTCGATTGGTATGATATTTTTGTAAAAGATATTTCATTCTTTATATGTTATCTGTACGCACTTATTACACACATTATCTTCTCGATGTTGAACATCCGTGACTCATGTTTTAATGGAATACAGACTGAAAAAAACACTTCATATTTTCTTCATTTAGTGACGCCACTTTTGAGTTCATGTGATGTAGTTCGACTTCACACGCTTTGCAATTTTTTGCCTGCTGAAATAGACTGTAGAAATTAACCATCGACGCTGTGGGCAGAAACTATCATACACAAGAAGTATGTAAAATATTTGCACATTCTGTATGAAGTTAAATAATTTCAGGTATCGTTGGTGAAAATATGAAAAAGCTCAACAAAATAGTTATGCATCTGCGACGTTTTGGATCAAGAGTGGTACTGGTGTTTGACAAGCGTTTCGCTGAAAATGTGTTAGTAATCCCTGAAGATGATAAATTTAAGTCACACTAGACATTTGTTCTACGTCAATATACGATCACTCTTGGTAATTTACTATCATTCGGAGGTTGTCCCCTGATTTTCGTTCAAGAAAAATTATTTTATGTTTTTTTATCAAAGGCAAAGCTACATTTTTATGGTGTACTTCATATAGTAACACTATGGTGTGTTCGGACAAAACTAACAGATACTGAGTTCTTAACAAAGCTTGTTCTTACCATTAATTCTATCCTGCAGTATGGAATTTTTTAACGTACTCGGACCGTATTCTGTATATTTTGCATAAAAAATTGCTTACTAACGTTGTTGTTGTGGTCTTTAGTCTGAAGACTGGTTTGGTGCAGCTCTCCATGCTACTCAAACCTGAGGAAGCCATTTCATCTCCAAATAACTACTGCAGCCTTCATATTCCTACATCTCCTTATTGTATTCATGTCTTTGTCTTTATCTACGATTTATAACCCCCACATTTCCATCTAACGCTAAATTGGTGATTCTGTTGATGTCTCACAATGTGTGCTATGAACCGATTCCTTGTTTTAGTAAGGTTGTGCCATAAATTTCTTGTGTCCCCAATTCTATTAAGTACCTCCTCATTAGTTACTTGATCGATCCATGTGCTCTTCAACATTCATCTGTAGCACCACATTTCAAAAGCTTCTATTTTTTTGTCTAAAGTGTTAGTCGTTCATGTATCACTTCTATACATGGCAATACCCCATACAAATACATTCAGAAAAGACTTCCTGACACTTAAATCTATATTCGATATTAACAAATTTTTCTTCTTCAGAATTGCTTTCCTTG
The DNA here is from genome assembly GCF_023898315.1 of Schistocerca nitens. NCBI lineage: Eukaryota > Metazoa > Arthropoda > Insecta > Orthoptera > Acrididae > Schistocerca > Schistocerca nitens. The sequence goes on from NC_064615.1 coordinate 446,812,278, forward strand.
CCATTACCCGTCAAAATTTTAAATCCTCTCTTCTTCAGCCATCTTCAGTTATTTTGCTACCCAAATAGCAAAACTCATCTACTACTTTAAGTGTCTCGTTATCTAATTATCTTAACATTCCCTGGTGTATTTCGGCTACAGTTCATTATCCTTGGTTTGTTCTTGTTAATGATCATCTTATATTTTTCTTTCAAGATTCTGTCCAATCTGTTCAACAGCTCTTCCATTCCTTTGCTGTCTCTGACAGAATTATATTTTAATTCGTACTCCAAACCTTTCTTTGGTTTCCTTTACTGTTTCTTCAATCTACAGATTGAATAACATCTGGGTTAGGGTATAAATCTGTCTCGCAGCCTTCTCAACTACAACTTTCCTTCCACATTTCTCGACTGTTACAACTGCAGTTTGGCTTATGTACAAGTCGTAAGTAGCCTTTCGCTACCCGTGTTTCACCGCTGCTACCTTCAGAATTTCAAAGTAAGTATTCCAGTCAACATTGTGAAAAGCTTTCTCTAAGTCTACATATGCTAAAAATGTAGGTTTGTCTTTCGTTAACCTATGTTCTAAGCTAAGTCTTATAAGACTTATTAACGTCATCGTTCGTTAATTTTCACACGTATCAGCAACTGATTTTTTGGAGGAACTGTAAAAGCTAATCCCTGTTTATTTAAAGGTTTATAGCTGTTTTCACACTCCGCTTGCGATTGTCAGTATATTACGCATGTTGCATGTGTACAGTTTAATTGGAAAGCTCTTGTTTGTTTATTAGTAGATTAATATTCATTACATTAACATTTAGGTTTCTACCCACAAACCTCAAAAATTTTAGTTTTTCTCCCTGCGTATTCACAAGAGATTCCAAAATGTTATTGCTACACTCAAAACTTGCAACACTCAAGATACAGTAGCCCATTACAAAACAGTATTGCAAGGTGCTTAAAAATGTTATTAGGAAGGCAAAGAGTATGTGGTATGCAAACAGAATAGCTAATTCACAGGATAAAATTAAAATCATATGGTCAGTTGTGAAGGTAGTGTCTGGTCAGCAGCACAAGTTCGACGAAATAAAGCCAGTTCATACTAAAAATATTTCTGTTACTTATAGATCAGATGCATGTACAGTATTTAACAATCATTTTATGAGCATTGATGGTGAGTTAAATAAAAATTTAGTTTCTACAGGGAATTATATAACTTTCTTGGCAAATGCCTTTCCGAGACTGATGTCTGAAATACTCCTCTGTGATACAGACAAGGGGGAGAGTGGGTCAACAATTAAATCACTGAAGACTAAGTACTCTAGAGGATATGATGGAGTGCCTAGTGGTATTTTAAAGAAATGCGCTGCACATTTAGCCCTGTATTTAGCCATATTTGTAATTTTTCCTTTAGGAATGATCATTTTCCTAAACGATTAAAGTACTCAGTAGTAAAGCGCTTCATAAAAAGGGAGAAGAGGATAATGTAGACAATTTGAGACCTATTTCTATGGCATCAGTGTTTGCTAAAGTTATTGAAAAGGCAGTGTATGTAAGTATAATTGATCATTTTATATCACACGATTTGTTATCAAATGTACAGTTTGGCTGTAGAAGTCGTTTAACAACTGAAAACGCTGTATTCCCTTTTCTCTGTGACGTACTGGATGGGTTAAACAACAGGTTTCGAACGCTAGACATATTTTAGGATTTAAATAAGGCGTTTGATTGTTTTGTTCAGAAAATATTTTTCCAGGATTTCGACCATTACAGAATACGGGAAGTAGCTCACAACTGGTTCACCTCTTACTTTAGCAACATACAGCAAAGGGTCATTATTCACAATGTTGAGAATGGCTGTGATGTGGAGTCTGAGTGGGGTACAGTTAATTGGGGGGGGGGGGGGTGCCCCAGGGATCAGTGTTGGGGCTACTCCTGTTCCTTATTTATATAAATGATTTGCCCTCTAGTATTATGGGTAACTCTAAAATGTTTCTGTTTGCTGACGACACTATCTTGGTAGTAAAGGGTGTTGGGTGCAACATTGGCACAGTTTCAAATAGTGCAGTACATGTCCTAAGTTCATGGCCTGTAGAAAATAAAGCAAGACTCAGTTTTTACAGTTTCTAACACAAAATTCAACAAAACCTGACGTTTTAATTTCACAGAATGGGCATATTATTAGTGAAACTGAACAGTTCAAATTTCTAAGTGTTCAGATGGATAATAAACTGCCGTGGAAAGCTCACAATCATGATCTTGTTCGAAGCCTTAATACTGCTATTTTTACTATTCAAACGGTTTCTGAAGTGAGTATTCGTTCGACACGATAATTAGTGTACTATGTTTATTTTCATTCGCTTATGTCGTGTGGTATTATATTTTGGGGTAACTCTTCTCATTCTGAAAGGACATTTTTGGCTCAGAAACGGGCGGTTCGGGTGATAAGTGGTGTAAGTTGACGAGCCTCTTGTCGACATCTCTTCACGAGTCTGGGTATTTTGACTTTGGCCTCTCAATATATACATTCCTTACTTTCATTTCTTGTTAACAATATTAGCTTATTCCCAAGAATAAGCAGCTTTCACTCAGTTAATACTCGGCAGAAATCAAACCTGTGTTTGGATCGAACTTCCTTAACTTTTGTGCAGAAAGTGTGCAGTATACAGCTGCATCCATTTTCAATAAGCTACCACTCGAATTCAAAGATCTTAGCAGTAATCCACTCGCTTTCAAATCGAAACTGAAGAGTTTCCTCATGGGTCACTCCTTCTATCCTGTCGAGGTGTTCCTTGAAAAATTAAGCTGATACTTGTTGTATTGTTGACTGCGGTTACTTAAACTTATGGATTGACTTTTTTCGGGTACATAAATAATTTTTTAACCTATTATTACTGTTATGTAATTTCATGTACTGACATGTTCCATGACCATGGAGATTTGCCCCTCAATTTGACGTATAAATAAAGTGTTTACTTCTCTGTTAATCCCTATAGGTTTCACCGCTACTGTACATTCAAATAGATTATGCTTTTGTATTGAAGCACTAACCCTGCTTCTCTTAGGGTAAGTACTTAAAACGTCTTGTTTTTTGGCTTTTTCTGTCAACCACCTTTCCATTGCATAGTTTATTCATCCATTATTGACGTAACGTTGTCGTAAATTATCCTCCACAGTCTCTTTTGTTGGGGACGGATTAGACGATCAGGTTTCGCTTAAAGATCCGCTCAACATTATGCACGCAGTTTGTAGATGCCTGCGTTAAACTTTCTCGCTATTAGTAGTTCATTAATCTTTAGTCACAGCACAGCGCTTTCGGAGTGATTTAAAGGAGTTGACAATTTCGAGTGTTTATTCCTATATGACAGTGTACTTCATAAAGATAGATACTTTTTGAAAATATTCCACAATATCCTATGGCTATGTTGCTATACCGCTATTTTCAACCCAGATCAATGTGTCAGTGTAGTTACTCTACTTTTCTTTATCGAGTAGTCGCTCACACTTTTGGAGCCTCTTCACTGTTAAATCTTAGTGGCCTGTTGTAGTGATCCAGAATTAGATCTGTACCCCGCCATATCTTTCCACCTCCACAATGTATGGAAAAGTGTATTATGTAGTAAGTTATATAGGAATGATGATGATTTCTTGTAGTGGTAACTATTTGATAAAAAAACTACTTCGCATTGGTTTTGTGGTTTCTCTGCTGTCTCAGACAAAACAGGCCGCTTGATTCAATTACGCCACGCAGCCATAGTACGGGTTTCAGGCATGTTCTTATCTTCTTTCAGGCGAATTTTGGCTAACGGCTTTCATCTTAGTTAAACGATTGATGATTGGGAACAACTTGAAAAATTTATCTGCATCTTAGTACAATTGAGAGAACGAACGTTAGACATAGCTTGGTTCTCATCTCGTAGAATCGGGCGTATTGCCAGTGGTCCGCATATTCCCAAAACAATATTTCAGTGTCGTAACTCCGCGTTTTATCAGGTGTTTCCTGAGACTGGACGCTTTGCAGGCCACCGACAGTACATCCAGTTCTACGAGATGACAATGAGTCGCAGGGAAAGTTTAGGAAATTATGTAGCTTGGTTCATCTACGGACATCGAATCATCCTAATACTAATAAAGGAATATCCCCAAGGATTTCGCGTCATCTCTCTCTCAATATATGTCATCGGCTGCTTAGCGACCAACCGAACGTCCGTATCCTATGTCTGTCTTAATCAAGGTGGCAGATAGTTGCAGCACTAGGAATTGTCGTCAGTCGGCTTCCCGTCATCTAATTCACGAAATCTGGTGTGTTGTAAGCATTGTTTCATTATAATCTCTCAGAACTATCTAATGTGTGGAACTGCATCACGTCGTCTTATTGACTGTCTTCTTTCTCTAATTTTAAATAACAGAGATGTGGAAATGACCGTGAATCGTAAAGGAGTCTAAGCGCTATGTTTAAAATAAATTTCAAAGTTGTTGAAGATCCTTTTACGAGGTCCACATCATGTCATTAGAAAAGCGGGCATCGTGGATATTTTTGTTATTCCTGGCTTTGATAAATGTAGATGACTGTTTTCCATTCACGTGTTGTGATAGAAGAAATTTGATCTTTTTGTTATGCGCTAAATTCATTTTTATTAACTTTAGGTCATCGTTTGATTCTTGTAAGGTAAACTGGGTCGCACTTGAGTTGACAATGTGTGTAATCATGCCGGTTATGCTACGTAATTGACTGTAAATCTTTGCAGATCAGGATAACGAATAAGCTAGAGGTCTCATGAATTCTCACACCGACCTTACCTATTCATGCTTACTGAATCATACAAAAATTGTTTTAAACAGCTGTGACGAAGCATTCATAGTCGGTTACTTCTACAAATAAGGATTTTTTTTCCTTGTGGGTGGACGGGGCAACTGAAAATGTGCTTGAACGACATGAAGCGGCTCCATTTTCGTTCCACGACACTGAAGACAGGAAGCTCAGTAAGCTGACCATTGTCCACTGTAGTATTGTTGCTCTGTAAATGTGGTGTGCGTACTGTAAGACCTTCGGTACATATACCATCAGATTATTTGACTTGTCGCTCTAACGAAGTAGGCGAGTGTCAGCAATATGTCTTGTGGGCTTATCGTGGCGTGTTTATCTTCTGCCGTTAGGTCAGATGACAGAAATACTTGCACGCTTAGAGTAGCAGATTGACAGTGACCAACTTTAAACAGAACTTGATTAATTTTCACACACATTTATTAAAATAATAAAAAAACGTAGATATTACGTAACTTGATTCTGGATGCTGTTTACAATTGACAATCTGAAGTTCCTTTGGTCTTGGTACGTTAATCTTATTCTCACATATCTCTGATACTTGACAAAGTGTGTAGTGGGACGCGAAATTGAAGCGTCACCCATCCACCAGTGTCAGCCCAGTTTGCAGGTGAATATAAGTTTAATTTAGTTTTTGTTTATGTATTTTTGTAATATTTGAAATGGCTGTGAATTATCTAAAGTTTTGTATTTATTTTTTATGTTTCATGTACGGAGAGGGCGGCGCAACGAACGGAGACAGCATCTTCACTGCCGGGACCAGAGAGAAAATTGCTGGCCACTATACGTCGCGGGTCGACAGCCAAAGAGCAACAGAAGATCCTGCAACCGAGTTGTTCCGTCGTGCTTCTAAAATTGAAAAAGAATAAGAATTTGTAATGTTTGTACAACAATGACGTCATAGAAAGTTAATCATGTTGTAAATGTTCAGTTCTGTCTTGTCAAGGCTCAGGTTCACGTCTATATGTAGGAAGATAATAAACTAGTGGATGCTACTAAAGTTTAAATACGTGTTCCGAGTATTGATTTATGAAGAATTATGTTAAGTAACTTATTTGACAAGATTACTAATTTTTGACAACGTTCATCGCGAGTTTTAATCTCGAAAGTTTATTCAATGTGGTTCTAATATTTATTAAATCAGATCACATGCATTAATATAACTTCTGAGAAGAAACAAACGACATCTAAATTGAAAAAATTTGCGCATACCAATTGGCCTGAGTGACGTAAGTCTGCGCATACGACTCAAATGATGATGTTTTAATTACAGTTTCGTTCAAGAACCATTTAGAGAGAAATTAAAAAGAATTTAAATAATTTTTGAACCGTGTTGTAGCTGACGTAGGTGACGAAGTCTGCACATGGTCATATGTCAAAAGAAAATCATTTATACAAAACTTACGTCGTTACACTACACCGTGGCGACCTTAAAAACAGGATTTGTGTGCAACTAAGGCACACAGGTACGAAACAATTAAAACATCAAGGGTCCTTCGGAAGTCAACGAGAGTCCTCGTAGAGCCTTTACCAGCCAGCGGCGACTTCGCGGGTGTGGGCATCTGACGGAGCGCAGCCAAGCAGTACGATCACGCAGTTATTCCACGAGAAGGCGCATCTGTTGGGCAGCAGCTGAACGCTGCAAACCCCGACACCCTTTCTCTCCCTAAACTAACAGGCCCAGTACGTCAGCGGGGAGCGTTCCTCCGGCTGGTATTAGAGGTGTTGCTGAGGGCTTCGCCTGTCTACGGTAGGGCCGGGCGTGGTTGCAGCCAGTGACGTCTCACCGATAACTACACACTACAATATTAGTGTCCGGTGAGTCTGTTTTAAGTTGGAAGTGGAGTGTTGTACATAGGGAGTGTGTTTTAATAGGATTGTTGATTACAAGTCTGCGTGTGTAACTAGTTAATATCTTACAATAATGTCGGGAAGTGAAATGTCAGACGAAGAGCAATCTGTGTCCGATAGGAGCATGAGATCCCTTTTTTGGGCGATCGCTAAATTAAAACAATCTAACGGGGATATTTTAGCTGAATTGAAACAATCTAACGAAGAATCAACTGCTAGATTAAGAGAGGAACTAAAACAGGAATTAAAACAGTCTAACGAAGAAGCTAATGCTAGATTAAAACAGTCTAACGAAGAATCTACTGCTAGATTAAAAGAGGAACTAAAACAGGAATTAAAACAATCTAACGAGGAATCTACTGCTAGATTGAAAGGGGAGCTAACAAAATCTACAGACAGGTTACAGGAATATTTTAATGAAACCAGTCGAGAATTAAGTGATAAAATAGAGGCTTCTAAAGTTGAAATGCAGGAAGAAGTAGTAGGACTTAGTAATAAGATTGCTGATAATTGTAAAAGGTTAGAAGAACATAGCCAGGAATCGCGTGAGGAAAAAGCTCGCACGAGAAATGATATTACTGACTTAACCAAGAGACTAGATAATGTCAATGCCTTAGTTGTAAATGAAATAGAGAAAAATAACGATAAGTTACGAGATGAATTTTCTATGCAAACAGAAACCGTTCGTAGAGAATTATTAGAATCTATTAAAGAGGTTTCTACCAAACCTGTAGAGATTTCTTCAATAGATAATGTAGAATTAGAGATATTAACTCATCGAGTAGAAAAAGATCATGCTGAAATAGAAAACATGAAATTTTTAATTACCGAAATATGCAGTAACCTTGAGAATTCCAAAGATAATAACATTCACGAAGGTACAGAGCGTTCACATCGTGAACACAGTGAAGAATCGATATTAGCTAACCGTGTATCCAATACAGAAATGCAAATACAGGAAATTACTAAACGGTTATCGGAATTAGATAATAATGAAAACATTTCAAGCAGTAGAAGCAATAACATAATCAGAGACGACAGTCGCATCGTGTGTGCTAGCTCAGATGACAACAACACAAATAAAGAAATCTCGGCAAGCAAATCCGACGCAACTCCGTCTCTGCAATCTAAACAAAATCCAACTATGTCTCTCGCAGAATGTTGGGATGATATAACGACAAATTCAAATGTAGCAAGTCGATTTCCTGTTTTCAAACCAGAAGGCGAACTTCACCCTATAATCTTTATAAAAGCTTTTGAAACTTCATTATCTCCTAAATGGAGTACTGAAAAACGGATTCAATTTGTAATAGGACATTTAGAAGCAAAAGCTGCGGAATGGGCAGTACTGCATAGAAGTGAATTTAGGGACTGGGATGATTTTGTTAAGCAGTTTAAACAAAATTATTGGTCAAGAGGAAAACAACAACACTTAACTTTAGAGTTGTTAGACCCTCCTCCATATTCTAAACGGTGGGGAGGTTATAGGAATTATTTCGAATGGCATTTAAACCGTGCTAAATTAATTGAAAAACCAATTATTGAAAGTCATCTAATACGAGTCCTAATTAATAGGTTGCCATATTATGTAAAGGAAAGAATGATAGAAAGGGAATGGTTACAACCTTGAGAATTATTAGGATATTTAGAACAGTTAGATATACTTAATAGAGAAAGGGAAGACGAGAAATTTAGATTTGGTAGAAATGACAATCCTCGAAATAATAATAATTCAGAACCATGAAAAGTTAACAACAACAATCATAGCCGGTTTTGTTATATAAAACGGCAATCTAAAGATAAAGAGAGCAAACAAAATCGTGGTAATAACTCTAACATGCGAAAATTACACAATAACGATAATGAGATAAATCATCCTCAAGTAATTAATGAAGGTCAAGTTGTAGGTGACGTTATCATAGAAAGTTCGGAAAACTAGTAAAGTCCTTTACTACAGCTCAACTAAAGGGAACTGTTAGTCAAGATTTACTTCAGGAAGACAATCAGATAAGGGAGAATATAACTTATAAACCCGTTATTAAAGGTTATATTTAAGATACCGAAGTAAATATTATAATCGATTCGGGTAGCGAAGTAAGTATTTTATCTAAAGAATTATTTCAACTTAAAAGAAAGTATTGGAATTTCCCAACCTTACCTGTAACTGGGGTGAGAATTATAGGAGTTACTGGTAAAAGAAGTCAAAATATTACTGAGGAAGTTTATTTAACTTTTGAAATTTCTAAACAATTAATTTCTCATTCTGTACTTGTCGTAGCCAACTTAAATGTGGCCATAATTTTAGATATAGATTGGCTGTGTAAATATAAAGCTATATTAGATTTTAAAGACTCTTCCTTAACCATCCATAAGGAGGTATGTGCTTTTAAAGTGAGGTTTTCTAATAATCAAGTGCCTGAAAATTGCTACGAATCCTTAACAGATTAAGTACACACTGACCATGAACCTATTAACAGATTCTAGTGATCTTGAATATGAAGTATATCAATGTGAGGCTAGTAATAGTATCGAAACCGAAGTGAAAGAAAAATGTTATTCTACGAATTGTCTATCCGAACAAGAAAAGGAAGAGTTGGAATCTTTATTGTTAGAATTTAGAGCTGTCTTCTCAGTTGCACCAGGGAGAACCAAAGATTACGTTTGTAAATTTAAGATTAAAGATCAAAAACCATTCTTTAAGAAACCTTATCCTATTCCAGTACAATTCAAAGAACTGGCTAGTAGAGAAATAAGTAAGATGCTAGAACAAAATATTATCGAACGATCATGTAGTGCTTTTAACAGTCCTTTGTGGGTAGTTAAGAAAGCTACTGGTGGGGTACGACTGGTTCTGGATGCTCGTGAATTAAACAAAATTATAGAGATGGAAAGAGACAGACCTGTTCCTATGGAGGACGTACTTCTTAAGCTTGCTGGTTCTCGTTATATGAGTACAATGGATTTAACTGCTGGCTACCATCAAGTAATATTACACCCGTATTCACGGCAATATACGGCTTTTCTTTTTGAAGGCAGCTCATATCAGTTCCAAGTTTTACCTTTTGGACTTAATATATCAGTGTCAACTTTCATTAGGGCATTAGATTCTGCTTTGGGTCAGCAATTATTACAAAAGATTACTTTATACGTAGATGATGTTTTGGTAGCCACTAAAACGTGGGAAGAACACGTAACGATATTACGGGAATTGTTTAACCGTTTAATTGACAGAGGAATTACTTTAAAATTATCTAAGTCTTACTTCGGAAAGGAGGAAGTGAGATTTTTGGGGCATATAGTGGACAGTAAAGGTATTAGGCCAGACCCAGCACGTATTGAAGCTATTGCTCGATGCCCGAGTCCTAGAAATCGGAAACAACTGAAATCATTCTTAGGAATGGTAGGATTTCTGAGATTTCTTCCAGGGCAGGATATTGTTAATCCTAAATTACTGGATTTAATAAAAGAGAAGTCAGTATGGCTCTGGGGAAAAGAGGAAGAGGAAGTTTTTAATAAGATAAAAGGAGCGTTAACAGAAGCCAAAATGTTATACCATCCAGATTTCAATCAGGACTTCTGTATGTGTACGGATGCCTCTCTAATCCTCTATTGATTTATTTTGCTATTTTTTGCTTTGGTTTAATAATGTAGTTGAGCTTCTGTAAATGTGTGTGATTGAATCGATAACATAAAACTGTATACTCCTTTCTTTGTTAAAACTGTGATGTCATGGTTTGGTTCTATGCAAAGTAGTGTATCTGTCATTTAAATTCTTTGTCCCATTTGGAGGGAACAAAACTTACTATGTATAACTGCAATTTCTGTGTGAATAATTTTTGGTCGAAATGTCAATATGTTCAAAGGTTCTGTTTTATTGAAAATGTTTGTTTACTGTTATGTAAACTGCTGATCCTCACTTAGGGTTGTTAGTTAGTTTGTATGTAAAAGGTGTAGTGGTTCCCCTTGGGAACGGAACTGTGTAGCGCGCGCAAATTGTGGTTGGCCTAGGACGAAAAGGTGGAACTGATAGTCAGTCGGGGACGAGCTACGAGTCGGGCACGAGCTACCAAACTGTGCACTGTCATGTAAATGTTGCATATTGTGCTGGTTCCGAGAGAGGCTTTTCTGCTACTTTCCAATGCCTCGGTTGGATGGATAAATAGCTGGAACGATTCTGGATTTGGTATTCATCATCGCCACCAAGAAGGGCCAGAGTCCAGCAATTCTGTCTGCGAATCCACCTACCAACATGCAGTTGCCACCACGTTGCGCAATCACTGTAGCGTAATACTATAATGATGTACAGTGAAGGATCAGGTTAATGGATGTGTTAGTGTGCTCAAATATAAGGTAATTTATATCTGAATTTAAGTACCTACCTTGATTTTTCCCTCATCATAACACCTCTCAGGTTCCTCTCCGTTTGAACTAAAGTGATTACCGAGTGTCCTTACTGAAAGTACATTAAAACCCAGTTTTCTAATTAATGCCTTTTGAACATAGTAAAGAGAAAGTTAAAGTTAATGTGGCAAGAGAGTGAGTTAAAGTTAATGATGCTTGCTGAAAATAATTTTCCTAGTAAAACTGCTTATTAATGTGTTGTTGCCAACTTCAAATTAAAAGTTCTTAAGACTGAGGCTTATAAAGTTTTGCTTAGTAAATGATCACATTACTGCCTGTTGTAAATCGCAGAAGGTGAGTCAGTATCTTACATATATGTTAATTTTGTGTCTCACTGTAGTAAAAGTGGAAAGCTGCAGTTGTGAAACGTTGTGTACTCATGTTTGCTAAGTGTTTGTCTCTCTTGTGTATTAGAAGTGCATATTAATAGTATAAAAGGATCCACAGTTTGTCTATTGTGTTAATGCTCGGTAACAAGTAACGGAAAGACCACTAATTATAAATCCATAATTTCTTTAAGCCCTGAAAGTAATAGTGTGTTTAGGTATCTCTTATAATTTTGCAAATAGTTTGTGCTGCTCTAGTTGTTAGCTTCAATCTTAACGTAAACATATGTATGTGTCAGAGTTCATTGCACTCGCGTGTGGCCAAGTATAGGTTGTGTTTATCCATTAAAGTTACTAATAACTATTTTCTTGAACGAGAATGTTAATCATTCTTTTGCCTAGTTAGGCTGGCGACCGTTTTCTTTATCCGTTGAACAGTGCAGATAGGCAACATTTTGTTTGTTACTGTTCGAATATTTACGTAATTCTGACTTTCATTTCCGATAAGCCATTCCCGTTAGGTACAACACGGTCAACCTAGCAAAATTCCTCTCAGAGGGTAACACTGTTCTGTTGCTTTATACCATTATTACTCTAACATAATAATTCTGTTTGCAAACTGCCTCCAGTTTCGAGGTTATGGTATAGCAGTAGCAGACAGGAGTGTTATATACTGATCATCAGGCTTTAACCTTTTTGAACAATTGTCGGTTACTTCACCGTAGATTATTACGTTGGGTATTATGCTTGCAAGAATTTCAGTACGAAATTAGCTATATAAAAGGATCTCAAAATGTAGTTTCGGATGCTTTGTCGAGACTTCCAGTAGGAATGGAGAATATTAACATTGCAGAAGAACCAGGAACAAATTACCATGTTTATTTCCCTTTAACTGAGGAGAACGAACGTAAGGTTAAACGGATAGTAACTGCTATTAGATGCAATCAAAGAAATGACGATCAATATAGGGAACTTATACAAAACCTTAATAATGGGGATGAAACAGTTAACACCCGGGGTGTGTGATTATATTTCAAGGACTTGTTGTGTTGGAAAGCACAGAGGGAACACCAGAGATGGAAAATCTGCATTCCGAAAACTGTTGTGAACGAATTAATTACTTATATTCATGAAGGTTACGGGCATTTTGGAATTCATAAATGTATTAAACACCTAATGAAGTATTAATATTTCAAAAATATGTCCCGTATTGTGAGAAGTATTATTAGGACTTGTGAAACCTGTCAAAAGGGTAAAGTTAATAACAAATCTAAGAGTTATAAATTATATGCTTTAATTCCTCGAGGTCTGTGGGATCTACTGTCATTAGATTTTTTCGGCCCTTTGCCTCGTAGTTCAGGAGGATTTACTTATGTGTTTCTTGTAATGGAATGTTTGTCCAAACATGTGAAGCTATATACTTTGAAACGAGCGAATACCGCAAGCGTTATACTCTGTCTTACCCGAAATTACCTTGTTAACTGGGGCATTCCTAAACGACTTATGTCTGAGAACGGTAGTGCCTTTATTAGTCAAAAGTTTCAAGATATGATAAAACAATATGGAATCAAACATATCTTAATTTCGAAATATCACCCTCAAAGTAATTTAGCAGAAAGAGTCATGAAAGAATTAGGATGATTATTTAGAACTTATTGTGCACATAAACATACTTGGTTGGCCAAACTAATGCCTGAATTCGAAAAGATATTAAATGAATGGCCTCGTCTAACGACGGGATTATCACCTATAGAAATTTTAGGCAAACGAGTTATAGGTAAGCCTTTACTAGCTGCTCTACCTTGGCCACCAGTAAATGAGATCCAACAATGCATCCCAGACGAAAAAGTTTGCGAAGAGATTGTTAAAAATGCTGAACGGAGAATTAAAAGTTATAATCAACATGCTATAGAACCCTCATTTCAGGTAGGAGATCGTGTATTAGTACGATCTCATCCTGAAAGTTCGAAGATCAATAAGGAATGTAGAAAATTCTTCTTTATCTTTGAAGGTCCATATGTTGTTCATGAGATTGTACATCCCAAAGCGTTAATGCTTATGGAACCTTCGTCAGGTGTAATTAAAGGATTATATAGTGTCGATCAAATTAAACCCTTCATTCCTAAATAACATAATATTTCGTATATGTTACATACGGAAGAGCGTTCATAGTTTATTCATGTGAAGTTTTTCGTGATAGTTACGTGTTATTTTAAAGAAATGACAGGAGGTTTAAACAAGTGTTCTACAATAATCTACCGGTACTTCAAAAAGGGAAAGATAACTAAAAGGGGATTTATATGGAAGAAAGTTTTGTTATTAGGTCACAAGGAATTTTGTATATTTTATATTTACTCAGATAGTAGGAACCAAAGGGGATGGTTAATAATTTTAGGGACCATGGGCGTCCAGAGCTATATGGCTCACGAGAACGTAGCAGAGTGCCTTTAATAGAGATATATAATAGTGCTAATATAGAACACATCAAACGGGGCTCTCTCGCTTGTTTCTCCTAAATAAACTGCCATTACCCAACAAAGTGTCCGCAGGTAAAGAAAGCCGTGACGAGATTCTAAAGAAAGTTTTGCTTGATTTCTTCTTGACTTCAGGCACAAATAAAGCATTAGGAAAAAAAACGATGTAAAGTAAATAGTACTATTAGTTATTGTGAGAAACTTATTAGTAATATATATATTGGAAAGAATAGCTCTAGTAAATGAATAAAACTCAAACTAACCTATCACAATTTGAACGCTCTATCCTAATGTAACAACGTTAAAGAACGTACTAAACTATTGTTTACTAGCAACCATTAGATGAAAAGGAGTAATCTCCATATATTCGGTTGTGAATTACCATAACAGCACAATTAAAAGTAAATGACAAATAGTCACAACGATATCGTCATAAAAGGATCGAATCTATCTAAGAGCAAGGACTCTAGATTACGGACAATTTGAGAAAAATGTATAATATTAACAGATAAATATTGTATATAGAAGAAGTTTTATTTTCCGTTAAAACCTGACAAACTGAGCTTGTGGGTGGGGTATGTAGTGGGACGCGAAATTGAAGCGTCACCCATCCACCAGTGTCAGCCCAGTTTGCAGGTGAATATAAGTTTAATTTAGTTTTTGTTTATGTATTTTTGAAATATTTGAAATGGCTGTGAATTATCTAAAGTTTTGTATTTATTTTTTATGTTTCATGTACGGAGAGGGCGGCGCAACGAACGGAGACAGCATCTTCACTGCCGGGATCAGAGAGAAAATTTCTGGCCACTATACGTCGCGGGTCGACAGCCAAAGAGCAACAGAAGATCCTGAAACCGAGTTGTTGCGTCGTGCTTCTAAAATTGAAAAAGAATAAGAATTTGTAATGTTTGTACAACAATGACGTCATAGAAAGTTAATCATGTTGTAAATGTTCAGTTCTGTCTTGTCAAGGCTCAGGTTCACGTCTATATGTAGGAAGATAATAAACTAGTGGATGCTACTAAAGTTTAAATATGTGTTCTGAGAATTTATTTATGAAGAATTCTGTTAAGTAACTTATTTGACAAGATTACTAATTTTTGACAACGTTCATCGCGAGTTTGAATCTCGAAAGTTTATTCCATGTGGTTCTAATATTTATTAAATCAGATCACATGCATTAATATAACTTCTGAGAAGAAACAAACACCATCTAAATTGAAAATAATTGCGCAAACCAATTGGCCTGAGTGACGTAATTCTGCGCATACGACTCAAATGATGATGTTTTAATTAAAGTTTCGTTCAAGAACCATTTAGAGAGAAATTAAAAAGAATTTAAATAACTTTTGAAATGTGTTGTAGCTGAGGTAGGTGACGAAGTCTGCACATGGTCATATGTGAAAAGAAAATCATTTATACAAAACTTATGTCGTTACACTACAAGTGTCTATACATTCCTCTTCATGGCTATGTACAAGAATATGGTAATCTTATTAGGCGCAGACTGAAACTTGACTATAGACTGGTACAGACAAATGCAGACCAATGCAGACTGATGCAGACTGACTAATCGGAGGTCTGTACACTCATTATAATACCTCGAGCGTTCAGGTATCACTATGCGAGTGTGATCCGCGAGGAGAAAAGGTTCTACTTTAACAGCAATCTCATTGGCTGCAAGACATATCGGCAGAAGCAGAATTTGGTCCGTCTCTAAGACAGTGCCATCTCGTAGTGCGGAGACGGACGAGTGCTGCGCCTGCGCTGTTGTGCTTAGTGGGGCGCGCTCTATTGGGAAAGTTGTGTACGCGCTTACTACGCGGAACTATGTACACAACAGTAAATATGTTGGGGAATCAGTGAAGTCTGTCGGCATCGTCAGGTTCCTTTGGTTGATCGCAAATCAGTCAGTACTGAGAGTATAACCTTACATCTTTATCATACTCCACAGGTCACTTAACGGTGTGTGGCGGAGAGTAGGTCTAGTGCCAGTAACTGATCCTGTTCCAGTCATGAATGGCACGTGGGAAGAACTACTGTCGGTAACCCTCTGTATTATCTCTCCGAGATACCCGGCGCTTCACTTGTAACGTCTGCCACTGAAGTTCGTTGAGCGTTTCCATAACTCTCTCAAGTCGACTAAACCACTACGTGATGAAATGCGTCGCTCTTCGTTGGAGCTTCTCTATCTCTTCTTTAAGTCCCAGCTGATAAGGGCCCCAGAATGAGGGCTAATTCTCAAGAACTGGTCCAACAAGCGTCTTGGTAAGCCACTTCATTCCTATGAATCTCAATCTGGCATCTCTTTTTCCTACTTGTGTTATGTGGTCATTCGACTTAAGGTCGCTCTGGATAATTACTCCTAGATTTTTGCGATGATACTGCTTCTAGAAATGTAGTAGTGTAGCAGTAGAGGCTGCACGATTCATCAGTCCTCGCAGGTCATTATGGAAATCTATATTGCCTACTGGTGTTGCTACTTTCTGATACAGAACCGCATTGTCGAGCTTCCGATGCTTTCTGCCAGATCATCTGCATACATTGTAAATAGTGAAGGTTCTATCACATCTCCTTGGTGTATTCCGGAAATTACCTTATATCAGTCCATTCCGTTCTGTTAAGAGCGATTTCTTGTGTTCTGCCTGAAAGAAAGTCTTGAATCCATTAGCAGATCTGGTCTGATATTTAATAAGCCCTTATTAATCATCTTGTGTTGCAGTTCTTGTTGTTGTCTCCGTGTCTTGCATAAGGCGGAACTTCTCATTCCATAAGCCCTTATTATTTCACTAGGCAGTAATGACGGACGGTGTCAAATGCCTTCCTGAAGTCGAGGAACAGGCCATCAGTCTGAGCTCCGATATCTACAGCGTTATGGCACAAAGCGAGCTGAGTTTCGCAAGATCTCTGTTTCCGGGATTCACGCTGATTTTTGCAGAGGAGATTTTCGTTCTCCAGTGGTAATGCACATTTTTTCTGTACAGTATTGAAGGAACTATTATCTGACATTAGTTTTACATTCATACCCATTTCTACTCTCAGTAATTTAAAATTCAAAACTTCTATAAAATGTGGAGATATACAGCCTGTATTTTAGAGGAAACTTCCATTAATAAGCAAGAAATAGACCAATATAGAGGTAAAATGGAAAATTATGAGCTTCTCCTTGACACAACATATTCAACACCACATGGAAGGAAAAGGTCATAAAAAACAAGGAATGAACATACAAAAATATATGGGAGGAAGCGTAACGTTGACTTACCATCTTGTGCGTGCTCTTTAGGTGACATGTGGCTGCAAAGAAAACCTATGACAATCAGTTATCCAAAATTATGTAAAGAAGGTAACTCAAGTGGATACCTAGCGAATTCAGCCGATGGAAAGCTTCACTAGTAGTGACCCTTTATGGTCTTCTAAGTATTACAAGATATTTGTCGTATTAATGTTGCAAATCTCAAAATTACCATCACCCTTTGACACAACGGAGTATAGTGTTCCATAGAAGTGCCCAGTTTTTGACTTCACAATAGCTTTCACAACAAAACGTCGCACTTTAGTTTTCTGTGACTCATTATTGACTTCTGTTAATTTTAACGTATATGGCGGCAACACGCACTTTGATGTAAACTGCAGTTCATGTACTGAGGAGGTTCTGGACTCCCTCAAAACGTCTTACTTGGGCTACGAACGGTACATGTAATTCTGGAAGACTTACAAATGGTCATTGCTTTGTTCAATGACTAGCAGTTGACTGCCATAATTACATTAATGTAATGGAATTCCTGTAAACATACAAATTTTTCTTTACACGATCGACTGGAAGTAAACGGGACAAATCATAACAGCAAAGCCTTCAGGAGTACCTGTCCAAAGCGATTGAAGATGTAACCGTTTAAATGCAAACATGCAGAAGTCAGATAGAACACAGATTTATAGGAAGAATTTAGATGAACTTTGTTCCACAAGGAAATTATCTTACAAAGCGATCATTCGAAGTATTATTCAGTATTTTTCGTCACTCCGGGACTCTTACTATTTAGATCACTTAGATCACATCAAGACTGGAACGTACAACTTACCTAATGACTCCGATGGAAAACTTTTATTAAAGTTCGGTAGTATGCTGACAACAAACGTATGCCGACAACAAACACGTTCTTGCAGATAATCCCCCGCAATTGTCATGGGAAGCTGAGGAGATAACAATGGTAGACTGCGTGCCCCCACCACACACCTCAAGACCCCCAGCACAGAACTGATGTAGGTGCAGTTGTAGAATGATGGCTACGGCAGGCCGCGACACGCCTTCATCCCGTTGCGCGCTCCCCGCGCATCCTATTCTCCGCGCATCGTGCCCGTTGATAACGGAAGAGCCGATGGACTGCGTTAATTTCCATCGATCCACTCGGATTACATTTGGGGAATCGTTCACGGTGCAGCCGAGTAGTTTCCACCCCGTTGCCATCTGTCAGGCCACAGGCGAATTCCACTTCGCAGAATTCAGCCTTCACAGCGGGGAGCGTTCTGTGTGCTGGTGTCGAACCGAACGCAGTGTGTTTGTAAATGGGTCATTACTTGCAGATGTATCTAGTGGTTTAAGCACAGAATTACGATTCACAGTATTTATTGACAACTACTCTCTCAGAGTACTCTGTTAATCATAAGAATTTTTTTTGTTTTGTTTCTGTTCTCGTTACAAGTTCGTTGGAGGTAGTGAACGGTGAAAACGTATATCGGCAATCTTACCTCCATCCCACTTCTGCAGCTAAAGGTATAGACAGATTTGTCAGCATAGTTCTAAAACACATTTCTGACGCTTCATACCCTCCCCTGAATCTCCAGAACTGGACAGTCTGTATTCCACATGAATGTAATCTCCATCTTCTCCCACGAGCAAGCTCAGTTTGCCTTCCGTCTTTTATCTGTCTTAGTTTAACCTAATAACCCCCCTATCATATTTCAATGGCTCGAAAGGAGAGCAGGCCTTCTGTCACGCCTCAGTCGTCACATACATTCTCTCCGCACCTCCAGGGACACGATGTCCTTCCCCAGCGTAATTTCGATGTTTTCACCGCCAAGAACACGGACTCATCCCTGAAATCTTTCCTTCCACCCTGCCCATCCTATTACAAAAGGTAGCTTCAACCTGACATTTCCACCAACACTCATCACCTAACATCTACATGCCACCTACCACTTCCTTTCCACACAGCAACCCCACATCCCTTTCCATAAAACATTATTTCCAGTAGTTCTCAAAGCTCAGTCCTTAAACCCTGTTACCAGGAGCCTCCATCGTATCATCCTCATATTATACAGAATGTAGGGAAGATCAGGGCACATTTTGGCGGATTCCTTTATGGCTTTTTAAATTTTTGGGTTAGTTTTAACATGTTTAACATTGTATAGTCTTGTAACATGGTTATTCACGTATAATGTATTACATATATATACTTCCAACTCAATATCACATTTAAGAGGGAACAATAATTTTATATAGGTTCATGTCGAGCGTGTAAACGTGCCCATGGTATGGGGCAGATTACGCACCTATGCTGCCACGGTTATGCAAATCACAGAACACAATAATGAGTAAAGAAAACTACTAGTAACTATCCGAAATATAATTTGTTGGCAGTAAATTTTATTATAGTCTTACTTGAATGTATAAACGTGGTAAAACGACTGTTCTACTATACTGGCAATAAACAAATTTTGTGACAAATATCCACCTGTTAGCTTAATATAGCCTACGATGAAGTCTGGATGTTAACCAATTACCCATACATCATTGTTCGAGCTGCAGTTGATACATAAAGAAGTAATGTTTCCTGTTGTTCAATTGTCGTGAGCACACCTTTAACATGTAAGGCACTCGACTCACTCCTGATTTGTTTCTGATTGGTTATATCGTTTCAAGCACTAAATGCAAAGGGCAATATTCATCCTCTTTATCAGACTGCTGAAGTTTATAAGAGAAAGGAAGAAGAACTGGGTGTAACACACGTCGAGACGGGAGATCTGCGTGACAGAAGAGTGGGAAGGAATGATTTGTGAGAGGCGACTGAGAAAAAGGAGGAGGTACCAGATAACAGAAGACATAAAAGGAAGCGGAATTCACGCGGGCCTGTAAAGCGTAGTAGAAGATAGGAGAGCAGTGAGAGTTACCATGTGAAAACCTGCCTTTAGGCAAAACACTAATGATAACACTAGAGGAAGGCCTTTCCACATTTACCCTTGTTCGTGCTTTTAGCAGTTCCTTGCCCTTATCAGTCCTTGCTCTCACATAATTATTTCTTTCTGTCTGAGATTCATTAGCTTAAAATATTTGTAGCTTTCTTTAGCAGTTTCTACTTTTGATTCTACTGTACCTCGATTTTCTAGATTTCACTTGCCACTGTCGTTGTCTTAATGTTTTCTTGGCTGGGGTATCAGCTAGGATTGCAATGAAAAGTAGTGAGAAAACTTGCCCCAAAAGAACTGCAACCGTGCCCTATCTCCTCTTTGAATTAGGTTTCGATACTACATTAGTAACTTCCAGGCTTTCAAATTACACAAGTGTGTCCTTTTAAGTAGAAGCGCAAGGAAGAAAATATAACAGGATACGTGGAGCTGGAACGACTACTGTGACAAACCTCGAATCTATGTCTCGTGACTAGCATTCATTAAATCACCGATGAGAGCCACAGAACTTCTACATACGGCTCCAAAATAATGAATCAGAACCCGATCTATTGAAGATGACTTAGAACTGCAAAAAAAGTCGTAGGACTCAAGAACACCTCTCCGGGCTTCGGCGAATAATTTAAAAAAATAATTTGCTCTTCTGATGAAATTCATTTCCGCCTCCTCCACAGAATAACTTATATTCAAGTACACAACAATTACTGCATTACCTTTACAGCTTCAATAATCATTTATTGGTGTTTTAAGGTTTTTACGTTTGAATGACAAGCCAATTTGATAAAACTAAACCCCACCAAAGACCAATTTCATCAACGTAAAGATACCAGTTTCAGTGAAATTCTCACAGAAGAAAGCAGAGAGAGTATGCGATTGTTGCTCTGATGGACGATGAGCTTCGACTGGTCCCAGCTTTTTATCAGATATTCCAGAGAGCGACTCGTCTTCAAGGCGTCATATATTCCCTTCGTGATCAGCCGTTATATGAAAAGAGAAAAAATACAATTTCTGTAATCACATAAGATACTTACATGTAACGCAAAACATTATGAACACTACAATAAAATGTGTGGAACATACGTTAGGTCGAATATTGCCAAAAACGAATGCCACAAATAGTTTGTAAGAGCACGCTCAGCGGATAGTGCTAATACCATGATAGTGTACATATTGCACTATGTTGTTTCGATTGTTTTATTTTCTTTATTCGTATGCTACGTGTTGCTATACATATATATATAGGTGTATTTTATGTGCTATCTGGAACAGTTCATTGTACGAATTAAGCTGCAAGGAAAATAATGTGGCAAGATGCAAAGAGGGCACTGGAATAAAATTTACGTCAAGGAAGGCAGGTTGCAGAAACTCACCAAACCACGTCATCCATCGTTCTCCATACCTGCTACGTGATCCAACGCACCTAACAGCTGTTCACTATAAATGAGGTAGTGTGCTGGACGGAGTGAGTGGATGTGCTGTGCTGAATCTACGGACCAGTGTTCATCTTAGTCATACATAAGTAAAGAACATTTTGAATGGTTTGTTTCCAAATTGCCCCAGAACAGTGGTAATAGCATTTAGGAACTGAAGAACTCCTGTGCAAATTCATGGTTCAAGTGTCTCTGAGCACTATTCGACTTAACTTCTGAAGTCATCAGTCGCCTAGAACTAATGAAACCTAACTAACCTAAGAAGATCACACACATCCATGCCCGAGGCAGGATTCGAACCTGCGACCGTAGCGGTCGCTCGGTTCCAGACTGCAGCGCCTATAACCGCACGGCCACTCCGGCCGGCTACAAATTCATGTTTGCAACAACACCGAAGAACAGCTTGTAACACGTGTGGGCTACTGAAATTATGAAGTGATAGTTCAAAATGAAGAATCCACCGACGCTTTGTACAGAATTGGTATTATGCATAAAATTTTACTAATAAAAGGTTGAACTAGTAGCGAAGAAACTCGACGAACCAGAAACGTGTGTTCTTCAACCTTTTGTTGTTGAAAATGGCTTGTCAGTGTCAGTGAGGTCCATTTATCTTTTCCAATCAATACGTCTAGATGTATTGACATAACAGCTGCAGATTCTGGACGACGTAAAATGGTTCAAATGGCTCTAAACACTATGGGACTTAACATCTGAGGTCATCAGTCCCCTAGACTTAGAACTATTTAAGCCTAACTAAGGACATCACTCACATCCGTGACAGCAGCAGCAGCGCGCTTACGGACTGAAGTGCCTAGACCGCTCAACCACAGCGGCCGGCTGTTCGACCTAGTACATCAGCAATTCCTATACAATCAAAACATTGGTTTGACTTGTTGTCACCCTCAGTCGTGGTGCAAAACTGTTACATACTTTCGTTGATGGTTTTTGCATGATATTTATCGGTAAGCTTCGTTAGCATCCGGTGAAGAGGAACCTTAGCACTGTTTCTTTTTGCAGAATGTGGCTGTCTGTCTGTGATGAAATAGTTGGTGAGGGGTCAGAGAAGGAAATCTTTAAGCTGCCTTGATCACTAGACGTCTATTTGTGAATTCAAACTGACTGTCGCGCCGGGAATCCACCCCGGAACCTTGGTTTTCCAGCTCGATGCTCTAACGTACTGAGCTATGTAGGAACAATGCACTTCGAAGTGCAATAGAGACCATTATCATAACAAATAAAAAGAAAAGAGTCGTATGTTTTGTATATGTAGTATTCTGTTGTGTGTGTTGCAGCTAAGACAACATATGGTCATGCATGGAGATTACAAGGCAGCAAGTCCAATACGCAGTCTCTTTTTTCTACTGTGGAAGGTTTGTAATGTTTTGGAGGGTCGGTCATATCGTAGTTTCAGAGTGGGCCGTTATTACATTGAAAAGGCCCTGCCTTTAGGTCCTGTATGTACAGTCGTGCTCAGAAGTATCCGAACGACCTGAATTGCATTTCGCCTGATTCGCATGCAACCAGCATAACGCAGCTGTCTATCAGGTCCTCTAATCGCTCCTTGGTACAGTCGTTTGACTATTGAAAATGGCTCCAACAAGTCACCACTAGAAAACTCGGCTCTGTAACGCAATAACTCAAACTGTAAAGTCATACCACGATACTACTAACATCACGGAACACCTTATCACAGACATAACTGTCCTTAAGGCTTGTAAGCTCTCATTTATTGCAATAAATGACGTACCTGAAATGTTACCACCCTCATTATTACGTCAGATAGGTAATGCACCTACTAAGTTCGTCGTATTCACGACTTCCTCCTCAAAGCAACATAGAGTGCTTGTTATATAACACAAAATGACATTAAAAATTTAAGTTATTCACGAGCAGCTAGTTGAGAATATGTATGAACTTCAAATGACACAACTAACTGTCTCGTTCTGCATATGGATCAACCCAGGTCATGCAGACAAAGATTTCGTGACTGACGGAAACTAACAGTCATTCCTGACTAGGCATACAGAGAGTGATATACCTCGATTTTAGACAGTATCAGTTAGCAAATATCAACTTTAAATTACATAACGTAAACATTTTTAACGGCCGCGAATTACTACCGAGCATCTATTCTCCCTGTTAACGAACTACGGGAGATGTTAAATATTGCTTCATCACAGGTAACTTACTTGAAATTCCGTGAGGTACAGCTTTGTGTTGGATACGGATTCGAACCCAGAACCTAATCGGATTGTTATCGAAGCACAATCAACTGTGAAATATCGGATTTTCTCGGCAGTAGCTAGATGTTTTAACTCAAATGACGAGACGAAACATTAATTTCTTGCTTCCCAGGACTCCAACCCGGAACCTATCGCTGTTATATTCTAGAGAAAACGAACGTTAAATATGGGTTTGTTACATCAGCAGTGACATGTGAGCATGTTTGAACTAGAAATAATACGACGACGATTTCAGTGCTGACTACACACAAAGAGACGATAGCTACCGAATTTTCCTCCACCAGCAGATAAGAATAACATCCTTGAACTTAAAGTGATCTCTCAAATAGTCCTGTGTCTCACTGGGAGTCAAAAGTGTGAGATATCGTTAGCGTTAACAACGAATGAAAATTCATTAAATAACAAAATTATTATCTACCAGCAGACAGGTAATCTCAAGCTAGAGCCTGATAATACATAATGAAATCTTTAGTGCCGAGCCAGCATTCGAACCCATTCTCGCGCAGAATGTAGTCGAGTTGTGTTGTCTCGAAGAGATCAAATTCCGCCTTACGGGCGGTCTGAGTTGCATACCAAGTTCTGAACCAATTTTCAAAAAATGGTACAAATGACTCTGAGCACTATGGGACTTAACATCTGTCGTCGTCAGCCCCTAGAACTAATTAAACCTAACTAACTTAAGGACATCACATACACCCATGCCCGAGGCAGGATTTGAAGCTGCGACAGTAGTGGTTATGCAGTTCCATACAGAATCGCCTAGAACCGCACGGCCACACCGTCCGGCAGAACCAATTTCATCGACATACACAAGCTCAAGTAAAAGATGGAATAAGGGTCCTGTGACCCTACATAGCGTTAGTTTCGTCACTAGAAATAAATAACTAATATAAGAAAGGTTACTGGTGATAGAGTTCCCACATTTCGACACTCCTGACTTTATTGTGTTTCAACCTTACGTCAACTTGGTAGAGAAGGAATATCATGTTTAATGTGAATTTCAGACCACAGTGCCATTATACCTTCTTCACTTTGCGTAGCCAGAAGAGATTAGAATCAGTATCTCCCTATTAAAAATCATTGGCAGAAGTTAGAATCGAACCCAGACCATCATCATACGAACCTATCACCAATCCAACAGACCACCAACGTCTCTTCTGTATGACTCTTTTTCTATCAGAACACCATTGCGGCACACTCGATAATAATTCTGAAACACAAGCTCCCTGTAGTGGTTTTCAGCATGTTCAGTACATTCATTTACTTGGTTGACCGAATCGCCATGAACTAGCTGCCTCGGCTACCCAGTGCATACATTCGACTCTATTTTGTAATCACCGAAATAAAATCACGTAAGTGCCACCTACACACAACTTCCCACAGTGTAGGTTGCAGAAATTTAAATAGAAAGTGTTCCTTTCCAGTTGAGCTACTCTATTGCGCTATCTGTTTGTTGAAAACGTCCTGCAGTGCAAAAGAAACGTTGTAACAGTCTGTCTCTCAGAAGTCTAGATCCGGCCATATGGATTATCTCACAGCACTGTATAATGCGGTAGTTCTGGAGGATCAGTTCTTGACTTCTGTAGGCGCTCAACTTAGATGACAGCTAGTAGCGTCTCGGTAAGTGTCGCGCACATTAGCTAAGACATCGTGCGTTCTATTGCATTTGCTACTACATTGCTGGCCACCGTAAATGCAACACCAAGAAAGACAAGAGGTAGCACAACAAGATTTATTTTGTAGATAACATGTTGACCAAGTATCAAATGATTACGTTTACAGACGTCTGTGACATGTGGTTCCTGCCAGAATCAGTAGCCAGAGTAGCCGCCATTGTTGGAGATCACCGCTGCCACACGTCTCGGCATTGAGTCAAAGAGACGTTGGATGTGTTCCTGTGGTACAGCAGCCCAAGCAGCTTCGACACGTTGCCAAAGATCATCTGGTGTGGCAGCTGAGGATGTAATCTGGGTCACTCGTTGAGCAACCATGGACCACATGTTTTCTATCGGCGAAAGATCCGGAGAGCGAGCCGGCCAGGGAAGCAATTCAATCTGGTTATTGACGAAGAACCTTTGGACAATGTTTGCCACGTGTGGTCGCGCATTATCCTGTTGAAATATGGCTGTGGCCGAGCCCTGAAGGTAAGGAAGGACAACTGGCTCCAGCACCTCGGATATGTAGCGCCGGCTATTTAAAGTACCGGCAATGCGTACTAGAGGCGTGCGAGAGTAATATCCAATGCCGCCCCATACCATAATACCTGGTGCAAGACCAGTGTGGCGGTGCATAATGCAGCTGTCCAGCATCCTCTCTCCACGGTGTCTCTACACTCGAATCCGACCATCGTGGTGCTGCAGACAGAAGCGTGCCTCGTCAGTAAAGACAACGTCATTCCATTCTGCCGTCCACATCCGTCTGTCATCACACCATTGGCGACGGAGACGTCTGTGGTTCTGCGTCAATGGTAGACGAAGCAATGGACGTCTTGCGGACAGACCACTCTGCTGTAAACGGCGTTGAATGGTACGCGCAGACACTGGATGATGCGTTACAGACGCAATGTGCTATGCTATGGTTCGGGATGTCACTGAGCGATCCGTCACTGCCATGCGCACAATTTGCCTATCAGCACGTGCAGTGGTGCACCGAGGTGAATGCGATCGACCACGTCGGTCCGTCGTACCTTCCTGCATCCAACGGTCACATATCCGCATTACAGTTGTTTGGTTTCGTCCAACACGACTAGCGATTTCTCTGTATGATAATCCACAATCTCGGTAAGCCACTATCCTTCCTCTGCCGAACTCGGATACTTGATCAAAAGATGTTCGCTTTTGTCTACGAGGCATAACCGATCGTCTTGTGAAACAACCACAAGGTAAACACACGTGCCGAACGTACACTCGTCGAAATCGCCAAGCCTTAAATGGCACTATGAGGTGGCGCCACAGGCGCGCGTGATGTGCGTCTGCGCTGAAATTCTAATCAGTTGCATATCTCATCATTGCAAACCCATGGTGTAAATTTCACTTGATTAGGATGCTTCCTTCAGGGTGTTGCATTTACGGTGGCCAGCAGTGTACATTTTTTACTCTGCTGGCTGTTGAAGTTACCAATTTAATGGAACTTTGAACACAATTCCGTTCACTTCTCAACCCAAAATAGCTGCATATGGAAAAAGGGCTAATTTCTGCGACATTTTGTTCTTTTCAGGTTTAATAGACGACCAGGCAGCAGATGCATCTCGAAGCTTTTGTATTATGTATGGGGAGAGCGCATTGTGCCAAAATAGTCAGAAAAGTATTTTCTACATTAGCTGTCGTCTGGAACTGGCATTTTATTCTTCTTCTAACCTTGTTTGACAGCTTTAACTCAGAACAAGTTTTCTACATGCATGTAATCAATAAACTGCAGGTGCATTGTCAGACTGTCATAGATAACATCAGGGAATTCGCATATATCAAAAATGGTGCAAATGGCTCTGAGCACTATGGGACTCAACTGCTGAGGTCATAAGTCCCCTAGAACTTAGAACTACTTAAACCTAACTAACCTAAGGACAACACACACATCCATGCCCGAGGCAGGATTCGAACCTGCGACCGTAGCGGTCGCGCGGTTCCAGACTGTAGCGCCAGAACCGCTCGGCCACCAGCGGCCGGCTCGCATATATCGTTGATGATTAATTTCTCTCTCATGTTTAGTATTGTTTTAACAACACTAAAAGAAACCATAAGAAACTGCAAATGTAGCATTTGATAAATAAAGTTACATATTCCTAGAGACCCAAAATTTGCTTGTCAGCAGCAGAACGAGGGGTTAACTGTTGTGCAATACTGTCAGTTTTTCACCATTGCACTATGAGCTGAAAGTATTTTCTTGCGATTTTCTTATCGTCGTTTGATCTGACTGCTTGTAGCTCTTTCACAGAAGGAATAAAAACGTTACATTCAGCGAGAAAGGGTCCACGAACCACAACAGACGCTTTTTCAGAAGTCAGCACGTCACCACAGAACTAGCGAAGAGGTATGTGTTTTGCAATCCTCTTACGAGGCCAATAGTGACTAGAAGTCGTAAACTGCTATTTAAAGGACGAGTTTAGTTGCGATTTCCACATGCAACGACTTTCCTGGACTCAAAACCGTAAATTTACAATCTTTTGTTACACCTCTAGCGATAATAACTCAGATTATTCAATGGAAATTAGAGGAAAAATCAAGTGAACTTTGAGGATTAATTCCGTACACACCAGGAAGTAACTCGTCGATCACAGAGTTGCCAGATATACCTTGTTGCCAAATGTCAGTTACAGTACTAGCAGGAAGAAGACGAACCGATGTGACTCAACTGCGGGCTGGGAAGTGACCACAGCTGGCCTCTGAAATACTCGCCTGCTACGGCCTGGAATACGTAATGCGTCTGATCCTCATTTCTGTAACCAGGTGTAGGGACAAGAGCGTTGTTACAAATAATACTTAGAACTGACCGAAAACTAAGCATCATAAATCAGTAACTCTCATAGTAGTTTTTATATTTCTTTCGTAACTAAGAAACTCATTCACGGACGTTTTCGTGCCTCGCCGATAGTCGAGCACACCAAACAAATAAAAATAAAAATTATGTGTGTGTGTGTGTGTGTGTGTGTGTGTGTGTGTGTGAGAGAGAGAGAGAGAGGAGAGAGAGAGAGAGAGAGACAGACAGACAGACATAGAGAAATAAAGATAAAAAAGAATGACACATTCCACATGATTACGAAATGTCGTATTCATGAGCCATGGAACAAGTATTAATCTCATCTAATCTAATCATATTATCTTGCTGACTAGCCCTGAAGAGTCATAAATTACCCTACTAAGTTCGTCGTATTCACGACGTCCTCTTCAAAGTAAAGAGTACTTGTTATTTAACACAAAATGACATTAAAAATTTAAATTATTCACGAGCAGCTAGTTGAGAATATGTATGAACTTGAAATGACACAACTAACCGTCTCGTTCTGCGTATGGATTCAAACCCAGGTCATGCAGACTAAGATTTCGTGAATGACGGAAACTAACAGTCATTCCTCACTAGGCATACAGAGAGTGATATACCTCGATTTGGACAGTATCAGTTAGCAAATATCAACTTTAAATTACATAACGTAAACATTTTTAACGCCCGCGAATTGCTACCGAGCATCTATTCTCCCTGTTAACGAACTACGAGAGATTTTAAATATTGCTTCATCACAGGTAACTTACTTGAAATGCCATGAGGCACAGCTTTGTGTTGGATACGGATTCGAACCCAGAACCTAATCGGATTGTTATCGAAGCACAATCAACTGTGAAATATCGGATTTTCTCGGCAGTAGCTAGATGTTTTAACTCAAATGACGAGACGAAACATTAATTTCTTGCTTCCCAGGACTCCAACCCGGAACCTATCGCTGTTATATTCTAGAGAAAAAGAACGTTAAATATGGGTTTGTTACATCAGCAGAGACATGTGAGCATGTTTGAACTAGAAATAATATGACGAAGAGTTCAGTGCTGACTACACACAAAGAGACGATAGCTACCGAATTTTTCTCCACCAGCAGATAAGAATAACATCCTTGAACTTACAGTGATCTCTCAAATAGTCCTGCGTCTCACTGGGAGTGAAAACTGTCAGACATCGTCAGCATTAACAATGAATGAAAATTCATTAAAAATTAAAATTATTACCCACCAGCACACAGGTAATCTCAAGCTAGAGTCTGATAATACATAATGAAATCTTTAGTGCCAGGACAGCAATCGCACCCATTCACTCGCAATATGTGGAGATATTGAGGAATCTGCAGTTTTGAACAAACAACAAATTGTAGACGAGCTGTGTTGTCACGAAGGGATCAAATTCCGCGTTAAGGGCGGTCTGAGTTGCATACCAAGTTCAGAACCAATTTTCAAAAAATGGTTCAAATGGCTCTGAGAACTGTGGGACTTAACATGTGTCGTCGTCAGTCCACTAGATCTACTTACACATAACTAACCTAGGGACATCACATTCATCCGTGCCCGAGGCAGGATTCGAACCTGCGGCCATAGCGGTTACGCGGATCCAGACTGAAGCGCCTAGAACCGCATGGCCACACCGTCCGGCAGAACCAATTTTTTCGACATACACAAGCACAAATAAAAGATGGAATAAGGGTCCTGTGACCCTACATAGCGTTAGTTTCGTCACTAGAAATAAATAACTACACTCCTGGAAATGGAAAAAAGAACACATTGACACCGGTGTGTCAGACCCACCATACTTGCTCCGGACACTGCGAGAGGGCTGTACAAGCAATGATCACACGCACGGCACAGCGGACACACCAGGAACCGCGGTGTTGGCCGTCGAATGGCGCTAGCTGCGCAGCATTTGTGCACCGCCGCCGTCAGTGTCAGCCAGTTTGCCGTGGCATACGGAGCTCCATCGCAGTCTTTAACACTGGTAGCATGCCGCGACAGCGTGGACGTGAACCGTATGTGCAGTTGACGGACTTTGAGCGAGGGCGTATAGTGGGCATGCGGGAGGCCGGGTGGACGTACCGCCGAATTGCTCAACACGTGGGGCGTGAGGTCTCCACAGTACATCGATGTTGTCGCCAGTGGTCGGCGGAAGGTGCACGTGCCCGTCGACCTGGGACCGGACCGCAGCGACGCACAGATGCACGCCAAGACCGTAGGATCCTACGCAGTGCCGTAGGGGACCGCACCGCCACTTCCCAGCAAATTAGGGACACTGTTGCTCCTGGGGTATCGGCGAGGACCATTCGCAACCGTCTCCATGAAGCTGGGCTACGGTCCCGCACACCGTTAGGCCGTCTTCCGCTCACGCCCCAACATCGTGCAGCCCGCCTCCAGTGGTGTCGCGACAGGCGTGAATGGAAGGACGAATGGAGACGTGTCGTCTTCAGCGATGAGAGTCGCTTCTGCCTTGGTGCCAATGATGGTCGTATGCGTGTTTGGCGCCGTGCAGGTGAGCGCCACAATCAGGACTGCATACGACCGAGGCACACAGGGCCAACACCCGGCATCATGGTGTGGGGAGCGATCTCCTACACTGGCCGTACACCACTGGTGATCGTCGAGGGGACACTGAATAGTGCACGGTACATCCAAACCGTCATCGAACCCATCGTTCTACCATTCCTAGACCGTCAAGGGAACTTGCTGTTCCAACAGGACAATGCACGTCCGCATGTATCCCGTGCCACCCAACGTGCTCTAGAAGGTGTAAGTCAACTACCCTGGCCAGCAAGATCTCCGGATCTGTCCCCCATTGAGGATGTTTGGGACTGGATGAAGCGTCGTCTCACGTGGTCTGCACGTCCAGCACGAACGCTGGTCCAACTGAGGCGCCAGGTGGAAATGGCATGGCAAGCCGTTCCACAGGACTACATCCAGCATCTCTACGATCGTCTCCATGGGAGAATAGCAGCCTGCATTGCTGCGAAAGGTGGATATACACTGTACTAGTGCCGACATTGTGCATGCTCTGTTGCCTGTGTCTATGTGCCTGTGGTTCTGTCAGTGTGATCATGTGGTGTATCTGACCCCAGGAATGTGTCAATAAAGTTTCCCCTTCCTGGGACAATGAATTCACGGTGTTCTTATTTCAATTTCCAGGAGTGTAGTATAAGAAAGGTTTCTGGTGATAGAGTTCCCACATTTCGCCACTCCTGACCTTATTGTGTTTCAACCTTACGTGAACTTGGTAGAGAAGGAATATCATGTTTAATGTGAATTTCAGACCAAAATGCCATTATACCCTCTTCACTTGGCGTAGCCAGAAGAGATTAAAATCAGTCTCTCAATATTAAAAATCATTGGCAGAAGCTACAATCGAATCCAGACCATCATCATAAGAACCTATCACCAATCCAACAGACCACCAACGCCTCTTCTGTATGACTTATTTTCTATCATAACACCGTTGCGGCACACTCCATAAGAATTCTGACACAAAAGCTCCCTGTAGTGGTTTTCAGCATGTTCAGTACATTCATTTACTTGGTTGACCGAATCGCCATGAACTAGCTGCCTCGGCTACCCAGCGCATACATTCGACTCTATTTTGTAATCACCGAAATAAAATCACGTAAGTGCCACCTACACACAACTTCCAACAGTGTAGGATGCAGAAATTTAAATAGGAAGTGTTCCTTTCCAGTTGAGCTACTCTATTGCGCTATCTGTTTGTTGAAAACGTCCTGCAGTGCAAAAGAAAAGCTGTAACTGTCTGTCTCTCAGTAGTCTAGATCCGGCCATATGGATTATCTCACAGCACTGTATAATGCGGAAGTTCTGGAGGAACAGTTCTTGACTTCTGGAGGCGCTCATGCTAGATGACTGCTAGTAGCGTCTCGATAAGTGTCGCCCTCCGTAGTTAAGACGCCACGAGTTCTACTGCATTCGCTGCTACATTTCTTACAATGCAATTCTGCTGTCTGCTGAGGTTACCAATTTAATGGAACTTTGAACAAAATTCTCTTCACTTCTCAACCCAAAATAGC
Organism: Schistocerca nitens; assembly: GCF_023898315.1. Taxonomy (NCBI): domain Eukaryota; kingdom Metazoa; phylum Arthropoda; class Insecta; order Orthoptera; family Acrididae; genus Schistocerca; species Schistocerca nitens. The sequence continues at coordinate 446,844,528 of NC_064615.1, forward strand.
TGCATTTGGAAAAAAGGGCTAATTTCTGCGACATTTTGTTCTTTTCAGGTTTAATAGACGGGCAGGCAGCAGATGCATCTCGAAGCTTTTGTATTATGTATGGGGAGAGCGCATTGTGCCAAAATAGTCAGAAAAGTATTTTCTACATTAGCTGTCGTCTGGAACTGGCATTTTATTCTTCTTCTAACCTTGTTTGACAGCTTTAACTCAGAACAAGTTTTCTACATGCATGTAATCAATAAACTGCAGGTGCATTGTCAGACTGTCATAGATAACATCAGGGAATTCGCATATATCGTTGATGATTAATTTCTCTCTCATGTTTAGTATTGTTTTAACAACACTAAAAGAAATCTTACGAAACTGCAAATGTGGCATTTGATAAACGAAGTTACATATTCCTAGAGATCCAAAATTTGCTTGTCAGCAGCAGAACGAGGCGTTAACTGTTGTGCAATACTGTCAGTTTTTCACCATTGCACTAAGAGCTGGAAGTATTTTCTTGCGATTTTCTTATCGATTTTTGATCTGACTGCCTGTAGCTCTTTCACAGAAGGAATAAAAACGTCACATTCAGCGAGAATGGAACCACAAACCACAACAGACGCTTTTTCAGAAGTCAGCACGTCACCACAGAGCTTGCGAAGACGTATGTGTTTTGCAATCCTCTTACGAGGCCAACAGTGGCTAGAAGTCGTATAACGCTATTTAAAGGACAAGATAGTTGCGATTTCCACATGCAACGACTTTCATGGGCTCAAAACCATAAATTTACAATCTTTCATTACACCTCAAACGATTATAACTCAGATTATTCAATGTAAATGACAGGAAAAATCAAGTAAACTTTGAGGATTAATTCCGTGCACACCAGGAAGTAACTCGTCCATCACAGGGTTGCCAAAAATACTTTGCCTTGTTTCCAAATCTCAGTTACAGTACTAGCAGGAAGAAGACGAACCGATGTGACCCTACATCTGGCTGTGAAGTGAAAGACGCGGCTGCTACTGCCTTGAATACGTATTGCATCTGATTCTCATTTCTGTAACCAGGTTTAGGGACTGGAGCGTAGTTACAAATAATACTCAGAACTGACTGAAAACTAAGCATCATAAATCAGTAACTCTCGTAGTTGTTTTCATATTTCTTTCGTAACTGTACTCAAAACTAAGAAACTCCTTCACGGACGTTTTCGTGCCTCGCCGATAGTCGAGCACACCAAACAAATAAAAAAAAATAGTTTGTGTGTGTGAGAAAGAGAGAAGATGGAGAGAGAGAGAGAGAGAGAGAGAGAGAGAGAGAGAGATACAGACAGTTATAAAGATAAAAAAGAATGGGAGAGACGGTAAAAAATTTTTGTAAAGGAATTGAATACCAGTATGTAAAGAAATCTTTCATTAAAATAACACATTTCACATCAATACGAAATATCGTATTCATGATCCATGGAACAAGTATTAATCTCATCTAATCTAATCATATCATATTGCTGACTAGCCCTGAAGAGTCATGAATTACCGAAATTTTCGTCAATGTCAGTAACCAAATCTAGACTTGAAAGTAAAGGAAGACAGTTGTTGTAATAAACCAGGACTCCTATCAAGACCCTTTCATCCCTGTTAAGTAATCACGAAAGATGTCTGATATATCTCCATTCAGAAGTAACAAAGTGTGTATGCATGTAAAGATGAAGTGCATGATTTAAAGTTCTGTGACGGAGGTACGAACCCAACACGTAATCGGATTGTTAACTAAGAAAATCAAATGTTAAGCATCGGTTTTTCTTGCCAGCTGCTAGGTGTTTTAATGTAAAACGAGGATACAAATTTTTGTGCTTGAGCGACAATCGAACCGCACTCCTATCGTTCTTCTTTATCGTCCACGAATATAGCTTAAGTATCAATTGCTTACTCACCCACAGTAAAAGGTGTGCGTGTTTGACCAGAAATTGTTGGCAACACATGAACAGACATTAAAAATACACGTTAATTTTTACTAGCAGGCCGGTGTGCACGTGATAGGGCTTGAAATGAAATTATGAATATTTTTGTACTGGATTAGGAATCGGACCCACATACCTTTGGAAGAGACCTAGAGAAGATTGCAGTATTGGAAAAAGGAACGAAATGATTGAACTATACTGTTCCGAGAGATTCAGATCCTCGAAAGAGGTGATACGAATTCGAACCAAATTTTTCAACGTCTCTAGTTCAATCAAGTACAAGTAAAATAAGAGCCCTGTTCCTTTAAATGGCTATCGGTTCATAAAATAAAATAAAATTTTATAATGTAAGTAAGTTTACTGGCGACAGTATTTCTGTTTACAATGACCTCTGCCTATGTCATTTCTCAAAGCAAACCGGCTCTGTCCAGTTGGGAATGAAGGAACGTGATGTTTAATGCGGATTCTGGATTATAACGTCTTTGTCGTGAGGTTACAAGAGGTAAAGTAAATCTGTTTGTGCCTCTTAAAAGTAAATGCCTGAACCCACGCATTGCACTAGTGATAGTTCGTTCCACCAGACCATTGTGGCCACATTTCCCAGCCCCAGGAGTGTGCTGTAACGGATGATGTTCATAGCTTACAAAATTGGTGACGGCGGGAAAAAAGGGGGGCCTATTAAATGGTTAAGTATAAGCAAGCTTCTGACGCGGAGATTATGCTATTCTCACGTCAGCAGGATGTAAAGACTCTTCTAGGCATCATAGCCTCTATGTGAAGCCATTTTGAAATTTTCACTAATTCAGGAAATCTCTTAGTTCAAGAAAATCCACTGTGAAGAGTAAAGTTACCTCATAAATCGATTATTACCCTCATTATTACTATCATTTTCTTCATACCGCTGCTGGAACACTGTACTTGACGATCATTTAAGGCCTTTTCGTCATTATAGAGGTAGTTGCCCAAGCACAGGTTCTTTCCCTGTCTACTGAATCCTTTTCATGTTAATATCAAACATCAGCAATTACTCGTAGATTACATTAAAACTAAAGTAATTGATGAGGCCGTTACTTGATAACAAAAACGCGCTGCCTTTCTCCATTTACTTGCGCCTATAAATGGCTGTCGAATACTTCCAAACCAAAAGCCAAGGGATCTTACTGCCTTCCGATATACGTCGCTGTCAGTTCTTCCATATGATTTGGTCGACGTGACCTGTTTCAAGTTGTGTATGACAGAGAATATTTCTGAAAATCAATTGTTTTCCTTTGCTGTAAACAGAAAGATTTTCGTTCTAAGCTATCCAAGTTCAAAATTTTCCCAATATTAGTTCAAATTTTATATTCGCTTCTATAATGTAGGAAAGTATTTCACAGTTGCAAAACCCGCATCCGACTGTTTGTCCTTACACTTAGTTCAAAGTGGTTCAAATGGCTCTGAGCACTATGGGACTTAACTGCTGATGTCATCAGTCCCCTAGAACGTAGAACTACTTAAACCTAACTAACCTAAGGACATCACACACATTCATGCCCGAGACAGAATTCGAACCTGCGACCGTAGCGGTCGCGCGGTTCCAGACTGTAGCGCCTAGAAACGCTCGGCCACTCCCGCCGGCTTACACTTAGTCGCTGACCATAAATTCTCGATCAGAGTGACAGCAGTTTGAGTAACCTAATGTAGCGAAGACTGTTTCCCAGTGCTCTTTCTCACCGGTAAATATACAATTCACTCTTTGGGCTCCATAAGTACACCGTAACAGTGATTTCTGTGTGTATGCAATGCATACGGAATGTAGAATTTAGTGGTGCTCTCTCTCTTCCACTTCTGTATACAATGTGCCTCACTTAAAGAGGCTCTTCATCATTACAAGCCCTGGGCGTTGCAACATCATACTTACAACAGTAATGTGCTTATACTGACAACCTCACTGTTCGATTGACCTGGTTTTGTAATCATTTAAATAAAACAACATGACACCCAGTGGGGGTCATTTCGTCCCCCTTTTCCTCGTGTGGAATTTGTCAGTAAGCTTTTTGCCTTCCAACCAGCGAAATGCAGCAGAGTACGGCCGGTAAACGATTCACAAATCACGATTTAGTGCCGTTAAGACGACTTCTTTAAACATTGGCGTAGCTAAAGGAATTTAGTTTCTTCATAAATCGTCTTATGCAGCAACGTTCACAGATATCTCAAACAGGAAAAGCTCTTTATCCAGGTACGAAGGTTGTAAAACAAACTTCCCACAGTTTGTGTCAAGTTGATCTTTTCGTCTGATAGCACTGCGTAAGTATTTTGTCTAAGAGGTACCACAAGTAGTGTTCCTGTAGCTGTGGGAATCATTGGTTGAAAACGAGTTTAACACCAGTGGGTACAGCACTGCTAAATATTCAAAATGATTATCAACCTAAGTCTGAGTTCATCCAGAAACTGAGGCGTATTTATAATATTGAAGCTAGACTGTGTATGCTTGTCTTCCTTGAGTGGGCATCGGAAGCCGTTTACACACACTTATACAAGGGTAATCCCAAAACTAAGGTCTCCTAAGGGACACGCATGTGCCAACGCATCCACAAATGAGGGATCCTTAATTTTAATGCTAAACAGAGACCACAGTAGTAGCTGCATAGTGGCAAAGTGATAAAGTGCAAGAAAACGAATACGAAGGTCTCCGGTTCAATCCCTCGTTAGGCCCACGATTTATATGTGCCATTTTGCACTTATTTTCCATCAGGCAGTGTTTGCCGATGTGAAAAATGCCGAGTTGCACTGTGGCCCGAAAGCCACGTTTAACTGTAGGTTCCCCTATTAACTGGCTAGGTAAGTTAACTCAGACGTCGGAGGAAAGCAACGGCATACCACCTCCAACAAGACCGTGCCTAATAAAGCATTGTGGTGTTCAAACCACTCTTGCGACTGATGACTGCTTTACTTTCTATGGGTTCCAAAGTTAATGATATTCGGGTTATTAACATTTTTGTGCTTGTATGCTGTAGCTTTGATACCAGCAAACCTAAGTTACCTGCCGAGCACTGTCACCGTTCGAGTTGTCAAGGTGGTAGACGACGATGCTGTCGACCCCAGTTACAATCTTGGTCATGGCTATGTTTCAGTCGAATACCTCCATGTGACTTTCTGCGTATTTCAAGATATACTTTTATATACTTGGTACGCATCCAAATTGATATCTGATAGAGCTGTATTTAGCAACATGAGTCAGATATGTTTTCCGTGCAGTGTATCGGACAACACGTCAGTGCAGCGAGATTTCGTTTGTGTGATGCGAATGGTGCAAGAATTATTTGTGTTTTGATTGCTTCTGTGATAGGTTTCACCACACTTAATGCAAGCAAGCTCACGATTGAACTGTCAATAACTGGAATTACGTAATAATACACTTAAAAGTTGTATTTTTGCATTATGAGTCCCAATGAAAAAACAGTAAACAGGTTATATGCCTACTTGCTTATTATTCGCGCTTCTCCATGCTTTCTTAAAAAAATAAAAATAAAAAGACAGTGACAGAGAGAGAAAACAGAAATGTATTTCAAATATCACCGCTGGGTGACGCCGTGTTCGTCTCGTGATGTAAAGCAAGGATAATTGATTGGTAACATCTTATTGTACTAGCGATATGTATGGCTAAAAGGTTCTTTCTTTTCTCTCTGCAAACAACCAGAACAGAATTCAGTAACAAAGTGGTAAGAACACCAATGCAGTGGGCCAATTAAACACTCAGCTTTTCTTGGTTACTTTGTTAATCGTCTGTAATGCAGTAACATCCTTGATACTGATTAGTGATTAGTACCATTTTTATTGTTATTCGTCACCTCACAACAGCTTCCCTATCACTCATTGCTGACGATGCATGTAACGAGTGGATCAGGGTGAATGGAATATGGGATGTTTCGTCACGGAGAATATACACATTTATCTCGGCGTCTTGTGTTCAGGGTAATATGAAAATCTCAATAAGGGAAGACGACAACGGGATGCCGGTGATGCAGGCAATAGCACCCAACTATTTCTGTCGACTTAATACCATGACGACTGGACTGTGATTCGAATTCGTATCTCCCCCTTCGGGGATCTGAGTCTGTCGGAACAGTATTGTTCAATCATTTCGTTCCTTTTTTCCATGACTGCAATCTTCTCTAGGTCTCCTCTAAAGGTAAGTATGTGCGTCCAATTCCTGATCCAGTACAAAAATATTCATAATTTCATTTCAAGCCCTATCACGTGCACGCCGGCCAGCTAGTGAAAATTAACGTGTATTTTTAATGTCTGTTCATGTGATGCTAACAATTTCTGGTCAAACAGGCACACGTCTTACCGTGGATGAGTAAGCAAGTGATACTTAAGCTATATTCGTGGACGATAAAGAAGAACGACAGGAGTGCGCTTCGATTGTCGTTCAGGCACAAAAATGTGTATCCTTATTTCAGATTCGTACCTCCGTCACAGAACTTCACATCATGAACTTCATCTTTACATGCATACACACTTTGTTACTTCTGAATGGAGGTATATCAGACATCTTTCGTGGTTAGTTAACAGGGATGAAAGAGTCTTGATAGGAGTCTCGGTTTATTACAAAACTGTCGTCTTTTATTTTCAAGTCTAGATTTGGTTACTGACATTGGCGAAAATTTCGGTAATTCATGACTCTTCAGGGCTAGTCAGCAATATGATATGAAGTTCATACATATTCTCAACTAGCTGCTCGTGAATAACTTAAATTTTTAATGTCATTTTGTGTTAAATAACAAGTACTCTTTACTTTGAAGAGGACGTCGTGAATACGACGAACTTAGTAGGTGCATTACCTATCTGACGTAATACTGAGAGTGGTTACATTCCAGGTACGTCATTTATTGCAATAAATGAGAGCTTACAAGCCTTAAGGACAGGTATATCTGTGATAAGGTGCCCCTGATATTTGTAGTGTCGTGGTATTACTTTACATCTTCCGTTATTGCGATACAGAGCCGTGTTTTCTATTGGATACTTATTGGAGCCATTTTCAATAGTCAAACGACTGTACCAAGGAGCGATTAGAGGACCTGTTAGACAGCTGCGTTATGTGGGTTGCATGCGAATCAAGAGAAATGCAATTCTGGTCGTTCGGATACTTTTGAGCACGACTGTACAGTTAAGTAGATGTCAAATCCCATTCAAAGCGTATTCACACCTTTCAACAGAGGATTACATGTTTCAAGATTAAAGTACTCCCACAGATAAGGTTGTCCTTACTCAGGACTAGCTTCATAATCCTAAGGTTAAAAGAAATATATCTTCCCTAATCTCCAAATCAGTCACTTTTAAATGTTTTTAAGGCATTAGGAAAAACAATTACGGAGTTGTTGGTTATCTCACTTAGTACCTTTCGAAAATTTGAAATAGTTTGTATGATATGATATAAAATTCTATTAACCAACTATCAGGATTTGTAAGTAATTCTCAGCGGGAAGTGTGACTACTTTGGATAAAACAGTTTAATGGCATTCTACTAAATGTTATTTGTGTTATTTTGATCAGCCCGTAAATTTAAGTGCTGTGATCGCAACATATTACAGCCTGACGGTTTGTCGATGTGACTGACTTCGAATGTGTTAGCTCTGAACCGAATGCTAAAATGAAGCTTTAAACAGGATTGTGTACCAAAGACGCTGCTAGAAAATGTCGGGTTGTTTAACTGGGCTGTCGTAGGAGGAAGTTTTGTTATTTCCTAAAGCAAGTGGCTGTTATAGACGGGTCCGCAGCTCGTGGTCGTGCGGTAGCGTTCTCGCTTCCCACGCCCGGGTTCCCGGGTTCGATTCCCGGCAGGGTCAGGGATTTTCTCTGCCTCGTGATGACTGGGTGTTGTGTGCTGTCCTTAGGTTAGTTACGTTTAAGTAGTTCTAAGTTCTAGGGGACTGATGACCACAGATGTTAAGTCCCATAGTGCTCAGAGCCATTTGTTATAGACGGAAGTGCTTTTACAGTGTGCTTCTGGGGAATTTGTTCGGTGAGTTAAGAAAATGTCACCAAGCAGACCACGAATTTGTAACGTCACGCACCATTGACTGGAGGAAGAACAGTGGATCAAAGAATGAGAGGAAGCCACGAGAACACGAGAGCGAGGGTAAGGGACGTTCGCGGAGATGTAACTGGTTGAATGATGTATAAGAGGACTTAGTGGCAGACGTCTATTCTGTTACAGTCCTGAAGGAGACAAAGTATCTCATTAGCCGCAACTACTTTTAGGTGGCAGCCTTACTACTGCCTACTACTCCTACCAGGTTCATACTCTGCTGCTGACGGCGTCGTGATGGTGTGAGGGAGCACTGCGTTATGAAGCACACGGACAGACCTGGTCACATGTTCAAATGTGTATGAATTCCCAAGGGACCAAACTGCTAAAGTCATCGATCCCGAGACTTACTCACTACTTAAACTAACTTACGCTAAGGACAACACACACTCCCATGCCCGAGGGAGGACTCGAACCTCCGTCGGGAGCGGCCGCGCAATCCGTAACATGGTGCCTCAAACCGCACGGCCATCCCGCACGTCCAGACCTGGTCCTGCTCGCTTTTCCTAGTCTATGGTTGTACCTCCATCCCCCTCCCATCACACCCGCCACCAACTTTACTGCACGACGCGCCATCGACCTATCCCCGAAGGTGGTAATTTCGGTGTTTTCTTAAGTCGTCTCCGTCTGTAACTAGGACTTGTAATTAAACGTAACGTGTGCCTCTAGCAATAGCAAAAATTAGAAACTCGCAGATTGATTTGAATACCACATTGTTTTACTAAGAATGGTCCTACTGGAGGTGGTACATTACGATCACCTCAGAACTGACTTACCCAGCCAGTTCTGTCTTTTGTCATACTCAGTAAAAACATGATGGGAACAAATTTTTTATAAGCACCCCCGTCTGTCACTTGGTACAAAGGTATTATTTTGCTGTCTACGCTTCGTTTCAATGATTCAACGCATGTATTTGCAGATGTTAACATTTCATTGCCGGATATCCTATATTTTCGTATGACATTCGTATCGCCGGCCGAAGTGGCCGTGCGGTTAAAGGCGCTGCAGTCTGGAACCGCAAGACCGCTACGGTCGCAGGTTCGAATCCTGCCTCGGGCATGGATGTTTGTGATGTCCTTAGGTTAGTTAGGTTTAACTAGTTCTAAGTTCTAGGGGACTAATGACCTCAGCAGTTGAGTTCCATAGTGCTCAGAGCCATTTGAACCATTTTTGAACCTTCGTATCAGCTACCTTTCAGAACTGTGTATGAGTTCATAGGTCTGCAGTGAGCCTGACACCCAGGTCTGTAAAATAATTCACGCCGTTAAGCGTAAACGATTCTACATGAATTCCTGTAAAAAGTTGTCTTATAAACAGAACTCTAAATGTACGTATCATTATATCATTCTACGTTTGGATGTGACGCCTTAATAAGGGTGGGATCATAGTTTGAGCATTACAGGCAATACTCTTATTTTTACGCCCAACTGAGGGGCGAGACTTAACGTCATCCACGTGGGCAGGCACATAACCTTTATTAACCATCTGCAGGTGAACATATAGCTAAAGCATTAGAGCTAAAAAGCACACAGTATGCTGCCGTGTCCCCTGTTCGTGATTCCGTATAGACCGGAGAAACAGCCCCACCCAACAAACTGATTTGGTATCAGTGCATCCGGCTATCTTATTTAGTGATATACCGCCTTTTAGTGGTGTTTTATTCTGATGGACGACGAATGTTGGGTACGAAGTTACGAGCTTTTGAGATCTTATGTTTTAGTTATGTGTTCACTTGCATATGCGGCTTTCAGTGTCATGAAACCGGTAGTCATCTAAAGATAAAGGACTAAACATAGTTCAGGCGGTTTATTAATACCTAAAATGAGAACTCACAGCTGTCATTGCCCTGCTTACATAGTTGTCCACAATTTTATTAACAACGACCGTGGGAAGACAGATTAAGTGTTGCTTTGTAAACGTTACATGTGGATAACTATTTCGTAGCAAGTATAATAAGAACTTGTTAGTAAATATTATACGCAAAACGGCGCGCCAAAACTAGCGGATTCGATGAGGCTGTAAATATCTGCCCTGTTCAAATTAGACATTGCAGCCCATATTTTACTACTGCATTATGAAACCAACGACGGACGTACACCTGTACTACGAATACGAGCACGTAACTTACAGGTCTGCGTATACTGTATACATGGTACGGAAAATGTGCGGAGGAGAATTCATATCTCCAGACAGAATTTACTTCATAGTCATGACAATATGGTCTGTTTCAGTAGAAGGTACTTTGCAAAGAACAGAGAAACAGAGCTAGAAATTATGTAATTTGGGTAAACTGCGGGAATTAAGCGCGCAAATGTAAAGCTTTTGCGGCGTCCGGTGTCGCAGCCACAGCTTCCGGCCACAGCACATTGCAGCAAACAAAGTGGCACTTTGCATGCAATGGAATACCTGTCACAGTTTACACGACAAAAGTAATTCGGAAAAGCAGAGCCATTGCTAAACGACACGTTAGCACCTGAATAAATGACTATTGACGTGCCATTAACAGTCGAGTGTGAGCCGGGACAAAGACCGCAATCAGGGCGGCGGTGCAGGTGCGTTCAAATGTGTCAAGTGGGAGCGGGCCTTGAATATGTATCGTAACCGCGGCCGGCGTGTTTATTCACCGCTCGACGGCGACGCAGTGACTGCTGTGGCGCTGTTTAATCAGAAATATGCGCTGACTGGTGGCCAATTTTACTGACATCATTTTCCAGGAATATCGCAATGAAGCGATGTAACGGCGTGTCCACACCTACTGCATGAATATCAACTCTACTGACAAATTTTCTGAGGTAGGAAAACCTAATTCATCACGTATCTTCATGAAATTACATATTAAAAATCGGTATTTAAGGTTTACGAGCATTGGTAGGTTCTATTCTTAAAATTGGTTACTAAGTATTACAGGTAACTATTAGCGAAATTAGCGGTGTCTTTTTCCACCTTACAGTTTGGAGTTCAGATTATTTATTACATTCAGCTACCAGTCGTCGAGCGTCTTGTCGTTTACGCTTCCCTCGTATGTATACATATATTGTCTTCCATTACACAGGACACTACAAATTCGATTCATTTGATGGGTGCTATGGTAGGAATCGCAAAAGCGTCTTGTCTTAGATTGTATGTTCCCACAAATTTGATAATAAATGCCTCCCGATGATAGATAAAATTGTTGCGACGCTCAAGACAAGTGTATAACCATTTAGTGCCAACATGGTTGCAGGGTTCCTGAAAGGCTGTTTATTTAAAGTAATACAGTAGCTTTCATATACAAAACTGCAAGTTACCAGTGTCTTATCAACAAACTGAAGCCTGCAATTTGGTTAAATTATATCTGAGATGAAACACTGAGCTGACAAAAATCATGGGCTAGCGTTATGCCCATCTAGCTTCAATATCGCATGACGGGATTTAACAGACTTTGAACACAGAAAAGTACTTGGAGCTAAACGCATGGGACATTTCATTTCTAAAATCGTTAGCGAATTAAATATTACGATATCCACAGTGTCGAGAGTATATCAGATTTCAGACATTACCTCTCACCACAGACAATGCAGTTGCCGATGGCTTTCAATTAACGACGGAGAGCAGCGACGTTTGCGTAGAGGTGTCATCGTTAACAGACAAGCAACAAAGCGTGAAACAACCGCAGAAACAAATGTGGCATGTACGACTAATGATTCCGTTAGCACAGTACGCCGAAATTCGCCATTAGAGGGCTATGGCTACCGACAACCGGTGCGAACCCCTTTGCTAACAGCACAACATTACCTGCAGCACCTCTCCTGGGCTCGTGATTATATCGGTAGGACTCTAGACAACTGGAAAACCGGTACCTGCTCAAATGAGCCCAATTTCGGATGATAAGAGCTGATGGTAGGGTTGGAGTGTGGCGTAGACCCAGACGAACTGTTTAAGCTGGTGGTAAATCTATAATGGTGTGAGCTGTGTTTACTAGAAGTGGACTGGGTCCTCTGGTCCAACTAAACCGATCATTGCCTGGAAATGTTTATATCCGGATACACAGAGACCATTGGCATCCATTTCCGATGGAAATTTTATCGATGACAATGCGCCATTTCACTGGGCCACGTTGTTCACGATTGATTTGAAAACTGTTCTGATCAGTTCAGGCGTATGATTTGGCCACCTGGATCGTCCGACATGAATGCCATTGAACATCTATGAGACATAATAGAGAGATCAGTTGGTGCATAAAATCCTGCACTGGCGGTAGCACTTTCGCAGTTATCAATGATTATAGAGGGCACATGGTTCCTTATATCTGTAGGGGATTTTCAACGACTTGTTGGGTCCATGCTACGTAGAACTGCTCACTACGCCGGGCATATGGAAGTCCGACACGGTATTAGGATGTATTGCATGGCTTTTGTGACCACAGTGTATAACTACTCAGCCTCACACCCCACGCATTGATACTCCAAAGTATAATTAGTTGTTTCATTAAATGGATAATCTTTCTACAAGTATGAGTCTCAACTTTTGTCCAAACGCGATTGAATTTAACTGGTAATGTTGTTACTAATCAGTACATTCTGACGTCTGTATTAAAGAGTACTTTGCAACACCTTATTCAAGCTTACAAAACGACTTAAATTGGGAACCAAGTCATAAATTTCGGTTTTAGTCATTCTGAATTTTTTTTAATGCACCGAATTTCTTACTTAATGTAGTCGTTCAAAGGTGGACTACCATGATAAGAACAAAATACAGACTGTAGCTTCTCAGGAGACGGGAATACATATTGACCTGCATCGGCAGTACTGACAATCATGTTTAGGCATAAGCCGTCAGGATTTTCGCATTGTAAGTTGGTAACAGGATGACGCATGAGAAATGCATAAGCTTGAAATCTGATGCTACAATTAGCCATTAATGAGCCCACTAATGTAGCTATCGCTGCACAAACTGTATGGTATATCCAGAAAGTTCCCAACGTCTGGTGCAAAGTTTAGTGGAGCCCCATTAGGCCTTTGGCGGCACATCATAGACCGTAAATACGAGGACACATTTAAGAACTTGCTTCCTCTGTCCATTCTGCCTACAATGAAATTCTCGCTAACAAACCACTGATGACCGTGAGTTTCATATACCGTAACACCGAAAATGTAGGATGCACGGCACCTGCTACCGATCCCATCATCTTGTACAGGAGTTTCGATGTAAGCTGCCCTTGTGCGCTGGCGACCGTTAATTATTTCCTTTTCGTTCATTAGTGTAACTGTTGATTTCATGATCAGTAGTACCCCTTTTCTGTCCGGTGTTGTTCATGAGTGAATGCACAAAATAACTTTCATTTTTCCAAACTATAGGTCGATTAGTAAGAGGGAAGTTACAGTACAAAACATCTTAATAAATTGAACCGTAACGAAAATTAAAAAAAAGGAAAATAGGTTCTGACTGTTGTGAAACTGTTATATAATATCAGTCGTAAAGTAACAACAATTGCTTTTTTGCTGTTTTATTCTGCCGAACACCTGCAGCGATTTCTGTTAATTGTGGAATTATGTTTAATACTTTATCGGTAGGGATCAAGCACGCCCTAAACGATTTGCCCCCGTATCCTTTGAGATCTTGCGTTTATGTGAGATGACTTTTCTCGGTACATGCACCGCCAACAAAATGCTCACTAGGAATCAAAACACGAAGAGAATATCAGAGGGCTGCATGTAAACTATTGTTTCCTAAGAAAAATGTTGGTTGTTAATTTCTATTCGAAATCTGTTAAAACGTGAGAAGTGTGTAGACTTTACTGTACCGTGTTTAAGGCAGTTGTCACGTTACTGTCAGTGCAACTCGCAAAAGTAGACATGTACCGTAGAGAACACTCACAAGCAAAATACGAAGGGCGTACAATTAATACAACACTCTCTTTCTCTGAAAGCAGGTGCGTTTTATCCACTATACACTGTATTTTTCCCCTCTGTGTGGCTACAAAACCCTATTTTTCAACATAATCTCCGCTCAGTGTCACAGCCGTGCGCCACCTTGCTGGGAGGGCCCTTCTGCCGGCATTGCACCACTCTACCGATGAACGTCCCAGCCAACAACGTGTTGCATCAATAACTTCCCCACTTTACACGTATTGCTTCAGGCGGAGTGCATCCTACATTGGGCCAAAGAGATGGCAGTCAGATGGTGCGAGATCCAGGCCTTAGGGTGGATGAGAAAGCACTCTCCAATAGAGTTTTGTGAGCACCTCACGATAGCGCAGACATGTGTACGACCTTGCGTTGTCATGGAGAAGGATAAGTTCGTTTGCATTTTTCTGGCGACGAAAACACTGAAGTCGTTTCTTCAATTGCCTGAGAGTATCACAGTACACTTGAGAACTGATCGCTGGAACAAGAGAGAGGGCATCGAACGGAATGAACCCTAAATAATATTAGAAGATCGACGGCATGATGCTGCTGAAGGACCAGCTTTAAATTCTTTCTTCGGAGCAGAGATGGCGTGGCGCCCTCCATGGACTGCTGTTTTTTTCCCGGGTCGAGGTGCTGAACCAGTGTTTCATCACCTGTGAAGATGTTCGACAAAAAATGGTCACGATCAGCCTCGTAGCGCGCAAGCAGTTCTGCACAGACGGCCATTCGTTACTCGTTAGGTTGCGAGGCATCCAGAAGGCACACGCTTCTGAGTATCCCAAATGGCGGACGACTGTGCCGGCATTACCGACAGAGATGCCCAATTGTGCACCGACGTGTATTGCGATCCGTCGATGACGTCGAATAAGACAGGCCGCACGTTCCAGAACTGCAGGAATCAAAGCTGTGTGCAGCCGGCCGACATGCGGGAGATGGGACACGTTTGCGCGACCTTGTTGCGATGATGAAAGGCGTCTCGCCTAACAACTCACCAAGCTTTTGTTCACTGCCATGTCTCCGCAGGCATTCTGCAAGCGCCTATGAACATCTGCGATGTTCTGGTTTTTTGCCAAAGAAACTCAATGACAGCTTTCTCTCTGGCATACAGCTCCCTTAGAGACACCATTCTGAAGGGTACGTATTGCGCAGCCAACTAACGGATGTGAAAGAACGTATGGGCACTGAAGCGGGAATATTCCACGATGTCACGCAACAAATTCGGCATTTTTCCAACTGAAATAGGCCGAGAAAAAATGTGTTGCATTAAGTTCTGACCGCCAATCGTACGTCCTACAGAGCATGCAAATCACTTCCATTTACCAAATTAGTGTCAAGACAGTTTAGGATATTTTCACTAATTGATTTTGTTATTTAGAGAATTTTGAAGTTACAGTGACTCCTAACGCGAAACCCTAATAGATACATGGGCTAAAATTTATTTCAATATCAATTTTAAAGGTGTTAGATACAAGTTAATATTACGTTGCACTATGCAAAACAGTCCGTCTCTAATGACCACTTTGTCGACGGAACCTTTAAGACCTTCCTTCGTTCTTTCTTTCTTTCTTTCTTTCTTCCTTCAACTACACTGAAGCGCTAAAGAAAGTGGTATAGGCACGCGCTTTCAAATGCAGAGATATCTAAACTCGCAGAATACGGCGCTGCGGTCAAAAACTCCTATTTAAGACAACAACTATGTGGCGCAGTTGTTAGATCGGTTACTACTGCTACAATGGGAAGTCATCAAAATGTGAGGTTTTCATAGTGTTGTAGTGTATATGATGTTGTAGTCGGCACACGAGCAATGTGACACAGCATCTCCGACGTAGCGATGAAGTGGGGGTTTTTCCGTACGACCGTTTCATAAGTCTACAGTGAATGTGAGGAATCCTGTAAACCATTAATTCTCCGATATCGCTGCGGCCGGAAAAAGATCCTGCAAGAATGGGATCAACGACAACTGAAGACAATCCTTTAGCGTGACAGAAGTGCAACCCATATGCAAGTTGCTGCAGATTTCAGTGCTGGGCCATCAACAATTGTCAGCGTGCGAACCATTCAACGAAACATCATCGATACCGGATTTCGGACGCGGAAGGCCCACTCGTGTACCTTTGATGACTGCACGACATAAAGCTTTACGCCTAGCCTGGGCCCGTCATTGGACTGTCGATGACTGGAAAAACGACGCCTGGTCGGACGAGTTTCGTTTCAAATTGTATCGAGAAGGTGGACGTGTACGAGTGTGGGACTACCTCATGAATCCGTGGACCCTGCATGTCAATAGGGGACTGGTCAATCTGCTGGAGCCTCTGTAATGGTGTGGGGCGTGTGGAGTTGGAGTGATATGGGACACTTGATACGTCTAGATACGACTCTGACAGGTGATACGTGCGTAAGCATCCTGTCTGATCACCTGCATCCATTCACGTCTGTTGTGCATTAGGACGGACTTGGGCTGTTCCAGCAGGAGAAAGCGACACCCCACACGTCCAGCACTGCTACAGAGAGGCTCCAGAAACACTCTTCTGCATTTAAGCACTTCCGCTGTCCACAAAACTCTTCAGACACGAACGTTATTGAGCATATCTGTGATGCCTTGCTACGAGCTGTTCGGAAGAGATCTCAACCCCCTTGTACTCTTAGGGATTTATGGAGAGCCCTGCAGGATTCATGGTGTGAGTTCCCTCCATCCCTACTTCAGACATTAATCGAGTCCATGCCACGTCGTTTTGCTGCACTTCTGCGTGTTCGTGGCGGCCCCATGCGATATTAATCAGGTGTACCAGTTTGCTTGGCTCTTCAGTGTATATGACAAGCATTAAGTACGGACTCCTGATTCCTTGGTGATCAGTGCAGTAGGGCGTACGTAACTCCAGAAATACAATTCATGCAGCTATGTTGTGTAAAATTCTGTAATATTGAATGCTGAAGAAATGTCGGTTTCGACTGGTCAGAGACGCGGCACCAGACTGACGCGTGTTACCTAGGCTAATGAAATAAGGTCAGTAGAGTTCCGGCAGTGTTCACAGAGTGAACATGAGACAGTGGGAATTGACCGCGTTGGTTTTTTTGATTTTGAAACACTCATAAATATTTGAATTGTACGGACAATGCGAGGGTTTGCACGATTTCATGTTATGTATTTATGGAAATTGAAATTGTTACGGACTTGATTCTACTTAGCAGATAACAGAGTTCACGAACATTGACGAATTTCAGTGAGAACTGTGTGCATCAATCTTTCACTCGATGAAATACTAATTTAATCTTTACTGGCATCTAACAATCCAATTTTTACTATGTCATGTTAGAGACAATGGAATATGACAATTAATGGCTAAATCCTTAGACTCTGAAGGAACAATGCATTTAATATTTTGCTGTAGCATTGGAACGTGTTCAGCATTCAGATCAAGAATCGATACACAACACATCTAATTAAATCAGTCACGCCGGCCGCGGTGGCCGAGAGGTACTAGGCGCTTCAGTCTGAAGCCGCGCGACTGCTACGGTCGCAGGTTCGAATCCTACCTCGGGTATGGATGTGTGTGATGTCCTTAAGTTAGTTAGGTTTAAGTAGTTCTAAGTCCTTGGGGACTGATGACCTCCGACGTTATGTCCCATAGTGCTCAGAGCCATTTGAAACATTTTTTGAAAACAGTTCCAAATAAGGAGCAGAGAACTAACTGAATACATTGGTTTGATATGTAGCGACAAAAAGTCACAAAAAAACAACCAATTTCCAAAAAATATGTTACGTTACAGTTGTTCTTCAAATAAACAATAGTTTGAGATGCAGTGAGTACTATTATTTTGGTACAGACGGGACGAACGATTAAGACAAGTTTTAAAGAACTTGGTACTTATGCTGTCGAAATTAAACACTCCACAAAAAGCGTAGAACCGCACATGAAAGTGCTACATACAGCAAATATGGGAATCTTACTCGACTCGCTAGAGGAAATTGAAATTAAAAAGTGCTCCTCATTAACATTTCTGAGGAGCTGCCCTAGTAGTCTGTTACTTTTACGTCACGTGTTAAAATGTGATATAGCGACATGCAGCAACAGATTATGACGATTAGTACCTCATATGAAGACGGGAAGACGGCGTGACTGCTTCTGCACCGTAACCTCCGCGGTAGCTCTGCGTCTGGGGGCAACAACGAGATAAAACGTGACGTACGAAGGCCACCTCTGATGGTTGCAACGTTCCCTCTCTTCCAATCTGTTCTTTGCATTTTATTTGTTAAATTATTTCGTGATTTGATTATGGTCAATGAGCTTATTGACGGTACGACATTCCTTTCTTGTACGTTGTATATTATTTTTTAAATTACTCCTTAATTTGCTAAGAACACTTTCCATTATGAATTAGTACGACACTCTTTAAAATAATTGTTATATATTCGCACATAATATATTCGCATATATTCCCACATTTTACTATTTTTGGTTGTTGAACCCTGTTACTACCTCAAATTAATAGGCCAACATTATTTTTCTACAGTATAGTGTTAAATTTCATTGTAATATGACAACTTTTATTATGTAATTGACATACGCTGGTGCCCTCTAGCAGATGTACGTTTGT
This sequence comes from Schistocerca nitens, assembly GCF_023898315.1. Taxonomy (NCBI): domain Eukaryota; kingdom Metazoa; phylum Arthropoda; class Insecta; order Orthoptera; family Acrididae; genus Schistocerca; species Schistocerca nitens. The sequence goes on from NC_064615.1 coordinate 446,863,027, forward strand.
CTTTATCTTAAATAGCAGCATTACAGAACACAGTGGTTGTAACGATCAGTTCTTGACTGTACGACGTGTGACGCGTTACACTTTGTAACAGCGTGCTATGGCATGTTGTCTGTTGCCTTTATTTCTATTAATATTGTACGTATTGTGAGTAGGTCGAACTTCTCATGAACACTATTTTTTTGGTGTATTTTACAGCTTAAGACGATTGCTAGAGCAGTCGAAACCGGTTATGTCATTTTATACTAGTGATCTAGACAAATAAAACTCATATTGATAGTTACGATCTCTTTTCTACATTCTTGATCATGTCAAGCCGTATAATGTTAATAACAATCTCAGATTTTTCTCATGTGATATAGTTATCTTTCTATGGCTACAATATCAAAAATCACGGAGTAGGTCGACATGAATGTGACAGTTTTTAAGTGTATAAAATGGAAAGATAACATACGCTTAGTCATAGGTAAAGCGGGTAGCAGTCTTCGGTTCATAGGCAAAATATTCTGGAAATGGAATCAGCCTACAGAAGACCCCCTATTACAATACTGCTCAAGTGGGTTGGATCCATACCAGATAGGTCTAACTGAGGATAATGAAGAACTACAGAGAACGGCAGCACGAACGGCTACAGATCAGGATGCTTCATGGAAGAGTTTCACGGAGATGCTGAAGAAACTGAACTGGCAGGCGCTTGAAGGTAGGCGTGAACTATCCCGAAAAAGCCTGCTTACGAAATTTCAAGAACCGGCTTTAAAAGGTGTATCCAGGGATATTCGCTAGCCCCCGACGTTTCACTTCGTATGTATTGTGAGGACAATGTTAAACTAATTACTGCGCGCATATAGGCTTCCTGCAGCGCTGACCGCTGTGGCCGAACGGTACTTGGCGCTTCAGCCCGGAACCGCGCTGCTGCTACGTTCGCAGGTTCGAAACCTGCCTCTGGCATGGATGTGTATGATGTCCTTAGGTTAGTTAGGTTTAAATAGTTCTCAGTCTAGGAGACTGATGACCTCAGATGTTAAGTCCCATAGTGCATAGAGCCGTACATTTCCATGCTTCCTGCAGCGTTCCATACGAGAATGGAACGGGAAGAAGCAGTTAGAACTGACACATACGTACGAAGACACATATCGGCGATCACGGACGCTGGAGATCATGCGCGGATCTTACAATGTTCCTCCATAGATAGCCATCTTGTGCCCTTTGTTCTCATGGACATCCAACTGCTGAAGTTCCTACATAGCCTTCCAATTGAATGAGTTCCATCAGGTTTTCCTGTAAGCACAGCTTTGGCCCGGCACGTTCCTGGCCTTCTGGCAGTGTGCCCTGCCAGGCGTATTCTCCGCGTTTTCGTTTTCTGCGCGATGTTCGGTTGTTTCATCAGGTCGTACAATTCCTGTGTCTTTCTGTGTCTCCATGTGTTCTCATCGCGGATTGATCCAAACAGCTTTCTCATTATTTTACTTTCAAAGATGAGCTGGTTCTGGTCGTACTTTTCTATATATATATATATATATATATATATATATATATATATATATATATATATATATACTACGATGGTATCTTAGTATATATATATAGTTACGGCTCACTGGCCACTTGGCCATCTTCTTCTGTGCGAATGCACAAACAGTGTCCGAACTCTTTCGGGAATCGCCAACGCGCCGCGAGTAATGAGTATAATGGGTGGGGGCACTACGAATGTAGTGCGGAACAATACGTTGAGAATGTGGGTTTCGCGGGAGGCGTGCCAGAGATAAATCCCTGTAGTCGCACTATCCTCTGTGTCCTCGGTGGCTCAGAGCACAGTCGGCTTTCATGCGTGATACCGTGCGGACGGGCTCGGCGCGCCGGGCAGTGCTCCGCAGGTGTTGTTGTTTACCCGCTAGCGCGCGGTCGCGTCGTTGTATCGCCTTACCTGTATCGACCCGCCATGGCGTTCTCATATCGAACAGCTACAATCAAACTAATGTTAAACGCATCGTGCACGAGACCGAAAGCCCATGAAATTGAACGGTTTCTACGGACATCATGCACATAGAACCACAAGAACTGATAGGCATTCATCTGTCTATTGTAATCAGCACAGTGTACCTCAAACTGATTGACGAAGCGGCGTGCGACAGATTACTCAAACGATCTGCAAACGGCTTTCGCTTCTGTCACGCAGACGGTAATGTGAGCGTGGTAGGAGTTGACTATGCTGGTCTGGGGGTGCGTACCGTGCGCATCTTTGAACTACCGTTCGAAGTTCCTGCCAACCTAGTCGTTGATGCGTTGCGGCCATACGGCACAGTTCTGAGCCACACAGAGGAGAAGTGGAACACTTTCGAAACGTACCCTGTCCTTAACGGGGTACGACAAGTGCGCATAGAACTTAAGAAGCACGTTCCATCATATATTTTCATTGGTGGCTGCCGCGCAATTGTTATATATGATGGACAACCGAGGACCTGCTCGGGCTGCGGCCAGGAGGGCCATGTTAGAACTGAGTGTCTGCAGCGCCGCCTCGTTCAGGTGCCCCGCAATGGACTTCCCCAATGATCCACTATGACCTCTCTCCCGCTAACATATGTGGAGGCGGCACGACATGATGTGATGGATGATCAAAACCTGCTACCTCCTCAAGCCGCTGCCAGATCCGTTGGCGAGTCGGCGCCGTCGACGACGCCGCAGCCCAACGGTGCAGAGGTTCCTACAGCCTCTGCCCACCGCAGCGTCGTGGGCACCCAGCCACCGTCACTGTCGGGATCGGACACAGGGGTTCCTAGCGACCGAGACTGTGCCGAGCCCCGCCCTCCGGTGGATGTCGAATCTCGGACCCGAAAGCAAAAATCACCCAAGCGACACAAGAAGAGGCGATTGTCAGCTGAAGAACAGGACATGGATGTGAAGCCGGTGGAAGGCATCAACTTCGTTGACTCGTCCACAATTGCAACGGACTCCAGTGGCATCATTCACCAGAAGGTTCCTGAAGACAAGGAACACTCTCCTAAATTTGGTGGCCCAGAAAACGAGGCGCATTGCGTCGACTCCCAAAATGTGGGCTTCTGTGAAAGCGACCAGCCACCAATGACATCACAATCGTCTCTTGGTGATTGGGCAGACGATATGGAGGCAGATGATGCACAGCAAACATCGATATCTCCACCAGAGCCCATGGCTGACATTGAGCCCGGACTCATACGGCACAGTAATGAACAGCATGCAGATGGATGGCTGTGTGGTGTGTGTGATCATTGTGGGCTTGCACCGGCACACTGCCTCCGCCACTTGATATGTCAATGTAAATGGTGTCCACTCTACTGTCAAGACCCGTATGTTACACGACATGATCTGAGCGGCAGACTTGGACATTGCCCTTCTCCAGGAGGTCCGTCCCGAGCTGCGTTTAGACCTGTATGGCTACACCAGCAGGAGGGACGGCCATCCTTCTCCGAGATGGCATAGACTCGACGGACGTGACGTACTTGCCGAACGGGCGAGGCATCGCACTCACACTTGGCGCAGTCCGCCTCATTAACGTCTACGCTCCCTCCGGTAATTCGCACCGTGGTGACAGGCATGTCTTCTATTCGGAGGAGGTAGCCCCACTTTTGCAAGGAAATATGGTCCATTACATAGTGGGCGGCGATTTTAACAGTGTTCTGCGGCCCGAGGACCAGATACCGCATTACGTCCCATGCCCGGCTCTACAAGCATTGATACGTGACCTCGCGCTCCACGACACATGGCTCTTACATCATGGGACGTGGAGTGGATATACGCACTTTACCAGCCATTCTGCCTGACGTCTGGACCGGATATACGTCTCGCGTGCCCTCCGCACAGCAACCCGTGATGCAGAACTCTGGCCGACGGCCTTCACGGACCATCTCGCGTGCATCTGCACTATCACCTTACCCCGATAACTCACAAGACGCTGAACGTCTCACTCCTCCGCGAGGAAGCGTGTCGGCGAGCAGTCACTGACACGTGGCGTCGATGCATCAGGCGCCTACCCATATATGCTTCCACGTTGCTGTGGTGGCTGGGATGTGTCAAACCTGCAATCCGAAAGACCTTGATGCCTACGGGCGTGACAGAGCACACTGGCAAAGGGCAACATCGGAATTTTACTATACAGCGTTACGTGAGCTGGCGACGCAACCGCCGTCTTTCGAACGTCAGATGTCCGTACAACGCATCAAAGCTCGTCTACTTCGCATCAGGACAGAGCAGCTAGAAGGTGTCCGCATCCGTGAGCGAGTGCAAGACTGTATCCCCAACGAAACGGCGTCAGTGTATCACATTGTGCGCGAGAGGCGCCACCGCAAACGTCAGCTCATTACGGCGGTAAACACGGAGGGGGGCGGCCGCGCAGTGACACAAACGGACATCGCGCACACGTTCGCCAGACACTGTGGGACCTTGTACATGGAAGATCCGCGAAATGTACGTGATTATGACGAGCTGTTGCACGATTTTCCCGCCCCACGGGACGTGGCACTCGATGATAGCCTGCTGTTGCCCATTACACCCGACGAGCTGACATCGGCCTTGGCTCGTGGAGCACCGAACAAGTCGCCTGGACCGGACGGCTTACCCCTGGAATTCTACCGCACTTTTTACGACCTTATGGGCGACAAGTGGTTCCAAATGTTTCCAGACCTGATCCGTCCTGATTTCACTGTCCCCACAGAATTCACAGAAGGCATCTTGATCCCAGTACCGAAACCGAATGGTGGTTGTAGGTGGCAGGTCTTTCGCCCACTCACACTCCTCAACAACGACTACAAGATCTTCGCCCGTATCCTCCGCGCGCGTCTCCACACCGCTATCGGGAACGCCATCCACACCGATCAGACATGTTTAGGTGGTGTCAGCAACATTCATACGGCGTTAGGAGCATGCCGCGACGTAATTGCTTTGACGGCGGCCTGCAAAATACGAGGCGCCCTTGTCGCCGTAGATTTTGACCACGCATTCATCCGCGTCGACCATGGCTTCTTACGCGCAGTTTTGCAACACATGGGCCTCTCTCCGGAGTCTGCACAGGTGGTCCTTCGACTGGTCCACGGAGCGCGCTCCCGCATGATGGTCAACGGTTATTAGTCTGGTCACATTGTTGTTGGACGGTCAGTGCGACAAGGGTGCTCCCTGTCGGGTATATTATTTGCTGCAGCGCTTGAACCAGCTTTACATGGTCTACGGGACGTGACCTTTCGTTGTGGTGCATTCGCCGATGACGTGGTGTTCTTGGCCAGATCAGGGGATGAAATGCATATGGCGCTACAGTGGCTACGCCAGTACGGGGGGGGGGGGGGGGGGGGTCGCTGGGAGCGTCATCAACGTGAAGAAGACAAAATACATGGATGTCGGAGGGGGGCTTTCCCACACAACGGCGGTGCCCTTTGACAAGGTGCCCGTACTCAAGTGTTTAGGAGTGCAATTTTATAGCAATGTCCGCCGCACGGCGGCGCCTACGTACCGCCGGCTCCTACACCAGACACGTGCTCTGCTGCAGGACAACAATCTGCGTCGCTTGGATATGCTCCTCAGAACACGTTATGTCAACACCTATCTTGTCTCAAAACTGAACTATTTTGCGCATATCCTTCCCTTGACGGCTACGATGGCCGACAGATTTCAAGCAGCTTATGGACATTTCGTAAGCACCGGTCTGGTTTTTCAAGTCCGATACGCCATCCTGACACTGCCGCAGCGGGCGGGCGGTATCGGTTTAATTCATGTATATAACCGTGCGCGATCGCTTTATCTCAACACTATACGTCGCACATGGACCTCTGCCCACGCCACTCTGACGGGCACCCTGATAGCGGAAGTGGCGCCACACTCTCTCCATACCCCGGTTTCTGTTGGACACATGTCACAGGCACTCACCCACATCAGAGAGTTCTTGATTGACTTCAGATACTTACGGTCAGAACTTCCGACGACACGGAAGTCTAGCAGAAAAGACTGTTATCGCCTCTATCAACAGCAGTAACCTGTAAATACGGTCGCCCACAGACATCCTGACGTTGCCTGGAACACAGTGTGGCGAGCGGTACACACGCCTTTTCTACCTACGACGGTGCATTCATTGTGGTACGTGGTTGTGAATGGGAAGTTCGCTACTCGTCAGAGGCTACATTCCATACATCTGACGGACAACCCCTTGTGTCCGACATGCTCAGTCGTTGACTCGGATGCACACCGTCTGACGTGTGCCGCGACCAGCGAGTGCTGGCTACTGATACAGCGCATGCTGGCGTTACTCTTGCGGAAATTCCCGGAATCTATCTCCCCTGATGATGTATTGCGCCCCGACGGCGTATACTTTCCATCAACCAGAACGAACGCCGTTAACTGGCTTAAGGCATGGCCGTTTACTACATATTTTGCGATGCTCCCAAAGGCACACTTGACTTTTGGTCCCTATTGATGACGACACATGCAGCTTTCAGCCGCCACCCGAAGTACAGAACTCGTTTCGATAATTATTTAGGTTCATTATTTGCGGATCCTCCTGCTCACTGGGGCGTTCCGGGTATGAGACGCTGAAAATTAAGAAGAATCCTGGAGCATATTGATCCTCTACGGACGGAATAGGGGGGAACCCCTCCCAACAGACGAGAAGACGACTCGGACGCTCGGCTACGGCAGTTGTACGATCTTTCTTTGTAATGAAACAAAAATAAATCTTTAAATACAATACAAAATGAAAACAAATTTTAAAAAATAAACTAAAAAAATTAAAAATGTTATAAAAATTAAATAAATAAATAAATAAAACAACATCGACAAACCCACTACATCCTCTTCCTGACCCTTCGATCCTCGAACTCGGAAAAAAAAGATGGATAGAGCGTTTGCCATGTAAGCAGGAGATCCCGGGTTCGAGTCCCGGTCGGGGCACACATTTTCATCTGTCCCCGTTGACGTATGTCAACGCCTGTAAGCAGCTAAAGTTGTTCATGTAATTTTAATTTCATACTTTTCTGTGATGTGATGGGTTCTGTCCACTATAACATCAATGGTACTATAGGCTTCAAGTTCGGTCTTAATTGACAGAATTTTTGGTGACATTATCTGCTTCTGTTTAGTTATAACTGGTACAATGTGAAATACACTCCGACGTCCACTTCACACTGATTCTTCAGATTATGGTTGTAGATGTAGATATAGTAATGAAGAGAAAACCAATTTGAAAGACACTTTGACCACCTACGTTACTGTTTTTGATGAAAAGCCAGGCTTAAAAATAGTTAATAGTGAAAAACTAAATTGCCCTCCAGACAGCTCCGGATTTTGATGATTGAAGTACCAATTGGGCGCAATTTGCCAGCATGTCCCCTCAGGAGTACATCCTGCAACTCTGTCAGTCGGTATCAATCAGAATAACTGCTTACGTAAGGAACAGAGGCGGGCCAACGTGTTATTAAGTTGCTGAGTTTGTGAAGTTCTTTCTGGTGAATAAATCATCCAGTTCTTCTGAAATTTTGATCATTATTTTGTCTGTAAATTAAAATATTATCTATCTATTTCCGTTCCATTCGGATAAGTTCTTCGAGGTGCATCCTTTGTTTCCCTTGAGTGTTTTGAAAATACAAAAAAGGAAAAATGTCTGCGATATTTTGGGCCATAATTTGTCTAAACTTAAGAAAGTAACAATAGGATAGCTACCGTCCGAAAACTGAATCTCTTGAATTAAGCAGTATCTCAACTTGTAAAATATTTTACCGCTTGACTGCACATAGCAATAGTGTCTCAAGGCTACATAACAGCAGACAACACTACTTACACACTCCAACAGTCAAATATCCACTAGCACTCTGCGAAAAGTCAATTTAACCTTTGAACTTTAAATTGACAATCAGCATCTCGTTAGGTGAACATGACTCTGAACATCATTGAAAGGTGCGTCAAATGTTTCTTTAATCTATTTACAAAACATTCAGCTGGCTTTTCTTTTTTCTGTTAATGAAGTTATGTCACCCATTAAAGGATATTCATTGGTTAGGTTTTGCGCTTCTTAAAAAACTATACGACATACTTAACTCGTGATTTCTAATTCGATTAAACTCAAAACTTGTACTGTCAAGGTATTGGATTTTTGTGTACAAGGCTAGTACAGTGTGAGCAAGAACAAATAAAAAATAGCCATTGGAAATTGTGGCAATTTGCTAACTTGAATATTTGCGATTAGTCGTAGGTGGCTTGGGGAGTATAAATGTAGATGTAGATGTAGAAGTTTCAAAAGTTTGTGCCGGAAATGCACTGCAGTATCACACTTTCGAAATATACTATTAATGATAGAGACTGGTAACCAGAGCATGGCAATATATGAAGTTTCACGTGAAAAGGGACGGACATTCATATAGATTTATACAGTTTCTCTTTACGGCACCGCTTGTCAGTAACCAGATTCTCATTGCACCAGTAACAGACATAACGGGTAAAATTGGATGATCGGGGAAAGCATCTCACGGGAAATTGTACATCGTACTGTGGAGATTCGTCTTTCAGATACGAAAGAATGTATGAAATATGTGTAGGTACATTTAACTTCCAGTACAATTTATGTAGGAGTGTGTTGCGAAAACCATAAGCTACAAGCAGCAAGTTTTTTCTCATGTCATCACTACACTTTACAAGTATGTTTGTTGATACCTCTAGATAAAGAGAATTGTATTTTAAAGAAAGTGCTCGGACATAACGGGGAGTTCAGCAAGGCTCAGTTTAGCAAATGCACGACACACATCACGATTTCGTGCTTGTACAATGGACCGTGATGGCACAGATTTGTCGGAAAAATTACGTTACACGAAAAGGGTTTGGCGAGTCGAAATGTTAAACGGCTCGTTTTTGTGAGTCGTGTCCTCCCCTCTCGCAGCTGGCGCCGCCTTTTGTTTTTGACGCCTTCGTTTTTTTTTCCCCCTTGTGTTCCTTTTTCCTTCCGCGAATTGTGACATCTCCCTCTGATGCCGAGAGAATGCGTGAAGCATCTCTAGTGCGCACCAGGGTGAGAAGGAGGTAGAAAGAGTGGTTGGGAAGGGGGAGGGGGAGTGAGGCGATGAGAAAGAGGAACGAGTGGAGATAAGGATAGAAAACCTGCGCGTTTTATTCTGAGGAAATATCACGTTTGCTGTTAATTACGTACATCTGAGAGGCAGCCTTTTTCTGCTATATTTAAACGTAACAGGAGACCGTCGATGCCAGACAAATAAATTGCGTATAAAGAAAAGCGACTGCTTGACCGTTAATTACGTATGCAGAAGCTATTTTTAATTCTTTTTTCATTTCGTCCATTCATCTAAAAGAAGCACCTCTGAAGGGTTAGTAGTGTCTCACCGCTTCCTATTAGTTTTCACGTAATTTTACGACTGTTGTAATCCAAGAAAGATAGTAACCTAATGTTAAAAATATCTGTTGATTTCAGTTACAAAAGGTACCGCAGCTGACAAACAGTGTGCCTCTCCAGAAATTGGAACTAAAAAGTATACAATGCTCATAGCTGCTATAACGTTTCACACAGGTTTCAAAAGTGTTTCGTGCCCAGGGATGAGTAAATTTCGATACTGTGGTGTCATTAATCTGAAACTAAAGTACAAAAAGTTTTCGGGTAAGCATTTAGATACTCTGGGTTCGTGATCTCAAATGTGGGTCAACAAATGCCATTTCTGTACGAGGAAGAGCAAGGTGGAGACACAGGTGATGTTTTGGGGAACCACGACTAGCACACAGCGGTGTGACTGTAGAGCAATGTTGATCGCATCTTCTACAGTTGTTGATGTTTCGGTTATCAGCCCTAAGCTCAGTCTGATGTAGTTAGCAGTCCTATCGTCCGCCAGCTATTCTCTTATTTTCAGCATAACTGCTGCATCATACACCATCAACGTTCTACCACATTGCCCCTGGAATTCATCATTGTATTGTGCCGTCAGCTAAAGATTTTAGTGATTCATGTGGTAATATTACCGAACAAACTCTTTCATTGTATTTGTATTTCATTGGGCTTTTCTCATTTAGTCATTTTACACGCACCATATCATTATTCGATCATCCATTGGATCTGCGCCAGTCTCCGGTATCATCACATTTCAAAGGGCTATAATCACTTTATTTCAGTGACCACAGTATCGCAACCACGCAGGGATATCATTAAATCATAGTTTTCATAATCTCTTCGTTGGTGTTAAGGTTTGCGTTTTTGGATATTATGAACTGCTACTTTAATAGAAGCCTTATTCATCTTCTGTTGTTATTGCTACTTCGTTGTTTTAGCAGCTTCATCCTTTAACTGTAGTATTTCCGAGATAACAAAATTCATTAACATCTCTAAGAGTCTCTGTCCCAATTTCATTATTCAACCATCTAGTAAACTTTGTACCTGTCTTGTAAATCATTACTTTAACATATTTTTCGTACATGTATATTTTATAGTCGTTACCTAGTAAAACTTCCAATTCATTAAGCACCCAACTCAGTTCTGGCTCACTTTAGGGGACCAGTGCTATCTCATAAGCCTACTGTTTGATGGTGACTTTAGTCCATAAAAATAATTTTCGCATCGAGATTGTTCTTTGCTTTCCCCGTTGTCTTTCCATTTACAGATTAAATACTAGGGGCTACACTGAAGAACTGTTATGCATTTCACGATTTTGGTTTCTTGCAAAAATTCCGTCAGTTATAGCGCCTCCTACCTGCTTCAATGACACGACAAATTACCTTTCAATCCCTTAGTTGACACGATACTGCCTAAGAACAGAAACATTTTATTCCATTCCAAATGATCAAAAACTGGAACCAATTATCCTAAATCTGCCCTCCATGATGTCAACCTGATCCTGTGTAAATTAGCACAGATATCCGCATTATTCTCTACGTTTATCAGCACGTTACAGGAGAATATTTGGAGCGAGTGTTTCATGTTGACACATTTATCTTGAAGCTGAGGGTATTATGTCTCATGCAGTAGTTCCTTCTCAATTTTCCATCGAATCCATCTCAAAGAGCTGCCTGACTTTAGGGGACTGCTCACCGAGTTTGCATATGAAATCGGTACTCCTCAGAGGTAGGGCGCAGCACTGAAAGACCAATAAGCGATTAAGAACGGAATGAGATGATGCACCTGTACGTCATACGTCACCAACTCATGCTCATGCGTTAATGTGGAGAGTCAATACACTAATATGAATTTTGATACAAATGTTAGTAGTATTTGTGAATCGCAAAACACGAACGGAGAGGAATGATAAGCTTCTGAGAAAAAATAATGGCCCAAAAAATTATGATCATCTGGTTAATAGCACGTCCGATCACCTTTTTAAACCAATACAACGGTGATTCTGTATGGCGAAGATTCGACAAGTCCTTGGCACACTTCTGTTTCCACGAGGCTTGTTTTCCTTTACTTTTTAAGTAAGACCAGTTTTGAAATAAAAAAGTACACTTTTCTTCGTAATTCTATTTTTACATGAAAGCATGCACGTTTACCTACTTTTATACTCAGGCACTACAATTATTAAGGCAATTATAGTATCGTATAACGATTGTTAGAATACCATCTTCATAGAAACCCGCTGCCTGATTAGGCAACATGCTTTCGGAGACTTGAGGCAGTTCATCAAATAACGTCGAAATCGTAAGCCATGTGTTCCCTCTAGTGATGGGAGAAAGTCAACCCTGGCGCACTTCTGATATTAAATTAATTAATTAAATTGATCAGTTAAACAACCACTCCCTTAATGCAATGTTATGCTAATTGATTTATGGCCCACTGCTGGCTGATTTACGACATTCCGGGGACAATCCATCCTTTTGAGAATCTACCCCACCATTCCCCTTACCCTTTCCCTTCCCCCCCCCCCCCACGCCCCATCACTCTGGGAAAGGGGACACTTTTTTGTCACCCCACCGCAGTTCGCCTCTGACCCACATTTGCCCCTCATGGGAACTCCCCAAACCTATCCTCCTCTCCATACTGCCCCCCCCCCATCCCACCCCATCCTATCAAGACACAGTCTGTGCAGAGCTGTCAGACAGGAAGGATCTCAGTAGGGAGTGCTCATGTGGTGATGGGAGAAGAAAGAGAGATGTAGTGGTACAGTATACTTTTTGTTACATTTTTAACTCATTTCAGAACTATGTTACTACAGTGTCTCAGTATGTAGTCACCTTCTGGAAAGGTACTGTCATAATGTGTGCAGTTGAGGAGATGTTGGGAGAGGAGTTTAATAAGTGTATGGTCTGTAGACACTGCAGAGAACTGCATGCCTATCTTTCTTCATGAAGGAAGTGATAATGGATGAGTGTGGCATGAATACTTTTTAGCAAATAATGGCGATGCAGTGGGATGCATTCTGCAGCTCGCAAGGACTACTATCTGTACTGAAGCTGTTCATATTTTTTAAAATGGCTATTCACAGTGGAAGAGACAAATTTCTCCTATTCCACTACCCTAGACAATGAAACAGAGGTTTTCACTTCAGTGTATGGACCTCGACTGAGCTAGTCCATAGACAGCAATTGAAACAGATTGTCCACCACTTCACTTAGCAAACAATAGGATACATCATACACCCCTCTCCCACCTGACAATTGGTAGGAGCCAATAGGAACGGAGGAGCACTACATCCATCATGTGATCGTGACATCAGGGGGATATAAGATGGATAAACTCTGTCACAGGCAGTCATTGGAAGAACCATGAGGTATCAACAGCAGTGGAGAACTTTATCCTCCTCTGCCATAGAGAAGAAGTCTAAAAGTAAGTATGTGTGGTGTAGTTTCATATCTTTGTTCAACTCAGTGTCTTTGCCTGTGAATGCTTATTGCTTCTTTTTCTTTGTTCAGCAACCTCCAGTATTTCCGGATCTCCAGCAACCTCCAGCGTGTCTGGGCCATCCAACAGCCACTCATCAGTACTTGCAGCTAGCTCCTGCCTGTTGGGGCAGCTCACCAGCATGGTGGAGCAGGACAAGGAGCTGCTATTATCCATCCCCCTCGTCGATATCTGTAACAAAGACACCCAGTTCTCCCAGACTCTCAGAAGTACTGTACTAAGGGCTCTATACCACACAGTGCATTTCAGTACTGGTCTCTGACATACACACCATCTCAGAATATTTTGGTGTTACTGCAAGGAGAGAGTGTTGAGATGCTGTCGGTTCCTCCCAGTGCTCTACAGTTTTTCACTTAAACTTATAATTTAACAGGTGGCGATTCAAAGTGCTGGAATGTTGGTATATAAATGCGAGGGTAATCCCAAAAGTATGGTCTCCTATTTTTATAAGTACATAGACCTGTTTTTTTCTACAATGGTTTACATCAGTTTACAGCTTGAACATTTAGCTATTTTTCGACATAATCACCATCTCTGTCGACGCATTTTTGTAGTCGCTGCGGCAGTTTTTGTATGCCCATGTCATACCAGCTCGCCGCCATGCTGTCCAGAAAGTTAACCTATTCTTTCACCTCGTCGTCGGAGCTGAATCGCTGGGACCACAATTAACGCTGACAGGTACTATGAGACTGAAAAAACTCAAATGGGCAACTCAGAACCTTTCGAAGAGGAATGTTGAGCAAGGGCATACACATTCTCCATGACAACGCTCGCCCACACACCGCTCGGCAAACCGTTGCTCTCCTGCAGCAGTTACAGTGGAACATAACCACCCTCCCACCATATAGCCCTGACTTGGTGCCCAGTGACTATCATATGTTCCCTTGGTTAAAAGATCATTTGGCCGGAAAGCGATTCAGCTCTGACGACGAGACGAAAGAAGAGGTTCATAACTTTCTGAACAGCATGGCGGCGAGCTGGTATGACATGGGCATACAAAAACTGCCACAGCGTCTACAAAAATGCATTGACAGAAATGGTGATTATGTCGAAAAGTAGCTAAATGTTCAAGCTGTAAACTGATGTAAGCCATTTTAGAAACAAACAGGTCTATGTACTTATAAAAAAATTGGAGACCTTACTTTTGGGATTACCCTCGTAGACAGTTCTGGTGTGTTGTATTAGAGATAGAAAATGCATTGAGAAGTGTTCAAGTGCTGCTTAGGGAATTGAAATGGGATGAACTGTGTCACACAGAACCCTACAACCGTCAAAAGATTACTAGCAAATATTCTCCTACTCGTCTACCCCCAGCACATTTACTGTGCTGGCCTGCCACCACGTATACAATCATTATATGCTGGTGTGACACACATGGAGAGATGTAGAGATCGATCCATTTATCTGAAACACTCCACCACTACAGACATATCTGGCCTAAAGATGGTGTTTTCACTTGTGTTCGAAATAATGAACTTTCGGCTGGAATGTGTTCAAACTGTGTGGAAAGACGTCGTTAGCTATCTTCGTATGTATAATTTGCATGCAGACGATTGAGAACATTGCATCAGTATAGAAATACACACAGAACTCTGTGCATAGAAGAAATATTTGTATGCGACATTCTGTACAGGTGTGAAGATAAAGAAAGAACCAGTTAATTTTCGATGTAGTGCACCAAATGTATTGCTGTTGGATAAAAATCTTATGTGTACGCAAATTGTGTTTTTATTTTGTTCATACCTCTCATAATAATGTTACTGCCATCAGTATTTTCACTGCAATTTCTAGAACAGCTTAGCAGCACCAAGTTGTCTGAATCACCTCGTCACCACAGTCAGTATCTTCAGTCATTTTTAAACTGAATAACAGACCATACTTTCATGTGTATACATACCATGTAGCTTAGTTGATGAGCCACATATTTCTACAAAAACCCACTGCACACCAAATCCTGATGTGCTGGTGGTTGGTTGAAACACGAGGACTTTGTTCTAAATGTGATGGTGTGGAAGAAGAACATAAGAAGAGGAGGAATGGCATACTCCTACCCAATAATATACAAATGATAATGGTAGATCGATACGACAGCAGAAAGACAAATGTTCTATTGCCATTGCTAACACATGGAGATGGAGTATCCTTTGAGCACATATCTGTATTTTCAGAAACGCTGTTTCAGCCCAAATACCAGTTGCTACAAAAGATACTTCAAGGTGTCGATATTGTAACATACGCAACATACAGTCAAAGCTGTCAAATCCCGCCGCCAAAGAGGGTTAAGCCAAACACCATTTTTACATTTAACGATGTTCCTCTGGATAATCAGAAAACCAGGATCAGATTCTATGACATTCTTGTTTGGTCGCCATATGGGTATTGGATTTTATTTGAGTCACACAAATTCCAGAATCCCAAAATAGTTGCTGAAGGATAATGCAAATCTCATTATAACTATCAAACAATACAGTTTGAATTTAAAACACATTTACCAGGTACATGTAGGAACTGAAATGTCATTCAATGATACTGTAAAGATATGAGCAGACAGATGGAATGTCACACAGTACGAGTTTCCCAATACTGATAAAGCAAGAAAACCGAATGACGGTAGGTATAGATGGAAATTATGAAAAAAAATTCAACATCTCGAACATAAAGTTAAAGGGCTAGAGACATATGCCCAGATCCTTCTAAGACTGATCAACGACCTAGATGCTAGGGTTAAGGAACTACAGATATACGCTTTAATCATTCTGAGAAAAAATATAGTTGATGTAGCTATAAAGGTTGATGGAACTGAAAAGGTGCCCCCTGCAATGGAGTCCGCTAAGTGTATAAAAAGATGCCGACTAACCCTATGGTCATTACAGCACAGAAGGCTGTTCGAGAGAAGTCATGACTGCTGAGATTAGGACATTTGGATCAAGTGCAGACACAGAGAAACCTTCAGACCAGTTACAGAATCTCTTAATGAACTCTCAGAGAAATTACACGACGACAATGGCGTTCCTGATTTCATTAACTGTCACAGCGATGCTAGGACAGGCAAAATACTGAGTGTCAGTGGTGAAAAACCACACATGTTGGCCACACAGCCTATAAGTTTAAAAGAAAAAAGCAGTACACATAGGTGATAGAAAATTTCAAAGAACAACTGGTCTAATGAACCCCATTTCTCTAAGTCCCACAAGAACTGTAATTTATTCTCTCAAACATCTATAGATGTATGATGAAATACTGCAATTTACTTGTGTATATAGTATAGTGGGAAACTGGTGCAGTAAGAAATACAGAACCGTTATAAAAACTATACTGGATGTTCGATGTAGCGTTGGCGATGGTGCTGACAACGATCTCCAAGCTCAGAGAGAGCTATAATAGAATAAATAAGATGACAGTAGTTCAGGAACTGTACAAACCAGCACGCAAAACGCACTCTCATAGGCATGTTGTGATAAAAGGTGTGGATGACTAACGGCAGGCTGACCTTAAATACGCAGAATATTCACTTGCACATAATTTATTTAAATATAGTTAAATGCTTATTGATACATACTTCAAATTTGCCTTGGCATTGCCTGCTAAAACAGAAACGGGGAGAGATGTGGAGGTGTTTGAGCATTTATTGCAGGCATGGACGAATCAGCACCCAGATAACCTCCAAACTGATTAAAGTGGAAAATTTTACAATAGGTATTAGGTATTTCAAGATCGTGATGGTGGGGGATTGGGGGGGGGGGCGGAGGTGGTAGGGGTATGGGATACATTACTATTCAACACTCACTCACGTGAAGGCGGGTGTCATGGAATCTAGTATGTACAGAAAACAATAAAAGGTCACATTTGGACGCTCATACAAATGGACAGATATTCTCCAAGAAAAAACTGCACAGTATAATCGAGTGAAACATAACTTAATAAAAATGAGACCAATCGATTTTCATGACAGTGGATTCATTGAAAAGGTGTACGATCGTATTAAAATGCTAAATCCATGTGAACAGAAATTTTATGTGGGTTACTTGGCATGTATCTCAAAACAGAGGACAGTATTTGAGAAGTCATACCTCCCAAACTGGTCTAGTGAGATATTCGGTTTCTAAAGTACAGGGAACAAATCCCAGAACTCACATCTTAATGTTAGGATGCTTTTACACAAAGAAAATGCAAAGAGCTCAGAACCACATGTGTTCCTCACAGAATGTGTCATAAGACATCAAGGCAATAGAGCACTAGTTAAATCGCTTGGTTTTCTTCCAACACAGAACAGCTAGATTTACGCTGACGATATGCTATATAATGACATGCAGAGAGCACAGCCAGCACTGTAGCATAATATGCGTTATAGGAGACAAATTATAGGAAGTGGTAGGATTCTCGACAAACTTTCAGTCGAACTGCACATTTCGGAGTGCAGTTACTGTGAACCTATTACAAAACCAAAAACGTTTGGCTCGTGGTGATAAGGGTATTAACCTTCTCTACAAGGCGTGTTTAGAACACGGCATTGCATAAGCAAAACAGAAAGGTCGCCAGGACGACACGCTGCAGATCGAATTTTAGCTGTTAAAGCCAAGGCAATAGTTGCAAGACGGGATATTGGTATATGGAAGCGCCCTATAGCACTTGTAGTTGATAAAATTAAGTTGGGCATCGGTGTGAATTTCAGGCAAGTTATGAACGCCGCACAACGTGCACTGAAGAAGAAGTCAGGGCAGGGGTGTTTAAAAAACTGCATCATGACAGTGATGTATGCAGTGAAAAGCCACCTTACGCATAAATGACCAGTTAGAGTACTCCTGGTTTCGCTCATATCCAACATATCAGGTGGAATTTTCCCATTCCTCATTCTTGCCCTCACAGGTCTCTCAGTGAAGGGTTTACTGGCCAGTGGTGCTTCAGCTATTGCCAGAATAGACAAGAACGCACAGAACTTCCAGGAGCAACTAGAGGAAGCAACAAGACTTAAACACAAGGCAGATGCAGCAGTCACTTGAAAAGGACTATAACTGAAATAATACAATAATGTGTTAGATCTCTTGATTAAAAAAAGCCTGTTAGCTGTCCTACCGAAGAGACCGCTTACAGATGCAGATCTCCTCAAGTTTGTTAGGAAAAAATTCAGCGTTCCAAGATTCCGTGGTCACTTTATGCAAAATATATTACCGAATACTATTTGGAAATCCGGATGATGTAGAATTGTGAATTTAGATGTTTCTGGGGGACCTAGAAGCCACTGGGTGGCGTATGTTAAGAAAAATACAAATAATGTTTACTATTTCGACTCATTTGGAGACCTGCTGCCACCAGAAGGTTTACAACGATAGTTCAACATCAGGAAACGTGTGCTCTTCAATTTTTATCGCTACCAAGACTTTAATGCTAAATTGTGTCCATCTGTGCTTCATGTGTCTTCTAACGTTTATGGGAAGCAATCCTGTTGATAGAACATCCACAACTGAATATTGTAGCAGAGGTTCAAAATACCACTTCAGTTGTAAATTTCTGTATTTTCATACGACCGGTTTTGGTTATAAGCCCATCTTCAGGTATCGTAGCTGTGCTGTGGTCCCCCGCGCTCGTGGGCAGCACACCGTGCCTGGTACACTCGGCGCTCGGGGGCCACAGCACAGCTACGATACCTGAAGATAGGCTTATAACCAAAACCGGTCGTGTGAAAATAAAGAAATTTACAACTGAAGCAGTATTTTCAACCTCTGCTGTTTATGAGAAGGATGTAGTAGAAGGTGCATTAAACATTCACTCATCAGTTGAGTTTCAGATGCAGCGTCATGTACTCCGACTTTAAAAGAATTATCGTCTGTGTAACATGTGAAGAACTTTTCATCGAATGATTTGAACAACGGGAAGGGGAATATTATGGTGATTAGACTGGAGATATACAACGGCCTTCCCAATACCAAAGAGGCTAACAATGAACTTCATCTGAAAAGTAATGGTGGAAAAGAAATTGTGGAAATAAAACATGGTGCATACAATATTGAAGATTTAAAGGATATTTGAAAATGGTCTCGAAAAGGGATTTTGCTACGTGTGAACATCAATACACTTAAATCTGGAATAAAGATACCGAATACAGTGACATTGGACTACATGGTGCTGCGTACTGTGGATTAGGGTACCCAACTCATCGACTTTCATGACAAAGAAATCATTGTACGGCTATATCTCATGGGGAACCAAGAGTGAGCTGGAATGTGCAGAGACCCATAAGTGGAGGCAACCTTTGACTTTCTGGATCGGAAGCGGTGGCGACATTCTACCAGTCAGAGCTTGGAGCAGACCCCAGCTTCATATCGTCAATGGAGACAGGATGGGGGGTGAGATATAAAACAAACGTGCACAACGTACTGCGTGGCACTTCACAACAGAACAGCAACGTGATGAAGTGTGCGAACTACGAGTTTCTTAAATCAGTAGGTCTGA
Organism: Schistocerca nitens; assembly: GCF_023898315.1. Taxonomy (NCBI): domain Eukaryota; kingdom Metazoa; phylum Arthropoda; class Insecta; order Orthoptera; family Acrididae; genus Schistocerca; species Schistocerca nitens. The sequence continues at coordinate 446,882,309 of NC_064615.1, forward strand.
AATCTCGCAATGACGTGATCCCTGTGGAATATGACAAACATTTTATGCCGGTAATACTTCTCGTGTAAACCTTTTGCATAAAACCTCATTTAACAAGAACGGTGAAATACGGAATGTCATCCAACACCAAGACACTTTAACCCTCCCACGCACGAGTTTCATATATCTTAATGAAGCATTTACGAAAAGGGATGATACTGTTACGGCATCGAACCTTACATGAAAGGCATTAGATTTCCTGTTTCATGAGATATGATACGAACGTAACGATTTAGAAAATGTTGCATGATTAATAGCTGAGCCAATGGGTATAACAGTGGAACAGTACAATATATTTGCTTTAATTGTTGTTGTTGTTGTGGTCTTCAGTCCTGAGACTGGTTTGATGCAGCTCTCCATGCTACTCTATCCTGTGCAAGCTTCTTCATCTCCCAGTACCTACTGCAACTTACATCCTTCTGAATCTGCTTAGTGTATTGATCTCTTCGTCTCCCTCTACGATTTTTACCCTCCACGCTGCCCTCCAATGCTAAATTTGTGATCCCTTCATGCCTCAAAACATGTCCTACCAACCGATCCCTTCTTCTAGTCAAGTTGTACCACAAACTTCTCTTCTCCCCAATCCTATTCAGTACTTCCTCATTAGTTATGTGATCTACCCATCTAATCTTCAGCATTCTTCTGTAGCACCACATTTCGAAAGCTTCTTTTCTCTTCTTGTCCAAACTAGTTATCGTCCATGTTTCACTTCCATACATGGCTACACTCCATACAAATACTTTCAGAAACGACTTCCTGACACTTAAATCTATACTCGATGTTAACAAATTTCTCTTCTTCAGAAACGATTTCCTTGCCATTGCCAGTCTACATTTTATATCCTCTCTACTTCGACCATCATCAGTTATTTTACTCCCTAAATAGCAAAACTCCTTTACTACATCAAGTGTCTCATTTCCTAATCTAATCCCCTCAGCATCACGCGATTTAATTTGACTACATTCCATTATCCTCGTTTTGCTTTTGTTGATGTTCATCTTGTACCCTCCTTTCAAGACACTGTCCATTCCGTTCAACTGCTCTTCCAAGTCCTTTGCTGTCTCTGACAGAATTACAATGTCATCGGCGAACCTCAAAGTTTTTACTTCTTCTCCATGAATTTTAATACCTACCCCGAATTTTTCTTTTGTTTCCTTTACTGCTTGCTCAATATACAGATTGAATAACATCGGGGAGAGGCTACAACCCTGTCTCACCTCTTTCCCAACCACTGCTTCCCTTTCATGTCCCTCGACTCTTATAACTGCCATCTGGTTTCTGTACAAATTGTAAATAGCCTTTCGCTCCTTGTATTTTACCCCTGCCACCTTCAGAATTTGAAAGAGAGTATTCCAGTTAACATTGTCAAAAGCTTTCTCTAAGTCTACAAATGCTAGGAACGTAGGTTTGCCTTTTCTTAATCTTTCTTCTAAGATAAGTCGTAAGGTTAGTATTGCCTCACGTGTTCCAACATTTCTACGGAATCCAAACTGATCTTCCCCGAGGTCCGCTTCTACCAGCTTTTCCATTCGTCTGTAAAGAATTCGCGTTAGTATTTTGCAGCTGTGACTTATTAAACTGATAGTTCGGTAATTTTCACATCTGTCAACACCTGCTTTCTTTGGGATTGGAATTATTATATTCTTCTTGAAGTCTGTGGGTATTTCGCCTGTCTCATACATCTTGCTCACCAGATGGTAGAGTTTTGTCAAGAATGGTTCTCCCAAGGCCATCAGTAGTTCTAATGAAATGTTGTCTACTCCCGGGGCCTTGTTTCGACTCAGGTCTTTCAGTGCTCTGTCAAACTCATCATGCAGTATCTTATCTCCCATTTCATCTTCATCTACATCCTCTTCCATTTCGATAATATTGTCCTCAAGTACATCGCCCTTGTATAAACCCTCTATATACTCCTTCCACCTTTCTGCCTTCCCTTCTTTGCTTAGAACTGGGTTGCCATCTGAGCTCTTGATATTCATACAAGTGGTTCTCTTTTCTCCAAAGATCTCTTTAATTTTCCTGTAGGCAGTATCTATCTTACCCCTAGTGAGACAAGCCTCTACATCCTTGCATTTGTCCTCTAGCCATCCCTGCTTAGCCATTATGCACTTCCTGTCGATCTCATTTTTGAGACATTTGTATTCCTTTTTGCCTGCTTCATTTACTGCATTTTTATATTTTCTCCTTTCATCAATTAAATTCAATATTTCTTCTGTTACCCAAGGATTTCTATTAGCCCTCGTCTTTTTACCTACTTGATCCACTGCTGCTTTCACTACTTCATCCCTCAGAGCAACCCATTCTTCTTCTACTGTATTTCTTTCCCCCATTCCTGTCAATGGTTCCCTTATGCTCTCCCTGAAACTCACTACAACCTCTGGTTCTTTCAGTTTATCCAGGTCCCATCTCCTTAAATTCCCACCTTTTTGCAGTTTCTTCAGTTTCAATCTGCAGTTCATAACTAATAGATTGTGGTCAGAATCCACATCTGCCCCTGGAAATGTCTTACAATTTAAAACCTGGTTCCTAAATCCCTGTCTTACCACTATATAATCTATCTGATACCTTTTAGTATCTCCAGGGTTCTTCCAGGTATACAACCTTCTTTTATGATTCTTGAACCAAGTGTTAGCTGTGAATAAGTTATGCTCTGTGCAAAATTCTACAAGGCGGCTTCCTCTTTCATTTCTTAGCCCCAATCCATATTCACCTACTATGTTTCCTTCTCTCCCTTTTCCTACTGACGAATTTCAGTCACCCATGACTATTAAATTTTCGTCTCCCTTCACTATCTGAATAATTTCTTTTATTTCATCATACATTTCTTCAATTTGTTCGTCATCTGCAGAGCTAGTTGGCATATAAACTTGTACTACTGTAGTAGGCATGGGCTTTGTGTCTATCTTGGCCACAATAATGCGTTCACTATGCTGTTTGTAGTAGCTAACCCGAACTCCTATTTTTTTATTCATTATTAAACCTACTCCTGCATTACCCCTATTTGATTTTGTATTTATAACCCTGTAATCACCTGACCAAAAGTCTTGTTCCTCCTGCCACCGAACTTCACTAATTCCCACTATATCTAACTTTAACCTATCCATTTCCCTTTTTAAATTTTCTAACCTACCTGCCCGATTAAGGGACCTGACATTCCACGCTCCGATCCGTAGAACGCCAGTTTTCTTTTTCCTGATAACGACGTCCTCCTGAGTAGTCCCCGCCCGGAGATCCGAATGGGGGACTATTTTACCTCCGGAATATTTTACCCAAGAGGACGCCATCATCATTTAATCATACAGTAAAGCTGCATGCCTCAAAAACTGCTTATGGGATACTTTGAAGACATGTGGTGAATTGTTCTAAATGCTGAATAGGAACATATTCTGGTATGGACTGAAACAGATAAGAACTCATTCATTCGAGGAGCTCAGGAGGAGAACAACATCACCATCAATAAACTAATATGGAAAATAATGCACATTACTGTATCGGATGAGCAGTGTTTGAACCTTTCAAAGTTCTGAAGCCTATTTATTTCTAATTTTACCTTTCCATTCAAGAGACGTTTTAGAGCACGCAGTGCTACCGACTATAAGCAGACAAACATGAGTTATTAAAACCTCTGCTCAATCGGATATGCCCAGGTTCATTATTCAAGCATTTCAGACCAATAGAAGAGGGAATATAACAAATCATTCCACCATATTTTACAATTACAATGTAAAAATGACAGAGAATACCTGAATTCTGAATTCTACCCATATGATAATTCACACATGCATTGGAATGAAAATGTATACAGCCTAGCATATGTCATGTGTGCAAGGTACCATGAATAATACTATGAAGGCGAAGGATGTTTACTCAGCCCACGAAAATTCGAGGTCCAGCACCAATCATCATAAAAAACTGCTCAAAACAGAACGAGGCAATTAAATCTGGACCTATAGATGGACGAATTGAATTTGAATCTTCGGCAAATTTCCCAGAACACAATGTAGCATATGCTCTATTCCTACATGACCATGTGATTACTTTTTGCCGACTCACAGATGTTACGAAACAAACAGGATGAAAGAAATGTGCTGAGCCACACCAGAGCATTTCGCCATGGCATCTCAAGGTGTTAACATCATTGCAGAAATTCAGAGGTCATATAACGATGAGCGTAAATAGTTCACATTTATATGGCTCAAATGGCTCTGAGCACTATGGGACTTAACATCTGAGGTCATCAGTCCCCTAGAACTTAGAAGTACTTAAACCTAACTAACCTAAGGACAGCACACACATCCATGCCCGAGGCAGGATTCGAACCTGCGACCGTCGCGGTCACTCGGTTCCAGAGTGAAGCGCCTAGAACCGCACGACCACACCGGACGGCTCACATTTATAAATGTTGCCTTTATAACATACACAGAAGATAACTGAATAATAGAGACATTCTCAGCAAATGTAGTCTGACCAAGATCTTTCAAGGATGTAAAGTGGGCTTAAACATGGAGGGGTGCAAAATGGTCAACACGATTCTAACATGGAATTCACTGAGATGATCCTGGTATACCCTACAAACACATGGTGTTGTCGCTTAGATTGTTTGAATATGCGGATTCTGTGAAGGAGATCACATGGATGCGTCGAGTCTTCAAGTTTGCTGCTGTTCAAGATTTGGAATTCTACCGGTGTCCTTCTCTACGTCGACTCAATAAGAAGATGTGTGAAAACAATGCTGCGTCTGCTCATGAAAACGTAAAATTACTTTTAAGTTAGATGAAAATTAAATTAATTTTTACCTCAAAATTTGTGTATGACTTCTTTTCACATTGTCTCATGTCTCCTGGTCCCATGAGCCAATTTTTGCTGTACGATAGGTGTAGCCCTATGGAACATTGTATATATTTTGTTATCTGCCACATTAACTTCAACTTCATTTGTGCCTTGCACATACTTTATATATATATACAGTTGGGATTGGTTTTTGTAAATAACAACTTAAAGACGTATGGTAAAGAATTTTTTCGTTTATTCAGTTCTCACAGATACAGTTGCTTGTGAGCGGCAAGGAATTGTGGAATATTTAAACACTTGTGGCGCTTTTTTATGCCGATCGCGCAAGGAATACCAACGTTCAGAACACTTAATTAATTTGTCACAGGTCACACTAAACGTATCTGGTGAAAAAGACTGACCGACCGATCGCACCGTACGCGCCACCGGTCAGGGATCACTGCAGCTGCTGGACTGCGCTAATTCTCTGCAAACAAAACATCAGGTAGTTGTATCCCTTTAAAATTTGATATCAGACTCACTTCCTGCCCCTCTCTATCTCTCCCTCCCTCTCTCACTCTCAAGTGGTCACTTTCTATATGTGAGAAACAATGTAGACAAACACACACAGACCAATATGTTCTCTCCACCCCTCCTTCCTTCCATCCACCTCCCCTGCCCCCCCTCCCCCCTCCAAATCACTCATGGAGAGTGGTAGTCGGTATATCCCTTTATTCTTACACTTCTACTGCTATGGAACCCTGTAGCAGATGGAACAAAGACATTCGAGAAGAAATGGGTAGTGCCTGTTGTGTGCCTCACTAAATCCTCGTTTGTCCTGAACAAAGCAGCAGGTACCTGAGAAATCCTCGGCCCTTCTGAAAATGCAATGCTGTGGATGTCTGGAAAACATTTTTTCATTCTATCACATTAATTGACTAATTAATTAAATCGACACCCTTTGTGGGTGGGGATTTTTTCTTGCATCTCATTGGTGGATTTGATCCTGCAACCGCCCAGTTTCCAAACCCTTCTGGATTTTCCCCCCTTGCCTCCCATTGGTTGATACTGACAGAGCTAGGTTTACAGAACAATTGTTGTGTAGTGTGTAATAGCGTTCTGCAGTTCATGTACTGGGGTAATAAGGAAACCCTAAGATTAACAGGTGTACAAATAAGCCTTCCAGGTACTCAAGAGCGAGAAAAGCACGTCAGCTATGTTCTGTTTGCATACAGTTTTAATTGTTTACCTATCAAGTACATAGAGATTCTTTATTCTGACCCCAATGAAGATGATATGTTACACAAAAGTGTTACGTTAAAGCCGGAGAAACATATTTTTCTCAGTCTAAATGATTGTTCTCTACAATACCGTCCGATATAGATACAGACAAGGTTTTACCGCAAGTCCTAAAAAAAGGTATCAATGTGTCAAACAGATTAAAACCATTCCTCATTAAAGAACATACGCCTTGAGTATAGTTAATGTGTTATGTGTGCGGGAAAGGAGATCAGGAGTATATGGAAAAGACAAATGTCATAAAGGAAGAATATAAGCTGAAATTGGGAAAGGAAGAAGCTACTGCAGATATGAGGGGCAGGTTTACATATGGCTTTAAACACATTGTATGGAGGAATCTGGTTATGAAGGGAGAATATAAAATATTGGAATTTACAGATAATACCAATGGGAAATGGTCACATGTTGGAGTAATGGCCAAAATCAGTGGATCGAGAATATTTACTGTATTGAGAGATACACGACACATGTGTTTATCAAGCTCTATTCCTATTTTGATGGGCTTGAAAAGCATGGTTATATTCTATCTAAGTGCAGCGAACTGTAGGTTTTCCTCCTAGCAACAGAACAGCTATTTTCTGAGTCTAAAACTGATGGAGTAACTAAATTTCATGGCCACTTGTTTGCAAAACTTGTAAATCTTAAGTTGTGTATAGATATCCCAGAAGAATGTGGTGTAGAAGAGTTGCCAACGTACACACAGGAAGAAGTGGAACACTTTAACAATAGAGAGATAGGGAAGATAAGAGGAAAAATGAAAACCCCCGAATGCTCTCACCTAGAAGAACTTCAAGAAGGAACAGAGCTAATAGCTAAAGCCATGACACCAGTATTTTACAGGAAGAAAATTAGACGTGTAGTAGAATTCGATAATACATCTTCTCTGTGTTTGTAAAATTACTCGCTGGAGAAGGAAATAGATTAATCACATGTGGATTTAAGGTATAAGTTAAAATTAAATTCGACGTTATCAAAACTATACCAAACAAAACTAAGAAAATATTTATTTTCTGTGTGTAAATGTGCATGCAAGAGTTAGTGAAGATTTTGTAAGAGAATAGTTACCTGTCTTTATCGCTATGCTATCAAAAATCGTAAGATATTTCCTACATACAATGATCCATGTGCATGTATTTTGATTGGAGGAATGGTGATTGGGTGACCTTGAAAAAGTAGTTGAAAATAGGTAATTGACAGCATAGCGACCCCTTTTTCTTACCTATACAAGTACGATTGGTGTCGAACAGTCTTCACGCAATGGCAGCTGCAGTGTTGGAATGGGAAAACTGGTCTGTATTACTAGCGCTGCTCAGTACGAGTTATACTCTTTGGGAGAGCAAAATACCGAAGTGTACTGATTATGTGGAACTCAGATCATTCTGTCCCTTCATGAGACATCGAATGTAGTGGGTATAGTACCGTTCTAGTCAGATTTGTAGGGAGGCTTGGTTAAAGACAGAGGAAGAGTTATGAGATGCATAGAGAGAGGCCATATAGTCTTTTCCTCAAGTGCCTTAGCTTATAGGTTCAACAAGGGTGTAGTCTGCTTCAAAACAGAGAGCTGACTGCTGGAGTTTTGAATCCCCGACTTTATCTCACAAATGCGAGAATACTTTGCGACTCCATCCACAATGCGGGAGATGGCAAGTCGTGTTGTTGTTGTTGTGGTCTTCAGTCCTGAGACTGATTTGATGCAGCTCTCCATGCTACTCTATCCTGTGCAAGCTTCTTCATCTCCCAGTACCTACTGCAACCTACATCCTTCTGAAACTTCCTGGCAGATTAAAACTGTGTGCCCGACCGATACTCGAACTCGGGACCAATGCCTTTCGCGGGCAAGTGCTCTACCAACAGAGCTACCGAAGCACGACACACGCCCAGTACTCACAGCTTTACTTCTGCCAGTACCTCGTCTCCTACCTTCCAAACTTTACAGAAGCTCTCCTGCGAACCATGCAGAACTAGCACTCCTGAAAGAAAGGAGATTGCGGAGACATGGCTTAGCCACAGCCTGGGGGATGTTTCCAGAATGAGATTTTCACTCTGCAGCGGAGTGTGCGCTGATATGAAACTTCCTGGCAGATTAAAACTGTGTGCCCGACCGAGACACGAATTCGGGACCTTTGCCTTTCGCGGGCAAGTGCTCTAGAGCTGGTAGAGCACTGTGCTCTACCAGCTCTAGAGCACTTGCCCGCGAAAGGCATTGGTCCCGAGTTCGAGTCTCGGTCGGGCACACAGTTTTAATCTGCCAGGAAATTTCATATCCGCGCACAATCCGCTGCAGAGTGAAAATCTCATTCTGGATACATCCTTCTGAATCTGCTTAGTGTATTCATCTCTTGGTCTCCCCCTACGATTCTTACCCTCCACACTGCCCTCCAATACTAAATTGGTGATCCCTTGATACCTCAGAACATGTCCTACCAACCGATCCCTTCTTCTGGTCAAGTTGTGCTACAAACTTCTCTTCTCCCCAATCCTATTCAGTACTTCCTCATTAGTTATGTGATCTACCCATTTAATCTTCAGCATTCTTCTGTAGCACCACATTTCGAAAGCTTCTATTCTCTTCTTGTCCAGACTATTTACCGTTCATGTTTCACATCCATATATGGCTACACTCCATATAAATACTTTCAGAAATGACTTCCTGACACTTAAATCTATACTTGATGTTAACAAATTTCTCTTCTTCAGAGACGCTTTCCTTGCCATTGCCAGTCTACATTTTATATCCTCTCTACTTCGACCATCATCAGTTATTTTGCTCCCCAAATAGCAAAACTCCTTTACTACTTTAAGTGTCTCATTTCCTAATCTAATACCCTCAATATCACCCGACTTAATTCGACTACATTCCATTATCCTCGTTTTGCTTTTGTTGATGTTCATCTTATATCTTCCCTTCAAGACACCATCCATTCCGTTCAACTGCTCTTGCAAGTCCTTTGCTGTCTCTGACAGAATTACAATGTCATCGGCAAACCTCAAAGTTTTTATTTTTTCTCCATGGATTTTAATACCTACTCCGAACTTTTCTTTTGTTTCCTTTACTGCTTGCTCAATATACAGATTGAATAACATCGGGGAGAGGCTACAACCCTCTCTTACTCCCTTCCCAACCACTGCTTCCCTTTCATGTCCCTCGACTCTTATAACTGCCATCTGCTTTCTGTACAAATTGTAAATAGCCTTTCGCTCCCTGTATTTTACCCCTGCCACCTTTAGAATTTGAAAGTGAGTATTCCAGTCAACATTGTCAAAAGCTTTCTCTAAGTCTACAAATGCTAGAAACGTAGGTTTGCCTTTCCTTAATCTAGCTTCTAAGATAAGTCGTAGGGTCAGTATTGCCTCACGTGTTCCAGTATTTCTACGGAATCCAAACTGATCTTCCCCGAGGTCGGCTTCAATTTGTTTTTCCATTCGTCTGTAAAGAATTCGTGTTAGTATTTTGCAGCTGTGGCTTATTAAACTGATTGTTCGGTAATTTTCACATCTGTCAACACCTGCTTTCATTGGGATTGGAATTATTATATTCTTCTTGAAGTCTGAGGGTCTTTCGCCTGTTTTATACATCTTGCTCACCAGATGGTAGAGTTTAGTCAGGACTGGCTCTCCCAAGGCCGTCAGCAGTTCCAATCGAATGTTGTCTACTCCGGGGGCCTTGTTTCGACTCAGGTCTTTCAGTGCTCTGTCAAACTCTTCACGCAGTATCGTATCTCCCATTTCATCTTCATCTACATCCTCTTCCATTTCCATAATATTATCCTAAAGTACATCGCTCTTGTATAGACCCTCTATGTACTCCTTCCACCTTTCTGCTTTCCCTTCTTTGCTTAGAACTGAGTTTCCATCTGAGCTCTTGATGTTCATACAAGTGGTTCTCTGTTCTCCAAAGGTCTCTTTAATTTTCCTGTAGGCAGTATCTATCTTACCCCTAGTGAGATAAGCCTCTACATCCTTACATTTGTCCTCTAGCCATCCCTGCTTAGCCATTATGCACTTCCTGTCGATCTTATTTTTGAGACGTTTGTATTCCTTTTTGCCTGCTTCATTTACTGCATTTTTATATTTTCTCCTTTCATCAATTAAATTCAATATTTCTTCTGTTACCCAAGGATTTCTATTAGCCCTCGTCTTTTTACCTACTTGATCCTCTGCTGCCTTCACTATTTCATCCCTGAAAGCTACCCATTCTTCTTCCACTGTATTTCTTTCCCCCATTCCTGTCAGTTGTTCCCTTATGCTCTCCCTGAAACTCTGTACAACCTCTGGTTCTTTCAGTTTATCCAGGTCCCATCTTCTTAAATTCCCACCTTTTTGCAGTTTCTTCAGTTTTAATCTACAGGTCATAACCAATAGATTGTGGTCAGAGTCCACATCTGCCCCTGGAAATGTCTTACAATTTAAAACCTGGTTCCTAAATCTCTGTCTTACCATTATATAATCTATCTGATACCTTTTAGTATCACCAGGGTTCTTCCATGTATACAACCTTCTATCATGATTCTTAAACCAAGTGTTAGCTATGATTAAGTTGTGCTCTGTGCAAAATTCTACCAGGCGGCTTCCTCTTTCATTTCTTAGCCCCAATCCATATTCACCTACTACGTTTCCTTCTCTCCCTTTTCCTACTGACGAATTCCAGTCACCCATGACTATTAAATTTTCGTCTCCCTTCACTATCTGAATAATTTCTTTTATTTCATCATACATTTCTTCAATTTGTTCGTCATCTGCAGAGCTAGTTGGCATATAAACTTGTACTACTGTAGTAGGTGTGGGCTTCGTATCTATCTTGGCCACAATAATGCGCTCACTATGCTGTTTGTAGTAGCTTACCCGCATTCCTATTTTCCTATTCATTATTAAACCTACTCCTGCATTACCCCTATTTGACTTTGTGTTTATAACCTTGTAGTCACCTGACCAGAAGTCTTGTTCCTCCTGCCACCGAACTTCACTAATTCCCACTATATCTAACTTTAACCTATCCATTTCCCTTTTTAAATTTTCTAACCTACCTGCCCGATTAAGGGATCTGACATTCCACGCTCCGATCCGTAGAACGCCAGTTTTCTTTCTCCTGATAACGACATCCTCTTGAGTAGTCCCCGCCCGGAGATCCGAATGGGGGACTATTTTACCTCCGGAATATTTTACCCAAGAGGACGCCATCATCATTTAATCATACAGTAAAGCTGCATGCCCTCGGGAAAAATTACGGCCGTAGTTTCCCCTTGCTTTCAGCCGTTCGCAGTACCAGCACAGCAAGGCCGTTTTGGTTATTGTTACAAGGCCAGATCAGTCAATCATCCAGACTGTTGCCCTTGCAACTACTGAAAAGGCTGCTGCCCCTCTTCAGGAACCACACGTTTGTCTGGCCTCTCAACAGATACCCCTCCGTTGTGGTTGTACCTACGGTACGGCTGTCTGTATCGCTGAGGCACGCAAGCCTCCCCACCAACGGCAAGGTCCATGGTTCGTGGGGGGGATGGAAAGTCGTAATAAGTCGAATTTATAAAGGGTTTTGCCTAAGGAATGTAGGTTTTGCATCTTCTCTCTGCTGTTGTCTATTTTCTACACTAAGAATCAGTATTTGTGTCATGCAGTGTAGACTGCGTAACAGGGTTTGTGATGCGCCCCTGTATATGACCCTCACAAAGTAATGGGGGAGGTAGTTTAGCAATGATACAGAAACTGAGAACTATGCTGTAATGTCATTGGCTCATAGCATCACCAGATGGATGCAATAAGATGTCTTGCTGACATGACAACTCATCAAGAGTGTCAGTTTGGACCTCGAGTAATTGAGTTAAACAGCGCTGAAATTACGGAAAACCTGCTAATTACTAAAATTGAATGAAAATATAAAAAAATGGATGAAAATAAGACAAAACATGTGGAACGATGAGGGAACGTACATGCTCGCCTGGGTGAATGAAAATTATTCAATTCCTCCACCAGTGTGATTGACAACTGATGGTGCATGTGCTCTAAGGGCTTAAGTTCTGCAGAATACCTCCTTGTTTTTAATATGGCGTGTGCACACTTAGTGCCAATTTAGAGGTGATCTGCATCAACATGCGTTCAAGAGGTGGGGGCATCAGCATTATACGAGGGCTGTCCAGAAAGTAAGTTCCGATTAATTGCGAAATGGAAACGACATTGAAAATCAGAAATGTTTTATTTGTAACAGTTAGCTACACCTTCCAGCTATTTCTCTATGTAGTCGCCATTATGACTTAGACATTTTCCGTAGCGTTGGCCAACTTTCCAATACCCTCATCATAGAAGGCACCCGCCAGTGCTTTCCGTCAATTCTCTACGCTGACCTATAGCTCGTTGTCTCTGCCAAAATGTTGTCTTCATAAGCAGCGGTTCATTTAAGCAGAGATGAAACTCAGAGGGAGACAATTACGGCCTGTGTTGTGGGTAATCAAACATTTTCAATTTAAAACGATGCAAGAGCATCTTCATTGCCCCTGCAGAATGCGGCTGAGAATTGTCTAGAAGAAGAATTCGGGAGGACGACGCTTCAATCCCGTCTCCGGCAATCCTGATTTAGGTTTTCCGTGATTTCCCTAAATCGTTTCAGGCAAATGCCGGGATGGTTCCTTTGAAAGGGCACGGCCGATTTCCTTCCCCATCCTTCCCTAACCCGAGCTTGCTCCGTCTCTAATGACCTCATTGTCGACGGGACGTTAAACACCACTAACCTAACCTAGAAGAAGAAACTGCACGACAGTTGTGTAATGTTGGCTGCATAGCTTCAGGCGAAATTTCTCGCCAGACCCTCGTACTTGGCGGGAGACACTATTTTCTAGACATATTACGCGCTCACTGTGAGCTCAGAAATGAGAAAAGTGACGTGATGCTATCTAGGGTCATACTAGAGACAATGCCCAACACATCTGTGCAAAGCTTCATCGGATTTTCATAGTCGTTTCCATTTCACGGCCGATCGGAACTTACTTTCCGGACTCCCCTCGTATGTCAGCGTGGCTACTGCCACAACTGGCTTGATACATTACTGAGACGTTTAGTGAACAAAATTAAGTCTATCGTTGTGAGGCGCCATTGGATACTTTCTGCAATTTCGGCTCCTATACGAAATACTGTGTGTGCCTATGGATATCAGACGCATCTTCTCTGCTAGTGCAGCAACTGTTTCCAATTGATTTCTTGCAACTTGTAGCAGGAGTCGGCCCAAGGAAATCCTGCTGATCGTTTCTTCTTTACGACGGCTGTCGACGAAAATAGTCAAATTGTTTCCCATTATAAATTAAATGATTTTTAAAGTGGAACATTACGAGCCCGTTCGATACAGCGGTTCAGATTAGGCTAGTACGTTATTCGTTTTCTCGATACGTGTTAACAGGAACAGTAGAACACCTAGAATAATGAGTACTCCAGAAGCGGCTGATTAGCGCTTCTGCATGGCGGTAGCAGTCAGCGGGGGCTAGGGCGGTGCCATCTCTCCTGGAGTTCTGGCTCTTCTGTTAATACGTATCGAGAACACGAATACCGCAATAGACTAATCCGAGACCGCTCTGTCGAATGGACACGAAAAACTCCACTTTAAAAGTCGCGTTGTTTGTAATGGGAAACAAATCGATGCTTTCCATTGACGCTGCGCGTAGTGTGAAAGACGTGATGACAAGATTTATTTGCGCTGATTCCAGCTCCACGTAGTAAAAAAGTATTTGCAAATAACTGCCGAAACACCAGAGAAAATGCACCTGACGACTCTTAGGAGAGACATCCTGTGCACAAACCGCTTACTGCAGAAATGTAGTAAGTCCACATTTCATACTTTTACAGTAGTGACAAAAAATTTAATAACATCGGTTTAATGCAGTTTATCTCCTGTCTTTTTGGTTTCTTGATGTAGGTGTACTTGCTTATCATTATCATATAAATGTAAAAGCCAGGTGTGAGGTAAGGGGAAAGAGGGGACAGCTTTGTTGGTGGTGGACACGTTTCATTTCTGTAGTGCACTAGATTTTCACATTATTAGTTTGGCGCATACGTTTTTAGCGTTTTTGTTTTCCATGTTGGTATTTCACTTACTATAGGTTTATTTATGGATTGCCATATTTTATTTATAGTTCACTTTTGCTATTTGAGTTTACATGTTGTGATTTTGCCAGCTGAAGAAAGTGAGGGCAGCTGTGAATGCTAGAAAATGGAGTGCCAAGTGGAGAAATCGGAACATCTCCGACATCTTCTTCTGTTTGATTTCAGTAGAGCGGTGATAGCAGCGGGGCAGCCACAAACACTTTCACCGTGTATGGGGATAATGTCACTGAACACAGCACAGCAAGAAAACTGGCGTTGTTTTAAGGATGATCGTTTTGACATTACAAGCTCTCCACGTTTAGGAAGTTTACATGCATTAATCATTAATCCACAGTGACCCCCGTCAGTGTACTCGAAAACTAGCATCTGTGATGAACTGTGATCATTTCACCATAGTGTAACATTAGTATGCAATGGGGAAGGTTCAAACTACATAAAAGTCAGCAGGTGCTTGCTCGTCATCAATCGACCTGTGAACAACACCGAGCATTCCTATCTAATTTCGTTACTGCTGACGAGAAATGGTGTCTTTATGTTAGCATAAGAAATAGAAAGGAACGGATAGGCCCAAACAAAGCAGCATCTCCACGTAGAATGACCTTCGCGCATTCACAACAGATAATGTTATGTTTCTGGTGGAACAGCGAGGGACTGCTTCCCCGAATTGTGACCATCGCTGCTGACATTTATTGTCAACAACTGAGACTTCTAGCAGACACAATCCAAAAATAACGACCACGAGTTGGGTCGAGAAGTCATTCCACACTCACCTTATTCGCCTTATCTTGGTCCCTCAGTTTTCCACTTTTTCCGCTCTCCATCGAACAACCTTCAAGGAACTTCTTTGCCGGATGAAAAGGCCCTCCGAAAATGGCTCGACGAGTACTTGGCCTCAAAACCACGTGATTATTTACGTCGCGAAATCGAGAAGCTACCCCATCGTTGGTACAGAGTTATATACAGTTAAGGAGGATATATCATTGATGACTGAAGTCTGTGTCCCTGTTGTGTTTATTAAAATTACAGAAAAACGGTGCGAACTTATAAAACAACCCAATAATACTTGTTTTAAAACGTAATTCTACAAATTAACGTCTTTTACTGTAATAAGTACTGTTTGTTACATATATCTGTACAATATTTGACTTTTTCATTGTGCCCATCCTCACTTATCTTCATCTGCATCACAAGATACCGTTGTCGTTTATGATTTCGACTGAATTGCAAAATTGTATCTTGTCTCGATGGATATAGACCAAAGACTTCTTGATACCATCCATTTTGTTATTATTTACAGGTAGTAAAGATAATCCGGCTTTCTTTTCCGATAATTTCAAAGGTTGTACACCTTTTCTCAGTCTAAAAGCGCCCATCGTAAAGCCAGAAATATAAATTTTCCACGTAACACTGCGGATTTTCAGCTGAAAAGTCGTCCCATAATATAGTCTCATATAGTGGGACCACTTTTCCGGTTTCTAGGAACGACTAACACGCGAATCATCGCTGTGGTAGGTCCTTCTTTATAGAATGTAGGCCACCAGGAACTGTAGTCGGTAATAGAATCCACGTTTATTTCAACAATATAAAACATGTTATCGTTTTTTGAGGAATGTTTCATTGGTTTAAAACGTCATATGCTGTATAATATAGTTCCTCCTTCTTTGGCGTCCTCTTAATTACCCCGGAGAAATGAGTGACCTCTAATTCGGAAAATAACTTTAAAGTCACTGAACCTTTTAATCTCATATAGCGCCATCATCATAGTAGCTAGAGTATCAATCTTGTTGTGGCCCGAACAATTGTCCCCGAACAGATTAATAATTTTACATCCTCATCGATCTTATTTTCGATACACGAGATCAACTTTCGTCCACTATTTGGCCTCTTCCCTCCCTCACCTCTACGGTAGATAAAACTGTTATTTCCTGGGAAGAGGATTTCGCAGTCTCTCCACGTAGCGTCAACACCAACGTGCCCCAGACTGGTGTCTCATCTGCAGTAAAAGGCAAACTGACGTCATTGCCAGATCCGTGTTATCGTGCAAACAGGATTCCTTTTGCTGGTAAACAATGCATCGATACACGCAGAACCACACAAAAAAACAGAACAGAAATTTCTGTCTCGATGCCTTTCTGCAGTAAAAGATTCGTATGTGGTACTGAGAGCAGAATCGAAACAATTGTCTGTAATTCTAGGTTTGCTTCTAGTTCTAAGTGCTCCTGTGTTTTTGAAATTATGATCACAAGCAAGATGTCTACAGAAAATTACCCTGACTACAAAAGGCCCTCTCATAATCTATGAGTAGTTACACCTGAAAGCTTTTATTTAATGGAGACATTATATTAGGAAAAAGTTTACGTAGGTTTCACTAACTTTGCGGAACAGTTTACCAATAGGCCTGAGTGAAAATTTATATACTGTTCAGTGATCAAATCTGCTACCAACAGGTTCATCCCTAGACTTACGAAATGTGTAAATACCCCATCATATAGACGAAGGATGTGCAGTTAGAATACATACCTCACAGCTGTGATCTAAATACCTTTCCACATATGAACTGAAAAACGTGAATAACAGAATAAACATTGCATGGATGCTATGGCGATCTTGATGGAAATCTACCTTCAGAAAGCGGAAAGATTCATACGAAAACGATGCTAATAATCTATTTGCTGAGTAAATGAGTCCTGACTGTGCAAACAATTCTCAGTGAATAAATACACTGATTGAAGACAAATTTTCATGCTAGTTCCTGTACTATATTACTATAGTTCAGTTTGTAAGTCAATGAGGACATTTCATCTTAAATAGTAAGTTGAATTCTATTAATTTCATAGCGGTAACGCATGAAAATAAATTGAGAGAGCTCGTTTCCAAAGTACTGATTATTCCAACTTAAGAAAAACAGATCATAGTTTATGGAGGTATAAAGTACTTCTACTTTAACCACGTGACGTTCCGTAGCACTAAATTACAAATAATTTATCCGCATAGTATTCTAAGACAACGAAAAGGTCAAGATCCGTTAAATGATCGATTCTGTTAAGCAGAGAAACTGAATTCTGGCCAACGTGAATCGAGATTGCATTGCACACAGTTCGGAGCATGTGATATGCTATAGGTCGTAATGGCTCAGTACAGGCGTGGATTCATTGCAGTGAAAAAGTAAGTTAGGTTGCGCTATGTAATGATTTCCCTCAGAACTCGTAGCTCGTAACCCAGAGAATGCAGGAAGCAAATCTTATAACAAATCTGCAGGCAAAAACCCAACAGAAGCCACCAACCATCATATCCGTCAACACACATCCGACTAGATGCAGACCAAGAACAAGCCGAGACTCTCTGTTCGCATTTGAAAGCCAGCCACGCCAATCTCTTATTGGACAAGACACTGCTCGTCAAAGAACGTAGCTCAAACTACCGTTATCAACTGAGCAAACACTATCTTCATCTCAAAAATCGACGATTGGGCACATAATACCTTAGTAATAATGTTCGCGAGACAGCAGACGCGGAAAATAGTAAAAGCTGAAACTTCACTTACGTGACAAGCAACTTTCTTAGTTGTAATAAACTTCAATGAAGTATGGACGAAGACAATAAAGCAAATTTGCGAGGAATCTGAAATTCATTTGCGATGGGACTAAAATAATAAATAATAAAAATATCGACAAGAAACTCATATCAAATAACAACAAAGTCATAGAAACAGTCGATGAGTATTTTTATTTAGAGCAAAATGCACACAGCGATGGGCTGCACAGCAAAAGAATTAAATAGAATTAGAAAAATGGTCTGGATTGTATATACAAAGCTGAATCAGTTTTCAAAATTAAATTTCTGATGTGACTGAAGCGAACATTTTGCAGCCTGTGTGTATTACCAGACTCAGTTTGTGACAGAAGTACATAGACATGATGGAAGCTGAAGAAGATAAGTAAAATTTGAGTCTTGGTCGGGACCTGAACCCGGATCTCCTTGCTTACTAGGCAGGTGTGCTAGCCAATACTGTGGTGATGTAATGGCTAGCATACCTGCCTAGTAATCAACGAGACATGGGTTCAGGTCCCGACTAAGACACAAATTTTAACTCATTTCTTCAACTTCCAACATTGTCGTAGGTAAAGGTGACACTCAAATGTTTCGAGGAAAATTTACAAAACACAATTTTTGTGAAACGTGTTTCAATAGGAATAAAACGGAGTGTTTTTATGCCCTTCTCGACGTCCTGGTAAAAAATCATTTTTCTTTGGACGGAAGTGTCAAGAGTATGATTAAACAACTGAAGGGACTTGGAAAAACTTTCAGAGGATGTTTCCTTGGTACGTCAAATAATAACAACTGGATACGCAATCCCTTCGAAGAGTCAACAATTTTAGAACTCACATTAAGCGCAAACACAAAAGATCAGCTTTTTGAAATTTCCACTGATTTTAAGTTACGGAAGAGTTATAAATCTTTGACATTAATTGGTTTTTGATTAAGTTTAAAGGAGTTCCCAGTATTAGCGACTAAAGCCATAACGGCTTTACTCCTCTTTCCATCCACGTATCTGTGCGAAAACTCATTTTCTTCATAAGCCTATTTAAAAAAAATAAATACGGAAAGAGACTGTGTTGAAAGTGATTTGAGGCTGATTAACAACTGTGGTTCCTGACTACGAAGTTCTGTGCCATTGAAATCGGGAGCAACCTTTTCACTGAATTCCAAGGAAGAAGGTGTACTGATCGTAAGCGGCACAAATGCTTAAAACAGCCGTGGAAATCCGCCATTGCGGAACAATGTATTGGCACCAGTGATCCTGTAGTGTATAACAACATGGAGATTCCTGCATGCACTACCAGATATTGGGACAGAGTTGTTAAGGAAGCTGTTGAAATTAAATTAGAAAGTAACCTTGTAAGTAGAGATTGTGATTTTCATCTGTAAATTATTAACTTCACTATCGATTACTTCTGACGTCGGTCATATTTGGTTTATGATAGCGCAAGTGTTTACAGCATGTGGTGTGTGTGTGTGTGTGTGTGTGTGTGTGTGTGTGTGTGTGTGTGTCTGCGTGTGTATGTGTGTTATCTTTACGGAGGTGCTCTTAAAACCGATGTTCTGAATTCACTTGCACTGCGCTTACCTGCTGCAGTTTTGCCTTGAAAAAAGCAGGGTGTGCTCCTGCCGAAATATCGGCGGTTGTCGACGACGTAATCTGGCTGCATTCCCATAAGTTATATGAGCATTATTGATATCTGCCGAAATATTCTCTGTATTATCAACACACATTGCGCGTGTGAGTGCGAGTAATATCGGTTTGACAATTCGTCATTCTGTTGTTAGCATTTTTCCAATTGGGCTCCTGTATTACACAGGGTGAAGGTGAAAGGATATCAGAGACGCGATTTGCTGTTGACATTGTTATCCTGAGTGAAAGTGAAGAAGGATTATATGGTCTGCTGGATAGAATGAACAGTCTAATGAGTGAAAAATACGGATTGAGGGTAAGTCGAAGAAAGATGAAACTAATGGAAAGCAGAAGAAATGAGAACAGCGAGAATCTTAACATTAGGAGTGATGGTCAGGAAGTAGATGAAGTTAAGGAATTCTACTTACGCAGCAAAATAACCAATGACGGATTGAATGGTAGTGAAACATGGACTGTGGGAAAGCCGGAACAGAACGAATCGAATGATTTGAGGTGTGGTGCTACAGACGAATGTTGAAAATTAGCTGGAGTGATAAGGTAAGGAATGAGGAGGTTTTGTGCAGAATCGGAGAGGAAAGGAATATGTGGGAAACACTGACAAGGAGAAGGAACAGGATGATGGGACATCTGTTAAGGAATCAATTCCACGGTACGTAAGGTAGATTTAAAGAGCAAAAACTGTAGAGGAAGGCAGAGACTGGAACACACCCAGAAAATAATTTAGGACGTAATTTGCAAGAGCTGCTCTGAGATGAAGAGGTTGGCACAGAGAGGAATTCGTGGCGGGCCGCATCACACGTCAGAAGACTAATGTCTCAAAAAACAAAAAATAATAATAATACGACCGATATATGTTACGTTGAACCGATTTGGACTTTTAGACTGTTTAAAAGGAACAGAGAGATGACGGTTTAATCTTCTTAGTGTTACAGAAACAGCCCGTGAGATCTGTTAGCCAAAGTTTACACTGTCCATTCGATTCAGCAGATCATGTAATTCTTCTTCACTTTCATTCAGAACAGAAATGCGAGCAGCGAATCGTATAATTGATATCCTTTCACCTTGAATTTTAATTCCACTCCTCAGCATTTCTTTTATTTTCATCGTTGCTTCTTTGATTTACAGATTGAACAGTAGGGGCAAAAGACTACATTCCTGTCTTACACCATTTTTAATACGAGCACTTCGTTCTTGGTCGTCCACTCTTATTATTCCCTCTTGGCTCTTGTACACATTGTATATTACTCGTCGACTTATCCTATGGACGTCTTTTCATTTTTCTTTAGTTTTTCCATTAGAAGCTGGAACGTCGTAATTGCTCTCGTGTGCCTTTACGTTCCCTAAAGCGAAACTGATCGTCATCTAACATACCCTCAATTATCTTTTACATTCTTCTGTATATTATTCTTGTCAGCAACTTGGATGCACTAGTTATTAAGCTGATTGGGCGATAATTCTCGCTATTGTCAGGTCTTGCACCCTTCGGAAGTCAGATAGTATGTCGCCAGACTCATTCATCTACACACCAACTCGAATAGGCGTTTTGTTGCCACATCCCCCAATGATTTTGGAAATTATGATGAAATGTTATCTCTCACTTCTGTCTTATTTGATCTGAAGTCCTCCAAAGTTCTATTAAATTCTGTTCTAACACTGGATCCCTATCTCTTCTAAATCGCTTGCTGTTTCTTCTTCTGGCCTTCTGGAAAATCTTTCCTCTCGTAGAGACCTTCAGTGTACTGTTTCACCTATCCGCTCTTTCCTCTACATTTAACAATGGGATTCCCGTTGCACTGTTAATGTTACCACCATTGATTTTAATGTCACCAAAGGTTCTTTTGAGTTTCCTATGTGCCGAGTCAGTCATTCCGGCAATCATTTCTATTTCGATTAGTCCACATTTTTCATTCTGCCTTTCTTGTTAGCTTCGCTGCACGTCCTGTTTATTTCATACTTCAGCGACTTTTATTTATGTATTACTGAATTTCCGTGAACATTTTTGTACTCCGTTCTTTCATCGATCAGCTGAAGTATTTCTTCTGTTGCCCATGGTTTCTTCGCAGTTACCTTCTTTGTACCTATGATTTTCTTTCCAACTTCTGTGATATGCCTGTTATAGAGATGTCCAGTCCTCTTGAACTGTACTGTCTACTAACCTACTCCTTATTGCTGTAGCTATCTTAGAGAACTTCAAGCGTATCTCGTCATTCCTTAGTACTTCCGTGTCCTACCTCTTTCCTTGTTGAACCTACCTTTGATCACTACTACATTGTGATCTGAGTCTATATCTGCTCCTGGTTACGCCTTACAATCGAGTAGCTGATTTCGGAATCTCTTTCTGACAATGATGAAATCTAACTGAAACTTCTCGTACCACCCGGCCTTTCCCCAAGTATACCTCCTCCTCTTGCGATTCTTGAACAGAGTATTCACTATTACTAGCTGAAATTTATTACAGAACTCAATTAGCACTACCCCCCCCCCTCCTCTCATTTCGTGCCCGCAGCCCTTATTCTTCTGTAATAATCTCATCAGAAATCCTTTGTCTTCCTTCCATCTCATTTCACTGACACTTACTGTATGTAAACTGAGTCTTTGCATGCCCCTTTTCAGAGTTTCTAGCTTCCCTACAACGTTCAAGCTTCTGACTTTCCACGCCCCTACTCGTAGAACGTTATCCTTTCATTTGTTTTTCAATCTTTCCCTCATGGTCACTTCAACCTTGGTAGTCCCCTCCCGGAGATTTTAGTGGGGGACAATTCCGGAATTTTTTGCCAGTTTAGAAATCATCGTGACACATTTATAATTACATGCAGCATTTCCTGTAGATACACGTTATGTGTCTGCAGTGCAGTGGATTCCATTGCCTTCTGCATCCTCATGCCGTTGATCACTGCTAGTTCTTCCGCCTTTAGGGGGAGTTCCCCACGCCAAAGACAAAAGAGTGCCCTGAACCTCTGTCCGCTCCTCCGCCGTCTTTGACAAGGTCGTTGGCAGAATGAGGGGTACTTCTTATGCCCGAAGTCTTTGACCTCTTTGCAACTCATAATCCTGAGCTAAAAACAAACATAAAAATGGTTGCATGGATTAGTGAACACATGGTTGCCATAGCGAGACAAAATACTGTAACTCCTAAATCCACCAAAGATAAACGAAAAATGTATCTATTCAAAAAAATCAGATGAAACTTCACTTGACGCCTTCCTGGGACACAATCTCCCCACTCCTTCCAAATTAACAATATAAGTGTAGACCAGCTGTGGCTTGAATTCAAAGAAGTAGTATCGACAGCAACTGAGAGAATTATACCAAATTAATTAACAAACGACGGAACTGATACACAATGGTGCACAAAACAGATCAGGACACTGTTGCAGAAATAACGAAAAAGTATGCGAGAGTTAAACGAACGCAAAACCCCCAAGATCTTTTCCAGAAGTTGGAAATTTATCGCGATATTCAATGCGAGATGTCTATAGTAGCTGCCTCAACGAAACTTTGTGTCAAAACCTGGCTTAAAATCCAAAGAGATTCTTGTCGTATCCAAAATACGCTAGCGGCAAGACACCACCAGTCCCTTCTCTGCGCTGTAGCAGTGGAAATACTATCGATGACAGTGCTGATAAGGCAGTGTTACTAAACACAGCCTTCCGAAATTTTTTCACCAAAGAAGACGATGTAAATACTCCACACTCGAATCAAGAACAGCTGCCAACATGGGTAAACCAAGTATTTCTAGAAGGCTTTTTACACTGCGGCTTGCAGTCAAATTTCTTGCTTATGAAATATCGTCCAGTTTGACACAGCGGCCTGTAATCAAATTGCTTGCTTATGGAATTCGTCTCAGTTGTGTGATTGGATTCATAATTTCCTGTCAGTGAGGTTACAGTTCATAGTAACTGACGGAAAGACATCGAGTAAAACGGAAGAGATCTCTGGCGTTCCCCGGTGTAGCGTTACAGGCCCTCTGCTGTTCCTTGTCTATGCAAACGATTTAGGAAACTATCTGAGCAGCCGATTTAGATTGTTTGCAGATGATTCTGTAGTTTATCGTCTAGTAAAGTCGTGAGAAGATCGAAACCAATTGTAATACCATTCAGATAAGATATTTGTATGTTGCAAAAATTAGCAATTATCCCTAAATAATGCAAAATGTGATGTCATCCACATAAGTGCTAAAATTAATCCATTAAACTTCGGTTACACGATAAATAAGTCAAATGTAAAGTTCGTAATTTAAATTAAAAACATATAAATACAGTTACGAGCAAATTGAATTTCAAAGAAGGCATAGAAAATGTTGTGGGGGAAGGGGAATCGAAGACTGCAATGTATTGCCAGAACACTTAGAAGATGCCACAGATCTACTAAAGAGGCTGTCTACGATATGCTTGTGTGTTCCTTTGGAGTACTGCTGTGCCGTGTTGGATCCTTATGAGATGGATTAACGGAGTATATCGAGAAAGTTCAGAGAAGGGCAGCACATTTGGTATTACCAAGAAATAGATTGGAGATCACTGAAACTATAGCGTTTCTCCTCGTGGCGGGATCTTCTCACGAAATTCAATCACCAGCTTTCTCCTCCGAATGCGCAAATATTTTGTTGACGATGACCTAGATAGGGAGAAACAATCATCATAATAAATAAGGGAAAAGAGAGCTTGCAATTAAAGATATAGGTGTTCGCTTTTTCCGGAGCTGTTCGAGAGTGGAATGACAGAGAATTATTGTGAAGGTGGTACGACGAGGTCTCTGCCAGGCACTTAGGAGTAGTCATGTAGATGTAGATGTAGATGCAGATGTAGAACAAAGTATTGACGTGCACGGGGGTTTCGCTTTAATGAACGTTTCAGAATGCTGTTTCTTTCCTCCTTTGTGCGAGGGCTTGGTTGTTAACGAGGTAGGGAAATAAGTCATACGTCCGCAAGAATCTAACGTATGCGTCTTTAATATGACTACACTGATTATTTTATATTCGTTGAGACCGTCAGACCATCAGGTACGACATGTAATAGTATATTTAATATTAGACTGAAGTTATTTTCGAACGCGTTTTCTACGATCTTCACCCCACACCTGCGTAAAGGGAAACCGACAATGAGCAACCCTGACGAAGGAGCGTCTGTAACTGCATATGCTTCGAAAAATTGTCATTTATCCGGATTATGGTTCACAAACTTCTGACACCCACACTGATTAATTCAAGGATTTTGCATGAAATCCCTTTTTATCCACAAGTCTTTCAAAGTAGTCAAATTCCACTCAGATGTACGAGTTTTGAAAATCGCGATACACTATCCGCAAAACCGCCTGCACTAGCCAAGTAAGATGGACGAGGTGTGCATAGTCAGCCAAATTATATGTCATTTTGCATCCTGGGAATGTGAATGTGTTATAGTGTCTAGGCAATTCAGATTTTAGTAGACTGTTAATCATACTCAAGAACATTTTGCAAACAGGTTGGTAAGACTATCGGAGGTATTTTGTCAGCTGTAGTGGTTTTAAGAATTTTTTTCTTTTTTTTTGAGATTAGAACCGTTTTACACCATCATCCGAAACAGCGTAAAAATAGAAGCGTGGGGCTACAGCATCGCAGTGTGAACTCCGGTTATTTAACACCTTACACTGCGCTCTTGAACTGCGCGGAATTTCTGCAAGGTCACAAAATAAGGTTCGAAGTTTATTTGTTTTTGTTACGACACATTGCTGTCTCCCTCCCTCAACCCCAACCCCCCCCCCCCTTCTCTCTCTTCCTTTCTCTTTCTCTCTCCCTCTCTCCATCTCTCTCTCTCCTTGTCACATTTCGTCGCGTGGTGTTCACAGTCAGGCAGTTTGGCGTCTGTTCGCGGCTTCCACACGAGACCAGAGCCATAAACTCGCTCAGGCACCTCGCTGATTTGATAAAAGTGACGCTGGACGTCCGCTTTATGTGGTAATTTTTGAGATATTAAATTCTGAAGGCTGCTGAGCGCATTATAGCTTGAATCGTTATCGTTCCGCAACTTGTGACAGCAAAATTTTATTAGGGGCTTAACGTACTCCAGAATTATGTGTCCTCTTTAGTACCCTGTGAGTGATAGCGACAGCCTGTAATTTATTTCTAGAGATAGGGTTATGCCCCTAAGTTCGGAGGAAATTACCGGACTGTCAGAGGAGGATGCACTTTCTATACTATGGTTAAAGCTATTTTCCAGTCCGTATACTATACCTTACGTTATTTCCTGCTATGCACAAATGTCATGTAGTTAACTATTATCATACGATGTGGAGTGGGAATTACGTGCAAATTATCGCTGAGTGATCGGAGACAATAACGTTTGCTCATTAATGAGGGGATATCGTGTTGTGCGCCGCAGTCTTTTTCCCGTGTGTTGTCTGAGATTTCTTTGCAGATCTCCAATTGATCGAAAGCTCTCTATGCGCAGAAGAGTTTCTCCTGTAGAATGCGTGACTCATGCGAGAACTGGTAGTACGCTACTGCACATATTTTGCAGAATTTCAACAGTACGCACCGTACCGCTTGCCATCGATTTTAGTACTGTATGAGCGTACGACTTGCGACAATCGTTGCTGTAGAATGCGGAAGTTAGACTGCAAAAGTGATGGCAGCTCAAGTACTACGAACATGTGTGCCATACTTCGGACTTTCTGACCAGTTCAAGCCTGTAATAGAGCGCTGTTGCTTTGCATTTTCTGAACGTATTTTTTTTTCCAACCTTGTCCCTCCATATTATGTACATTTTTGTTCATTCAAGTGTAGCATTCTCACCAGGAATGGCATTAGTCGGCTAACATGACATATGCTAGCTCTTTTTATCACATCCACGTGTAAGAGGAGATTGTTGTACATATAGCGTAGTATACCTAGGAACACATGATTTTTGGTCGATACTTCAGTCCAGCGGCTGATTTTAGAATCAAATGGAGGAATGAGTACAAGAGTCCGCCATAAGCAGTTTCCGCCATTTCCTATTGTTTTTTGCTGTTGCTAAACATGAAGGTGTGTTTTGTGCAACACTTCTAGATATTACGTGCTCTACGCAGTCAAATGTTGTATAAAGTATTAAAGCTGTTTGGAATGTGTTGTTAATTCTTCAATTACAGAATTTTATAACAAGTAAAATTTACATATTTTTTAAAAGTAGTTACATAACTTGTCGGTGATAAAGGCAAACTTCGCCGTTTTTTGTACCATCTTGTACCTTGAAACGGAAGGAGGTCTCTTACGACGAAACAAAGTGTATTTGTAAATTTACTGACTTTAGTTACTGTGTTAACAACTTTCTCTGTCTTCAAAACGGAATATTCTATTAGTTTCCAGTAGCTTCAGTTTGAAATTGTATTTATTTTTAACTGGTTATTGTTAATACTTCTGTTTAATTTAATTTCACTTACTGATTTTAGGTGTGTAGAACAGTAATAATGTAGACGACTAAACATAGTATTGACAAGATTTTTTCCGACTGCAACATTTTTAAGTTTCAGTTCCTAGATACCAGACCATGATGTACCTTGGAGCATGTTTTTACATGTAAAAAAACCTTAATTCTCCGGAGTAATTTTTTGTAATTTTAGAAAAATACTGCAGCACATAAAAAGAGTATGTCACAATTCAAAAACGGAATTAGGAAACATATTAAGCTACTACTACCGAACTGGTTAGAGGCTAAAATCTGAAAAGTGGGGTGAGAATATCTTTCAATTTATTTTAGTTCTTATTTTATTTTTGATTACTATGCAGTGCTGCTACCCATTTGTAATAAATAATTCGAATATCATCAGCTTGTTTTGAACAGAAATGCTTAAAAGAGAGACTTCTGCAGTGCACACGAACACCTACTAGCGAAGTCCCAACGACTGTTTCGTTCAATCTGAAGAAGATGGAGATATGAAATGGTTGAGTACTTTAAAATACAAATACAGATTCTCACTGTAAGAGAGAGAACGAATTAGTTTAAAATAATCACGGTAAAATGGCATACATAATTTATGAGATGATAAACCTCATAGGAAATTTTCATCTGGATAAAAAAAATTCTCGGTAATTGTGAAGCGAACAGTATCTTTCAAAGATATACTTTATAACTACCAGAGGAAAATGTCGACATAATTTTCACCTTTCTAGAACCCTATCTTCCTAGTAACATAATCTAATAAGGCTGATCTGCTGACAGATTTTAATCGTTGTATTCAAACTCAGTTCACAGCCACTGTTAGGCGGAGGGAGACAACGATCCGCGGGAGGACCCATTAGGTGCCTTTTTCATAATAAGTCACGTGAAACCCCCATGGATTATAGAAATGTTAACGGAGTTTAACTGTTCGCATGAAACGTTACAGATGGGACAGCGCTGCCTCCTTGGTCAAGCAAGCTGGCAGTGTAGGAACCTTTTTCCTCCAGCGCAGTAACACTGCTGTGTCGCCCATTAGCTGACAAAACCAGAAGACAGACTCTCTGTTCGCTCATATTGAAGCAGCTCGTAGTCTTGATCGGTCAGTTACGGTTTATCAGAATAATGTCTGCAGCAGTTTTAGACGAAGCACGTTCTGAACATAATTACTTTGAATCCAGACGCGTCGAGTGAAGACGCGAGTAGCATTCGATTGCATTTCTCGATAACTCACGCTAAGATCGCGATCGGGGCGGCAACAGGTGCTCGTTTCCGGACCTGAGGGCTCTACTGCGACTACACTGCGCTGACAGTGAGCAAAGCGCTGAAGTGCTCATCTTCTCTTTCCCTCTACTCGTTGGCTCATTCATTATGCGCGTCCCTCCTATTAATTGGTTCTCTCTGGATACTAAGTGTATTTTTCTCGGAAGGCTGGATGAACTCCCACTATTATTCATTCCTGTGTCAATTTTTTGTGGATACTTGGCTGGGGCCATTTGAAGTCCGGATCTGTGGATGATTGGCAATTCGCAAATTGTGAAAGCTGTTTGATTTATCTGAAATTGTTCTTGAGATCCATTTACAGATCATAATTCAGTGGGGCAGTGTCCTGTATTTTACAGTGTCTGTGTAGTTCGACGCGATTGTCCTTCCGACATGCAAGTATGTACAAATGAACAGGCACGGCGGCGTCTAAAGCCGTTATGAAATACGTGAAATGTATTCTCTGTTGCAAATATGAAGAACCATAATCACTATAAGGGAATGATGACAGTGAAAATTTGTGTCAGACCAGGACTTGAACCTGGAATTCCCGCTATACGAGAGCGGTTGCCGTAACCGCTTAGGTACACAATCTGTACTCGTACACACCACGACACAATCTGTACTCGTACACACATTATGTAACTGAGGTGCATGCACGTCAGAAGGAACACTACAAAGTATTTCTTAACAACACGGACACTGTAATATCGTATTTATCCCCCGATGCCAGGCAGCGACTTTCCTCCCCGGACCGGAATTACACAACGTGTGAACGATTACAGTTCGTGACGCAGGAACGCCGACATATGCAAGTTTGGGTTGGCCGTGACTAGAGAGAGCATGGGTAATCAGTGCGGGAAGCGGGAAATCGGGTTCGAGTCCCGGCCCGCACACAATTTCATACGTCACTAGCAAATGTATAGCTGGTGCACAATTGTATTCGCAATTTTCGAATACGTTTCATGATCTTAATACAATTGGCAGTATTTCAGTTACTTTGGTGGCTCTTTCCACTGTGCCCGAATAATTTTAACCTACAACTGAGACACCTGTTTTCGTTCGAGAGGTATGATTTCAAAAGTCAAGGTGAAAGACAGTTTTATAGCTAAGGTGTGACTTATCTACATCTACATCTACGTGATTACTCTGATATTCACAATAAAGTTCTTGGCAGACGGTTCAGTGAACCACCTTCAAGCTGTCTCTCTACCGTTCCACTCTCGAACGTCTCGCGGGAAAAACGAGCACCTAAATTTTTCTGTGCGAGCCCTGATTTCTCTTATTTTATCGTAAGGATCATTTCTCCCTATGTAGGTGGGTGCCAACAGAATGTATTCCCAATCGCAGGAGAAAACTGGTGATTGAAATTTCATGAGAAGATCCCGTCGCAACGAAAAACGCCTTTGTTTTAATGATTGCCACTTAAATTCGCGTATCAAGTCTGTGACACTATCTCCCATATTTCGCGATAATACAAAACGAGCTGTCCTTTTGGTACTTTATCGATGTCATCCGTCAGTCCCAATTGATGCCGATCCCACACCGCACAGCAATACTCCAGAGTAGGGGGGACAAGCGTGGTGCAGGCAGTCTCTTTGGTAGACCTGTTGCACCTTCTAAGAGTTCTGCCAATGAATCGCAGTCTTTAGTTTGCCTTACCCACAATATTATCTACGTAATCGTTCCAATTTAGGTTTTTTGCAATTGTAATCCCTAAGTATTTAGTTGAATTTACAGCCTTCGGATTTGTGTGACTTATTGCGTAATCGAAATTTAACTGATTTCTTTTAGTACTCTTGTGAATAACTTCACACTTTTTCTTATTCGTGGTCAATTTCCACTTTTCGCACCATACAGATATCTTATCTAAATCATTTAGTAAGTCGTTTTGATCATTTGATGACTTTACAAGACGGTAAATGACAGCATCATCTGTAAACAATCTAAGACGGCTACTCAGATTGTCTCCTATGTCGTTAATATAATTCAGGAACAATAGAAGGCCTACAACACTTCCTAGGGGAACGCCGGATATTACTTCTGTTTTACTCGATGACTTTCCGTCTATTACTACGAACTGTGACCTTTCTGACAGGAAATCACGAATCCAGTCGCACAACTGAGGCGATACTCAGCCGGCACGCAGTTTGGTTAGAAGACGCTTCTGAGGAACGGTGTCGAAAGCCTTCTGGAGATACGCAAACTTAGTGAAGTTTCGTTGTTACACTTCATAACTTCGATAGCCAGGACCCACTGAAAAATCAAATGTAGGCAGAGAAAAAGCTCAACGAGCAATAGTAATTATTGAATTACACAGCGCTGACGGGTTTGATAAACGAGGGCAAACGCGCTCGTACACCCAGAGCCATTGTGTAAAGGTCGTGGACTCTTATAGCTCGAAGACACATTCTGTCGTGCTGCTATTCTGCCCGAGTCGTTAGAAGCAGCGAGAATGATAGTGTACTGAGTTTCAGTGAAACTACGAAAAGTTGATTGACGTTGGCCTGCCCGCTACCTGTTTTCAGAATTCAACACCGAGCCATAACCAATCTGATGTATACTACAGCCGTGGTCCACTGTAACTGTCTACGAGGTCATCACGGTTGAGAAAACTGGGTGCGATCAGCGCTCCTCCGCTATGGGACAATCTGGATGATCAGCAAGCTGCTATCTCCGCACCGCCAAGGCGTGAAGAATTCGCGAAGTCTCCTGGCCGAGTAGTAAGCGTGTGCTGTTGTCTCCGTCACTCCATGGTAGATGACCAGTGCCCAGTCTTCATGTCAACCGACATCCTGGATCACAGTCGGCAGTCTGCACCTGAGTAGATCGCTGAGGTGGCAGCCACACAGTATCACAGATCGTTCAGCAGGCGAGGCCACCTTTTCCCGACATTGCCGCCAGCACAGCTCCGACCTGCAGGGCGATATTTCATCTTTCTGACGAGACATTAGCACTTCTTCAGGACACACGCATTTACGCCCTGCTGCCAACCGTCACCTTGAAGGCACTTGTAACTCTGTAGACTTTTCGTGATAAATATATGTTACTACAGATTTCAATGTGTCACTGACGCTTCAGGGCGTGTACTTGACCACTTCCCCATTACCTTTGCTCGGGCTCCTGTTCACAAAGTGACTCCAACTCCATGGCTCACAACAATAATTTCAATATTCCTTGTCAGCTCTGTTTGATACGGTTACTACACACTTAAGTAATATGCGATCATGGATCAGGATGATTTTCGTGTTCTTAGTGTTCTACCAGTGCACTGGAGTGTGCCACCTTCTTTGCTCCAGCTGAGTTTATGTATCGTTCCACTTCATATCCCCGCTAAATGTTACATGCAGGTATGAGATGACCGATTACAACTGTATCTCACTGCTATTGTATTCATTTAATACTATAATACTATGATCGTTTTTTCGTTTTGTGAAGTGCCACGTTTTAAATGTCTGTACATTTAAAGCAAGTTGTCAAATTTTGCACCACTTTCAATTCTTATCACGACCTGGCTGAATTTTTTCAGCTACTTTCAGACATCACTTGTTTACAGATAACTGCATCATTTGCAAAAAGCGTGAGGCTACTATTAATGTTTTCTGTTATGTCACTAGTATGCAACACGAACAAGAAGGATCCAAACACAATTACCTGGAAAACACTTGATGCCACTTCTACATCTATCGATAATAGCCTTATGTGTGCTAGTACGTCAAACATCCTTTAGTAATAATGAAATACTGAATTTACCTGACTGCCTTCATCCGTCGTTTCCAAGATGTCCTGTGAGGAAACTGTGTTTCAGGTGTCCGAACTGGTTGCCACGAAGAGGTGATTCCGTTCGATATACCTCATACTGTGAGAGCCGAGAATATTGTTGCCGCACAGCCTTATAAATTGGCATCCGTAACCGGCGGTCAAGTGAGCAGAAACCTGTCACCGCAATTCTCGACTGGATGTTAGAAAAGGAACCTTGCTGACATGCCGGAAGTCTCCGCTCTGGTGTCAGTGCGAGCCTGGTAGCCACTGCTGCCATCTGCCAAGTCTGGAATACTGTCGACACAGGGTATTATGAGAGCCAGTAAGTGGTAGTGGTGACATGGATTAGACCACGTCCAACCATGGTGATGCGCTACTTCCGTGGTCTATATAATCGAAACTGATGTTCTGCCATAATAGGGTAAATCGAATGTCCATAAACACTGTCTGCTTTGGCTATGCATCGTCTGCAGACAACAGTGAGATGTGCCCCGCGCCAGTCGTCGATTTGATGCCTAACTACTACTAGACGATGCCTCAGGGTCTACGGGCTGTGCCTAGTCCTGTGATAGCCGGGAGCTGAACTGGTGCCTTCCAGCTGGGGGACATCTACTGGCTGACTTGAATCGAGTTCAGGACCCTACCCAGAGGTCTGTGGTTCACAGCCGTGCTCAGGCGCCACCCATACGCGACTTCCCTACCTACATCCGACTTAACTGCCAGTCCACTGCTTTCCCTGCTTGTATGCACTCTGCTACCACAAGATTTCACCTGTGGGCCACTTGTAAAGCTAACGCTACAAAATGATACAGAATCTTCTTGTTTGTCCTGTGCTTTCTTCTACTTTATTTTGGTGGTATATCGCCCGTGCTGTTTCAGGACGAGTTTTGTAAATTTATTTCTTTTTTCAATTATGTTTCTGTTTACGTCATGTAGATGTCACGAATGTTATTACTGTTTTGATTTGTTGTGACGCCGTATGTTTTCACGTTTATTAACATTTTGTTGAAATTCATTTCCTATGAATATAATAGTATCAAGCTGTAATATTGTATGAAACTGTAAACTGACGTACTCAGAATTTTTGAATGTGTATTATGAAGCGAGATGTGAAGAGCGATATAGAACCATGTCGATAGGTCGACAGAGGAAAGCATCGACAAAGAAAGAGTCGGGAGTGAGAAAAGGATGGTGATTATCGTGCCTCGTGGGTGCCAGTGTGTGTGTGTGTGTATTGCCTCCGTGGCCGATGACAAATAACTGTCTGGACGGTGATACGTTTTGTAATTTTCGTGTGTAGTGTGGTCAGGGAATTAATAACCTTATGTGTCGTGCTGCTGATTAGTCGAAAATACGTCACGGCACCTTAAATTTGAGCAGACCGCTAAGCTGGGAGAACGCTGCAAGTACACCGTTTTGAATGTAGACAGCACAGATTGTTTAGTGCATACCGTGGACATTGAAAGCAAACAGAAATACGATAACGCATTTCCTTGCCGTGAAATCATATAAAAAACATTAATATTGAATGTACGGTGTGGGCAATCTCCACTGCAGACGTAACGACGTTGACTATTGTGCACGGTACAGATTGTTTGATGTACACCGCAATGTGTCAAATCAAGTTGAAATGCGAGTAACTTAATGTCCTTTTTTATTGTGGACGGTTACACCGTGAAATGTGCCGAGCTTCTATCGAACGGAAAACCATATATCTGAAACTGTGACTGGTGACGGCGAACAACCTTTATGACGTCGGGATGCGTCACGTGTTCATTGAATGCAGCATGTCTTTCGTCACTGCGTGTGATTACGATAATTAAGACGATTCTGCGAACACTGCGCGTTCCTGCTGCATTCGTACCGCGCGGCTACGATGAAGAGGAAAGAGCGGGGCGAAGATAATTACTGGACCACACGCTCGAGGTTTATAGACCAACCACACAAAAACTGATGATTCTGGTGCAGCACCAGCTAAGTGGAGACCGACTCTTAGAAACGTTGGTACAAAGTTCAACTCCGCGGAATATTTCTCTATATAATACCGTGAAGTCTTTTGCAAAAGCAATGGTACTTTCTCATTGTCACTGAAATCACGTAACTGCAAATTATGACTTTCAACTGCATGTCTTTCTAACCTTCAGAATTCTATTTAAAACTTGTTTCGTTGATTGAACCACTCTTTCTATAGACATTATAATTCTGAAGTCCCTCTAACTTCCAACACTGTCGTTATTATTGCAGATAACTATTATTACAATTATTGAGAACAAAGTTTTCCAGTCTTTATTTTTACTTCGCTTTCTAACTTCTTAAGCAAATATATTTGTGTTGTTTGGCTAGTGTCAATCTTTTTATTTGTAGTGTGTTGAGCAGTTGGGTAGTGTACGCTATTACTTTAGCAAACAGTGGGCCACCACGACTTGTCCATTATGGTCTGGTGACATATTTTGTGAATTAATCCTTAACGTGCCAGGTACGGTCTCCCAGACCGCTAGCGTTTACTGTTGCTCCATTGCTAATGCATAAGGGTGGGACAGGAGATTCCAGCGTTACCTGGTTGTTCTTTCCTGAAGCTGCCGTGGTTTGCTTTGTCAGTAGCCACTTGAATGCGATGTAG
Organism: Schistocerca nitens; assembly: GCF_023898315.1. Taxonomy (NCBI): domain Eukaryota; kingdom Metazoa; phylum Arthropoda; class Insecta; order Orthoptera; family Acrididae; genus Schistocerca; species Schistocerca nitens. Next base: position 446,916,729 of record NC_064615.1, read on the forward strand.
ATCTATCCTATTACTGCTTCTTTCACGCTAGTAGTCACTGAAACCGCACTTGGGACTTTGCGTCACGGATTCTGTAGCCAGATCTTCGTCTATTGTTCATGTTACGGAGCCTGACTTTGAGAATACCGGTGTAAAGCGATTTGAGGACAGTTTAGGAATTGACATTGGAGCATATAGTGACAACGAAATTGAAAGTGAACGTAATTCAGAACAGAAGCGGTGCAAAAGTGAAGAAGAATTTGCTTTCGAACCTGTGAATTTCTTGAATGAAACAAGTGATCAAAGTGACGAAGACGGACGTGTATAGACTGCATCTTTAGCGAAAGGTTCTGCTACCAATATATTTGGTCGAAACAAATGTCATTTGTCGTCGAAGCCACTTTCAGCGACGTACAATGGCATTATTTTTCCGCTTGTTGGACATGAGTGGGTGAATGCGTTTGTTCTTCACCATTCGTACAGAAATAATACTCAGGTGACCACCTTTAATTTTTTGAATAAGCTTGCGAACTCGTTGGTGACACCGTAGACATAAAGTGAGTCAACAGCTGTTGAACTCCCTCTACCCATTCACCGCATTTCGAGTGTAACCGAACCAGGAACAGAACTCGTTGTAGAACGGTTGGAAAAACGCAAAACATGCTCGACTCGTGACCCAAAAACAAAGTGAAAAACATTATATTTGCGACTGTTGCAAGAAGCCAATTTTCCAGTGAGTGACAAGAAAACCTCGGACAAGGAAGGTAAAATCCTAAAAAGTACTACTGTGATTTTTCATTTTTTTCAGTTTTATGGGATCTTTTTATTATTGCCTGTGTAATAAACAATAAAAATACTAAAAAAGTAAAATGTATAGGGCAGGGTACTTGAGTTTCTATGGCATTAAACCCTTCATGTAATATTACGTTCATTTTGTGCAGTTTTCCGTTTAATTGCGGTGTTTTCGAAAAAGCTGGTTTTAAAATTTATTTTAATATGTTTTTATGTGGCATTAACGTAAACTATTACATGAAAAACTTCACTGTCGTACATTTGAGCCAAACAGTGATGGCTTACACTGGAGTTTGCTGCCGTGCCACCTGGCCAAGCCTGACACAGTGCTACGCTGCTATGCTGCAGCGCCGACGTCGCTACTCCCCGCAGCGAGGGACTGTGGGGCCTGCCGCCGCCTGTTGCCGCATGCTGAGCCAAGAAAACACAGCCACCTGCGGTCAGGCCTCGTCACTGGTTGCACACCACAGAAAGGCCATGTCTAACATTTATTATGATTTATTATTATTCTCTCTGTTTCTGTGACCCTACGACAGCCATCTATTACACTACTGGCCATTAAAATTGCTACAACAAGAAAAAAATGCAGATGATAAACGGGTATTCATTGGACAAATATATTATACTATAACTGACACGTGATTACATTTTAAAGCAATTTGGGTGCATAGATCCTGAGAAATCAGGCCGCAATAACGGCCTTGATACGCCTGGGCATTGAGTCAAACAGAGCTTGGATGGCGTGTACAGGTACAGCTGCCCATGCAGCTTCAACACGATACCACAGTTCATCAAGAGTAGTGACTGGCGTATCGTAACGAGCCAGTTGCTGGACCACCATTCACCAGACGTTTTCTATTGGTGATAGGTCTGGAGAATGTGCTGGCCAGGGCAATAGTCGAACTTTTTCTGTATCCAGAAAGGCCCGTACAGGACCTGCAACATGCGGTCGTGAATTATCCTGCTAAAATGTAGGGTTTCGCAATGATCGAATGAAGGGTAGACCCACGCGTCGTAACACATCTGAAATGTAACGTCCACTGTTCAAAATGCCGTCAGTGCGAACGAGAGCTGACCGAGACGTGTAACTATGGCACCCCATACCATCACGCCGGGAGATACGCCAATATGGCGATGACGACAAAACGCTTCGAATGTGCGTCCAGCGCGATGTCGCCAAACACTGATACGACCATCATGATGCTGACAGAACCTGGATTCATCCGAAAAATGACGTTTTGCCATTCGTGCAACCACGTTCGTCGTTGAGTACACCATCGCAGGCGCCCCTGTCTGTGATGCAGCGTCAAGGGTAACCGCAGCCATGATCTCCGAGCTGATAGTCCATGCTACTGCCAACGTCGTCGAACTGTTCGTGCTGATGGTTGTTGTCCTGCAAACGTCCCCATCTGTTGATTCAGGGATCGATACGTGGCTGCACGATCCGTTACAGCCATGCGGATGTCTCGACTGCTAGTGATACGAGGTTGTTGGGATCCAGCACGGCGTTCGGTGTTACACTCCTGAACCCACCGATTCCATATTCTGCTAACAGTCATTAGATCTCGTCCAACGCGAGCAGCAATGTCGCGATACGATAAACCGCAATCGCGATAGGCTACAATCCGACCTTTATCAAAGTCGGAAACGTGATGATACGCATTCCTTCTCCTTACACGAGGCATCACAACAACGTTTCACCAGGCAACGCCGGTCAACTGCTGTTTGTGTATGAGAAATCGGTTGGAAACTTTCCTCATGTCAGCTCGTTGTAGGTGTCGCCACCAGCGCCAGCCTTGTGTGAATGCTCTGAAAACCTAATCATTTGTATATCACAGCATCTTCTTACTGGCGGTTCAATTTCGCGTCTGTAGCACGTCATCCTCGTGGCGTAGCAATTTTAATGGCCAGTAGTGTATGTTCCACATACCTGCTGCCTGTCTATCATCTTGCAGTGTGAACATAACTTTCTGTGAGACCAATAACACTCGTTACAACTGGTGTCAAAAGAGACCAGCGGCTTCGAGTAACGTCGTCGGTCAACATGCAGCATCAACAACACAGTAGTGTGAACGAAGAAAGTGTCTCGCCTGCTTGTGATTTTGTGACGTATGGTGGAAGGCCGGTTGGACTAGTGGATGCATTTAAAAGTGAAGTTTAGTAGAAGCAACAACGACGTAGATGTGAATCAGTTCAGTGGACATGTGAAGGAAGCCTTTGCCGTAATGCGACCTGATTTATTAGGTCGTACTAGACCCTGTATGAAGTAAGACCCAGTAACATTCTTCACATATTGTAGACTCAGACGTTATGCTAGACAGTGAGAAGAATGTGCCTGGCTAACGAATGGGCGGAAATACTGAATTATATTACAGTACTGTTACAAATGTTACATAGAGTTGTATATCAGATAAACACCTCGTGCTGTCTGAGCAAAAGCACAATCGGTTATCACTTAAAAAGCACCGTAAATGTATTAGTTTCATGCTAGAACAGTTACTTGTTCCCACTCTAGATTCATCTTTTTTCTTTCAAGTCACTAGTCTTCTCGCTGGTCTGATGCGGCACGCTACTAATATCTCTCCTGTGATAAATGTTTCATATCAGAGTTACACATGCAACCGACGTCATCAATTATTTAGCGGGTGTTTCCAAATCTCTACCTTCCTCTACGTTTTAGCCCTCTACAGCACCCTCTAATACCATGGAAGTTATTCCCTGATGTCTTAACAATTGTACTGTCCCTTCTTTTTGTAAGTGTTTTAAGGATGTTCTTTTCCTCGCCGATTCTGTGAAGAACTTCCATATTCCTTACGTTATCAGTCCACCCAATTTTCAACATTCGTCTTTAACAACACGTCTCAGAGCCTTCGGTTATCTTCTGTCCCGGTTTTCCCAAGGACTATGTTTCACTGCCATACAATACCGTGCTCCAAACATACATTCTCAGAAATTTATTTCTCTCCAGGAATGCCCTTCCTGCAAGAGTTAGTCAGCATTTTATTGTAACTCTTCAGGCTTTCCCGGCGATCTAATGACATCTTGGGTTGTCGGGTGTTCTGCCGGATATCAGCGTCGTACTTGCACGATATTTCGGTCACGTAGCTCGTAACCTTCATCAGGTGCGACCTGAGACTGCTCCTCGAGTGGACCTGGTCCAGTATTTATCCCTATGGCCTTCCCCCTCCACCAACGGCTGCAGGCGCTTCCTCTGTGGTCCGCGCCCATTCCCTGTGACCTGCTGGAGCGTTGCTGCTCCGTTTTCCGTCCGCTGCCGTTCTAGGTGTTCCCTCTGCGGTCCGCGTCCACCAAACCCGCTCCTGGGGGTTACATCTACGGTCTGGGGTACCAAGCGTTCCGCCTGCGGTCCGCGCCCGCTCACCACGACCTGTTGGAGCGTTGCCGCTCCGTTTTTTGTCCGCTGTGGCTCTGGATGTTCCCTCTGCGGTCCGCGCCCACCAGTTCCATCTTCGGTCTGGTGTGCCTGGCAGTCCGATAGGGGCTCGTTTTCCATCACCATGTCTCTGGTTCTTCTGTTTGTGTAGTGTTGCAGCTGGCCCCATTGCTCCTTTAACAATTCCAGAGCCGGATCCCAGGCTCTGCTTAGCTGGTACCCTGTGTCACGGTTCATAAGATCATCAGACATTTTTATTTCTATCGATTCTCTTATAACACTGTCCCAAAATTTGGGTTTTTGTGGTAGAATCTTGGTGTCCTCATACTTCATGGCATGATCTAGTTCTAGACAGTGTTCAGCTATGGCCGATTTAGTCACCTGTCTTAATCTAGTGTGCCTCTGATGTTCTTTGCACCTGATCTCCACAGTTCTTGTCGTCTGCCCAATGTAGGACATGCCACATTGACAAGGTAAATTGTAAATCCCTGGTTTTCGGAACCCCAGGTCGTCTTTGACACTCCCCAGCAGTCCCCCGATCTTGTTGGATGGACAGAAAACACACTTGATATTGTGTTTACGGAGGAACCTACTGATTCTGGCAGAAATAGAGCCAGCATAGGGCAGATATGCCACCTTCTTTGCTTCATCTTGGTCTTCTTCAGGAACCTTTGGTATAGTGGTTGGTTGGAGTGCCCTCTCATTTTGTCTGTCCGTGTATCCATTCTTGGAGAAAACTGTTTTGAGACGTTCTATCTCTATAGGTAGATTCTCTTGGTCTGACAGGGCACGTGCTCTGTGGACCAAAGTCTTCAGAACCCCATTCTTCTGTGCAGGGTGGTGACAGCTGCTGGCCTGCAGATATAAGTCAGTGTGTGTTGGTTTTCGGTACACACTGTGGCCAATGGATCCATCTGCTTTCCTCCAGACTAGTACATCCAGAAATGGCAGCTGGCCATTCTTCTCCAGTTCCATGGTGAACTTGATATTAGGGTGGCATGAGTTAAGATGTTCAAGGAACTCATTTCAGGTTTCGTCAGTGCAATAGAGCAAGTTGCAGCCACACTTCCACCTAATGTGGCAGAGGAAGTTCGCCGAGAGACCTGCAGGGCCCTTACCAAGGCCAGGCCGCCGAAATCGAACATGACAACCGAGGAGAGGCTTGCACTCAAGAAACTCCGGGAAGACAACAGCATTGTGGTACTGCCAGCTGACAAAGGGAACTCCACTGTCATCTTGCAGCAGGTGGATTATGATGAGAAAGTACGCCAATCTGGACGACCCTGCATACATAATTCTGGAGTGTGACCCCACGGACAAGGTAGCCAAGAAGACTAGTGCTCTCTTGGAGGAATCAGGGATGCCCGATAAGATCATCAGACAACTACGGGAAAAAGCGACAGTGCCTCCTAGACTGTATGGTCTGCCTAAAATACACAAGGAGGGCGTGCCCCTACGTCCAATTGTCAGTAATATTGGGGCACCTACGTACACAACAGCCACGTACTTGAAAGGTCTCCTGTCTCCGTATGTGGGGAAATGTATTCACCACATCCGCAACTCAGAAGATTTCCTGCAACGCCTCAAGCAACTGCACATCACAGATTCGGACATCATGATTAGTTTTGAAGTGATATCGCTGTTCACCAGGGTCCCACTGAAGGACTCACTAGAACTGATTGCAGAGAAATTTGACGGTGCTCTGTTGGACCTGCTCAGTCATACACAGACATCCACGTATTTCCTGTACAGAAACCAATATTACGAGCAAACTGAAGGTGTAGCTATGGGCAGCCCACTGACCCCTGTGGTTGCCAATATGTTTATGGAGAGTTTTGAGGAGAGGGCATTGGAGACAGCCACATTTAAACCCACATGCTTCTTTAGGTATGTAGATGACACCTTTGTGATCTGGCCACATGGGTTGGACAGGCTCAATGAGTTTCTTGAACATCTTAACTCATGCCACCCTAATATCAAGTTCACCATGGAACTGGAGAAGAATGGCCAGCTGCCATTTCTGGATGTACTAGTCTGGAGGAAAGCAGATGGATCCATTGGCCACAGTGTGTACCGAAAACCAACACACACTGACATATCTGCAGGCCAACAGCTGTCACCACCCTGCACAGAAGAATGGGGTTCTGAAGACTTTGGTCCACAGAGCACATGCCCCGTCAGACCAAGAGAATCTACCTATAGACATAGAACGTCTCAATACAGTTTTCTCCAAGAATGGATACATGGACAGATAAATTGAGAGGGCACTCCAACCAACCACTATACCAAAGGTTCCTGAAGAAGACCAAGATGAAGCAAAGAAGGTGGCATATCTGCCCTATGCTGGCTCTATTTCTGCCAGAATCAGTAGGTTCCTCCGTAAACACAATATCAAGTGTGTTTTCTGTCCATCCAACAAGATCGGGGGACTGCTGGGGAGTGTCAAAGACGACCTGGGGTTCCGAAAACCAGGGATTTACAATATACCTTGTCAATGTGACATGTCCTACATTGGGCAGACGACAAGAACTGTGGAGATCAGGTGCAAAGAATATCAGAGGCACACTAGATTAAGACAGGTGACTAAGTCGGCCATAGCGGAACACTGTCTAGAACTATATCATGCCATGAAGTATGAGGATACCAAGATTCTACCACAAACACCCAGATTTTGGGACAGTGTTATAAGAGAATCGATAGAAATAAAAATGGCTGACGATCTTATGAACCGTGACACAGGGTACCAGCTAAGCAGAGCCTGGGATCCGGCTCTGGAATTGTTAAAGGAGCAATGGGGCCAGCTGCAACACTACACAAACAGAAGAACCAGAGACATGGAGATGGAAAACGAGCCCCTATCGGACTGCCAGGCACACCAGACCGAAGATGGAACCCCCAGAAGAGGGACTGGTGGGCGCAGACCGCAGAGGGAACATCCAGAGCCGCAGCGGACAAACAAAAACGGAGTGGCAACGCTCCAACAGGTCGTGGTGAGCGGGCGTGGACCGCAGGCGGAACGCTTGGTACCCCAGACCGTAGATGTAACCCCCAGGAGCGGGTTTGGTGGGCGCAGACCGCAGAGGGACACCTAGAACGGCAGCGGACAGAAAACGGAGCAGCAACGCTCCAGCAGGTCGCAGGGAATGGGAGCGGACCACAGAGGAAGCGCCTGCAGCCGTTGGTGGAGGGGGAAGGCCATAGGCATAAATACTGGACCAGGTCCACTCGAGGAGTAGACGAGACAGGGACGCCGTCGCGGAGGGGTCGTGCAGCGCAGTAGCGGGGAAGAGCAGGCAGCCTCCCCCACCCTCCCCATCACCAACGACGGAGCGGCCCCACGCCGGCAGTCGGTAAACAGCGTCCACCGTGGAGTTCTCCCACACCAAGAAAAAAAGCTGACGGGTGCCCCACTGTCGATTGCAAAGCGCAGGGAATGGCAATTTGTCGGTAATCTTAAAAAGCAAAACTGTCGTAAGAGTCCCTGCGCTGCGATTGCGATCGGGAGGCACCATCCTACAACACCCGACCACATCATCACACCACGTTGACAGCTGGAGATCATCGAACTAGAGGACCACCATCAGAGCGCAGTTGGTAACATTCACCCCTCACGCTGCCGCAGAGCCTCTCTTTGCCTCCCCCCCCCCCTAGTCTGTTAGGGCAAATACTCCTTCAGGGCCCAGTCACTGGCTGGATACCCGCGAGGAGAGGTGTAACCTACTCTCACTAGGCAGCAATCCCGCCCGCACACTACGCCGCATCCAACGAACATGGCGAAGTTTGGGAGACTCGACCCTGCGACCCAGGAGTCGCCTGACTCTCCTGACTCTCCACCAGACACCCCCGCCATCAACCATCACCCCCTCGTCGTGGTCGGCCATCATTCTCACGACGAGCTCACAGCAGACGTGGACAGTGCAGCGCTCCAGAAGAAGACGCAAATCTGACAGCGACACCCTCTCTCCTCAACACCGCAGAGATCCGGGAAGGATTACACCGGAAAGGAGTCCCAGGGGGGGCATCGAACCGAAAAAGCCCGCTGGAACAAAATCTCCCACCCCTACAACTTATTTTCTCAAAAACTTGCCCGAAATAACGACCAACAAGACTCTGTCCCTACAAACCAGGGAACACATCAGGGACTACAGTGGCACCCTTAACGTCTTCAGGGACGGAGGACCGCTAAACTCACGGCTGACAAACAGTACGATGCAAACTATCTGCAGAGAACCCTTCGGCAGTTTCTCCCAACTAATGTCATCGTGGAGAAAAAAGTGAGCAGGCCGATTGCAGGCCCCTTGCCGAAGCCCAAACCCCCATCATTTAGTGCAGTAATAAAGGATGTGTACTTCGATGTCGACAAAGACGACGTGCTTTCCGAGCTGAAACTTCAGGGCCTAGAAATCAGCGCAGCATGGCGCATCAAGTCGCGCAAAACATGGAGATTTGGCCCGATGTTCAGGGTCATCTCCCTCAACCAAAAGCATATTGACTTTATGCTCGAAAACGGCGTGCACATTTTCTTATCGCACCACAAGGTCGAGCCCTCAAATCCACCAAAACCCCAACCCATACAGTGCCAGAGGTGCCAACAATTTAATCACCACACCAGAGACTGTTCAGCCACCCCAAAATGCAGTCGCCGCGCGGCAACCATCATCTTACCGAATGCGCCAGCGACGACCGCTCCACCCCTTCCTGCGCAAACTGCGGAGGACCACACTCCGCTAGGTCCTTCAAGTGCAAGGAAAGGCCCCCAGCAGCCATAAATGAAAGACTTCAGGCCCCTCTTCAGCTGGCCGACTCCTCCTCCTCACAAGGATAAGTCCTAAATATCGAGGACTTCCTGAAAGTCATGACTTTCTCCCTAACCAACCTCTTCCAAGGCCGCAAAGAGGAAGTAATACACACAATTCGACAAGTGGCCCAGCGCTTCTTCGATAAGGACGTCATCTACAACCAAATAGGACAACAAGTGACAACCACCATTACCCGCAACTCTTACGCGCAGACTCTCGGGACTTAAAAACCTCACTCCCCCCCCCCCCCCTCCTCCAGACTCACCATGGACTACCGCCCCAACAGACTCTCCGCCAACCTGATGTTCGTTAATGCGGGCGGCATCAGGAACAAAAAACCCCTACTTAATGACATACTGACAAGACAGGACATCGACATCGCGGGCATTGCCGAGACATGGACCAAAGAAACACACAACATCAACGTTAACAGTGACTACAACACCTACTTCAAACATCGACCAGACGGCAGGGGTGGAGTTGCAATACTCACAAAAAAAATCCCTCGCAACCCAGGAAACCCCGCTCCCCATCCAATTCGATCACCTGGAAGCAGTTATGGTCACCATTCCTCGACCAAGACGCCGCCGATTGCTGATAGTCTGTCTATACGTCACCCCAGGCATGGAAACTCCGAGGGCCTTCCTCCGATACGTGGCCACCTTCAGAGAATACATCTTAATGGGTGACAATGCCAGACACGAACTCCTGGGTGACACAGGCAACAACAGAAACGGCGAAGGGCTCCTGGACTTCCTAACTACGGAAAACGCTACAAGAATCCCGATGACGACTTACACCTTCGTAGGACACGGTGGCAACTCCCTTCCCGACCACATCCTGCACAGTCCTAGTTTGACAGACACCATGACCGCAGCAACAATAGGAGACAGCATTACGAGCGACCACCTCCCCATTCTCTTTAGCACAACTGCAATTAATCCTCCTCCACCCCCACAAACCTCCAGAACCATACGACTGTACTCGAAAGCAGACTGGAAGAAATACCATGAGACGATAAATAACGACCTTCAGGCATCAATGACGATTACTAACGACACCGAGTTAGACCTCATTAATGACAGAATCGTGGACTCAATAAAAACAGCCATCGAGACAGCCATCCCCACCAAGACCATTGAGCGCTGGAAACCTCATCTCCCCCCTGACGTACTACTTCTCATCAGACGCAAAAGACAATTACACACTGAAATAGTAAGGACAAACAATCCAGAGCTCAAACCACAATGGAACAGACTTAACGCGAAAATAAAGCGACTCGTCTCGGAACATCGACAAAACCAGTGGGACAATACATGTAAACAACTGGATCACAGACAAGGACGAAAGTTCTGGACGAAATTTAAAGCACTCACAGGACAAAACAAGGACAGGAAATACAAACTGACAATCGACAACGCTCCCACCACCAATGACAAAGAAATTGCGGAGGCATTCAAGGAAGTACTGGTCAATGCCCACAGTTGCCCTCAAGACAACCTTTTCGACGAGCAATTCAGACAAACAGTCACGGACGAACTTCCCCGCCTCCTTCACATGCCCACCGTGCCCTCAGAAAACGACCACGACTTACTTAAAGAAATAACCGAAAGCGAAGTAGCAGACGCCATCATGTCGGGCAAAAACTCCGCCCCAGGAGAAAATGGCATCCAAAGAACTCACCTCAGGAAATGCCCCCTCGCGACGCTAACCCCCCTACTGACCTTACTGTTTAACTACTGCATGACGCACGAAACTATCCCCACAGCGTGGAAAAAGACTAAAACTATAATGATTCACAAGCAAGGCAAACCAAAAACAGACCCGAAATCCTATCGACCCATATCCCTAATAGACGTGCTTAGGAAAACCTTCGAAAGGATAATAACTGACAGACTGACCAACTATACAGAAAAACTGCAAATAATCCCCCACCTCCAATCAGGTTTCAGAAAAAGACACTCGACAAACGACCCCCTAGTAAGACTTACCACAGACATAACAAGACACCAAAATCTGGGACAATGCACGCTCGCGGTCTTCCTAGACATCGAGCGCGCATTTGACAAGATCTGGCATGACGGCCTACTCTACAAATTACTGAAACTAGGACTGCCCCCCAAGACAGTAAGACTCATCCGATCGCTTCTACTACACAGACAATCACAAGTACATGTAAATGACGAAACTTCATCACCCTTCTCGCCACAAGCAGGAGTAGCGCAGGGCGGAATAATCTCCCCCCTGCTATACTCTCTATACACCACGGACGTACCCACTACCAACAGACCAAACGATCAAGTCCAACTTTATGCAGACGACACGGCGTATTGGAATTCTGGACCATCTTCAAGCACAATCAACCGTGAAACGACGACCTACCTGACGAAATTACAACAGTGGATGCAGAAATGGCGCATAAAGCCTAACCCTAACAAAACCAAGTTAATCCTGTTTAGACACCGCGACATTCCTAAAAAGACGAAACAAAACCCTGACAACATCACGCTAACGCTGTGGGGAACCAGACTGAACATGACTGACAAAGCCAAGTACCTGGGAGTGACTCTAGACAAGTACCTAAACCTAGACCACCACGTTAAAGACACACTCAACAAAGTCAGACAAAGACAATCCTTAATTAGACGAGTCCAGGGAAAATTCCATGGCTGTAATGACAAAACCGCCATCAATACTTACAAAACATTCGTCCGGCCCCTATTCGAGTATGCTGCTGTCCCCCTAGCCTGCATGACGCGAACTAAGACAGAAAGACTATATCAGACCGAAAGACGCATTCTACGCAGCATTCTGAGTCTGCCACCCACGACCCCCAGACAAGAAGCATACGAAGAAGCGAAGGTCACTCCCCTTCAGACGAGACTAGCGGTCCTACGCGCACGGTACGGCCGACGCATACTCACAACTCGCCCCGACCTCACACAGATATTCACAAACATACCTAGACACAAAAACAAACCGAAATTCAAATACGCATTTCCACCTCGAACAATTATACACAGCATACTAGTAACACACACAGACACCATACACGACCACGAACACTCTGCACAAATAACACTAATAGCAAACGAACCACCAACACCACCACACCTACTGGCACTAGACCCGGATCCCGATCCAATATAACCTCCCACAACCCAAACATTGCACCGCCTCAGGCCAGGTACCAGAGGAAACTGGTCACCCATTTAGCGAAAATCATAATAACCAAAATATTTCTGCTCCACATTGTCAACCATCGAAGTACTGATCGCCTGAGCAATAGTGTACCATATATATCATATATCATATATCAAAATTCAGTTCTATTCATAACGTCACAGTTAACTTAAGTCTAGCTCTTAACACATAAAGATAACCACCTCACATTATTGTAGTATGCCAAATAAGTCCGACTGAGGACACCTAGAATTATAATCACACAAAATGTATAATAGAAATAAGTAATAGTTATAAGTACAGTGTCAATAAAGAGAAAATATCAAGCAAAAATTGTTAAACTAAGGCCAAATAGAGCGATAAGCTCTCCAATGGCCCGCCCATTACCCCTCAGGAGTGGGAATGAAAAGTATAAAAAAAATTTAAAAAATAAAAAATAAATAAAAAATAAATCAAACTAAAAAAACTCGAGGAGCAGTCTCAGGTCGCACCTGATGAAGGTTACGAGATACGTGACCGAAATATCGTGCAAGTACGACGCTGATATCCGGCAGAACACCTGACAGCTTTTTATTTCCTCTTAGCGCCATCCAACATGAATCTTTTTGCTGCCTATGTAGTAGACTTCCGTGACTTCGTCCACTTCATGATGCCCAATTATGATGTTAAGTTTCTCGCTGTTCTCATTTCTACTAAATCTCATTACTTCCGAATATTTTCGATTCTCTCTCAATCTCTGTTCTGTACTCATTAGCTTGATCATGCCATTCAACACATCCTGTAATGGTTTATCACTTTCACTGAAGACAGCAATGTCATCAGCGACTCATATCACAGACATCCTTTCACCTTGAATTTTAACCCAACTGCTGAACCATTTTTTTTTTTTTTTTTTCTGTCATTGCTTCCTCCGCTGTATATATTGACCAGTACGGTCTTACACTTTTTCTAATCGTTCTTAGCCTCCCATTCTTATTTTTCTCTCTTGGGTCTTGTACATATTGCATATTACACATCTTTTCCTATAGCTTACTGCTATTTTTCTCAGGATTTCGAACATCTTGCACCATTTGACATTGTCGAACGCTTTTTACATTTCGACAAACCCTACGAACGTGTTGCGATTTTTCTTCAGTCTTACATTCATTATCAACCGAAACGTTAGAACTGCCTCTATGGTGCTTTCACCTTTCCCAAAACCAAAATGATCGTCATCTGACACATGTCAATTTTCTTTTCCGCCGGCCGGTGTGGCTGTGCGGTTCTAGGCACTTCAGTCCGGAACCGCGTGACCGCTACGGTCGCAGGTTCGAATCCTGCCTCGGGCATGGATGTGTGTGATGTCCTTAGGTTAGTTAGGTTTAAGTAGTTCTAAGTTGTAGGGAACTGATGACCACAGATGACCCATAGTGCTCAGAGCCATTTTAACCATTTTTTTCTTTTCCATTCTTCTGTATATTATTCTTGTCGGCAACTTGGCTGCATGAGGTTAAGCTGACTGTGTGATAATTCTCGTATAGGTAGGCTCTTGCTGTCCTCATAATTGTGTGGACCATTTTCTTCCGAAAATCTAATATCGCCAGTCTCATAACGTATTCTACACATCAACGTGAATAGTAATTTTGTTGTCTCATTCCCCAGTGATTCCAGAAATTCCAATGATATGTCAGCTATCCCTTCTGCCTTATTTGACCATAGGTCGTCCAAAGTTCTTTTAAATTTTCTTTCTAATACTGATTCTCGTATCTCTTCCCATTTTTCAAGGAGCCTTTCGCCTTAGCTTCCCTGCACTTTCAGTTAATTTCATTCCTGAGTGACTTGCATTACTGTACTCCTAAATTTTCAGAACATTAGTGCACTGCCTTCTTTCATCGATCAAGTGAAGTATTTACTCCTTTACGCGAAGTTTCTCTGCAATTAGCTTCTTTGTGCCAATGTTTGTCTTTTCAACTTCTGTGATTCTCCTTCTTAGAGATGTCCATGCTTCTTCAACTGAACTTCTTACTGAACCATTCGCTATCGCAGTACCTATAGTCTTAGGGAATTTAAGGCGTCTCTCTTCATTCCTTAGTACTTCTGTATCCTGCTCCTCTGCGCCTCGGTTCTTCCTGACTGTTCTCTTCAACTTCAGCCTACTCTTCATCATTAACAGATTGTGGTAAGAATCAGCATGACTCTTACGAGCGAGGGCGACCTAGCGGTACAGAACAGCTAGAGCTGCAAATTAGCGACATATTGTTGAGTGGTATGACTTTTAGGGCCAAATTTCATCTCCCAGCAACCATAACAGTGGCTAAGATTCCAAAAATAACATATCCTTCACTGTACTGGCCTCACAAACCCTTCTATATAGTTCCTGCCCAAAAATTGCCCTTCTTAAACAGTACCTTGGAACGCAACCTTGTTAACTCTCTGGACGAGTTGATAGCAGCACAGGAAGGGTGTATTAGCGTGGAGCAGACGTTTCAGCAAGTGCAGTAATAACAGAGAAATTACCACCACCAAGTCGTAGTAATAAATATTTCAACCTCGGGTTCCATCTTGATTCTGAGTCTCATCTGTGCAGCCTATATTTATTTACGCCGGAAACCTCTCGACCTACCTTGTCTCCCTGTAAACCATGTGCAGACCGAGTGGGTGATCACTATCGAATGATTAAGTATTGTGCACTCCACTGGAGTCTGCAGCAGACTAACTACTGTAAAAGATTTCATACACAACTCAAGTCTGCAAGCTGCTGGATCAAATCTCCTGAAGAAGAGAAGTGTAATGGACTACTGTCTGTCATATTAGCAGCCAAGTCATTGGAAACCCTTCGCCACTTTTCTCGACCAGAAGCTGAAAGAGGCCGAGTTGACATGACGAAAGTCTCCACCATGGCACAAAAGTGAGTGTTGTTGCCCCATGTCCTGCCCTGTTGTCTGCTGCTGAGGGTGGAATATTGTCTGCGCAGCAAAGTACGGGGACCAGACGGCAGGGTTGGTGACCTTGATTCCACTGAGACTGGGACTACACAGCTTTCGTGGTCTATGCGATCAAAAATTATATGTTTTGTGACAACAAAGCAGATTGAGCAGTAAATATCACCTTTTTCAGCTACTCAGTATCTACCATTATCTGCAGCACTGAGAAGTCCTCCAAGCCGTCGCCGACCTCATGTGGTTCATCCCGCCCAACTACTACAGCAAGCTTCCTCAGCAGGCTGCTACTCTAAGGTCTGCACCTAGTCCTGACGCTTCTGGGAGTTTGTGTTGCTGGCTGACTTCGGAATACTTCATGGCGCCTACCTGGGGTATCTAGGCACCACCCGTACCTCACGTACTACTGAGCCGACACCTGCGCTACGTTTACGCACTCTACTACCACCGGCTTTTATCCCTTGTGGGCCACTGATGCCACATCCTACGTTAGGGGTTCTCAGCTCGCCACCACACAAGGATGCGTCCTGTACCTGGCCCACCACAGACTGTTAGGTGGTCGCACACCTGTGCAAAATGACGTGGCTTTTAGCAGTGTGCTGCTACCGTGGGCGTGCCGCATGCCGTGGACAGACGAACTGTGATGCTGACATCTCTTCTTCATCACAGTGCACTTAACGAGATTGGCAGCTTTTTCTCCGCCAGCCACCTCCTACTGGAATGTGCTGAACCAAGCAAACACTACCATCTAGGACTAGCTCATGCCTCGATAAGGGATAACTCTTCCGCAAGCTCAATATAGTTTCTCATAGAGATGCCGTCAGATTCTGGAGCTTTGTTGAATTTTGACCATTTTATTTTTTTCTACGCCACTGACACAGATATCTCAGTGTTACGAGATTCAATCAAGAAAACTCTTCCACGTTTTCCTTAGTAAATGAATATTAAAAAATGGAGTTAAGCTTCTGGTTTTGCTTTGCTATCTACAGTTTCAGATTCTGTCCAGTCCATGACTACCTGGATACCAACTGTGGTGCTACCAACATCCTTCACATACGACTAGAATTTCTTCCGCTTTTGGGAGAGGTCTTACGATAATGCTCTGGTATGATACTACCTGAAGGCTTCATACATTGCCATCTTGACAGCCAAACGCGTTTCATTCAGTATTTCTTCATCTGTACCCTACGCTATGTTTTACACTTGTTGCGCAATTCTCTCTGGTTTTTTATAATTATGTTTACAGTGAGTGTATACAACGAAGCGTCGCTCGCATGAGGAGCCAAAGTGTGATATTATGGTGTTACATCGAGCGGCGGTGTTTGAACTCCTTGCCGCGGCCGGCAACTGAGAAGTGCGCCGCCAGAGAGCAGCGGTTGTCAGTCAGCGGCGAAAGAGGACGCTGTGGTGGATGAGGCGAGGCAGTTCCGGGCTCGGCGTGGAGGAGCTGTTGGGAATTCCAGTCGTCGTCCTCAAAGGAATAAATGTGCTCTGCACGTGAGTCGAACGGAGAACGTGTGCGCACATTGGCTGTGAGGGTCCGGCTTATGCACATGTGATGGCAAATGATCGGCACAGAAAATAGGGCAGAACGACGTTGCAGACAGTGTTCTGATCGCTTGGGACGAAATAGTCTGCTGTAAGTACTCTGCCTTGGGAACTGAATTTCTAACTATGTCTGATCATTTTGTCCTAGGCGCTAGTGGTTTTGTGTAATCGATGTTAATTGATGAACTTTCCTGTTGCGGTAGTTCAACTGTTCTCAATGTGTATGGCTTTCTTACCTCTGGTGCTGCGTGGTACCTCTATTTCTACACGTACAGAGAAATCCCGAATCTTGCATTGCACTAAAAATAAAAAATAAAAATGGTTCACATGGCTCTGAGCACTATGGGACTTAACATCTGAGGCCATCAGTCCCCTAGAACTTAGAACCACTTGAACCTAACTAACCTAAGGACATCACACACATCCCTGCCCGAGGCAGGATTCGAACCTGCGACCGTAGCGGCCCCGCGGCTACAGACTGAAGCGCCTAGAACCGCTCGGCCACTCCGGCCGGCCACACTTGTCAGTTGTGCCGAAGCCGTGACTTGATGGACGGAAGTTGTGCAAAATGTGTTAGTGGTTAGGTTGGTTTTTCTAATTGAGCTTTCTAGTTAAGTTATAGAGCTGTTGTGGTTATTGACGTTGTTTATCTCTTGGTCGGTTGGTTGAGCTGGAGGAGGGTTCCAAACAACGAGGTCATCTGTCCCATCGGATTAGGGAAGCATGGGGGTGGCAGTCGGAAGTGGCCTTTCAAGGGAACCACCCCGGCATTTGCCTGAAGCGATTATCCCTTGGCACATGGTATATAAGAAGTTAAGCTTTTACAAGTCTTTGTGTTCTTAGTGGTTAGGTGAAGCTAAACACATTAACCTAGGTTACTAATATACTAGAATTCCACCGTGAAGACGTCTAATCAAGGAAATTGTGATTCTGCGTGTTCCTAGCACATGACCTGACTTAGGTGGCTAGGGCTTATTTGATGTGGTTGTTGTTAGGCTGATCAGCGGTTACGGTGTAATTAGAAACATTGGCTCAGGTCACTGTGCTGAGACGAATGAAATTCGGACCAAATCACTATTGTCGGCTTGTCACTTGTGACCTTTTTTAACGATTGTTTTGGTAACTGCGTAAGAGTTGAAAATCTGAATTGTCAAATGTGTATTTGTGATGAACTTTGTTTTTCTTTTTAGCATTAATAGCCATTTGTGAGAGGCTTCGGAAAAATGTTTATTGTTGAGTTGTCAAGCTAAGTTCAAACTGTTCTAAGGAAAGCTGTTGGGTACAGGCTTTGAACTTTGACTCTATGACATGTATTATAATATTTTGGCAGTTGGCGCTTGATGTTCCTGAATTCTAGGGCCTTTTAGTTTCTAAGATGGAAAACAAAAGACTGTCATTTCATTGTTATTTTGGATATTCATTGATGTTGTGTATTTTATTTCTTATTTTTAAACTTTTGCTACTTTTCAGTTTTGATGTTCTTGATATTATGTATCTTAAAATCTCTCATTTTTAAATTAATGCAACTATTTCAAATTTGATGTTAGTAATAGCGTATTCTGTGTCTCATGCCTTCCTGGAAGGCAAGATTGTCAAAAGAAAATAAATGAAAATCATGTCAGCGTGTATTCTCCTCTCAAGTCAGCACCACCCACACCCGTTGCAACACTGTCCTTGCTACACAAAGTTTCTCTAAATGGTCCTATTCTGAGTCAAACTTTCGTAGCCCCTCACTGAGATATGACACTTCTGCTTCTAAGTCTTGTTCACTGATCATACAAATCCCTCTATTTTTTTTTAGGTGCCCTTTGCGCTTTGGTAAGAATTGTTGCTACTGATACATGTTTGAACGCGGACATCCTCAAAGAGCTCAGGTCTATTTTTCTGCCACTAGTTTCAATATATTTTCATCACTAGTGACGATCTGAGCAACCTGTTCCACTTATTCTATATATTTAGAGCAGACATTTAGCAGTAACTTGCAGAATGACTTGTTACTCCCATACCAAACAAAACTGTGGTTACTCCTGTTCATTGTTGGGTATTAAAGTCTCTTCCTCCGATTACAATAAGAGATGGGAACTTAGGTACTAGGTTTCCCCTAAGGGTTTCATTGATATCAATGGGTTAGTCTGATGGTCGACAGGGCCCAAACAACCTCGCAAGCAGTCGGAATATTTATATCCGTGGATATACGTTTCTTGTCTACTGCGACATGTATACCACCCCCATTCCCCATGAACCTGTTCATTTAATCTGAGGTTATATTTCCCCCCAAAATTTCCCTGCCGTTAATTTCGAATTTTACCCAGGTTTCTGTAGCTAATATTGCATGTTTCTCTCATTTTAGGAGCGCATCAAGCTCGGACACTTCGTTACGGCAATGAACAATTATGGTTTTATTACTCTCACCAGTGGCGGGAAAGGGGTGGGAGCGGCATTTCTTTGGATCTTACACTGATACTATCGGGCCTTCTACAGTTATCTTTATTTGGACTGGATGGACAGTTGGTTAATCGACGAAACCGTGTCAGCTACCTGAGTAGCAGCCTCTGATGTGTAATGGACACCTGACCCATTTCAGGAGACTCTACCGTTATCAATCACGTGGCCTAAGTCATGGAAGTCGTAGCCCAGCTCGTCATAAAGCCTTCGCAGTCTGATTCAAGAATTCCACTCGACTCAAAACCAGGGGCCACTATCGTTTAGGACACGATTGCTGCAAATTGTGAGCTTCCTTGAAATTCCGTGAGAAAACGATGGTATTCTCAATCATCTTTAACAGCCACTGCAGTGATCCAAGTATGGCCTTGGTGCACAGACGACAGGCAGCATTTGTCTTAACATACGCCAAAGTCTGAAACCGACTGCAACTTGATTCCTCAACGGCTGCAGGAATAGCCTCTGTAACGCGCCGAATGTGGCTCCCTGCCATACACGCTGAGTGTACCTTGTGTTCCTTCTCATCCCTTTCTGTCATTTCTTCTAGTTATGACATAAAGTTACGCAGTAAGAATGCGACCATATTGAAAATCAATGGGAGTACTGCACAACTGCTGTCTTAATCACTAAACAGGGAGCCACTAGCTGATAAAACAATGGCTTTATTTAACTCGTTTCGCGTGGATTCCATCTTCAGATTCTCATGAATGTCTTGGTGATCGGATGCATAAAGATAGTATGTAACAAACAAAGCTCTAATGATAACTTTGTTTGTTACATACTGTCTTTATATGCCTGAACACCAAGATGTTCACGACAGTCTCAAGGTGGATTCTACCCGAAATTCGTTAAATAAGGTCTTGATTTATCAGTTGGTGACTTCTTTTTTAGTGAACAATGCAGTAGTTGTGCAGTAAAATTGTTTTGTCATATCGTTTGAACTGAGGGCAATTAATAGACTGCTTCCCTTTTGCGTGTGCTTCCCCTTGAAACGTAACGCAGCACGTTGCCAACAAACGAAGTGAGTCTCACTCAGGTTGGTTTTCAGTAGACAACAGTACCCTGGAGAAATGAAACACCTGCAGCCGTCGTGATCTGGCAACTTCATTATATTCCAACCTGTTCGGTGACTCAGTAAACCATCTTCATGCCTTAACTGACGCTGAGGGGGTGAACTGCAATCGTATACACGATACCACCAGTGGTCAACATGAACTGGCTTTCGTAGAATACTGTAAAAGCCACGTTGTGTCTACAACCATCAACTATCAACTCGAACTTGTTGGCCAGGGGGACGGGTATAACACTTTGAGTTCTCACTCGATTCTGTCGCTCCCGTACATACCTCCTGAGCTACATATTGTAGTTCCTAGGCCTACCACTGAGACGCCACTCGCAGTGGGTGAGTAGTGATAGATCCTGTACTTCGTGTAGAAGAGACAGTATCAAGAAAAGAGGATAGTACTGTTGTACGTTTGGAATCTCTACTACATTAATCCCGTTAGACGTCCCTACACCACTATTCCCAGCAGCTTCCAATCTCTAAACGATACTCCGGCTGATTCCTAGTTGCTTACTAGTAGTGTCTTACTCATCCCGTGCATACTCGGAGGGGCTGCAGTGTGGCTGGTACAACATTTTACGGACAAGTGAACAGAAATATTTGAAACTACTCTTACTGATTCCCTTTTAATTTACGAGTCTGATATGGTACAGCTACTACCAGAAGCCTATAGGAGCTGAAGCGACTAACAGCCAAAACGAGATATATCGTACGACAACAGAGAAACTCACTTCTCCTCTCAAACATTTTTGAGGTTAGAGTAAATAATAAATTCGACAATAGTTGTCACCATCCGGCTCACCGTGAAAGAGTACTTCGTACTTTGGTACACAGCGTACTTGTCATTTCCGAAACTGAGATTTGTCAGCTGAGCTGACCCATATTGAAGATACACTTCGTCAAAATTGGTATAGTGAAAGACAGATTGAATGTGCTTTGCGCTATCGACCAACTGCAAAGGGCGATTGATGATAATACTGAGTCGACACCTAAGTCTACTGCCTTTTTGCCTTACGTAGGAAGCACTTCCAACAATATCGGTCGTATTTTACGGAAATTCGACTTCAAATGTGTTTTCCCAACTCCATCTAAAATTAGAGTACTTTCTGGTTCTGTTAAGGATGATCTTGGTTTCCGTAAGGCGGGTATAATATCGCATTCCTAGTAGCTGTGGCGTGGCATATAGGGTATTACAAAAAGGTACGGCCAATCTTTCAGGAAACATTCCTCACACACAAATAAAGAAAAGATGTTATGTGGACATGTGTCCGGAAACGCTTAATTTCCATGTTAGAGCTCATTTTAATTTCGTCCACCTACGCTCAATGGAGCACGTTATCATGATTTCATACGGGATACGCTACCTGTGCTGCTAGAACATGTGCCTTTACAAGTACGACACAACATGTGGTTCATGCGCGATGGAGCTCCTGCACATTTCAGTCGAAGTGTTCGTACGCTTCTCAACAACAGATTCGGTGACCCATGGATTGGTAGATGCGCACCAATTCCATGGCCTCCACGCTCTCCTGACCTCAATCCACGTGACTTTCATTTATGGGGGCATTTGAAAGCTCTTGTCTACGCAACCCCGGTACCAAATGTAGAGATTCTTCGTGCTCGTATTGTGGACGGCTGTGATACAATACGCCATTCTCCAGGGCTGCATCAGCGCATCAGGGATTCCATGCGACGGAGGGTGGATGCATGTATCCTCGCTAACGGAGGACATTTTGAACATTTCCTGTAACAAAGTGTTTGAAGTCACGCTGGTAGGTTCTGTTGCTGTGTGTTTCCATTCCATGATTAATGTGATTTGAAGAGAAGTAATAAAATGAGCTCTAACATGGAAAGTAAGCGTTTCCGGACAAAAGTCCACATGACATATTTTCTTTCTTTGAGTGTGAGGAATTTTTCCTGAAAGTTTGGCCGTAACTTTTTGTAACACCCTGTATATTGGTCGGACAATCAGGACCGTGGAGGACCAATGTACTGATCATAAGCAGCACACACGATTACAGCAGCCAAGTAGATCTGCTATTGGCGAACGTTGTTTGCGTACTGGTCATCCTATTTATATAACAATACCGAGATATTGGCATGCACGTCGAGCTACTCGGACAGTGCTGTTAAGGAGGCTGTTAAGATTAAATTAGCGAGCAACCTTGTAAACAGCGATGGAGATTTTTGCTTAAGCTCTGCTTGGAATCCTGCTCTCTCCCTTGTCAAAAAACAGAGGGACAGAATCAGTGTTACCTCACTTGCTAGTTCGTAGTCTTTCACTCTCGATACCTCTGACTTTGGTCATCTTTAATGGCACGAGGTTTTAAATTTGCCATTACATCGCCTGTCCGTTGCAACTTGTGCCTTGGAAATAGCGGGGTGTACTCCCGCCGAAATATCGGCGGTCGCTTTAAACATTACCTGGCTGAACTCCCATCAGTTGTTTGATAATAGTCACCTAATGCTATAGCCATGTTCTTCCATCGTTTACATGATTTTTCTTCCCTTTAAGCCGAACATTCTTAAAATGTGATACAGAGTTAGAAGTGTTACCAATCAAACAGGCCAAGTTAAGTCCATTCACACTATCAGACCATCAATATTAGTATGCAAATGCCGTATGTCGCTTGTTTGACTGCGAGACTCCATGTGTAGGTACTGCATACTTCTGTAATTCGCATTGATTCCTCCATCAACTCACTCATTACATAGACTGACAGCGAAGTTTCTCACGACAGTATTCTTGTATAAAACACTTTCAAGTTTTCTACCCGCATCAGATATGTATAAAAGCTGAAGCTTTCTGTAGTCACCTTCACAAATCTTATGAGGAGCTTGTGACAAAAGTGATACACGTGATCGCCGAAAGCATTGAAAACCGCTCCGGTTTTGTTGAGAACTTTAATTAGACCACCACCGGTTTCGTTCTTTATATTATACCATTCTGAAATTGTTCTGAAAACTACCATAAATATAATGGGTCTATAGTGCAAGGTAGCCACAATGGACCAGATGGCTTTGGTCTAGAATTGAAGGAAGTCCAGTAATTCTAATAACGTGGTGAAACTGGATATCAGAATTCTTCAGGTTGCCTACATGCCAGTGTATAACGGTTATTCCCGAAATACTCTTAACAACATCAGGAAAAATATCCTGAGTTATTTTCCGCAAAGGTCCATTCACGGATACCCGTTTCCATCAATGGAGTAGTTGAAGTTCATGAATAGATCAGTTGTGGTATATCCGAAATTTTCTGATTTTTTATTCGACTATACAACGACTGACTGGATTTGAATGTGGCCACACAGAATAATTAAGAAATTGAAGGGACGATTATGTGAAAACTAATTGTAATATGAACGAAGAATGTCGATTCTGAACGAAAGCACAATGGTAAAGTGGGTTACAACTCTAAATTGACATTATTATGAAACTTAATAAAATTTAGGATACTCTGTAAAACAATTGGCATTATGTATAATTGTGGACAGATTATGAGGCAGTTCAAACACAGGGGTGCAGTCTATTTACAACTATAACAAAGGTATCTTTTAATATTATTCCTAAGTCCAGCAACATTTCATGCGGACACTTTCTATGGGGCATGCTCTGAATCATGCCTTCCACTGATCGATTTTGATATGCCTCACAAAATCAGTCATCGGTGTTTGTGTATTCCACTTATTTTGTTTAACTCTCTATAAGCAGCTTTCTCTTTAGATTAGTGGGAGGTTTAACGCTACGCTCTAATTGATCCTTGAATAGAGAACTGGTCACTATTAAAGTTTTTTGATTGACTTTCCTCAACTTGACCTTCAGTGACGTAGCAGCCTTGGAACAGGAGAAATGTCTGCTAAAGGAAGAGCCAAACGACTGGGTCCAGTAGTGTTGCTTCCGATGCCCTTTTCGGTTGTTGCTCGTCTTGCTGAGGTCTCTAAGCGTGATGCTGATACTATAGCTATTTCTATCACTTTTTGTCGTGAGGATGTTGTCTCTCTCACTATTGGTAACTCTTTATTGTACAAAAAAGAGTATTATAGCTGTTTTTAACTTGCTACAATAATATTAACTTGCTAGAACTGTTTGATATTATTTATTAAATATTAGTAGCAGTCATTGTTTTCAGTGTGCAATATCTCTATGAACTGGAATGGCATCTTGCACTCTTTTCTTGCCAACGAAATAACTAAATCCTAATACTGTAAGTACAGATAAACTCTTAAGTAGTTTTACGGTCTTTCCATGAATGGGCCAGTGGTCTATTCACGGGAGCTAGTAGTGGTTCAAGGTCTGCTATACACGACATTTGGTGGGAAGTTAGGCAAATAACACACATCTGAATATATCCATGAAAAGTACGAAAATTCACTTACCAATGGCATACGCCATCAATCCGAAGATTGTTTTGAACACCACAGTGCATTGCAGGCCATGGTCCTATTGGTGGTGGTATGCCGTTGCCTTTCTCCGACATCTGAACTGACTCACCCAGACAGTTACAGGGGGACCTACAGTTTAACGTCGATTCCATACCTTGGCGCAGCTAGGCATTTTTCACGTAAACAAACATTGCCAGAAGGGAAAGAAGTCATACGTGACAGACAAAACTCCTAAGATAGACTGGAGATCAAACCCGAGATATCTGGATTTCTTGTCTGGTTATTTAACACTGAACCACCGACCCGTGAGTACAATGGTCATACATCTATCGTATTAATGGTAGTTTTCAAAACACTCGAAAAATGATCTCATATTAAGCGCAAAACCAGTAGTGGACGTAATGACGTTCTCAACAGCAGCTGGCTCGGTTTCTCATCAGTTCCATAAATATTGCGGAACCAGCGCTTGGAGAAACTAATGATCGATTCAATGTTCATATTGTTCCCAGATTTGACGCTGAATGTTTTATTAGCCTCTCAAATATTGGGTGTAATGCGCGGTTTGGTCATCGTTATTTAAGTTTTACAAGCTTTCCGTGAGTAGTTCTTTTTTGAAAGCGAAGGTTGACTTCCATCTCTAACAGTTCAGGTGTTTGCTAGAAATGAAATTCTCTGAGTAAAGGAGTTAAAAAAAGCGTAGTATCAAATAAAGACTTGTAAGAAGAGTCGTAGGAGAGATGTACATAATAATAGGGCTATATCTCCGACTAGAAGTTATGAACCATATTTTATGCACAGGTATTGCGCTTCAGGAGCACAAAAAATAAGAATGAACGTGGATTCAGCAAACATGAAACGCAGCTCTGTCTGTTCATGCAGGGGGTACCGAGCGCTGTCGTTTAGTGAACAAAATACGAGCTTACCGAGCAACAGTCCTGAGGAGATTTGCAGTTAGATTCGAGACTCCCTTACGGATAGAACTGAAAACCGAAATGAAATGGACGAAGGTAAAGATAATTTAGGAGTTCACCGAGGAAGGATGATAGTACCGTTACTGTTTACAGTATCTATAAATGAACTGCTACATAACGTCAAAAACTCCAAGAGGGTATTAGCAAAAGGTACAGTATCCTAGAAGATTGAAGCGAATTGTAGGAATACCTTGATAGGATCGACGATTAGTGTTGGACTCGCATCTGAGCCTGAGTAGGCGAAGGAATGTACCACTGTTCGACTGCAGTATTTGTGACACACCATTGGAAACAGTAACTGCTGTAAAATACCGAGGACTAACCCCCTGAAGTAACCAAAAGTGAACTGACCACATGAAATCGAACTGGGATGTGAAGACTGTGATAGGGAATGCGAATGGTCCACGTCGCCTTATTTTGATAACTTTGGGGAAGTGTGGTTCATCTATGAAGGACACCGCGGACAGAATGCTAACGCGACTGGGATCCGCAACAGGTCAGATTCGAGGAAGACATCAAAGCAATTCAGAGGCGGGTTGCAAGTTTTGTTACAGGTAGCCTCGAAAAACACACAGGTGCTACGGAGGAATCCCTGTTGAGAGAAGGCAGTTGAGAAAATTTAGAGAACCGGCGTTTGAAGCTTACTGCAGAACGATTCTATATATACATCTCGCGTAAAGACCACAAAGATACGAGAAATTAGGGCACATACGCAGGCACATAGACAGTCATTTATCCCTCTCTCTGTTTGCGAATGGAACAGGAAGGGAATTACTAGTAGTGGTACAGGGCACCTTCGCCACGAACAGTACGTTGGCTTGCGGAGTGGGGATCTAGCTGTACTATTCGTTACAGGAAGGTTCACTCTCCACGAGGACGTTACGGAGAAGTTCAACCAACTCTATTTGTAGACGCTACAAGAGCGGCTTCGTGCGTCATGGAGAGGTTTATTACAGAAATTCCGAGAGAGAATGTTCCAGGAACAGTCGGCAAACACATACGTGTCGCAAAGTGACTACAGTGAGAAAATCAGAGAACTTAGGTAACACGGAGGTTTATCAATAATTATTCTTCCCACCGCCAGTCGCGAAAGGAAAGGGAGAAAACCTAGTGGTACTAGAAGCGCGCCACACTCCGTAAGGTGGCTTTTTATTGATGTAGAGTTAGATGCAAAATTTAGCCTCTCCTGTAGAGCGGTTGCAACGTCAGTTCGTACGTCCAATGTACATGAAAGATGCGAACACTGGAAAAGGCGTATTGCCGGCTGTCAACAGCGCGGTGATGGCAGCATACCTTCATTACGGCCATCTGTTTCGGAGCCGTTCGACAAAGCTGTTGGACAGTGGGGGGTGAGAGCGGGCAGTGACTGTAATCAACGGCCGCGATACACAGGCGCGCTCTACAAACTCATCTGTGGCGCGCTGTGCGCCGTCAGGCGTGGTATTGCACCGATCCGGATTTCTGGCGCAGGGCGGATCGCCGCGCCGCCGTTGTAATCAGCGCCGACAAAAAAATATAATAACGATAGTTTTGCTGCTCCAAATATTGGGCTGTGACGGACTCGCCTGCCGCGGACCGGATGCTGTGCTATACACGGTACGCGGATGAAATTCATATAGCGTAATTAATTAGGCAGTCAGTGTTGTGACATGGTAAATTCCTTGTCGTACCGTGCATAATGACGAGCACGTTCAACTCCGAATTCATGGGCCGCAGCCGTCGGCTCTCCCCCGCCCCCGTCCAGTCTCCCTCCCCCCCTCCTCCCTTCCTCTTTCACCTCCTCTCTCTCTCTCTCTCTCTCTCTCTCTCTCTCTCCCTCCCTCTCTCCCCCTCTCTCCCTCCCTTCCTCCCTCTCCATCTCCTCCTCTCCCCCTCTCCCTCCCCTACCCCTGTGGCCCAAGCTTAACACGCGAATGTATGAGTAGCATATTCGACGTTGTAATTACAGTACTATCTGTGTCGGAAAGAAGGTATTTTTTCCTGTCCCTTCAAAATCCTTCCGGGCGTACTGCCGCGTCGTCTTACAACATAGTTAAAATGCGAAATACAATCAACGTTTCGGTCGTCCGTTACACGGTGTTACAAGAAAATGTAAAATGGAAGCTTATCGCTTGTTTTTGTTGTTCAAAGATTTTCATCCATGAAGAAAATGTACAATTGTTACATATGACAAGTGGCAAAAATGAAACAATGGTCATACCAGTTCAGCACCATACTTCTATTAGTGTTGTAAGATGCAATGAGGGTAATTTGTGATTACGTTCTATTCTAAATTTCTGAAAGTTTTCTTGTCTTAGTGTATTATTCGAGCGATCCTTAATCTCAGATAACCATAATTATTAACTAATTTCCTATATTAAATGTTTCTAGGATATGTTGATACTGAAATAAATGTTTATGTAAAGTGCCTTTGCGACTATGAGTCAGTGTGTACTTTGTGACTTCAGCGTGAGAGTCGTTTATTCTAATAAATATTGGAAATCTCTCTAGAGATAAGCTGTAAGCGTAACTGTTGTTATGAGGAGAGCGGACAAACTACGTTGTTAATGTAGTATTGAGAACGAATCGGAAGTTATCGGATACTTTCATACGTGTTCTCGATTTTGCAGCTTTTCCCATAATCACTAAACGACGAAGCAAGAACCATTTTCATTTTTCGAGGATATGCTAGTTGTTTCTTTCCCCGAGTATCATTTATTCCCGAACTATTAATGGAAAGATATTTGAAAGTAAAGCCGATCTTCGAACAGACGAATAATTCGCATATATAGCAAAGTATTAGAGAGAAGCCACAGATACGTAAAGAAAAAGGTTGGCATTGTGTCGAAATAAAGTTCAGAGATATTAACCCCCAAAGAAATTCAAATAATTTATTAATTTGCAATGTGAGGAAAGCCATTAATGATTCAAGAAAGGGAAAGATAGTTTGCCCTTAGTGAAAGATAATTAATTTTAAAAGAATGAAATTTCATTTAGTTCAGACAGATTGAGATTTTTGAGAAAGAGTTAAGATGTTATTTAGCAAATAAACTTGTAGCGAGACACTACATACAGACGGTATCGTTGACTAGCACCGACTGATATTTAAAGATTAAATTACGTCTTTGGAAGCTGAACGTATTAAACGTGCAAACAAAGTTGACGCTCGGCCCGCTGGCTGATGGGAGTGGCTGTAAATGGGAAATGCCTTTGCAGTCGCTCCCATCAGCCACCGCGCCGAGCGTCAACTTTGTTTGCGCGTATAATATACTTAGCCTTACGTAAAAGTGCTTGAAATCCAAGTTGACTGGATTCCTTTACTTGATACTTTGCAGCTCTGGCTGATGGGAGTGGCTGTAAATGGGAAATGCCTTTGCAGTCGCTCCCATCAGCCACCGCGCCGAGCGTCAACTTTGTTTGCGCGTATAATATACTTAGCCTTACGTAAAAGTGCTTGAAATCCAAGTTGACTGGATTCCTTTACTTGATACTTTGCAGCTCTGGTAGGGAACGCATTTAAGTGGAATCTGCAGGCCAGACTGCCCGTATTTATTAATTTTATACGTTAATCGCATATTCTGGTGACGCCGTTGCTTTGCAACGTGCGTAGTAGTATTGCCAAATGGTAATTTCCAAAAATGTTTGCCTATCGAAGCCGCGGACTCCAAATGATAGAAATCGAACGTGCGATTCTAAATCGGTCGCGCGACTGTGATGGCAGGCGTTATGATAAATTATTTGTGAGATGCTGGAAAACCCAAAATATTTATGACGGCAGTGAGGGGGATGTCTGGTATTGTAGACGTTTCTTCGGCCGATTTCCTCGCGTGGAAGAATCTAATTCCATGCTTATTTCAATGTAAAAAAGGTTTGAATTTTTATCGAAAATGTGACACTCTACCAATATTTCTGCGTGACATTGGCAGAGTCGAGCCAGGTTACGGCAAAAAGGGAATGCTTCCCGTAGCATACACATCAAATACACATTTATGACGACAACGTCGACGACGAGTGAGGTAAGTCGTTTACTTTGTAATTACAAATATTTTAGTAACGCTCTTCTTTTGCCGTTGCTGTAGTGACCACTGTAAACCTGCTCATGACGCCCGCCACCATAGTCGCGTGATCGATTTAGAATAGCATGTTTGTTTGATATCTATCGTTTGGAGCCCGCGGCTTCGATAGGCAAACATTCTTGGAAATTACCTGCCAAATCGTAAAACGGAATATTTTAGTCTGTCGCTGCAAGTGTTAAAGAGGAATAACTGATTTATATCCATCTCATACTCTTGTGAGTAGTGTTTTTCATTGTGATTAAGATTAGCTTTGATGGTAGTTAATCGTACGAACCTAGTGATATCCTGTGAGTCAGATGCGTTATTAAAATCGGTATTAACAAATCGCCGTAGTTACGACTAGCCCCATTATACCACACAAATAGCAACTGTGGCTATTCTTCAGTGCACAGGTTACTTGTAGTGATACGTAGTGTGATGTGTAGCGAGAGAAAATTAACATCCAAGCTCACGTACGATCGTTGTATCTGCCTAGACGTTAATTGCTGAATACACAGATTAATCTTGGGAATTGTCTTGCACAGTTAAATGGCGCATTCCAAGGTAGAGCCTACACTGTTCGGCGTTGTTTTCTCTTCTACGTGTCGGAGTGTTGTTCGCGTCTGCTCATGTTGTGTTGTATCTACGAGAAGTTTCTGTCTAATGGGTGACACAGTAAAAGCACCAGCAACCTCGTCAATAACTTACATCGTGATAGGACGCCTTCCTCTTCCATGTGCCTCACCGAGCTTACCTACGTTTTCGAATTTCATTATTATTTTCTTCAAAACATTTATGACATTAGGCCTGTCCTCAGACGTCTCAGTCGGCGATACTCTCACAGATTCAGCACTGTAATTTCTACCGTTCAGAAAAATCAGATTCACTAGAAATGCACGTTCTCTCTCCTTGATAGCCATTGTTCACTCGCGTTATGGATTGTGAAATGACAGCGTGGATATTACATAGAGTTACAATCGGAAACGGTGTACAGCACTAGATTTACAGTTGGTGGCCTAAACTGCAACTAAATTTTCTCCAGCATAAATCGGTTCCGCATTAACGAATCGTCGTGTCTACCGAGTTTCACAGTCATATGATACTTACAGCCCACACCGGCCAACTAGGAGCTGTTTAGTTCGATCTCCCTAGCAGCTAGCAGGATGTGTCGGCACATACACCGCGCGTATGAACCACTATGGATCGTGAACGGTACCAAGAAAAGAGGCGAAAACCGGGGCCGACTGGTAGTCTATTTAGAGTGTGTTGCTATTAAAATAGACACATTAAAAAACAGCAAGTAAACGATGAGAAGTCTGATGTACGTACATAAGATATTTTGTAAATAAAACTTTACAGATAACATGTGAAAATAATAATGAGCCCGAATGGAAATAGGAGGCAAACTGGATAAAAATAACTACGAGAAAGAAGGAGACGGGGTTGTAAAGCATATTGTACGTACCATACCTAAAAAAGAAGCCATACAATACACAAAAAGTAGTACGACGGAGCAAACGTGAGAGGCGTAGTCAGGATGAAGACTACATTAAGACATTGTTGTTGTTGTGGTCTTCAGTCCTGAGACTGGTTTGATGCAGCTCTCCATGCTACTCTATCCTGTGCAAGCTTCTTCATCTCCCAGTACATTAAGACATAACATTCAAGATATACAGTGAGCAAATACATAACTCACTACAGATGGGTGGTGCGAAGAGTGTAAAGATTTTAGGCGTTCAAAGAATCACATTCGTGAAAGATTATATACAGAAGATGTCTGATTGTGTGATTTAAATAACTAAAGCAGCCCCACCAATGACGGAACCACAAATATATTTATGTTGTGGGTTCTCACATGCGATACATGCACGTGGTAAACCATAATAATATACACATCAAAAAAAGTTTTGCATCACCTCGGTTCCGAGAGTTCCGGAACCCGTACAGAAAATTTTAATAGAGATCAACATAAACATCATTACCGCCCATTTTATTGCTCATGAAAACCACGCATTGCATTTTGTACCACCATACAGCGAGACCTGCAGAGGGGTGATCCAGATTGCTGCACACACCGGTACCTATAATACCCGGTATCACGTCCTCTTCCGTTGATGCATACCTGTATTCGTCATGGCATACTATCCACGAGTTCATCAAGGCACTGTTGGTCCAGATTACCCCACTTCTGAATGGCGATTCCGCGTAGATACCTTTCCAGTCTATCCCAGATACGTTCGATACGGTTCATGTCTGGAGGACATGCTGGCCACTCTAGTAGAGCGATGTCGTTATCCTGAAGGAAGTCATTCACAAGATGTGCACGATGGGGGCGCGAATTGTCGACCATGGAGACGAATGCCTCGCCAATATGCCGTCTATATGGATGCACTATCTGTCGGCGGATGGCTTTCACGTATCTTACAGCCATTACAGCGTCTTCCATGACTACCAGCGGTGCACGTCGGTCCCACATAATGCCACACCAAAACAGCAGGGAACTTCTACCTTGCTGCACTCCCTGGACAGTGCGTCTAAGCATTCAGCCTGACAGGGTTGCCTCCGAAACCGAAGATTGGCTGGTTGAAGCGTATGTGACACCCATCGGTGAAGAGAAGGTGATGTCAATCCTGAGCGGTCCATTCGGCATGTTGCTGGAACCAACTGTACCGCGCTGCATGGTTTCGTGGTTGCAAAGATGGACGTCGCCGCCGGCCGCAGTGGCCGACCGATTCTAGGCGCTTCAGTCCGGAACCGCGTTACTCCTACGGTCGCAGGTTCGAATCCTGCCTCGGGCATGGATGTGTGTGATGTCCTTAGGTTAGTTAGGTTTAAGTAGTTCTAAGTTCGAGGGGACTGATGACCTCAGATGTCCCATAGTGCTCAGATCCAAATGAACCTTTTTTTTTTTTTGGATCTCGCCATGGACGTCGGGAGTGAAGTTGCGCATCATGCAACCTATTGCGCACAATTTGAGTCGTAACACGACGTCCTTTGGCTGCACGAAAAGCATTATTTAACATGGTGGCGTTGCTGTCAGGGTTCCTCCGAGCCATCATCCATAGGTAGCGGTCATTCACTGCAGTAGTAGCCCTCGGGTGGCCTGAGCGAGGCACATCATCGAAAGTTCCTGTCTTTCTGTATCTCCTACATGTCCGAACAACATCGCTTTAGTTCACTCCGAGACGCCTGGATACTTCCCTTCTTGAGAGACCTTCCTAACAAAAAGTAACGATGTGGACGCTATCGAACCGCGGTATTCGCCGTCTAGGCATGGTCGAACTACAGACAACACGAGCCGTGTACCTCCTTCCTGGTGGAATGACTGGAACTCATCGGCTGTCGGACCCCTTCTGTGTAATACGCGCTGCTCATGCATGGTTGTTTACATCTTTGGGCCGTTTTAGTGACATCTCTGAAGAGTCAAAGGGACTGTGTCTGTGATACAATATCCATAGTCAACGACTATCTCCAGGAGTTCTTGGAACCGGGGTGATGTAAAACTTTTTTTGATGTGCGTAGTTAAAAACGTGTATACAGCATAACGTAAAATAACAGTGCACGGAAAGTCATGTGTAGTAAAAGGAACCGGTTAAAGATTGGTACCCAGCTGAGGTATGTACATTATGAGTGGCTTACAACTACTAGATGCAAACATATGCTATTCACAGTCAATATGATGGACAACTCTACTGTATCACTTTGAGGAGTGGTTGTTCCGGGATCGAGATCTGTGCATAACTGTTTGATCATAATTCATCATTTCTGTATATCTGGAAACAACCTTAAACACAAATTCTCTCTCAGGAGTTGTGACCCCCAGATTAGTTTTGTGCTTTAATATTAATTAAAAAAAGCAAGCCATCATCAGTAAATTAGTATCAACTAACTTTCTTAAAAGTTGGCCAATCGTGACAGAGATTTAAAATACTTTCTAAAAATAAACAGAATAGTTTTGTTCCAATAAATCTCATTAAAAATAAATAACCTTTAGTCACAAACTATGCCTGTGGAACACTGATTGAACACAGCTGAACAAGAAATAAACTCAGAAAGTAATGTCCCTTAGTAAGTCAGAGAGCAGATGATACTGAAAATCACCAAGAGATCCTTTAAACAACAGAAAAAGCTTTCTTAAAGGAAGCACTAGATGTCAGTTACTAACACTAGCCTCACCAGTTGGATAGAAAAATGTTCTAACTTCACTTGCTCAAAAATCGTACAACATAGAAAACGGTTCATTCACCTTCTGATTCAATACAATGTCCGTAAGTGGTCAATCAATGTCAAATCAACAAGGCTCCAACCTCACCTTCTTTGAGCTTAGTAATATTTTAGATACAGCTTGTCTGCAATTAGATCAAAATTTGCGTTACAGTGATTCATATACAGGGTGTAAAATTGACAAACCAGAATAACTCGAAAAATACGCTTCACACGAATAAAATGTGTAGAATCCAAAGTTGATTATTTTCGAGGGGGACATCGGCTGGTGCTAAAATAAGCCCGCCACCCCAGCCCCCTGGTGGTGGGGCGGGAGGCAACTTTAAAATTTAAAATGGGAACCCCCATTTTTTATCGCAGAATAAGATTCTACATATAAAACTTCGTACATTTTGTCTTAAACATTTGTTTTGATTCTTGGTAATTTAAGAAAATCCATGTTCTCATTTTTGCGTGGAAAATGGTTATGGCTAAATAAATAATACTTATTTACTTCGTAAATTTTGATTCACTAAAACTAAAACGAAGATCAGCTGCCAAGACTGTGACAGTTTTTACATCGATCAGACAGGAAGGAATTTCCAGACGCTTCTTAGAGACCATACGTATAATCAAAACAAGAGCGCTTTCGGTACACATTTAGACAGAGAAAGACATTTAGTAGGAAGCATAGACAATAATAGGAAATTATTGCATAGGACGCCAAAGCGACAGTTACTGAACCTACTCGAAGAAACGGAGATTTATCTGCGCAGAAAACGACAACGGGAATTATTTCCGAATGAACAGAATTAGTTAAATCTAAATGCTTATTCCGATATATTCAGAGACCTGCTAGTGCGAGTAGGTTAGAGCACCCCAGCGGACCGACGTGCGCCGGCAGCCGGCGACGAGGTGACTGGGCCCTCCTCCGTTAAGCTCCACCACAGGAAAACAAGGATAATACGACATGTCGTCATCGAGACGACATGCTGGATATAATATCGGCTATCGATTTTTTGACTTCTAACGTATTGTTATTATTTTATTAATTGTACTGCAATTGCGTTTATGGTAACTGATGAGTCAGGCTGGAAGATTTTTTACATATTTTATTTTACTATTACACTTTTTATACTAGCTTATAGAGGTTGTCAGTTTTACCTAGTCAGGGTAGTGGCTGTATTATATTAGTATCTGTACTTTTATGGTATTTTAAGTATGAATCTAATTTCACATCAGTTACGTTTTATTTTCAGACGCTCGTTTTGCTATGGGGAGTAATTAAAAGAAAATAACGAATGACTGTGCATACCGCAATTTAATTATCACATTGGCGACACCGATTTAACATGCGTTCTAGCTAAAGTGCCCTCTGCTGGCATTAGTCTCTTGTATAAATACCAGACGCAATCTATTACCAGCACGTGCCATGTTCCTGTAATCACATGTTTAACTTGACGATGATTTACATTAGAATATTTTAATCGTATGTTTGGCTGCTTTACGCGGCTATAATACACCGACATAATTACGTAACATACTGCC
This sequence comes from Schistocerca nitens, assembly GCF_023898315.1. Taxonomy (NCBI): domain Eukaryota; kingdom Metazoa; phylum Arthropoda; class Insecta; order Orthoptera; family Acrididae; genus Schistocerca; species Schistocerca nitens. The sequence goes on from NC_064615.1 coordinate 446,951,985, forward strand.
ATGTTAGACGCTACAATTAAGAGGCCTCTAGCAGCAGATGGCTGCAAATATGTAAGTATGGAGAATAAAAATAACATTTGTTTTATTTAAAAAGCTTTAAGAGTTTGCACATAAAAAATCTGAGCCGTTATTTTCCCGCACGTCATCGTACAAAAGAGACTGCACAAGAAACACTGATACCGATGAAACCTGAATACTGTCAAATTTCACGGGCCTCAAGCGTATAGGAAGAATGGCAGTGCGAATGGTTGCAGATTTCCGTGACTGGTGAGAAAGTGTAACATGAATCTAACATGGGAGATATTCTAAAAAAGATGCCGTACATTTGCTTAGTCTCCTCGTATCCACCCTGCAGAGAATGTTAAATATAATGCGTCCAAGTTACAGTTTTACAAGGAATTGCACCGTTCGTGAATAAGATAGTATGAAATATTGACATGTGATAGAATGAAGGCCATACTGTGCCACGAATTTTGCAAGGACTCGCAGGTGTAAATATAGACGTACATCTCACAAGGGAACCTCCCCATCGCACCCCCCTCAGATTTAGTTATAAGTTAGCACAGTGGATAGGCCTTGAAACACTGAACACAGATCAATCGAGAAAACAGGAAGAAGTTGTGTGGAACTATGAAAAAAATAAGCAAAATATACAAACTGAGTAATCCAAGCGAAACATATGCCTTATCGTGGATAACGCGCTGGCCTAAGCACCGTGGTCCCGTGGTTAGCGTGAGCTGCTGCGGAACGAGAGGTCCTTGGTTCAAGTATTCCCTCGACTGAAAATTTTAATTTTTTATTTTCAGACAATTATGAAAGTTCAGGCACTTACACATAATCAACTTCGCTCTCAAAAATTCCAGGACGTGTTCAGATTTGCTTGGACATAGGCAGGATTTGACGGTCTACACACGGAAAAATTTGAAAACGTTAAAAACATGTATTGACAGAGCACAGGGAAAACTGTGCAACTGTGAAACTGGTGCATTCATTTGTTGCAGTTTATGCGGCAAACTCTTATGTTTTCATCACTTTTTTGGGAGTGAGTATCACATCCACAAGAAAACCTAAATCGGGCAAGGTTGAAGAATCTTTTTACCCATTCGCCAAGTGTACAAGTTAGGCGGGTCGACAACATATTCGCGTCATGTGACGCACATGCCGTCACCAGTGTCTTATATAATATATCACCGAGCGAGGTGGCGCAGTGGTTAGCACACTGGACTCGCATTCGGGAGGACGACGGTTCAATCCCGTCTCCGGCCATCCTGATTTAGGTTTTCCGTGATTTCCCTAAATCACTTCAGGCAAATGCCGGGATGGTTCCTTTGAAAGGGCACGGCCGATTTCCTTCCCCATCCTTCCCTCACCCGAGCTTGCGCTCCGTCTCTAATGACCTCGTTGTCGACGGGACGTTAAACACTAATCTCCTCCTCCTCCATATAATATATCAGACGTGTTTTCCTGTGGAGGAATCGTAAGACCTTGCGATTAAATGTTTTCGGTTCCCATTGGAGAGGCACATCCTTTCGTCTACTAATCGCACGGTTTTGCGGTGCGGTCGCAAAACACAGACACTAAACTTATTTCAGTGAACAGAGACGTCAATGAACGAACGGACAGATCATAACTTTGCGAAAATAAAAAATTAAACTTTTCACCTGAGGGAAGACTTGAACCAAGGACCTTTCGTTCCGCAGCTGCTCACGCTAACCACGGGACCACGGTGCTCCTGCAGCGCGTTCTCCATGATAATGCATATGTTGCGCTTAGACTACTCAGTTTGTATATTTTGCTTATTTTTTTCATAGTTCCACACAACTTCTTCCTGTTTTGGTTCAAATGGCTCTGAGCACTATGGGACTCAACTGCTGAGGTCATTAGTCCCCTAGAACTTAGAACTAGCTAAACCTAACTAACCTAAGGACATCACAAACATCCATGCCCGAGGCAGGATTCGAACCTGCGACCGTAGCGGTCTCGCGGTTCCAGACTGCAGCGCCTTTAACCGCACGGCCACTTCGGCCGGCTCTTCCTGTTTTCTCGATTGATCTGTGTTCAGTGTTTCAAGGCCCATCCATTGTGCCAACTTATAACTAAATCTGAGGGGGGTGCGATGGGGAGGTTCCCTTGTCAGTGCAAAATTCAGACGCTAATTAAGACCCACAGATGATACATAGTATGTTCTGTATTGATCAGATCGCAGTCATAAATTGGGAGCTATGGGTCCTCTGTAGTGACCTAACACCCCACACTCTAAAAATACGGTCTTAAACGGCACACGCAACAAGGATCAATGTATCTACTTTGACTTTCCATAAATGACGAGATCGAGTACCTAGTATTACTCGTTGTTGTTTTGATGATTTTTGCGATAACAGCATCTAGTCTACACTACGTAATCAAAAGTATCCGCAATGTAGAATTGACCACTAGGTTTCTGAAGAGGCGAACCCACTAGTACGAAAGGCGGTGGTGGTGGGGATGGTATTGTCTGTGCAGAAGCAGAATTGATTGGTTCTCAGCACTCTGTGACTTCGAACAACGGAAATGTAATAGGATACGACCTGAGTAACATATCCATGAGGGACATGTCAGCCCTTCCAATGCTGCGAAAGTTGGTGATATGATTGTGATGTGGAAGCACAAACAACGACAGCTAAACGAAGACCAAGCAGTCCTCATGCACTGACAGACCAGAACCGTCGGGGATTGAGGATGATGCTTGTAAAAACATCTCTAGAAATCAACTAAAGGAGCCGGCCGCTGTGACCGAGCGGTTCTAGGCGCTTCAGTCCGGAAACATGCTGCTACTACGGTCGCAGGATCGAATCCTGCCTCTGGAATGGATTTGTGTAACGTCCTTAGGTTAGTTACGTTTAAGTAGTTCTACGTCTAGGGGACTGATGACCTCAGATATTAAGTCCCATAGTTCTTAGAGCCATTTGAAACATTTGAACCAATAAAAGGAATCTTTTGTGGGTTCCAGAGTGCTGCCAGCACTCCAGCTAGTACAATGACTTTTTTTTAAAGAGTTCAAAAGAATGTTTGAACGTCTCCTCTTAAGCCACAGTTCTGTAGTCAGTAGTGGGCGACGCTTGAGGATACGTAAGGAGCGACACCAGTGGACAGTGGACGATTGGAAGTAATCGATTTGAGAAGAGGAACCTCGCAATCGGACGGAATGGTTTTGGTTTGGCGAATGCTTGAACAAAAATCTACCTGCTATTGCCTGTAGTGCCAGTAGTGAAGTACAGAGGAAGTGGTGTTATGGTATGGCTATTATATGGTGTGATCCACTTATTACACTTAAGAAAAGCTTAAATGCGAAATGATATGGAGGCATTTTACGGCACTATGTATTGCGTACAACAGACGAACAGTTCGGAGACAATTATTATTTATATCAGCATGAGAAAGCAGCCTGTTATAGAGCAAGATCACTAAGGCAATGCTTTGTGACCAACAACATTCCTGAAATGGACTGATCTGTCCAGAGTCCCGCACTGAACGCAATGGAACACCTTTGGGGTTGAGTTATACTTTCCAGCATCACTACCTCAAGTGGTTTTGGTTCTTCAGAAAGGTTGAGCTGGCAGTTCTCCACAGATATTCAGACAACAATGAAGTTCACGCCTTCATAAATATGAAGGCTGGACACATCCGGTATTAATTTCTACCAAGAGGTGTCCGTATAGTTTTCATTTGATAGTTTTACAAGCATACTCCCAAATTTGGTTAAATAACATTTTGCTTAACGATTCGTGGCACATGAACAGTGTCTACTTTTATGCTCTTGTTGACAGTGCGGCAGTACAAAGACGACAGGCGAGTCGATGCATTCGTCTGTGGTTGTGTACCGTGACGCCACTGCGTTCCCGGCACTGGTGCGCATGGCCTGCTTATTGGTAAGTGGGTGATGTAATTACCAGCACGCTGCGGTCGGTTACGGATTTATGCACGTCTAGCTGCTCCAGCTGCCGATCGCTGCTTTCCTGTTGACTACTCCCATCGATCCAGACGCCCGTAAGCTCTGCCATCTGCAGAATTACACAGTACGTCATCATAATCAGACATTTAACCATCATAGGTAAATAAAGGCCTCCTCTAGATTTTAATATGCGTTTTTGCCTTCGTCGATTTGCATGCATGTAGCCCCTATTTTTATGTAAAGCATATCCCTAGGAATCCAAAAAAGAACTTCCTAGATCCATCTGATACTCATTCACCTTCAAACATTAATTTTCATTACAATCACGTCTTTCACTCCTCTCTGTTCCCTTATTCACTCGTGACACTTGGAGTACAAAGATAATCAAGTTCGACAGTGATGGATGAAACCGCATCTGATGAAAGGTGGGAACCCGTTATGCACCCAGAAACATTGCCGAACATGATCGTTTCGGTAGTCGGGGTTTTATTGTGTGGGGAAACATAATGTTGCATGGACTTACTAACCTCCAAACCTTTGAACACCGTACGCTCACCGTTCAACGCTATGGTGACAATGTACTCCTGCCCCTGTGCGTCTTCTCTGATTTCACTTTCACGGATGACAGCGACTAAGCGACCGCATCGAACAGCAAAAGTGGAGGACCCTTGGAACGAGAGGATATTCGACGAATGTGCCGGTCTGCCCATTCCCCGAATTAATGACAGCGAACACTTGAGGAATGCGCTGGAGAAACATATTGCAGTACGTCCACATCCACCAACAACCATACAGCATCTGACAACCACGCTGGTGAAGGAATGGAACGCCATACCACAAAGACTCCGCACCATCCCTTGCACTACGTCCCACCTTTTGCAGTGTCCAGGAGATCTTGATGAATCTCGGTGGTTTTAGTTAATGTCTTTGAATAACAGTGTATGACCCAAATTTCATAGAGCTATGTTAGGCTATATCATAAGGAGACATCTTACGAAAGTTACTTTCGTCCTTGTGTTTTGCAGACCATTGTACTAGGAAGACTACATGATTAAATTTGTAGGTAATACGGGGGTTGGCATGGTGCAGACAGCTGCCACTGCTGGTCACTGATCTTGTGTGATATATGGGGATGTGTACTCAATGTTGCTTCAGCTCTATGCCAAGTTCAAAGAAAGGAGTGCATTGCAAGTGGCGGCATTCCAATCTCTGTACAAACATAGGTCAAACTTTTTCAATGAGTGATACACCCTGAAGACACAGGGAAGCAGTCGAACACCCTCTGTATCAAGGTATGCAGGAAATCATCAGGCGGGCATGCATTACAATCAAACATAAGATTATAAAAATTTTGAAAGCTCCGTAAATGATTTAAAAAAATTCGCAATTTTCTATATATTGTTGCGGTCGCATTTAAATCGTTAAAAAAAGGAAAAGAAAAATGTTACACGCGATTGAGACAACGTGTAGAAAGTTTTGAAAAGTCTCACAGATACATTTTTTTATAATTTTATGTTTATCTCCTTACGATTGCTTTATCCTACCCTGGAAAATTCAGGCAGATGTATTCAGGTTTTTCATTACATTGTTGAAGGATGACACCGCGAAGTCCTCGAGGATACGGAACGGGCACCGACCATAACACGTTAGAAACGTAACGCCTGTATCCAAATTACCAAACACGCTGGAGAGCGAAAGAGGCTAGTACACCTGCCTAATATCGTCCAGGTCTTCCACGAGTGAATTGCCTCAACATGACGTGGCATGGACTCGGCTAATGTCCGACGCAGTGCTGGAGCGTATGGACACAATGAATCCTGCAAAGCTGTCCACAAATCCGTAATAGTACGAGGGGGCGGAGATTTCTTCTGAATAGCTCGTTGCAAGGCATCCCAGATATGCTCAATAATGTTCATGACTGGGGAGCTTGGTGGCCAGCGGAAATGTTTAAACTCACAAGAGTGGGGGGCAACCTCTCTGTAGCAATTCTGGAATTGTCGGGTGTCGCATTGTCCTGCTGGAATTGCCCAAGTTCGTCGGAATGCACAGTGCACATGAATGGATGCAGGTAATCAGACAGAATGCTGAATCAATTCTACTACACACGTCCCACCCTGTTACAGAGCCTCCAACTCCTGACATCCAGGGTCTTTACATTCGTGAGCTTGTCCCATACACGTACGCGTCCATCCGCTCGATAAAATTTGAAACGAGACTCGTCTGAGCAGGCAAGATGTTTCCAGTCATCAACAGCCCAAGGTCGGTGTTGACGGGCCCAGGCGAGGCGTAAAGCTTTGCGTTGTGCAGTCATCAACGGTACACGAATGTGCCTTCGGCTTCGAAAGCCGATATCGAAGGTGCTTTGTTGAATGGTACGCATGCTGCCACTTTTGGTGACCCAGCATTGAAATCTGCACCAGTTCGCGGAAGGGTTGCACTTCAGTCAAGTTCAACGATTGTTTGCAGTAGTCGTTGGTACCGTTCTTGCAGCATCTTGTTCCAGCCACAGCGATGTCGGAGATTTGATGATTACCGGATTCCTGATGTTAACGGTACGCTCGTGGAATGGTCATACGGGACAATACCCATTTCAACGCTACCTCGGACCTACTGTGTCCCATTTCTCGCGCCGGCCGGAGTGGCCAAGCGGTTCTAGGCGCTACAGTATGGAGCAGCACGACCGCTACGGTCGCAGGTTCGAATCCTGCCTCGGGCATGGATGTGCGTGTTGTCCTTAGGTTTGGGTAGTTCTACGCTCTAGGGGACTGATGACCTCAGATGTTAAGTCCCTCAGAGCCATTTTGGAAATTATGAATGGTATCTTTCAATATTCGTTCTCCTGGGAACCCCGGCATACGCCTGCATACAATATACGCAGATTTCGATCTCACCCGAAAAGGTGACGTGGTGCCATTCGAAAGCCGGGTGCACCATTGTCGGCCCGCGTCTCTCTGCTGCCGTATCAAGGGATGCCGCGACAATGGTGACCTTGGTGACAGTCCATAGTGCTACATATGTCACACTGCCGGTGTGGATACTTACATTGTTGCGATCGACCCCATATCCTTATTCAAGTTTTGTCATGTAGTTACACGGTCCTGCAAAATATATTCGACCTATCGAGCACTCTCCTTGCCTGGCAGCTGGGTATGACTCTACTAGAGCAATCGATTACATATTCGCCTGGCAGCCGTGGTATTCCACCAACGCGAGCAGCAGTGTCACGTAATGACAAAACCACAGTATAGGTAGGCCACGATCCTTCCGCTGCCGAATTCCGACTCATTCTGCTGGACGTTTCTGCTTCTTACACGAGGCACAACACGATCTCCTCAGACTCAACCGCATTTAAAGGCTGTGTCTGAATGTGAACAGTGCTGAGAAACCTTTGGCTTGTATACAGAACGTAAATATGAGGGGCGTTCAAAAAGTAGTGCAACACTTCCTTTGTCTCAAAGCATGCTCGTTTGTGCAGGATTCCAATACATCACATTATTCCCCACACTATCGGCTACAAAACTCTATTTTTCAGTATCACCTCCGTTCAATGCGACGGCCGTATTTCACCTTGCTTGAAGGGCCCGTATGGCCGCATGGTAACACTTTAGTGGTGTCCTCTCAGGTGGGCACACTTTTGTAAGGCCTTGCGCTTCCACGGAGATGGATTAGTTCGTTTGCATTTTTGTGGTGATAAACACACTTGAAGTAGTTTCTTCAACTTCAAGAGGGTATCGCAGTACACCTCAGACTTCATTGTAGCATCATGACAGAGAGAATCAAATAGAATAAACCTTCAGAATCCCAGAAGACAGTCGCCATGACTTTACCGGCTGAGCGTGCGGCTTTGAACATGTTCTTCGGAGGAGAGGTGGTGTAGCGCCACTCTATGGACTGCCGTTTTGATTCCAGTTCGAAGCGATGAACCCACGTTTCATCACCTGTGACGATGTCCAAAAAAAATATTCACGATCAGCCTCGTACTGCACAAGCCTTTTTGGACAGGTGGTCCTTCGTTGCTCTTTATGGTCTTGCATTAGGCGAAGTGGGACCCTGCGGGCACACATACCTGAGTACCTCAACTGGTGGATGAGAGCGTCAGCACTACCAACGGAGACGTCTACATCTACACTCCTGGAAAGTGAAATAAGAACACCGTGAATTCATTGTCCCAGGAAGGGGAAACTTTATTGACACATTCCTGGGGTCAGATACATCACATGATCACACTGACAGAACCACAGGCACATAGACACAGGCAACAGAGCATGCACAATGTCGGCACTAGTACAGTGTATATCCACCTTTCGCAGCAATGCAGGCTGCTATTCTCCCATGGAGACGATCGTAGAGATGCTGGATGTAGTCCTGTGGAACGGCTTGCCATGCCATTTCCACCTGGCGCCTCAGGTGGACCAGCGTTCGTGCTGGACGTGCAGACCGCGTGAGACGACGCTTCATCCAGTCCCAAACATGCTCAATGGGGGACAGATCCGGAGATCTTGCTGGCCAGGGTAGTTGACTTACACCTTCTAGAGCACGTTGGGTGGCACGGGATACATGCGGACGTGCATTGTCCTGTTGGAACAGCAAGTTCCCTTGCCGGTCTAGGAATGGTAGAACGATGAGTTCGATGACGGTTTGGATGTACCGTGCACTATTCAGTGTCCCCTCGACGATCACCAGTGGTGTACGGCCAGTGTAGGAGATCGCTCCCCACACCATGATGCCGGGTGTTGGCCCTGTGTGCCTCGGTCGTATGCAGTCCTGATTGTGGCGCTCACCTGCACGGCGCCAAACACGCATACGACCATCACTGGCACCAAGGCAGAAGCGACTCTCATCGCTGAAGACGACACGTCTCCATTCGTCCCTCCATTCACGCCTGTCGCGACACCACTGGAGGCGGGCTGCACGATGTTGGGGCGTGAGCGGAAGACGGCCTAACGGTGTGCGGGACCGTAGCCCAGCTTCATGGAGACGGTTGCGAATGGTCCTCGCCGATACCCCATGAGCAACAGTGTCCCTAATTTGCTGGGAAGTGGCGGTGCGGTCCCCTACGGCACTGCGTAGGATCCTACGGTCTTGGCGTGCATCCGTGCGTCGCTGCGGTCCGGTCCCAGGTCGACGGGCACGTGCACCTTCCGCCGACCACTGGCGACAACATCGATGTACTGTGGAGACCTCACGCCCCACGTGTTGAGCAATTCGGCGGTACGTCCACCCGGCCTCCAGCATGCCCACTATACGCCCTCGCTCAAAGTCCGTCAACTGCACATACGGTTCACGTCCACGCTGTCGCGGCATGCTACCAGTGTGAAAGACTGCGATGGAGCTCCGTATGCCACGGCAAACTGGCTGACACTGACGGCGGCGGTGCACAAATGCTGCGCAGCTAGCGCCATTCGACGGCCAACACCGCGGTTCCTGGTGTGTCCGCTGTGCCGTGCGTGTGATCATTGCTTGTACAGCCCTCTCGCAGTGTCCGGAGCAAGTATGGTGGGTCTGACACACCGGTGTCAATGTGTTCTTTTTTCCATTTCCAGGAGTGTACATCTACCTTTATACTCCCCAAGCCACCCAACGGTGTGTGGCGGAGGTCACTTTACGTGCCACTGTCATTACCTCCTTTTCCTGTTCCAGTCGTGTATGGTTCGCGGGAAGAACGACTGCCGGAAAGCCTCCGAGCGCGCTCGAATCTCTCTAATTATACATTCGTGATCTCGGGAGGTATAAGTAGGGGGAAGCAATACATTCGATACCTCATCCAGAAACGGACCCACTCGAAACCTGGACAGCAAGCTACACCGCGATGCAGATCGCCTCTCTTGCAGAGTCTTCCACTTGAGTGCTAAACATTTCCGTAACGCTATCATGCTTACCAAATTATCCTGTGACGAAACGCGCCGCTCTTCTTTGGATCTTCTCTATCTCCTCTGTCAACCCGACCTGGTACGGATCCCACACTGATGAGCAATACTCAAGTATAGGTCGAACGAGTGTTTTCTAAGCCACCGACTTTGTTGATGGACTACATTTTCTAAGGACTCTCCCAATGAATCTCAACCTGGCACCCGCCTTACCAACAATTAATTTTATATGATCATTTCACTTCAGTTCGTTCCATACGCATAGTCACAGATATTTTACGGAAGTAACTGCTACCAGTGTTTGTTCTGCTATCATATAATCATACAATAAAGGATCCTTCTTTCTACGTATTCGCAATACATTACATTTGTCTATCAGGTTGCCCTCCATGGGGTGGGTGCACGCAACAACTGTGGTTATATTGGGTTACATAGAACAGCAATCAGTCGTAGAATTAAGTTGCTTTAATATGACATTTATAGTCACAACGCAGATCAGATTTCGACCTGTGTCAGGTCATTATCAATGCAGTGCGGAATTGTGGCAGTTGTTCGTGCTCAAGTGAATGCTTACACAGTTCTACCGTTACTGAATGGTAGAACTGTGTAAGCATTCACTATATATATATATATATATATATATATATATATATATATATATATATATATATATATATATATATATTGTGGGAAGCAATTGTCCCATAACACTCCCCTGTGGCACGCCAGACTTTACTTTAACGTGTGTAGACGTCTCTCCATTGAGAACAACATGATGTGTTCTGTTTGCTAAAAGCTCTTCAATCTAGCCACACAGCTTCTTTGATATCCCCTAGGCTCTTACTTAGTTTATCAGGCGACAGTGCGGAACTGTATCGAACGCCTTCCGGAAGTCAAGGAAAATGGCATCTACCTGGGAGCCTGTATCAAATATTTTCTGAGTCTCATGAATAAATAAAGCGAGTTGGGTCTCACACGATCGTTGTTTCCGGAATCCATGTTGATTCCTACAGAGTAGGTTCTGGGTTTCCAGAAATGACATGATACTCGAGCAAAAAACATGTTCTAAAATTCTACAACAGATCAATGTCAGAGATTTCGGCCTATAGTTTTGCGCATCTGCTCGACGACCCTTGTTGAAAACTGGAACTACCTGTTCTCTTTCCCAATCATTTGGAACCTTCCGTTCCTCTAGAGATTTGCGGTACACGGCTGTTAGAAGGGTGGCAAGATCTTTCGCGTACTCTGTGTAAAATCGAATTGGTATCCCGTTAGGTCCAGTGGACTTTCCTCTGTTGACTGATTTCAGTTGCTTTTTTATTCCTTGGACACTTATTTCGATGTCAGCGATATGTTTGACTGTTATCCGTCGATCACTTCGAATGAGAGTGTCTGCACGTTCCAGAATCGCAGGAGTCACAGCTGTATGGAGCTGACCAGCACACGGGAGATCGGACTCGTCTGCGAGACGTTACTGCGATGATGACAGACGCATCCTCCAATGCCTCGCTGTGCTTTTGTCGACTGCTAGTTCTCCGCAGACATTCTGCAAGAGCCTACGAATATCGGCGGTGCTAAGCTCAATGACAGCTCCTTGGAACGTACCTCCGTTACAGACGCCATTTTGAAGGGTACCTATAGCCCCGCCACATACTAGAACATTATACATCCTGAAACTAAAGGGACTGAAACGGAAATATTACACGATGTCCCACAGCAAATTCCGTATTATTTTCAACCGAGATCGGCCCAAGAAAATTGTGTTGCATTTCTCATTGAACGCCCCTCATAGTGTTGCTCTACCCTCCTCCTGCGGATGTGGTGAAACGATAATAATTACCAAATCGAAGCATATACAACATATCACGCCAATCTGAATCATGATGCATGCTCTTTTCACGGTGCTAAAATGTTAGTTGTCATCAGTGGGTACTGGAGGAGAATATTTAAAGTAGTAGATAGCCTGTATGGGATGACATACTCAATGCACCTCTGGAGCCTGGTACAGCCTGTGTACTGGTGTTGTACAAGAATTTCCAAGGGTCAAAAACACAACACATTACTTTCTCTAATAGGTGTAGGAAACACATTGGCATTCAAAACAACTTCCAGTCTTGGATTAGACAAATACAGGTTCCGTAAGGTATTGAAGGGAATCTTATACCATTCTTCCTGCGAACTAGCGGCAGTTTCAGGTAAATGTTAGATACAGATAGGGTCACGCACACTTCGGTTCAAAGCAGAGCACAAAGTCTCAATAATATTGAGATCTGGTAGATACGACGGTTAATATTCGTGTTTACAAAACCAGTCCTGGACGGCGGTAGCCGTGCACTACAGCATCACCATTGGAGGGAAAAGCATGCAATGGACCTGGTCATCCAAGACATCACGTAATCTTTAGCAACAGAGAGACTTTGCAGAGTAACTCTGAGGCTGACGGAATATCACGATATGGTTTTCCAGTTCATCAGAGAACGTTCGCCGTTTTCCACTTTTGGGACGTAAACTCAGCCACAACTTGAAAAAGTGTGAAGCAAGTCTTCAACCAAATTACATCCTTCCATTGCTGCTTACTCCAGGTTTAACGGCTTCGACACCACATTTTCCTGTTACGGTCATTCGCATCACTGGTAAGTGGTTTTGGAATTCCAATTCGCCCTGAAATTCCCTGATGGAGCACGCTTCGTTTGTTTTGATGCTGACTTTTTTGCGAGTGAACCATTCAGTTCTCCATTGGCTTCTGCAGCTATCGTCTTCTTACGTTTCGTCACAATCCTCTTCAATGACCGTCTGACATGATCACTTAAAATACATTTCCCTCCGCCTGCTCACGTAAAGGATGATAGTTTTCCGCTTTCCCTGAATGCGGTATTAATCTTCGATGGGATGCCTCTTGATACACCTCATAATTCGGGTCCCTTGGTTATGGAAGCACTGACCGTCACAACGCCAACAATTGGCCACGTTTCCGACACTGACCACTGAACACTGTCCTGGCCACGATTGACGCTTGCTACGTCCTGCGGTCAAATACAGCAGCAAAACCTGCAGCCTTGGCTGCCATCCGCATTTATGTTGAAGCGTGCATTTCTTGCGGTGTCCGAAACTTCCTGGCAGATTAAAACTGTGTGCTCAACCGAGAATTGAACTCGGGACCTTTGCCTTTCGCGGGCAAGTGCTCTACCATCTGAGCTACCGAAGCACGACTCACGCCCGGTACTCACAGCTTTACTTCTGCCAGTATCTCGTCTCCTACCTTCCAAACTTTACAGAAGCTCCTCTGCGAACCTTGCAGAACTAGCACTCCTGAAAGAAAGGATACTGCGGAGACATGGCTTAGGCTACAGGTCCCATCTTTTGCGTCGGGGAAGATTAAAAATCAATAGCAGTATGCCATAGTACTGTGATCAAATTTCAACGATTGAACGTCACCCGTCATCAACACCTGTATGTACATTTCTCTGCTGTTCCCTCTTAAATGTCTGGCAGAGGGTCTATATAACCACTTGTAGAATGTTTCTCAACCGTTGCTCACTCAAATAGCAGTCGCAAAAGATGGGAGAAAAATTTTTCGTGTACACTTTGATTTCTCTAACTCTGTTAGGATGTGCATTTCTTTCTGTGCACCTGGGAGTCAACAAAATGTTCTTGCATTCTGAGGATAATGTTGCTGACTGAAACTCTGTGAAAGTATCTAGCTCCAACGGAGAAAGGCTTAGTTTTAACGACAGTCACCGCAGCTGCCCTAACATGTCGGTGACACTCTGTTCCCTATTTGACAGTACCACAGAACGAGCTGCTTGTCTTCAAACTTTTCTGACGTTCTCCGTCAGTCGTACCTGCTAAGGATCGCATACAAAACAGCAGTACACCAGAAGAGGACAAACAAGAGCAGCATAGGCAGTCTCCGCCCTTAGTAAATCTGTTGCATGTTCTTTCAACAAAAACGCAAGCTTTGTTCCGCATTTCGTATATTTTCTACTTCATTGATCTAATTTTTGTTGTTTGTAACAGTAATCCCTTGGTATTTAGCTGAATATACAACCTTTAAATTTGTGAAATTTATCGTGTAACCCAACTTTAACAGGATTTTTCTACCACTCATGTTAACGGTCTCAGCCTTTGTAATGATTATGATTATTACTACTTTTCGCGTTTTGCATATATCTTGCCTAAATCGATCTGCATGTTTTATTGATCTTCTAATGACTGTACTAGGCAGTAAAAGCATAACATGCAAACACTGTAAGAGAACTCCTGAGATTATGTGCTAAATCGTTTTATGGATTCAGGACAATAGAGCTTCTACAATACATCATCGGGGAACCCTCGATATCACTTCGGTTTCACAAGATAACCTTCTGTCAGTTGCTAGGCACTGTGAGTTTTCTGACAGGAAAACAAGAATCCAGTGGCTAAGCTGACACGGAACTCAACAGACACCCAATTTGATTGGAACACGGTTGTGAGGAACGGTGTGAAACGCCTTCTGTAAATTTATAAATGAGGCATCAATTTTAAGTATCCTTATGTTGTTGTTGTAGTGGTCTTAAGTCCAGAAGGTGGTTTGATGCAGCTCTCCATGCTACTCTATGCTGTGCAAGCTTCGTCATCGTTGACCACGATGGCACCGAAACAGGAACTGTTTCACTGCGGAAAATCGTAACACGGTCCCTGACTTCAGCCGTCGCACGGACGCCAAAATGGAAAATATTGAAATAAACGATATCGGAATTGAAAAACAACTGCTATCACTTAGTAGCGGAAAAGCATCCGGACCAGACGAGATACCCGTAAGATTCTACAGTGATTATGCTAAAGAACTTGCCCCCTTTCTATCAGCAATTTATCGTAGATCTCTGGAAGAACGTAAAGTATCTAGCGACTGGAAGAAAGCGCAGGTCGTTCCCATTTTCAAGAAGGGTCATAAATCAGATGCGAATAATTATAGGCCTATTTCGCTTACGTCAATCTGTTGTAGAATAATGGAACATGTTTTATGTTCTCGTATTATGACGTTCTTAGATAATACAAATCTCCTTCATCATAACCAACATGGATTCCGCAAACAGAGATCATGTGAAACTCAGCTCGCCCTATTTGTCCAAGAAATTCACAGTGCCGTAGACACTGGCGAGCAGATTGATGCCGTATTCCTGGACTTCAGGAAGGCATTTGATACGGTTCCGCACTTACGTTTAGTGAAAAAAATACGAGATTACGGAATATCGGACCAGGTTTGTGATTGGATTCAGGATTTCCTAGAAGAAAGAACACAACATGTCATTCTTAACGGTTCAAAATCTGCAGATGTAGAGGTAATTTCGGGAGTACCGCAAGGAAGCGTGATAGGACCTTTATTGTTTACAATATACATAAATGACTTAGTTGACTACATCGGTAGCTCCGTGAGGTTATTTGCAGATGACACGGTTGTCTACAAGAAAGTAGCAACATCAGAAGACTCGTACGTACTCCAGGAAGACCTGCAGAGGATTAATGAATGGTGCGACAGCTGGCAGCTTTCCCTAAACGTAGATAAATGTAATATAATGCGCATACATAGGGGCAGAAATCCATTCCAGTACGATTATGCCATAGGTGGTAAATCATTGGAAGCGGTAACGACCGTAAAATACTTAGGAGTTACTATCCGGAGCGATCTGAAGTGGAATGATCACATAAAACAAATAGTGGGTAAAGCAGGCGCCAGGTTGAGATTCATAGGAAGAATTCTAAGAAAATGTGACTCATCGACGAAAGAAGTAGCTTACAAAACGCTTGTTCGTCCGATTCTTGAGTATTGCTCATCAGTATGGGACCCTTACCAGGTTGGATTAATAGAAGAGATAGACATGATCCAGCGAAAAGCAGCGCGATTCGTCATGGGGACATTTAGTCAGCGCGAGAGCGTTACGGAGATGCTGAACAAGCTCCAGTGGCGGACACTTCAAGAAAGGCGTTACGCAATACGGAGAGGTTTATTATCGAAATTACGAGAGAGCACATTCCGGGAAGAGATGGGCAACATATTACTACCGCCCACATATATCTCGCGTAATGATCACAACGAAAAGATCCGAGAAATTAGAGCAAATACGGAGACTTACAAGCAGTCGTTCTTCCCACGCACAATTCGTGAATGGAACAGGGAAGGGGGGATCAGATAGTGGTACAATAAGTACCCTCCGCCACACACCGTAAGGTGGCTCGCGGAGTATAGATGTAGATGTAGATGTAGATGTAGTAACAACTGCAACCTACATCCTTCTGAATCTGCTTAGTGTATTGATCTCTTGTTCTACCTCTACGATTTTTACCCTCCACGATTGCCTCCAATACTAAATTGGTGATTCCTTGATGCCTCAGAACGTGTCCTACCAATCGGTCCCTTCTTTTAGTCAGGTTGTGCCACAATTTCCTCTTCTCCCCAATTCTACTCAGTACCTCCCCATCAGTTACGTGATCAACCCATCTAATCTTCAGCATTCTTTTGCAGCACCACATTTCGAAAGCTTCTATTCTCTTCTTGTCTAAACTATTTATCGTCCATGTTTCACTTCCATATATGGCTATGCTCCAAACAAATATTTTCAGAAACGTCTTCCAGAGAAATCTATACTCGATGTTAACAAACTTCTCTTATCCAGAAAGGCTTTCCATGCCATAGCCAGTCTACATTTTATGTCCTCTCTACTTCGACCATCATCAGTTATTTTGCTCCCCAAATAGTAAAGCTCATCTACTACTTTAAGTGTCTCATTTCTTAATCTAATTTCCTTGGCATCACCTGATTTATTTCGGCTACATTCCGTTATCCTCGATTTGATTTGTTGATGTTCATCTTATATACTGTACATACCGTTCAACTGCTCATCCAGGCCGTTTGCTGTCTCTGACAGATTTAAAATGTCATCAGCAAACCTCTAAGTTTTTATTTCTTCTCCGTGGATTTTAATTCCTACCCCAAATTTTTCTTTTGTTTCCCTTACTGCTTGCTCTATATACAGATTGAATAGAATCGTGATAGGCTACAACCCTGTCTTACTACCTTCTCAACCACAGCTTCCCTTTCATGCCCCCTTTACTCTTATTACTGCCTTCTGGTTTCTGTGCGAATTGTATATAGCCTTCCGCTCCTTTTATTTTACCTCTGCCACCTTCAGAATTTGAGAGTATTCCAGCGAACATTGTCAAAGTTTTCTCCAAGTCTACAAATGCTAAAAACGTAGGTTTGGTTTTCCTTAATCTATCTTCTAAGATAAGTCATAGGGTCAGTATTGCCTTGCATGTTCCAACATTTTACGGAATCCAAACTGTTGTTCCCCGAGGTCGGCTTGTACCAGTTTTTCCATTCGTCTGTAAAGAATTAGTGTCACTATTTTGCAGCCGTGCCTTATCAAAGTGATAGTTCGGTAATTTTCTCAACTTTCAACAGCTGCTTTCTTTGGGATGGAATTATTATCTTCTTCTTGAAGTCTGAGGGTATTTCGCCCGCCTCACACAGCTTGCTCATCAGACGGTAGAGTGTTGTCAGGGTGGCTCTCTCAGGGCTATCAGCAGTTCTAATGGAATATTGTCTACTCCGGGGGCCTTGTTTCCACTTAGATCTTTCAGTGCTCTGTCAAATTCTTCACGCAGTATAATATCTCCCATTTCATGTTCACCTACGTCCTCTTCCACTTCCATAATATTGCCCTCAAGTACATCGCCCTTGTATAGACTCTCTATATACTCCTGCCACCTATCTGGTTTCCCTTCTTTGGTTGGGTCTGGTTTTCCATCTGAGATCTTGATATTCATACAAGTGGTTCTCTTTTCTCCAAAGATCTCTTTCATTTTCCTGTAGGCAGTATCTATCTTACCCCTAGTGATATATGCCTTTACATCCATACATTTATCCTGCTGCCATCTCTGCTTAGCCATTTTACACTTCCTGTCAACCACATTTTTGAGACGGTTGTATTCCTTTTCGCCTGCTTCATTTACCGCATTTTTATATTTGTTCCTTTAAGCAATTAAATTCAATATCTTTTCTGTTAACCAAGGATTTCTATAAGCCCTCGTCTTTTTACCTACTGCCTTCACTATTTCACCTCTCAAAGCTACCCATTCCTCTACTGTATCTCTTTCCCCTTTTTTTGTCAATCGCTCCTAATTCCCTGTCCGAAACTTTCTGTCACCTCTGGTTCTTTCAGTTTATCCAGGTCCCATCTCCTAAAATTCCTACCTTTTTGCACTCTGCTGTCCATAACCAATAAATTGTGGTCAGAATCCACATCGGCCCCTGGAAATGCCTTACAATTTAAAACTTGCTTCCTGGTAATAACATTCTTTAATTCGTATGATTAAAGAGCCAGAAGTGTTCCACAAGATTAGTTAGAAACAGAAAGTTGTGAACATTTATGATAGGTATATCTGTGTCATAGCGAAATACTGAGGTACACTGTAAGCTGAGTTTCACACGTATGCACCAGACCGGAACGGTCTACAAGCGGTCTGCGTGCAGATCGCTCTGGTTGACATGGAGTGGCTGGACCTGGTTCAGTGCAGCCAAATTGACAGCAAAGCGGCTGCCGTTCCCCACAGAGAGCAGACACGGGCGGCGGGTTTGCGCCGGTGGCGGCGATGTTTGCGGCGCAGCGCGCTGAGTGGAGGTGCCTGCTAGCTGCGCGGCTGCGGCTGCGGCTGTGGTCGGCCCCAGGAGCCGGCGCTCTAATTGCCGCAGTCGCCTCTAACCAGCAGCGGAGGCCCGCCGACCGCAAAGTGGCTCTGCCGACTCCTCCAGCCTCCGAAATTCACAAGCCGATGGCAAGTAAACATCTGGCTGAAAAACTAGTCGGAAAGAAACCGACAATCTGAACGTTGTGTAATACACATATTATAATTACACTGAGGGCATTACCAGTGCTGCAGTGCGGATTGTATGCTTTACGGGATGCTGAAACATCGTAGATATTTGTTTATTTACGACGTGTTCCATTACACACTATTTGTAATACCACATGTAAGTATTTATTGTGTGTGTGTGGGGGGGGGGGGGGGGGGTGCGTGTAATGTAATGTTTGTGTTGCATGATAATGATGGAGATGAGAGAAGGGTCTGGTACCGCGCTCGGCGGGTTTTAAATCCGCACCAGATGTCACGGACCTCGATTACAACTAGAGGTCTCTACAGCCGTCGCACCGTAACCCGTGGCTGCGCAAGTTCCTGGCTCACGTATAACGTGAGGGTGACACAGTAGGGCACGTGGCCCCAGCAGCCAATAGCGACGTGTCGTATCCTGTATATGGGCGCCTGCCTCTCGCTCAGATAGGCTTCTACCTCACCATTTATGGCCGTCCTATCCACCTCACTCCTACCCTCAAATACCTTGGCCTCACCCTCGACCACCACCTCACCTGGAATTCCCAATCTCCTTACCATCCAACACAAAGCTCACAACAGACCACCTCCTGAAACTCCTGTCCGGCCGGAGATCGGGTCTGCATCCTTCACATCTACTAATTCTTGACCCGCCCCGTCCTCTCTTACGCCAGTGTGGCTTGGATTTCCGCCCCTCCCAGGTTCCACAAATCCCTCCAAATCCTCGAACGCCTTGCACTCCGCCTCGCCTGCCGCATCCGCCTTCCGTCCCCCATGCGCATCTTCTACGACCTCATCCCCGTCCCCCACCTTCTCCTTATCCTTGAACACATCCGCACTCTATATATTGTCCGCCGCATTGATCTCCCTCACCCCCTGGTGTCTCCCTTCCTCTCCACCCTCAGCCTGTTGCCACGCCTTTACCATTGTGTTCCACCCTCTCTCCATCTCCACACCCTCCGCCTCCTTTCCCAACGCAACTTCCACCATCTACCCCTCCCGGATGATGAGCTTCGCCTTGACATCTACCCTTCCTACCAACTCTAACCCCATCTTCCTCCTGCCTCCTCCTCAGGGCTCCCTCTCCTCCCACTCCCTTCTCCTGAGCGGCTTTCCCCACCTACTCCCCTTCCCTCTGATTTGCTCCCCTTCAGTGTCTCTGCACTTCCCCCTGCCTTGTCTTCCCTCTTCATTTCCTGCCCCACCAGTCTCTGGCCTCTTGGTGTGCCCACTGATGCCCCTACTCTCTTCATCCCACCACCTCCCCTACTACACCTTGCTCCCCCCTCCTTTTCCATCGCCAGCAGGTGTGGCCGAGCGGTTCTAGGCGCTTCAGTCTGGAGCCTCGCGACCGCTATGGTCGCAGGTTCGAACCCAGCCTCTGGCATCGATATGTGTGATATCCTTAGGTTAGTTAGGTTTACGTAGTTCTAAGTTCTAGAAGCATAAAAGAAGGTTGTATACATGGAAGAATCCTGGAGATACTAAAAGGTATCAGGTAGATTATATAATGGTAAGACAGAGATTTAGGAACCAGGTTTTAAATTGTAAGACATTTCCAGGGGCAGATGTGCACTCTGACCACAATCTATTGGTTATGAACTGTAGATTAAAACTGAAGAAACTACAAAAAGGTGCTAATTTAAGGAGATGGGACCTGGATAAACTGACTAAACCAGAGGTGGTAGAGAGTTTCAGGGAGAGCATAAAGGAACAACTGACAGGATTGGGGGAAAGAAATACAATAGAAGAAGAATGGGTAGCTCTCAGGGATGAAGTAGTGAAGGCAGCAGACGATCAAGTAGGTAAAAAGACGAGGGGTAATAGAAATCCTTTGGTAACAGAAGAAATATTGAATTTAATTGATGAAAGAAGAAAATACAAAAATGCAGTAAATGAAGGAGGCAAATAGGAATACAAAGGTTATAAAATAAATAAAAATAAAATGGAATAAAATATTAATGATTAATTATTCTGTATGTATGATGATTGGTTGTAATTGGTATTTGCTTATCTGGAACGTGGACGTTTAATTATTCGGTATCAGACGCTTGACAATGGCTATTTGGAAAAGGCAATGTAACTCGTAGTTGACCGTGAAAGAAAACTGAAATAATCGGACTTCGTAATTAAATCGTTTCCAAAGACTGCTGCGGTAGGTACGGACTCATGATCTAATCTCAATATTACAATGATTTGGCAGCCATGCCAATACGTCGTACAGAGGTGATTGTCTACTAAACATAAAAAAGTTACACAGTTAGTTAAATCAGATATATTCAATGAAATAGCCTACAGTTCATAATCCTACTTACTTTTATAAATATAAATTCATTACAGAATCGAGTGCCTAGTGTGGTTGCAACTCGCAGTATTCTTCTATAACATGAAAATATGGCGGTGTGCCAGACAATAAAATAAAATACGTGCTTCTCGCACCACTTCTACCTGAGCTCTCCCTTCTCTTAATCAAACATAAGAGTAACGTAATTATTCTTTTGTCTTTATCAGCGACACAGCGCTGCAGTTGTGTGCCATAGGCTTTATTTATTAGTCACTGATTATTTATTTAATTAATATTTCGCGTTTCCGTGGAAACTCACGCTCGGCACGCAAATGTGCCTTTATATTGCCCCCTGAATTGCGAGGCGAAAGGACACACCTGCAGGCGAGCAATTCACCTAAAGGCACAAGTAAATCTAAGTTATCTACAACTATTCACATGATTTACATTACACACATTATACACATTATATACAAAATTTGAATGAAGCGGGTGCGCCGTAAAAGTTCTTATGTTGGCAGATAGAGTGCGCGCATGCGCAGAAGCGTCTGTGTGACTCCGGCAGTGCCGTTATATCATACAGTTAGATCACGCGGCACAGTAATGCAGTTCATATTGTTCGTGTGCGCGCGTATCTTAGTCGTTGCACAAAGAAAATATTCAACCAAGATTACATATGAAGACTACATTCTATAACAGGTAACTTAGTTTTAAATTTACAATATTTGTTATATCACAATACAACTCAGATTGTTGAATGTTCTTAGTTACATAGTATTGTTTTGAAATACTTCAAAGAAAAATGTCCGTATGTTTCAGGTGCGTCGACCTATTCACATCGTGTCGTTATTACAGTTCATATTCATCTGCTGCACAATAATTTTTTCACAGGTTAGTATCATCGTTGTATAACAACGTGATTAAAACATAAGCGTGTCCATTTCCATTTCCATTATAGTCGTTGTGATGCAGTTCGTTGTGACAAAAAGGCATTGTTTATTACAGATCTGACGTGACCCGTTAGTAATTGGTCCACGTGCAGTTCGTTTTTTACATTCCGTGGAAGCTTGGTTGCAGAACCTCGGACGGCACATAGCTGGCGTGGATCCTTGGACAGTCCAGGTAAGAGTGTCCGTCACATTTCGAGAACATTTCATTCCCTGAAGTTCCAACCAAAATTCTTCCACCCGTCGTGTTGTTTTCTGGACAGGCACTTTGTGTCCGTTTAATCCAGTTAACATCTTGAAGTTAGGTACTGTAGTATTGTCACTAGACGATGCACGAATTATGCACTTCACATTTTCAGTTTTTTGCTGAATATAGCTCACCTAAATGTTCGTAGTTATTAATCAAAGAAATGGTTCATCGCGTTTACATAGGTACGATGCATAATGAATGTCATTAACAGTTTCTTTCACATAGGTTTCTGCGTAGTTGCAGAGTTAGTAATGTTCATTAATGTCCGTGAACAATGGTTCACTATGCAATGTCCTTTTGGCACTCGTTTTGTTCAAATTTCTTTTACATAGTAACAGTTACATTATACATCATTGAAAGAGAAGAAAAAAAATATAAGTAATCATACATACACACGTCACATATTTTCTTAGCATAAACATAATACAGTTGCACATAAACATGTTTACATCATTATTACATAGCTATGGGTTATTACATTGTGTCACATTTGATTACATGAATTGCAGATAATTACGTCGTCTTTAAGGGTTTTGCTGGGATTTTATGGATGTTTATTTTGTGATGTCATCTGAAATTAAGATAGGTTAGACACAACATTCATTACATCAGTAGGCAAGACCAGGCATTTTCACTACTCAATAAATATTCAAAATAGTAAGAGAGAAAATGTTTGATTCCTCGCGTTTTGTGCGTGTGTGTATAGTGTCTGTGTGGCCTTGACTACTGATAGATGCTTTTCGTGTTGAGAGATGTGCGTCTAATCTATTTCTGAAAGTAAAAGTTCGCTTCACAGATGACGTCTGTCGGTTCGTCAGGTGTCACACCAAGTCAGTGATACCCACAGTCACAAATGTTCCGTGAATAAATTAATATATCATTCACTGCTACGTAAACATAAATTTTATTTTAATATTCCGTCTTCCAGGTGGTGGCGCGCGCTGAAAGAAGAGTTCTTCTGCCTTCAACTGCGTCACTGGAACCGCTGAAATGAAAATTTCTATACTACTTACTATCTGTGTTGTAGCAACTGAGTTTTTGGAGTTGCTTAGCAATGTTTTGATGGATGTGACTTTGACATTATTCCGCATGAAATGCTCTAAGATCTCGGTGTGCGTGTAGCCCAATAATTTTGTTAGTTCTACGATGTTGTAACAAATACGCACCAGGATGCGGTATGTTAACAATTATATAAGGTCCTTCATATAGCAGACGCCACTTAGCGTTGCGTCGTTTGAGTGCTACAGATTTATGATGAGTACGAAGTAGTACAAGCATTCCTACCTCGAATTTTTGTTTTCTTTTTATTATGTTTCTGTGATGTTTGTTTCGTATCTGTGCGTGATGTGTCAGCGTAGTCAAAACTTCTTTTATTTTCTGTTCAGGTGTGATTTCCTTGTCTGACAACTTAGGTAATGGTTCTATCCACTGATCGTTCTGTTTGCAATTGAACATGATCTCGTTAGGTGTGTAATTTGTATCGTAAATATTTAAGTTATTGTGTACGTCTTCGAAAAGACTTACGTAGGACACCCAATTAGTATGTTTTGATGAAATATAGGTCCTCATGAATCGGTTTAATTCTCGGAAAAGTCTCTCAGTCGCGTTACATTGTGGACTAAACTTTGAAATAGATATACTTTTAATGTTATTGTCCTTCAAGAAATTTCTCCATTTGTACCCAGAGTAGTATGCTGCATTATCTGACAGAATTGCTTTAGGTTTTCCCACGTGCGTCAGGTAATCACTTGAGAATCTTCGTATTATAGCACTTGCAGTGGCGGATTTTAAAGCATAAAGTTTTACATGTTTAGAAAATATATCGTAAAAAGCCAAGATATATTTGACGCCTCCAGAGCTTGCTGGATGCGGTCCACTGATGTCAGTACACAGAATTTCCAGGGGTTTACTGGGTAAAATAGAATGTAAGTCTGTCTTTGTGGATAAATTCTGAGGTTTTGATTTTTGACATATGACACATGTTTTCAGTTCCCTGTAAATTTTTCTTCTCATATTGCTAAAATAACAGTATGTGCTGAGCTTTGCTAAACACTTCTTCGTCCCATAATGACCCCAAACTAAGTGTGTGTGCCAAATTAGATTACGTTCAGACTCTTTGGGAATGCATACACACCAGTTAGTAGCATTTGAATGTCGGCGATAAAATAACACATCATTGTGTAACTTGTAATACTTAGTCAAAGGATGATTGTGTTTTTCTACCAGTAATGTTATTATCTTATACCAGTGAGGATCAGATTTTTGTAATTTAGCCATGTTTCTGCACATATCAATATAATATTGGTGATACTGCTTGTCTTGCATTAAGAGAATCCTGTAGTCATTTATATTTTCTAAGTCACTGTTGGTTTCATTCATACCTTGTGGAAGTCTAGACAAAGCGTCGGCAATGGTGTTGTCCTTTCCTTTTATGTACTTAATTTCAAAAGAGTAGTTCTGAAGTGTAACTGCCCATCGTGATAGTCTAGGATGTACAAGTTTACAAGTTAACAAAAATGTCAGGGCCTGGTGGTCGGTATAAATTACTGTATGTTTTCCAAATAAATAATAATTGAATTTCTTGAATGCCCATACTATGGAAAGTGTTTCTAACTCAGTAGTGGAGTATGTACGCTCACATTCAGATAGAGTACGACTCGCAAACCCAATAATTCTTATCTGTTCCTTATCTTTATTCTTTACAACTTGAAATAAGCAACATCCCAAACCAGTACGTGAAGCGTCACAAGTCATACAAAAATCTAAATTGAAATCTGGATGGCTCAATAAGTTTGCATTCACTAAAGCATGTTTAATTGTATTAAAGTCATTCTGGCACTGTTCCGACCAGATCCAAACTTGATTCTTTCTGAGTAGATTTAGCAGATGTTTACTGTTCAAAAGTGGTTGTGGCAAAAAACGTCTGAAAAATGAACATAGCCCAAGGAATGATTTTAACTGCTTTTTAGTTCGAGGACTAGGAAAGTTTCTGATAGCATCTAATTTACTGGGATCAGGACGTATGCCCTGTGAATTAATGATATGTCCTAAATATTTTATCTGACTGCAACCGAACTTTGATTTTCTAAGATTGGCTGTGACTCCAGCTTGTGCAAATTTTTCTAAAATTCTTTGAAGTGTGTCAAGGTGTTCATTCCAAGACTGTGTAGCTATCAGTATATCATCAACATAGTGTGTGACTGTCTCAACTAAATCATCGCCAAGCACGGTATCCAGGGCTGTAATGAATACCCCAGAACTGACATTCAGTCCGAAAGGTAGAACACAAAACTGATAGGTTCGCCCCCCGAACATAAATGCAGTATATTTCCGAGAATCAGGAGTGATACTCACCTGCCAAAATGAATTAGCGAGATCTATTGTGGAAAAATACTTTGCATCTAGAAATTTCTGTAATTGCTCTTCTAAATTTTCGGGTTTTGTGTGAACTGGTAAAATTATTTCATTAATTGCTCGTGCGTCTAACACTAACCTGATGCTTCCATTTGATTTTTTGACAACAAGTAGAGGACTACAGTAAGGTGAGGTGGATGGTTCAATGACCTTCCAGTCTAACATTTGTTTTAATTCTTGCCACACAGCAGGTCGTTGAGATAACGGTACGTTATATGTCTTGTGGTAGAAGATCTTGTGAGGCTTAACTTCAATCTTGTACGCATACGTGTTGATAACACCTATTCGTTTGGCAAAAACTTGTAAATATTTGGATAACACTTCCTGTAGTTTTATACGTTCATGTGCACTGAGAGCTGTAGCTTCATTTATCTTATGATCAAGCAATGTTTTCAAGTCCATTAGCTCTGTGTCAAATGAGTGTGTGTGCGTGTCTTGAATGTCATTGTCAAGTACTAACTGAACCTTGTACCCTGTACAGTGTTTGTCATGCTTTAGAGTTCTCCTGTCCAAATCAATAATAATTACACTGCCTTTATCATTTAAAATACATTTACCTTTGGAGAAGTCTATAATGCAGTCCTTCTCGCTCATAATATCTATTCCTAATATGCAATTTGTCACAAGGTTTTGTACAACCAGGAATGGCCATTGTACGGTTCCATTACCTATTTTAATGTTTACAAAAACTTGCTTCGTAACCCTACATGACTTATTACCTAGTGCAGTAGTTATTTTACAGTTTTGGGCAGGAAACTCAGGCACAGGTTCCAATTCACACATCTTTTTATAGAAATTAAAAGACAAAACGCTCACAGCTGCACCTGTATCTAGAATAATAGTAGTTGGAATCCCACCTACTACACCAGTAGTAGATGCCAAAACAATTTCGTTTGTGTTTGAACGACATTGTGTACTGTCTTGTAAAAGTTCATCTGATATATTGTTATTGTGGTTGTATCTTATAAATAAAACAGGTAATTTTTGTTTAGAATTATTCGGCATATCATTATTCTGATGTTCAACTGTGGTGTCAAATAACTGATTAACATTGAAGTCGCCCCCCGAGAATTCCTCAGCCACGACCTGGGGCATAGAAGTGACTGTTTCTAGTTTGTTGGATTAGCATTTGTACTAGGTACTGACACAGATTGAGGTTGTGTGTCAGGTGTCATTTCTATTATATTCACATTCGGATATTGCCTATTGTGATCAAACTTTTGCGGTTGTTGTTGCTGTTGCGCATTATAACTTACCTGTCGGTCATAAGGTATGCTCCAATTTTGTCCTGGTGGCTGCTGTGGTAAAGCTGTGTTTGAATGAAAGTACTGATCGTTACGAGTCCAGCCTTGACGCTGTCTTGGCTCGTAGTTATTATTACTTCTGTTTCTGTTTGTGTTTTTGTTGTTGCCTATGTATCCGTTGTTACCGTTGTAGTTATTACCGCAGTGCCTTTTGTATGGATTGCCGCATGAAGTGTTATTACTGTTGTAACTATTGTTTGTATTGGAATACGCGTGTTGATTTTGATTTCCGTATTGAGACGGCATGTGAGTTTGCTGTTTTTGTTGTACCGCGTATCCAACTGTGGGCGCGCCAGAATTGAGTTGGCAAGCCTGCATGTTTTGCATTCCACTAGTGTAAACATTGTGGCTGCTGTTTTGCCGCGCGAAGCGCTGATCTTCAAGTAACATGTCAACCGAATCTAAAGCTGTTAAAAAATAATCTGAATCGTCATCCGGGATATGTAGGAGTTTTTCTTTAATGTTGAAAGGCAATTTGGCCTTCAACGCACGGAGTATATCGCGTGTTGCGACTGGTTCGTCTAAAAAGTGTCCCATGTTCAAGTATTTTTCAAAATATCGGCGTAAGTTGCCATTTTTACTGTTAAAAGTTTCAGGTTCTAGAATTTGTCTTCTGAGTCGCTCCTGGACGGATTGCGACCAGAATTTGTTCAGAAAAGCACGCTCAAACTCACTGTACGTGGTACATACGTCAGCTTGACTGTATGCCCAGACAGCTGCATCGCCTTGGATGTAACCGACAATATATGAAATCTTTTTCCGGTCACTCCAAGTGCGTGGAAATGCGTTACTAAAAGATTTAAGAAAAATCACCGGATGAATGGTTCGTTTTTCTGGGATAAAAATCTGAAATTGCCTGTGTTTCATTAAGCTTTCTTCTTCCTTTGCATTGTGATATGGATTTATTCCACTGTAATTACTGCTATGTTCAGCTGGCGAGTAATTACAATAATGTTGCTGTGGTTTACCATGATAATAGCTTGTGTTTGTGTTTGCACCTCGTGGTATGTGTTGTAGTCGTGGTGTGTTTTGTTCTTGTGTGTTTGTCGTGTGCGGTATGTGTGTGTCATACTCGAATGTATATTGGTTCCTGAACTGTACATTTTGACTGATATTTTCGTTACATTCAGACTGTGGTCGATCGGTGAATTGTGTCATTGGTCCAGTGACGGATTGTACTGCGTCACTGATCAGCTGTTTGTTATTAGTAATGTATTGCGCGACGGAGTCGTGCACAATTGTTGGTAAATTTTCACGTAGGCATCTATCAAAATGTTTGTCTTTGTTCACTACCCAATCATGAAATTCTTTATTAATGTTTTGAAAATGAGCTGTAGCATCAGATTGTAAGATGTCAGTCAGGTGCTGTTCAACATTGTCAAATTTATTCTGTACGTCAGTAATTCGTTTTTCAAGGTTGTCGTGTACTGAAGGATATGTTTGAATTTGTTCAGTAAGAACTTCACACGTGACATTAAGATTTTTTACTTGTGTCTGTAAAAGTGCTACGTCAGTTGTAGTCTTTTCTTGTGTCGTATTAAGCTGGGAAAATTTAGTACTGAGTTCAGTCATCTGTTTGGTCAGTGTGGCGTCTATAAGTTCCACACGTTTACATAAAGTGTCATTACTCGTCTTGAGTGCTATGAGGTCAGATTTAATTTCGTCATTTTGTGTCTGTAAGGTTGCCATGTTTTCGGCGTTCTGTTTCATTATCATTTGTAACATGTCGGCAATGTTTACCGTTTGCAACGTCTGTGCCCGCGCCGCGTCAATAGACGTGACGTCATGCATTAACATGGGCTCTGACTGAGACTTTGAAATTTTTGTGGTGGACGGCCTATTGTCAAAATTTCCGTCAACACTTGCGTCAATGTTTGATAAATCGTCACTACCGGTTGCTGTCGTAAAGTCATTTTCTAACATTTGTCTCTCGTCCGAGTCGGATTGTGTCTGAATAGTACGTCTTTGCTGTTCCATTTTTGCGTATTGATTTCTAGTCATTACCATGCCACACGTGATTTATGTTTCAAGAAAATATTTGACACTGATTTTAAAATGAAATTCAGTTGAGCATGAATCGCTCGTAGCAACAATGGCTGTCCCGTTAATTTAAAAATATAAACTGAATTTGAGATTATTGGTAATGGCTGCTGGCCATGTTACATCATATCGTACAGAAGTCGGCCATATTGTACACTCGTGTATTTGTATTGTTGGATACGTTATTGTTTAGGGAAAAGTGCTAAGAATGAAATTTGTTACTGAAAACTGTTATGCGCGAAAGAAACACTACAGAATTCTGAAAACTGTTATGCGCGAAAGAAACACTACAGAATTTACTGAAAAGCTAATACACTGAATTATACGTCTGGTCAAGCCTGCTAATGCAAAGATGCTGCGTCTTACCTTATTTTGCTGGAAGCTTCATTGCGTCTTCCGGCAAAACTTTAGAATTGGAAAATATCTTCAGATTTTCATTATCTCTCATACATTCACGTCCAGGTCCAGAAAGTTGATTTTTGACATGAAACAAAAAGAACAATGTAACAAATGACAAAATAACAAGTCCTGTCACGGTCGCCAATATAAAATAAATAAAAATAAAATGGAATAAAATATTAATGATTAATTATTCTGTATGTATGATGATTGGTTGTAATTGGTATTTGCTTATCTGGAACGTGGACGTTTAATTATTCGGTATCAGACGCTTGACAATGGCTATTTGGAAAAAGCAATGTAACTCGTAGTTGACCGTGAAAGAAAACTGAAATAATCGGACTTTGTAATTAAATCGTTTCCAAAGACTGCTGCGGTAGGTACGGACTCATGATCTAATCTCAATATTACAATGATTTGCCAGCCATGCCAATACGTCGTACAGAGGTGATTGTCTACTAAACATAAAAAAGTTACACAGTTAGTTAAATCAGATATATTCAATGAAATAGCCTACAGTTCATAATCCTACTTACTTTTATAAATATAAATTCATTACAGAATCGAGTGCCTAGTGTGGTTGCAACTCGCAGCATTCTTCTATAACATGAAAATATGGCGGTGTGCCAGACAATAAAATAAAATACGTGCTTCTCGCACCACTTCTACCTGAGCTCTCCCTTCTCTTAATCAAACATAAGAGTAACGTAATTATTCTCTTGTCTTTATCAGCGACACAGCGCTGCAGTTGTGTGCCATAGGCTTTATTTATTAGTCACTGATTATTTATTTAATTAATATTTCGCGTTTCCGCGGAAACTCACGCTCGGCATGCAAATGTCCCTTTATAAGGTCTCAAAAATGAGATCGACAGGAAGTGCAAAATGGCTAAGCAGGGATGGCTAGAGGACAAATGTAAGGATGTAGAGGCTTATCTCACTAGGGGTAAGATAGATACTGCCTACAGGAAAATTAAACAGACCTTTGGAGAGAAGAGAACCACTTGTATGAATATCAAGAGCTCAGATGGAAACCCGGTTCTAAGCAAAGAAGGGAAAGCAGAAAGGTGGAAGGAGTATATAGAGGGTTTACACAAGGGTGATGTACTTGAGGACAATATTAAGGAAATGGAAGAGGATGTAGATGAAGACGAAATGGGAGATAAGATACTGCGTGAAGAGTTTGACAGAGCACTGAAAGACCTGAGTCGAAACAAGGCCCTGGGAGTAGACAACATTCCAGTAGAACTACTGATGGCCTTGGGAGAGCCAGTCCTGACAAAACTCTACCATCTGGTGAGCAGGATGTACGAGACAGGCGAAATACCCTCAGGCTTCAAGAATAATATAATAATTCCAATCCCAAAGAAAGTAGGTGTTGACAGATGTGAAAATTACCCGCCGGCCGCGGTGGTCTCGCGGTTCTAGGCGCGCAGTCCGGAACCGTGCGACTGCTGCGGTCGCAGGTTCGAATCCTGCCTCGGGCATGGATGTGTGTGATGTCCTTAGGTTAGTTAGGTTTAAGTAGTTCTAAGTTCTAGGGGACTGATGACCGCAGCAGTTGAGTCCCATAGTGCTCAGAGCCATTTGAAAATTACCGAACTATCAATTTAATAAGTCACAGCTGCAAAATACTAATGCGAATTCTTTACAGACGAATGGAAAAACTGGTAGAAGCGGACCTCGGGGAAGATCAGTTTGGATTCCGTAGAAATGTTGGAACACGTGAGGCAATACTAACCTTACGACTTATCTTAGAAGAAAGATTAAGAAAAGGCAAACCTACGTTTCTAGCATTTGTAGACTTAGAGAAAGCTTTTGACAAGGTTAACTGGAATTTCTCTTTCAAATTCTGAAGGTGGCAGGGGAAAAATAGAGGGAGCGAAACGCTA
This sequence comes from Schistocerca nitens, assembly GCF_023898315.1. Classification (NCBI taxonomy): domain Eukaryota; kingdom Metazoa; phylum Arthropoda; class Insecta; order Orthoptera; family Acrididae; genus Schistocerca; species Schistocerca nitens. Next base: position 446,983,180 of record NC_064615.1, read on the forward strand.
TTTACAATTTGTACAGAAACCAGATGGCAGTTATAAGAGTCGAGGGGCATGGAAGGGAAGTAGTGGTTGGGAAGGGAGTGAGACAGGGTTGTAGCCTCTCCCCGATGTTATTCAATCTGTATATTGAGCAAGCAGTAAAGAAAAAAAAAAAAATTCGGAGTAGGTATTAAAATCCATGGAGAAGAAATAAAGACTTTGAGGTTCGCCGATGACATTGTAATACTGTCAGAGACAGCACAGGACGTGGAAGTGCAGTTGAACGAAATGGACAGTGTCTTAAAAGGAGGATATGAGACGAACATCAACAAAAGCAAAACGAGGATAATGGAATGTAGTCAAATTAAATCGGGCGATGCTGAGGGAATTAGATTAGGAAATGAGACACTTAAAGTAGTAAAAGAGTTTTGCTATTTGGGGAGCAAAATAACTGATGATGGCCGAAGTAGAGAGGATATAAAATGTAGACTGGCAATAGCAAGGAAAGCATTTCTGAAGAAGAGAAATTTGCTAACATCGATTATAGATTTAAGTATCAGGAAGTCGTTTCTGAAAGTGTTTGTGAGGTGTGTGGCCATGTACGGAAGTGAAACATGGACGATAAATAGTTTGGACAAGAAGAGAATAGAAGCTTTCGAAATGTGGTGCTACAGAAGAATGCTGAAGATTAGATGGGTAGATCACATAACTAATGAGGAGGTATTGAATAGAATTGGGGAGAAGAGGAGTTTGTGGCACAACTTGACAAAAAGAAGGGACCGGTTGGTAGGACATGTTTTGAGGCATCAAGCGATCACAAATTTGGCATTGGAGGGCAGCGTGGAGGGTAAAAATCGTAGAGGGAGACCAAGGGATGAATACACTAGGCAGATTCAGAAGGATGTAGGTTGCAGTAAGTACTGGGAGATTAAGAAGCTTGCACAGGATAGAGTAGCATGGAGAGCTGCATCAAACCAGTCTCAGGACTGAAGACCACAACAACAAAAACAAGTTCTAGGGGACTGATGACCTCAGATGGTAAGTCCCATAGTGCTCAGAGCCATTTTGAACCTTTTCCATCCTTTCCGGCCTCTCCCTCGGCAGGTCCCACCGGGCAGTTTTATTCTTCATCATGTGTGCTCCGAGTGGGTTTAAAGTATGCTGTTCTAGAGTGTTTTTAATGCTGTGGGCGATTTTTAACCTGTGCGTGTGCCTTCAGCGTTTTCTTTGTGTTTTAAAAATCGCCAACTGTGTTTTTTAACTTTATGTCGACTTTTTTAATTGTCAGCCCCCATGAAAGTCTCCATGTCAGTGTATTTTTACCTCCATTATCTTGTCTTACTCTGTATTATGCCCCCCTTTTTTTATCGTCTTATATGTAACATTTTATTCTTGTATTAATTGTCTTGTCACTCAGCTGAAGAGCTGCGGATTGTGCCACTGACAGCCCTCCCTTGCCCATATGGGGCAGGGGAATGAAATCACAATAAAGAAAAAAAGAAAGAAAAGCTCAGCTAGGCAGTCTGAAATCCTCGGAGTATATCGACACCTCGACAACAGACAGCGCGTTTACAGTACTTTGTTTTCGTTACTAGTGGACGTTGTGGATTCGTTTGGTTGTCTCTTGTCACCCCGTGGCTTCTTGCATGTTGTCGTCGAAAATTCTTGCTCGGTCGTCCGTCGTTGTTCGTTTCCGTCGTCTCCCGTTCGTTTGTTGTTCGCGGGCCGCTCCCGTTTGGTCCCGCCGCGCTTCGTTCTCGGCAACCAGGATGAAAACTGGCGCCGGCATATAATTTACTCCTCGCGAATAGCACCAAGGAGGTTGCAAAGCTTAACGTCCTTATCCTACGGACGAATAACCATCAACAGTGTCAGATCCCCTCTCCCATCATGAGACACTGCTGATAGGTTTGTTATTTAAAACAGGTGCTCAGAACCTTACGCCACCACCTCTCCTCCCCTTGTCGGCCACTACCGGCAGTGAAAATCTTTTTCATCGCTAGAATACGAACGCTTTACCCCCGGGACTAGCTCCTCCCCACAAGCGTGCGTTAGAAACCTCAGCCACGGACGCGGACTAAAATAGTAGGTGCCTTCATTAATCGGTGCGCTTGAGGAAAAAATAACGGCTTCATTTCCCGCCACCAAGTGAAAATATGGCGTTGTAAGAAGTCAGACTGTGAAATGTTTCCTGTTTTGATATCAGTACGCTGTTTGTCGCTTGGTGACGCGTGTTGATTATTTTTTTGAAGCGACTCTTGCTTTAAAGGGATAACAAGATCGAAGTTTTTCTTACGAAACGCAATACTTGATGGAAAGAAGGACCGTGCTCTGCTGCTGAATTTGTTCTACCGGAACGGCAGCAGTAGCAGAGCTGCATTGAGGGGATATCACTGACAGCTGCGAAGCGGCCCTAAGTTAATAACTGAACTAAATAAAGTGATCAAGAAATTTGAAGAAACAGTCGAATTAGGTGGTTCAGCAGGGAGAGGGAGTCGGCCGTTCCCATGGCAGTTGTTGATGAAATTGCTGTGGCTATAGCCGACCGTGCAGCAGGTGCCTCCCCTTTTCCTACAGACAAACCACCTTCTCACTGTTTACAGTGCCATATTTTCACTTCATGGCAGAAACTGGAACGATTATTTTTTAGCATACCCGCGACCGCACCGATTAATGAACACACCTACAAAGTTTCTGCATCTTGCGACGTATACAGCCCGCATTACAGCACTTGGAACAACTTCAGTTTAATTACGGCTACCTAGTACTACATTTTCCAATTTTCTTTTTTTATCTTGTCAGATTTTATGGCAAAATATTTTTGCTGTATTTCGAAGCATTTCATTTTATTTTCTTTATTACTCATTTATAGTGAAAGGAACCTTGTAATGAATTTGAGGATCGTTGGTACTTGTAGTAAAATGTAGTTTCACTGTAAAGTTGAATTCGACTCCCAGATGCTACACGGCAGTTTACATTAAGTAACACTTCCCACCTTGAAGACGTGCCAGGATTATCAAACACGGTAGATTTAAGTAAACTATGACCACCATCATTTTTCCTACCTCATCAAGAGGCAACCTCCTTACCTCTCGTCTTATAAAGGTGCCTTGTAGCTGATGTTCCGATCGGTTATTTGTTCGCTGGCCGCAGGCTTCGACGTGCAAACAGTAATTAGTACGTAACAAAATGACAAATGGGGAAGAATTCATTGCTATTGAAACGAAGTTGCAAAGTATGCGGATGCCAATCTATTTTCATGCAACAGAACCTTAAGAAACTGCCCCAAAAACCAGTCAATCATCGTTAATCACGGAAAAGTATTCTGAATCTCATTAAATTGTATTTTTGTTGTATCCAGTCCAGAGACTGGTTTGATACAACTCTCCATGCTACTCTATCCTGTGCTGGCTTTTTCATCTCCTAGTAACAATCCAACCGACGTCCTTCTGAATCTGTTTAGTGTATTCATGCCATGGTCTCCATCTACGATTTTTACCCTCACGCTTCCTTCCAATGATCCGTTGATGTCTCAGAACGTGTCCTACCAATCGATCCCTTCTTCTAGTCAAGTTGTGCCACAGTTTCCCCTTCTAACCAGTTCTACTGAGTACCTCCTCGTCAGTTACGTGATCTACCCATCTAATCTTCAGCATTTTTCTGTAGCACCACATTTCTAAAGCTTCTATTCTCTTCTTGTCTAAACTATTTACGGTCCATGTTTCATTTCCATACGTGGCTATGCTCCAAAGAAATACTTTCAGAACAGACTTCCTGACGCTTAAATCTATGCTCGAAGTTAACAAATTTCGCTTCTTCAGAAACGCTTTCTGTGGTGTCACTGCCAGACACCACACTTGCTAGGTGGTAGCCTTTAAATCGGCCGCGGTCCATTAGTATACGTCGGACTCACGTGTCGCCACTGTCAGTGATCGCAGACCGAGCGCCGCCACACGGCAGGTCTAGAGAGACTTACTAGCACTCGCCCCAGTTGTACAGCCGACTTTGATAGCAATGGTTCACTGACCAATACGCTCTCATTTGCCGAGACGATAGATAGCTTAGCCTTCAGCTACGTCATTTGCTACGACCTAGCAAGGCGCCATTACCAGTTTATATTCAGTGTAATAATGTCTAAACAAGAGCGATGTTCTCCAATTGTGGATTAAAGTTAAGTATTCCAAGAACTACATTCTTTTCTTTATAGGATAATTACTTTACCTTGTTCCAGACCTCAGGCCAATCTGCGTGAGCTTAACGCGTGCCTTTCGGCTACCTCCGAGTGGCTTGGCTGTCTTGCTACGCCACTACACTTTCCTTGACATAGCCAGTCTACATTTTGTATCCTCTCTACTTCGACCATTATCGCTTATTTTGCTCCCCAAATAGTAAAACTCAACTACTACTTTAAGTGTCTCATTTCCTAATCTACACTCCTGGAAATGGAAAAAAGAACACATTGACACCGGTGTGTCAGACCCACCATACTTGCTCCGGACACTGCGAGAGGGCTGTACAAGCAATGATCACACGCACGGCACAGCGGACACACCAGGAACCGCGGTATTGGCCGTCGAATGGCGCTAGCTGCGCAGCATTTGTGCACCGCCGCCGTCAGTGTCAGCCAGTTTGCCGTGGCATACGGAGCTCCATCGCAGTCTTTAACACTGGTAGCATGCCGCGACAGCGTGGACGTGAACCGTATGTGCAGTTGACGGACTTTGAGCGAGGGCGTATAGTGGGCATGCGAGAGGCCGGGTGGACGTACCGCCGAATTGCTCAACACGTGGGGCGTGAGGTCTCCACGGTACATCGATGTTGTCGCCAGTGGTCGGCGGAAGGTGCACGTGCCCGTCGACCTGGGACCGGACCGCAGCGACGCACGGATGCACGCCAAGACCGTAGGATCCTACGCAGTGCCGTAGGGGACCGCACCGCCACTTCCCAGCAAATTAGGGACACTGTTGCTCCTGGGGTATCGGCGAGGACCATTCGCAACCGTCTCCATGAAGCTGGGCTACGGTCCCGCACACCGTTAGGCCGTCTTCCGCTCACGCCCCAACATCGTGCAGCCCGCCTCCAGTGGTGTCGCGACAGGCGTGAATGGAGGGACGAATGGAGACGTGTCGTCTTCAGCGATGAGAGTCGCTTCTGCCTTGGTGCCAATGATGGTCGTATGCGTGTTTGGCGCCGTGCAGGTGAGCGCCACAATCAGGACTGCATACGACCGAGGCACACAGGGCCAACACCCGGCATCATGGTGTGGGGAGCGATCTCCTACACTGGCCGTACACCACTGGTGATCGTCGAGGGGACACTGAATAGTGCACGGTACATCCAAACCGTCATCGAACCCATCGTTCTACCATTCCTAGACCGGCAAGGGAACTTGCTGTTCCAACAGGACAGTGCACGTCCGCATGTATCCCATGCCACCCAACGTGCTCTAAAAGGTGTAAGTCAACTACCCTGGCCAGCAAGATCTCCGGATCTGTCCCCCATTGAGCATGTTTGGGACTGGATGAAGCGTCGTCTCACGCGGTCTGCACGTCCAGCACGAACGCTGGTCCAACTTAGGCGCCAGGTGGAAATGGCATGGCAAGCCGTTCCACAGGACTACATCCAGCATCTCTACGATCGTCTCCATGGGAGAATAGCAGCCTGCATTGCTGCGAAAGGTGGATATACACTGTACTAGTGCCGACATTGTGCATGCTCTGTTGCCTGTGTCTATGTGCCTGTGGTTCTGTCAGTGTGATCATGTGATGTATCTGACCCCAGGAATGTGTCAATAAAGTTTCCCCTTCCTGGGACAATGAATTCACGGTGTTCTTATTTCAATTTCCAGGAGTGTAATTCCCTCAGTATCACCTGATTTATTTCGACTACATTCCATTATCCTCGTTTTCCTTTTATTGATGTTTATCTTATATCATCCTTTCATGACACTGTCCATTCCGCTCATGTGCTCCTGCAGATCCTTTGCTGTCTCTGACAGAATTACAATGTTGCCGGCAAACTTCAAAATTTTTATTTCTTCTCCATGGATTTTAAACCCTACTCCGAATTTTTATTTTGTCTTCTTTATTGCTTGCTCAGTATACAGACTGAATAGCATCGGAGATGGGATAACAACCCTGTCGCACGCCCTTCTCAACCACTGTTTCCTTTCGTGGGCCTGTACTATTATGACTGCCATCTGGTTTCTGTACAAATTGTAAATAGCCATTCGCTCCCTGTATTTTATCCCTGCCACCTCCAGAATTTTAAAAAGAGTATTCCAGTCAACATTGTCAAAAGCTTTCTCTAAGTCTACAAATACTAAAAACGTAGGTTTGCCTTTCCTTAATCTACGTTTAGTCGTAAGGACGTTATTGCCTCAGGTATTCTACGGAATCCAAACTGATCTTCCCCAAGGTCGGCTATTACCATTATCCCCATTCGTCTGTAAAGAATCCCTGTTAGTGTTTTGCAGCCGTGACTTATTAAACTGATAGCTCGCTGATTTTCTCACCTGTCAACACTTGCTCTCTTAGGAATTGGAATTAGTATATTCTTCTTGGAGTCTGACGGTATTTCGTGTGTTTCATACATCTTTCTCACAAGTGGGTAGAATATTGCCAGGCTTCACGCAGTATCATATTTCGCGTTTCATCTTCATCTATGTCCTCTTCCATTTCCATAATATTGCCCTCAAGCACATCGGCATACTTCTTCGACATTTCTGCCTTCCCTTCTTTGCTTAGGACAGGTTTTCCATCCAAGCTTTTGATATTCAAACAAGTGGTTCTCTTTTCTCCAAATATCCCTTACTTTTCCTGTAGGCAGAATCTATCTTACCCCTAGTGATATATGCCTTTACATCCATACATTTACCTGTAGCCATTCCTGCTTAGCCATTTTACAGTTCCTGCCGACGTCATTTTTTGAGACGTTTGTATATCTTTTCGCCTGCTTCATTTACTGCATTTTTATATTTGCTCCTTTCATCAATTAAATTCAGTATCTCTTCCATTACCCAAGACTTTCTACTAGCCCTCGTCTTCTTACCTACTTGATCCTCTGCTGGATACATCATTTCATCTCTCAAAGCAACCCATATTTCTTCTACTGTATTCCCTTTCCCCGTCCTCGTCAATTGTTCCATACTGGTCTCTCTGAAACTCTCTACAACCTCTAGTCCTTTCAGTTTATCTTGGTCCCATCTCCTTAAATACCCAACTTTTTGCAGTGTTTTCAGTTTTAATCTACAGTTCATAACCAAAAGATTGTGGTCATGGTCCACATCTGCCCCAGAAAATATCCTACAATTTAAAACCTTGTTCGTAAATCTTTGTCTTACACTTATATAATCTATCTGAATCCTTCCAGTGTCTCCAGGCCTCTTCCACGCATACAACCTGTAAGGTGTCAGGCAAATCCAACACCTTCCACGAAAACCCTGACATGATAAGCAAATCCAGTAGCATATCCCATAGCTCCGAATAAATCGTGACATTAAATTAATCAAACTAATACGAGTAACGAATGAGCAAATGGAATACCACAGACTAACACAAGAATGCCTAAATGCACGTCATACCTTCCCGCCGTGAGACAGACGCAGTTCCGAGGGGAGAAACGAGAACAGAAGCCGAGAGCAGAACTGTGTTAAGCTAGAAGGCCCTACGATAAGGGACGGACACCCACGTCGCCAGCTAACCGCCAGGACCACCCCCCAGCCTATGTTAAAAGCTAGAGCCCTCCATAAGTACAGTATAGATCTTACGATAACACTAAAAGGGCCACACCAGCCGCAAGTTTTAGCGTGAGACTTTTTAGCGTCTCTGTTACGTTGCAAACGTTAAAAACATTGCCCCACCACGAAACGTAACCGCCAGGACCACCCCCCAACCCATGTTAAAAGATAGAGCCCTCTAGAAGAACAGTATAGATCTTACGATAACACTAAAAGGGCCACACCAGCTGCAAGTTTTAGCGTGAGACTTTTTCGCGTCTCTGTTACGTTGCAAACTTTAAAAACATTGCCCCACCACGAAAAGTATAACGTTTCTGATTGGATGGACAGAATTTTTGTAGGCGGAGCTTAAGGTTAACATTGAGACCCTGATTTGTCAGATGAAAACACAGCCAGATAGTTTTTTTTAAACCAACTTCGTAAATTGCAGTAAGAAGTTAGGAGAGAGATGTTTCCGAGACGGCGAGCTGTATGGAGCTGCGCCGGCCGCCGACCCCTGATGAACACAGACAAGGTAATGAACGCACGCGATGCCGCATTTTTGAGCGCATAAGGCTTCACTCAGAAATGCAGAAGCCTCATCTGCTACATCCCCTTTTTACGTAATACTAGTGTCGATCGTCAATTGAAGCTCATGGTATTCACATTTGCTACGTAAGTTAAAATCTGAAACGCGATGATTTTTCTGTTATATAATTATTGAGAAGCCACATCAGCCACTGTAATTTACGACAAGTTAGATAAGTAATTAAAGATAATTGAGGGTCACTGTAGACCATTTTCATAGTTTTCTCTTTTGTGAAACATAATTTAAACCTAGATTATAGATGTGATATGGCATAGGTCATCCTTCGATCCATTGTAGAACTTGGAAACCCACTCAGGGAATATTCGTTCACATTTTTGTTGAACGCAGTTGGTTTATATCATCCTGTATTAAAATATTTCCTTTTATCAATAGTGCAATTTATAAACAATGTTTTGTGAGTAGAATAAAATTTCCAATGGTAAACCTAACTGCTTTTACGACGTTATTTTACCAGCTAACTAAAAATAGGAAAGCCTTGAACTCCTTCCACTAAATTTAGTAAGTATTAAGATTCTTTTACAGGGAGTGCAGTGGAGCTGACGCTGAAATAATTAAGTATTTGGTTATATCATCGCTAGTCTCACTGAACTCTTCTGAACTCTACATGTCATGTGTGGTCTGGCGTCTCCTTACCAGAAACAGGTCCCAGGTTCAAACTAGTCCATTCCCTAAAAAAACACGCTCAGAGCGTCGTTGCGCGAAAGTGGTAGGGAGACACGACTTAGAACAGACAGACACCACGCAGTATGTTAGAAACCTCATTTAAAAATCCTTAAACCAAATGTTAGCTATGATTAAGCTATGCTCTATACAAAATTCCAACAAGCGGCTTCCTCTTTCATTCCTTACCCCCTTTCCATACTCACCTACTGCTCTTCCTTCTCTTGATTTACCTGCTACCGAATTACAGTCCCCCATGACTATTAAATTTTCGTCTCCCTTCACTATCTGAATAATTTCTTTTATCTCATCGTATATTTCTTCAATCTCTTCGTCGTCAGTGAAGCTAATTTGCACGTAAACTTGGACTACTGTGGTAGGCGTGGGCTTCGTGTCTATCTTTGCTACAATAATACGTGCACTAGGCTGTTTGTGGTATCTTACCTGCGCTCCTACTTTTTTATTCATTAATAAACCTACTCCTGTATTCCCCCTACTTGTCGTTGTATTTGTAACCCGGTATTCACCTGACCAGAAGACCTGTTCCTCCTGCCACCGAATTTCACTAATTCCCACTATATCTAGCCTGAACCTATCTACTTCTCTATTTAAATATCCTAACGTGCCTGCCCGATTAAGGTATCTGACATTCCAAGCTCCGATCCGTAGAATCCCAGTTTTCTTTCTCCTGATAACGACGTCCTCCTGAGTAATCCCCTCCCGGAGATCCGAATGGAGGACTATTTTACCTCCGGAATATTTTATCCAAGAGGACGCCGTCATCGCTTGACCATAAACTAAAGCTGCATGTCCTTGGGAATAATTACGGCTGTAGTTGCCCCTTGCTTTCAGCTGTTCAGCCACCATAGCAAGGCCGGTTGGGTTAATGTTACAAGGATAGATCAGTGAATCATCCAGACTGTTGCCCCTGCAACTACTGAAAAGGCTGCTGCCCCTCTTCAGGATCACCCGTTTGTCTGGACCCTCAACATATACCCCTCCGTCGTGGTTGCACCTACGGTACGGCTATCTGTATCGCTGAGGCATGCAAGCCTCCTCACCAACGGCAAGGTCCATGGTTCACGGTCCATGGTTCATGAAATTTACAGCACTCCAAACAGTCACAAAAATGATCACACATATTCACATTTCAAACTAGATCACACATCTCTGTTTTCTGAGGCAAACTTTTTGTTCCAGCGTAACATCAAGAGCCGGCACCTCAGCCTGGGTTTTTGCGGGCTTTGAGAAGACGTAGCCAATAGTACGCGACTAGGACGACACCAAGACAAGAGCAGTATCTATAGGAAGAGAATATAAGCGCCGCGCTGCGTAGCCGCGTCCGCAGCAGAAGGCGAGCCGTCATACAACGATGCAGCAGTGACTTATGAACTGCCATGCTTGGAAATTTTATGTACCAAAAGATTGGCTAAAATTTACAGACGTGCGAAATTTGTCACGGACTTCAATACGAGATGCCTTTAATAGGTTCCACAACGAAACATTGTCTCGAAATTTGGTAGAAAATGCGAAGAAATTCTGGTCGTATGTAAAGTACACAAGCGGCAAGACGCAGTCAATACCTTTGCTGCGCAGTGCCGATGGTACTGTTACCGACGACTGTGCCGCTAAAGCGGAGTTATTGAAAGCAGTTTCCCGAAATTCCTTCACCAGGGAAGACGAACGGAATATTCCACAATTTGAAACACGAACAGCTGCTAGCAAGAGTTTCTTAGAAACTTATGGGTTGCGAAGCAACTCAAATCGTTTGATACGGGCAAGTCTTCTGGTCCACATTGTATACCGATTAGGTTCCTTTCGGATTACGCTGATATAATAGCTCCCTACTTAGCAATCATATACAACCGCTCGCTCACCGATAGATCTGTACCTGCAGATTGGAAAATTGCGCAGGTCGCACCAGTGTTTAAGAAGGGTAGTAGGAGTAATCTATCGAACTACAGACCTATATCATTGACGTCGTTTTGCAGTAGGGTTTTGGAGCATATACTGTATCCAAACATTATGAATCACCTCGAAGGGAACGATCTATTGATACGTAATCAGCATGGTTTCAGAAAACATCGTTCTTGTGCAACGCAGCTAGCTCTTTATTCGCACGAAGTAATGCCGCTATCGACAGGGGATCTCAAGTTGATTCCGTATTTCTAGGTTTCCGGAAAGCTTTTGACACCGTTCCTCGCAAGCGACTTCTAATGAAGCTGCGGGCCTATGTGTAATCGTCTCAGTTGTGGGACTGGATTCGTGATTTCCTGTCAGGAAGGTCGCAGTTCGTAGTAATAGACGGCAAATCATCGAGTAAAACTGAAGTGATATCAGGTGTTTCCCAGGGAAGCGTCCTGGGACCTCTGCTGTTCCTAATCTATATAAATGACCTGGGTGACAATCTGAGCAGTTCTCTTAGGTTGTTCGCAGATGATGCTGTAATTTACCGTCTAGTAAGGTCATCCGAAGACCAGTATCAGTTGCAAAGCGATTTAGAAAAAAATGCTGTGTGGTGTGGCAGGTGGCAGTTGACGCTAAATAACGAAAAGTGTGAGGTGATCCACATGAGTTCCAAAAGAAATCCATTGGAATTCGATTACTCGATAAATAGTACAATTCTCAAGGCTATCAATTCAACTAAGTACCTGGGTGTAAAAATTACCAACAACTTCAGTTGGAAAGACCACAAGGACAATATTGTGGAGAAAGCGAGCCAAAGGTTGCATTTCATTGGCAGGACACTTAGAAGATGCAACAAGTCCACTAAAGAGACAGCTTACACTACAATCGGTCGTCCTCTGTTAGAATGTTGCTGCGCGGTGGGGGATCCTTACCAAGTGGGATTGACGGAGGACATTGAAAGGGTGCAAAAAAGGGCAGCTCGTTTTGTATTATCACGTAATAGGGGAGAGAGTGTGGCAGATATGATACGCGAGTTGGGATGGAAGTCATTAAAGCAAAGACGTTTTTCGTCGCGACGAGATCTATTTACGAAATTTCAGTCACCAACTTCCTCTTCCGAATGCGAAAATATTTTGTTGAGCCCAACCTACATAGGTAGGAATGATCATCGAAATAAAATAAGAGAAATCAGAGCTCGAACAGAAAGGTTTAGGTGTTCGTTTTTCCCGCACGCTGTTCGGGAGTGGAATGGTAGGGAGATAGTATGATTGTGGTTCAGTGAACCCTCTGCCAAGCACTTAAATGTGAATTGCAGAGTAATTATGTAGATGTAGATGTAGATGAAAGGACATTGATTATTTTCATGTCACCATTTGCTTGAGACTCACAATTGTGAATAAACAAAGGCAAGTATTGTCAATTTAACTTACTGTAAGAAATTCGATGAATAAGATTTGCGTGAACTGTTGTCTAGCGATCCGAGAAAACAGCATCCTAGTCACCCTATAATAGACGAATGGGCAGGACAGAACATTGGAGACAATTTATAAGAAGAACCTAGTGCCTGGCGACCACGAAGTTTTGTGTGTGTTTTAATTCTCTCTTGTTTTTGCTTTGCAAGGGTGTTTACTTGCTTTAACAGTCTCTTATCGTGATTTTGCTAATAAGTGTTTTCAGGTGGGCGTTTTAGAAATTTTCTTTGCTTTTGTACTTATTTTTCTTGCTTGGCTTATCTGTTTCTTCCATTTGTCTCTTTCAGCATGCCCGCCATACCTGTCCCACCCACTGCTAAGGCACCACAGCTGCCAGCGATAGATGCAACGCAGCTAATGGAGATGTTTCAGTTCCAGATCCAGCAAATATCTACACTCTTCAACACGGTGCAGCAGCAGCTGGTCAACGCTGCGGGCTACGGAACAAGCACCACCTACTACTATACCGCCTTTTCACCAGTTTCATGAACACGAGAAGGGATGGCTCGAGTGGTTGCAACAGTTTGAAGCACACCTAATTGCTCACAAGGTACCAGGTAGTGTGAAACTCCCCATTTCTTGTCTACGGTAGGAACTACAGGGTTCCGCCTGCTACAGAAGTTATTTCCTAAAGCCACTCCGAGTGAACTTCCGTAAGATCAGGTTGCTGATTCGCTAACTAACTATTATGTCCAACAAGTGAATCTAGTAGCAGCTAGGTATCAGTTTTTTAATCCAAAAAACGGTCCGAACAAACTTATTGTGAGTGGGTAACAGATATACAGGGCATGACGAGTTAAATCTGAGTTGTAGTATCTTCGTCATTTCATAATCAGTCAAGGTGTACATCCTCTTCAGTCGCATTTGTTAGCCACACGATATTTGCCAGTTCCTCGCAATGTCACAGAATTGAGGTCAGTTTTAGGGAAAATGATCTATTGTATTCGGTTCACTCGGAATGCTGCACAAATCGCAGCACCATTGCATCGCTTACATCACCAGTGTCCCCTTTGTTCAGACAGATGAGTGCCAAGTACCTTTCCAAAACTTAGAGGCATTGCTCAGTGATGGATGCTTAGTTCCCTTTGATCCTGAGAAATCAGTTGCCTTGCAACTTCATGCTTCGTCTTACGGAATCGGTGCAGTGATTTCGCGCAGAATTGGTGATAAAGAGAGGCCTATTACCTTCGCAACAAAAGTGTTGTCCAAAGCTCAGTGTAACTATTCACAAACTGAGAAATAGACCTTGGCTATTGTTTATAGTGTCACCAAAGTCCACCACTATTTGTATGGAAGAAAAATCTGTTTGGTAACGGATCACAAGCCATTTCAGTCCTTGTTTCATCCAACGAAATCGGTTCCTTTATGAAATGCCCAAAAATTGCGAAGATGGGCTTTGTGGTTGTCTCAATACCAGTACGAGATTGTGTATCTTCCGACAGCTCAATGTCATAATGCGGACGCACTTTGACGTCTTCCGATTGGCCCTGATACAGACTTTGACGCTTCTGCAGCATCTTGTCGCATCGATGCTCCGGATGCTGAATTTATTCAGTCTTTCCCGCTGAGCTGTAGCAAAATTGCGCAGACCACTGAAGCTGATTCCGATTTGAACATTTTGCTAACATACATTCTCACATCTTGGCCTCGTTCCTTGCATAGAATAGAGAACTCTATAGTGCGCCGAAACTTTGCACGTCGGAATAGCCTCACTATACAGAAAGGTGTGATTCTTGTTACAAATGACGACAGTCATGTGTGTTGAACCCTAAAGCTTTGCAAGAAGAAGTATTGCAGTTACTGCACCAAGCCAAGGACACTAGGGATTGTTCGTACGAAACAGTTAGCGCGTCGACACTTTACTTGGCGCGGTATGGACACCCAAATTGAACGGATGACATCACAGAGTCATGCATGTGCGGAAAATCAGTCCGCTCCGTCACAAAAATTATCTGCTTGGCCTAAGTCACAATCATCATGGCAACGTGTGCACATAGACTTTGCGGATATTTTTGGAACACTCGTTTGTTGATTGTGGTTTACTCGTATGGCACGTTTCCGTTTGCTGTGCCCATCAACTCGACAACGTCACGTAGCACAATTCAGGTGTTGTCCCTTATTTTTTGCCTCGATGGTTTACCTGAAGTCATAATGTCGAATAACGGCCCTAAGATCACGTCAAATGAACTTGAAACAGTCAGTGAACGCAATGGCATCAAGCATCTAACTAGTGCACCATTCCATCCACAGTCAAACGGCGAAGCGGAATGTTTTGTCAGAACCTTCAAGGAGCAGATGGCCAAATTTCGCTCAGCACACACCAAGGATCAAGCATTGCAACTGTTTCTCGTCTCCTGTCGTTGGCATCCACGAAGTGGGCCATCGCAGGCGGAATTAGTTCACGGCCGCCGCCATCGGACACTGCTCCACCCTCCACAGTATCCGACGCCGAAGGAAGGCCGCAAGTATCGCTTCGCGCCCCATGATATTATGTTTTACAGGGTTTTTGGCGGAAGCAGACGGTGGGCGCGAGGCGAGATCATCCGTATACTTGGCCCTTGTATGTATCTCATTTCAGGTCCAGAAGGCTTGCAACGCCGATATCAAAATCAACTTCTATGTCATATGCACTGCAATCCTTCTGTGTCTTTTCCCCTAGATTCATGAATCCTGAGGAAACCGCGGCCACAGCAGCCGCCAGAGGATGTCATCACGACAACGCGGGACGAGCCCATGGACACGGAGCATGCGCCTCCTCCGCCTCCTCTAGTCCTACCGATGCAGATACATCCACGCACGCCGCAGCAGCTGACGTCTTCTGCATCTGGTTCTAGGCATCAGGAGGTGGACACGTACCCTTCTGGTCGTTTTCCGTGGAACGTTTCTCCCAGAGAGAAAGCCGGAGAAGATTTTGACAGTCCATGTGCATTGCACTCTCATTCTATGAAGTCTCTTTCATACTTTAAAAACATATTTTCTTTGTCTCTCTCTGTCTGTCTCTCTCTCTCTCTCTCTCTCTCTCTCTCTCTCTCTCTCTCCCCATCCACCCTAACAGGCTCTGAAAGGCCAAATGGTACTGACTTGCCGGTGTGTAATGCTCCGCTGATAGGCGTCACTGGATACTGATATGGAGACGCATGTGACCAGCACGCCGCATTCCCGATCTTCACCAGTTTTCCTAACCGGAGCCACTACTTCTCAGTCAACTGGCCTCACAAGGGCTGAGCGTAACCCATTTGCCAATAGCGCTCGACAGACCCGAAATGACACCGGTCCAAGTGCAAGCCAAACCCGAGACCACTTAACTTCAGTGACCTCACGGCAACCGGTGTTACCACTGCGGAAGGCCGTTGGCTTAAAAACATATTAATGCACACAATTTGCGGACCATGGCACAACATACCAGAGAAAATTTAACATTATGTTCTATAAGCGTTTGCACCGTTTATTGTTTTCCAAGTTCTGTTTTGAATCATAGAATGACTGGTCTGTCATGGTGATAATAACACATCTGACGAATTGATTTGCAAAAGAATTTATTATTTAGGACATTTTTGCTATACGGATAACATACAGCCGCAACTGGAATGGTCTGTGCTCTTTATATTTACATGTTAACGAACAGTCTCTTTAGTCATTCTTTCTCGTCATATCCTATGCATTCCACTTGACCTACTTTGTCGTTAATTATGCTGTCAATGTTTTCTTGAGGTGCCATTAGTTTTAACATGAACCTAAATATTTCAAGCCCACTGCCCTCATTTCAGTCTATCTGTAATGTATCTTCTTCATCACACATTGTAGAAGTCATCTCATACCTACATTCTGCATTTGTGCTAAATATAATTGCCACTAGGTCTATTCCTTTGTTACTTTCATGACGGTAATCATTAATCTTGTCCTTCAGTGTTTTAAAGTGAATCTCACTTTCTTTACTATTTGAGACCAAGCATATCATAAACATCATTCATCTTCCTCTTTAACTATACTTATTTTAACAATAATTCTTGCAAATTCCAAAACAGCACAAGTTTCTATTAACCAGTTCATACCTAGGATCAATTCCAGACGCAATCCACGAATAATCTTCATATTCACATTCAATCTCTTATCTTTTATCTTAATTTACAACACAACTTTGTTCCTTATCTACATCAATACTCAGCAAGCCACCTGACGGTGTGTGGCGAAGGGTACTACTGGTGCCACTAACTGATCCCCCCTTTCCTGTTCCACTGACGAATGGCGCTTCAGAAGAACAATTGTTGTCAAGCCTCTGAATTAACCCTCATTTCTCGAACTTTTCATTGCGGTCATTTCGCGAGATATGTATGGAAGGAACTAATATGTTCTCCGACTTTTCCCGGAAAATGTTCTCTCGAAGCCTCAATAGTAAATCTGTCCATAATGCACAACGCCTCTCTTGTAACGACTGCCAGTGGAGTTTGTTTAGCATCTCTGTGACGCTCTCGGACTGACTAAATGATCTAATGACGAAACGCAATGCTTTTCTTTGGATTTTCTCTCTTCTCTATTTCTTTTATCAGTCCTACCTAGTAAGGGTCACAGACTAATGAACAATATTCAAGAAACGGTCGAACAAGCGCTTTGGAAGCAACTTCTTTCGTGGATGAGTTACTTTTCCATAAGATTCAATACCTACCTATAACTCTCAGTATGTTTTATGCGGCCTTTCCACGTCAGGTCGCTGCAAAATTTTTTGGGTATATAATGTTTCCAGCAAGTTGCTATCAGCGCTATGGTTCTCATAGACGAACAGGGAGAGCTGAGTTTCGCGATGTCTGAAACGTTGCACTCTAGAATTTATGGTACGAGAGGAAGGCCTGGGATATTACTATTAAGGAAACATTTTTTTTTATGTCAATAAAAATACTGATTGTTATGCAATTCCGTGATGGGCGAGAGAAACGGTCAGAGACGGCAAACATGAGAAAAAAATATAGATAAACAGAATTAATGGTTACTGGAAAAAGATGGAAGTCATATATTCACGCAGTTATCAGGTTACCACCTAATAACATCGTAAAGCACGACGTTAATCCAGCTACTGAAGCGTTTGCCGACTTTATTGTTTGAAGGCCATTTATCGATAAACATAACATGGTTCTTACGTAAGAAATGTAAGTAAAAAATGAAAGGAAATGATTGGCTTGTCGAACTCAGGGTCGTCCTACTTAGCGATATTGAATAGGTAATTCTCTAGAACAATTGGCCACCAATCTTTTCTTTATGGCCTCTGAAAAGAAAAGTGCCAATATTCATACAAAGTTGTAGTTACTATCATAAGATATGATCAGGTCTGATACTAAAATTAAATTCCACTTACACATTTCCAAAAAATGTCTCATATTTATCCATAGTTACGGTACATAGAAACGTGTGTGCTTACTCTGGAAGACCCAGCAAAAAAAAAAAAAAAAAAAAAAAAAAAACCGCCACAGACAGGCGAGAAGAAATGAAACGCTGTATCATTTGTTTTACAGCAAAATATACACAGAATTCATTTACGTTCGGTCTCTTTAGCAAAATTCTCTGACCAAACCTTTTTATTAGGATTTTAATTACAAAAGGTATGTTATGCAGATAGATATAAACATGAATTCATCACGTGTCACAGTATTGATATGTTTCTACTGGTTAATCTCGCATGTTATGCGGTTATGCAGTTTCATGTGGGCATGCTTATATGTATTTCATGGCTAGCATAACGCTACAGATCTCTGTGTGCAAAATCCTGATTGATTTTTATAGAGGAGATTTTCATTCTCCAAGAACATCATAATTCTTGAGCATAAAATATTTTCCATAATTCACGTCAGATTGACGTCAACGATGTAGGCCTAAGATCAAATCATATGTCGACAAGAAAAAAACGCAGGTATTTCCCGATCTATAGCTACAGATTTTTCAGCTACAGATGTAGAGAGTAATGTTCATATGATTACACAGAATGTGCGGTTCGTAGTGCAAAGCCTCATTGTGTTCCGGATTAGAAACGACTACATATTTAGACAAGTGTCTGAAACACATTACTCGAATGGATCTAAACATTTCGATAGTACATTTAATTACCGATTATAAGATGTCCGCCCAAATCTCATGGTAAGACCCGTAAAATAAATATGGCAGATTTGACAGAAAATCGTGAAGCATAAAACGGTAGCGCACGGCAACATCAGAATTCATACAAATACACAGTGTGCAGAAGCACCTATTAACGATCACATCCCCAATGTAATATATGACACTCTGATCATTATGGACAGCATGAACAGGAACTGTAATTTCTTGAAAACTGTTGCTTTATCCGGCAGGTACAGCTAACGATCGTAACGTCGGAGAGTGCGAGTCACACTACGCATGTGGTGTTCGATAACGCTTGTGGGTAGTGACTGATGTAAACTGATTCGGAAAAATACTAACGCACCTCTTCATTTTTCCAGGAACTATCACTGCAGCATCAGATTACCTGCATCGAGTACAACTTTCGACAACTTATAGTTCTCAGCTGCACTGGACTCCCATAATCGTGATGAGAATTTCCCGAGGCGGCGGGAGGGACGAGACCACCCCAAAACTGTGAAGGGCCGACGGGGCTCTGTTGATAACAGCAGAAGGCAGTCGTACTGAACACTTGCAGAATGTCGGGTACTGAAAGAATATTCCAAACTGAAACTGAGTGGTTACTTCTTATTTAAGCTTTTTTCCGTGATAACAGTGAACCCCCCTCTGCGTCCGAACAGGACTAAACAGGCCTAACGGTACCGACCGACCGCCGTGTCACCACCAGTTGATAGGCGTCACTGGATGCGGATATGGAGGGGCATAATGTCAGAACATCACACTCTCGATCGTTGTCAGCTTCCGTGACCGGAGCCGCTACTTCTTAATAAAGAGGTGAGTGCACCCTGCATGCTTACAGCGCTTGGTAGACCCGGACGGTCTTCCATCCAAGTGCCAAGCATGGCCGATAGCGCTTAGCTTCGGTGATCTGACGAGAACCTTGGTTACGAATGCGCAAGGCAGTTGGAAGGATAACAATAGCACCTAAGAATTAGTGTACCAATAAATATTATCAGTATTTATAGTACTGCACGATCACCAGTTAATTGTGTTATTTCACGAAAACTAATAATGACGATAGTCAGATGTCTGTTTGCGAACAAGAATTACAGTACTTCAACGTGGACTCCTTTGATTGTACAGATGATGTACTACCGGAAATCTATTTCCGCACCCATCTGCTCCAGCATGGTAGGAGGAATGGTCTAGAATTTGAGTCTGAGTTTAGGTGTGTACATGTGACCCTGTAGAGATTGTCAAAGGAATGAACTGAGGGTCGTCATGTCCAGGAAACATAGCCTTTCTCGATTCCTATTTCACGTTACGTTTGCGCTATATTTACTCCACTTTCATTCCAGTATTTGAAGACATGTAGTTTTCTATCCTACTCGCCTTGGGTAGAACATACTCTATGGTCACTTGCTCTGATGGTGACGTGGAGACAGGTGGAAAGAACAGTCAGTTCCTGTGCTCAATGAGGGCATAGTTCATGGCGTAAATAGCTTGGTAGAAGAAAAATCCAGAGTGTAGCGAAACTCGGGTAGGTGCACATAAACAGTCCAGGGAGCGAAATAAATCGAAAAACATAAGCATATGGTGGGTCAATCACTGTACTATCAATTATGCACATCGAAGACATCAGAGAATAGCCGTAAGGGCCCGACAAGCGTTGGCTCTGTCGCATTAGTGGACACGCCCTTATGACATGTCTGTGACTCCGTCAACACCCTTTGGGGATGAGAGCTGCAGCTATGGTACGAAGCCACAGTACCTCTGACCATTCCTCTATATCGATACTCTAGCTCTGTAGGGAATCTGATTCACTGTCATGTACTAAGTATATAATGAACAACATGCACATTCGATACATCAACTACATTTATAATACTTTTCAATAAACTGTTTATATATTTCAAGTACATGTTTCAGTTACTCTGCTTTTAAGTTAACCTAACGGTATCTACCAAGCACTTCAGTTCCATGAGAGAGATGCGATTTGGCCAAATGCGTCACGGTAAAATTCTGAGAAATACAAGACATCGCAAACCGATAACTCGCTGATTTATACGATTCAGTATAATGTTGGAGGTCTGTCGGCGCAGTGTGTATCACGACTTGCGAGAGATCTAGCCACCACAACAGATGCACGGTAACGGGCATTCTCATCCATGAAAACAATGGCGGGCACCTACGAAAGGTGCACATGTGGTACATCTTCTTACCTCCGGTCATCAACAGCATTCTTCTCATCACCAATCAACGTAGGCGCCTCCATGTTCCTGTCTAACACGAACCCCTTAAAACTGTGACCCTACCACCACCAAAATGCAACGAATGCCCTTAAAAATAGAAACTGTTGAATAAGACTTTCCTTTATTCATTATTGGTGTACAGGGTGTTCGGAAATTCCGGTTACAAAGTTGTAGGACTTGTAGACGGGAGTGAGTGGATAATGTTTTGAACTGGAACCCATGTCCCCAATTGTACTTTTTCCGTGCTACAACCATTGGAAAACATGTTGGTGACGTGACTACTTTTATAACTAATCGACTAGGGATAACCCAGTACATCACTTGTTTTACAGTTCTACTCATTAATAGACAAAGAAATTACTTGTGAACTGGTTGGCGGATTCTCTTTTACATGATGCAATACGGCCTCTTCCAGTTCGGGTGCGCAGCGTATCATTGGACCGCGACAGCCACGCCTGCTGACGGTGAAGGTACCGTTTCTCGAAGCCAATGCGTAATAGTGCCGGAAACGTATCCGATGGAGCCGGGCGTTGTGGAGAACGATTTTGATCATGGCGACAATCAGCTCTTCCAGTAGCGTGAGCGTCCTCATTCAGGAGGATCATGTCAGTGTACTCTGCAGACGTGTATTTAACCACGTTGCTCTAACACTCACCGACAGCGGAATGAGGCTTGAACGGTCAGAGACATCAAATGACATCAACCATTCGGACCACCATGAGTACACCGTTGCTTACCCACCTGGCGAATATGTTTCCAAACGGCTGTAGCGCGGAAACGGTATGTTTCTGGACATAGGTTCCTGTTCAAAATAAAATGCTATGTACTCACTCCCCTCTACAATTCCTAGAAGTTTGTAACGGTAATTTCCTAACAGCATGAAATATAGTTGTTCACTCTACAATGAAATGAGGGCGCCTCTGTTACGCGGTGATCAGTCCACACACTGCCGGACATCCGCCAGGTATCTGGGTTAAGGATCATTGTCTCTTAGTCTCCATTAAACAGGTACAGAGGCAACTCTTAACTTCTTACACAGCTCGAGGTTTGGTGGACAACTGCCTCACAAACACATTGGATTTCATCATGGAATGAAGTAAAAATAGCGTCCTCATTTTTAAGTGGCTAATCGTTCATGGTTGATCTTACGTCGAGCTGTGATGAACATTTCCTATGTTTCGCGACCAACAAAATCTTGAAACTCGGACGCACTCAACGTTTTTGAAACTCTAAATTGTCTTCGTCTTCCTTGCAGACATACGAGTACTCTATTACGGAAAATTTCTTCAATGTGCTCTACTCACAACGATACAAAACATGGATGATACATTCCCAATGCGTTGCTTTTCTCACTTCTGAATCACTTGTGTATTCGAAGAAAGGTGCACTCTTATCCTGAACACGTAGTGGAATGTCGAGTGACTAATCAGTCATGATGGCTGCTAACAGTAATAGTTCATTTTTCTGCTTCCTAATATTTATCTTTCGTCAGTTAGGCTTAATTTCCAGAAGCTCGTAGTAGTTATGTGGTGAACACTAGCAGGATACGCTCACCAGACAAAACACTCGTCACTCCTTTAAAAGGACACACTGAATTCGCTGTAATATACAGAACTGGTACCAAGCATCCAGCTGGCGCTCCACAGCTGACGTACGTCATTGCACAGAAACTATGTGTGTGTGGTTATATGAGATCAGCGCAGCAAAGTGGTCGGACGTGGACACGTGACGGAAAGTCTGAAGTTGCCTGATTTCTTAGTGTATCAACGTGGACTTTCTAACGTGTGTACAAGGAATACACGCATCTGTGAAATTTGGAGCAGCAAAATTGGTCCTAAAAAGACCATCACCGCAGGGACGAAGAAGAGTATCACTCCTCGTCAATGACAATCGGTTTCAAGCTCGACAGGGATTACTGCTGCCAACGAATGATGCACGTCCATCTCAATCAGTTTCTTAATGAAAATTCGGCAGGGAACTGCGTGCAGTGGACATTTTGATACGGGCACATCGCAAAAGCGTCACTTTTTCAGCAGGCCGAGCAACACAGAAACTAGGCATTGCCTGAACCAAAAATTATATTGCAGTCAGATCAATCGCGACTTCTCCTCTTTTCAAATGATGCAAGTCGCGGAGGGCACCGACGGCCCCATTAAACGTTAACCTGCAGTTTGTGGAGGGTGAAGTTCTGTCTCTGATGTTTCGGTTGCGTTTTCGTACCACGACTTGGGCCACCTCTTAATGGTCCATTCTCCTAAGGCATTTTTCGAGAAAGTAAGGAACAGTTCACGTAAATCTTTTTACACATTATCTAATGATCCTTTGGCAACATTTTCTGATTTTTTAAAGATATCAGACAATATTAAACCCGCCATACAAACTTGCTCTTTCCAAAATGAGATATTTCCATGATGGAAGTCCTCTAGTCTTATCAAAAACATACAATCTTCTTAATCTATAGGAATTTCCGCACAAACACGACAAAACTATATCCTTGCTTCAAACGTCAACTATTTTATTATTTTTTTCCAATTTCAAGAAACTGTACTGTTACTCTATGTGGAATACCACGCAAATTAAGAAAATTATTTGTTTTTTGATTTCAGATAAGATACGCAGACTGCAGGATTTCCGTCATAGAATCACTACACTTTGCACAGACTTATAAGTCCTCGGAGGGGGGCGTAATGATAAGTGAATTTGTAAAAAAAATCGGAAACTTTTGTCCAAGAGTCAACTGTTAATGTACAAAAAAGATTTATGTTGACTGCTTCATTAGTTTTCCCAAAAACAAACCGTAAAATTCGCTTATTTTATCGCCTGACTGAGGAGAGAGGACCGTTAAACCAGGATCATCCTTTTAGCATTGTCGGTGATAAAGGTTTGTCCTTTCTTCTACATCTTCATGATGTGTTTGCTATGGCCACTTCACGATTAAAACGGCTGTGTTCACATGGTTGCATTCATGAGTTCATGGGCTGACGAAAATAAGGACTCCAAATTGCACCGCGACTGGTGTGTTCAGTCACCCGGTCGTAGTTCCAAGAAAATGTGTGGGATTATATCTAACAGCAGACGAACGTGGCGGTCAACATCTACGCAATTTAGCAGCTCTACGTAATCTTATAATCTATTATCAAGAATGGATACCTTCATACGCTGGTAATACAGAAACAATTATTTCATCAACAATTAATCACGGCCAGCTGGAGTGGACGAGCGTTTCTAGGCGCAACAGTCTGGAACCGCGTGACCGCTACGGTCGCAGGTTCTAATCCTGCCTCGGGCACGGATGTGTGTGATGTCCTTAGGTTAGTTAGGTTTAAGTAGTTCTAAGTTCTAGGGGACTTATGGCCTGAGAAGTTAAGTCCCATAGTGCTCAGAGCCATTTGAACCAATTAATCACGTAGACATTCCCACACAGTTGTTTGCGTGCAGTTGCACTTACAGAAACCAAAATCCTAGACGCCTCTGAGCTACACTCACCGTCCGGCGCGGGTAGGTACACTGAAAACATCAAACAAATCATCTTACTCTCTTATTCACATAAATAGATTCCCAAACACGTACTGGTCTCTCACATTTTTGAGTGGGACTTATTTTCGCAAAGTAAATTAATAATTGCTCCACTTCTCTTGGCTCCGAACAAGGTTTGTAGAAGGTTTTTTGTAAGTTGGAAGCGAAATGCAGGAACTGGAAACTTCATCCCAAATATTCTCGTTTGGGATCTCCTGTCATGCACGTCCAACTCGTCCGGTGTTTAACTGAAAAGATCTGAACTCTATAATAGGCCGTGTCTCACTCTTGTCTTTTGGGTAGGAAATGAAACGTATTTTTGATCAAAATATTTGCTGGCGATGTGATCTTTAAAGACAGTTCGGTCTCTACGCCTCTGTTCCTACACATTGGCGTCATTCAAGAATGTAAAACTACTTCCCTACCAGCATTAGAAAGACTCCAGAATGAAGTTTCACTCTGCAGCCGAGTATGCGCTGATTCGAAACTTCCTGGCAGACTGGAAGTGTGTGCGCTGACCAAGACTGTAACTTGAGATCTTTGCCTCACGTGGGGAAGTTTACTACTGAATGAGCTATTCGTACACGAC
Source organism: Schistocerca nitens (assembly GCF_023898315.1). Lineage (NCBI taxonomy): Eukaryota > Metazoa > Arthropoda > Insecta > Orthoptera > Acrididae > Schistocerca > Schistocerca nitens. The sequence goes on from NC_064615.1 coordinate 447,007,964, forward strand.
TCATGAGCTGCCCCATCAATCATAATTTCGCCTGTACCTCATCTCTTACCGTCCAAAATTAACGGGAGTTCTTAGTTCTATGAAGTTTGGAAAGTAGGAGATGAGGTACTGGCGAAATTATGGCTTTGAGGACAGCTCGTGAGTCGTGTACGGATAGCTCAGCCGGTAGAATACTTACTCGCCAAAGCAAAGGTGTCAGTTTCGAGTCCCGCTCCGATACATAGCTTTATCTGCTATAGAATTTCCTTTTCATCCGGATTCTCGGCAAGAGTGCGTTCGGGGCGGTTTCCTTGTCTGTAAGACGAGTGAGAGATCTGGAATATCGCCGCATGTGATACTTAACAAGGATATCGGCAAATAATAACTCGTCTCTCACTTTAGTGTCGACACAGAAAAAAAGCCTGCGAAACACGTTCCTGACCAAAAAGGAATAAGCAGTTCCCCATAAAGCCAGGAGTAACACTGCAGCACGTTAAAAATTCAGGTTAGATAATACGGTACCATTCTTCATTTTTGCTGTCCTCTTTCAGCGATATGAGAGACAGCGCGAGACGGAGAGGAATTTGGTACCTCAAAGCTGGAATGTCCAGAAGTGTGAAGTTACACCTGCGTCACTGTAGACAGAACGAGAAACGCTTCGGAACTCGTTACATGTTATTGTGCATGTGAATACGCGCGAAAGTGTGTGTGTGTGTGTGTGTGTGTGTGTGTGTGTGTGTGTGTGTGTCCCTTCCTCGGTAGCGAGAAAGTGGACGGCTTTCCTCATATTGTTGGCGGCATAGCTGAGATGACGCAATTTTTCATATTGTGCTCGCCTCGCCTTTTCCGCTTGCACTCGTGTAAGTCGCAGACGAAGCGACAGCAAAAATTTTAAAACTGGACAGGAAATAGGCTGCAGCAGCGATGCGGCTTTCCCTGTTGTCAGCAAAAATCAATTAAACGCTCGCCGCCTGACAGCGGCTCTGCGGATTTGTTGGCAATTGAAATTTATCATGTATCGCGTGTAGAAAAAAAACTAAAAAAACCACGCGAGGCTGAAGCGCCGGTGTTGCAGAAAGAAACATTTGCCTGTATCCGTTCCATCATTCCACTAGTAAAACATTCACGTGGAATATTCCATCTGCGTACACTCGACTCCCCAATGGCAGGATGTGGGGATCTTCCTGACAAATCTGTATTAAAGACCCGGACTAGCATCGGATCCCCACAAGTGCGTGCTTCATGCTATAATTCAAAGACGTAACATGCCGTTAAAATGCAGCTTTGCAAATCTAGCACGTACTCGTTTCGTTTAAAGGTGGAGGTTACAGTAAAGCTTCCCTTTTCAGACAGTGAGATAAGAAACTAGATGAAAAATTTATTGAAATAAAAATGTTGGAGCACCTAATTGTAGCTCCTTTTTATGAGGCCTAAATATCAAAGTGGTTCAAGGAGGCGAATTGATCACTTGTGGTGTTATATTTTAATCTTCTAATTTTGATTCTGATCCAGCAGCTACTATGAACCAAGACACAAAGGAAATAAAGATGTTAGTAGTCATTGATTTATATGAATGGGCCAAGTTGAAAATTTGTGCCGGAGTGGTATTCGAACCTGGATATCCTGTTTACAAGGCAGATGCGCTGACCACAAAGTCATCCAGCCACAGTGGTCCCCACAGCTGCATGGATTACTTTAGCACTCATCTCGTGAGACCCACATTCTCAACTTATACCACACGTTGATGATGTAGTGCCCGTACTCATTAACCACAATTCTCTTGGAATCTCGTTGATTCCTGCAAGTGTTCTACCTTCTTGTGCATCTACACTGAAGGGTCCATTGGCCGTTATCGTCTTAATCACATAAGTGGTGTCTGTCTTTTAATTCCTGAAACATTTCTGTATTTCTTATGACCCAAATTCTCCTACTTCAGCGCCCAAAAAACAATTGCAATTGTGGATGATCGACTGTCGGTGTTGCCAGAACATTTCTGGCATGTGAATGTCTATTTTGACAGCCACTACAGCAACAAAAATGTGGATTAAGAAATCTCCCATCGTCTCCGCCGGCCGCTGTAGCCGATCAGTTCCAGGCGCTTCAGTCCGGAACCGCGCTGCTGCTATGGTCGCAGGTTCGAATCCTGCCTCGGGCATGGATGTGTGTGATGTCCTTAGGTTAGTTAGGTTTAAGTAGTTCTAAGTCTAGGGGACTGATGACCTCAGATGTTAAGCCCAATAGCGCTTAGAGCCATTTGAACCATTTTGAAAAATCGTCTCCATTCAGTCGGAATACACAAAATATGTCACATGATCACATTGTTCAAATATGTTAGGTTGGATGTCAGTTAAGATGTAGTCCGCTTCCAGTCTCTCACGAACTGTTACATCTATTTGGTTGTGAACGAATTTACTAAAACAGTCTGGAGGCTACTGTGAGGGAAACAGGTGCCTCCAAGGAAATGAAATTCCACATAAACGATGTTGGTTGGACATCCAAAGAAATTAGGTAGGGCTTTCGTTTCAACCAAGGAGAAAGAATGTATAGATAAATCAAATAATTGAGCCCAATACCTTCAAGTTCCATTGTTGAAGATAGCTACGAATCACCATCCCGGTGTGATTGGTGTCGACACAGATTTGTCTATTGGTGCTCCGGTGAAGCACGTCTCATTGTTACTAAGGATAGAACAGTCCGATCCAAATCAGGCCTCTCCTACTTTTTCATATGGAAATATCGTGGCGGCTGGCGTTACAGCTGTTGTCAATGATAAGTATTGGTCAACGTAGACAATGCTATATACATTATATCCATATCAATATTCAGATAAGAGGCCACAGTTGCTGAGCTCTGAGTAGCGCCTTGTTCAAATCGCTCGAGTAATTTTTCTTCGAACAGTTGAGTGCTTACCGTTCGACTCCCACTATTGCCAAGGAAAGGACTGTTTTCTCGCAAGAGGCTATTGGAACATAATGTTTGATGACTTGGACTCATTCCAACAGGGAACATATCTTGAAATATTGTTCTAAGTTGAGGTGCTTCATCTAGCAGCACTATTTCATCCCCTGTAAGCCGTACAGTGTCGACGCTGGCAATGAACACAGAAGAAGATTGTTTTTTATTTCCATGGTACTTCCGGTACGAATAGGGGATAATCACTATCCTCTGTAAACAACAGCTATCAGCCTTTTGAGGTATCGAAATGTAAATACACTCATCCATCAGATATTACTACCTCACAAGAACTATGTCTCTTACAGATAAAAAATCGTTTCCATCCCACGTTTCCTTAATTAATACTTTTTATATAAAGTACTGTGCATGAAAAAAGAGCTCGATAGCATTTTCAAATTTTTTAATCGTTAGCAACCGGTTTCAGTCCTTTCCTTAGACCATCTTCAGGTTTTTTACTGATGTAATACAGTAATAATAACACATATTCATGGATGAAAATAAGGCCAAACTACGTCTAAAATAAAAGCTACAATGATTAATAGTACGACGTTATACCCATTATGGCTGCTGGTAGCGGCAGACGGAGCGATATCATCATAAATAATGTTGTCACTGCTGAATAAGGCACCTTTGGACGAGATCATGTGCTGTAAGGTCCGCCTATTGTCTATAGCATTACATCATTGACGACCAATCATGCGTGACATATACTACATTGATTTGTTTAGTCGAATTTATAAGAAGAATAGATACAGCGATAAATACATAAATTACTTTCTACATAAATTCTATGCATCTAATCCTATCGTAGTTGATTTATGAAAAAGAAACAAAATTACAAGCATGTTATAATCTCTATTGTGTGCAGACTGCCTGCTGTGGGCATTTGTATGTACACGCTGCAGCAAAGACAGCTGCGATTGGTTGCTGTAGCAATGCCTGTCTTCTCAGCGTTTCGCTTTCTGCCATGGTTTCTGTGGTCAGCCTCGCTTTAGTGCAACTACCGATACTGGCAAGCCAGTACTGAAGATGATCTGAGGGAAAGGCCGAAACCGGTTTCTAACAAATAAAAAAAATTAAAACGTGACCGAGACTGTTTTTAATTTATTTAAAGCATTTTATACCCATCGTTGCGCTCCAACTACACAATACTTTCTAAAATTTTAAAAGCTTAGTTTCAGTCTACGAGACTGCCAGATTTCATTGGCTGTGCTCCGTTGCAAAGTGGCGGTTAGTCACGAGTTATTGAACTTCCCGTCAGTTTTCATGCTGTTTAAAGCAAACGGCTGTTTCGCAAGGAGCGATAATACGTAAGGCCATCGCATCCCGCTGACGATGAGCTCAGTAGAGACGAAATACAAGCTCCGATATACAAGGACGGGGACGGAAATTGGTCATGTCCCGTACAAAGTAGCCATCCCCGTATTTGCCTTGTCTTAGGAATAGCTGGAAAACCGGATAGATATATGAATCATAGTCCTCTTGAATACGAGTCCAGTACCTTCGCTGCTGCACAGCCTCACTCAGTAATTGCATTCGAAAACTAAACGTCAGGAATTACAGGCCTTCTGACACTCCCGATTGATACGAAATGCATTATACCTGGGGCATTGTTCAACATTGCCCTCACAAGGGTACTATTCAGTCCAATGTCACGCATAGAGGATTCGTTACCTGACATGTACGGTTCCTTATTTTTTTAACTTGGACCTCAGATCTCGCCTCTTGTTTAAGAACCGGTTTCCAGATGAATCTGACCGAGCGAGGTGGCGCAGTGGTTAGACACCTCGCATTCGGGAGGACGACGGTTCAATCCCGCGTCCGGCCATCCTGATTTAGGTTTTCCGTGATTTCCCTAAATCACGCCAGGCAAATGCCGGTATGGTTCCTCTGAAAGGGCACGGCCGACTTCCTTCCCCATCCTTCCCTAATCCGATGAGACCGATGACCTCGCTGTCTGGTCTCCTTCCCCAAAACAACCAACCAACCAACCAGATGAATCTAAAACAGATGAAAATATTAGAACTGAATTTTTGCGACGATTTATTTCAAATGTGTACCTTTATGTTTGACCAAGGTGCCAATACTATCGTTGCTCTTCGAGTATGTTCCAGACAGAATTGTTTCTGTCACATGCTGAAGAAAGTGCTACGAAATGTGTTTCATGTGCGGTATATCTTGTAGATTTTTTTGCAATTTCGTTTCGTTTTGACTGCAGTTAAGGAACTTGTGACATTTTCACAGCAAAGTGAGGTCGTTCGTAGCTAAGAGAGAACCCTGGAGCAATCGAACGGTACTCTGTGGGACACTAGTCTGACAATGCTTACATTTGTCAAAAGGCAGTATTCGGTATTGTGTAAAAAGTTCTCTGAGAAATGAGAAACAGAGAGAACAGAAGATCTGACATCACGTTGATGATAGAACTGTGATTTCCAGTCTATCGGTAAGTATGCTGCTGTGTTTTTATATTAAACTGGTATTCATTAGCACATAAATTATGTGATGAATTGTAAAGCAGGTTTTTCTTACATACCTTGAAGGAGACCTCAAACGAACTGGAAACGGAAAAATCACCTTCACTGCACCTCATGTTACCATGGAAGATGTAACTTCTGAAACACTTAAGTAAAAATCCTGAGGAGGGAGAAACCTCTGAAATACAAGGGTTGTCCAGAAAGTAAGTTCCGATCGGTAGCGAAATGGAAACCACTGGGAAAATTCGGTAAAGCTTTGCACAGATGTGCTGGGCAATGTCTCTAGTACGCTCGTCAATCGTGTCGCGTCGCTCTTTACAGTTGTGAGTGAACAGTGAGCACATAAATATGCGTGGGGAATAGCGTCTCCCGCCAAGTATGAGGGCCTGGTTAGAGATATCGCCTGTGTCATGCAGCCCACATAACACAACTGTCGAGCAGTTCCTTCTTCATGCCAATTCTCGGCCGCACATTGCAGGGGCAATGAAGACGCTCCTGCAGCGTTTCCAATGAGAAGTGTTTGATCACCCACAATACAGTCCGTAATTGGCTCCCCCTGAGTCTCACCTCTGCTCCCAAGAACCGCTGGCTATGAATACAAAATTTTTCCACAGACAACGAGCTGCAGACCAGTGCTGATAACTAGCCCAAAGCACAGGCGGCTGCTTTCTATGACGAGGATATTGGAAAGTTGATACAACACTACATCCAAACTCGAAGTTGCTGCGGCGACTATGTAGAGAATTAGGTTGAAGGTGTACCTAACTGTTGCAGATAAAAGGTTTCTGGTGTTCACTGTGGTTTCCAGTTCGCGACCGATCGGAACTTACTTTCTGAACAGCCCTCGTAAATATTGCGAATCTAGCTGAAAAGTTATGTAGAGGAAAAGGCATCTCGAGCTAGCTACTTTCCTGCGAACACCATTTCGCCATAGGGAAATGATGTCTGAATGTTAGAGGAGTGAAGTCATGGAACAGGTAAAGCACACAGTTCAGTAAATAATTTCTAGTGACCATTCACAAAAGGACGCTCCCTCGTCAAGCGCCGTATATCAAATGAAACTAAATTTGGCCACAGAAGAGACTGTCACCTCAGGCGTATTCTCACCTAAATACTAGCGAGATATAACTGAACTGTTTGTCAGATTGTCCAGGTAGTATCCGAGAGCAACTCTGGCAAAGTCCTCAAATGGTGGAAAATAATAGAAATATTTTGCAGAACGGAACATTTTTTTCTCTCCAGTAGTACTTTTACTCTGTGATGATTTTCCAAACAGTGCATTACATGTCTTTTGTTTTACACCATGAACAAAAGTACAGAAGTCTGCTTTGTGGGCAGATATTTATGACAATCCGTCTCCGACAGTGTGTTAGTTAGGTACTGAAACCAGAATTGTAAATTGGTCGAAAATGTAGCTTACGATTGGAATGAAAACGGACAAATGTATCCGACTCTCCAAAAGAGAAAAAGAAAAATGTTGTTTGTGCAGCCATCCATCGTTGCGTCAGAGAGAATGTTAGTTCTGCAGGTTTCATTCAAAGTGCACGACGGTACCTTCTGGATCGGGGCAATTTTCATGTTTTTCTCTTTCTTCATAGTTTCAATACCAGAGAAAATGAATGAAGGAATGTGTTGTAAATGTTTTGCACACCGCGTTTTGTTTTATGTTACCTTCAAATCAGTTGACTGTTATGGTATCTGTTTGTCCTGTAGCTTTCATTTATACAAAATATTCTCAAATTGTTGATTTATTGCACGCAAATAGACGAATCTCTTTCTTTGTGTATTATTATTGCATTGTAGATATTATGTTGACAGTTTTATCGCACCCAAAGTCATGTTTTGATGTTAGTGCAGTGACAAAATGCTTAATTTAAATAATCCGTTCACATGATATAGTAATGTGACACCGGTGTAATGACATACTCAATTACTCTCTAGCACGAAATAACATGGGTTCAGATGACAATAATCCGCTTCTCAGTAAAATTAGTTATTCACTGCGTATCTTACGCAGTTGCACGAACTCTCAGTAGTTTGGTTCTTAGTTTTGTTTATTTGTTAGAACGAACAGTACAAACAGTGCTGCTCTTGGACAGGTTCAGGTACTGAAAGTGTCAGCATGATTCATTACAAAAGTCAGTCAGTTTCCGAATTCGGTCCTGGATTTGTCGAAACCTAGTTACGTGTCTAGTGGCCGAAAAATCAATGCAAATGCAACCCATCATTTTGCTTGAAATGAAGATTTTCGAAGTGTAAACAAGTGTATCTAATGAGATGTATTGTCAACTCCATTTCAGCAGCAAATAGTGTTTCGAAAAATTGCTTCTAATATATTGTCAAACATTTCTTTGGCTTGCCCAGTTTAGAATGATTTCTTTTAACAAATAAAAATATTTTGGCCCCATCAGTTTGGTGTTGACGCTTTTTTACGGTGTATAGGGAAATCTCTTACTGAAAGGAGGCAACAGCACGCCTAGTGTGGCAGAGATTGGCACGCAGCGCGGGATGTATGTTTGACAGGCGGCGCAGCACGTGCAGTGCGGCGGGCTGAGCAACCGAGTGCTTACGGCAGTGCGGCTACGTCAGCTGAAGAAATCAGCCCGCGGGCTGGATGGGCCGGGCAAACCCGTTGGCCGGCAGTGCTGTGCGGGACTCTGCCTGACATAACCCAATCAAGTTATTCTGAACACAATGAGGTTCACGTCCTCGTAGACATTACCAGATCCCTACTGACAGTCAAAGATACAGATGAATATAGCACACGGAATTGACAGGTGTAATATGTAGTGCGGTTCTAGGCGCTGCAGTCTCGAACCGCGACACCACTACGGTCGCAGATTCGAATGCTGCCTCGGGCATGGATGTGTGTGATGTCCTTAGTTAGATTTAAGTAGTTCTAAGTTCTAGGGGGCTAATGACCTCATAAGTTGAGTCCCATAGCGCTCAGAGCCTTTTTTTTTTTTTTTTTGTAATACATAACAATTAAAATCACTTTCGGCAGCAACAAAATTGCTGACAAAACTAAAAATATGCCATAAATAGAGATAGAGAGGCACTCATTAAAAAGAAGTTTATGCTATTCTTCACTGTTGCCTCCCGAAACGTACATAACTTAAACTCTTACCGGTAAATAACGTGACGATGTCGACGATCTAAGAGAAATAACAAAATTGTTTCAGAAAAAAGCAATTGAAGCAAAAGAGAGTTTGCATATTAGCATTGTAATATGAAATTGTTTTAGTAATATAATATTTGGTAAGCTAACTGCTGATCACCACCACATATGAAAAATCTACGGTGACAGTCTTTACAAATAGTCTTTACAAATTACGCCCATCTAAAACGTTTCCGTACAATTACATCCAACACAAATTGACAGAAGAGTTAATTACCCCCATCAAAAGGGATTTCGAACAGAGATTAAAATGGTTTATAAAGCTCACAGGGAAGTGGTCAGGTAATCGTGTTGGACAAAACCGATAATTCGGCCGCCAGCCCCGCCGCCATTTGCAAAGTAAACAGTGAGCAGGGTCGTCGAGAGGGCGCGATCTATACCTGCTGTCTGTCACAGCCGCTAGCAACTTTCCTAGAAAATTATGGGCCAAAATATCAGTCGTCTTTAATGAGATTATTCGGTGGCATTCCATGGCGCTTATAAAGAGTTGCTTTGGCGACGTTATCTTATTACACTAACGGAAACTAAGATAATATATTAACTTGATTTAAATCGATGGAAGTGTGGCTAATGTTACCGAGTAATCCTCTATTTGCACGGAGCACAAGTTTCTAGGACTGTATTATATGGCCTCAAAATAATCAAGCGTCCGAACCTGGAAACAGGAATTTTTATTAATAATGAAAAGCTAGAGAGACACAGCTACCGAGCTCCCGGAAAATGCTACTTGCTTAACTAAATAAGGACTCTTGCTCCTACACTGAGAAATTTTCGTTGCTTACCCGTCAAAGTATTGTTGCAAATCAAATCCACACAGTGACATTACTAATGGAATTCAGACTTCTAGTTATTCATAAAGTAAATATCTGCTGAGAAAAAGCCAAAGATAAACGAGCTAAGGTTGGTTTAAATGCGTTCATGAAAACTGCATTAACGAAAATTAACATCACAATCAAACAATGAACATGACATACGTTACACTGATGACTCAAAACATTATGGCTAATGCGTGACTGACTGCCGCCTGGAGGTAACGCGCGGAAGTGACGCAAAAAGGAAAGAATATTCGTATTATAATGGGAGCAGAGACGAGTGGGGATTCATTCCAGTACTGATACTCGTCGCAAATGGGGAAATCCACCGGCGCAAGCGACTTTGACAAAGAGGTTATTCTTATGGCCTGACGCTAGGGATCGAGCATCTGGTTTGCTACTGCCGTGAGCATCTATGTACATTCGTTGAAACACCTTGAAGCCACTAACAGACCAGGTGTTGGACATTCACCTTTTCTCATGAAACGTGAGGTTTCACCAGCTGCGAAAAACATGGAAGGCGGTGATTCATAGCAGATCTGACGAGAGAGTGGAATGTTGGTACAGGAGACACAGTACAATGCACATTGTTAAACAAGAGTCTCCGCAGCAGAGGGCTCCCTAAGTGTTTCCATTGTCAGTTCGATTGCAGTGCACAGGGGGTGATAGACATTTGGCCGTGGATCAACCGAAACGTTTCACCTGGTCGGATGATTCACATTCAGTTTTACTCCAAATCGATGGTCGCGTCCATATGCGCCATCGTACAGCTGCATGGCTCCTGGAAACGTGCACCACGCTACGGACGTAGGCCGTTGGGGGCAGCATTAAGTTATGGGGGACATTCACCTCTGTTTTCATGGGACCTGTGTTAATAATAGAAGGACAGGAACAGCTGCGGACTACGTGAAAATTCCTTCGGACCACTTGCATCGTTTCCTATTTCCCAATGGCGATGGTATCTTCCAGCACGATAACTGTCCTTATAGCAAGGCCACAATAGTGCTTGAGGAGCATGATGAAAACTTATGTTGATGTCTTGGCCAACAAATTCAGCTAATTTGAACCCGATGGAATGCATTTGGGACGCTCTCGGCCGACAGCTCGGCACCCACAAATTTGTGGACCGTAGTTTACAGTAATTGCGTGATCTGTGTGCAGAACTTTGTCCCACACATCTCCGGATGCCTATCAACGATTTGACGCATCAATTCCATTGGAGAACAGCTTCTATAATGCGTACGGAGGGTGGACCAACACACAATTAAAGAGGTGGTCTTAAGGTTGTGGCTCATCAGTGGGGTACATCACACGTTATAACTAATAATTATACAGATTAACCATTCACTCTAGAGATAAAATACGACTAAGACGAAGACCGAATAGAAGGTAAGGACATGACGGAAACCGAAGAAGCTTTCATTCGTGTAGTTCAATACTACAAGGAATGTAAAGGTCTCGAAGATGTTCACGTCCAGCAGTGGATGACAAACTTCTGAAGATGTTGATGACAAGGGAACAACAAAATGTATAGCCATAATTAGGTCTCAGGCCGGTGCCTAATCAGTTGTGTATCGAATACTTGCCAAATATTTCATATAATTGTATTTATCTTGGATTTACACTCTCGTTGAGTTTTTTGAATGCATATTTACTGTAAATCTGACATTTTCTACTATAAGTCATTATCAAATGACTCAGAACCTGAAATACAGCTGCTGTCAACATGGGTACAAGAAATAATAGGTATGTAATTAGATGGAACTGATTACCGAGGAACTGGCTTCGTTGTGTGTACGTAGAACTGAAGTCGAAAATTCAACCGCTGGAGTTACAGTAAATATATATGCAGTAACGGCGAAAATATTTTCATTTGAAAGATATTTTACAGTTGGCTATGACATTTGTATGAAAAATGTTACAGTTCATATGAATGAGTAACTGACGGCAATTACAGATTGCAAAGTGTCATGGGCACTAGCACAATGTACAGCGAATATTGGAGGAAGCACATCGATATACGGAGAAGGGCAGTGTTGAAGCAGCAATCTCACGCAGTGGTGTCACGTAAAATGCGTCTTGCGCATTGACTGAGCGTCCAACCTCATTGCGGACAGCGGATAGTCGATTTCTTTCTCCGGGAAGAGGGGCAGAAGGAATGCCCTTGATGTACGGGGAACAGTTCCATCACACATTCTAGCAGAAACATCTCGAGCACATAACAGTGAAATCAACGCAGCATTCAGTAATGGTTACTATAGACACTGTTATGTGATAGTTAAATTTGGTGGTCGAGATACACAGCAAGCTATCGGTTTGCAGTTTCCTGGCTTCAATCGAATCACAACTACGGAGTTGAGTAGCGGTGAAAGAGCAATTTACGGCGCAACAATCTCGTAACACACTTCTTACAGAACTATCAACTTACGAAGCTCGTCGTCTGCTCTGTTGCATGATTTTGTTCATATTCATCCTTTCTTTCAGGAGTGCTAGTTCTGCAAGGTTCGCAGGAGAGCTTCTGTAAAGTTTGGAAGGTAGGAGACGAGGTACTGGCAGAAGTAAAGCTGCGAGGACGGGGCGTGAGTCGTGCTTGGGTAGCTCAGTTGGTAGAGCACTTGCCCGCGAAAGGCAAAGGTCCCGAGTTCGAGTCTCGGTCCGGCACACAGTTTTAATCTGCCAGGAAGTTTCATATCAGCGCACACTCCGCTGCAGAGTGAAAATCTCATTCTGGCATATTAATATAGTTTTTCGGTTTTTACTTTTACGTATTTTACGCTACTTGTGCCAAGCGCATCAGTAACTTTCCTCTGCGCTTATAGTCGACTTGTAGAGCACTGGGTAGGATGATGACTTTGGGGCAGGCTAGCTGAAATCTCTGTAACCTTCAACGACCATAAATTACTTTTGCAAGATGATAGTCACCCCTTATTTTATGCCTTCATCGAATTTGTGGAACATAGACGTAGTAGGCGATAACTTAGTTTAATTCGCAGCTTCAATTTCCAGGGATGTTTGTGATCTTTTCTGACGTCCATTTTGGTAAACTATTTATCCTAAAGTGATGGAGACGTTGGAATGTGATAGATAAGCTTAAATAGAATAACTGATATTTCACCAGACAAATGTCAACTGTTCTTCACGGTTTCCTCTTGATATTTCACGATTACAGGACGCATCTACTAATGAAGCAAACAGCAACAAAAAATCTTTCAATCTACATTTTTTTCGTGGTTACTGTCTTCTAGTGCCTACGTTTTATCGTTATCGGAATAACAAATGAATAGTGGTGCCTAAATCGTAACACCATTTACAAATTCAGACTTCTGTATCTGCTTATATATACAGGGTGTTACAAAAAGGTACGGCCAAACTTTCACGAAACATTCCTCACACAGAAAGAAAGAAAATATGTTGTGTGGACATGTGTCCGGAAACGCTTACTTTCCATGTTAGAGCTCATTTTATTACTTCTCTTCAAATCACATTAATCATGGAATGGAAACACACAGCAACAGAACGTACCAGCGTGACTTCAAACACTTTGTTACAGGAAATGTTCAAAATGTCCTCCGTTAGCGAGGATACATGCATCCACCCTCCGTCGCATGGAATCCCTGATGTGCGGATGCAGCGCTGGAGAATGGCGTATTGTATCACAGCCGTCCACAATACGAGCACGAAGAGTCTCTACATTTGGTATCGGGGTTGCGTAGACAAGAGCTTTCAAATGCCTCCATAAATGAAAGTCAAGAGGGTTGAGGTCAGGAGAGCGTGGAGGCCGTGGAATTGGTCCGCCTCTACCAATCCATCGGTCACCGAATCTGTTGTTGAGAAGCATACGAACACTTCGACTGAAATGTGCAGGAGCTCCATCGTTCATGAACCACATGTTGTGTCGTACTTGTAAAGGCACATGTTCTAGCAGCACAGGTAGAGTATCCAGTATGAAATCATGATAACGTGCTCCATTGAGCGTAGGTGGAAGAACATACTGACGAAACTAAAATGAGCTCTAACATGGAAATTAAGCGTTTCCGGACACATGTCCACATAATATCTTTTCTTTATTTGTGTGTGAGGAATGTTTCCTGAAAGTATGGCCGTACCTTTTAGTAACACCCTGTATACTCTGAAGGCCACTGTCAAGCGCACGTTGTCACTCTCAACTTTAATTTCAGATCCGAAAGAAGTATCATGTTATAGATAAAATTGGAGATCTTTTATAACGTACAAGGGAAATCTTCGACGAGAATTTTGTGAAATGCAACACCTTGCTTTAGTGAAAATGTAAACGCAGGAAAATAACATAGTAAGTGGTAGTGACCGTATTTTATCCTTTTATTCTAAAACATTATTTTTTTTTTTTTTTTTGCAATTCGCGATAAATTTTGTAAAGAAAATGAATCATGAATACGAGGCCTCTATCCACTCTTCGTTGGGCTACAGATTCAAGAGATTTAAGATATAAGCAATCTCTTTCAGCGTTTGGTGATGATGAAATGCCTGCCTCTGAAAGATTCAAAATATTTGTTGTGAACTGCAGACATGTTCTGAAAAGCTTGGTTATAACATGGCTTGAAATACATTTCTTTCCTACCCACCACGACTTCTCTGAAAACTGCAGAGTGGTTTCTGATGAATATCTGCAATGATTTCATCAGGCTGCCTTTGTCGTGGAGAAGACTTTGGAGGGCAGTGAACCCCAGTTATTTTTTCAAACTACAGCTTGGCTGGTGCTAAGCAGCCGCAGATGTAACATTCAAGTGAAAGGAGCATAATTATAGTTTCATAAAAAATTCTTCAAAATCTTGAGTTAGAACGGAATCGACGGTAAAAGTGTGTATGGCATTGAATATCATGTACTCTAGCAGTATCAACTCTTAATTTCATTATTAATTACAAATTAATGGATAGTTTGTGTATGTTTGATTATTCCTATAACAAACTATAAAAAGCACAGAATTTTGTGAGATGAAGTTTACTGAATTTTATTACTTTTGTCATTATTAGAGCTATTCTTCACGTCAGGAAAACATAATTATTAATTAATTTCCCATAATAAACATTTCTAGGGTATATTGTTACTGAAATAAATATTTGCGTATATTGGTATACAGTATGAACCAGAGCTCAAACGAGAAACTTTCAGAGGTGTTCGTATTGACCAGATCAAGAAAAAATGTCCATACTGCCACCTCTGAAAGTTTATCGCCGGGAGTCTGGTTCATCCTGTAAGACGCGCCATATCTTTCTGTTTGATACCACAGCTAAGTATTTACTTTAACGGCTATTTTTTCTTCATATTATGGTTCAAATGGCTCTAAGCAGTTTGGGACTTAACATCTGTGGTCATCAGTCCCCTAGACGTAGAACTACTTCAACCTAACTAACGTAAGGACATCACACACATCCATGCCCGAGGCAGGATTCGAACCTGCGACCGTAGCAGCAGCGCGGTTCCAGACGGAAGTGCCTAGAACCGCTCGTCCACAGCGGCCGGCTTTCATATTATGTATAAATAAATGAATAAATGCGAAAAATAGGTAATTTACAAATATTCAAATTGTTACACATTGTAATGGGTATATAATGGACACCACAAACGAATTTATTCAAAGGGGGATTATTTGTAAATTTTTGAAGGAGCCTTATGTGAAAGGGGATCACCTAAAACTTGCATCACAAATATTGCGGAAATGGAAAGTGCTCTTTATGTGCGGTTTTCACAGAATGGACTGGTAATCAGGAGCTCGCCCTGTTAGCCTACAGATATACAAAGTGTACTTTTTGTGCAAACATGCACTTTTCTAAATGGACCAGTGCCTATTGACATTAACAGACTAAAGATGGGGCAAATTAGAATGTCAGTGGCGTTCGTTTCAGCATTCTAGTGCGAGTCGTTTACGAGATATCGTATTTTGAAAAGTTTCCGCACCGACATTTGTTTGTGCCATTCAGCATACATACTTGCTGGGTGCGATATCGTCATGTTTCCTTACAGTGTGCTACTTGCTAGTCAGTTAGTATGGACAATCCAGGCAGTAGGTCGTGAGTGGACGATGGGATTTACCAACGTAGGAAAGGCCGACATGCTCATGGCGTATGAAGAGTGTAGGAAGAATGCAGTTCGTCCTTGTGCGGCGTGTGCGGCAAGGTATCCCAATAGATGTCAACCAACTCGGCAGTTATTTATCAACCTGTTTAAACAGTTAGCTGAAAGTGGTACTGTAAAACCTAGACAACATAATAGAATGAAACAAGCGACGACACAAGAGGGGCAAATTAATGTTCTTGCTGCTGTTGCAGTTGATCCGCAGGTTAGCTCCCTTGCAATCGCACGAGGAAGTGGCATGAGTCACGCAAGCATCCCACTCATTGTCTAACGACATAGGTTCCATCCCTATCACTTCTCCTTCCGTCAATAGCTGCACGAAAACGGTTATGAGAATTGTGTTAACTTCTGTACAAGAGCACTATGACAGGTTATCCAGATCAGATGTGATCAAAGGTATCCGGACACACTCAAAAACATACGTTTTTAATATTAGGTGTATTGTGCAGCCACCTACTGCCGCGTACTCCATATCAGCGACGTCAGTAGTTATTAGACATCCTGAAAGAGCAGAATGGGACGCTCCGCGGAACTTACGGACTTCGAACGTGGTCGTTTGATTGGGCATCACTTGTGTCATATGTCTGTGCGCGAGATTTCCACACTCCTGAACATGCCTAGGTCAACTGTTTCCGATGTGATATTGAAGTAGAAACGTGAAGGGACACGTACACCATAAGAGCGTCCAGGCCAATCTCCTCTGTTGACAGAATCCGCCGATTGTTGAAGAGAGTCGTAATGTGTAATAGGCAGACATATATCCAGACCATCACACGGGAATTCCAAACTTCATCAGCATCCACTGTAAGTACTATGCCAGTTAGGTGGGAGGTGAAAAAACTTGGATTTCATGGTCGAGCAGCTACTCATAAGCCACACATCACGCTGGTAAATGCCAAACGACGCCTCGCTTGGTGTAAGGAGCGTAAGCATTGGACGATTGAACAGTGGAGAAACGTTGTGTGGAGTGGCGATCCGATGCCGGGGGTGTGGCTATGGCGAATTCCCGGTGAACATCATCTGAGAGCGTGTGTTGTGCCAACAGTAAAATTCGGAGGTGGTGGTGTTATGGTGTGGTCGTGTTTTTCATGGAGGGTGCTTGCACTCCTTGTTGTGTTGCATGGCACTATCACAGCACAGGCCTATACCGATGTTTTAAGCACGTTCTTGCTTCCCATTGCTGAAGAGCAATTCGGGGATGGCGATTGCATCTTTAAACACGAACCAGCACCTGTTCATAATGCACGGCCTGTAGTAGAGCGGTGACGTGACAATAAATCCATGTAATGGACTGGCCTGCACAGAGTCCTGACCTGAAACCTACAGAACACGTTTGGGATGTTTTCTAACGCCGACTTCGTTCCAGGCCTCACCGACCGACATCGATACCTCTCCTCAATGCAGCACTCCACGAAGAATGGGCTGCCATTCCCCAAGAAACCTTCCAGCACCTGATTGAACGTATGCCTCTGAGAGTGTCATCAAGGCTAAGGGTGGGCCAACACCCATACTGAATTGCAGCATTACTGACGGAGGTCGCCACGAACTTATAAGTCATTTTCAGCCTGGTTTCCGTATACTTTCGACCACATAGTGTATATCATGTATATTGTTTATTGATGAAACCACATTTACCTAAAAATTATGGCGAGGTAAATATCAGAAACATGCAGTATTGGTCTACTGACAGAGTTGACTTTGTCAGCTGGATGTTAGCCTCCATAGAGTGTAAACGTGTAGAGTGGGACTGCGACTCATCAGCTCATAGACCCGTTTTAGCTGGCCGCTTTTGCCGAGCGGTTCTAGGCCCTCAGTCCGAAACCACGCTGCTGCTACGATCGCAGGTTCGAATCCTGCGTGGAGCATGGATGTGTGTGATGTCCTTAGGTTCGTTAGGTTTAAGTAGTTCTAAGTCTAGGCGAGTGATGACCTCAGATGTTAAGTCCCATGGTGCTTAGAGGCATTTGAACCATTTAGACCCGTTTTTCATAGATGAAACACTGAACGAGCACAAGCATCGCAGCCTCCTAGCAGACCATATTTCTCGGGTGCTAGAACACGTTCCTCTGCAGACTGGGAGGAACCTTTGGTACCAACATGAGGGCTGTCCAGCACATAGTACCCAAAGGTTTACAGCATGTCTTCAAGAATTTTTTCCACATCTTTGGATATGACGCAGAGGTACTGTACATTGAGCAGCCCGTTCCACGGGTTTGACTCATGTAGACTTTTTCCTGAGGGGAGATGTGAAAGACGCTGTCTGCATGGGCATACCAACTACGCTCGATGATATGCAACGATGTATTACTGCAGCCTACTCGGACGTCTCTGCTGAAATGCTTGCACGTGTGCAGCAGTCGTTATATACAAGACTGCAAGCGTGTATCGCCGCTACCCGTGGTCATTTTGATCACAACTCCTGGTGCTCACTTGTCTCGTTACTGGTCTGAATCCACATAACTAGTGGTTGTATTTGTGTTGTTCTTTAATGCTACCACAAGTATCGGTATGGGAAATTTTCGAAAGACGGAAATGTCATAAACAACTCGCACTATAATCCTACAACAAAACACCACTGACGTTGTGTTTTAGCCTAATTTTAGCCTGTTAATGTCAGAGGATATAAAATGTAGACTGGAAATGGCAAGGAAAGCGTTTCTGAAGAAGAGAAATTTCTTAACATCGAATATAGATTTAAATGTCAGGAAGTCGTTTCTGAAAGTATTTGTATCGAGTGTAGCTATGTAGGGAAGTGAAACGTGAACGATAAATAGTTTGGACAAGAAGAGAATAGAAGCTTTCGAAATGTTGTGCTACAGAAGAATGCTGAAGATTAGATGGGTAGATCAGATAACTAATGAGGAGGTATCGAACAGAATTGGGGAGAAGAGGAGTTTGTGGCACAACTTGACTAGAAGAAGGGATCGGTTGGTAGGACATGTTCTGAGGCATCAAGGGATCACGAGTTAAGTATTGGAGGGCAGTGTGGGGGGTAAAAATCGTAGAGGGAGACCCAAGAGATGAGTACACTAAGCAGATTCAGAAGGATACAGGTTCCAGTAGGTACTGGGAGATGAAGAAGCTTGCACAGGATAGAGTAGGATGGAGAGCTACATCAAACCAGTCTCAGGACTGAAGATCACAACAACAACAATGTCACTGTGTATTGCTACATTTAAAAAGTATATGTTTGCACAGAAATACACTTTCTAAGTATTATTGCAATCTGCTCGTTGGCAAAGAACACTAACCCCTGACTACTAGTCCATTCTGTGAAAACCGCGCATCTACAGGGTGTTTCTGTAAGAGCGTGCAAAAATGTAATAGGACACAGAGAATGTTCCACTGAATAATTTGAGGCAGGGGACCTGGTGTCGGAGAAACCAGCTTAAGAATATAAGGAAGTAAACTTGTCTACCGCTTTGTCTAGCATTATTATTTTTCAGCTCATTTACAACTGACATACGTACACGTTTACACGTACTGTGCCGTTTATTTACATGTACATTCTTTATTTTCTGCAAGGAAATAAGGAGCGTAAGCTTGATTACTAGGAAGTGTACCTGGCCGTCTGAATGGTCACCTGTACTTGATGTTCGTGCAAAGAGTTCCACGAGCGTTGTCGGAGAATGTTCCCTTGATTGTTCGTGAGAGGATGTGAACACAACATGATGGTGCACCGCCTCACTTCAATGGAATGTCTGCAACCATCTCAATGCTGTATTTCCTGGTCGCTGTATTGGAAGGGGAGGTCATATTCCACGGTCTGCGAGGTCTCCTGAGCTGAATCCGCTTGATTATTTCCTAAGGGGATGTCTAAAGTCACTTGTGTGAGGCCCTAGTGCTTACGGAGATGGAATTAGCTAGCAGAATTGTAGGTGCCTGTGAGGTAATTCCAAGCACACCAGGGTGTGTCAGAATTTTGTTCGGCGATGTCATGCTTCACTGAGATTGATGGTCGTTAGTTTCGGCACATTTTGTAAGATATAGTACAAATGGTACGTTCATTGTGTCAGTGATGGTATTTGCAGTTAATGTAAGTAAAAAGGTACACAGTAATGTGATTTTAGTCCTATTATCACCTTAAGCTGGCTTCTTCGACCCCAGGTTCCCTACCTCAAATTGTTCAGTGAAGCATTCTCTGCATGATGTTAAATTTTTGCACGCTCTTACAGAAACGCTCTGTACAACACTTCCCAGTCCCGCACTATTTGCGGTGCAGGTATAACCCATGATTATGATGTCTTGCATTTGCAGATCAGCTGATTATGATACAGACAATAAGTGGAAGGACCCACCACAGATCTCAGGAGACATACCCCTGCGTCGCCACCAACACGAGCGGCCGGGCGTCGTTTCCGCCGCTTATCAGCATCACGGCGCGATGAAGTCGCTCGCTTTACGGCGTCGTTCGTTCTGTATAACGGCGCTCTGCCACGCTAAAAGGCTATGATTTCATGTAGATGCCAACGTCTGCGAGGTCATCTGGTGTGCTTCATGCTTGTGGCGTCAGTATTACAGCAGACTCTTAAACGAAGAAGATATGTACAGGTCCATCGTTAATTTTACACCGAATACAGACACGATAAAAATTTACGTCTTGAGCTATGAGTCTCCACCAAAAATATTTTTAAAGACTAGTTTTTATCATAGCATTTAGCAAGATTATGTAGAGTGAAACTCGGTTCTAATTTTTCAGTGAATCTTCTATGAGCCGCATTCACAGATTTCCTTTATAAAGTGGACTAAAATGTTTTAAACTGAGGTTACTAATTTTTCCCTCTTGCCTTACAGGAAGTGTTCATATATAGCTTACGGTATAGCCCCCTTTGTTCCGCAGTACATGTTGTCCACCCATTCGTGTACTGTACACATGTGTCAAAAACTTTATTTGGAATATTTCCAGAATTCAGAGACGATTAAAAATTTCACTCCTGTTGAGCGGCTGTAGAGAATTTCATATCAATCAATAGGCCTAAAAGTGTGTCTTTTGAGTTGATCAAATGAAAAACTGTACAGTGATGATTAAATATGCAGCGCTCATCCATATACTCTACCCTTTACAGCCAAGTGCTCTTCCACTTTTTTCTTTTTATTCTTGCCGTTTTGTTCGTTATTGTGCGTTGCATTTGGTCGGTGTGGAAGTCACATGACACCTGTTCAAGCTCACCGTTGATCCCTTCAGTCAGCTCTTATATATAATGGAGGGCAACCAGCTGTCCGACTGAACATGCTGAGCTACCGTGTTGGGTCCACTGAGCTACCCAAACCATACTCGCTCACTGCCCGCCCTCACCGCTTTACTTCCGCCATCCACCAGTACCTCGTCTCCTACCTTCCAGACTTCGCAGCAACTCTCCTACGAATCGTACAAGACTAGCACTCCTCGAAGAACGAACACTGTGAAGACCAGCTTACCCACAGCATGAGGAATGTTTCCAGAATAAAATTTTCACTACACAGCGCAGGGTGCGCTGATATTAAACTATCTGGCAGGTTAAAACCGTGTGCCGGACCGATACTCGAAGTCTGAACTTTTGCCTTTCGCGGGCAAGTAAAACTGTGAGAGGGGGGGGGGGAGGGGGAGGGAGGGCAGGCGGTGCTTCGTGATTGGGCTCTCAGTAGACCACTCCCCCCCCCCCCCCCCCGAAAGGCAATGGTCCCGAGTTCAAGTCTCAGTCCAGCACACAGTTTTAATCTGCCAGGAAGCCTATACCCCACTGCAGAATGAAAATTTTATTCACTGTACACTTTACTTTTAGTTAACGCTACAAATGTAACGGTCGTATGTAATTATTGACTGGGATTTCCCACGGGTTGGGTTAAGCAGCCCGTTTGCGGAGATACTCTTCTTCTGCGCATTTGAATCCCAGTGTCTGTGTCGTACTATGTTCGTAGAGAGTAGATGAATGTAATGGATGCGTCTATGGTGTGCTGTTATGTAGAGAGAAGGGAGAAGGTGAAAGATAGTGCTGGAACATAGCTCACTCTTCTGGAATAGCACCAATGGTGCCGCCGAGCCCAGCTTCCCCATCCGATGTACGGGTTGTCATTTACAGCGCTCCAGGCCTCGCTTCATGAATTGGGGGCAAACACTGGAACTCCACGCCTCCACTTCGCCTCCATTTCCATCCAAACACTGGCAGTGAAAATTTCGTCCACCACATGGATTTGAACCGCCTTACCTCCGAGTCGAGCATCACTGCAGAGGGCAGCGCTAGCGACATTGGTTACTGTTGGCATTTGTGTGATGGGTTAGAAGTCGTTATGTTAACATTCTTTACTAGTTCCATGCCAGCTCAGAATGTCTACTTGAAACCACTTCCAGTGGTTGATGCTTCTACTACTCTCTTGAGTTTCTGTCATCTGGATCTGACACTTACTGTATAATTCTCTTTTTTCCTCAGTAGGTGTGACTATACAATGATATCGATGCATTAAATCGTTGTTTTAGGGGAGGATACTATTATGTTAAATCTGTCGTAAAAAGCGTACAACTGCTTGAACTGTTCTGGCGGAAGAGGTACCTTGTTTATCTGGCTGTGTTCCATGACGAGGTTGTTGATCATTGTCCCGTGCACCAACAATCCTTCCGACTTACCCTCTTGTGCTCTTCGGCCGCTTCCGGATTCCTAGGCGGCGGTGCCCGCTGAGGTACGGGTGTTAAGGAATAGCGTAGGCAGCACAGAGGAGACCCGTCCAGACGGGGAAGCGCGAGTTATTTCTTGGTTCATTCTCCTCGTGTGGGCTTGACATTTTGTGGAGGTTATCCGTTAAGGGGTGACGCTGCACGTCCGTTCTCTACTGGCGATCTTCTACGATTTAAAATGGTTTATTATTGTTATTATTTTTATTATTATTATTGTTACTGGTAGAATATCTGCAAGCATGTTCAGTATCGCTGATACTGAGCTGCAGCTCTGCTAGAGCGAATAGTTTATTTTGGTTCACCGGCCATGGTGGCAGAGCGGTTCTAAGCGCTTCAGTCTGGAACAGCGGGACCGCTACGGTCGCAGGTTCGAATCCTGCCTCGGGCATGGATGTGTGTGACGTCCTTAGGTTGGTTAGGTTTAAGTGATTCTAAGTTCTAGGGGACTGATGACCACAGATGTTAGGCCCCATAGTGCTCAGAGCCATTTGAACCACTTTTTTTATTTTGGTTCGTCTCTCTGTGTCATTTGTTGAAGTAACTATTTTTTATTTTATGGCGTGCTTCAGATCGAGCTGGTTTTGTAATTGTGATGCATGATGTTTAATGGAACGTACTGAATCGTTACTCGTCAATTAGCTAAACAAATACGGCTCGTATTAGCTCGTAGTCTGTCCATGCTCAGAAGGTGTGGTAAAACTGATGCATGATTGTTCATGGGCCTCGGCATTGCTATTTTATGACTAACTTAAGCAAATTTAATAAGCTTACTATAATGTAAAGGAAGCAGTGACACATTATAGTGCGTTTAAAATTAGGTGCAACTCTTGACGTTTGGCTGAACAGAGTGGACGTGACGCTGTTGCCCAGGTAATATCACAGGCGAGCCGGCTTGCCCTTGCACGCCGCCAGCACCTCTCCCTCTGTTGCCACGCTGTACATAAACAGTATCACTTGGTGTCGCTGCTGTGGTGGCTAAATCTCCAACAACGCATTGGAGGAAATCAGATATTTTACTCTGGGCAGAAAGAAATGTTCCATTGGATAAAGTTGATCTTTGTATGTATAAGGCAGAGTAATGGAACTTACAGTCCTGAACAAGCCAAACATTAATCCTACCAGGTCGCCGAATTGGCTAAAGCTAAAGGGCACAACTTCACAGGCTTTCTACGGTATAATTCTCATTTAAACCAGACAGAGAATATACGGGCCAAGGTGAAAAGTAATGTGGCAAGAAATAACAAAAATTTACGCTCAGTTGCATTTAAACCCTAACAAAAAAAGTCATTGTAAACATTATAGCACAAGACTGGTCTCGAATCAACCATACCAAAAAGGTAATTGAGGAGAGGGATTTATGAAGGGCTGTGACGAGTTTTGAGCAATACGTAACTTCTCTTGTTGCTGTGTTAAAATCTGCTTCTTTTTTCAGAGCAGAGCAGAGTGTCATTAACATTTTAATTCAGTTGAAAAAGAAACTGTGACGGAATCCTGAAACAGATAATGTTAACTTAGAAACTGAGGGCCAGACAGGTCAATAGTTTATGAAAAAGCCCTTTCTCAGCACAAAACTCAAGGTGTAACACCTTCAATTATATTGTTGTCCTTAAAACTTACATTATTTCATTGAAAAAATCTGTAGTTGCTTGAATAACGCGCTAGGAATGGAAGTTCCACGTACTAATCATATGGCAAAATACTCCCCTCTTTGCGTGCTGTCATTTGCCAAAATGTTGTTTTGATATTTCAGACCGTTTATGAGATACGAGGGATTTATAAATATTTCGTTTTGGTTTTCTCAGTGGCCCGTGCGTCGCTCACGTGTCAGCACACGCTTGTCTCCACTCGCTCCGTACTGAACTGTCAAATGTCACAACTAATTTTAAACGCGCTATAATTAAGTTATCAAGTCGCTTGAACTATTTGCTGTATTAAAATACACTGAGTTTACAGAATTCATAGGATAGCTAGATGCACGTATACAGCCAGTGGTAGTATCGCGTACACCACATATAAATGGGCAGTGCGTTGGCGGTGCTGTCACTTGTAGTCGGGTGATTCATGTGAAAATGTTGGTGGCGTGATTATGACCTAACGGCAGGAATTAACAGACACTAACGAGGAATGGTAGTGGAACTAGAAGTATAGGACGCTACATTTCCTCAATCGTTAGAGAATTCAATGTTTCGAAATCTACAGTATCAAGAGTGTGCCGAAAATTCCAGATTACAGGAATTACCTCTCACCACGAACAATGCAGTGGCTGACGGCCTTCACTTAAGGACCGAGATAAGCGGCATTTTCGTAGAGTTGTCAGTGCTAAGAGACAAGTACTACTGCGTGAAATAACCGCAGAAATCAATGTGAGAGGTACGACTAACGTATTCGTTAGGACAGTTAATGGGTTATGGCAGCAGACGATCGACGCGAGTGCCCTTGATAACACCAAGACATCGCCTGTGATGCCTCTCATGGGCTCGAAACGTATCGGTTGGACCCTAGACAACTGAAAAACCGTGGCCTGGTCACGTTGGTCCCCATTTAAGTTGGTAAGAGCTGTCGGTACGTTTCGAGTGTGGTGCAGAGTCCACGAAACCACGACGCAAGCTGTCAACAAGGCACTGCACAAGCTGGTGGTGGATCCATAATAGTGTGGGCTGTCTTCACACGAAATGAACTGCGTCCCCTGGTCCAGCTGAACCGATCATTGTCTGGAAGTGTTTGTGTTGGACCACTTGGAGACCATTTACATTCTTCATAGACTTCATGTACCCATCCAATGATTAGGTTTTTCTGGATAAAAATGCGCCATGTCACTCCGCTACAATTTTTCGCGACTGATTTGAAGAACATTTTGCGCAAATTACCCAACATCATTCCTATCGAACATAATCGAGAGATCGACGCGTGCACAAAATCTTTCACCGACAACACTTTCGCAAGTATTGACCGTTATAGAGGCCGCATAGCTCAGTATTTCTGCAAGGGACTTCCAACGACTTGAATCCCTGCGATGTGGAGTTGCTGCACTGCGCCGGGGAAAACGAGGAGGCATCCCATGACTTTCGTCACATCAATCTATCTGATCAGGTCGCCAATTTCAGGTTCCACTTATCAAATATTTTCCAGACTGCTTTAAGTCTCGCCTTGGGCAATTGATTACTTACTGATGATTATAAAAAATCCGCCTCGATTTCAAATTAGAACCGGATGTTGTCCTAGGTTTCGGCGCGGATAACTGCCTAACGAGACAGTTTGTAGTTTTGGAGTGTTCCGAAGAAGGCGTGGTTACCTGCGCCGAAACCTAGGTCAATATCCGGTTTCAGTTTGCAATCGAGGCGGATTCTTTACAATCATTAAATTATTCACGATTGCTGACGCACTGCAATGTTAAAAGTTCTCCAGATTACTTATTGTCTTGTGTGTGAGTAAAGCTGCCTTAGAATATAATATCGCACCTTAAATAGTTTTTTAAGTATGCTGTAATTAATATCACGTATGAACGTCTCCACCCATGAACCACGGACCTTGCCGTTGGTGGGGAGGCTTGCGTACCTCAACGATACAGATAGCCGTACCGTAGGTGCAACCACAACGGAGGAGTATCTGTTGAGAGGCCAGACAAACGTGTGGTTCCTGAAGAGGGGCAGCAGCCTTTTCAGTAGTTGCAGGGGCAACAGTCTGGATGATTCACTGATCTGGCCTTGTAACACTAACCAAAATGACCTTGCTGTCCTGGTACTGCGAACGGCTGAAAGCAAGGGGAAACTACAGCCGTAATTTTTCCCGAGGGCATGCAGCTTTACTGTATGATTAAATGATGATGGCGTCCTCTTGGGTAAAATATTCCGGAGGTAAAATAGTCCCCCATTCGGATCTCCGGGCGGGGACTACTCAGGAGGACGTCGTTATCAGCAGAAAGAAAACTGGCGTTCTACGGATAGGAGCGTGGAATGTCAGATCCCTTAATCGGGCAGGTAGGTTAGAAAATTTAAAAATGGAAATAGATTGGTTAAAGTTAGATATACTGGGAATTAGTGAAGTTCGGTGGCAGGAGGAACAAGACTTTTGGTTAGGTGAATACAGGGTTATAAATACAAAATCAAATAGGGGTAATGCAGGAGTAGGTTTAATAATGAATAAAATAATAGGAGTACGGGTAAGCTACTACAAACAGCATAGAGAACGCATTATTGTGGCCAAGATACACGACGCCCACGCCTTCTACAGTAGTAGAAGTTTATATGCCGACTAGCTCCGCAGATGATGAGGGAATTGAAGAAATGTACGATGAGATAAAAGAAATTATTCAGGTAGTGAAGGGAGACGAAAATTTAATAGTCATGGGTGACTGGAATTCGAGAGTAGGAAAAGGAGAGAAGGAAACATAGTAGGTGAATATGGATTGGGGCTAAGAAATGAAAGAGGAAGCCGCCTGGTAGAATTTTGTGCAGAGCATAACTTAACCATAGCTAACACTTGGTTCAAGAATAATGAAAGAAGGTTGTATAAATGGAAGAACCCTGGATATACTGATAGATTTCAGATATATTATATAATGGTAAGACAGAGATTTAGGAACCAGGTTTTAAATTGTAAGACATTTCCAGGAGCAGATGTGAACTCTGACCACAATCTATTGGTTAACCACAATCTATTGGTTATGAACTGTAGATTAAAATTGAAGTAACTGCAAAAAAGGTGGGAATTTAAGGAGATGGGACCTGGATAAACTGAAAGAACCAGAGGTTGTGCAGAGTTTCAGGGAGACCATAAGGGAACAATTCAGAGGAATGAGGGAAAGAAATACAGTAGAAGAAGAATGGGTAGCTTTGAGGGATGAAATAGTGAAGGCAGCAGAGAATCACATACGTAAAAAGACGAGGGCTAGTAGAAATCCTTGAGTAACAGAAGAAATATTGAATTTAATTGATGAAAGGAGAAAATATGAAAATGCAGTAAATGAAGCAGGCAAAAAGGAATACAAACGTCTCAAAAATGAGATCGACAGGAAGTGCAAAATGGCTAAGCAGGGATGGTTAGAGGACAAATGTAACGATGTAGAGGCTTATCTCATTAGGGGTAAGATAGATATTGCCTACAAGAAAATTAAAGAGACCTTTGGAGAGAAGAGAACCACTTGTACGAATATCAAGAGCTCAGATGGACACCCAGTTCTAAGCAAAGAAGGGAAAGCAGAAAGGTGGAAGGAGTATGTAGAGGGTCTATACAAGGGTGTTGTACTTGAGGACAATATTATGGAAATGGAAGAGGATGTAGATGAAGATGAAATGGGAGACATGATACTGCGCGAAGAGTTTCACAGAGCACTGAATTCCATTAGAACTATTGACAGCCTTGGGAGAGCCAGTCCTGAAAAACTCTACCATCTGGTGAGCAAGATGTATGAGACTGGCGAAATACCCTCAGACTTCAAGAAGAATATAATAATTCCAATCCCAACGAAAGCAGGTGTTGACAGATGTAAAATTTACCGAACTATCAGTTTAATAAGTCACAGCTGCAAAATACTAACGCGAATTCTTTACTGACGAATGGAAAAACTGGTTGAAGCGGACCTCGAGGAAGATCAGTTTGGATTCCACATAAATATTGGAACACGTGAGGCAATTTACAATTTGTACAAAACCAGATAGCAGTTATAAGAGTCGAGGGACATGAAAGGAAAGCAGTGGTTGGGAAGGGAGTTAGACAGGTTTGTAGCCTCTCCCCGATGTTATTCATTCTGTATATTGAGCAAGCAATAAAGGAAACAAAAGAAAAGTCGGGGTAGGTATTAAAATCCATGGAGAAGAAATAAAAACTTTGAGGTTCACTGATGACATTGCAGTTCTGTCAGAGACAGCAAGGGACTTGGAAGAGCAGTTGAACGGAATGGACAGTGTCTTGCAAGGTGGGTATAAGATGAACATCAACAAAAACAAAACGAGGATAATGGAACGTAGTCGAATTAAGTCGGGTGATTCTGAGGGAATTAGATTTGGAAATGAGACACTTAAAGTAGTAAAGGAGTTTTGCTATTTGGGGAGCAAAATAACTGATGATGGTCGAAGTAGAGAGGATATAAAATGTAGACTGGCAATGGCAAGGAAAGCGTTTCTGAAGAAGAAAAATTTGTTAACATCGAGTATAGATTTAAGTGTCAGGAAGTCGTTTCTGAAAGTATTTGTATGGAGTGTAGCCATGTATGGAAGTGAAACATGGACGATAACCAGTTTGGACAAGAAGAGAATAGAAGCTTTCGAAATGTGGTGCTATAGAAGAATGCTGAAGATAAGGTGGGTAGATCACGTAACTAATGAGGAGGTATTGAATAGGATTGGGGAGAAGAGAAGTTTGTGGCACAACTTGACTAGAGGAGGGGATCGGTTGGTAGGACATGTTCTGAGACATCGAGGGATCACCAACTTAGTATTGGAGGGCAGCGTGAAGGGTAAAAATCGTAGGGGGAGACCAAGAGATGAATACACTAATCAGATTCAGTAGGATGTAGGCTGCAGCAGGTACTGGGAGATGAAGAAGTTTGCACAGGATAGAATAGCATGGAGAGCTGCATCAAACCAATCTCAGGACTGAAGACCACAACAACAACATGAACGTGTACTAACTTAGCAGATGGGGCGTAATTAGAAATTGGTCTATCGAAAAGATGGTTAACCGAAATATAGTGAAGTTTTTAACTATTGTTAGAATAGTAATTTGGGCCTATGCTGTTTACGGTCAGACCAAAACTGTTGCTTTCTTCAAATTAAAATGTGTAATTATGGGTCAATTTCAATTACTACAATAATGTTTGAAATTTTTTTCTTTATTCTATTCTGTTGTTTCAAGGTTGTTCTGTTGGTTCTTTTTAAGTTTACTAACTTGGTGAAATTATTCAGTACTGTTTGTTTGGTATATCCAAAAGAACTTCATCCAAAATAAATATAAACTCTTGTATATTGAGAAATTATAGGTGCTGTCTGCCGTTAGTGAACGTTTGTAGTATTTCGACCATAGACTATTTTGAAGAATACAAGTAACGTAAATTTAAATTTAGTCTGTCTCCAGGCTCATGCATACAGATTTTAGCGTCGTTTAGAATAATTTTAAAGTAATATATTGAATTGTGAGTATTTTTAATCGATACTCGATTTACTAAGGTTTGAAGCTCCTTTTGGTCTTCTTCCATGTTTGCGATTTAAAATTCGGTTGTTTAGAGAATCAGCCTTACGCAAACACAGCTTGTTTATTTTTAATAGAGTGTATTACAGATGTAAAGTTCTCATGTTATTAACTGTGGGAGGATCGTCTTCTTTAAAGATTATATGTTTTACGTTGTTCTTTTAATTTTATATTTTCTGACTTTCTGGATCTAAAAGATTGTTAAACAAGTGTAATTTAATGTTTTTTTTCTAATTTTCACATGGTTCAGCTCAAAACAACTCCTAACCCGTTCCCTGCCGTTGTAGTTGTCGCATAGTGGGTACAAAACGTTACTGATGACGAGATGTAGACGCTCGAGTGTTTATCATGATTTACCAGTGGCTACGGCTGCATCTTGCAAAACACAGCGTGGCAGTATCTTGCACGGGTCATCTCACATTTTCATAACGAAGAACTGGCAATGAGTAGAGCAGATAATTATATCTGAGGTCTTGTACATTCTAGCATGAAGCTAGGCCCGCAAAAAATCTAAGTTTCACAAGACATCATATCCTATGTAAAACGAAAAACTTTCAGTTACGCACTTGAACTACACTGATCGGCCAGAACATTATGACTGCCTTCCTGATGGGCGATATGTCCACCTTGGCACGGATAACAGAGGCGACGTGTCGTGGGATGGAAGCAATGAGGCCTTGGCAGTTCACTGGAGCGAGTTTGCAGCACATCTACACACTCAAGTCACCTAATTTTCGTGAATTCCGGGGAGCGGGGCTATGAGCTCTGATTCTACGTATCATTACATCCCAGCTGTGATCGATCGGTTTCATATCTGGTTAGTTGGGAGGCCAGCACATTAATTGGAGCTCTCCACTTTGTTACTCGAACCTCTCCATCACGCCCTTCGCCTTGTGGCACGGCGCTCATCTTATTGAAAAATACCTCTGCAGTCGGGAAACATGATCGTCTTGAATGGGTGTATGTGATCTGCAATTAGTGTACGATACTCCTCGGCCGTCATGGTGCCTTGCACGAGATCCGCTGGACCTCACCGATGCCTACGCGAATGTTTCCCAGAGCATAAGGTAGCCACCGCCAGCTTCTCTGTGTCCCACAGTACATGTGTCAAGGAACTGTGTACATGGAAGACGACGCATTCCCGTCCTCCCATCACCATGATGAGAAGGTATTGGAACTCATCAGACCATGCAACGCTCTACCAGTGCGCTAACATCTAATGCCGAATGTCACGTGCCTATTTCACTCGTAGTTGCCGATGCCTTGGTGTTAACACTGGCACATGCTTGGGTTCTGGGCTGGGGAGGCCCATTGTTAGGACTCTTCGGTGCACTGTGTAATGAGACACACTTATCCTCCGCCCAGCATTAAAGTCTGACGTTAGTTCCAGATCAGTTCTCCGCATTTACTGTCTTACCAGCCTGTCTAGTCTACGATGTCCGACATCTTTAATGAGGGGTGGTCGCCCAACCGCCCGACGTCATGCAGTTTGCGAAATGCTCTTGTTGAGCATCCGGGAGTTCACAATGGCCCTCGGTCAAGCTCAACAGATTGCGCGCCTTCCCCACTCAACACTCGGACTGCACGCTCACTGGTACCACATACATCGTGCGTGTGTCTGACTAGCAGTCATTCCTCTCCAGGTGACGCTGCTGTCGTCTGGACGGGTTTATACCGATAGTAGTTTGGTGTCATAATGTTACGGGTGATCACTTTGCAAGTTTATCCTAGTGATAGTTGCAATTTGCCGGTAGGGATCTACCTGGTGAAGCTTGCTAGCCCACTCGCTGTCCCATTCATTACCAAATGTGCGTCGACTCAAGATGGTGATAAAAAAAAAATACACTCCTGGAAATGGAAAAAAGAACACATTGACACCGGTGTGTCAGACCCACCATACTTGCTCCGGTCACTGCGAGAGGGCTGTACAAGCAATGATCACACGCACGGCACAGCGGACACACCAGGAACCGCGGTGTTGGCCGTCGAATGGCGCTAGCTGCGCAGCATTTGTGCACCGCCGCCGTCAGTGTCAGCCAGTTTGCCATGGCATACGGAGCTCCATCGCAGTCTTTAACACTGGTAGCATGCCGCGACAGCGTGGACGTGAACCGTATGTGCAGTTGACGGACTTTGAGCGAGGGCGTATTATGGGCATGCGGGAGGCCGAGTGGACGTACCGCCGAATTGCTCAACACGTGGGGCGTGAGGTCTCCACAGTACATCGATGTTGTCGTCAGTGGTCGGCGGAAGGTGCACGTGCCCGTCGACCTGGGACCGGACCGCAGCGACGCACGGATGCACGCCAAGACCGTAGGATCCTACGCAGTGCCGTAGGGGACCGCACCGCCACTTCCCAGCAAATTAGGGACACTGTTGCTCCTGGGGTATCGGCGAGGACCATTCGCAACCGTCTCCATGAAGCTGGGCTACGGTCCCGCACACCGTCAGGCCGTCTTCCGCTCACGCCCCAACATCGTGCAGCCCGCCTCCAGTGGTGTCGCGACAGGCGTGAATGGAGGGACGAATGGAGACGTGTCGTCTTCAGCGATGAGAGTCGCTTCTGCCTTGGTGCCAATGATGGTCGTATGCGTGGTTGGCGCCGTGCAGGTGAGCGCCACAATCAGGACTGCATACGACCGAGGCACACAGGGCCAACACCCGGCATCATGGTGTGGGGAGCGATCTCCTACACTGGCCGTACACCACTGGTGATCGTCGAGGGGACACTGAATAGTGCACGGTACATCCAAACCGTCATCGAACCCATCGTTCTACCATTCCTAGACCGGCAAGGGAACTTGCTGTTCCAACAGGACAATGCACGTCCGCATGTATCCCGTGCCACCCAACGTGCTCTAGAAGGTGTAAGTCAACTACCCTGGCCAGCAAGATCTCCGGATCTGTCCCCCATTGAGCATGTTTGGGACTGGATGAAGCGTCGTCTCACGCGGTCTGCACGTCCAGCACGAACGCTGGTCCAAATGAGGCGCCAGGTGGAAATGGCATGGCAAGCCGTTCCACAGGACTACATCCAGCATCTCTACGATCGTCTCCATGGGAGAATAGCAGCCTGCATTGCTGCGAAAGGTGGATGTACACTGTCCTAGTGCCGACATTGTGTATGCTCTGTTGCCTGTGTCTATGTGCCTGTGGTTCTGTCAGTGTGATCATGTGATGTATCTGACCCCAGGAATGTGTCAATAAAGTTTCCCCTTCCTGGGACAATGAATTCACGGTGTTCTTATTTCAATTTCCAGGAGTGTAGAAAAAGATTTCCGCTTTCTCAGCTCAACAGGTGTAGCTCAGTTACAACAGTATGGGGTAATTTTACACTGAACAGGGCCCCGCAACTCGAAGAACTTAAGGATTTCGACTATGGTACTAACAGTTTTAGGATACTGTTTATGTAGTGGGAAATCCACAGGTCTACCACGTGTCCTTGTTCTAGGTAGAAAGAGCATTCAACAGAGTTTTTCACGTAATCCAATAACCCTGCTCGTCGTGCCAGCCGAGGGCTAATCATCCTTTGAGTGTCTGTCTAACGTGTTTTGTGGCGACGTTTGTGTTTCTAATCACAGAATTCAGTTGTTAGAAACACTTCCTGAATGTGATGAAAAACAGCTTGCAGAGTTCTCTTAATTCTTTCCGAGAATGGAAACGGAAGGTAAAAATTTCGTTTTGCCTTCAGTGTTCAGGATGAAACTATATTCTCTTTAAGTACCAAAGTGACGCTTCAAAGTGTAAAAGTATGTGGAACACAGCAGCCACGCACCAAGTCGAGCACGAGACACCATCCAAAGCTTCAACCGTTGTGCTGTTTCCCATAAATTACTAACGGCTCCTTCTTTTTTTCTTGAAAAGACTGATGAGTTAAGCAATCTGTTAAGCAATTCTTTTAAATTGCTTCACTGATCATGCTGCAGATATAGCATTTTCGACAGTTGTGAAAACGAACCAAATGCGTTTCGCGATACGGTGTAGAATCTCACTTGCAGGCGCATACAAGGAAATTTCTTTAGAACGAGATGTCTTAACCACCGATCGGTCGTAGGGAGTGCACAGATCTCAGAACAGCCCTTCACTCCAAGGTCATCTGATAATACGCTATGGTTTCTTCTTCGTCCTTTTTTTAAAGAGAAATTTTGAAAAGTTTCCGTTATCTGTCTCCCCTTGGATAACTCTGGGTGAACAGAAGTGCTACATAGGAACAGCAGTGAACGGAATAGCCAGGTATGCTCGCGAAAATATGTGACCAGTCTTGATTATCGTCTACACGATTGTAGTGCGTCTGGTGAAGGATATGTTGAATACTCATTACAGTATGATACTAAAAGTAATACTAAAAACTAACCCCAAGGTTGTATGTGGATGCATGTAGCAGATATGCTTGTAAAATCGAACAGTTTCTTCTGAAAACAAAAAAAGTTCGTAGCCTTGTGTGTAAGTTAAATCCTATTCAAGTTTTTATCTTATCTGAAGTCCTAAATACAGCTTTGTGAAAGTGGATAATGTGGTGTCACCGCAAGACACCACACTTGCTAGGTGGTAGCCATTAAATCGGCTGCGGTCCGTTAGTATACGTCGGACCCGCGTGTCGCCACTATCAGTGATTGCAGACGGAGCGCCGCCTCACGGCAGGTCTAGTCTAGAGAGACTCCCTAGCACTCGCCCCAGTAGTACAGCCGACTTTGCTCTAGCGATGGTTCACTGACTACATACGCTCTCATTTGCCGAGACGACAGTTTAGCATAGCCTTCAGCTACGTCATTTGCTACTACCTAGCAAGGCGCCATATTCAGTTACCATAATCTGAACAGATCATATTGTGAATCATGTACCGTCAAGAGCGACGTTCATCATTAATGGATTAAAGTTAAGTATCAAACTAATTCCGTCCGCTTTCTGAATGCTAATTCCTTGTCATGTTCCAGACCTCACGTCAGTATAGTTCTTCCCTCCTCACGCCAGCCTGCGTGAGCTAAAACGCGTGCATTTCGGCCTCCTCTAGTAACACGGTGTTGGCTCTTCTGCCAACACAACAGATAATCATTTCCAGACGCCACGTATGAATGCATACTTCGCCCTTCGCTACGTTCACCCGACGGAATCCTAGTAGATGGTCTGTGCTGCTTGAGTTCCGTAAACGTCGCCGTGTCGCCCCCTTAGTCGTCGCAAGTTTGCAGTTCAACGGTGTACGAGTATACAGCAACAGAGTAAGAGCCATAAACGCATGTGGCTCGCGAAGAAACTAAATTGCCCGTAAGCACATTTGTTGGTCTCCACATAGTTTATTATCCCTTCCAGGTGCCACTGGCACATGCTCATTTGGCGGTATTACTTCTTACACAAATCTTCTCCATATAGGTTCTTCATACCACACTGAGACAACCATTCCTCACAGTACTCAGTAAACCTTCTGAGCTCAGCCGCATCCAGATTCTTACATAGAGAAACGATGTTACACCCCATGCTTCCACTTCCAAACGAAATGCTGCAGTGGTTCGGACTCTGAGACGAAAGGAATACAGATAGCCGTTCGACCATCCCGATTTACGTTCTATATGCTATCTTAAAACACTGTGAATCTAATAGCACGAAACTGAGGAGAAAAAAATGTAATTGTAACAGAGGTAGTTACGTCTGCACCTCTTGTTTATAATTTCAAATAAATTTTCCCAACTGTGTTGATAAAGCACCCGTATTCATTTCTACCTTCCATCAGGTACTGCAGTCCATACGCGGTAGAAAGGCCTATGTGCATAAAGGAATTTTAACTTTTCACATTACGGTGCCTACATTTAAGAGCAAGACAGAGGAAAGAAGTCGCCAAAAATATACGAAGGGAATGTAAAATATTTGTTCGAGCTGTAGTAGAACATTAAGTCAAAAAAAATCTTTGTTGTATTGGAGAATTTCCAATATAAGAACTGAGCCATAAACGGAAATGGGATGTTAACGTTGTAACTTCAAAGCACGTTTTGAGAAAAAAATTCATAAGAACTGGTAACATGCAAGAAACTGTGGATGGTAAGCTTATCATACAGATTTAATAGATGAAAGAAGATGCCTGGAAAACATCTTTATGAGCATTTGTGAAGTCACACAGAAGTAGGTTACAACAAATCGCTGTCTCACCGTTTATGCGTTCTGTAGGCCTAACACATTAGTTTCCAACCTGGGATAATTTCCCCTTCACGGAGGAAATGAAAACTGAGGGATAAAAACAAAAACATTAGGTTAACATTTACCCATTGTAGATTAATTTTTTATAAATCATCTAAAGTATCAAAATTTGACAGCCATTTGACATCCACTGCTAGATAAAAGACTACGCCAGATATTTTTAATCTTTGCGATTGTCAGCGATATGAATCATTGTTGCTAATACGATCTTCCAGTGTCATCTACTTTGTTTCCACAAGTTTGTCTTCGCAGGCTTTTATTATTCTTACAATCTGCAAAAGATATTCCTTTGGTGATCTACCACTCATCTTCCTGGGTACGGTTCAGCCCATTTCCACTGTTTTAACATCACTGTCATAGTTTCCCCATTTTAATCTGTTCTCTAAACCATTATTTGATTTCCTGCCTCTGCCAATAGTTTTCAACATCGATCTCTACACCAGTCGATCAGCGACTCTAAAATTCTGAATGGTCATTCTGTTGAAAGTTACTGTCATGAGCCAAAACTGTTATTACAAACTGCTTGTTAACGTTCAGTTTCATACAGCTTGAAAGGTTCATCCTGAAAATTTATTTAGTTTAACAGCAGCGCTCAGTATCAGCTCTAGTCTTCTATTTGTTACTTTGATTTCCATCTAGAGGTAACAATGACTTGCCATCTGGAACAAGTCTAAGAGTAAACATTTTTTTCTGATTTGGAAAACTGGCCTGAGTTCTAAGCGCATTTCGGTGGACGAATCAATCTATTCACGTGGTGAAATTCTAATCAAAGTGCAATTTCTTCGACCATGCAGAAGCAACACTTTGTAAACAGGTTTTCGTACAACAGAACTGGCATCATTTTAGCAAACTTTCTGTCTTAAATAGCTATTATTATTGCATCAAACACTAAAGAAGGCCAAATCCATTTGCCACGACTTACATGTTTGAAACTAGAGATTTAACTACAGTAGTAATGACAACAAAAGTGAGGAACTGAGTGAACTCGTCACATGACTTCTTATGTGCAATAGCAGACACCAAATCAAGTATAAAAAATTGTTGTTGTAAATAAGCAAAACCACACAACCCACAAATTCAAAATTTTTTGGTTTAGTGGAAAACGTAGAAAATGGGGGACATCCAGAGGTTAAAACGTTAACTAAAAATTATAAGAAATTTCCCACTTTAAAGATAAGAGTCTTAATATTAACGGTGATATATTTAACCAGATTCTAAACTTAGTTTAGGGTATTACGTAATATTTGATCTCATTCATGAGATTGGGAACCAGTATTTTGATAGAACCAAGGTTGATGTATGGTTCTCAGTGGTTATGAATACAAATAAAAAAGGAAAAAATTCCTGTTCCTGGTACATTCGAATCACATACTTGTACAAATTTACACATTACTGCAGCTTGTAAGAGTCTTACGTAGAGCTGGGTTTAAGGTCATGTATATGAAAGCTGATTGCAGAACTGGGCGATTTGCTTTAGTGTTATTGTAGTTTAAGATGTAGTAATTAATGTAAAAGTTATCAGACGGCAATAATGTAATCGTTAGCTGCCACAACATTGTATCTGGAGAAAATATGAATCATGACTTGTATTCACGCTGATGTCGTGGCCAATGCCAATCGATCTGAAGTAAACAATAGTAAATCTTTTTATTTTCTTAAGTAATTATTTTGTGTTTTATATAGGATGGAACTGTCGTATTAAACAGTTCTTTTGTCACTGTGCAGCTTTGTCTTACAGTTATTTAAATTTGTAAGCACTCTTTATTGTTTAAGAGACCCATACTCAATGCATTTTACGGACCATTGCCGAAGTAAATAAGCCTAGTCTAGAGCATTAAAAATTAATCTGTCAGTTGGCTCGTGCGATAGAATTGTCTGGTGACTTTTTGGGTTACTTGGAGGGAACCGTCCGACGGACTGCCAGACGCACTTTCGAGCTACGTGTCAAGACTGTACCTAGAAACGGAAGGGTTAGCATTGCATTATCATTCTGACTTTCATTTCGGTACTTCATAACATTTCATTTCTAAAGAGGTTGAGTTACGGTTAATGATCTCTTTCATGAAAACTAAAATGAAATCTAACTTAATCCATGATATTTGGGTCAAATGATCATTTGCTAGGCGTGGAATAAAAGGAAAGTATCGGAGGAAATAAATACTGGTAAGTAGAGGTGTCTTAAAATTCGTCAAGCTGCAGCACTGTTGTAGTCCCGATTAGGGAGCTTGTCTGAAAAATATGGAGAGGCAAGGATAGACTTCCGTATTAGGCCTTTCATAATCGGTCTGCGGCGCCGAAAAGTTTTCGTTGTGAAAGTAAGTGGACTCTCATGCCGTCCATGCCAAGTACTTTTGTCATGTTCTTTGTGTAAGCATTTAAAAGTAATCATAACTTCGACTGCGTTGTGATATTTGAATAAAGACTTAAAACTTGGTAAATCTTCCGAAAAGTGAAGTATATATTTTACGAGTTATTGCTTGTTTCATGTTGTTTTTATGGGTGGCATAAACCAGTAAATTCACTTACAGTACGCTTTCATAAGTAGATTTTTTTCTTTTTACAACACTGAATCAGTAAATCTGCGACGAAATCCTTGCGTAATATGTGGCAGAACTTTGCTAAATTCTCTCTAGACTAACAAAAGATAAGTAAGATATAGTAAGTCGAAATTACTGTTGAATGTATTCCTTGTTTAAAACCGTGGACAAGTGTAATTATTTATGTTTGAAGAACTTAGATTATCACAGTATATTGGTGAAATCCACTTCAGGATGATCTGTCATGATCGAATTTAGCCTTCAGCAATTTACCAGGCAAATTCACGGAGTTTTCTAAATTATGATGCTAACAAGCTCAGAAATACAAGGCTTGTCCAGGAAGTAAGTTCCGATTAATCGTGAAATGGAAACTACTGAAATGTGTTATTTCCGACAGTTGTCTCCACCTTCCAACTACTTATCTACATAGACGCCGCTCCAGCTAGGACACCTGGCGCACCGTTATACCAACTTTTCAATACCCTTGTCATAGAAGGCAGCCTCCTGTGCTTCCCGCCAATTCTCTACGCTCATCCATAGATCGTTGTCTGTGCGAAAATTTTGTCCTCTCAGCCAGTAGTTAACGTGAGCAGAGATGAAACACAGAGGGAGCCAATTACCGGCTGTAGTGCGGATGCTCAAACACTTCCCAACGAAAACGCTGCAGGGGCATTTTCATTGCCCCTGCTGATTGCGACCGAGAATTGTCACGAAGTAGGAACCGTTTGGCAGTTCTGTAATGTGGGCTGCATAACATCAGGCGAAATCCCTCACCAGGACCTCACACTTGGTGGGAGACACTATTTTCTGCGCATCTTTATGTGCTCACCATGAGCTCAGAACTGAAAAGAGCGAAGTGATGCAACCGACAGGGATACTAGAGAGACTGTCGAACGTATAGGTGCAAAAGCGTTATTAAATTTTGACAGTGGTTTCCATTTCTTGACCGATCGGAACTTACTTTCCGAATGACTCTCGTATAATTGCTAGAAAGGAACAATTGTGTTGAAACCATGACACTGAGTGGAGTAACTAAAGAAGTGTATTAGAACATTTGGTAGAAAATTGATTAATTCCTTAAAGAAATTTAATTACGTAGATTCTACGAAGAAGAAACTGAAAATTTCAGTAGGGCACTAGAAATGAGCCTGCATTAGGGAATCATACAGGGACAGTGTTTCCTTCCTGTGTATTTTAGTTGTCGTTACCAACCGGATGTGTGCAGTGGAAAGAATTGGTGATTTTGTAGTTAGAGAAACAATTGACAGACAGAAAGAGTGTTGAGAACGACAACATGTGGGGTGAACTGGACCCGCCTTTGTTTTTCTCACATGAACGCCCGCGAAGAGCTGAGGTGTGTAGGGAATGGTGACTAGTGAATAAATTTCAGAACTTCCAAACTGTGTTGTCACTGACAGAAGCAAATGGCATTTTGTGTCCCAGCTCAACCCCAAAAATAGACAATAGTGGAACATGTAATAGTAATGCAAATGAGCGAAGCGAGAGGGGTATTTGTTGGTTAGAGGACAAGGGAGAAGAAGAATTACGTCCAAAAATTAACACGTTCTGGAGGACGATAAGAACATGCTAAAGCGAATACTAACACAATCTGCAGTTTTAACTTAAAAGTAAGATGATGTCATAATCAGATTGATGACATAGCAAATACCGGATGTTTTATTGTGCACTACGCAACAGAATTAAAGGCTCATTTTTTTTCAATCTCGTAATTGCTTCCAATTGCTCAAATGTGGCCCCCTGCAACATCACCCTCAGGCTCGACGACACCTCAAACAATGCAGAAGAGGGCCACAGCTCAGAAGTTAATGTTACGTGCAAAGTGGGTTAATTACGTCACGTGGACACCAAATTTCACCGCGGACTCGTCACACAATCGGAAGGGTGCTCACACATTTCGTCGCCTTTTTTTTTAATACCTTTGCGATGGAAGTCAGATCCGCAACTCCCAGCGTTAAAATCACGTGATTGTCTTATAAGTCGCCGAGGAAAACATACGATACACCGCGAGTCATAAACAGCAGTGTGACACAAAAGACGTCAATAAAAGCACACCTTTCCCTGGGACGTTGATTCACTCACATTTCGCTGTCAAAAACTGCATTTCACAGAGCGATAAGCAACAGGAAGACGTTGTTGAAAATCTTTGAAACTACTGACACGCTCGGGCGTTCAAACCCTTCTGTAAGGACATTGTACTGCTGCATTTCCATTGAACGTGATCGCAACCCTTTGAAGCGCAGTGCGACTGCAATTTTTGCACTCGTGTACTGGTTGGGACCACTAGGGACCGTTGAAACCATTCGGTGAAATTGGAACGTGATACAAAGTAGCTAACAGTGCTTACGCTTTTTATGTCCTGCTGTGGCGTGATCAGCATAGGGATGGAAGGGGGGGGGGCAGGAAATTGGACGGAGTGGTGTGGCGGGGGGGTGGGGGGGTGGATAACATTGACACGTACTTGAATAAAAAGGCAAAGGATCCCCCTAGTTCGGAAAAATTCTCGGTGACACCTGTCACATTTATTGAGAATTTTGATACTGAACGTGTGGAGAGACAATATTTAAAATAGACAATATTTATAATATTCCGATGCGCCAGAAGACAGGAAACTGGAATCGCAGGGGTGTGAAACGGTTGACTACATGCAGGCGCCGTGGACTACTATATGGGTTGTGTCCGTATACGTTCATTTTTAAGATTCTTAATGAACGTCGGGGTTGTCACAGATGGTTTAGCGGAAGTAGGGGTCTCAGAGGGAATATTTTCCGTTTAATTCACGCATTTGTCAGTGCACACCTCGCCGTGATTACAATTACGAACAACTTAAATTGGAAACGAACACACAGAAAATGTTGTGGGGAAGGCTAACCAAAGACTGCGTTTTATTGGCAGGACATTTAGAAAATGTAACAGACCTACTAAGGAGACTGCCTACAGTACGCTTGTCCGTCCTCTTTTAGAATACTGCTGCGCAGTGTGAGATTGTAACCGGATATGACTGACGAAGTACATTGAAAGAGTTCAAAGAATGGGAGCACGTTTTGTATTATCGCGAAATACTGGAGAGAGTATCACAGAAATGATACAGGTTTTGAGCTGGACATCTTTAAGAAAAAGGCGTTTTTCGTTGCGACGGAATCTTCTCACGAAATTCCGATCACCCACTTTCTCCTCCGAATGCGAAAATATTTTGTTGTCACCGACCTACATAGGGAGGAACGATCACCAAGATAAAATAAGGGAAATCAGAGCTCGTACGGAAAGAGATCGGTGTTCATTCTTTCCGCGCGCTATACGAGATTGGAATAATAGAGAATTGTGAAGGTGGTTCGATGAACCCTCTGCCAGGCACTTAAATGCGGTTTTGCAGAATATCCATGTAGATGCAGATGTAGATGTGATCACGTCACAGAGGGCTTGGAGAGCTGAAACAGCAAAAGCTCTCTTTGCTTCATTGGATCACGATCACATTCCATCGAATGGCTTTGAACAGTCTCTAGTGTCTTCAACCTGTACACGAGAGCAAAAACTGCGTTGGGCCTGCATTCCAAAAAAGTGCGGTTAAGTGCAGTGTCCTGAGTGCAGAGTTGAAAACTCCCAAGCTTTTGAGCAGTGTCAAAGGTTGTCAAGAACGTCTTCCTCTTGCTCATCGCACTGCGAACTCTTGTTTTCGATGGCGAAATGTCCGGGAACTCAATCCCCATGGAAAAGGAGGAAATCATCCAGGGCCTTTATACTACCCACTGCGACCCTTTCACCAGTTCTGAGCGACGGTGTGTGTGGATTATTTTCCCCGGCGAGGTATGTGTAAGAGGGTATGTGACGATCTCCACACAATGTGAGACGTCCACAGTGATGTGAGACGTCCACGGTGACTCAGTGCAGAACTGTGGTGAAATTTGGACCGCACGTGACATCATTAACCCACATTAACTTCTGAGCTTTGGACTTATTTTCTCATGCGTCGACAATTTGTTGTTTGAGGCGTCGTCGAGCCCGACGAGGGTGATGTCACAGGCCGCAACGATTGTGCACCATTGCATAGGAATGTTGAACGCTACTTTGAGCAAATTTCAAACTTATGAGTCGCAACGGGAGGTAATTACGAAGTTTCAAAGGAGTCATCCTTTAAATCTGTTGCGCTGTGTAAGCAAATTGCCATATTCCTAATCGTATAAGTAACCTCTGGCTGTTGGTAATTTAATCAGTCTGCACAATAGATGCACATTCAATTTTAGTTTTGAATTGGTCATAGAAAGTGACATAGTTATTTGGAAGTATATAATACTGGCGACTTTGACGTGTACGCTGAGTGGCTCTCAGTAGATTCCTCTCTGGTGAGAACTCCTACACCGCCAAAAGCACATCACAACTTTGCGTCGCTGTCTCCGATACTGCTACGTCATCGTGATGGGAAGTGTCGCTGTAGTAAAGTGAGCTGGGCAGTCCGCTAAGTTGCTGGGACTTGGGCGCCTGGTTTGGCGCAGCCTGCAGAGACAGCAGCA
This sequence comes from Schistocerca nitens, assembly GCF_023898315.1. Taxonomy (NCBI): domain Eukaryota; kingdom Metazoa; phylum Arthropoda; class Insecta; order Orthoptera; family Acrididae; genus Schistocerca; species Schistocerca nitens. The sequence continues at coordinate 447,050,557 of NC_064615.1, forward strand.
GCAGCAGCAGCAGCAGCTAGCGGTCAGCGGGCGGCTGGCAGCCGCGTCGGCAGAACGCGGCCGGAGCGCCGGCGGCGGCCCAGCCAGAGTTCATCTCGCGCCCTGCTGACGCCGCGCGCCGCAGTGAACGCCCGCGCACTCGCTGCCTGCCCTGGCTGCCGGCATTCGCCTCTCCTCGCCTCAGATTATCACTCCCACCCTTTCCTCTCTCGAAGGGTAGCAGCAGACCAGCAGCGCTCGTTCCAAGAGTTATGGGAGCAACACTGTCGTACGGTCGCTTTAAGGTGTTACAGGGACTGCCCACTGCTAGAAAAACGTATCGTTCGTCAAATGTAGGGAGTGCCCCATTTCAAAGAGATCGTCCTATCGAGCAATTGTCTTTAAAATACGATTTATAACTCGTCTCAGTCACATGACAGAGACATTACCTAGATCAGTGATTTCCAGCCTTGCGGAGTAGTTACCCCTGAAGGAGATCATATGTTATCCAGTACCCCAAACAAAGTCTGGAACCTCATTAAACATTTCACTGCAAAAAATTAACACTACTATCTTTGAAGTGATAATATACACTACTCGCCATTAAAATTGCTACACCACGAAGATGACGTGCTACAGACGCGAAATTTAACAGACAGGAAGAAGAAGTTGTGATATGCAAATAATTAGCTTTTCAGAGCATTCACACAAAGTTGGCGCCGGTGCCGACACCTACAACGTGCTGACATGAGGAAAGTTTCCAACCGATTTCTCATGCACAAACAGCAGTTGACCGGCGTTGCTTGGTGAAACGTTGTTCTGATACCTCGTGTAAGAATTCTGGAACCTCATTAAACATTTCACTGCAAAAAATTAACACTACTATCTTTGAAGTGATAATATGCACTACTCGCCATTAAAATTGCTACACCGCGAAGATGACGTGCTACAAACGCGAAATTTAACAGACAGGAAGAAGATGCTGTAATATGCAAATAATTAGCTTTTCAGAGCATTCACACAAGGTTGGCGCCGGTGCCGACACCTACAACCTGCTGACATAAGGAAAGTTTCCAACCGATGTCTCACGCACAAACAGCAGTTGACCGGCGTTGCTTGGTGAAACGTTGTTGTGATACCTCGTGTAAGGAGAAGAAATGCGTGCCATCACGTTTCCGACTTTGATAAAGGTCAGATTGTAGCCTATCGCGATTGCGGTTTATCGTATGGCCACATTGTTGCTCGCGTTGTTTGAGATGCAATGACAGTTAGCAGAATATGGAATCGGTGGGTTCAGGAGGGTAATACGGAACGCCTTGCTGGATCCCAACGGCTTCGTATCACTAGTAGTCGAGATGACAGGAACCTTATCCGCATGACTGTAACGGATCGTGCAGCCACGTCTCGATCCCTGAGTCAACAGATGGGGACGTTTACAAGACAACAACCATCTGCACGAACAGTTCGACGACGTTTGCAGCAGCATGGACTATCAGCTCGGAGATCATGGCTGCGGTTACTCTTGACGCTGCGTCATAGACAGGAGCGCCTGCGATGGTGTACTCAACGACGAACCTGGGTGCACGAATGGCGAAACGTTATTTTTTCGGATGAATCTAGGTTCTGTTTACAGCTCATGATGGTCGCATCCGTGTTTGGCGACATCGCGGTGAACGCACACTGGAAGCGTGTATTCGTCATCGCCGTGCTGGTGTATCACCTGGCGTGATGGTATGGGGTGCCATTGGTTACCCGTCTCGGTGACCTCTAGTTCGCATTGACGGCACTTTGAACAGTGGACGTTACATTTCAGATGTGTTACGACCCGTGGCTCTACCCTTCATTCGATCCCTGCGAAACCCTACACTTCAGCAGGATAATGCATGACCGCATGTTGCAAGTCCTGTACGGGCCTTTCTGGATACAGTAAATATTCGACTGCTGCCCTGGCCAGCACATTCTCCAGATCTCTCACCAATTGAGAACGTCTGGTCAATGGTGGCCGAGCAACTCGTTCGTCACAATACGCCAGTCAGTACTCTTGATGAAATGTGGTATCGTGTTGAAGCTGCATGGGCAGCTGTACCTGTACACGCCATCCAAGCTCTGTTTGACTCAATGCCCAGGCGTATCAAGGCCGTTATTACGGCCAGAGGTGGTTTTTCTGGGCACTGATTTCGCAGGACCTATGCACCCAAATTGCGTGAAAACGTAATCACACGTCAATTGTAGTATAATATATTTGTCCAATAAATACCCGTTAATCATCTGCATTTCTTTTTGGTGTAGCAATTTTAATGGCCAGTAGCGTATTGATAATATTTAGTTGATCTTCTAACAATTGTAGGCGGCCGTTGTGAACGAGCGGTTCTAGGAGCTTCAGTCCGGAACGACGCGGCTGCTACGGTCACAGGTTCGAATCTTGCCTCGGGCATGGATGTGTGTGATGTACTCAGGTTAGTTAGGTTTACGTAGTTCTAAGTCTAGGGGACTGATTACCTCAGATGTTAAGTCCCATAGTATTTAGAGACATTTGAACCATTTAAAAATGGAAGCTCACCCGTTTTCTACATTTTTCAGTCAACCAAAAAATAATGAGTCAGTGTGTAACGTAGGAAGTTATTACGAGATGACCTTCGTGTTTGTCACTGCTTTGCTTACAGAGCAGCAGACGCCGCCGGCCGTGAGAAGTGCATTGCGCAAAAGTCAGTCAATACGAAGATTCATACCCTCTACGAATCTAAAAAATCCATATTAGTTATTATCCGATTTTGTTCAAATTTGGTACACAGCCTTTTGTTATTAATGGAACGATGTTGTCAAAATTTCAGATTTTTATTGATTACAGTGCTGGAGATAAAGAAAATTACTTTAAATGTCCTAAAACCAATTATTGTTTTTTAGAACCATGTTAGGAACAAATATAGACTGAGTTGCATTATCATTTGAAGCCATTACAAAGGTACCAGGGTAACAGTGCATAAAAATTAATTAATTAGAATTTTCTTTTCTAACACGTTAGTCACTGTGCATTACGTGATACAAAAATCGTTCAAGATTATAGTTTGATCATATATTGTTGTGTGAGTGCGTGAGAATGATTGAGAGAGTTTATTTGAGATATACTTTAAAACTTAATATGTCATTTTTCATAAAACCTTGTACAAATCGACCGTGGGATAGTTACGGTGCTACCATGATTCAGACGACGTATGTCGGTGTGAGCTTGCTTTTGTATAAAAACAGCCAGAGTGAAAATTAGAGGCGGATTAAGTTTATTTATCAATTTGAAGAATAACTCGTACTTCGCTTATTTTGATTAAACAATATGCTAGAATTGGAAGTTTTAATGACGTTAATTACTATCAGATTATTGATTGGATAAGGCTAATTTTGCCGCGAGAAGGATCTGGAAGGAACATTCTGATTGGTCGTTTGGATCAACAGCCAATAAGAACTAACCTGTTCCCGGGCGAATATAGTGGAGTGGGCAGTGAGTATAATAGTTGGAGAGAGTCGCTTGCTAACCGGCCTACGGATAACACCATGTTAGATACCTCCGTAAAAATACTGTGGAAAATGAAGAAATAGTGAGTTAATTGCTGTTCGAAAACGTCGAGACGGAAGCGACTAGAGTTACGAACATTTTAATGGAAGTTTGGTGTTTCTAAATTAAATAGTTTGGAAGTTATGAGCGTGCGAACTTTCTGGTCGCCGTAACAATTCCGCGTGGCATGCTTCGTGCTCTGTGCGGAATACTGTGACTAGCACTTCTTTCGAAACAGACCCCTGAAACAACCGAATGTTTAACTCGCGAATAGTTATGGGTCTGTGACTGTTAGAACGTGAAAATTATTCGGGTCGGACTTGCAAAAATTCTGGCTGCTTTTCAAGCGAAACTACGTTCCACAGACAGTGAACTTTGAATGAAAGAGCATTACCATATTAAATACGGACTTGATAGCCATTTCATGTGTTTCCATATGAATAAAAAGCAGATTCAATCTAATTTTAAATGCTTTCTGCAAGTAGACTGCGTCCTCCGAAAGCCCGATTTTTTAAAAAATGAAGTTTCAGGAACTGACTTTCAACTCGAGTTACGCGTCTTCTGTGTGGTAGGTATTAGGTAGTGGTTTCATCAGCGCTGCTTTACACTGCCTAGCACGTATCTGCTGCTACAGAGTGAAGGGACTTCGGAAAGAAGCATATGGAGGTAGGTGGACTTTCGATAAGTGAAAGAGAGAATGCAGGCGACCGACCCCACCCCGCCGCAAGTGGTGTGTTTGGTTCTTCTTAGTTCTAACAACTTTGTTTTTATACTTAGTTTCATGTCCGCCATTGCACATCGGATGTCATGTACCAAGTACACTCGGTTCTTCACCTTTGTTTCCATTGCCACCGTATCTAAAAGTCTACTTTCACATGCGTAAATAGTGGCAAATGTATCCGGTGTTCTTAACAGTTTGTTCCAGTAATAATAGTTATTTACGACAGACGTTTGCTGAAACAATGCCGGTTCTGTTGTATGAAAATCTGCTTACAGTGCGTTGCGTTTGCAAAGCCGAATAAATTGTTCTTTGGCCGAAATTTCACCACCTGAAAGTGTTGCCTTATCCTGAACTCAGGCTAATTATTCAAATCTGGAAAATAGTTACCATTTTAATTCAATACAGATGTCAAGTGATTATTGCCTCTGGATGGACTCAAAAGTAATAAATAGAAGACTTAAGCTGACATTGAGTGGTGCTGGTAAACTAGATAAATTTTCATAATGAACCTTCCAATGTGTGCGACACTAAACATTAACAAACAGATCGTAATAACAGTTTTGACTCATGGCAGTGAGAAGAAGTCTTCTACACGAAGACCACTCAAAATTTGTGGGTGGCTCATCGACGCGTTTGGAGATGCATGTTGCAAACTACTGGCAGATATAGGAAAGAAAATAAATGGATTAGGGAACAGTTTGGGATGGGAGACAACTAGCGATGATAAAAAAGTTGAAATTGGCTGGACAATAACCAGGAAGATGAGTGGTAGGGGGCCAAAGGAAGTTCTTTTCCAGATCATAAGAAGTAAGAAAATCCTGAGAAGGCAAACTTATGGAAGGCAGGTAGATAATACTGGGAGCTGTGCAGGAGCAACACTGGTTCGTATCGCAGAAAAGATCGTAATGCTTGATTATATCTGGAGGAGTCTGTTACCTAGCATTGGATGTCCAACGGCTGGCAAATTTTGATAAATACGTATATACAGACACTCATTTCCAGCAATCCTAGAATAGCTGCACATCACGCGTTGCTCCTACAGACTGCTTCCAATTGTCCTCGTTTTATTCTCAGTTCCTGCAGGTCTCTTTCATCCCCAGGGTTTCTCCTGTTCTTCAGTTTCTGTAGGAGCGCTGGTTTGTTACATCAAAAGGTAGGTTTCCTCGTAATTCTTTCTCATTCTCCTTCTTTCTCGTTTGTTTGATTTCAGTTATGATATCTTCCTCATTACTATTCTTTCAAATATTATTAGTCTCCCCATTTCTCGATTACTCATGCTCCAGATTTCTGGGCCTTACAGGACTGCTAGGCATATCGCTGTGCTATGTATTCTCATATTAGTGTTCGTTGATATTGATTTTGAGATGAACATCTCCTTCACTGCTTTTCTTTCCTTGATGTAACTGGGAAAGGAAGATCCCAAAAAATATATGAACTGGTGAAAAATTTTGAATCTCAATCTGTCTCAACAAATTCGTCGTGTTCTTGTCTTCTTCCTAGTTGCATGAATTCCGTTTTGTCCCCATTCGCCTTAAGTGCATCTTTCTGTGCGTAGTTGTCCATTTTCTGGTACTCTTTTTTAAATTCATGGATCGATTCACTTTGTTGTACTATACCATCTATATATGTGAGCCAATTGAAATTATCATCCGTCTGTACCTCAGCGCACTTCTGTTGCGCACATTAGCTTATTACCTTCCCTAAAAGACCAGTACGCATGACAGTGCAACCCCTTGTCTGAGACTCTCTCAATCTCGAACATTTCTGACGTGAACCGTCGGAAACGCAGTGCTATTCTTCACCCATCCATACAGGGTTGCACCATTCTCACTAGCTCCTGAAGCCACGCAGTACGCTAGTAGACTGTATATGCTATTCTTATGGCTGTAGTCTTATGCACGTTGGAAATCGACGAACAGACTGTAGACATCTTCATTATATTGTCAGTGTGTTTCAAGCAATTGTCTTGGGGTGGAAATGTGGTCTGTCGTCAGTCACTTTCGTCGAACTCTAATTTCTTATTCCTGTTTGTTGCTGTCTATGAATGGTTACAATGGTTGTAATTTTATGAGTATAAAGAAAGACGGTACCTTGTAGGATACATTCAGCTAGCTGATACCTCTGCAGTTACCACACTCCATCTTACTTTCGTTTCATACATTGGGCATATTATGACCAATTTACATTCTTTTGGAAATGTTTCAATCCTCCATATCAGCTGGATCAGTTTCTATATCTCTACGAGCAAGATTAATTCTCCTGTTATTCTGACCTCACCTACGTCTTTGTTGTTTATGGGTTCTTCGATTGAAATCTTCACGTCTTCATCAGTCACGTCCCAGCCTTCTTAATCTCTCCTCCTTCGGTGGTGTCTTCAGGTAACATCTCATTTAGTTTTAACCCCTCATAATTTTTTATTTTACCGTTCAAGGAGTAAATACCCCATAGTAACTATTGAACTAGATGGAATATAATTGCAACGTATATGGCCGGAAGCACATCAGAAAAGAGACATACAAACTGAGCACAAGATCTGTGCAACTATCAACACTACGCTAAAATGAGGAAATCGTACCATGTATGTAACCACATGCGGTTCGACACCCTTGTAACTTATATGCTTGTATACAAAATAACAACAGCAACAGAAACAGTATCGTGATGAGGAAAAAAGCTACTTGTAATAGCGTACATGGTCCCCAGGGATAGATACCTACTTCTGTTGATCCAGATTGTGGTCTTGCTGAAAAATGGCATCAGGGGTGTTGTGGAGAAAGGGTATGGCTACGGATAGCAGAATGTCAAACACGTAGGTCACACTGGTCACAGTTCCCTGGGCACTCATTAACTGTGATTTGTGGTTGTACCTACCAGCACCTCACATCATAAGGCCTTGAGTTAGCGCTGTAGGTGTTGTTCGAATGCAGTCACTGTGATGCCGCTCTCCTGTCGCGGCGAACCAAACTGCAGCAACCATTTTCAAATAAACGGAACTTCGATTTGTGCGAAAACACTCACTGATACCATTCCTGTCCACAGCGACGTCGTTCCATACGCCATTGCCGTCTAGCATGTTTCTGCACATTCGCCAGAGGTAGGCGGAGGACGACGCTCACGTAACCCGTGCCGTAATAAACGGCGACGAACTGTCACCCCTGACAGTTTACGATGTGTTACCCTGCTCCACAGATGCGCCAGAGCCGAGGAGGACGCAGTTCTGTCCTGCAAAGCCATTCGGATGAAGTGTCGGGGGATATAGTGTGGGTTGTGCGACCAGAGCCATCTCGTCCACGGGCCTCCGTGAACCATTCGGCACACACCCGCCAAAACACTTCGTCCCCCACAAACATCAATTTCCCGGATGGATGTAATACATTCTCTCAAGCCTTTCTCTTGCAAACTCACTGATTTGATGGTACGGTTCGCGCGTATGTCTGCAAGGCATCCTACCCGACTACACAAGTCACACTGATCCGTTATCTCCGGTTTATGGGACGAGAGCCGCAGGCACATTTCACCGGTAGGTGGTGATGCGCCGCGATATCGATTTTGACCTCTAACCGCTTGCCATCATGGTTCAAATGCTATAATTTCTGCAGAGCATACTAATGTGCACGTCCTGTGAATACGAATGTCCTATCTCTAGTCATTCAAGATGTTCTGTCTTTTCTGAACATGAGTGTACTTTGAAGAAAGATATTCGTCTACCCTCAGACCAAGAATTAAAAATTTATTTTTCGCTGATTCTCCTATCAGCTTTTGACATTAACGTGTGCCATTCATAAAAGTTTGTGCTGAAAAGCTGTACGCCTTACCTTTTTTGTAACTAAGCGTTTTCTGCAAACCACACTCAATAAGTTTACAGACGATACTGTTGTCTACAGGAAGGTTGCAACACCAGAAGTCTCTCGGGAAACGCAGAATGACCTGGAAAGTATCTATGGCTGATTCAGGGGCCAGCAGTTGACCCTGGACTTAAATAAATGTAACATATTGCATGCAAATAGATGAAGAAGCATATTCCTATTCGATTACAGTGAGATGTTATTTTAATACAATTGAACTAAATTGTCAACTTCGCTTAATTCGTACGAGGAGGGATCGTGGACACGACCCCAGAGTAAATACAAATAAATTGCACACATTTACTTAACAATAAATTAAAAATAAATCTCTAAGTTAGAACAGGTAAATGTACCGTATCATAACTTGTACAGTGTACAAGAACTTCATATGACACTGGCGTTGTATGTGGAAGGGTCGGCGTAGCTTTCACAATGAAACGGTGCCTACGATCTTCGTGACAGGTGCCTTCACACATACATTGACAGGTACAAGATTTAGAGAAGTCTAAGACACATATACAATCATAACAGGACATAGCACTAATAGAGAAAATGGTCAATAACGCCGCATTTCGAAAACCAGGACACTGCTTTAAAAGGACCATAACTTACTCGGTCAATCTTGCTGTAATAAAAAAAACTACAATTAATAAAACTTAGAAATCAGTAAACGAACCATACAATACTCGCTAAAAGAACTACTGGCAAAAGTGCCGTGGCTTTTAAAGGGAAATTAAAATTCTTTAAATAGGAAAACCTTATGAAAGCTTTCTTCAGAACAGTTCTCAAAATATTACTGTTAAGCAAATTAAAAACCTAAGGTTAAACAAGTTAAAACCTATTAGCTCTTATCAGCATATCCAAACCAGTCAGACTTTACAGCCTAGGTAGAATCTTTCGGTAAGACTTACATGACAACACGAGTGGTGACTATGGGAAAATTAACGTTACTAAAATAAGTGAGCAAGCAAATGAGTAATTTAAAACATCACTATGAACAAAACACCTAACGAAACACCAAGCGAATTTTCTGCCATTATTAAAACATGGACAAAATTCGTAAGCAAGTGGGCACCTTGTATCTGCTGAATATACAACACCCCTTGAGGGATATACGATAATTTGGATTTTTAAGTGTAAATAAATGTTTTTCCCGATTTGTATATGCCTCTGAACCCAGCACCACCCCTCTAATTTCCAGTTCCGCTGTTTTCCTGAAAGATCTAAATTTACAATAAAACATTTTTATAGAGAGGGAGAAAGGAATAATTTACATATTGACAGAACTCTCTATAATACCGGTACTGCAAAACTTTTTAATAAGGCCGAATAGAAATGAGGGGAAACTCAGCTCAGCGTAGATCGTTCGTTAAGAGGCTCATAGTGTGGTTTCTGGGGTGGCGTGACGATATCTTAAGCGATTTACTCCTGTCGGTGTGAGGCACGTAATAAGTTGAGTGATTAGCAGAGAACTGCGGTTATCTTCTTTGAATTAACAAAAGCATTTGATTGGAGGATCAACCAATGGAGTGTAATGTAATCAGGAGAAAACTGATCAACGGCTCATTTCGTTTGCACGTAAGGCAGAAGGTTCCTGAGTGAACAATAAGGTAACGTACCTACAAAGTGAAGTACGGCTGTACAGTTCTGCTCTTCGTCCGCTGCTTTTATTTACGGACATTGTTGATGTTCCATTAAAACTAAAAGACAAGAATTTTTTTCTGTTAGCAGGTGTCCCAAATGTCGTGAAGTATGCGGAAAGTAACGCGAAACAAATAGCAAACGCGAAAACGACCATCACTTGCCTGCAGCAGAATCTGCTTCATCGCTGAAGACCACAGCGTGCTGTCCCATCTTCCAAGTGATTCTCTGACGGCAACGGTCGAGCCATACACGCGTCGATGCTGTGGCTTCAGTGGAAGACGGAGTACAAGCGTGCGTGTATCCGTAGTCCCACTGCTAATTACAGGTTCGTAGCAATTCGTGTTGACACGTCTGGTATCATAAACCCTCTTATCTGTGCTATGGTAGCCACTGCTGCCCTTACTATACAAAGACCCTGGCGGGCGTCTGAGCTACGAGGACGTCCCGTATCTCGTCTATGAGTGTGAAAATATTCACGTGACCACTGATATCAACATCGTTACACAAATGAAGCAGCACATCCAACTGTGACAATTCTCCGAAGGTACCATCCCGCCACTCGGTAGGCCACAGTTCGCCCCTTTCAAACTCACTCAGTTGGCTGTAGGACCCACGAGTCCATTCCGTGGCGCTGTTGCTTGCTTACTTCAAACGTTTGCACCACATTTAACCTTCTGACTGTGAGAATTTCCTATCAAAACTTAGACACAAATGGCTCGCTGGTAGCTATGTCACTACGCTATCTTTTGGCGTACGACGTTGAAACTATTATCAGTAAATCTACCATCCCCCGTATGGTGTATTCCGTCATTGGATCAAAATCGACTTCGTCTTGTTCCGCAGTATATCACGGCACCTAAAACTGGGGTACTCCAATAATCCATCGATTTCATCACGTTAAGAACAACTTATTGAGTTTTGAGAAATTCGTGAATCCATCCACAGGTGTAAAAGCGTATGTTGTTCACTAAACGACAGTGCCCTCTCGAAGACAAGGAACACAGTACGGAGCCCTCTGGAAGTCTAGGAGCACGGTATCAATGATGGCGCCTTTATCGATTTCATAAACACAACGAGCTGTGATTGCAAAATATCTGTTTACACAACCCACTTGGCTTTTATAGAGGAGATTTTCTGTCTCCATGGTTATCATAATGCGTGATACAAAATAGGTTCCATAGTTCTTTAAAAATTTGACGTCAGAGATATAGGTCTATAATTATGGACGTCAATTCGGCGACCCTTCTTGAAAACCGGATTGACCTATTCTTTTTCCCTTCGTATGATACAATTCGTTGTTCCAGTGAACTACGATCATTATTGCTAGAAGGAGTGCTGTGTACCCAATTCAATTTTCTGTTAACACGTAATTTATAAATCTTTTTATGACTTTTGAGAATGTTATCGTAGAATCAGCCGAATGTATGAAACCTACTCTTTGGCTCCAACTGTCTATATCTTAAGTGGCACTGATTAGGCCTACAGGTAGTCAGAATTTCAATCCGGCGTTACTCGCAGTATAGTATAGATGGGACTTTGTGATATGCCTACGCTGTAAGCTGAAATTCAGAGGTAGTGCCACAGACATGATACGTTTTGGGCTGGCAATCATTAAAACAGAGGCGTTTTTCGTTGCGATGGGATGTTCTCATGAAATTTAAATCACCAGTTTTCTCCTGCGATTGCGAAAACATTCTGTTGGCACCCACCTACATAGGGAGAAGTGATCGTCACGATAAAATAAGAGAAATCAGGGCTCGTAAAGCAAAATTTAAGTGCTCGTTTTTCCCGCGCGCCGTTCCAGAGTGGAACGGTAGAGAGGCAGCTCGAAGATGGTCCGTTTAACCCTCTGCCTGGCACTGTATTGTGAATAGCAGAGTAATCACGTAGATGTAGAAGAAATTCTTGAAAGTTGCAGTTGAATTCGTAATTAATGCTTTTCCAACGTACAGACACTTTTCAAATTTCACATCGGTTTCTTGTCATGCGACATGGGCTCCGGGCGCCGAATTGGAGTGCTGCGAGTAGTCAGCCGAATTTGGTGATGGTAGCGAGAGATTAAAAGGTAACATGCGACGTCGGAAACTGCAGGTCGGGATTGTACACTGGGTTGGTAACGTCAGTCAGTGTACGTGGTTGCCGAGCACATGCCGTTGGAGGAGGGCAGGGCGTGTGTCTGCATGTGAATCGTAGCTAACATGGTGTGCGTTTACGGAGAAGTATCCATGGTATTCAACAGTACCTACGTGATCATCGGCTGCTACTGAACCGATGGCTATCCTATATGGTAGAAAAACTGATTGTAGCGCATATCTAAACTCACAGTCAGACGGAAAACTTGGAAATTATGAATACTGTACAGACATAATAAGGGAGATGAAAATCTAATAGCCATGGGTGACTGGAATTCGGCTGTAGACGAAGAATGAGTTAGGAGATAATATGTGCTTGGCTGCACGAAAGAGAGAAAGAGAGAAATTTCATCTAGTAATAGGGAAAACTCTATTCAGGAAGCACGAGAAACGAGAAGGTTTCATTTAAATTACATCATGGTCAGGTAGAGATCCCAAAACTTGATTGTAAGGAGTACCCAGGAGCAGATACGCAAAGACAACTTCTGAGCGCGAGGTCGCAAGTTCGAGCTTTAGTAAGGCTCATTTGAAAGTGTTGTGTTAAGAATGATTAGTAGAAAAATATTAGCTACTGATGACTTATCATGTGCAAGAGCGTAACAGAAAATGAGTGTCCAGGACGTGTGGAGATCAACCTTCTGTGGGGTGTATGTACTACACTTCACAAAATGGACATGGTCAACATCCAAGAAGTGTTAAAACAAACTACAGTATTAACTTGCACCATGAAAACCGGATGAAAATGACGCTCCATAGTGATCACAAAAGTTCGCAGTATCAAGATCGAAGGCGAGCTCCTTGGGAGCTACAAACTGTGCAGGACGTTCAGCTAAGTATCCTCTCTTAAAAGATGCAAACAGAATCATATTGATGTAATGGGGTTATTAGAACTGATAATATGTGATTACATGCTACCGAATGCGAAATATTATGTCTTGGAGCTTATCGTGAAACTGGCTATCTTCTAAGGCATAGCTGCGGATACTACGACAACATATTTTATAGCCACGGAAAAAAGCAAACATTCAGAGCATGAATATGTCCATTGGTTCTAGGTGGTATGAATTTCAATGTCACACTCTTTTCAGAAGGGATAGTTTGCTCTAAAGGAGTATGGTTTTTATACGCAGACGACGAATCAGTCAAAAGCAAGTTCGCCAAAAGCAGTGTTCATACCATAGTTGCAGTTCTCTCACTCCCATTTTCATACTCTTGCTTGCTGTGACGAAAACAGACCCTACTGCCCTTGCAAAATCACACACAGAAGGAAGAATCGCAGGGGACAGAGCACGTCAAATTTCTCGCAGCACTATCTATAACTTTCCAGCCGATTTACCATCCAGGTTGACAGTCGGAATAATTGTATACGAATGCATTAAGGGACTGACGTTTGTCGATTTTGCTACATCTCTCTTGGTACCTCTAATTTACAGGGTTCCGTTCACATGCATTTCGGCCCCGATTGCTCGTAGCTGAAAACAAAGTCCTTGCTGAACGATGGGATAAGTTTGTTAATCTCATCTATAAAATTTCGGGCGTATTCTGCAGGTTTCTGTGCATCGTCAGGTTGACGCTTTGTTGGAAACTTGCTTATCTTACGTCTTCCATTACTGTAACACTGTTTGAAGTCATACGACCATCCACTGCGTCTCTTGAAATCACTGCGATCTATGTCGCGCACAATTTGATGTGCATACTGTTGTAGGTCACTGTCATGAATGTCGTGCAAATTGTATCGAGCATCCTTGAAACAAAGAAACTTAAGCTTTTGTAGCAAGTGCGCCTTATCCTCCCTTGAAAACCGTAATTTTTCTTATGCACTAATCACCATATTGCTGCGGACTTATTCAAAATCTGTTCATAATTGATTTTTCACTGTGCTGAGTATCATCTTCCATGTAAGTAATTACGTTTAGTACTCGCTTCTTGGACAACATTTATCCTTTCCCACGTTTCACTGGAGACGGGATTTGTGGCTCCCTGCTCGACAAGTATGATGAACTGCATGGCTACACATCTGTTCAATGTCACTTTCACATGTTAACACGTATCGTCATCATCGTACTCCTAATGTACGTTGTACGAAAATTAAACGTATACGATACCACACGTTCCATATTGCAGAAACGATAACATTTAATCTGCCACTTCTTTCTCACTGTATGAAATTCCTTGGGTTCCTTTCTGACGAAGTGTCATTTTCGGCAACTGTAGGTATAATTCAATGCTTGCTTTGCATCAACAGCATTAGCACTGTAGCTTTGTTGTGGGTTACTCATCGACTATGCAGTTCAGCTACGCTCGGTAGCCTCACGCTGTGCTCACCAATGGATTTCTCCAGTCCTGTACCCTGTCACCATTAACAACCAGTATTATGGTTGCATGGTAGACAACATGTGGGGCGTCGAATGCCGTTAACGTCATTTGTTTTTAGCGACCTCGCACTCAAGGAGTTCATTGCCGGATCACAGTTTACCAATGATAAAGAGTAGACTAAAATTTAAGAGACTTACCAGGAAGAATGAAAGTACAAAGAAATGTGATACGGAAAACTAAGGACTGATGACATACGCTTGAAGTTCCTTGAGGCTATAGATACTGCAATAATGAATAGCTCAGTAGGCAGGTCGACAGAAGAGGAACGTACGTCCTCAAAAAGGGCAGTCGCAGAAATTATAAAGAAAAGCATAGGTACAAGGAAAGCAGATGCGAAGAAACCTCGAGTAACAGAAGAAGTACTTTAGTTGATCGACGAAACTAGGAAGTACGAAATTGTTGAGGGAAATTCAAGAATACGCAGGTACGAATCACTTAGAAATGAGTGAATAGGATGTTCAAGGAGGATAAGGCCAAGTGGTTGCATGACAAATGTGAAGAAATCGAAAAAGAAATGACTGTCAGAAGACTTACTTAGCATACAGAAAAGGCAAAACAGCCTCTCATGAAATTAAAAGCAAGGGCGGTATTATTAAGAATGCAGAGGGATTTCCACTTTTAAATGCATAGGAGAGAGCGGATGGGTAGATAAAGTATTTTGAAGGCCTGTACGAAAGGAAGGACTTGTTTGATGACATGATATAAAAAGAAATAAGAATCGCCATAGTAGAGACAGTGGAACTTGTATTATAGCCAGATTTTAAAAGAGATTTGGACGACTTAAAATCAAATAAGGCAGGTGGGATAGATAACATCCTGTAGGAAAGGTAAAGGCACGATAGAGGCAATTCTGA
The DNA here is from genome assembly GCF_023898315.1 of Schistocerca nitens. Lineage (NCBI taxonomy): Eukaryota > Metazoa > Arthropoda > Insecta > Orthoptera > Acrididae > Schistocerca > Schistocerca nitens. The sequence continues at coordinate 447,065,655 of NC_064615.1, forward strand.
CGTTATGGTTGATAATGGAAGCAAGACTAAAGAAAAATAAAGACATGTTCATAGGATTTTTCGACCCGGAAAAAGTGTTCGACAATGTGAAATGATGCAAGATGTTCGAATTTAAAAAAAAAAAAAAATAGGTGTAAGGTATAGGGAGAGACGGGTAATATACAATGTGTAGGAGACCCAAGAGGGAATAATAAGAGTGGACGACCAAGAACGCAGTGCTCGGATTAAAAAAGTGGTCTTTCGCAGCTACTGTTCAATCTGTACATCGAAGAAGCAAAAGAAAGGATTAGGAGAGTAATTAAAAGAGAGGTGCCGGGACAGCACAGGATTGAGAACGCCCGCATATCTTTTCCTGTCTATGACAGACAGACGCATCACTAAGGGTGAAAAGTCACTGGAAACCGTAGCAACAGTAAAGTCCCTAAGAACGACTGTCCGAAGATACCTAAAGTGAAATGATAACATTAAAAGGAATTGTAGGAAAATCAAATGCAAGTCTGAGATTCATAGGAAGAATCATAAGGAAAAAATAGTACATGAAAGAATTGGTAGTCAAAACCTTTCTTTCAAGCGATACGTGAGTACCCTTCGTTAGTCTGGGATCTTAGCCAAGTAAGGTTAACAGAAAAATTAAGATCCAACGTAAAACGACACGTTTAGTCACGGTACCATTTAGTAATCGTGAGAGCGTTGTGATGATGCTCATAGATAGGACAAGTACTCTGAATTACAGACAAGATTACAACTGAAGTTTCGAGAACAGACATTCGATGACGTGTGGACAACACATTACTTCCTCCCAGTGTCACACGAAATGAGCACGACGGGTCGGGCAACTTAGAACTCATACGGAAGTTTATCGACAGTCGATGTTCCCACACACCATTCACGAATGGAACAAACAAGGGAGAAAATGATAATGGTACTTCAGTCCACGCAGAATACAGTGGCCAGTGTGCTATGACGAATTTTCGCCAGAAGCGCTGTGTGAGTTCACTCGTTTGTTCGGAAGGGGAGGAAGGGGAGGCCGCCACTGATTGCTCGTTTACGGCCAGTGGACGAAGTGCTGCGCTGACAGAACCGAGACGCAGGCCGTACAGTATTTCTCAAACGATTTTACAGAAACTATCCGGTAAAAAGTTTCGTTTTTGCATTACTTGTTGCTCTATACCAGTTTCATAATGAAGCACCCATGATTTCGATAATTATTATAGTTACTGTATTATTTGCATTTAAGTAAAGCTCTACTGTAGCAACTAAAAAGTTTTCAATGAAAAGTATGGGTTGCTATGATTTTGCGTGTGGTGCACGTTACTTCATATGTTGCTGCTTGGTATATTTAGCTAAAATAATGAATTCTTCTTCAGACTTCGGTGGAGGTCTCTATGTGCCACCAATCCCGAAAAAACTGATTTTACGTAGCACACTCATTTGTGCCCATGAGTTCCAGCGATAAAGCCTGAATGAAATATCCGTATTATTCCTCATATCCCATAAAAGGTGTAAGACATATAAAAGAGATTCTGACAAATGGTAGTACGCAAAGAAGAGAGGATTTTTCCATCTGGCTCTTGTTCCGGCGTATCGACAAGCGCCGGCACGAAGACGAAGATCGCAAGAGCAAAGAAGGCTGTAAGACGACGTCAACCAACAGCCCACTGACAAGGAGCGCACCACGACAGGAGCGCCCTCTAGCCGAAGAGAACATAAGTGCCGCTCCTGCCAGCCTCGGCAGGGCAGTATTCGAACATTACTACGAGAGCACGACGATAGCAGTGACGTGAGATCCATACCAGTTGCTTACATGGACCTTGTATACAGCAAAAGGACGCTGACTGTTTGCATGTCGCCCATCGCTTGCGACGCCACTGTAAATTCATAGTGAAGTACTGTCTATCTTTTATTTGTAATAAAAACTATTAACCTGATTTGCTTGAATCGTATAGCATTCCGAGAACGCACCTTCCTTTAGGCACCCTATACGAGACGAGTGCGCAGGACACCACTTATCTTATGCGAAACTTAATTATCTACCTTGTTATTGCACTAAATATAGAGTTGTTCGATGAAACAATGTCACTTTTAAAAGTCATCGACACCTGGTGGGCCGACAATTACTGTGGGACGTAGAGCAACGAAAGTTAAGTCATCCCACGTTTATTTTTTTACCAAGCATGCGCTTTTTCATAAGCTATTGACCTTACTTGTCCGCATTCCCTCACTTTAAAAAACCGCTGTTTGAGGATTCTGTTGCAATTGCATCTGCCCAACACGTTTTTGAGGTGACCTTCTGTCAGTTCCACTGTGTTTTGGCAGAAGAAGCAAATTTCAACATGACATCAAGAGAAATGTAGGTTTTACTCAAAATTCTCCAATCGTGATGCTTCCCTAAGAGTTAGAAATGATTAACAATTCAGGCGAGAATAAATCGCTGCTTTTGTTGTACTTTTAGCGGAATTATTTTTGCATACTAACCAAATCAGAGGTGACAATATGATGTTTGAATGGTCACCATGCAAGAATGGGCGTGGGAGATTTCCACTTAACGTTTACAAAAAATTTGAGTGAGGAGTTCACACACTTGACCAGCCGGCTGTCATCTATCTGCCACGGTATTCTGGGTGAAGTTCTCCGAAGGTATATACCGCCACAAACTATAAGGTGTTTTACCGAGTGCAGGTGTAGATCCACAGGATCATAGAAAGATAATTCTAAGTAATGAAGGCTGATGATCTACCTATTTAGTGCTCAAATTCTAATCCACAACAGCTATTGCAAGAAGTCAGAAAAATATATAAAGTATGTAACAATTAAAAAGATTTGGGGTGTCTTACCACTACATTCTCTCTCTCATATTAGAGCACTTCTGAAGTCTACCTGTGGGACGTAAACTAAAAAATATCATAATTATAATAGTTCAATTTTGTCAAATAAATACATGGCTGTGGACCGTGCCAGTTATATTAAATAAAGTGTTTATGCTGTAGAGCAACAAGCCACAAATAGGGTTCAGGTTACCTTATTCAAAAGGCACCGTTACCGGTTTTGAATTTTCTACACTTCATCATCAGACGGATTTTTCATTGTTTCATCAAAGTAAATTATATGTTGGTTTCCTATGAGTTGCCGTGAAACGTCCACCTGACACATTTGTTTTTGCAGTTTTCTTTGAAATACAATCTCGAGGATGTTTGTATTTTCACAATCATAAACGTCGGTTTGCACTTAACACTTTCGTTTGGTCACAAAACGAACTTTCAGTGTGCACCAATGTTTTGATGTGCAACATACGAAAACAAATACAGTTTACAAATTACTTGAGTGTTCTACAGTGCAAGAGTCTACCACGTGACTATGAAAATACAGAAGTACTTGAGAATATATTTCTGAGTGCGCAGACTTCAACACAGCACAGTAATTTGCATGCATAAACAATAGTCTTAGTTTCTGATGAGAAATTCCATTAAATAATCCAAACCCATTAGTATTTAACATCACGATTGGAAATGGTGATGTAAGAAATCATAATTGGAATTTCAGATTTCGACGTGAATGTAGATCGTCAGAGTTACAGAGTTTCCAACCACAATAGCCCTGCTAGCGGTATTTTCTTTTTTAAAGTCCTGCAGAATTGCTAAGTTGACTGGTTTCCTCAGTTAGACCAGGACAAGGAAGGAGGAAAAAAAGGGTCTACTACATGATAGGATTGTAACAACAAATACTGCTGCGATGAATTGAGAAGCAATAAACTCGACAGACTTAAAACGAGTTCGAATCCGCAGGAATAAGTTGTGGCGGCTAGATGTCAAAGATCGCTATCCATCGGGAATTTGACGTCGCGATTGGGATTGTAAAGCACTATATAATTCCTAAATTGGTTCTCTCCACTACATTTGTAAGGAGGAAGGGCCTGGTCGGTGACAGGGTAGAGACAACAGCAAATACCTCTGAAAGACACAGTCCATTGCAGTGTATTGAGAAGCAGTAAACATGACACACGTAAACCACGATCCAGTCCGTAGCAGTAGTTGCCGGACATCACTGAAACACTCCCACATCCCACATACACGTATTCCGAGGTCCACACGGCATGTGCCAATCCTCTCATACGCCACCGGCACCGACGCTCAGACGTCGGAGAAAGCTACCGCCACAGGCGCAGTCCTAGTTGTGGATGCGAATGTATGCCCGAGTGCACCACCCCCAGCCATTGAGGGCATCCGGGGATGATTCGAGTGGTATGAACACGTCCAGTGCAAGCACCCGTCATTTTAAATCTTCTCTCACGCAACACGCATCTCCGTTTCTAACCACGCTAAACCAGCACGCTGGTCACTTCACTAGACGCTGCTGCCGTGGGCAAGATCAGATACCTTGGCACGTTTCTTATAGCTAACCGCTCGTCACAGGCTGAGCTAATCCGCTACATCTGGTCACCAGCTCCTTGTGACCATCCATGCCGCCAGCTGCGGCGCACAGCAAAACAATCAGCTGTGGGTTGGAAGTATACAGTATTTCTAACCTATCCCACCCTGACATAGACCCCACAGTGTAGAAAGAATCCCCTTTACCCAATGCAAGACAGCAATGTTGTTGGCCATTAATATCTAATTTCTCATGCGAAATGTCGATTTTTACTCTTTTACACAAGTTATTTTCGAAGACAAGAAATCGTGGCATACGCGAGATTTTACATCGCGAAAGTACCGTTAGTTGTGAAAATCCTGTAACAGTATGGCATAGGCTACATTTCCTCTAACTATTCTCTCATCAAGTTGAAACAAATCTTTTTTTATCTATTACGTCATGCACTACAAAACTGGCATATTAAACTCACTTTTGGCACATGAAAAAGTACTAAGATCATGCTCCACCTCTGTCACCGGATGCCCCTTCACTTTGTAACTCTCTCTAAAGGTAACCAAGTGCCTCGCCACATACGAAGTCTCTTGAGGTAACAACACAGAGAAGTTGTAAACATCAGGTTTATACTACGTATTACTTAAGAAATTCAGTATCACATCCGATTTTATTACGATGGTCGTCTGTGCATGTTTAGATGGGAGACTGAAATTTCGTTAAAAAATATCGCAGCAGCAACAAAAAAGAAACAACGTCTGATTACCGCTCCAACTCGAGAATCACATCCGTGGTACCCTAGCCATCGCTTCCACCCACCAAGCGGCATATAATTAATAACAAAGTGGTAGACTAATTAATTAAATTGATCATGAGAGTCACTTCGCATGGCGAGTAATTTTTCTTTTTTCAGCATTAACACTCAAGGTAGCTCAAATGGGAATTTTTGGTAGGATGTACACTATTGAGAACCGACATTTCAAACTATTCCCAGTTCCCACTCCCATGCCTCATCTTGCACCTTTGTCTATATGATCGTTCCAATTTAAGTCGGAACTGAACGGAACTTCTGCATCCCGTGGAGTCACGGGGTAAGATCAGTTAATGCGACAGGACCATCATTTTACCAGTTGATGGAAATGGAAATATGTTGTGAGGCGTTTCTTATCGGGAAAATTAGGAAACTCTAGATCCTATGGGAACCGGAAAAAGCATTAGGATTTCGCTACTGCATTGCCGTGCGTTTCAAAACTACATACAACTACCACAGACCGAAGGAGATATAATCTCTCAGCGTGGATTCAGGTCTATCGTACAAATATTCTCTGTCCTCGATATATACTACCATCCAACAGAGAAAAACTACGAAATATAAAAACTCCACTAACGTCGATTTTACCGCATTCCACTCTTCCGATATATCGAAAACGAACACCGTGTATGTGTTGACATTGTCCATATGTAGTGATCCCATTAAATATACATGTATTGGGTTCTTTGGGCAGTGATCAAAGTTGCTTCCATAGACCAGAGCAAAGTTTCAAAAATGGTTCAAATGGCTCTGAGCACTATGGGACTCAACTGCTGTGGTCATAAGTCCCCTAGAACTTAGAACTACTTAAACCTAACTAACCTAAGGACAGCACACAACACCCAGCCATGCAAAGTTTCATCGCATGCACTATAGGAGCACCATATCTCACAGAGTATCAGTTGCAAGGGAGGGTCCTGAGTTGTTGTTTGATACTTTATTTTTTCTGCTGTAACGCGTCCTAGCAGCGTATGACAGTAGTTTCGCACACCACCATACATGATCTTTTTCCATCACGTGGTCTGTGTCATGTGCTAAACCGACATTAACGTATCTCGATCCATTGGCACTCACAGAAAACTGAATACCGCATGGTGTAAACTGTGCTGCTTCCACAACACGCAGGATCATTGACAGAAAAGACAGAGGCTGTTATTCTTATTGACAAAAATATAGAAGACGTCACGACATATGGAAAGTGGAAGAGTTTTGTGGGATTGTGGAGTGTTTCCAAACAGCTGCCCGAAGGTGACTGATGATCTCCACATTTAAACTCATCTTTCACAATGACGTGGTAGCAGATGTCTCTGTGTTCCATCTCGATTGAATTCTCATGTCGCGGTCATGTACGCGATCACAGTTACGTGCATACCATACCCGGAAGCTGTTACTCCCACCAAGACTCCCTCTCCATCTAAAACGAGTGGCTTCAGTCAATCATTAAGTGGTAATCAATAGCGGACCAGTATACGAATGGGATGGAAAAGACACAGTCGATATGAGACAATGTACTGCAAGAAGCACTTCAGCTGATAGTACGATCAATTTTAGCAGTTTTGACAGTTTTTTGCGTAATTTCAAAGCTGACCAATGGAAAGCCAGAAAGCTTCCCAATTTCCCTATAATCACTAAACAAAGCCTCCATTACATAGGGAGTACTGTATAGTGGCTTGCGAATGAAGATAGATGACTGTGCAGTACGTCCATTCATGGTTGATTCTCCAACATATCTGACAAAGTATACCAGACAGCGTCCTATACTGATCTACATATTTCTAGCTCTTCCATTATCGATCATGAGGTGTAATCTTCGATTACGGTTGCCCATCTTTTCCTGTGTGGATGGTGGATGGGAGTCACAGAGCATTCTCGCATTCTTAGGATAAACTTAGAGACTCAAAGACACCCCGCCCCCCGCATTGTCTTTAACCAAACCTCCCCGCAACACAGTCACGATTTAATTTGCAGCTGACCTAAAGTAGGAACAAACCATTTTACGTTAAATAAATGCGCCATCAAATCTAAAGTATTTTCTAGTGTCTGGGGTCAGTACCAAGAAGGTATTGGTAAGAGAGAAACGATCGTAGATTATAAACACCTGTACTCCTAAGGCTACACGGTTCTGCACCATAAACTATGGTGACAAACTGTAAAGTGATAAAGCTACTACCTTGCACACCATGGAAAACATCTAACATTTTAAAGAACATAGTTCTTATATAGGAAAACAGAGATCTGTAATTATTATAAATAAACTGGAAACCGTACACCACCAGCCACAGACGAAGAGGACTGCCATGCGCCACCGCCTCCGGCAGACATTCATGGTCCTAAGGTGATCTGACAAAAAGATAACGGTCACCATTAAAAAAGTTAAGTGATCGAGAGTGTTTCCAGTTTATTTATAGAAAACATCGATTATTTGTAACACAAACACTACATCGGTTTACAGAGGTGTACGACATCTGCTGTGTACGAAGTTCAAGCCCGATTAAGGCTTGATTAAGGCTCGGAAATTATTATATATTCATAAGATATCTGTAAATTGGTTGTCAGCAGCCGAAAATGCATACCAAGTAAGAATGACATCTTATGAGGAAATAAACATAGGAGATGTAACAGTCTTATTACAGCCCACCACCCCCTCTTCACACAGAAGTGAGGGTCCGATGTTAGGTTATGTTGCTCATCTGCGGGACAATAGCGCCGTTTCAGCTTGACGCCGCGTCTCTAGAACGCCTTCTCTTTCCACTATTGCCTTGCTTATATGTATCATGGGTCGGCTCTTCTCCTCCAGAACACGCAAATTTCTTCATTTTGCTGAGTACTCATTTCATGGTGTTTTCGACTAATTTTATGTATTCTCAGTCAGTTTCCGTAAATTTATGACTTTTCGCGATTTTACATATTTCGTCGTACCTCACTCACGTTATTATGCATTTAAATTGAATTTTTGGTGATTACACTAGGTTTTCTTCGAATTTGTTATTTTTCATATTTTCCTCTCTGTCAAATTGCTGACACCCATGTGCTGTTTGGTTTCCTAGTAGAATATTTGCGTATTTTTTACACCAACCTACTAAAAATCCTAAGACTTGCCCTCTCCCCGATGATAGACACGCATGCATTTTGGATAAGACCAGCATGAAAAGTAGAGTAACAGTTACTTCGTTGAGGTATAAAACTGAAGACTCGATTTATGCACAAGATATGGCAGGGGAGTGGAGTACGTCGCATAAATCTTAATTCGTTTAGAGGAGGGTACCGAAACAAGCCTTCCATAGATGGACATGTTTCATCTCACGTGACTTGGAAGTCCTGTGATGACTGTGGTGTGGTGAGGTTTGCTGTTAACGACTGCAGGCAGTTAGTGCTCTAAGTCACACACAAAATACGTAATTGTATAAGAATCGAACGCCGGTTATACCGCACAACTGATACCCCCCGAGAGAACAACGAAAAAAAGAAAATGTTAAATGAGCTATAAATGACCTGCTGCAACGTCTCCCTCTCTTTAGAATGCATTATGAGTCCACCATTAAATCATACCTTGTTACAATCCATCTCAAACGATCACTCCTTCCACTTTCTGTCATCCTTTAACGTAGTTGGATGTCAATTTAGAGGCATGTGGTTCTGTTTTCCAGGAAAGCATCGAAGACAGTAGTCAACATACACTCCTGGAAATTGAAATAAGAACACCATGAATTCATTGTCCCAGGAAGGGGAAACTTTATTGACACATTCCTGGGGTCAGATACATCACATGATCACACTGACAGAACCACAGGCACATAGACACAGGCAACAGAGCATGCACAATGTCGGCACTAGTACAGTGTATATCCACCTTTCGCAGCAATGCAGGCTGCTATTCTCCCATGGAGACGATCGTAGAGATGCTGGATGTAGTCCTGTGGAACGGCTTGCCATGCCATTTCCACCTGGCGCCTCAGTTGGACCAGCGTTCGTGCTGGACGTGCAGACCGCGTGACACGACGCTTCATCCAGTCCCAAACATGCTCAATGGGGGACAGATCCGGAGATCTTGCTGGCCAGGGTAGTTGACTTACACCTTCTAGAGCACGTTGGGTGGCACGGGATACATGCGGACGTGCATTGTCCTGTTGGAACAGCAAGTTCCCTTGCCGGTCTAGGAATGGTAGAACGATGGGTTCGATGACGGTTTGGATGTACCGTGCACTATTCAGTGTCCCCTCGACGATCACCAGTGGTGTACGGCCAGTGTAGGAGATCGCTCCCCACACCATGATGCCAGGTGTTGGCCCTGTGTGCCTCGGTCGTATGCAGTCCTGATTGTGGCGCTCACCTGCACGGCGCCAACCACGCATACGACCATCATTGGCACCAAGGCAGAAGCGACTCTCATCGCTGAAGACGACACGTCTCCATTCGTCCCTCCATTCACGCCTGTCGCGACACCACTGGAGGCGGGCTGCACGATGTTGGGGCGTGAGCGGAAGACGGCCTGACGGTGTGCGGGACCGTAGCCCAGCTTCATGGAGACGGTTGCGAATGGTCCTCGCCGATACCCCAGGAGCAACAGTGTCCCTAATTTGCTGGGAAGTGGCGGTGCGGTCCCCTACGGCACTGCGTAGGATCCTACGGTCTTGGCGTGCATCCGTGCGTCGCTGCGGTCCGGTCCCAGGTCGACGGGCACGTGCACCTTCCGGCGATCACTGGCGACAACATCGATGTACTGTGGATACCTCACGCCCCACGTGTTGAGCAATTCGGCGGTACGTCCACCCAGCCTCCCGCATGCCCACTATACGCCCTCGCTCAAAGTCCGTCAACAGCACATACGGTTCACGTCCACGCTGTCGCGGCATGCTACCAGTGTTAAAGACTGCGATGGAGCTCCGTATGCCACGGCAAACTGGCTGACACTGACGGCGGCGGTGCAAAAATGCTGCGCAGCTAGCGCCATTCGACGGCCAACACCGCGGTTCCTGGTGTGTCCGCTGTGCCGTGCGTGTGATCATTGCTTGTACAGCCCTCTCGCAGTGTCCGGAGCAAGTATGGTTGGTCTGACACACCGGTGTCAATGTGTTCTTTTTTCCATTTCCAGGAGTGTATAAAGCATGAAAAACAGCAGTCAACTTGTATCACTATTGCCTCAATAGACAAATAGTAGAATGCTGTTGAAACATCCATATAGCAACTGTCTGTAAGGTTTTTGTTAGGGGACACCGCAAGGTTGTGATTGGTGGAGAGAGCAGAGAAGCACAGTGTATCAGTGTACTCGAAGTATAGTCTAGCACTGTTCTCGAATGCATCTAGTCGCGTCCAACCACGTATTGTACAGTTGGAGTGCGTTTGTTTTCTCTGTGTCTGTACCTGCGCATGTCTCGTGGATGGCTCAAATGAACCAGAGTAGACCCGAGTTAGTGTTCGAGTGTGGATTCAACAGTAGCGTTACATTCAGAACGATGTTCGTATGTGGATTCAAAATACATGACGTCCGAGTCCCGAGCAGTGTTCGAGTGTGGATCCGCCATGCGCTATATCCACATAGATGTTCAGAGATGGATCCACAGAACGCTATTTCCGCACTACGTCCGGAGATGTGTTCAGTGTTCGAAGGTGGGTCCACCAGCGCGAGAACTGGGTCATGGAAGCCTTCCACGACACATGCACAGACACAGACACACAGGAAACAGAGTAAACTCACTGTATCTGCACAATATGTAGTTGGAGGTGACTGGATGCATTCGAGTACAATGCTAAACTATACTGTCCGACCACATAAACAGTGCATTTGCGCTAGGTGTTGATAACTATCCCACATTTCCAAGCAATTTTAGAATACGTGGCGAGAAGTAATGCCATTATATCATGGGCAGAAGTGACATAACCGATAAAATTACGAAAAATGACGGGAAATGCGTACAAATTGAGGGAAATTGGCCATAATGTGGGAAAATTGAGGGAGTACTTGCATGTCTTCTGTTTGATGCAGGAAAATTCTCCTACATTGTAACGAGCGTCTGGCTGTGAGAAGAATACGAGAAAAACTTGACATGAAAGCACCGGGAACGAGAAAAACAGCAATTTTCCGATAGCGACAAGACGGCTGGAATGGAATATATTAACGTGGATGATCGCCAAATATAGAGTAACAAATTTATATATGTCGGACACCAAAATTATCGATACCATCTTATAGATTTTTATAAAGTGTCTCTAGAACGCTGCATTACCAGCTGTGGGACTGCGATATACAACTACAGAATGGATCGCGTGTTTGATCCTGTGCAGGACTGTTTAGGTGTTTTAAACCGTAACAAACAGTATTTACAATGTGCTTCTCTGTACTCTCCACCAATCACAATCGCATGGTGTCAGTTAACAAACACGTTACAGAAATTTGCTGTATGCAGAATGAAATGTTCACTCCGCTGCGGAGTGAGCGCTAATATGAAGCTTCCTGCAGATTAAAACTGTGTGCCGGACAGAGATTCGAATTCGGTATCTTCACCTTTCGCGATCAAGTGCTCTCTAGAGCAAAGGTCCCGAGTCCGAGTCTCGAACCGGCAGACAGTTCTTATCTGCGAGAAAGTTTCAGTTGCTATATGGTTTTTTTAAACAAAGTCCTACTGTATGTCTATTGAGTAATAGTGATACACGCAAACTGACTGCTCTCGTTCATGCTTTACACGTTGACTGCTGTTTTTGATGCTTTCCTGCAAAAGAGAACCACCTGCCTCTAAAGTGACATCAACTGCGTTAAAGGATGACAGAAAATGGAGAGAGTGTTCGTTTTCGATGGGTTGTAAAGAGTGTAAGTAGGCTGTTTAGGTTTTCTTATTGGTAACGCCACGTAGCGCTCTGTATGAAAAATCACTGGCTGTGCTGTGTGCAATCTGTGGCTAGTTTGCATTGTTGTCTGCCATTGTAGTGTTGGGCAGCTGGATGTGAACAGCGCGTAGCGTTGCGCAGTTGGAGGTGTGCCACCAGCAGTGGTGGATGTGGGGAGAGAAATGGCGGAGTTTTGAAATTTGTAAGACTGGATGCATGAACTGCTATGTGTATTATGATTTTTCAACACTATGAAGGTAAATACATTGTTGGTTCTCTATTAAAATCTTTCATTTGCTAACTATGCCTATCAGTGGTTAGTGCCTTCCGTAGTTTGAATCTTTTATTTAGCTGGCAGTAGTGGCGCTCGCTGTATTGCAGTAGTTAGAGTAACGTAGATTTTGGTGAGGTAAGTGATTTGTGAAAGGTATAGGTTAATGTTAGTCAGGGCCATTCTTTTGTAGAGATTATTGAACGTCAGATTGCGTTGCGCTAAAAATATTGTGTGTCAGTTTAAGCACAGTCATGTATAATTGTTCTAAGGGGACGTTTCATATGTCGACCCTTAGCCGAGGATACCTCACTGGAATCTTCTGATTTTTTTCTTGTAGTTGTGTAATTAGTGTAGCTATTGTTTATTGCTAGCGCGTAATTGTAGAGAGAATCTCCTTTGTAGTTGCAGTCTTTCATTGTTGTTGTGGCATGCATGTAGATTTGCACCAAGTATTTCACAGCTGCGCTTGCAATTAACTAGATATTATTTTCAGTGCTATGTTAGTGTGTTATCTTATTTTGCTCTTCAAATTGTGCTTTTCTGTGTTATCGTGTGAAATATTGTGACAATTATGGCGTGTGAAAAACGTAATACTAGGCTCCAAAGTAAACTGATAAATGACAGTGAAGACGAAAGCAGTGTGTTAGCGCCACCGTGTAATGAATTAACTAATGTTCAACATAGTAATTTGGTAATTGTGCATAGGGAAATGGAGCGGGCGGCAAACAATGGCGTACGCAGTGAAACAATTAGTGAACAGGGAAGCATTATCGATCGATCGCTCGGCAACAGCTCGCCTCAGGAATCCGAAATGACAGGACACAATATTGCAAATACTGTACATTCAGGTTTTGCGTCCTCACCGTTTTCTCAAATAAGTCAAGACACATTTTCTGCTTGTCAAAATGTGAATGTTGCCGGTGCAAATGCACTGCCGAAAAGCGTAGAGGAACAGATTCCAGACACTAATGCATTGTTATTACAGCTAATGCAACAAATGGAACAAAATCAGAGACAAACACAGCAAAAGCTTCAAAAGTTAGACACAATGGAACAAAATCTTCAAAAGTTAGACAACAATGCAAACTAGCGACAGACTGCACACAGCACAGCCAGTGATTTTTCATACAGAGCGCTATGTGGCGTTACCAATAAGAAAACCTAAACAGCCTACTTACACGAGGTATGATTTAATGGTAAACTGATGATGCATTCTGGAGAGAGGGAGACGTTTCTGCAGGTCATTTATCACGAAGTTCACAATTTTTTCCGTTGTTTCCTCGGGGTGAATCAGGAAACAGTGGGAAAAATAAGAAAAATAATAAAAGCGATAAAATTCGAGAAGAACCTAGTGTAATCGCCAAAAATTTATGTGAAATACGTAAAGCGTTAAGAGGACTACGATGGAATATGTAAAATGGCGAAAACGTCGTAAAATAACGGAAAGTGAGAGAGAATAAATAAAATTAGAAAAAAACGCCATTAAATGAGTACTGAGGAAAATCAATAAAATTACGTGTTCTGGGAAAGGAGGGTAGACTGATGGTACAGATACGCACTTTAATGGTGGAAAGAGGAGGCGTTCTAGAGACGTGACGACTAGGCGAAACGGCGCTATTATCCCGTACATGAGCAAAACACCCTAACATCGAGCCATTACTTCTGTGTGTGTGGGGAGAAGGTTACCAGGGGCAGTGGGGCGCTGCGATAAGACCTCCTCTGGATACTAATCATGGTTTTTATTTCCTCGTAAGAAGTCTTCGTATGCATTTTAGGCTGACGACGATCATTTTATAGGACTGTTGTGAACATAGCATAATATCCGAGCCGTCACCGGGCTTGAATTTCGTAAACGGTAGGTGTCATACACCTCTTTAAACCTGTGTAGTGCTTGTGTTACAAAGAATCGATGTCTTCTTTGGTGCGCAAGGTAGTACTTTAATCACTTTACAGTTTGTCACCATAGTTTATCATAGAGAAACTTGAAGGGGAGTGTATGTCAGGCACTGGAAAGATATACACTAATTTTTCTGAAAGAAAAAAACAAAATTGTTAGTACATTTTCGTGGCCACTGCTCATTCGGGCCCTGCGCTTCTGGGCACCAAATTGTTGCGTAATCCCCATCGCACTTTTGATTTTATATGCAGTTTATATGGCATAATATTTTAATTAACTGTATATTGGTAATTGTTGCGAGCACAACAGATAAAATTTGATTCTCACTATTACTTTCTACAGTTGGAAATATTTTAACTTTGTGCACCTTGATCTATTACGTGAGGATTCGATCAACACTTATAGATTTCCTGCTGCGCACGTAGGATCCTTAATTTGCAAACTAATTTTATGTAACCGTGGTCTGGCTTACTAGAAATGGAACACGGTATCCTAATTATGAAATTAAACTTATCCTTCGCTACTTTCATGTCTGAAATGCACTGAAAATAACTCTTATTATACGTACAGAAATAACAGTATGCTATGTTCGCTAAACGTAAAAGCTGCAGTGGATTTTTTAATATATGAACACTATTCATTGCCACAACTAACACGAGAGTATGCAACTAAAAATGAAATTTGGTTTTTGTATTATTAGCCAGAACAGGTTTCATCACAGCAGTCTTTGATATCACACAGCTCTGAGTCATGAAAAATTCTAAATATGCCGAAGAAGGCTGAAAATGTGGAATGAAATGCCGACCAAGCTAGCAATAAATTATTACAAGTATTTTTAACAATTTCTATATTAAAAACTCAACATAAATTTAAAGTACACACCTTACAATAGCGTCTTTCTCGAACAAGGAACAAAAGGAAGTTAACCAAGCAATCGAGCATTACAGGCTCTTACAACTTTAACGGCTACAAGAAGACAGAGAGAGTAATGTTTTAATCTTCACTATTTATAGGCAATTTAATATGCATCCTTTTTATCTTTTTCAGTTATCATGGTCTGCTTTGATTTCTACACTCGCTGACCACAGAAGTTATTTGCAAAACATAGATACATAATTATTGCACAAACATAAAAATGAAAAAAGATTATTTCTTTTTTGCCAAGTGGTTGTAGGCGCTTCAGTCCGGAACCGAGCGACTGCTACGGTCACAGGTTCGAATCCTGCCTCTGGCATGGATGTGTGTGATGTCCTTAGGTTAGTTAGGTTTAAGTAGTTCTAAGTTCGAGGGGACTGATGACCTCAGCTGTTAAGTCCCATAGTGCTCAGAGCCATTAATTATTTGAACCTACCACTCCGGTCATCCCCGGATGCTCTCTACAGCTGAGGGAGTGGGGGGGGGGGGGGAGGTGCACTCTGACATACATGCTCATACATGATTGCGACTACTACTGCGTCGATAGTTTTCTGCAACCTCTGAGCGTTGGTGCCGGTGGCGTATGAGGCTATTTGCACATTGCGTGTGGAACCCAGGACTTGAGCACGAGCGATGTGGGTATGTGTCAGCGATATCTGACAACGAGCCGTGATAATTTCGGCTACGGAGTGAATCGTGGTTTAAGTGTGTCACGTATAGTTCCTCACAATATGTAGCAGTCGACTGTGTCTTACATTAGTTTTTGCTGTTGTGTTTATCCCACCATACATTAGGCCCTTCCAAATGTAGTGGAGAGAACTAATTTAGGAAGTCTGTGGTGTTTTAAAAATCCAATCGCGACGTAAAATTCCCGATGAAAGCGATCTCTGACATGTAGCCATTACAACTAATGCATACGGATTGGATCCTGGTTTTAGTGTGTCGAATTTTTGCTTCTCAATACGTCACCGCGGGATTTGTTGTTATTGTTGTTATACCCCATCATGTGGTAGAAACATTCCTCCCTCTTTCTTCGTCCTGGTATAACTGAGGAAACCAGTCAACTTAGGAGTTCCATAGTTCTTTAAAAAAGAAAGTACCTGCGTTGGTTGGGAACACAGCGACTGTGACGGTCTAAATTGACTTCGAAATTTGAAATTCCAACTGTCATTTTATACATCAAAGCTTGAAGTCGTTATGTCAAATAATAATAGGTTTGAATTATTTAATGAAATTTGTCATTAGAAACAAAACACTATTGTCTATGAACGTGAAGTACTGTACAGTGTCGATCTTCTTATTACGATTTTATATTAACCATTTAATTATTATTTCCTGTGACACATCTTCTGAAGCAAAATTTTTGACACCTTCAAGATAAATAACCAGATTAAATAACTCTTGTAGTAGTTCATGAAGTGTACCACAGGAAAGCTGGGCCAGTGTAGAGTCCATGGTGGAATGAAAAAGTGCAATTATTTAAATATCCCATACTAGTTCCTATATCGTCTGTAAAGCAAACTACAGCTCACCCTCTCTCTTTATGCAACGATCATTTTTTTATGTTTATTTCGAGTCAGTCTGCTAGTAGTTTTGTGACATCGTCAATTTGAGTGTCTGAAATAACTAACACATTTCGCCTTTATCCCCTAATAACGATTATGTGACCGGAAATTATTTATTGACTTCGGCAGTTTTTCTGGATCGATTCCCAGTCAGACATTTGCTTTGGAAGATAGGAGTCTCGCGTATTCTGAAATCCAACAGATTGGTTCACGCATGCAGAAACCAGACGTGACCACTTGCGATGACGGAGGACGCCGGCAGGATGTGTGCTTTTGCTGCTGGTAGAGGCGCGATACTTCACGGGGCTGCGGAGCTGCCGACAGGCGACAGCCTACTGGAGTGTGGCGAGCCCGCTGGCGTTTCCAAGTCCCTCTGGTGCGCCCCGGCTCTGGGCAGCCTGTGCTGGTAGCGAGACGAAAGAAAGTTTTTCAGATGTATTTAAACGTTCTAGGACAGTGTAATGAGGCGTTTCCTTACACGATCCGAATGAAAAAAGCGCCGCAATTGTTTAAACATTCCACACACAACAATCGATTTCCTGACGAATTCTTTAAATTAACAATATTCCATACACTGCCTTGTGTCACATAAATTGTTTAAATAAACAATATTCCACACATTGTCTAAACTCTTTAAACAATATTCCATACACTGCCGTTGATTTCCCGCCAAATTCTTTAAATGAATAAGTCATATACCATACACTGCCTTGTATCCTGTAAATTTTATAAGTATACTACATTCCACATATTGTTTAAGTAGTTTAAACAATATTCAATACATGGAAATAGATTTTCTGCCAAATGGTCAATTAAATGAGTCATTTTTCCGGCAATTTCCAGGCGGGAGTGGGAGGAGGAGGGCTGGAGGATTTCCCAGAGGGAGAGGGGCAATCAACTGGTCGATTTAAATTAATTAGTCCATCAAATTGATATCAAAAGTGTGCTTATATCAGCGAGAGGAGTTCCCAGAGGGTTGGAGGAGGAGTAGGAGAGGGAGAAGGTGGAGGAAGGGTGGAGAGAGAGGAGTGGGGTTTCTTGGAAAGACAGATTATCCCCATGGGTTCATAATCCAGTTGATAAAACAACAGGTTGAGAACATGAATGAGATTTTCACTCTGCAGCGGAGTGTGCGCTGATATGAAACTTCCTGCCAGATTAAAATTATGTACCTGACCGAGACTCAAACTCGGGACCTTTGCCTTTCGCGGGCAAGAGCTCTACCATCTGAGCTACCCAAGCACGACTGACGACCCGTCCTCACAGCTTCAGTTCTGCCAGTACCTCATCTCCTACCTTCCAAACTTCACAGAAGCTCTTCTGCGAACCTTGCAGACCTAACACTCCTGGAAGAAAGGATATTGCGGAGACATGGCTTAGCCACAGCCTGGGGGATATTTCCAGAATGAAATTTTCACTCTGCTGTGGAGTGTGCGCTGATGAAACTTCCTTCCAAGTTTTAATCTGCCAGGAAGTTTCAGGTTGAGAACCTGTCAATCAAAAGAGAAAATAGGTTTGCCTCTGAATGTATGCTTGCCCCTCATGTAGGTGACCTGCAAAGTGTGCTGATGACCCTGTTGCCCTACTGCTGCCGTTCACCTCGAGAGTTCACCCCGAGAGTCGACACGTTTCCATTGATCTACGGTCGAATTCCGATGGTCCCCATGCCCACTCCAATCGAACTGACGACATTTGATCAACATGTGAACACATCGGAGTGGTCTGCTGCAGAGCTCTATGTTCAACAATGTACGATAAATGGTGTACTCCGAAAGACCTGTGCTTGCACCACTATTGTGCACTTTTAGCAGAGACACCACAGATCACCATCTATCATGGTTTCCAGTGCAGACAAGCTTGTTAAGAGTCGTGGACGTCCTACCATGTAGCCCGTAGTAGTAGTTTCAATGTCCTTCTACCGCTTGCTCACGAAAATAGCACGTGAACATTCGCCGCTTTCGAGACACTCGTTTACAGGCTCTGCATAATAATAATCTGCCCTTTATCAAAGTCACTTTTATCAATGGATTCCACATTTGCAGCCCATAAATTCGGCACTGTGACCTCCGTCCGTTTCTACTCTGCTTAGATACTTTCGATACCGCATCAAGTGCCCACGTGTAGTTGTCATAATGTTTTGGCTTATCGGTATAAATTTGTTTTGATAAAAGTATGAAAAAGCCGTCTGACGATGAAGTTTTTTGAATGAAGTGACCTACGACCAATTTGTGGCTAGCTGCTGTACGTCATCAACAATTCAGCGATTATAATTACTCGAAGCACAGTATACTTTATGTCATTAACAGAAATTTCGTCACCAGCTGTCTGTGAAGTAACTTGTAAGTTAGAAATATTTTTGTTATTAGTGTGCTGTCTTCAGCCGCAATACTTTATTTTATTCTTTTGCCCCAACTCGCTTTAAGCCAGAAGTCACTTCTGGACTCGTAAAATAACTCATGATATAGGAGGCTCACCTGAACGAGGGTCTCTGTCTTTTCGAGGAGGTAACTAAGTCTGCTTTGTGCTAGCTTGTTGGCGCCCTCTGTACGGTCCAGCCGTGACCAGTAATCAGGACGGAGTTGGAGAATAGCAGACGAACTGGCCGGCCTGCCCCTAGATGCCCCGCCCCCCAGCTGGGGGCGGCGTAGATCGGGCCGCCGCTCGCCGCTCGCCAGATCCTTAATTAGGCGCCTGTCGGCTGCGTCGTACAGGCCTTAATTAAACGCCAATTATGGTCGGCGCCACTGGAGCTTCCTACGAGGAAGCGCGGACACTGCCTCGGCAAGTGCCGGCCAGGGACCAGAACTGCCTTCCCACCGGCGGACGCTCTTAGCATTACCAGGTGTACTGTTTTGTCTCCTTGGCCACTCGGGAACCCATGAAACATTGATCGACATCTCTGGTACAGTGTTAAGAAGCGCTAGGAAGTTTCGTTACACGCCATTAATGTGGCCAAGAGGTATACCTCCAGCGATTCCTGGTGAAACTTATCGAGCTTCAACACACAGTAATTCAGACACATTGTGATTAGACATTGCCTGGTAGTGGGCATTAATTTAAATCAGTGGGAGAAACTGAAAATCTGTGGCGGACCAAGATTCTATCCCAGGTCTCCTGCTTAGTATGCAGGTGCTCTGACACTGTCATTGAACATAGTATATATATATATATATATATATATATATATATATATATATATATATATATATATATATATATATATATATATGTTGTTGTTGTGGTCTTAAGTCCTGAGACTTGTTTGAAGCAGCACTGCATGCTACTCTATCCTGTGCAAGCTTCTTCATCTCCCAGTACCTACTGCAACCTACATCCTTTTTAATCTACTTAGTGTATTCGTCTCTTGGTCTCCCTCTACGATTTTTACCCTCCACGCTGCCCACCAATACTAAATTTGTGATCCCTTGATACCTTAGAACATGTTCTACCAACCGATCCCTTCTTCTAGTCAAGTTGTGCCACAAACTCCTCCCCTCCCCAATTCTATTCAATACCTCCTCATTAGTTATGCGATCTACCTATCTAATCTTCAGCATTCTTCTGTAGCACCACATTTCGAAAGTTTCTGTTCTCTTCTCGTCGAAACTACTTATAGTCCATGTTTCACTTCCATACATGGCTACACTCCATACAAATACTTTTAGAAACGACTTCCAGACACTTAAATCTATACTCGATGTTAACAAATTTCTCTTCTTCAGAAACGCTTTTCTTGCCATTGCCAGTCTACATTTTATATCCTCTCTACTTCGACCATCATCAGTTATTTTTCTCCCCTAATAGCAAAACTCCTTTACTACTTTAAATGTCTCATTTCCTAATCCAATTCCCACAGCATCATCAGACTTAAATCGACTACATTCCATTATCCTCGTCTTGCTTTTGTTGATGTTCATCTTATATCCTCTTTCCAAGACACTGTCCATTCCGTTCAACTGCTCTTCCAAGTCTTTTGCTGTCTCTGTCAGAATTACAATGTCATCGGCGAACCTCAAAGTTTTTATTTCTTCTCCATGGGTTTTAGTACATACTCTGAATTTTTCTTTTGTTTCCTTTACTGCTTGCTCAATATACAGATTGATTAACATCGGGGAGAGGCTACAATCCTGTCTCACTTCCTTCCCAACCACTGCTTCCCTTTCATGTCCCTCGACTCTTATAACTGCCATCTGGTTTCTGTACAAAATGTAAATAGCCTTTCGCTCCCTGTATTTTAGCCCTGCCACCTTCAGAATTTGAAAGAGAGTATTCCAGTCAACATTGTAAAAAGCTTTCTCTAAGTCTACAAGTGCTAGAAACGTAGGTTTGCCTTTCCTTTATCTATCTCCTAAGATAAGTCGTAGGGTCAGTATTGTCTCATGTGTTCCCATATTTCTACGGAATCCAAACTGATCTTCCCCGAGGTCTGCTTCTATTAGTTTTTCTAGTCGTCTGTAAAGAATTCGTGTCAGTATTTTGCAGCCATGACTTATTAAACTGATAGTTCGGTAATTTTCACATCTGTCAACATCTGATTTCTTGCGATTGGAATTGTTATATTCTTCTTGAAGTCTGAGGGTATTTCGCCTGTCTCATACATCTTGCTCACCAGATGGTAGAGTTTTGTCAGGACTGGCTCTCCCAAGTCTATCAGTAGTTCTAATGGAATGTTGTCTACTCCCGGGGCCTTATTTCGACTCATGTCTTTCAGTGCTCTGTCAAACTCTTCACGCAGTACCATATCTCCCATTTCATCTTCATCTATATCCTCTTCCATTTCCATAATATTGTCCTCCAGTACATCGCCCTTGTGTAGACCCTCTATATACTCCTTCCACCTTTCTGCTTTCCCTCCTTTGCTTAGAATGGGTTTCCATTTGAGCTCTTGATATTCATCCAAGTGGTTCTCTTTTCTCCAATATATATACTCGTATAAAATGTGTGTGTGTGTGTGTGTGTGTGTGTGTGTGTGAAAGACTAGACATAGATCTGATCCACCAGCCAATATGCGTGAAGACTCAAAGGAATTACAGCCATTGGCTGGCTGTGGATTCAAATCGCAGCCGGGCACAAATTTTCAATTTCCTCCATTGATTTCTATGAATACCCCCTCGCAGTCAACGTCTGTAATTCCTTTGTGCCTTCATTCATAATGGCTCAGCATCATCATCATTTTCTTGGGCCTGTGTCCCACATCGATGTGGGGTCGGCCTTGTTACTATGGATTTGCCAATGTTAGTGTCGGAGGGTGGCCGGATGCACTACCTGTCGCCACCCCATACCCCCCCCCCCGCACCCCCCCACTAAGACGGAATTAGTACTCCAGCTGTCTGCATCTAGTGTTAGCCAACAGTACGAACGTTTTTAAATGCCTGCGAGTGGTGTAACTGAGGCAGGACATGGGGGCCAGCCCGCTATTCACCCTTGTGATACGGAACACCGCCTAAAAGCCACATCCAGACTGCCTGACAAACCGGCCCTCCGATGGTTGGATTCAATCCAGGGCCGATGCGCCTACCCGAGTCCAGGAAGCAGCACATTAACATCCCTAACTAACCTGGTGGATCACCTTCCATCATAGTGGCTCCTGGATAAAAATTCTGTATCATATGTTCTTTCAGACAGACACCACATATATACAGAGTCGTTCTTTGGCACCTATCTTAAGCAGTTTACGTCACTTATCAACAGAAACTGATAGGTGATCACTGTATAACGGATTCAACAACGTAGACTACTGCTGGGAGACAAACGTGTTTAATAGAATTTAATGTGGTAATTTGGATACTATAATTAAAAGACCAAGTCATCTTCACTTTTGGTCCAATATACCTTCACAGATCCCAAGTGAAATGGCCGTCATTGTTGTGAAATAAGTGAAACAAAAATATTAAACATATTTTCCTTTAAAAGGTAATAAATGACTTACCACAAAATCTTCATTACAGTCAGGTGCATAAACTGATAATTCTTATGTATTGTACCCTTAAATCATTAAACAGAAATACCAATTTACAACACGTATCTACAATAACCGCGTAACTGCACTGGATTTGTACAGAAATCAGATTATAGTAATGCTCGCATTATTTGCTGTTATTACTAACACACACGTCACGTCCTTCAAGTAAGAAATTTATGAATTGAGAAAAAACGGACTGCCAACGATGAATCCCTTAGTATCCTTGTAGACGGAACTCTATCAGTACTTAAACTTTTTTGGACTGTTGGCAAGTTATTGAAAATGTATGGTCTTCAGTAATGCACTCCTTTTTGGAGTGAAGTAAGTAACTTTAAATTTTTCTTAAGATTATTCATTTTTGTACTAAATCCCATGAACTGAGATGTTGGTCTGAAAAAAGAGACATATTTTTAATGTTAATTTTTATCAAGGATTGAATATATATGGAAGCAGTAGTTAATATCCCTACTTTCCTAAACAGGCCTCTGCAGAATGTTCTTGAACTCCCACCACAAATAATTCTTACCACACGTTTTTGGACCTGTGAAACGTTACCTAGGCTTGGTAGATTACATCATAAAATGAAAGTATGCGTAGTATGCCAAACCTTCATTATCAGACAATCACCTATGTCTAATAACATTCTCATTTCGAATGGAGTTTTGTTTAGGCACTTGAGAAGTTCTGAAATTTACTACCAAACTGTAAGCCCAAGAACTTAACATTGTCAACTTCTTCTTTGTCATCATATTTTAGACATGTATTGGTGGGAAACCTCTTACAATTTCTGAACTGCAAGTAGTGTGATTTTTCAAAGTTCAGTGACAATGAAATAGCTGTGAACCATTTATTACAGTCCG
Source organism: Schistocerca nitens (assembly GCF_023898315.1). Taxonomy (NCBI): domain Eukaryota; kingdom Metazoa; phylum Arthropoda; class Insecta; order Orthoptera; family Acrididae; genus Schistocerca; species Schistocerca nitens. The sequence goes on from NC_064615.1 coordinate 447,089,120, forward strand.
TGAAAAATTCATTAACCAACCTTTAAAAGACTATACTTGTTTTTCTATTTATTGCAATGTTTGTACCATCTGCAAACCCAGCTTTGCATCTGTAAATGTTGGAGATGAAAGGTCATTGATACCCACAAGAAAAAGTACTGAACCTAAGATGGAACCTTGTGGGACACCACACGCAATTAGTTCGCAGTTGTATGGTGCCTGACAGCTTAATACATGTCTCTTCCCCAATGAGGCCCTAAGTTTAGTGTCATGAACATAGGATTTAAACAGTCTGGCAGCGCTTTATGTTACACCGCAATATTCCGCTTTACATGAAAGGACATTGTGATGTAGACAGGCAAATGCCTTTGCTGAATGTGTGGATAGCCTTGTTAATAACGGAACCCTTCAAAAATGCGAATTGTGACTTTGATATTACATTATTTGCTGTCAGATGGTTAGGAACCCGGCTGTATATTATCTTTCCTAAAATTTTCGATAATGCTAGAAAAAATGGAATTGGACGGAAACATGACGGTGCTTCTTTATCTCCTTTCTTAAACAATGGTCTAACTTCAGCATATTTCAACCATTCAGAAAATATGCCTCTGATAAATGACTGGTTACGCAGACAGTTTAATAATTTACTAAACTCAATGCCAGATATTATGCTACCCTAGAATCGCATTACATACTCCTCACATTAATTCACATAAATCCATCTGACGACGGAATTTTAAACCTCCAAAATTTGTAATGGATACAAAGTACTGATTGGTAAGAGTATCATTGTAGTTTCAATCGATATCAATAACAGTTATGGCAAAAATTTTACGTCTTAGGTCCACACAGAAATATGACACATTGCTTTGCGTTCCAGAGTCAGTTCTAGAATAATAAAAAGATAAAAATCCATACTTGCTCATTGTTGGAAACTATCATTCATACGTATTCGGTTTATAAACGTGGAACAAATTGTGTTAGTTATAACAGCGTTTAAACTATGCGCAAAAATTAAATTATTCGTCTGGCGCCAAATGTTAGCTAGTGCCATCCTACTACTGCACTTCTCCACTGCTTGTTTCCTAGCGAGAGTTTCGCGCAATACAGATAAAAGAATACAAACAGTATATCAGTGTACACAGCATTTTCTCATGCAAAGCTTGACATTAGCTTATAAAGAACAGTTAAATATGCTCACGTCTTTTTCACAGATACACAGCTTTAATAACTGATCCAAAGATATCAAATGCGGGAGGCCTACGGTTCAAATCCCCGCCAGACTATCCTGATTTAGGTCTTCCGCGATGTCCCTAAACCACTGAAGCTAAATTCTGATTTGAGTTCCTCGAAAAGGCAAGGCCGATTTCTTACCCCATCATTCCTCAAACTTAATTTGTTCCCTCTGTGTCCACAGGTCGTTAAACACTAGTCTTCCTTCCTTCCTATGAAGTATGTCGCCTCTTACTGTAGTAGCGGTACCTATCTGGTTTTACCCTCACAGTATGGCGTGACACACACTGACAGATCGCATTTCCATTTCTTCGTTTTTAATTTACGGCGCTCGGAACATCACGAAACCACAAAAGCTGCTACGATTAAATTCATTCATATAGTAATAAAGTCTGTGCTTTATTTGTGAATAACCACAGTCGGATTCCAATCCGCCACCAGCAATAATGGGTATAGCTTTGCCAAAAGCAGCCAATCGCGCTGGCGAAACGTCAGGAAAATGAACACACAAACCGTAGTCGAAGAAACCGGGACAGATGCCAACACGCCATTTGTCAACAAGTGGTTTCAAATGCCTCAATAATTTTGTAAATGTTTTTTTAGTCTGTTGTGCTGTGGCTTCGTCCTGTTCACTTTTTGTACGTGTGAAGGTGTGGTAACAAACTTCGCTGCTCTGATTTATAGCGCGACTGAAGGAGAACGATGTATGAATGCAGCCTAGGTTTGTAAATACGAAGTTACGATGGGATTTGTGTACAAAATTTGTCCGAGCACCCGTGCTTGAAGGCAGGGTAACTTTTTCCTGTAAAAGCGAGCTTCGTGAGCCAGTTTGGAATTCGGGGTTCCTGTTAGTAGAGAGCAGCATGTGTAGCGAAGTGGGACTAACAGTTACGACTAATGCTTCCAGTTTCCGTTCTTTTTATAGGGTACATTTCATACGAGTTCACGCTGAGCAAACACAGTCTTCGTTCACTAAATATTTACTGCACGAATGCTTTGTAGATGAAGTGTTTGTCTTACCGTCCTTTGGGTACCGCGTATCTAATCATGGTGCTCCCTGTAAACGAATTATACCTTGCGGGTTGCAATAATTATCAAGTGATACAAGATCATTTGCACGTATTTGCACGAGCTCTCCTCAAGAATCTAAGTACAAACGTGCATTTTTATAAAATATATCTTTGAAGAACAACGAGGCTATGCGCATATACCCTGTGCAGTAAAGATAATTGACTAATACAGTATCTTCACCAAGATCATTACTTCTATGAGAATTTTTTATCACGTCGTACAGACATACCGACAGTGTCAAGTTTCTTACAGTATTGTAGTCTGTTTCTTTCATGTTACAGAAGGTAAGTTACCGTAGAGAACTTAGGATCTGCAGTTGTGGTTCCATTTTTCATAAAATGTTCTACGAAAATACTGTTCCTCAGCTTCTTTATAGAAAAGTGTTCTTAATTACAGTCTAAAGCCAAGCACGCGCCTTGTATCTGCTTTGCCCATAAGAGGCAACATACGAAATATTTCAGAATTAAGTGTTTGTTACGTCATAAGGAAGTCAGCCATTACAAAACCATAAGTAATTCGACGGACCGATTTAAGTGTTGCGCTTTGTATGTCCACCTGTGTCAAGTTGTTCCTGAAGGGCTGTCAGACTGAGTCATGAAATTATTTTTAGGGGTCATTATTCATGAAGAAAAGATGGTATTCCTCATCAGGGCAATTTCCTGTGGCACTTAAATGTCCACTTGTTCCATTCCAGGAAACACACAGGCAGCAAACATATGAACAAATCTGTCATGATTAAGAAAAGAATTTTCCTGCGTTACTTAACAAATACAATTTCTCTATTTAGTGAGTATCAGCTTTTCATTTATTCGTTAATATCTTTTCTCTCAAGAAATTATCAGTTTGGCATATATTTTATTACATAGCGTCGTTATTTCTTCTGAGAACAAAGAACATCTTGCATTAAAGCGCATGAGATATATTTTTTGATTTTCTTATACTTTAAGGAACTTATAAGGTCAGTAACATCTGGTATACTTTTGGGTATCAGTAGAATTTCATTACTTTATTCTGGAAGTAATTGACAGTGATGATAAGTAAACATGAAGGAGAAATATTGTATAATGAAGACTGAATCACACATACATGCTTCAAGGGGTTGTAATGAGCTACAAAAGTGAGGGAGAATGGTGAAGAACTCATTTTCAGTGTTATATGAAAATTTCTGCACTAAATAAGGCCATGGTAGAGACTAAATTTTTTGTGTTACTTCATTCTTCTTTCGTGTTGGACTTACGAAGTACTGTGCGAAAGTTTTTATTTGTTACTTATGGTCTAAGAGGAGTGCAGGCTATTAATGACTACTTACTGATTTAATTCTTTGAAGTCAAACAAGATAGTGTGGAAATTTGGTAGAAGATTTTGGAATTTGGAGTGTAATCGAAGTTCTCTTATTTAAACATATAGTGAGAGTTTTTTAATTGCAAGTGCATGATTCTCAGGTCATGGCAAAAGGGGCGATTACTGTCAAATTATTGCTTCCTTGCTGATATTTTACTTTCTCAATCTGATTAACATATTTCTTGCAATGTGTCTAAGTGGCTGTCCTGTGTTTTGAGAGTTGCGTCTAGAAGTTTAATTTTCATTTTAGTCTGATTTCTACGAATTCTTGCTTTTTTGTTTATTTTATTCTCTGTCGCCTTCACTATTTTATATCCAAAACCTACACTTTGGTGCTGTAAAGTATTTCTGTCTCATGTATCTCTCTATCGTAGACCTAATGCTACCTTTTAAACTCTCGACAAGTGTTCGTTCTTTCAATTTATCCGGCCCACATACCTTTCTTACCTTCATGCAATTTATGATGTCTATCTAAAAGATTGTGATGTCTCCATGTCTCTTCCACGAATAAATTTCTTTAATGGTTCTGAAAACAATATTAGCAGTGACTAAATTGTGCTCTGTGCAAATTTCTACCAGACATTACCGTTTCAGTTTAGTGGTATTATTTTACTGCATGTTTTGAAAATTTAATTTTACAGGAAAGAGGGTCATGATGTACAGCAGGAATGATGTTGTTTAGACATTCTACCAAACTTGAAAATTTACCGTTACTTAACTTCATTATAACAATGATGAAATTATTTCACTTCAGTAAGCCACACAATTCGACAGAAAAGCTATGGGAAAAAGACGTTGCTACAAGCAGTAATAACACATCTGAAAATTTGAACAATTTTTATAACAAAAGAACGGAACTTTGTACCACGACACACTTCTCAGTTCACTGCTCGTTCATCTTAAAGGTGTTTGTAGGTGTGACCCCCTGGGTTCCCAAGGAAGTACCGACATTTGGTAATGTGATATGCATTACAGCTTTCATATTCAGGACTAATGAGTGAAATTCGCAGATAGTATAAAACCTCCGAATAAAGAATACCAACATGTATTTTGCTTCACAGTTATGTGGCTCTACATATCTTCATTTTTTAGCCTGCAGCTGTCGTTAAACTTTTCATTAGTCAGCTTGCCACATAGTGAGTTTAAATTATTTAAAATATTCGACTTAAGTGGTAAATGTCAAGCAGATATTTTACAGCGTTGTGTTCACGATTTTATCAGTACTTAGTACACCAGCATTAGTAGCATTTTCTCTTTCTTTTTCTGCCACAACTCGAGAAAATATTATCTTTTACAGTAATCATATATGTACATCCCTCCATAGAAACGCATCGATGTTAACGTCTGCGTGCTTGATAAGTTCAGTTGTCTGAGTAAATAACGGTCAGACTGCACGTTACAAATATCTCCAATATTTACTTATTCCGTGTAAGAATACAAGCTCTTCAGTAGCCTTAAATGTGAGCTCTGTTCGGCGCCAAACAAAGTTAGACCTGTCTGAATTTCCACATAAGGGCGAAAATTCAAATTTTTCTCTCGTAGTTCGGAGCGCGGAAGTTTGTATAACACCAACAGAATAATTACTCAATTAAAGTGCTATAATGAAGCAGCGGTCTTGGTAAAATTATATGCCCAGTAATATTTAACTTATGAATACGCAAGAACAGCCAGTTCATCATGTATCTGACACTGCATGTTGAAATGAGAGTGACCTTCGGAGTGAAATTAAAAGCAGTCAACATGTGCCTAATATTTAATCTAAAATATATGTATTAATTATGTGTTTATGTGTTATTAACATGCTTAACTGTGTAATTGAAAACGTACCTCGCTTACTTAAACCACAGAACGAAATATGTGCTGCACCTAGATATGGAAGCGGAACACGAAAGGCGAACAGTTGAAACATAAACAGAAGCTTGCAAAATGAGGTCCTACAGACGAATGCTGAAGATTAAATAGGTAGACCGTATCAGCACCGACTAAATGAGGGAATCGGTTGGTAGGGCACAGTATGAGGCGACAAGGAGTCATTAATTCGATGATAGAGAGAAGCGTGGGGGTAAACAATAACAGAGAGAAACTAAGACTAACCTACATTAAGCAGGTTTGTATAAACGTAGGATGCGGTAGTAACGTAGGGATGAAGATGCGTGCACAGAATGGATGGACGCAAAGTTATATCAACCGTGTGTTGAGAGTGAAGAGCATTCCAAGAACATTAATAAATCTACAGTCCTACTTTGTAAGTTATGACTCGCGATAGAACATTTGTACTCTGGAAGACTGAGTTCAAATGGTCTGGCCATTCGCCTTTAGATTTCATATTTTTGTGTCGTTCCATCTGAGGCAAATGTTTGGATGAATTTTAGAACAACATTACTGCGTAGTTTGCACACTTCGTTTCCCGCCTCGCTCAGCGACCGTGGTATCCAAGGTACAGCACCGTATGTAATGACCTCGGGGCACTAAACTGGAATATGTGTCGCATCTTTCCTTTTAGAAAGCATTTGACAGCTTTAGAAAAAGTCTTGTTGAATGAGTTTCTCTATATGACAGAAGATATTGTTTCGTTGTGCAGCTATTTTGTGTGGGAAACCGACAGAGTTCGGCGGTCCCAAGTACTGTAGGAAAAATACAAGGAATTCGCGGAGCACTTACTAATTCCGATCTAATCTATAAAAAGCTTTACTGAATAGCATCTATAGGAAGAATATGAAAATAAAGTTATATATTGGGCTCTTTGAATAGTTCATAAACTTTCTAAATACATAATTATAAATTTGCGGTTCCAACTTCTAGTTTCTTGGGAAAAAGTGTTTCTTTGAAAACAGAAAAACAGACTTACACTTCGCGCTTTTGCTTTTCTGTGAATATTTAGTTCTTTCACAGATGTGTTACAAATGCAGCTGCCACTAGCAGCAAAACTATGCTCAGATCAAACCTTTACCACAAAAGATACTTAATTCGTGACTTCAGAAGTATATATAATGGCCCAAGAAACAATTATCATATGAACTCTTTGGCACTTACCCTTGTAGTAATGCACCTGCCCTTAGCCCTTTGGGATGTGCTATTGGAGTTACTGATTTACTAGTATTGTATCGCATTTTTAATAATTTTGTCGTTCTGTGTGCGTCAGTCGAACGAGTACTTTTAACAGATTGTTAAATTAAATCATCGTTATTTTGTACGACGTGCGGTGTGCCAAATAGTATTCTATTGTAGATCTTTGTTTGGTCGATGCTGAGTTATATGTTCTGTATATCCGCTTTCAAAATATGTGGTTCTCTTTTACTGTTAACTACTGATATTGATGACTGCTGTGCATTGCCGTCCAGAAGTCTGTTTCCATACAACTAGGGTTGTCATAATTTGCTGTGAGGTATTGTTAACTGATTCTTCCGTTGCTGCTTCGTTTAACAAGTGCATACTTGTAAATGAAACGCACAAATATTTGGATGTTCTAGAGTGTGCTGTTGAACATCTACTGTTGAATATCTAAATTTCTCTGTTTTCTTTTATAAAAGCTGCGAGATCACATGCGAATGCGGAACGCATGCTTTCAGTTTTTCGGCCTCATATGCATTCCGAATTTTGTGTCCTATAGCTCTTTCATGTTTGCCACCAAATACACCGATTTCTGGCCATTACATTTTAACTGATTCGTGCCTGCATGTATGACAATATCTTAGTCTGCCGTTGGCGTCCTAGCACCTTTTTTTCGTAGTGTAGGTAAGGCAAGGAGAGATGATGCGCATTTCGAAAATATTATCTAAATCCTGTAAATGTTCATACGCAAAAGTATAAAAGCTTGCCATATATTTGGCACATTTTTTTCGTCTTTGAAGAAAGATCACTTCTCTAACCACATCAATGAAATTTTAATTTTAAACAGTACCTAAAAATATATGTCTGTTCATTCGGACTCATCTGAAAGATGCCCTTTTGATCCTGCAGCCTCTATGAATCAAGACACAAAGTAATTAAAGATGCCATTTTGATCATGCAGCCTCTATGAGTGAAGACATAAAGGATTTGCTGTGGTCGAGCGGTTCCAGGCGCTTGAGTCCGGAACCGCGCTGCTGCTACGGCCGCAGGTTCGAATCCTGCCTCGTTTGTGGATGTGTTATGTCATTAGGTTAGTTAGGTTTAAGTAGTTCTAAGTTTAGGGGACTGATGACCACAGATGTTAAGTCCCGTAGTGCTTGGAGCCATTTTGAACCATAAACGAATTAAAGACATTAGTGGTTATTGGGCATTGGTTTCTATCAACAGACACTACGTATATAATTGAGGTGATGATGGTCAGTGACCCCTTCATTGCAGATGCACACCATACTCGAACTCTTACGGGAATCGGTGAGATGGCGCGGGGCCACTGCATCAGTAGTGTGAGGAATAAGTTTCGAATATAGGTGGTCCGTGAGGTGGTGATCACCGCTGTGTCCGGATGGCGTTGTGGTCAGCGCATCTCCCCAGTCAGCAGGAGACATAGGTTCGAATCCCGGTCCAGCACAAATTTTCAGCTTGCTTCACTGATATAAATAAATGCACATGGCAGCTAATGTCTTTGATTCCTTTGTGTCTAGTATCTAAAAATACTGTATTCTGCAGTCTGTCCTCCTAGGGTACTTGAAATGGCGCACCATTGTTAGGAGTGATGCTACTTTCGAACTGGGTCGTTTGGTTATAAAAAAAAGTCTGGCCTACTGGTTTACGATTAAGAAGCTTTTATTACAATTTCAAGCCAGAGAAACAACGAAGGAGTCAGAATAACGCTTAACTGTTATAAAAGCATGTGGTAACTGATACAAACGTAAAAAATGAGTAAAATTTTTCGTAGATGGGTATCCAAACAAACAAAGACTTTACAATATAGGAAATATTATTCTACTTTTTGTATAACGGTGATTTTTGCTGATTTTCCGTTTCATTTCTTCCACAAAGGGCACACATATTATTGTAAACTGAACAGTGTGCATACAGCCATCATTTGACCACTACTCATTGTAAGCGTTACTTTACATCAAGTTTCAGAAAAGAGTTCCAGACATTCTACACATTCATTTTTACTGAATTCCCCTCATTCATGACCGGAGTGGTCGTTGTCATTAGCTGAGGTCGACCCAAATTCAAGTCTTCTCCGTATCTTCTTGCAGGATGTTGTGTGTTCCCTCTCTGTGTTTTATGAGGGAATTTTTCAGTAGGCCTGCTTTTTTTTGTCAATTTAAGGTCGATACGTTGTGTTATTATGTTAACAGCGCTTCCTTGCTTTTTAGAATTGATGGGTTTGAGAGTGAGGGAATAGGCCAGGCAGCCCTCAGAGCGTTATATGGTATTAACTGCGCATCCAGGTTGGTATCAGATGCCGAGATTGGAAATAAGCATTCATTTCGTAAAGATTCATTAGCAAGAGTTATATGTCTCTGCACCGTGCTAAGGAGAAATGGGATCATCAAAATGAGGTGAGAAACAGAGTAGGACTAACTACTGAAGTACTTGTACCTTTTTTGAGGTGAAGTGGAAACAGAAAAATGAGATGAAGAATGTATACTTGAAGAAGAATAATCAAAATGGTTTTATCACAGGATGGAATTGGGTCCATATTAAGTGGCGACATGACTTAAGCACTAAATGCTGAATCGCCATTCTGAACATTAGAGAATGGAATCCATGCTGAATTCAATAATTCCCCAAAATGAGATCTGAAAAGATTGTTTTTGTCGTTGTTCAGTATCATGAACTTCTGGAAATCTTCCTTCCAATACCTCTTCAGTGGTTTGAAAGCAACAGGGTCCGCTTACTGCGGACAATATGTGGTATGACTCGGTAGGCACATTATACTGCAGTCATTATCACTGGCTACTTCCAACAAATTAGATTGTTCATATGCGAAGCACGGCCGTCCAAGATAAGACGATTTTTCCCTAAAGACATTCAGAGAATGAAAAGGCTTAACACCCAGTCCATCAACAAGTCTGTTTTACAGTTTCATAACTGTTCTTGGAGTTGCCCCTTTGGATATTTTGGTTTTCTGTAAACATCCTGCGTTATGCAGTTTGCAAGGAGAAAGTGGCTCCTGCATTACAGCTGGCCAAAGGATAACTGTCTCGCATTTCTCTGCCTGTGTTACAGCTTAATATCTTTGCTACCTTTACGAGTAACCATTCGTCCAACAACATTATTTATCTGGAGTCCATTTTCATCTGCATTCCACATGAGCCCAGATTTGTCAGGCTGAATACTTTCTGTCAATATTTTGGTCATAAATTCAAAGTAATCAAATACTTCTTTCCTGCCCAAGCCTTCTGTCCTTGTTCGAAAACAAACTTCACTTTTCCTTGTACAGAACTCGACATTTCTTCTTAAAAAGGGGGTTAGCTATGGCTTTCCCTCCATTTTCTCATCTCTATTAAATGTGGTTTTTAAACGTAGCAGGTTCGCCATATTGTGGACTACCTCACTAAAACATATTCTTTGTGCAAATCCTACGGTCTGGAGCTCACGAATATGATTCTTGCTTTTGGTGAGAGAGGGAGCCTTTGTCTAGTGAAACTGTTTTTCTATTTCAGTTCTTAGATTTTTCTCAGGTGTATTGAACTGTTTACTTGCTGCCTACAAAGAAGTAGTTATAGTGATTACTGCGTTAGCACCGTTTCGCAAATCAGTCTCGCTTCAAGAACTTCGATCCATTATCCGACGAAGGTATTCGCAATGATGTATTTAAACTCCAAGCACAGCATAGGTGATTTGTACAAACATCACCGCATTGTAACTGCAAAATTATAGCACTGAAAATTGATGCCAATTTTAGGTTCGCCTTTTCTCTCCTAAAGCCTCCGTGTGTTAGCTGTCCTAAAGCCGTAATAAAGGAGACACATTTTTCTTTAACCGTGTAAACATATGTGACTAGCATTAAGCACTCCATGCGACATTACTATTCACCTATCTATCGCTTGCGTCATTCAGTTTCTCGTTAATCGCTTTACACACTCATTATACTGTATAACAAGATTGCACTATGTTCGTGAAATTTCAGACGCATCCATTAGCCAGTCGATGAGAAAATTTCCTCCTAAGACTTGCGAATATGCCCGCTGTTTCTACATAATTTGGAACACACCTTCTATAGCTACTAACTCGCTGCAAACACACCGGTGTTGCCATTTACCGTCGAGCACGAAAACGGAAAATGCCTCTTCTCTCCTACCGATGTTAGTCTACTTGTTCTGTATTTTCGATGAATTCCTTATTGTCGCAATGCGGTTTCCAACTCTGTAGGTTTTATAGTCGGTAAACATCAGTGTGTGTGACATTTTTTCCGGTTGTGAGTCATCATCTTATGTTTCTTATGTGTTGCAGTGTTCTGGTATATGGGTATTAATACCCTACGGTATTTGTCGTATGGTTTGTCGCATTTTTTGTGGATCAGTTTGTCTAGTGTCTCTGATTTGTTGCTAGTATCTGTAGCAGATTGTTCGACGATGTTCACGTCTTGTACGTAATTATCTCAATTTATTAGAACTCTTTTTCAGTTAATGCATTCCGCACTGTATATGAAACTTTTCTGTCCACGTATTTTATAATAGTTGGGCCCGTTGTCAATTATTGTACTGGTTGCTGTAGGAAATCTGTTTATTCGGTAATGACATTTTTGTATTTTACTTTTCTGTTTTGAAGCCTCAGAAGTTTCGTTCTTATTATTTATCTGTTTCAGTAGTGAAATAGATGTTCGGGTGGGTAGTGTTGATGTCTCCGAGTACTTATTGTAATTGGACACATGGGTCTTTACCTGTAAAATTATCTCACTATTATCGTGCCATTCCAGCGAATCCACTGGATTGCAGTTACATGGAGTGATCGTGTCATGGATGTCACGTCTTCGCTTGAGAAGTGAATGTTATGATTTGACGAATAAATCAAAAGTCGTTATTTTCCTGGTAATTTTAGTTTCGGCTTCCTGATCTGGAAATCGCATCGAACGTTATAAAGGTTCCGGTAACAGTTTCAAACTTACATAACCTCAGCAAGCTGAAGCTATAGTAGCGAATTTTTGTACGGAAAAAATTAAAGAAACGGAACCTCAGATGGTCAAGAAGAAACATTGATGTTGGTTTCTGTACGTTGATGAATCCTTAGTTATATGCCTTGATGGAGAAAAACGACTCTCACAATTTCTAAATTTTCAGTATGTATATTAATTGTAATGAAAACTGACTGCGAAAAAACAGAAGGAAAGTCATACATTTTAGGATGTACGGGTACTTAGAAAAGCCAAGGAATCCTTAAGGCACAAATCTACTCACATCAATAGATGCCTTCACAGAAATTCCGTTCACCATCCCAAGCAGAAAAGAGGAGTTATCAAAATGTTGCTGGACCGGGCTAAATGAATCTGTCGAAAGCAGTGCTTGGAGGACGAAATCGGTCATTAAGAACTGCTTTCAGAAGAAATGTCTCCTCTGGCAAAGGTATAAACCGGATAGTGCACAGTAAAAGGTCTGAAGTTACTAGTGAAAAAGAACCAACTAAAGGGGAAAATTTCCTCCCACTCGTATAAAAGGGACAGATCGCTTAAGCAGAATACTAAGAAGACCAGATTCTGATACAGTGTTTAAAGCTAGCAGGAAAGGTTAGTGAGGTTTTTTACACTGCAAAGGACTTACGCCCGGCGCTTGGCACAGCAGAATATGTCACATCCCCACCATTTGTCGTCAAGTGTACATAGGATGTACAAAAAGAAGCCCTAATACCCGACTTTAGGAACATAAGAGCAATTGTCGAGCGAGAATCGTGGATAAAATGGCTCTGAGCACTATGGGACTTAACATCTGTGGTCATCAGTCCCCTAGAACTTAGAACTACTTAAACCTAACTAACCTAAGGACATCACACACATCCATTGCCGAGGTAGGATTCGAACCTGCGACCGTAGCAGAATTGTGGATAAAACGGTAGCAATAAATCATGCACTGGGTCAAAATTGGGTTCCATATTATTATAGTTTGGCAGTATCCAACCATAACTAGTCTAGCATACACATAGAAACAAGGAGGGCTGATGTTAGACAAGTAGTGGCCCTTAGGCCGTTATGGGAGCTAAAACTGAGCGTGGACGAGAAGCTGCTGCCACTACAATGCGAAGCGCGAAATTAAGAATCTCGCATGTCAGATTTTTGTCTTGTGTAGAGAAACTTGGCCAATGAGATGAGACATCGATTACACGCCACAAACAGAACATCGGAGATCCCATATTGTATGAGGTTAAACTCCATATGCATTTAGAGCCTTTCGTATTGTAATGTATGTGGTAAAAATACACACTGTTTCAAAGCATGAGTACACAGGATCTCTCGAAAATGCGGCGTTTTAGGTACGACATGCTATAGTGGAATGATAGGAGACTGGATATCGGCAGCTAGAGGCTTCTCACTTTCCGTGAGATATGGCAGGTCGTTTCAGAGCGTACAGCAACAACGACAGACACCACGTCCAGCGGGCCTCGCGATGAGAAACAAGTCTCTTGTAAGAACGGCTGTAGTACTAAATGAAACAAACACCTCCATTTATTTCCTACTAGAAGCCCCGTAACACACAACGATTCCGCATCTCAGCAGCGGTCTAACGACATCGCGAATAGACCGACACTTCGATACGTATACTCAGTTGCTGAGCTTGTTGAAGCTTCTTATCTGAATCTTTAAAGATTCTTATGATTGCAAGATGAAACGTTAGGCAGAGGGCACGATCTAACGCCCAGAAATCACCAGTCACCAAGGATGCAAATAGCGGCGATGAAAGCTTGTGTTTGACTGTGGGGGTCTTCGACCTCCTTCTTGTTTATCTCTATTCCTGCTGGAGCAGTATGCGTCTAACTAGAATTCATCGACTAGAAATGACTTTTGTCTCTTTGTTTATGCAGTTGCACGTGTTCAACTCATCTCTCTAGTTCTATCACTTCTGGTGGATTACTATATTAGTTTCTATAATTTATCTGTTCCGCAATGTGTTAGAAGACCAAGTCACTTTAAGTAACGTTATCATTTGAATTTCAAACACCGTTTAGATAAGTAACTTAGCGTATACAATTGTTCGTCTTCCTTATTCGAGGGGTGATGTCCCATGTTGCCTTGTGTGTAACATTCCACGTCCGAACATTTAAACACGAGAGTGAGTAGCGAATGGTTTTGGTATCTGATTAATCTCTTTGCCCGTAATTCAGACAACTATACACGAATCAGGACTTGGGTTGCAACGAAACTTCAAAGACCGTAGAATTTACATTGCATATGCAGCCCCTACATGTGTTGCAAATATTTCTGTTTAGCCCTGTAGATTAAGAAGGGAACCATGAACTTCAGATTTTATTGACCTATCACAAATTGCTAACTGTAATTCGAGAACCTATACAAGAAAGCTGCAACAGTGTGTAAAACTGCCATCAACGAAATCCCAGGAAAACAGTTTGAGTGTGTGGCTACGATAACTTATATAGCTTTGGAGGTATGAATTAAACAGCGCCTTCAGTCACAACTTTTTCGTGTTTTATTAACTACACGATGCATTTCGGACCCTGTGGGTTCTTCGTCAGGTGTAATTTGTCTTAATATATATTTTATTTCTTCTCCTGAATGAGGTGAAATGCATATTCCTGACACGAAAAGGTTTAATGTTAGGTTTTGAATTTCGTAAGTCTAACGCGGAAAATATGTGCAAAATAGTGGAAAATGAACGGTGTAAACTTACCACATAATCCAAGGAAAGCATTTTCAACGTTTTAGTACCGACAAACATTCTTTTCTCCGTCGTTATAGTACATGTCACTTCGTTCAGGATGTGCATTTGCACACACACGTTTATAAACACTTCACAGATGTTTTTTTACATGGTGTTGTCAAAGATGAAAGTCTGTTAGAACAACTGGAGACATACCTCCACAAAATCAAAAAATCTGAATCTATGTTAAATGAACAAACAGATTTTGCAAGTCATAGTTATTTCATGTGTGTGCAAATGTACATCTTGAATGAAGTGACATGTACTAAAACGATGTAGAAAAGAATGTTTGCCGGTACTAAAACGTTGAAAATGTTTTCCTTGGATTATGTGGTAAGTTTACACTGTTCATTTTCCACTATTTTGCACATATTTTCCGCGTTCGACTTACGAAATTCATAACCTAACATTAAACCTTTACGTGTCAGGAATATGCATTTCACCTCATTCAGGAGAAGAAATAAAACATATATTAAGACGAATTACACCTGACGATGAACCCACAGGGTCCGAAATGCATCGTGTAGTTAATAAAACACGAAAAAGTTGTGCCTGAAGGCGTTGTTTAATTCATACCTCCAATGTTTTGAATACAGTCACTTTTTAAGCTGCAAAATATGGAAAAAATTAAATTATATAGCTGACGTAACACATGGAACCACGCTGTAATTAGAACAGGATTTTCTTGCATTCCGAAAATCGTAAACAGGACGCAACAGCGGTGGGAGTAAGTGGAAAAGGCACAAGAACACACGGGCTTTGAGTGTCAAGAGTCGAATTCGCCACTCACTCACAGTTCCTAACTAAAGACTCGCTACTGGACTGCAGAGTGGATGTCTCCGGGTTAATTGAGAAAATGGCGCCGTTCCAAGACCTTCAAACTTCGCACTCTCCGTAAAGCTGCAGAGCTAATTACATAAATGGGTCTTGAATTATTACTGCCACTAAACGTTAATCAAAGGATGCCCGGTGCTGAATCGTCTAACTTTCGACTCAGGTTTGCTTATGCTAACTTTTTACAAGCTTCATGTTACGAACAGTTATTACTGTCTACGTGCATTAAGATTATATGACAGCGATAGAACTATGCGTTGTATTTCATTCAAAATGCGCACGTTCAACATTGTTGTAATATTTACTAATAATACAATAATAATTGTGTAGTTCGCTGATTTTCATTCTTACATGTGATTATCTAATAACTGTGAAGCGATGTTAGGCTCTAGAGTGTCACACGTTATTAGTGTGTAGCTTCATACAGGAACCGTAGCAGGAGTAGCTACTGCACGTCTTTGCCCTTTCGTGGTTCTTACACTCTAAGAAACAAAAAATAAAATAAAATAAAACATAAAAAAGAAAACGACACACCAAGAAGGGATAAGTTGGATGATTTTTTTCAATTTGATGGAATTGTTGGGTGTACTCCTGAGAGATACGGTACCAAATTATGTCCAACTGGCGCACTAGATTGTCAAAATCCCGAGATGGTTGAAGCGCCATGCCCATAATGCTTCAAACGTTCTCAGCTGGGAGGAGACCCGGCGATCTTGCTGGCCAATATATGGTTTGGCAAGCACGAAGACAAGTAGTAAAAACTCCCACCGTGAGCGGACGAGCATTATCTTGCTGGAATGTAAGCCCAGAATGGACTGCCATGAAGGGAAACAAAACGAGGCGTAGAATATCGCGACGTGCCCTGTGCTATAAAGGTGCCCCGTATGACGACCAAAGGGGTTCTGCTATGAAATGTGGCACCCCAGACCGTCTCCGCTGGTTGTCAGCACTGTACATCACCACTCTGCGGGACGTCTTCACTAGTCATCGGGGCTCATTTCAAAGCGGGAATCAATGAGATTCCAGGCCTCCCTCCTACCACAGCACAAAAATTCTCGGCTACATGAACTATTCCCGAAATTCGACTTTTTTTACTTATATTGACTGGGGTTCCACGAAACCAGTATAATTCACTATTTCCTTGACATTATTAATGTAAACGTGCCCCTGAGCGAAAGGAAAGAAAAACGGCTTTTGTAAACGTTACGCTAAAACCAGTTACGTTGAAAATTTGATCCAAACACAACGCTTATAAGCACAGTAGTTTCGTAGGCAGAAGGGACTGGCAATTAGAACGATGTAATTATTCAGTTTACGCTGTTAAATTTCACACAATTGTCAATAAGAGTTTAAGAAATCGTCAATTTCACGATTTTTAAATGCTCGATTGAGTCGGTGGCGTAATGAGGCCAGTCAATAAGTGCCAGGAAAGATAGAATGTGAGAAATAATTTGTGCAGTCGAAATTGTTTGTACAGTGGTAGGAGGGTGCACAATGAACAATATACATGAAATCCTGACCTGTGGGGGCTGAACATTGGAGTGGGAGCGCGTTTGAAGGTCACCTTGGCACATTTTTCTTGAGCAATTCGAAAACGACGCCCTTTAGTCCTATAATAAATGTCCTACAAAAAGGTCTTGTTAGTTTTTCATTAAGACCAATAGTTTGCGCATAGCGAGTGATAGAATATGAAAACCTCACACAGATTTCTTGAAGGCTGGATAAGCAATGCGTGTTGCATAAAACGACATCAGTGGGAGCAGCTAGATCGCTCTGTGCATGGCATAGCGTGCTAGCAGACCCGCCTCGGTGCGATATTCGGAAACCCTCTTCTGTCCGTCGACTGTGTGGCAGCGCGGACTTACGGTATAATCAGTCTTAAGTCCCACACGTCCGACTCCCATTGTGACCACATGGACGATAAGCTGCCGCCTGTCGGAACGTGCGTCGCGGCGCGGATGGTGTATTTCGGCGTGACGAGAGCCACATGTATCGAGTTCACGTGGGTCTCTACTGTCGGCAAGATTCACGGGTGACTCATGCTCCGAATTCTGGAAAATATTGTCGGATTAAAGGATACGGTGAGGCACTCGGCTGGTTATCATCACCTCTACGCTCCGAAACCCTCTGGTTACGGATTAGAGCAGCATATTTATTTCAAAATAAGCGAGCTGGTTAATATTTTGATATGATCTTAACTATGATGTCAGACCAACATTCAGTAAGAAACTGAGTAGCCTTACTCAGTGCGGTACCGTTGTGGAAGAAAATCTCGTGCCTAAACGTTAACTCAAACACCGGAAAACACTACATAAGTGGCTGCAAATTTCAACAGTGTCTCATCAGTGAGGCACAAACTGTCACTCACTTTTATTTTACTATCTCCTTTTCTCTGATTGACAAGCATAGTTTCAGAACATCAGCAAACTGACTTGCGGTTACGTCTCATCATCACCCTATTGAGCCATTACCCATTCACTACTAAATAAAAGCCTCCTCTATCGCTTTCCATGCACTATAGTCTTGAGTGACAGGTGTCTATCCAGCTAAGGCGTGTTTTCTAATCCCACTGTCCCATCTTCCATTACATCGTCCTCTCAGCCTTTTCCTTGTATGTTGCAACGCAACAAACCATTTTCTTGGTTCTTCCACCACGCATTCTGATGGCTACATATCGCTCCATCTTCCAACCATTTGAGTTGCATTACGGATACAGTTATATGCTCCATTCTTATTCAGTGCTCTATCAGTTTTCTTGTATCTCCGACGAATCCTCAGCATGAGTTACCCCAATGCTTGCTGAATAACCATCAGTTTTTGAATGGTTCCTGCTCTGAGATGAATTTTATTGCATACTTTTCCTTACAGACATATTTCGTTTGGAAATGTGTCATTACTCTCTGTATATTTCCTAACAGTTCCAGATTACAGGCAATTTCTACGAAACTTGATAGCCACATGAAAATGCCATTATTGACGAAGGAGGGTGCACCACAAAATTCGGCTCAAATAACTAACATTATTTACGAGAATTATTATTACATATTTTCTGCACTTAATTTACAATTAATTTTGCAAGAACTTGGCGAAGACTGGACATTTTGTTTATGTATATGTTAGTATTGCTATGGAATTTACTTGCATAGTTTTGTATGCAGTTTCTCTGTGTGTTCACAATATATTTTCCATCATCAGACTAATTACGTAAGTATATTCGAGCAGACGCTTTGTCAGTTGTTGTGACATATGCTTCGCACAACTGAACTGAGTCATCGTTTTAATCGCTGCTCGATTAACGCTTATGGAATTACTTTTTGATTCTTGTGTAAAGTCTCCAAGAAGCGAATAACTTCTCACTTAATGGGGATTTTTATTTCTTGGGTTTATCCATATCACTATTCAGGCTCCGAGATTTGACATAGAACTAATTCATGTGCTCATTTCATTCAGTCTTGAGTGGCTGCATATGTTGAATGGGTAGCACTGATTCGTTCTTATGCTGACAGTCTTAGACATTTTTACATCATGTTTCCTTCGTCACGTTTCATTTACTTTAAAGCCGGTACCAAAGATCTATGGTAGTGTCAGTGTATGTGATTGCAGGCTTTCTCGGCGTGTTCAAGTGACAAAACACTCTTGGTGATCAGCTGAGTGTTGCCATCGTCTTGTCGCAAAGTTTCGAACCCATTATTATGAGGCGTAGACTTCGCCTGAAGGTGATGGGTACGAAACTCATCGAAACGCTGCGACAAAACGATTCTACCACTCGGCTGATCACCAAGAATATTTTATCATTGACTGAGACAAGAGACAATATTTCCATGTTACAAATTAAACGGCAATTTTTAATTTTGATCGTTATATCACATACCTATATGGAAGAAAGTCACTTGCCTAATCCTTAAGTTAACGATCTATCCGAATTTCTTCCCATGACAAGTGGCTTGAGAAATTATTTTAAAATAAATTTAACACTGCTTATTTTAAAATAAATTTAACACTGAATCTCAACGTTAAGTACGACATCTGATTGTACAAGGATGGGATAGGAAAACAACCACGAACTTCTCAGTATTCGCTTTAATCAACTTAGGGAAACAATGGGACACGTAAATCTAGATGAGCCAACGGCAATTTGAACCGTGCTCCACCCGGATACAAGTTAATCCACTTTGCCCACTCTGCAAACTAGAGGCAGCAAACCTAAAAATTTGGAATTGGAATGTACTACAGTATAATGTACTACAATACTAGAGTTGTTGAATAGATTTCTCTAGGAAACATTTTTGGTACCAGAAATATTTTGTGGAATATGGAATCTGTTCGATAACATCATCATAATACCTCCTTGCACATTTTGCCATTTTAATAAAACAAAAAGCATAGTTCTCTCTCTCTCTCTCTCTCTCTCTATCTCTCTCCATGTGTGTGTGTGTGTGTGTGTGTGTTTGTGTGTGTGTGTAGCTAGTTTGTTTCGTGGTATTATGTTTATAACGCTCAAAATTAAAATATGCCGTTTAGTTTTAGAATCTGCCGTTTAGTTTGTAACATGGAAATATACGCCTCAAAATAATGGGTTCGGAACTTTGCGACAAGACGATGGTACCACTCAGCTGATCACCAGGAGTTTTTTGTGACTGGAACACGCCGAGAAGGCCTGCAATCTCAGTTTGAGTTTCCACGCAATCTTTCATACATTAATGGAGTCAATGGATTTTTAATGAACAACGTGAGCTACTACAAACTGTCTATAATACACAGTTTGCGTTTATTGAGAACATTATCGATCCATTACGCTGCCATGGTAGAACAAACGAAATTACATTCGTTTCTGTTGAACATTTGCCGTCCAGTGTTACGTACTGGTTTCTGTCACTCAAACATTGTTTGAAACGTCACATATATTATAAGAAGGGGGAGCACGGATTAGTGAAAGATCTGGTAGGAAATCGACCGTGCCCATTTGGAAGGAATCATCCCGGCATTTGCCTCAGGAGGTTTAACGAAATCATGGGCAACCTAAATCTGGATGGCCAAGCGGCGATTCGAACCGTCGTCCACCTGAAAGATATTATAAGACACTCCACATTATAGATACCTGCGCCATAGCTAAAATTTCTCGAGACAAACATGATCAAAGCGCGCAGTACTTAAAACAAAAAAGAGTAAAATTAAAGATTGATTTGGAATGGGTCCACAGTTATTAAAACTGACGTTTTCCAAGTACAGCTATCAGCAAAATTAAAAAAAGAAAACATAACAAAATTTATAGGCATGAATAAAAATTACCATATTTAACAAAAATACAGAACTTTGTTAAAATTACACCCATTCTTCATGTTACTCACTTTGGCCTGTGATGTCAGCCACGTGTAAAACATCAAACGTTTTCATTGTTCTGACACCTCAGCTCAGTAATAGAACATTAAATTCAGGAAAATTGTGGCCCGCTGAACACTCACTATAACGCTGTACTAGCCGACCAGCCTGATGACACACTGAAAAGCCCTCTGTAATTCTGGAGAATCCTGTAAATTTCTCAGTCATGAACTATGTACCACGTTATGCCCATCAGCTCGTAAATATAGGGCTCTCCAGACAAATTAGCTATGCCATATTATTTGAATACAAAATAAACTCATATCTGCATATAATGCACACTTTGGTGAGTCCTGTTACCTGAGCAGGAAGAAAAGTGCGTTGAATTTTACGCTACTTGTAGACGAGTTGGGAAGTCCCCCTCATGCTGGAGTCAGCGAATGTGGAACAACTAGGCGGTTGATTAACCAGTTGCAGCTAATAGTCTGCCTCCCCCAGGCACTCTGCTATCCGCCACCACACGGCTCTGCTCCTCAAGAGTGTGAGGCAGCTTGATAGGGAATAGCAAAGTCAACTACTTGACTGGCTGAAAATGTTTTCTTGGCTATTGTATTCGCCAATTCGTTACCGTGAATTTTCATATGGCTGGGATCTAACAGGATGACACATCCTTCCCCGTTTCTTGTCGGCAGTGTATGGTGCCCAGACGCTCCGCACTTCTTTACTTGCTTTTTGCAAATGCTGTATAGTCTGCGGAGTATCCACGATATTGGAAGAACTCGCTAGTAAAATAAATCTGAAATTATGGATTTTCTATAAACATCATCACAGGTTAACACACTGTCTGCTTTTAGTTTACT
The DNA here is from genome assembly GCF_023898315.1 of Schistocerca nitens. Lineage (NCBI taxonomy): Eukaryota > Metazoa > Arthropoda > Insecta > Orthoptera > Acrididae > Schistocerca > Schistocerca nitens. The sequence goes on from NC_064615.1 coordinate 447,110,535, forward strand.
GTGATAGATATTCATAATATCTGTGACATATTCAAGGTTCTGATGTGCCCCAGATTCGTTCAGTCTGGAGAACGCAAAGTATCTGGCATGCTCCGCTAACTCAAATTTCATCTTTAGATCCAGTCTACTATTCGATAATGTTTTAGACTGAGAGTAGCATAGCAGTCCCGTCATGCATAAGCTATGTCTTGTATACAGCGTGTACGTCAAGAAAGAAAGGGTGTGCCGTTGTCGATACAGCCAAGTACTACCCGTCGCTAAAAAGTCGATGATGTTGAGTGCTCTCGACGAGAGTCCCTCAGCAGTGATGACATGGTTGAACATATTCGGTAACATGTCATGGAAAACATGTCATTGAAATTAGGGCTATTAGCAGCTACTTGGCAGAGATACCTCCATTCTTCAGTCCGTAACAAACAATTATTGTTTTCTCTGTTACTTGAGAGAATTACTGCTGACGTCCTATCATCTGAAGTCGGTCGATGACGTCTTAAACGGGTAACTTCTTGTAAAACCTGTGTGTGATTGTGACGGAAAATAAACTAATTTCAGAGGAAGAATTTGAAGAATCACTAACGTCTCCAGTCGACCAAAACGTTGTTCTGTCCGAAACAAAATTATAAGCTTATGTGGTGCATGAAATGTAATTGTCCACGAGACAGTTGCACAGATACTGTTCAGCTCACATAAAAATCTTCTGCTGATTTTGCAGTGTGAGGTGCCACATCGTAAGTGTTGTTATAATCCAGCTTCCAAAGATCTCTGTCGTTTTCGAACTGAACAAATTTTTTTAGGACCACATTTTCGCAGCTAGGAAAACGCGCAGATGTCTATTATAGACTTGTTCCATTCCAATTCAGCAGGCTTCATAGACTCAGGAAAAGAAAAGTTAATTCCGCGGTATGAAAACTGTTTCAGCTTCGATGAAGAGTTAGCTCAACGATTCCTTTGCCGTTTCTAATAAATATTTCGAGTCTATTGCTTACAGAAGAAAATATAGTGACTGCATCATGAAGAGCTGCCAGGAAAAAAATAAAGTATGAATATTGCCAGTAAGCCTTGTAACTTAGGTGGAGACGTATAATACAAACCGCTTTGGTCAGTTCAGTAGGATCTCATAGAAATTGAGAAACCGCTGATTTCACGCTCACTGGTTGTGAATGGATGTTAAAGGGCAACGCAGTCGCATACCATCTAAAAGCAAAGGGGCCCAAATGCCGTAGATAGAGGCCCTCCAGTCAGGCAAAGCAGAATTCCAGACACGACAGAATTCCACACAGAGGAGAGTTCCAGAAAGCAGTCTCGGATGGGTAATAGCCTACAGTAGATGCTACGACAGTGAGCACTATGCTCACAGGGGAACAGTCCCAGGTGTAAATCTACTATCTTGATTGAACTTGGCGGTATGCAGTGCGATCAAAATGGTACCATATGTATTTTTTCGTTTTTACCTAATTTCACTTTTAAGGGGTAGAACACATTCCTAAAGGCAAACTGATATATTAGGTTTAGCGGAAATACCTTCACAAACATGATATATAAAAATGTTTCATATAAAAACTTAAATTTAATTAACGTTCTTGAAAACTGTATAATTAGCTTTTGTAATAATGTGTAATACTTCTGCAACTTGTGTAACAATTTTTGTGACAGATTTTGCAAAACACCCTACAACCATTAACTGATTTTAAAAATGATATTCTTTTGTCATAACATACGTCAAGAAGCTTTCACGTAGCCCGCATCCATGTCTAATAAGGTTCGGTTCTGAAAGATCGTTACAGTAACTAAGCTGTACACAGTGTGCTGTCAGAGCATTTTCTACCGACTTCATTAAAATATCTTCACTCTTTATTGTTCTAATTATTTGTTCTACTTGTTTTTGTTTTATGTTTTCAATTGTTGTATTACATTTTACGTTAATGATTCATTTTAGTCTACCATTTCACAGGTGTGAATTTGTTAGTTGAAAATTATGATTCGAAAACCTTGGCTGAAAGAACTGATTACTCCTACTAATGACTGCAGCTTGTTCATATTGCTTCTCGAGTGGAGATTGGCATGATAATCATTCAACAGTACTGGGTCAGAAAATCTTCTCTCAAAGTTCTCTCAACATCGAGTGCCATAATTCTTCCTACAGCAGCACCTGTCCCACCGAGCCCTTTGGGGTCACCATATGAACAAGCTCCTTGTCCTCAGTGATGACGCTGATAGCTGTTCCTTCATAGTGATCACCTCAAGAATCTATCAATAATACAGAAAAAGAAAACTTTTTAAAAATTCTTTTTCACATTGTCGGATATTAGTTTACCAGATTTTGAGCCGTCGGAAGAACATTTCAGACTTCAAACAAAGATTTATAAATTCTCGGTCCAAACCATAAAAATCGGAGATGTGAGCAATCGACCTGAGGACGAGGAACTTGTTAATCTGGTGATCCTAAAAGGCTCGACGACAGGTGCAGTTGTTTGATGTATGCGGCTTCTGATGTTGGAAGACCATTGTGAGAAGATGTTGAGATCTAAATTATCTGAATGATTATGATGTCAATCTCGACTTGAAAAACAATACCGTATAACTGCAGTCAGTAATACATAATCCGTCCTCTTAGCCAAATTTTTCAAGTGTACTGAAATATGCCTGGTACAAATGAGGATATTGAAAGGATCGTCCACCACAATTTGAGAATTCTGTTTAATTTTGTTTTATATTGTGTTCTGCGGCGTATATAATACGGGAAGAGATTTCGTTCATTTTATGAGAAAGGTATAAAAAAATGTTTTAAGCATTCTCTTACAGATAATCATTACTGTAGGATTTTATACCTTAAATGAGTTATTATTTTCTCTCAACAAAATATACATATGTAAAACGGTAACCTAAGAAAACAAAACAAAAGATCATGCACTTAAAACAAACAACAGTTTAAAATATAAAACTAAAATAAGTAAAACGAACAATTACAATAATAACAAACGTTTAGAATTTTTAATTCCGTATGTTGACAGTAGTCTAACAGCAGACTGTTTCTAGCTTATTTTTCTAAAATGATATTTCTGGAATCGGCTTTGTTACACATGATTGCAGGTGGCGTGAAAGTTACTTTAGCTTATGCTGTAACAAAGGTTTTCAGTTTTCAAAATTAGTTAATGGTTGTGCGGTATTTTGTAGAATTTCAAATCATAATAAAAGTTAGTTATACAGTTTTCGAGAACGTTAATTAAATTTCTAATTTTATATGAAACAGTTTTTGTATATCATGGTTTTGAGGACATCCCCTCTAAATCTAATATGCCTAATTATCTCTCAGGTGTGTTTTACCGCTTAAAAGAGAAATTGGGAAAAAAACTGAAAACTACGTATTTCATTATTCTGAGCCCTCTAGACAACAGTGCAGTTGGATCAAGATCGTTTATTTATGCTCGGTAATGGTCCCTTATCAGTTAACCTTGGACACTACCAAGGGATTGTAAAGCTAGTTCTGTATACATCTGGACTAGGGTTACTGGTTTTCAGTGTACATTTGTCTCCACGTTCCGGTACCTATGCCTGTACGTTTCTGTGAGTCATCAGTTTTCTGACTCATTTGACGCGGCCCGTCTCGAATTCCATTCCTGTGTTAAGTTTTCAACCTCAGAATAATACCTGCAACCTGCGTCTTTGACATTGTCAGTGGGAGGATATACGCGATCCGTTGATATGAAACATTTGTGGACAAAACCTTACATAAAGTTCGGAAACTTTCTTTAGTGCCATCTTCAGAGCAATATAAAATGCTATTCAGTGTGTCACACTCATTACATATCACCGTATTTTTTAGAGCTCATTCGCTCTAGTTGAATAAAACTCTAAAGTGAAAATCTTAGTTGGTTATGTCAATTTACGTAACCAACTAAGTTTTCCACTTTAACGTTTTGTTTAACTACAGCGAATTAGCTCTAAAAATACGACGATGTGTAATGGGTGCCACACATTGATCAAAATCTTAGACTGGTCTGATGATGGCTCGTTAATGAGCCATAATCAGTAAAGAAAATTTGCGGCCTTGTAGGATTTTATCCACACATATTTTATTTGCTAGATGTGTTCCAATCTCAATCTTTCCCTACGGTTTTTACCCTCTTCATCTCCCTCTAGTGCCATCGAAGTTACTCCCTGATGGCTTAACAGGTGTCCTGTCATACTATCCCTTCTTCTTTTCAGTGTTTTGCATACATTGCTTTCCTCGTCGATACTACTAAGACTCTCCTCATTCGTTCCTGTATCAGTCCACCTAGATTCCATCATTCTTCTGGAGCACAATATCTCAATTGCTTTGAATCTCCTCTGTTCCGGTTTCCCCACAGTCCATGTTTCGCTGACATACACTGCTGTGCTCCAAACTTAAGTTCTCAGAAATTTCTTCCTCAAAATAATGATTGATACTAGTATCAATGTACCCGTGGTCTAGGGGTAGCGTCTTTGATTCAAAAACGTATTCGGTCCCGGGTTCGATCCCCGCCACTACTTAAATTTTGATAAATAATCTGCATTGGCGGCCGAAGACTTCCGGCATAAGAAGTCAGCCTCATTCTGCCAACGGCCTTGTCAAACAGGGCGGAGGAGCGGATAGAGGTTCAGGGCACTCTTTTGTCCTAGGGGTGTGAAATTGCCCCTAAAGGCGGAAGAATCAGCAATGATCAACGACATGAAGATGCACCACTGCATTAAAGACACGTAACGTGTATCCACAGGACATGTGGCCTGTAATTGAAGAAGTGTCATGATGAGCTCTCCATTGGCAAAAGATTCCGGAATAGTCCCCCATTCGGATCTCCGGGAGGGGACTGCCAAGGGGGACGTTACCATGAGAAAAAGATTGAATAATCAACCAAAGGATAATGTTCTACGGGTCGGGGCGTGGAATGTCATAAGCTTGAACGTGGTAGGGAAACTAGAAAATCTGAAAAGGGAAATGCAAAGGCTCAATCTAGATATAGTAGGGGTCAGTGAAGTGCAGTGGAAAGAAGACAAGTACTTCTGGTCAGATGAGTATCGGGTAATATCAACAGCAGCAGAAAATGGTAAAACAGGTGTAGGATTTGTTATGAATAGGAAGATAGGGCAGAGGGTGTGTTACTGTGAACAGTTCAGTGACCGGGTTGTTCTAATCAGAATCGACAGCAGACCAACACCGACAACGATAGTTCAGGTATACATGCCGACGTCAAAAGCTGAAGATGAACAGATAGAGAAAGTGTATGAGGATATTGAAAGGGTAATGCAGTATGTAAAGGGGGGACGAAAATCTAATAGTCTTGGGCGACTGGAATGCAGTTGTAGGGGAAGGAGTAGAAGAAAAGGTTACAGGAGAATATGGGCTTGAGACGAGGGATGAAAGAGGAGAAAGACTAATTGAGCTCTGTAACAAGTTTCAGCTAGTAATAGCGAGTACCCTGTTCAAGAATCAGAAGAGGAGGAGGTATACTTGGAAAAGGCCGGGAGATACGGGAAGATTTCAATTAGATTACATCATGGTCAGACAGAGATTCCGAAATCAGTTACTGGATTGTAAGGCGTACCCAGGAGCAGATATAGACTCAGATCACAATATAGTAGTGATGAAGAGTAGGCTGAAGTTCAAGACATTAGTCAGGAAGTATCAATACACAAAGAAGTGGGATACGGAAGTACTAAGGAATGACGAGATACGTTTGAAGTTCTCTAACGCTATAGATACAGCAATAAGGAATAGCGCAGTAGGCAGTACAGTTGAAGAGGAATGGACATCTCTAAAAAGGGCCATCACAGAAGTTGGGAAGGAAAACATAGGTACAAAGAAGGTAGCTGCGAAGAAACCATGGGTAACAGAAGAAATACTTCAGTTGATTGATGAAAGTACAAACATGTTCCGGGAAAATCAGGAATACATAAATACAAGACGCTGAGGAATGAAATAAATAGGAAGTGCAGGGAAGCTAAGACGAAATGGCTGCAGGAAAAATGTGAAGACATCGCAAAAGATATGATTGTCGGAAGGACAGACTCAGCATACAGGAAAGTCAAAACAACCTTTGGTGGCATTAAAAGCATCGGTGGTAACATTAAGAGTGCAACGGGAATTCCACTGTTAAATGCAGAGGAGAGAGCAGATAGGTGGAAAGAATACTTTGAAAGCCACTATGAGGGTGAAGATTTGTCTGATGTGATAGAAGAAGAAACAGGAGTTGATTTAGAAGAGATAGGGGATGCAGTATTAGAATCGGAATTTAAAAGAGCTTTGGAGGACTTACGGTCAAATAAGGCAGAAGGGATAGATAACATTCCATCAGAATTTCTAAAATCATTGGGGGAAGTGGCAACAAAACGACTATTCGCGTTGGTGTGTAGAATATATGAGTCTGGCGACATACCATTTGACTTTCGGAAAAGCATCATCCACACAATTCCGAAGACGGCAAGAGCTGACAAGTGCGAGAATTATCGCACAATCAGCTTAACAGCTCATGCATCGAAGCTGCTTACAAGAATAATATACAGAAGAATGGAAAAGAAAATTGAGAATGCGCTAAGTGACGATCAGTTTGGCTTTAGGAAAAGTAAAGGGACGAGAGAGGCAATTCTGACGTTACGGCTAATAATGGAAGCAAGGCTATAGAAAAAACAAGACACTTTCATAGGATTTGTCGACCTGGAAAAAGCGTTCGACAATATAAAATGGTGCAAGCTGTTCCAGATTCTGGTAAAAGTAGGGGTAAGCTATAGGGAGAGGCGGGTCATATACAATATGTACAACAACCAAGAGGGAATAATAAGAGTGGACGATCAAGAACGAAGTGCTCGTATTAAGAAGGGTGTAAGACAAGGCTGTAGCCTTTCGCCCCTACTCTTCAATCTGTACATCGAGGAAGCAATGATGGAAATAAAAGAAAGGTTCAGGAGTGGAATTAAAATACAAGGTGAAACGATATCAATGACACGATTCGCTGATGACATTGCATATCCTGAGTGGAAGTGAAGAAGAATTAAATGATCTGCTGAACGGAATGAACACTCTAATGAGTACACAGTATGGTTTGAGAGTAAATCGGAGAAAGACGAAAGTAATGAGAAGTAGTAGGAATGAGAACAGCGAGAAACTTAACATCAGGATTGATGGTCACGAAGTCAATGAAATTAAGGAATTCTGCTACCTAGGCAGTAAAATAACCAATGACGGACGGAGCAAGGAGGACATCAAAAGCAGACTCGCTATGGCAAAAAAGGCATTTCTGGCAAAGAGAACTCTACTAATACCAAATACCGGCCTTAATTTGAGGAAGAAATTTCTGAGGATGTACGTCTGGAGTACAGCATTGTATGGTAGTGAAACATGGACTGTGGGAAAACCGGAACAGAAGAGAATCGAAGCATTTGAGATGTGGTGCTATAGACGAATGTTGAAAATTAGGTTTACTGATAAGGTAAGGAATGAGGAGGTTCTACGCAGAATCTGAGAGGAAAGGAATATGTGGAAAACACTGATAAGGAGAAGGGACAGGATGATAGGACACCTGCTAAGACATGAGGGAATGACTTCCATGGTACTAGAGGGAGCTGTAGAGCGCAAAAACTATAGAGGAAGACAGAGATTGGAATACGTCAAGCAAATAATTGAGGACGTATGTTGCAAGTGCTACTCTGAGATGAAGAGGTTAGCACAGGAAAGGAATTCGTGGCGGGCCGCATCAAACCAGTCAGTAGACTGATGAAAAAAAAAAAAACTAGTATACTTCTTTTGACTATTAATATCCTTTTCGCCATTGCTAGTCCGCTGTTTACTTCCTCCTTGTTCTGTTTATCATGGATTATTTGCTGCCTAGGCAGCAGGATTCCTCAACTTCGTCTACTTCGTGATCCGCAAATCTGATGTTAAGTCTCCCGCTATTCTCATTTCTGCTACTTCTAATCACTTCCGTCTTTTCGTTTTACTTTCAATCCATATTCTATACGCGTCAGACTGTTCATTTCATTCAACAGATCCTGTAATTCTTCTTCACTTCAATTAAAGATAGCAATATCAATAGTGAATCTTATCATTGGTGTCCTTTCACCGTGAATTTAGCTCCCTTCCTGAACCTTTCTTTTATTTCCGTCAATGCTACTGCGGTCTATTGATTGAACAATACGCGCGAAAGATTACATCATTGTCTTACACCCTTTTCAATCCGAGTGCTTCATTCTTGGTCTCCTACTGTTGTTGTTCCTTCTTGATCCTTGAACATATTATATATTACCTGTCTTACCTTATAGCATACCACCATTTTTCTCAGAATTTCAAAATTTTGTTCATCTCCGACTGTTATTGTTCCCTCTTGATTCTTGTATACATTATTTATTACTTATCTGTTCCTATTACACACCCCTACGTTTCTCAGATTTAGAAAATCTTGCTCATTTTACACTGTCGAACGCTTTTGCCAGGTCAACAAATCCTGTGAACTTGTATTGACCGAGCGAGGTGGCGCAGTGGTTAGACACTGGACTCGCATTCGGGAGGACGACGGTTCATTCCCGCGTCCGTCCATCCTGAGTTAAGTTTTCCGTGATTTCCCTAAATCGCGGGATAATTCCAGTTGAGTGGTACCTCTCAAAGCAGCAGCGCATCAGAATACTATGATTTGGCACAGCTTCTCAAAAAAAGTGACTTACATTTCGTCAGTGTGCTTTACCTTCAACTCTTATTTGTCATGCGCGTCTTTGTACCTGTCAGGCCGTCTTTAGTAAAGACAAGAACTGTGACTGCTGTGTTCAGATGCTCACTGAGTCGCAGACCCTTCGCTCATAGCTCCAGATGGTATTGTCTTCAGTCACACAGCTTGAGGCTGTTGCTAATTGACATCACTGTGGGGGGCCAGATGGGGCGATATGAGGGACGCCCAGGACAACCCACGTGCCTCCCCATCAGTCCACTACTGTGGCTGCCCCGGGTACTACCTACACTGTGGTTGCTCCCCAACCCACGGTAGAATGGGAGGACGTTCCAAGGTGTGGCCAGCACTGAAAGACTTCCCCATGGGCTGATCAGAGTTGCTAGTTCGTCTGACCAGTTGATTTCGTGTGTTGTCTGCGGTTGAGGATGTCCCCTGGGCCAGATGAAGTCGAGTCGCTCACACTGTTCCAGAGGAATCCTCTCGGCCTGCGAAGTCTGGCCATTCATAGAGGGTGGGATTACGGGTAGTAAGAGGCTTCAATGTTAAGTTTGTAATGAGGCCCTTTGGGGATGTGGTTGCGAGGGAAGGAATGAATCCAGGGTTCACTCTGTGTGTATATGAGGAAGAGTCATTCCATATGTGGAATTGAGTGGTGTAGTGCAGTGCTTAGCACAATGGACTCACTTTCGGGAGGACAACAGTTCAAAACAGCGCCCAGCCGTACTGATTTAATTTCTTTGTAAATTCCGTAAAACGCTTAAGACATATTCCGGGATGGTTCCTTCCAAAAGGCACGGCCGGTTTCCTTCTCCATACTTCTCCAATAGAAGCATGTGCTGTAATGACCTCTAATCTCATCCTCCTCCTCCTCCACCACCACCACCACCACAACCACCACCACCACCATAACATGTGGAACGGAAATGTCCGAATGCCTTGAAGAGCACAGGATGCAGCCAACTGCAGATAGTGGCTCATGTTGGTACCAACGATGTGTGTCGCTTTCGATCTAAAGAGGTTCTCTCTGGTTTCGTTAGTTAGCTGCAAACTTGCTTGCGAGCTGAAGTCGGAGGTGACTATCTGTAGCATCGTCAATAAAAGCGACGGTTTTCCTTTGGTACAAAGCCGAGTGGAGGCTCAGACGGTTCTGCGATCGTGTGAGTTCTTCGAGTTGAGCTATAGGGTGGTGGGTTTCTGGGTTCCAGTAAATAGATCAGGCCACTAAGGGCAACAAGTGCCTACACAGGTAGCGAGATGTGATGCTGGGTAGAGGGGACTGGGCAGTTTTCTCGGTTAGAGGGTTTCGGAAAGGTGAAGAAAGTATGCCAGTTTCAAAGTGTGGAGGATGAACACAGGAAGAGGGTAGACACAGGAACAGTCAATATTGTACTTGTAAATTGTCTTAGCTGTGATGGGAAACAACCACAACTCCAAGTGCTAATAGAAAGCATTCTACCTCAAATAAGTAAGGCCATAAAAAGCTGCCTAGAGCCGGAAATAGGTTTAGTCGAAATATTTTGAAAGGACCTAACTGTAATCAGAAACGACAGATTAAATACAGTTTGTGGTGGAGTATTTATTGCTATCAAGAATAATTTACCCTGTACTCAAATTGTAGAAGACAGTTCCTGTGAGGGAGTGTTTCTGTGTGGATAGAGGTTAGTCCCTGTGTGGATAGAAGCTATACTTGACAACAGGAATAAATTAATAATTGGTTCCTTTTACCGAATCCCCGACTCACATGATACGATTGCTGAACAGTTCAAAGAAAACTCGAGTGTCATTTTAAATACGGACTCCATTCATACAATCATAGCTGGCGGTAACTTCAATCCAACCTCGATGTGTTCGCGAAAATACGTGTTTAAAGTCGGTGGTATAAAACGTCGTCCTAAATCGGGGAATGCTCTCTCAGGAAATTATGTTTAACAATTACTTCAGGAGCCGTCTCGAAGTGTAAATGTTTGCGAAAACGTATCTGACATCTTAGCAACAAATAATCCTGACCAAACACGAATCATCATAACCGATACAGGGATTATTGACATAAGGTTGTCGTAGCGAGACAGGATACCGTAACATTCAAACCTACCAAAAATAAATGCAAAATACATCTATTAAAAAAAGCAGACAAAAATTCGCTTGACACCTCTCTAAGAAGAAGTCTTTAGCCCTTACAATCTGACTACGTAAGCGTAAAGAGATGTGTTTAAAATTCAGAGAAATAGTATCGACGGCAACTGAGAGATATATACCAGAACATTATTGCAGAAGCAACGAAAAAACAATGGCAAATTTAAAAAAAAAACCTCCAACATTGGAGAAATTGAACACAAGTTAGAAATGTAGCGCGAACTTAACAGCGAAATGCTTTTAATACTTCCCACAACGAAACTCTGTCTCGCAATCTGGCAGGAAGCCCAAAGAGATTCTGGTCGTATGTAAAGTGCACTAGTGGCAAGACGCAGTCAATACCCTCACTGAACGATAGCAGTGATAAGGCTATTAATGAGAGCGCTATTAAAGCAGAGCTATGAAACATTGTTTTCCGAAATTCCTTTACGAAAGAGGACGAAGCAAACACTCCAGAATTCGAATCAAGGACGACTGCCAACATAAGTAACTTAGAATTAGATATCCTCGGCGTAGCGAAGAACCTTAAAAAACTTAGGAAAGGTAAGGATTCCGATCCAGATTGTATATCAGTTTTTCATTTTGGAGTATATAAATACGATAGCCCCACACTTAGCAGTCATATGCGACTGCTTGCTCGCAGAAAGATCCGTATGCAGAGACTGAAACTTGCACAAGTCACACCAATACGCAAGAAAGAAAAATGAATAATCCACTGCACTATAAACCCCTATCACTAACGACGATTTGCAGTAGGATTTAGGAACATATACTGTTTTCGAACATTATGAATCACCCCAAACAAAACAATTTATTGACAAAAAGCCAGCACGGATTCAGAAAATACTTTTCTTCTAAAACACAAATAGCTCTTTATTCACACGGTGTAATGAACACTATCGACCGGGGACGTCAAATTGGTTCTATAATTTTTAGATTTACAGAAGGCTTTGACGCCATTCCTCACAAGCGACTTCTATTTAAACTGTGTACCTATGGAGTACCGTCTCAGTTGCGTGTCTGGATTTGTGATTTGCTGTCAGGAAGGTCAGAGTTCGTAATAACTGGCGGGAAGTCGTCGAGTGAAACAGAAGTAATATCTGATGTTTCTCAAGGAAACGTTATAGGTTCAAATGGTTCAAATGGCTCTGAGCACTATGGGACTTAACATCTGTGGTCATCAGTCCCCTAGAACTTAGAACTACTTAAACCTAACTAACCTAAGGACATCACGCATATCCATGCCCGAGGCAGGATTCGAACCTGCGACCGTAGCAGTCTCGCGGTTGAAACGTTATAGGCCATCTGTTGTTCCTGATCTACGTAAACGATTTAGGCGACAATTTGAGTAGTTCTCTGAGATTGTTTGTAGATGATGCTGTCATTTACCGTCATGTAAAGCCATAACACGATCAAAACGAACAGTGAAATGACTTAGACAAGATATCTGGTAGGTACAAAAACTGCCAGTTGACTCTAAATCATGAAAAGTGTGAAGTCGTCCATGTAAGCACCAAAAAGAATCCGGTAAATTTCAGTTACACCATAAATCACTCTAATCTAAAGGCTGTTAACTAAATACTTAGGGATTACAGTTACGAATAACTTAATATGGAACGATCACATAGTCAATGTCGTGAAGAAAACAAACCAAAGGTTGTGATTTATTGGCAGAACACAAAAAAAATCAGGTCTTCTAAAGAGACTATTTACACTACTCTTGTCGGCCCTCTTCTGAAGTATTGCTGTGCGGTGTGAGATCCGCATCAGATAGCAATGACGGAGCATGTCGAAAAAGTTCAAAGAAGGGCACCTCTTTTTGTGTTATAGCAAATTAGGGGAGATGGTAGCGCGGATACCATACACGAATTGGGATGGTAGTCATTGAAACAATGGCACTTTTCGCTATGGCAGGATTTACTCACAAAATTTCTATCACGAAGTTTCTCCTCAGCGTGTGAAAATATTTTGTTGGCACCCGCCTATGTGGGGAGAAACGGTCATCATAATAAAATTTTAAAAAATCAGATGTCGCACGGAAACCTTTAAGTTCTGATTTTACCAGCGCGCTGTTCGACAATGGAACTGTAGAGAGGTAGTTTAAAGATGGTTCGATGAACCCTCTGCACGCATTTAATTGTGAATTTCCGAGAAATCATGTATATGAAGTTATTCGCACTTGGCGGCACTTGCCATCTTCGGAATTTTATGGATGATGTTTTTCCGAAATTGCTGATGGTATTTCCCCTATCTCATACAGTCTACAAACCAAGGTGAATAGTCGTTTCGTTGACACTTCCTCCAATAATTTTAGGAATTCCGATGGAATTATCTGTCCCTTCTGCCTTCTTTGATCTTGAAACGTTTCCTTAGAAAAATTAATTAATTACTGTGCTGATAAACCTCTTACATCATTTGATTTTCAAACAGCTGAGCAGAACTGAACGCACTCACACATTTCGCTCTTTACCTTTTCTGATCAACACTAAACTGACACACAATATTTTTTAGCGCAACGCAATCTGACTTTCAAAAATACCTACAAAAGAATGGCCCTGACTAACATTAACCTATACCTTTCACAAATCACTTACCTCACCAAAAATATTCGTTACTCGAACTACTGCAATACAGCGAGCGCAACTACTGCCAGCTAAATAAAAGATTCAAACTATTGAAGGCACTAACTACTGATAGGCGTAGTTAGCAAATGAAAGATTTTAATAGGGAACAAACAATGTATTTACCTCAATAGTCATAAAATATATAGCAGTTCATGACATCCATTCTTACAAATGTGCTGTTTCTGATGGACACACCTCCAGATTATCCATTCTCAAAAATCCGCCATCTCACTTCCCCACATCCACGACTGCTGGCGGCTCACCTCCAACTGCGCAATGCTACGCGCTGTTAACAGCCAACTGCCCAACACAACAATGGCGAATATTACAACAATGCTAACCAGCCACCGACTGCACACAGCACAGCCAGTGATTTTCGTATAGAGCGCTACGTGGCATTACCAATATAAAAAACCTAAACAGCCTACTTACATAGCCCCCATGCTCCCCACAAAAAATTTTACAAATTGTTTTGGGCAGTGGCCAATAATGATTTGATAAAATTTTTCATAATTACAATAACAAATATATCACATGCACACACTTATTGATACAATGTTGGTTAAAAGCTAAAATTTTCTCACAGTCCATAAAGACAGTCCTGATCATTCATCACAGTAAATTTGCAGTGTTTTTTTTTTTTTTTTCAAAGTCTGAGCAGTAAAAGACAATGCACACGGAAGTAGTGGAATTCCATGCAGTCTTGAAGAAGTAGTGTTGTCCTTCCAACAGAAAGACAGTGCTGACTCTTGACATGCAGACAGGTAATGGGCCACAACAGAGCAAACCCACTGCAGAGTCAGGCGAAGTTTTGAAGCATATTGGTAGGTCGGTCATCACAGAGTATTCCTCGGAGAGATTATGGTATTGGTGGGCCACCAGATGTGCAGACCCACTGTAGTCCTGGTAAAGATTACGGTATTGGTGAGTCATTAAAGGTGTAGACCCACTGTAGTCCTTGTAGAGATGGCTAGCAGCCATCCGTTGCGACTGTGGAGGTGCACAATCACCATCGAAGATTTTTGCGGAGAATATAGCAAGTCCATAAACCACCACTTGTGCACGCACAAAAAATTTTTTTTGAAATGTCCTTAGAACCAGCAATGCTGTTATCCAGTCCCTTGCTGAATTATTAACACACGTGCAAACACTAGCAGTCCCTAATGCTCACATATTGTCCATATACTATGACCAACAGAAACATGTGCAGTGAAATGTAACTTAATTTGAAGAACAGGTATCTATACAGTTGTAAATTTACTACATAAGAATACAATTACAAAGGTACAAAATACATAATTAAAGAACATACTAGTACAGATAACATTTGTAGTAATACAGGCTTTACAAAAGAATAGAAATAGACATATACATAAGTTTTACAGAAATTATGACATAAGTAAATATATAAAATAATGAGAATTGTTTTCGAAACATTAATTTCACACGTGAGCATTGAAACAAAACAGAATTAATAATGTCTATAAACATCTTTACAAAGAAAATAACATATTATTAATGCAAATTATATTTGAGGATAACAGTATTCCTCATCATAGTGAATGTACCTTAGTACTAGAAAAATTCTACAACATAGATCTTATTAGCTAAACACATAAAGACAGGAAAAACACAAATACACGAGGGTACACAAACATATAGCGGAATAATAAAAAAGGAAAGGACAGGGTTTGTTTTACTGCAGTATTTTGCAAACAAAACTTTCTTTACTTCTTGGAGATCTCCCTTCATTCATCATTATTCCCAAAAAGGCCTATCTATACCTCGTTTCTGTGTTCTATTCATATTTCTTTCAGAATAATTATTTCTCGTTGAACAATACTCATTTTGGCCCATATCTTCTTCATTTAACTTCTCAATTCATTCTTTCCCTATTATCCATAGTCAGTTTCTTATATAGTCTACCCCCTTTTAAGCTAACTTAAATCTACTGAGCTCAGATATATATACTAAGGGATGAGGCAATGCAGCAGCACAAAACAATTAACACAAACAGCAAGTGACAAAAAATGCAAAGTGGCAAAGCAAACAGCAGTAAATCTAAATTAACAGAGCAAATGCAACATTACAACTAATATGAGCCAAATGAGCCAATGTGCAGCAACAAGAAAAATAAATCAGTAGTAAAACTGGCTTAACAGAGTAATACAAAGTGAAATTTAGTAGCACTATGCCTGGCAAAAAGCAGCAGCAAATGCTATAACTTATATCTAAACATGACAAAGCTCAAGCAGAAAAAATATTACAGTAAAAATGGCCATGTTCAATACCTATGTCACATCTTAACACTAGAGTGATGCATCACGATAACTTACTCTGCCAAAAAAATTACCAAGTAGTTGAAAAGAAAATTATGTATGCAGTTACTGTTATTAATCCCTTCTTATTGTTCTTTCCATTCCAAGTGCTCCTTTTTTGAAGAATGTTGATCATAAAATTATTATTTAATAGATCTGTTAGCTGAAAGTGTTCACATTAGCAAATG
Organism: Schistocerca nitens; assembly: GCF_023898315.1. NCBI lineage: Eukaryota > Metazoa > Arthropoda > Insecta > Orthoptera > Acrididae > Schistocerca > Schistocerca nitens. The sequence continues at coordinate 447,126,473 of NC_064615.1, forward strand.
CACATAATTTTATTTTATATAACCAATGCTGCAACACAGCTGGAAACCAGATATCAAATGAAATAAGCAACTATGTAAAGCATAAAATATCATTCAATAGTCATGTGGCATTTCATAAGTTACTAGAAATTCTCTCAACTCTCGTAGAAAGACACTTGTCATAATCAGGTGTGCAGATGTAAGAATATTTCCAATCAATTCATAAGCATTTCAATAAGTAGCACAAAGTACAATATGTTTCCAAGTAATGAACGTGTCGTATTTGCGAAGCTTTCTACAAAGGAATGTCAATAGCGAGGACAATGGCCTCTTTTTTTCTACCTAATGGCTTTCTTTTGTCAGACGACTATCTCTCAGCTGGGCGCCCACGACGCATTACGTGACGGTCACTTACCTTTCTTTCCAAAATATTTACGACAGCAGTTTCTGCAACAGTGACAGTCTCATATAAAAATTTCACAGGTCGGGAATTTGCGTTACAAATATGTAGAAACAAAATCCTATAAATATAACAGTGTCCAAAAAAATTTCGCCAGCATTGTGATACATTCACGCATTTACACACATTTCATAACTCTTAAAGTACGATTTGTGGTTTCCAACATCCTTTTTCACAAGTCAGAGTCCCTAACCACTACTCATTATTCCTTACCTTATTACACATATACATATTCGTCGACACTTCTTCAATATTTCATCATAATAAATACGTAGCATAATCAAATTCCTCATATAGCATCAGCGTATTGATCATAAACATACCTCAACAGCATAATATACGTCGTCATCGTAATAATAACATCATAACAGATCAATCACATCTCAAAATCGTCGCAGCTTCTTTCAATAATATCAAAACCTAAAGAAAATTCTCTGCTCATTTCTATAGTGTCATCTACCTCAAACGTACTTTAAAAATCATGATCCCATACCAAATACATCATTCAAAGCTCTCATAGTATCACAATGGTTCCGAAAAAATATGAACAGTTCACAAAGTACAGACAAAATACGATTTCATAAGTGTGAAATTATCCAACTGCGTAATTACGTAAACATCTGTCACTGATGTAGTAAAATAAATGTTTGTCTCTCTCTGTTAAATGATCAGATAGCTGTGTAATTTATATGTTAGATAAATATGGTACCGATGTGTAAAGTTGTATAAGCAAGTACCATATTAGCTATGGCTCCTTGTGCTTGCCAAACACGTGGTACACAAAGTAGGCGCGTACCCCCATGAGAATTAATGTAATTATACCCTCAGGTGTTACAGATTACAGTAATGGAATGAAATGTATCACGGAAAACCTTTGTATCATTGTACTTCAAATATCTTTAAAAATAAATGTTTTAAGTACAAAATTAACCACTCAAATACGTGTACTGTAGCGCTAAACTGTGCGTCTTGTTGTAAGATAATCTCTGTGGAAGTGTAGTTATCGTCCTGCGAAAGCTAAGGTCTGCAGAAGTCAATGTACTTACCTCATGATAAACAAAAGTGAAATGCTTTGCGTATAGATATCTTAGTTATTACGTACAGTACCGTGATCAAGAAAGTACTACACTGTAACGTATTGTTGTCCTACAAAAAAAAAGGCTGTCTTATTGTAGCTATACCACAAAGTTACTACTAAAACATGTTTTACTTTCCAGAAGAATTCAGAAAAACTGTGCAGATATAAAGGAGATACATCACAAAAGCAACAATGTAAATTGTGTCACACGTTAGTAGCGTCGTGATATAGTTGTGTAGCTGTCAAAGAAACCAAATGCTAAGTCGTCTTTAATCCCACAGAAAGTACTTCAAATAAAGAATGTCTTTTCAAGTAAACCAAAATTTTGCATGAAAATCTCATTAGCAGTGCCGGTATATGTTCTAAGTATGTGAGCCTTATAGTCATTACGTGATCGTGCAACGAACAAGCAAGAATGTACAAATAACAACACTGTGTCGTCTGTTCACTATAACAATGCATTCGTAATTTCTATTTAAATAAGTTCTCTTGGTTCTTGACTGGATATTTAACTTCAAACATTGCAGATTATCTTTCAATGAACGGTTTTACATGTGAAATGTTGTGTAAACCTTTACTCTTCCTAGTACTCAGAGTTTCAACTTCAACGCAATTATCATGTGGTATACGTCGGATTCTGTAAGGTCCATTGTAAACTAGAAAGAAGTTGTGACTCAAGTGTTTCTTCTTATATGACAATGAATGAGCTTTAATGAGAACTTTGTGACCAATATAAAGTTTCTTTGCATTTGCTTTACCATGTAGTTTTCTCCTTTTGTCTGCAGCAGACTTTATATTTTTAATAGCCAAATCAATTATGTCTTTGTGTCGAAGTTTACGTGTTATAGGGGAAGGTACAAGCTCTCTGATTCTGTTCGGTGGTTCTTCATTCTTCAGTACAAGAGTAGGTGGTAAACCAGTGGAGTCATGAGGCATTTCATTCAGCACCTTTTTGAAATAAGTGTAAATATCTGTCCCAATGCTGATGCTTTCTGTGACAATAAAGTCTGCAAAGCTTATTGATTTCTTTCATAATCCGTTCGGATGGGTTACAATGTGGTGAGTACAATGAAATAAAAACAGGTTTGATTTTATGATTACGAAGCATGCGTGACCAAACAGCAGATCTGAATTGCGGTCTGTTATCTGAAATGACTTTACTAACGTGTCCAACTTCACGTAAGAAATTTTTAACAAAGGCGTCGGATACAGACCGTCCAGTGGCTTTACGTAACGGAGTGAAAGAAACAAATTTTGAAGTAAGTTCAACAGCGACTAGAACGTGCGAAAATCCATTCGATATTCTGACAAGGGATCTCAAGGGATCAACAGCAGCAAACTCTTTTAATTTAGAAGGAATGATAGGAAACAACGGAGCACGATGTGAGATAGTAGATGGTTTCGCCTTTTGACAAAGTTTACAAATAGACAAGACTCTTCGAATTCTCTTTTCCATATTGTTAAAATAACAAGTCCTCCAAAGAATATGATAACATTTTCGTGGGCGAAAATGTGCATAGCGGAAATGAATGTACCAAATGAGCTTATTAACAAAATCGTCAGGACGCAAAGTACCCATAGCTTGTCATCAACAGTGCAGCGTTTGAACAGTATGTTGTTTCTAACCAGATAATAATGCCGAATCTGTGTGTGTGTCTTTTCATGCCGTTTGCTTTTGATGTCATTCCAAATCGGATCTTTATCTAGTTCATGAACAATGTCCTTTAAAGATGTGGTGATGAAGTTTTCAAAGGCGACTTTCTGAATGTAAAGAATACTGAAATTTTTCTCGAGGTTGCCTTCTGTGTTACTTTTCTCAAGCCCAGCCGGTGCGCGTGACAGTGCGTCCGCAACAATGTTCTCCTCGCCGGGAATGTATACTATTGTGAAGTGGAATTCTTGCAGAAACAATGCCCAACGTTTTAACCTGTCATGATTTAATTTTGAAGTCATAAGAAATTGTAATGCACGATGATCACTGTATACTTTTACGTACTTACCAGAAAGAAAGAAACAGAATTTGTTAAATGCCCAAACGATAGCTAAAGCTTCTAATTCAGTAACGGAATAATTTTTTTCAGATTTTGTTAGCACTCGGCTAGCAAAAGCAATGGTTTTCTGAACAGTAGTGTAATTTTCTGTGGCTTCTTGAAATAAATGGGCACCAAGACCGACTTTAGAAGAATCCGTGCTAAGGCAGAAATCTTGTGACAGATCTGGATGAGCTAGTATTGGCGCGTTAAGTAACGCTTCTTTCAAATAATTGAATTCCAACTGTGCTTGTTCGTCCCAGTTCCAAATAGTATTTTTTCCAGTGAGAGAACAAAGTTTTGGTGTAACTAGAATTTGCATATTCAGAAAACGACGGTAAAAATTTACGAGATCTGGAAAACTGCGGACTTGTTTTTTTGTGGATGGAACTGGAATGGCACTGATTGCTTCTAACTTTCCAGGATCCGGCTGAATGCCTTCAGAAGAAATAATATGTCCCAAAAACTTCACCTTTGTCCTACCGAATTCAGACTTTTCAAAGTTAACTGTAATTCCAGATTCTGCAAAAATATGTAACACGCTGTTGAGGATGCGATTGTGTTGTCCCCATGAGGCTTCTGCTATCAGAATATCGTCCACATATAAGGTGATGTGACGTTTTAAGAACTCAGGTAATATGGAATTTAGCCCGCGAATGAATGCTGCCGAAGAAATGTTCAAACCAAAAGGAAGTTTCCGAAACTGATAACAAACGCCGCAACAAAGGAAAGCTATGTATTTTCTACATTCTGGATGAAGTTCGATCTGATAAAAGCTGGATCTGAGATCAATGGAAGACAACACTTTTACACCATCAAAATTTTGAAGAAGTTCTTCTAACGTTTGTGGCCTGTCTGTTTCAGGAATGATGAGAGTATTGATTTGTCTCGAATCTAAGACAAGCCTGATCGATCCATTTTTCTTCTCAACAACATGTAATGGATTGTTGTATGAGCTTACTGCAGGCTCAATAATGCCCTCGTCAAGCATATATTGTATTTCTGTTCTAACACGGTCCCTATAATGCGCCGGAATTACGTATGGTCTAACACAAAATTTAGTATGCTCACGAACACGAAATTGGTATTGAAATCCCTTGATTGTTCCTGTTTTGTGAGTAAAAACTGTGGAATGTGCTTGCAAACTCTCAAAAAGGTCTTGCCTATCAGTGTCATTACAATTCTCAATTGTTTGAATTTTATTCTGAATTAATTCATTAGTATCAAATGTGCCGCCGATATCATACCTGTCAGTACTTGCACAGTGATTGTTAGTGTCAAGTTCCGTCAAAAATTGCGAACTGTTGTCTAACAGGAGGTAAAGCCGATTACTTTCTTCTTCATGGTTTGAGAGCCAATCTTCAAATTTCAAAGCTATTGACTTACCTTCTTTCTGTAAACTTACTTCAGCATCGTGAAAGTTTAAGATTGTTTTGTATTCATTCAAAAAGTCTACTCCCAATATAATTTCCGTCGACAATAATGGAACAATAAGAAAGTTCATAGAGAAGCTGTGGCTTTCACAACAGAATTCTAAGTTGGTTTGTTGGCGTATATCTACAGATTCTCCAACGATTGCACCATGTAATTTAATCTTATGTAACGGAAGTGTGGGGCAAATGTTCGATTTGTTGCATTTGCTAAAGGCTGTTTCACTAATTACTGAAATGGGACTGCCAGAGTCAAGAACTGCCGTAAATGTTACTTCATTTACTGTAATGTGAATCACAGGATATGCAACGTTGTTATGTTTTACTTCGTGTTCCTGGAGTAAGATGTCCCTAATGTCTTCCATTTTTACGTAATTACTAGCTACGGCAGCTGCGTCGTCAGTTTCAGAAGTACGTTTTGTGGCTGCCAGCGATATGAGTCATTGCCTTTTGTCTCTTTTTTGGCGCGCATCGTTATTGGGATTTGGAATCCTAACTTCTACAAATTCACCTTGTCGAGAGGGCCCCACCCTGTTTGAATCCCGCCTGTTCTGATGCAACTCAGGTCAGTCGTTACGATCATATCGTCTGTCGTCATGTCGGTAGATTCCATAGTTTCTTTCTTGTCGGTCACGTGGTGGAGAATTTCTCCCTAAAGTTATTCTGTCTCCCTTGATAATAATTATTTTGGTTCCCATATTGTCTGTTTCTCTGATTGTCTCTGTGACAGTCACTACCGCGGAGAGGTGATCTTTCCCTGTAATTATTACTACTCTGCCAACGGTTGTCATACGGGTGGTGTCTGTTTTGGTCACGATTTGTGTTGTGAGAATAGCCTTGTCGTGTCCAGTTATTATTTCTTTCATCGCGGAATTGTGACGGATGTGACCTGTAATTGTTGTGTTCCTGTTTTCGCGTTCCGCGATTGTCAGTGTCAATTTCCAAGTCTTATAACAGTCCCTGAAAAGCTTCAATGTCATCTTTGCAACGTCCTGCCAAAATAATATGTCATAAATGTTCAGGTAGTTTGATTAAGCAAATGCGGATGAGTTCTGAGGGGCTGTAAAGTTTTGACAGGTACTGATTCTTGTGCAACATGTCTTCAAAATATTTCACAAGACTGGAAAATTCAGATTGTTCGAAATTTTTCATCATTATGATGCTATGTTTTACTCGGTCTTGTGTAGCTTGAGACCAATATGCTGAGAGGAAGGCATGATAAAATTCTCCTTCACTGTGACAATCGTGAACGACCGATCGCATTCTTTCAGCTGGTTCATTCTCTAAGTAGCCACACATAAATTCTAATCTGTGCTCTAATTACCAGTTGGGAGGAAAACTATGAGAGAATGGATGTAGCCATGCTTGTGGATGAATGACGTTGCCAGAATTCTTAAATGTTTTGAGTTTACGTGTAGTAATGAACAGCTTATAGTCAAAATCATCATGTCGACGAGTGGCATATCGGTCATTGTTACGTCGTGTCGGCGGTTCCATCTCAAAATTCGGTGCACCTTGCCAATTTCTTTCATAATTTCCGAAATGCCCTGTGTTATTATTTTGTGGCTTTTCCGTATTTCTAAGTCCCTCTTCCGTGTTGGAGCGCGAGTGTCCTCTGAAATATGTAATTTTTGTACTTCCCGGATTTCTCTTTTGTGTTGCGTATTAATTTGATTCTGATTTTGTTTGAATTTCTTAATTTGTTCATACTCTTCTGTGTCAGCGATGGCTACAGGTCTTGTGTCATTCAGATCATCATCTACCTTTGCAGATAAGTTAGTGAACTGATCCGAAAGTTCGGCTACTTTCTCCGATAGTGTACTTATTTCCTCAGTGTGTTTTTCTGAACCAAGTTGCAGAGTGTCCATTTGTGTTGAAATCGTATCTACTGTGTCCTTTAAGTTTTCCTGAGTTTTTGCAAGTAGCATAACCGAATCGGTGGGTGCAACTGAGTCAATTTGAGCCCACAAGGTCTCATGATTTTCATGAACAATGGTTTGTAGTTCTTTTATGGCTGCTTCGTGATTCTGTAATGCATTTTCATGCCGCGAAAAAATAGGTTGAAAATGGTCACAAATTTGTGTTTTTACGTCATTACAGACTTTTTGACATTTCGTTTCTATTTTATATAACTCAGTAGTTAAATCTTCACGTGTTTGTTCAAGCATGGTGTCTAACTTTTGAAACTTTTGCAGTGTTTGTCTCTGATTTTGTTCCATTGTGTCTAACTTTTGAAGCTTTTGCTGTGTTTGTCTCTGATTTTGTTCCATTGTGTCTAACTGTTGCTGTGTTTGTCTCTGGTGTTGTTCCATTGTGTCTAACTTTTGAAGATTTTGTTCCATTGTGTCTAACGTTTGAAGCTGTTGTCCCATTTGTTGCATTAATTGTAATAACAATACACTGGTGTCTGAAACATGTTCCTCAGTGCTATTCGGCAATGCATTTGAACCGGCAATATTCGCATTTAGAAAAGCAGAAAATGTGTCTTGACTTATTTGAGAAAACGGCGAGGACGCAAAACCTGAATCTACAGTATTTGCAAGATCGTGTCCTGTCATTTCGGATTCCTGGGGCAAGCTGTTGCCGACCGATCGATCGATAATGCTTCCCTGTTCACTAATTGTTTCACTACCTACACCATTATTTGCAGCCCGCTCCATTTCCCTATGCACAGTTACCAAATTACTACTTTGAACATAAGTTAATTCATTACACGGTGGCGCTAACACACTGCTTTCGTCTTCACTGTCATTTCTCAGTTTACTTTGGATCCTAGTATTACGTTTTTCACACGCCATTATTGTCACAATATTTCACACGACAACACAGAAAAGCACAATTTGAAGAGCAAAATAAGAAAACACATTAACATAGCATTGAAAATAATATCTCGTTAATTGCAAGCGCAGCTGCGAAATACTTGGTGCAAATCTACATGCATGCCACAACTGTTTTACTGTACAAGAATGAAAAACTACAACTACAAAGGAAATTCTCTCTACAATTACGCGCTAGCAATAAACAAAGGCTGCACTAATTGTACAAACTACAAGAAAAAATCAGAAGATTCCAGGAAGGTATCCTCGGCTAAGGGTCGACATATGAAACGTCCCCTTACAAAAATTAATTAATTACTGTGCTGATAAACCTCTTACATTATTTGATTTTCAAACAGCTGAGCAGAACTGAACGCACTCACACATTTCGCTCTTTACCTTTTCTGATCAACACTAAACTGACACACAATATTTTTTAGCGCAACGCAATCTGACTTTCAAAAATACCTACAAAAGAATGGCCCTGACTAACATTAACCTATACCTTTCACAAATCACTTACCTCACCAAAAATATTCGTTACTCGAACTACTGCAATACATCGAGCGCCACTACTGCCAGCTAAATAAAAGATTCAAACTATTGAAGGCACTAACTACTGATAGGCATAGCTAGCAAATGAAAGATTTTAATAGGGATCAAACAATGTATTTACCTTAATAGTCATAATATATACATAGCAGTTCATGACATCCATTCTTTCAAATGTACTGTTTCTGATTGACACACCTCCAGATTATCCATTCTCAAAAATCCGTCATCTCACTTCCCCACATCCACGACTGCTGGCGGCTCATCTCCAACTGCGCAACGCTAGGCGCTGTTAACAGCCAACTGCCCAACACTACAATGGCGAATATTACAACAATGCTAACCAGCCACCGACTGCACACAGCACAGCCAGTGATTTTCGTACAGAGCGCTACGTGGCGTTACCAATATAAAAAACCTAAACAGCCTACTTACAATCTTAATTCCTCCAAAGCTCTTTTAAATTCTGGCTGTAATACTAGATCCCCTATCTGTTGCCTGTCTACTCTTGTTTTTTCTTGTATCACTTCTTGAGACAAGTCCTCCCCTGATAAAGAGAGGCCTTCATTGCACTTTTTCCATCTATTTCCTCTCTCCTGTGAATTTAACAGTGGAATTCCCATTGCACTCTTAATGTTTCCGGACTTGCTCTTAATTTCACCAAAGGTTATTTTGACTTTCCTATATGCTGTGCCAGTCCTTCCGACGATCATTTCTTTCTCGATTTCTTCACATTTTTCATGTAGCCATTTCACCTTAGCTTCCCCGACTACTTACCTATTTCATTCCTAAAGCACCTCTGTCTCCATATTCTTGAACTGTCCTGAACTTTTTTGTACTTTCTTCTTTCGTCGATCAGCTGAACTCTTTCTTCTGTTACCCGTGGTTTCTTCGCAGTTAGCTTCCTAATACCCATGTTTTCTTTTCGGGTCCTGTGACTGCCCTTTCCAGAGATATCCATTCCTCTTCAACTGAACTACCTACTGAGCTATTCTTTATTGCAGTATCTATAGCTTCAGAAAACTTCAAGAGCATCTCTTCATCCTTCGTATTTCCGCATCCCACTACTTTGCACATTGTTTCCTCCTGACTAGTCTCATAAACTTCAGACTACTGTTCGTCATTACTAAATTGTGATCTCAATCTATACCTGATCCTGGGTACACCTAACATCCTGTATCTGATTACATAATGTCTGCCTGACCATTTTCTAACCTAACTAAATCTTCCAGTTCTCCGGGTATTTTCCAAGTATGCCTCCTCCTCTTGTGTTTCTTGAACAAAGTATTCGCTGTCACTAGCTGAAATTTATTATAAAACTCAATTAATATTTCTCCTTTCTCATTCCTAGTACCAAGCACACATTCTTCCGTAACCCTTCCTTCTACTTCTTCTCCTACAACCGCATTCCGATCACCCATAACTACTAGGGTCTCATCTCTTTTTACATACAGAATTACCTGTTCAATATCCTCATATAATTTATCTCTTCATCTTCTGCATGCGACATTGGCTTGTATACCCGAATTATTATGGTCGGTGTTGGTTTGCTATCGATTCTGACGAGAACAGCTGTTCACAGTAACAAACTGTCCGCCCTTAGTTCCTATTCATAATAAATCCTACTCTTGTTACACCATTTTCTGCTGCTGTTGGCATTAGCCTATAGTCTTCTGACCAGAAATCCTTGCCTTCTATACATTTCACTTTCCTGACTCCCACTATGTCTAGACTAAACCCTTGCATTTCCCTCTTCAGATACTCTAGCTCCCCTACCACGTTCAAACTTGTGAAATTGCGCTCTATCCTTTCTTTGGTTACTCGATGTTTTTTTTCATGGTAACGTCCCTCTTGGGTTTCCCCTCCCGGATATCCCAATGGGGGACTAGTCTGGAATATTTTCCGAAATGTTCAAATGTGTGTGAATTCCTAAGGGACCAAGCTGCTGAGGTCATCGGTTCCTAGACTCACACACTACTTAAGCTAACTTAAACTAACTCACGTTAAGAACAACACACACACACACACACACACACACACACACACACACACACACACACATGCCCGTGGGAGGACTCGAACCTCCGGCGGGAGGGGCCGAGAAATCCGTGACGCGGCACCTCAGACCACGCTGTCACTCCGCCCAGCTGGAATCTTTTGATAATGGAGCGATCACCATGACACTTTTTAAGTTTCAGGCCGCATACACATTATGTGTCTAACTACACTTGTTTCCATTGCCTTCTGCGTCGTCATGCCGTTGACTATTGTTGATTCTTCCGCCTAAAGTTTGTTTAGACCAGTAGAATCTGGCAATTCCATGGTTCGCGGTCTGTAGAACTTGTATCCCCGATCGAAATGAAATATCCCGGGGAGCCCATGTGTTCATCATCTGTGTTTTACTCTTTCTAAAGCTATAAACTAGTGCCCCTGCTATTCTGCACGTTTTGTGTAAAAACGCGAAAAAATTACTAAAAACACGGTGATGAAACTAACCCAGAGTCTTATTTCCCTATCATCAACTTATCTATGTTCTTACCTGGCATCAGAGACATTATGAAGTGTCTACAACCACAGAGACCTGAGAAATCTCGGCTTGACACCGTCGCCGTCTCACTCCTGCTGTTACCCGCTCACGTGCCAAGAGACGATGACGTCAAATCCCGGTCACCCCTGAACTAAGCGTAAGCTTCTATGTAGATATGTTGCGACTCACGCCGGGTTCTGACAAACAGAAAAACTGGTGGACGCCGACCTCGGAGACGATCACTCTGGATCCCGGAGAAAAGTTGAAATACAGGCAATACCGACCCTATGATTTACCTTAGACTGAAGAAAGGCAAACCTGCTACATAGCACTAGCAGCTTTAGAGATGGGTTTTCAGAATGTTGTCTGGAATACATTCTTCGAACTTCTGAAGGCAGCAGGAGCAAAAATCAAGGGAAACCAAATTGTAGTTCTAATAGCGGAAGGACATGGTAGGCAGCAGTAGAAAAAGGAATGAAAAGGGTAACAGTCTCACCCGGATTATTCTGTTTGTACCTGAAAGAGGTAAAGAAGAAATCTGGGAAACGAATTAAAGTTCATTGACAAGAAATTAAAAGTCTGAAGAATATCGATGAAATTTTAATTCTGCCAGGGATGGCGTGCAATTCGAAAGATCAGTTTAACAGAGTGGGCAACGAAAAGAAGTAAGGAGATGAATGCCAATAAAAGTCAGTTGTAAGAACATGTAATGAAATTAAATTAGGCGACGCTGAGGAAATCAACTTATGCCACGAGACAGAAAATTAATTTTGTTAACTAGGCAGGAGAACAAAGACGACGGCAGTAGAGAGGTTGGGGTATATAAAGCAGACTAGTGACAGTAAGAAAAGCACCTCAAAAGACGAGATGTCTGTAACATCGACTATAAATTTAAGTGTTGTGAAGTCTTTCTCAAAGGTATTTCTAATATAGCTTTGGAAGGAAATGGAAACTGTATCATATAAGTTGAGGCAAGAGAATAATAAAAGCTTTTCAGATGTGATGCTGCAGAAGCACGTTCATAATTAGAGGGATAGATCTGAAAATTAAGAGATACTGAATGGAATTGGATGAAATAAATTTGTGGCAGAATTTGACTAAAGGAAGGGACCAGTTAATACAACAGTGCAAAGGCATCAGGGAATAATGTGGTAATGATCGGAAGTGTGGCGGGAGGGTGGCTAAAACTATAGAGGGATACCAAGGCGCGAATACTGTAAGCAGATTAAGATGCCTGTAGACTGTAGGCTAACGTGGCGACCTGCATCAAACAAGTCTGCTGACTGCAGACCACAGCAGTGTGTTTCCCTTGAGTTCACTGCTTTAAGGAAACTTGCTTTGCAGGCTACCCTAGCAGTTTTAAGACGGGAGCACGGAGTGGATCCGGCAATCGCAGCTGGCGGCGGCGGCCACTCGCCGAGTGCGAGAGCGCGCCCTCGCCCGAGATGTTTCGGCTGCAGGCAGCGAGGCATCCTCAGGAGGGAGGAGCGGGGCAGGCTCGCTGCCAGCCAGCCCGCCGCCACATTTCGCAGACAAATGGCCGCCCTCGGCCTGTGTTTCCTGCTCTCTCGATTTGTAAGCGCTCCGGGAAATGCTTGCCAAGTCGTATCGGCCCTCCCTGCTGTCTCATCGCTCGTCAGCAACTATTCTTCCTGCTGCTGCTCCCAAACTACAGATTCAACCGGATTCTGAACGGCCGGCATCACTCTTCCTGCCTCTCCAGAGGCCACTGACGCTTTCTTTCTGTCTCATCCCTTTTGTTTAGCTTTTCGTCTTTTCTGTACAGACTGCGTAACCCTTTCTTCTTCAATGTGCCACTTTTGTGTTTCTTCTTCTATCGTTTCCAAACATACTTTAACAAATACACACACACACACACACACACACTGGAGTCTGACATGTTATGTTTTGATACGATGGCTTTCACTCCATATACGATCTATCACCTGTCTCATATACAGAGTGATTATAATTAAACTTTCAAAACGCTGTAGAAATAACATCACTAGCCAGAATGACCTCAAATTGCAACGTAATATTTTCGGAGAAGGGGTAAAACGTATGGCAGAAGAAAAAAAATAGTGTGAAAGTTGATCAATAGGTGGTGGTGTATGCGTCACAATACGTGAATGAAAACACCTGTCATGAGCGCAACCCATTGAAGTTGGTATTAAAACGCCGGGCTCTTCCTCCATCCGCGTCTGCGACGTTCGCCACGATTGTCTCGATGCAGGATCGCGCTGTGCTTGTAAAGCTGTATTACAAGACTGATGACTGTGCACATATCTCTCTGCCGAAGTTCCGGACACTGAAGGGTTTGAAAAAAATCGTTGGTCCGATGACTACCGTGGGTCTGGAGAAAATGATTCGGAAAATCGAAAAGACGGCTTCTTTTCGTGTGCAACCTGGTAGAGGGAGGAAACGAATTGATTCAACCTCAGTGGAAGCAGTGGCCACAGTAGTGCAGGAGGAGACGAGTGGAGGTGAGCAAACGTGTGGTGCACGGAGAATCGCCCGAACATTCGACATACCAGTTAGCACGGTGCGTAAAATCCTAGCAAACATCCTTCTTTGCTAGCCATTCAAAATTAGCCATGTGCACGATTTGCTTCCTGTTGACCTGCCGGAAAGAGAGACCTTTACTTTAGAGTTCAGAATTTCTTGCTCGCATGGAAGTGGACAATGATTGGCTGTGGCAGATTTCGTGGACAGACGAAGCCACTTCCACCTGACAGGATATGTCAATACACAGATTTGTCGAATAAGGGCAACGGGAAATCCACACGTAAACCAGCCAGTACCACTTCCTCCTGAAAAGGTCACTGTGTGGTGCGGGTTTACGGCATCATTTATCATAGGGCGATATTTTTTCGAAGAGACAGGTGCTTCCGGTCTTGTTATCTGTGCCGTTACTGGTAAGCGCTATGTCCTTTGGGCAGCCACGTCATTCCAGCTCTCCAACAGCGTGGATGGGATCATTTTTATGCAAGACGGCGCACCCCCGAACATTGCAAATCCAGTTAAGCAGCTGCTGAAGCGTCATTTCGGAAATGCTAGAATTATCAGCCGCCATTTCCCTGCAGCTTGGCCGTCCCGATCACATGATCTTCATCATTGTGACTTCTGGCTGTGGGGCTGTCTGAAAGGTGTTGTGTTCAGTGTTCCGTTTGCAGCCGTAGCTGCATTGAAGGCACTTTCTGACCGTGGCCTCTGAAACACCTCATCTACATCTACATCTACATGATTACTCTGCAATTCACATTTAAGTGCTTGGCAGAGGGTTCACCGAACCACAATCATACTATCTCTCTACCATTCCACTCCCGCACAGCGCGCGGGAAAAACGAACACGTAAACCTTTCTGTTCAAGTTCTGATTTCTCTTATTTTATTTTGATGATCATTCCTACCTATGTAGGCTGGGCTCAACAAAATATTTTCGCATTCCGAAGAGAAAGTTGGTGACTGAAATTTCGTAAATAGATCTCGCCGGGACGAAAAACGTCTTTGCTTTAATGACTTCCATCCCAAATCGCGTATCATATCTGCCACATTCTCTCCCCTATTACGTGATAATGCAAAACGAGCTGCCCTTTTTTGCACCCTTTCGATGTCCTCCGTCAATCCCACCTGGTAAGGATCCCTCGTTCAGTTGTGGAACGTGCTGTTTCTCGATTTCAACGCATTGCAGTAAACATGTGGACAGCATACTTGTACACCCATGCACACTGAGTAGTACAGCTTGTTTAACGTCAAACGTACATCTTAAGCATTGTTGTATGATTCATTTGTCATTTATAGTGGACCACTATTAAAATATGATGCTTAGAGCGCCATCTATTGCTACAGTTCGTAACTACTTATTTTGCTTCTGCCATACCTTTGCCCCTTCTCCGATGAAATTCCGTTGCAATTTGAAGTCGTTCTGAGTAGTGGTGTTATTTCTACAGCTTTTTCGAAGTTTAACTTTAATAACAATCATCCTTTATATGTCGCCTTTTACCTTACAAATACCTTCCGTTCGCCTTTCTCGAGGCAGTTCACCTTAGTGGACCTGCTGATCAGCGCTACTAGAACGCGACGTGTATACTTGACAATGGACTTCACCTGCCGCAGTGGCGGGTGCTGAAACAGAGCTCCGATCCATTCAAGCTACCAAAAAGACGTGGGTACTTTGACGATAACTCTTCTACACTATAAGCAAAATGTTTCAACTGTACAACTTCATTGTACTTGTGGGTGAAACAGATCTCACTCAACTCGCAATAAATCACAGCATGTATTCATTTACTGATTTGACGTTTGAAACTGACAGTTCGCATGCACGATCATCAACTGTTCTGTCGGTGACATTATCTCGGCCGCGCCCTTTACTCCGTGACTTCCTAGGCACCGCCAGGTCGTGACGCAAAGCGTTTAGCAGCCTTCGCTAGCAGGCAGAGAGGCACACTCGCCGTCGCGCCTTGTCGATATTCCGAGCCGACGTCTTTCACACCCAGTCGGCGCGTACGGCGAATCAGAGCACGTGCAGCGGAATGTTGCACACGTAACATCCACCTAAACAACGTTCGTATCCGGTTTCGAAGCACATCTTTCGTCGGCAGGAGTGATTAAATGATTGCTACAATTAACTGAACAACTTGTACTACCAAGGATACGGCAAAAGTGGTTGTCGTCCAACAACATAACGAAATGATTGCTGCGTCGTGGTAGTCTTGACATATAGGTATGAAATACGAACAGAAGGTGTCATGGTGTTCAAGAATAATGAATTTACTTTAACGTGTGATTAATATTAGTGATCAAAGAAGCCGTATTGAAAAATAATGTAAGTTACACAGTACTACTTCATATTTCATTTCTTACCAAACAAGGCAGGTGGAGTTGTCTTAGAGTTTGGTTCTTTTCCAGCTAAACCCCAGTCAGTTGGGAGTGTTCGGAAGTGATACCCGGTTAGGAATGTTAGAGAGGGAACTTCTGGTTCATACGTTCGCCTGACAGCCGACGCAAACCTTGCACTAGTCTTGGAGCCAGCACATCGGAACTTTACTTAGGCAGCCTACGCGTGAGACGGTAATTACGTAGTCGAGCTGCTGCTTGCCTCCGATCAGTGGTGGGGGATGACGCAGAATATTGCTGGAAGTCCATTATGGCAGGCTCGGATGTGCAGGGGTTACGTCAGATGATTGGTGAAGTATTCAACTATACTTCCTTGTGGTGGCCAGACGTGCAGGACCGGAACGTTTTAAGAGTATGCTGAATAAATCGTAATTACATTATTACACTGTAACGTGCCGCTGGAGACAGTGGATCCGTTATACTAAAATATGCAGGATGTACCCTTGAACAACGTCTGAAAGTTTCCAGGATGAGATTTCCACTCTGCAGTGGACTGTGCGCTGATTTGAAACTTCCTGGAAAATTAAAAATGTGTGCCAGACCGAGACTCGAGCACGGGACCTTCGCCTTTCGCGGGCAAGTGAACTACCACCTGAACTACCCAACCGCGACTCCTGAGTCGTCCTCACAGCTTCAAGTCTGTCAGTACCTCGACTCCTACGTTACAAATTTCACAGAAGCTATTCTGTGAACCTTGCAGAAGATCTTCTGCGAACCTAGCAGGAGAGCTTCTGCGAAGTTTGTAACTTAGGAGACGAGATACTGGCAGACTTTAAACAGTGAGAACGGGTAGCGAGTCGCGCTTCGGTAGATCAGGTGGTAGAGCACATGTCCGCGAAAGGCAAAAGTCCCCAGTTCGAGTCTCTGACCGGCGCACAGTTTTAATCTGTCAGGAAATTTCTCTGAAACTCTGTCGGCGGAATTCTGGTTCAGTGTGTAACAACAGTAAATCCGGACAACACTAATTCATTCTGATGACTGTAACAGGCAACTGCAACCCACCATCAATCACTTACAAACTGATGATGGTGTGTACGTATACGAAGTGACACAGACTTCCGACCATGTCTTTTGGGTGTTTCACGTTTTTCTCAGGCAGTGTACACCGTATTACAGCTACTAAAACGGTAATTTTTCACATAGTACTGGCATCGTGAAGGGCCTTACCTAACATAATTTCACTTATTAAAAAAATTCCTCTTTAGTTAGCGAAATGAAGACAAAGTTATGTACTCCAGGTCAACATAGTTAATTCTTACTGCTCCAAGAATTTTCGCAATAGTCACTTAGTATTTGCGCTTTGTATCTGGAACAGCGTTGTATCAAACAAAACTGGATAAACATATTATGTGTGTGTGTGTGTGTGTGTGTGTGTGTGTGTGCTTGACTAATGCTGTAGTCTCTTCAATTTTTCATTTGCAGAACATATCTGTATGACAATAAAAATTAAGCCTATATTGACAGCGTAACAATGATTCATGTCACACCGTGTTTCAGTCAGCAGTGGTGCCGCTTTCGTTTATCTCTCAAGGCACATTTGTAAGGGAAACACTTGAATCTGCCATTCAAACGCTCTACAAGCAATACAGAACGTAGTAACAGCGAAGTCTGTAGTTGATTACATACAGAACAGACAGCAAGAAAAGAAGAAATAATTAATCGATTACCACTTTCTTAAAAGCTATGTTATAAACGACATTTATCATTTACAATTTAAAATTTTCCGGAGCCAAAAGAAGTAGGTAGTCTGTTCAAAGATACGCAGAAAGCAGAAGACGAGCGTTGATTTAGCATCTGCGTTTGTGTCGCGCTAATTTTACTATTGTTTTCTGGAAGCAGTCCTGAAATTTTGAGTTTTGCTACCAGTTATCAGCTGCATGTTCTTTACTTTAATCATCGTAGCTTCCTTCGAGATCGTTTTCATTCAAGTATTAATGAAAATTTACTACCATGTCAATTAATGAGGAGTTCAATACATCTACCAACCACAACCATGCGCAGGCTACATTCTGTTACAACTCAAGCTTAATT
Organism: Schistocerca nitens; assembly: GCF_023898315.1. NCBI lineage: Eukaryota > Metazoa > Arthropoda > Insecta > Orthoptera > Acrididae > Schistocerca > Schistocerca nitens. The sequence goes on from NC_064615.1 coordinate 447,144,274, forward strand.
ACTTACAATGAATCATAAACCGATAAGCCAAAACATTATGACATTCAATTCCGCGTCGTAGCGCTACGGCCACGCGACGCATTAACGAAAGTATTTAAGAGGAGTAGACGAACGGGCCGGAGATTTGGGCTGAAAATGAGGAAATCCATTGAGATAAGCGACATTGACAAACGGCAGATTATTATTACGCAAAGCCTGTGAATGAGTATCTAAAAAACGGCAAAGCTGGTCGAATGTTCACGTTCTACTGTCGTGACCATATATGGAAAGAGGTAGAGGGACTCTGAAACTACCACAATCGACTAAATGGTTAGACGTCCACGACTGTTCACAACAACGTGTGGTTCCCAGGCTTATCTTCTCTGTAAAGTAGGACAGATAGTGATCTGTGACATCGCTGCCGAAAGGGCACACTGCAGGTGCGTACACAAGTCTTTCGAAGCACCGTTCGTCGTACAATGTTGAACACAGTGCTCTGCAGCACACCACCCCGACGTGTTCACATGTTCACTCGGCGAAATCGTTAATTACGGTTACAGTAGGCAGGCGACCATCGGGATCCGACGGCCGACCAATGGAAACGTGTCGGCTCATGCGGTTTATCACATTTTTGCTGCACTAGATCGTTAGTCATCTCCACAAATGCCGTTATCGAGCCGAACGGCGGCTCGAAACTTGCAGCGCCCCTCTGACGCAGGCTGGTGGGAGTAGTATTATGCTACGGGATACAGTCTCTTGCGCTTGCATGGGACCTGTTGTAGTAATCGAAGACACGCTGATAGCGGCATCCCTTCATGCTTGATGTCTTCCACTACCGCGATGTGAACTTTCAGCAGTATAATTGTCCGTCTCGTAGCCAAAACCGTGCTAGGGTGGTTTGCAGAATATTATAGTGTGCTCACGTTGATGTTTCGGCGACCATATTCGCTTCATTAAGTTCTAAGGAGCCCATCGGTCGCTATCTGGAGCCAACACCATTTACTCAAATCATCGGCCCGTTATTTACACGAATTACATGACCTGGGCATATATGTCTAATGGTACACACCTCCGTAAACCTACCAGCACATTGTCGGATCCCTGAAACGCAGAATCATAGACGTATTTCGTTCCAAATACGGACAAACAAGCTATTAAGCAGTTGGTCATAATGTTTTGGCTCACCATTGTCATTGTAACGTAAGATAAATCGCATCAAAACTTAGTAAAAAGCAGTGCGAAACAAGTTCCACGTTCCGTGTAGCAGACAACGTTAGACTATTGCGCCAATGGTGGTGCTTACCAGGTAGACAGCTCTGAGAAATTCTAGCTCGAAGTGCCCAACTCATCCACCGAAGACTCCCCGAAATGCACTGCATTAAGCACCGGCCACTAGGCTTGTATTACTTACGGAATGAAATGAGCGCAGTAAAAGTTAACCGTTGCCTCCTCCCCAATTTGCGTAGAACGGTGGCCAACGTTTTCTATCCATAGAGTTTCTTACGCATACACTTATCAGCTGAGGCTGAGCATTATCCTATTCATGAAAGAATCGACTGTGACTTTAATAAAGACCTGTCATAAAATTAATGAAGTACTTCAGAGAACCATAGTACAATCAGATCAGTGTGTTAACAGCCTCAAATTATGAGGTACATTTGGCATGTGGTAGCAACAGTGACACAGAAGTGTTTAGGTGAGAAGTACTACTACAATTTTCCATGACGACAAATAATCGATTGCGATTATGTATGGCTGTAATGACTGACTAAAATGCCCAAAAACTAACCTAACAGAGCTACGCTGAGAACTGAACTCCCTTCGGTCGAGAGACAGATTTTTATCAACTGTAGTATGTCAGAAATAGCCGTACGTTCAATGTGCGTCTACAACTACAAGAAATCTTATTTAGAATGTGGGAGGTACGGTGATTGTCTTATGTAGGAGTACAGTGTGTTGTCCACATCTGTAATTACATAAAGATAATCGTAATTTATAACGGGTGTTCCTCCGCTACGCCGGATGACTTGTTCGATCCTCTCTATCACCAAGGTATTACGTCGACGGAGCAACCGGACTACCACTCAGTCTTGCTGCTTGAAGAAGAAATGGTTCATCCGACTTCAAATGTCGGCATAACGTATGTCTATAATTTATTCAGTTACGGCTTAAACAAGGGATGATTCAGTAATCTGTCGATGGCAAATGTTGTTTGGGAGGACAGCGCCCTTGACGATATCTAGTACATTACATTAGAAGTATTACCGGTAGGGGTTATGGAGGCAAGAAACAAGGTACACTCGCACATGTTAAGGTTTGCTGCGAAGCATCAAATACGCCCACGATAATCTTGCAGGAAGAAAGGTAATAATTACAAACGTGCTGCGTCTGTTATTTGTAGTGTTTCTACGAAGTAATCACTTGTGATTGGCTATTCAAGAGGTAACGCTTCAAACACGAAAAAAGACCTATTCTTACTCGGTGCATTTCAAATGTATTGTATTTCGGAAATCAATGAAGCCAAAATCGTGGAAATCTCAGTAAGTCATCACTTTATGCGAGTGATCTTCATTAAATCACATCATAACAGTCTACAAACAGATGAAGAATGTTCGAAATTATTACAGATTTGTTCCTGTAAGTGAGTAACATAAAAATAATTGAAACTTCCTGGCAGATTAAAACTGTGTACCCGACTGAGACTCGAACTCGGGACCTTTGCCTTTCGCGGGCAAGTGCTCGACCATCTGAGCTACCGAAGCACGACTCACGCCCGGTACTCACAGCTTTACGTCTGCCAGTACCTCTTATTCTGGAAACATCCCCCAGGCTGTGGCTAAGTCATGTGTCCGCAATATCCTTTCTTTCAGGAGTGCTAGTTCTGCAAGGTTTGCAGGAGAGCTTCTGTAAAGTTTGGAAGGTAGGAGACGAGGTACTGGCAGAAGTAAAGCTGTGAGTACCGGGCGTGAGTCGTGCTTCGGTAGCTCAGATGGTCGAGCACTTGTCCGCGAAAGGCAAAGGTCCCGAGTTCGAGTCTCAGTCGGGCACACAGGAAGTTTCATATCGGCGCACACTCCGCTGCAGAGTGAAAATCTCATTCTGAAAACATCCCCCAGGCTGTGGCTAAGCCATGTCTCCGCAATATCCTTTCTTTCCGGAGTGCTAGTTCTGTAAGGTTCGCAGGAGAGCTTCTGTAAATTTTGGAAGGTAGGAGACGAGGTACTGGCAGAAGTACAGTAGTGAGTACCGGGCGTGAGTCGTGCTTCGGTAGCTCAGATGGTAGAGCACTTGCCCGCGAGAGGCAAAGTCCCGAGTTCGAGTCTCAGTCGGGCACACAGTTTTAATCTGCCAGGAAGTTTCATATCGGCGCACACTCCGCTGCAGAGTGAAAATGTCATTCTGGAAACATCCCCCAGTCTGTGGCTAAGCCATGTCTCCGCAATATCCTTTCTTTCAGGAGTGCTAGTTTTGCAAGGTTCGCAGGAGAGCTTCTGTAATGTTTGGAAGGTAGGAGACGAGGTACTGACAGAAGTAAAGCTGTGAGTACCGGGCGTGAGTCGTGCTTCGGTAGCTCAGATGGTAGAGCACTTGCCCGCGAAAGGAAAAGGTCCCGAGTTCGAGTCTCAGTCGGGCACACAATTTTAATCTGCCAGGAAGTTTCATATCGGCGCACACTCCGCTGCAGAGTGAAAATCTCATTCTGGATAAAAATAATTCATTAACTAGCGTGCTATATGAAGTATATCTTCTTCCCAGTGTTTTAAATTTTTCACTACAGCGGAAAGGTCTATTAGTGGCGTCTTGTTTATATGCCGTAATAATGTTACATAATGCTTAAACATTAGTCAGTTTTATTAGTATTTAGCATAAGTATTGCAGTGCGCACTTAGTAACATATCGGCGAAACTGAGAGTAACTGTCACTCGCAGCGGAGCATGCGAGCAGGCTTTTAATCAGAACACGCTCTGCTGGAAGTACCGTAGAGAATATCTGATAATACCAACTCCAAGAAACCATCGCTGTGCTTGATATATATTACGTTTGGGCACATAATTAAAGGGACCTCCAGAACTGCTATCATCCAATTTTAAATTTCTCGGAAAACGAAATTATTCCGCCGCTAAAGGTCTTCCCATCTTACACTGTTACATCGCATAAATGCAGACTTCCACAACTTTCCTCGGTTAAGTAAATGTTTTTCTTTTCTAGACTTGGCAGGTATTATTTTACTGACGAAGTCTTTTTCAATTATAGTAAGTTTAGTTTTTTACAGTGAGACTGCCGACACAATATAACAAAATTGAGGACGGGTTTTATGTTCATACATATACATACGCACACCAGGTGTACAAGTATGAATGCGGAATTTCCGTATAGATAGTGCTAACAGTCAATGCAGATCCCGTGAGACGGCGTCTGCAGCATCATTTGCTTCCTGTAGCGGCTGACGACGAAAGTTAGCACACAGCAACCCAAGTTCCATTTGCCTTTATCTGTTTCAAACCCGTAAATATGTTGAGTTTTGTACCTACAAACTACGATTTAAGGACAGTATTGGTTTTCTGTTATCATTTGAAGATAACTACTCCAGAATCACATTGAAAGCTTGTCGAAGCTTTCGGCGGACATGCTGTGGCGAAACATAATGTTTCGAGTGGTTCAAAAAATTAAGAAGTGATGATTTCGTCGTGAGAAACGACGAGCGCAGGAAACCACACAAAAAGTTCGAAGACAACGAATTGTAGGGCTCATTGTATGAAGACGATACTCAAACTCAACGGGAACTCGCGGAACAATTGATTATGACGCAGAAAGCCGTTTCTCTTCGGTTGAAAGCTATGGGAAACGTGCAGAAAGTGGTAAACTGGGTTCCGATGAACTAAATGAAAGACAGCAAGCAACTCCAAAAACCACTTGTAAAATGCTCCTCGCCAGATATCAAAGAAAGCCGTTTCTCCATCGAATAGTGGCAGGTGATGAAAAACGAATCCTAAGCGTCGAAAATCATGGGTGAATTCAGGTAAACCATCGACATCCACTGCAAGGCCAAATCGCTCCGCGTTTGGTGAGATCAGAATGGCGTCATCTATTATGAGCTGCTAAAACCTGGTGAAACCGTTAACACTGATCGCTACCAACAGAAAATGATCGATTTAAATAGAGCATTAGGTGAAAAACGACCGGAGTATGGAAAAAGGCAACACAAAGTCATATTGGTCGATGATAACGCCCCATCACACACAGCAAAACGGCTCAGGGAAACGATCGAAGCGTCCACTGGGAAATACTAGGGCATGCAGCTTGTTCTCCAGACTTGGCTCCGTCCGATTATCATCTATTTGCATCACTGAAACACGCTCTCGCTGAACAATGGTTCAATTCGTACCAAAATGTACGATTTTTTTTTCTTTTTCTTTGTGTGGCATTCATAGCCTGCCGGAGAGGTGGAAGAAATGTATGAGTAGCAAAGGAGATAATTTTGAATAAAATATCATCAGTTTCAAACAACAGGCATGTAATTGTTGCAACAAAATTCCGTTTTCGTTTTTTTACCCGGAACCTGGCTGAAAATGACTTAAAGTTCGTGACTCCCTCTATCGGTATGCTGGAATTAAATATGGTGTTGGCCCACTCTTAGCCTTGACGACAGCTTCCACTCTCGCAGGAATATGTTCAATCAGATGCTGGAAGGTTTCTTGGGGAATGGCATCCCACTCTTCACGGAACGCTGCACTGAGAAGAGGTATCGATGTCGGTCGGTGAGGCCTGACTCGAAGTTGGAGTTTCGAAACTTCCCAAAGATGTTCTATAGGATTCAGGTCAGGAATCTGTGCAGGCCATTCCAGTGCTGGGATGTTATTGTCGTGTAACCACTCAACCACAGGCCGTGCATTACGGACAGATGCTCGATGGTGTTGAAAGATGCAATCGCCATCCCCGAAATGCTCTTGAACAGTGGGAAGCAAGAAGGTGCTTAAAACACCAATGCAGGCCTGCGCTATCATAGTGCCACGCAAAACACTAAGGAGTGCAAGCCCCCTCCATGAAAAACACGACCACATCATAACACCATCGCCTCTGAATTTTACTTTTGGCAATACATACGCTGGCATATGACGTTCACCGGGAATTCGTCATACCCACACCCTGCCATCGGTCCGCCACATTATGTACCGTGATTCGTCACTCCACACAACGTTTTTCCACAGTCTAATCGTCCAATGTTTACGCTCCTTATACCAAGCGAGGCGTCGTTTGGCATTTACTGGCGTGATTTGTGACTTATCAGCAGCCGTTCGACCATGAAATCCAAGTTTTATCACCTCCCGTTTAATTGTCATAGCACTTTAAGTGGACCCTTATGCAGTTTGAAATTCCTGTGTGATGGTGTGGATAGATGTCTGCCTATTACACATTACGACCCTCTTCAACTGTCGGCAGTCTATGTCAGTCACCAGATGAGGCCGGCCTATACGCTTTTGTGCTGTACGTGTCCCTTCACGTTTCCACTTCACTATCACATCGGAAACAATGGACCTAGGGATCTTTAGGAGTATGGAAATCTCGCATACGGACATATGAGGCAAGTGACAGCCAATCACCAGACCACGTTCGAATTCCGTGAATTTCGCGAAGCACCCAATTCTGCTCTCTCACGATGTCTCAGGATGTGTAATGACTGAGGTCACTGATGTGGAGTACCTGGCAGTAGGTGGCAGCACAATGCACCTAATAGGAAAACGTTTCTTTTTGAGGGTGTCCGGATACTTTTGATCACATTATATATATATATATATATATATATATGTGTGTGTGTGTGTGTGTGTGTGTATAAAACATTTTACTGTTGACATTGCACACAGTGGCAGATGACGTTCACCGGACATTCAACATACCCATACGATATTTATATATATAAAGCTGCTACATGCGTTTTGTGCAGAACATCAACTTGATGTCTTCTGTCTTCTTGATTACCGAGGAATTATTTCAACCATTTTTCCTCAAATAGATGGGAAATAATTGTTATAACCGCAGGTACTAAATGAATAATGCTAAAATTCTTAGAGCAGTACGAATTAACAGTTCTGAACTGGAGCACCTAACTACCGTTCATTTCAGTACCTAAGGAGGAATTTTTTTAATATGTAAATTATCAATTAGCTAAAGCCCTCCACAGAATGACGCGAAAAATAACCGCTTTAATGGCTGACAAAAATGTGAAACATCCAAAAGATATGGACCGATGTTATTGTAACTTCGTATACGTATACACAGTCCGCGCGTGTGTGAATGATTGATGGTGAGTTGCAGTTGCCTGTTACAACTAGAACAGCCATCAGAGGGAATTAGTGTTGTCCGGATTTACTGTTGTTACGGTGTGAACCAGAACTCCGCCGACAGACATTCAGAGGTTGTTCACGGATATTTTCCTAAGTATTTTGCATAACGGACCTGCTGTCTCCAGCGGCTCATTACAGTGTAATAATATAATTACGATTTATTCAGCAGTCTCTCAACACTTTTCGATGGACCACGTCTGGTCACCACAAGGAAGAGTAGTCGAATCTGGCACCAATCGTTTGGTGAAACACCTTCACATTTCCGCCTGCCATAATGGACTCCCAGCAACATTCTGCGTCATCCCCCACCATTGATCGGAGACTATCAGCAGCTCGACTAGGTAATTACCGCCTCACGCGTAGGCTGCCGGTAACATCACAGAACACACGGTTGCATCTGGACCGATGCCGACACCGGGGTACATGGACTGCTGATGAATGGCGTCGCACTATGTTCACCAACTATACTTGGTTCTGCACTACAATGCGAGTACGGTGGCTACCTTCCAATGTTTTATAGAGGTACAGCAGTATTATTCCTGGCGTCAATGTGTCGAGAGCCAACGGGTATGAACCTCTCGTCACTTCTGATAGCGCCAGAGAATTTTATGGCACAATGCTACGACACGAACTTCCTGCGTCCTCGTGTGTTACCTCCATGCGGCATTATAGTGGTTCCATTTTTCATAGTTCACACGTGACACATGTCGCTATGTACTGCCTGCATGATGTTAAGCACGTTCGCATCCAGAAGAATCCCCAATGGTAGTACTCACGATATCGAGGACCAATTACAACGACTGCGGACTACTAGCTTGAGGAGAGGATACAGTGACTTTATGATATCTTTCCCAACCGAACCATTGGCGATGCAACGTGGTCTTGACAAGTGGTCTCATACTGCCAGGTTCTTTGTAAATTTTACTCCATCTTTTAATCACTGAATGAATATCACATACCGTCTTGGCCTGTGATACTTCATTTCGATTCCTCCTCTTCTCCTGGGCGCTTCATCTTTCTTTCTCAAAGAGTGCATGTTGTGTCAAAATTTACACCATTACGTACGGAGCATCAGTTTTATACTCAGGAAAACTTCGGTAATGGTCTTGTTAAGAAGGCTCTGCAGCAAATACATTACAAAGAGAAAGATCAATAGTAATAGCACAAAGACATTCAGCACGAGAAGGTATTATACATTGTCCGTTACTGGTTGTTCAAACGTAGAATATCCATACAGCTCCCTCGATGCTAGATTTTGTTACGAAGTACACAAGTGGTAAACAAAAACTGAAGAGCACGAGACATGTGAGAAAACTTGTCTATAGCGAAGGTATTACACTCAAAAGGCAGTCATTTAAAGCAGAGTCTTACGCGACAGAGTGGCAGAGTGGGAAAAGCTGTGTGAGGGGTGGTGGAGAGGGGGGAGTGGGGGGGGGGGGAAGGTCTAGTGGTAAAGCGTCTGCCTGGAAGTGGAGAAGTCACAGGATCTAATTACGATAAATCCACGTAAATTACAGTCTGACTTTAACACAGCCTTCGCTTCTCAATGATGTGAGAATTCACTAGGAATGGTACTTCGTACGGATTCAATATTTAATAGTAGGTTCCCTTTTTCTAGCCACAGTGGCGTCCAATTGATACGCTGCACCAAGCAGTTGAGCCACGAGAAATTACTAATAAAACTAGCTTTAACAATCTCATACCATTATTCCATTATTACTGTTTTTCTGTAGCTTCGCGCATCAGATACCACCCCATTGAAAGCCGTAAACATAACAAGATGAGGTCCAACGTAGCCCATATAGTTAACTGAATTGAAACACGTCATGAAAGACGGCGGACACTCTGGCCTCTTAATACACTTTTTAAGGGCTATCAAACCAGTCTATCTTACATTTCTAAGGTCTAAATGCAAATTAATGTCAATTTGCTACCGCATTACACTCTTACGCAAATTAGGTAATCGGATACTGTGACTTGCATGTACGCGATCGGGAGTAGGTTGCACGCACATTAGAATTCTGTTTATTTCAGGTACGAGACGTGTGGGGCTTTTGGGCTGTGAGGAGGCCCACTGTTCAGAACAGCAGGAGGTGGGGAGACACCCGGTCACTGGGAACTGTGGGAGGAGCCCCAGCCCACGGCTAACGGCCTCCTCTTTCGATGTCGCGTCTCAAGGGGCAGAGTGACGGACGCTCGTCGTTTTTACAATATTTAGGGCAGTTTTCTCGCGAAAGTCTCATGTTTTCGGGAGCAACGTCCCAGTTTGGCTCCTTGGTTTTACTATTGTTTGGAACGTTTGAGAGAAATGGTTGCCAATCTCCACGGGATAGCTGTCAGAACGATCCCACATGTCATCCCAATCACCATATTCTGTCGGCGCCTGTAGCCAGACAGCTTACCGCGTAAATCGGAGGCTGTGACAGGGTGCTCGACTGCCACGTGACCACACGTTTGCCGTCACCGTCGGGAATTGGATGGAAAGAATGGTACTGACAGCTAGGTTGGAATACGGTAGTGTGAGTCTAAACGAATTGGTTCTAAGGCCGTAACTGACGATTATCCGAGTCCTGGCACAGTCGAGCAGTCGCTCTCTGGCTGTGGGGCGGAAATGAATTGGGGATTTGTGGGTTTCTGGCCACCGCAGGAGCTCGTCACGTTCTTTTAACGCCCATCCTGCAGCGTAGCTCCATTAGCAGTTTCACTTTCCTGGCCACCCTGAAACACGCTTAGTTTGTTTTCTTTCGCGCTCGCACTTCAGTCGGTCTCCAAGGTGGAGCCCATCTCAATGCAGCAGCCGACAACGAGTAGCACCATCAGCACGCCGCCTTGCGCCGTACTGTCGGTAAAACACGTAGCTCCAGCCCGTAGAGATTCTGTTGATTTTTCAGTCGTCCAAAATTGGAATTGAGGTTTCTCAGTGGTGGAATGCACAGAACCACTTTCTCTCCTTGGGTGATATTGTGGTGCTGCGTTAGATTACCCACTTGTATACCGACATAAATTTCACCTGTTATATTTGTTTCCCCTTCTCGCAGTAGAGAGGCACAGTAGAGTCCATGCAGTGTCGTTTGCACTAGGTTCTTGCCAACACCTGTATCAAGTGGGGACCATTTACACGTTTGGTTTACACTAAAATACTGTACTGTCTTGTACATATTCATGATCAATTCTATGTTCCATTTAAGGAAAATAAACGTAATTGTAGATTTTTGGGTTGGCATTTATCTGTTTAACAGTCACACTCACCAGAAGCTCCTTTTTTTTCCCACACGCGGAGTGGCCTCGCGGTTTGAGGCGCATGTCACGGATTGCATACGTTAGTTTAAGTAGTGTGTACGTCTAGGGACCGATGACCTCAGCATTTCGATCCCGTAGGAATTCACGCACATTTGAGCATTTGAACATAATCTTTTTCAGACAGTAGTTTTGGAGGGGAACTTTGATCAACTCATTCAATGAAAAGGTTTTGTGAGAGGCCAAGCACCCCACATAGGATATGTATCCCAGCCATTATAAGATTGCGTTACTCACCCTGGCAGGTTCAGTATAAACCCACTTGCATATCAGTTAAGGATCAGTTAAGGATTTGCTGACAGCAGAAAACACGGCCAGTTTCCAGCCATATTGTGAGCTTACAGAAGTTGGGTAGTCCTTCCTAAGAAATGCTCAAACGTTTTGCATGAGCTTTCATGTGTAGATTGGAGCTGGTGCCGATGTTCCAGGGAAGTTGGACAGGCTGATTGTCAGTGTCGCATGGCAGATTTGTATCGAATAGTTGCTGTTCTTGCACTGACTGCAGCACAAATGGGACTCGTGTAGCATCTACAGTCATGTGCTGGAAGGCGTCAATCAAATAGACATAACGTCATATTGCTGAGCAGACCACCATCAGTAGTGTAGCGTAAGTCGAAGCTGGGGTGAATAATGACGCAAGTGGTGCGATCAGATCCTGCCTTGGCGTCAGCCATGGCTTCTTGCCATACCGGAATTGAGAAGATGTTATTGCTGTACATATCTGAGGTGGTCAGCGTCCATCTATCAGAATAACAACTACTACAGTGTATCAAGCCGCAGCATATAGAACAACTACGGATATCATAATGTGGGGAACAATACTTTTGGTACATTCGTATCGGTACATTTCGGGTAAGCTGGCGGCGTTTCCTTGACTTGGAATTCTCTGGAACGCCACAAGCGCGAAGGAAGGAGTGGTCGGACATTTTAAGGGGATGAGTCCGCTGAGAGACAAGAATACGCACAGTTGGGTGAGGACAATGGTGAGTGTTGATTTTGAAAGGTGACAGGTCTTCCTGTTTGGAGGTGGCTACATGGTGAGCAGCCACGTGTAAAGCTGTCGCTCCATTGCTGTTGTGGAACATTCAATGTGGTGGAGCCACGCTTTAACTCTGCCACGAAAGTACTTCCACGAAATTCACCTACTTCGGGGCTGTGTGGCAGTCATCACCATCATTTAATGAAGTCCATGGTGATCCCCTGTGAGCTATATTGCAAAATAACTGAGTGTGCCAAAGGAGGGTGAACTTGGTGTCTCTCGTGCGAGTTCGGTGGCACAATCAGTCAAACATTTATTTCATTCGAATTTCTACGTGAGCGCCAGCCGTAACTCGTGTGAATTTTGTGGGATTTGAATGTGCCCGTAACTATTGCAGCATCTACGCGGTATTTTGCCATATACAGCTTAGCATTTGCTTCAGTATGCACTGTTCGTCCAAAGGGCTTTTTTTGGCAGTTCAAGGATGGTAAAGATGAAAAATGTTTCTTTATTTTAAATGATACGTGTTTGTTTTTAAAGTTCCACCGTATGTTTTTTCTTGTTTTAGGGCTGTAAAACTTGATTGTTATTGTTCTACCCGTGTAAAACAATGGAACGATCGGTTGTGATCGGTGTAAAACGTAACGGCCACGTACAGGGCAAAATTTCTAAGCGAAACATAGGCGTTCGTCGTCGGCATAAAATGTGATTGTAATTTAACCTTTATAGTTGTAAGTCTGTTTGATAAATCTATTACATTATTTGATTTTGAAACAGCTGAGCAAAACTGAACGTACTCAGACATTTCGCTCTTTACCTATTCTGATCAACACTAAGCTGACACACAATATTTTTAGCGCAACGCAATCTGACTTTCAAAAATCCCTACAAAAGAATGGACCTGACTAACATTAACCTATACCTTTCACAAATCACTTACGTCACAAAATCTTCGTTACTCGAACTAATGCAATTCAGCGAGCGCCACTACTGCCAGCTAAATAAAAGATTCAAACTACTGAAGGCACTAACTACTGATAGGCATAGTTAGCAGATAAAGGTATTTGATAGAGAACAAACAATGTATTTACCTTAATGGTGTTCAAAAGTCATAATATATATAGCAGTTCATGACATCGATTCTTACAAATGTGCTGTTTCTGATGGACACACGTCCAGTTCATCCGCTCTAAAAAATCAGCCATCTCACTTCCCCACATCCACCACTGCTGGCGGCTCACTTCCAACTGCGCAACGCTACGCGCTGTTAACAGCCAACTGCCCAACGCTACAATAGCGAGTATTGCAACAATGCCGACCAGCCTCAGACTGGACACAGCACAGCCAGCGATTTTCATATAGAGCGCTACATGTCGTTACCAATATAAAAACCTAAACAGCCTACTTACATTTGTACTCAGTTACAGGATCTGTAAATAGATTTTAACAATACATTAGTTAATATAGTCTTTGATGTAGTTAGATGTTAAACTGTCTTATAGTGACTGCAATGAAAAAGATCAGCGAAATAACAGATATAGGTCAAACCTGGGCTCCAGGCCTCTCAACACACGATATAATAATCATACCCTAACCCGTGTAACTCCCAAAGCTGAAATCACGTTATATAACATGTATCAGCATTTAAGATATGAATTATGACGCCTTAACAGCCGACTTGTCAGACACTTGATGGCATCAAATAACGAGAGCGCCCACAGTTGATGGTAAAATCCATGAACCTGCTAGTAAATTCACTGCTCTGTACGACAGACCAGTTCCTGTACGCACAGTCCATGTAAGAAAACCCCCTGCTCCATGGCTCTCAAGAAAATGATGAACGATAGGGATGTTTCTCAAGGCAAATCCGAAACCCGAACGTTACGAAGAATACAGACAGTTACGATAATGGGCAAAACGATGTGTTTGCAATGCCAATATTAGAAACGCTCATTTCACTGTATACAGTTAAACGACTTCCAGACCCCTTGTAAGAACCTCCATAGCTTTTGTGTTGGAGAGGCAAGATCAGAAACTGCCTTTAAGAGCTTAGCCGATGAAATTAACGATTTTTTGTCTGTCCCAATCACTATAATACGGCAAAGAACTATTGCCTACAAGAATCTTCCTACTACTTGACTAACCACTACAATTTACACATAGACTGTGCGGCTGATCCCGGCGGAGGTTCGAGTCATCCCTCGAGCATGGGTGTGTGTGTTAGTCCTTAGAATAATTTAGGTTAAGTAGTGTGTAAGCTTAGGGACTGATGACCTTAGCAGTTAAGTCCCATATGATTTCACACACATTTTAACATTTGAATTTCCACATAAAACACGTAACAATAAGTACAAGAAGAACAGCAATAATGAGAATTTCTTCTGAAGCGATAGGCAGTAAAGTATTTACATATTCATGATCAAGAACGCAGCCGAAAGCTTAATATCTGTCTTAACAGACATATTCAATTTTTCTCGGGTGAATGGAACACACACCACTTCAAGGAAAAGAAGTATAGTCTGACCTAATTCTAAGAGCGAAAATCCGTAATCGCTTTGTGATTACAGATCAGTCAGTTTCCAAAACTTTTGGATATATTGCTCAACACCAAATTACTGATCACTTGTGCGCATATCAATCCTTCTTTCGTAAGAACCATGGCACAAACAATGAACTTAACAAGGTACCTGATGGCCTGAAATATGCTATGGAACTCGTGATGTCACAACGTTGACTCTACTAGGTTTCAGCAAAGCTTTTGATGCTGTCAACTTTGACATATTTCCCAGAAAAGAGCGACTGGTAAATTTCGTAGATTGTGCCCTTGGTGATTTGAAAGCTACAGAGAGCAAAGCCCTGTCTTTGGGAATGAAAAATCGTCTTGGGAACATATTGTTTCAGGAGTGCCACCAGGTTCAGTCTTAGGCCCGCTTTTGCTTTCCTTGTATGTCAATAACGTTTCATCGGTTCTGACTTCCTGTAGGTACCATTTATACGCCGACGACCTCCAGCTCCATCTGAGTGTCAGACCAGAAGATATAAATACTGTGATTGCCCAGATGAATGCTCTGTCTTCAGTGATGTTGTTGTTGCTGTGGTCTTCAGTCCTGAGACTGGTTTGATGCAGCTCTCCGTGCTACTCTATCCTGTGCAAGCTTCTTCATCTCCCAGTACCTACTGCAGCCTACATCCCTCTGAATCTGCTTAGTGTATTCACCTCTTGGTCTCCCTCTACGATTTTTACCCTCCACGCTGCCCTCCAATGCTAAATTTGTGATCCCTTGATGCCTCAGAACATGTCCTACCAACCAATCCCTTCTTCTGGTCAAGTTGTGCCAAAAACTCCTCTATTCAGTAGCTCCTCATTAGTTATGTGATCTAACTATCCAATCTTCAGCGTTCTTCTGTAGCACCACATTCCGAAAGCTTCTATTCTCTTCTTGTCCAAACTAGATATCGTCTATGTTTCACTTCCATACATGGCTACACTCCATACAAATACTTTCAGAAACGACTTCCTGACACTTAAATCTATACTCGATGTTAACAAATTTCTCTTCCTCAGAAACGCTTTCCTTGCCATTGCCAGTCTACATTTTATATCCTCTCTACTTCGACCATCATCAGTTATTTTGCTCCACAAATAGCAAAACTCCTTTACTACTTTAAGTGTCTCATTTTCTAATCTAATTCCCGCAGCATCACCAGACGTAATTTGACTACATTCCGTTATCCTCGTTTTGTTGATGTTCATCTTATATCCTCCTTTCAAGACACTGTCCATTCCGTTCAACTACTCTTCCAAGTCCTTTGCTGTCTCTGACAGAATTACAATGTCATCGGCAAACCTTAAAATTTTTATTTCTTCTCCATGGATTTTAGTACCTACTCCGAATTTTTCTTTTGTTTCCTTTACTGCTTGGTCAATATACAGATTGAACAACATAGGGGAGAGGCTACAACCCTGCGTCACTCCCTTCCCAATCACTGCTTCCCTTTCATGTCCCTCGACTCTTATAACTGCCATCTGGTTTCTGGACAAATTGTAAATAGCCTTTCGCTCCCTGTATTTTACCCCTGCCGCCTTCAGAATTTGGAATATAATATTCCAGTCAACATTGTCAAAAGCTTTCTCTAAGTCTACAAATGCTAGAAACGTAGGTTTGCCTTTTCTTAATCTAGCTTCTAAAATATGTCGTAGGGTCAGTATTGCCTCACGTGTTCCTATATTTCTACGGAATCCAAACTGATCTTCCCCAAGGTCACCGTCTACCAGTTTCTCCATTCGTCTGTAAAGAATTCGCGTTAGTATTTTGCAGCCGTGACTTATTAAACTGATAGTTCGGTAATTTTCACATCTGGAAACGCCTACTTTCTTTGGAATTGGAATTATTATATTCTTTCTTCAGTGATAAGATGAGCAAAAAACCTGGAGCGTAAACTAAAAGGAAGAAAGTAGCAACTAATCTTAGTATCCCATCACAAATTGACAAGCTGAGGATTCCGCGATCAGTTGCCTCCTATTCAATATGACGGCATCCGAATACCATATCAGAAAGCAGAGAAGAACTCTTGTACAATTTTGAATGAGCATCTAAATTGGATAGAGCTTATTGTCGCCGTATGCCGGAAGACTTCCGCTTGCCTCTATGTCCTCAAAAGTTTTGGAATGTATTTCCGCAGGACATGAAACTCCTACTATCTCTAGTTCTACTGATCATTCACTACTCAACATTTCACAGGTCGTGAAAATACCAGACGGTTAGACCTAACCATGAATGCTTGTACGCGTTACATACGTAACATTCGACGATATGAACATGTCTGCTTCATACACCCAGTTAGGATGGTTGTAGCCAGCCAAGTCACGTGACTACCACACGCTATGTCTACTTCACCGGCTACTCAGTGCGCAAGCACCCCCAGTATCTCACCTGAGGGATTAAACATCTTTTGTGCCATCATAATACGAACACTTGAGCTCACCTATTTATTATCCTTGCTGTGCCGATTCATAAAACACAAACACTGGCACACTTCTTCGCTGTTCCCGCTGTCCGTCTCTGGACAAGTTGCCCTGCACTCTTCGCTCAGCTCGATGTCCTGCTACTTTTAAGAACAAGGTGAAGAAATTTCTCCTATCACTCTCATAGCACCTTCCAGAAGTTAACGTACACGGCCGATTTTCCGTGAGTCAAAAAGCGAAGTTACTGCACCTATCCCTCCCAGTTACGCCTCTTTCTCTTTTCCTTTCTCTGTGAGTCACACCACCTTCTCTTTCCTCATATCCTTTTACGGTGCGTTACCACGTTCATCTTTTCCTACCTTGTCCATTCCTTTTTCCATGCCCACTGCTGCTAGAACTGGTATTTTAAAATCTATCTCATTGTAATCTCTAATTATTGTTTTATTTATTGAGTACGAATATAAACTGTATGTATTTTTTCCTTACGTGTACTATTCAATTTTTATTTTTCTAAATTTAGTGTAGCATGGTTACTGTAACATGTATGTACGCTATGCAAAATAAGTGCAACCCATGGGTAGGTGTGAGAGAGCACTTGATGGCTCACCTGAGTGCCCTAAACTTGACAGGTTAAATAAATAAGTGAATCATTCGCATGTTTCTCAAAAATTAGTGGCATTTTCTAATTAGGTCTTCGGTAGCCTATAATCATTCTGAGCCCAAAATAATCTTTTATTAGCACCTGTAATGCATTCTGTTAACGGCAAATTCTGATGCAATTATTGATGTTTCTCTTCCCTTAAATAATTTTGATGATAAATTTTATGCTTAAATAACTGTGGTTTTAAGAAATTTTGGTGTTAAGCTGATGATGTAATTAGTGGCGCTTTAAGTATTGATCTGAATGTTACCAAATAAGATCTTTTACTGGCGTCTTTTTTATTTGTATGGCATTTGATGTGTGATAGGCAGTCTGATAATTTGCATTTGCTTAACTGGATAATTAAAGATGCTCACCCTACGAGCGTGTGCCTTATGCAGATTGTTCGTGTTAAAGTTATGAAATTTTGATTAAGAGCTTTTTCAGCACAACAGCTCCCACGCACAAGTCCCTCCTGTTAATCATCAATTCATCCAGTTTCAGTACTCAGAACGTTCACCAGATCTGTACCCAGCTGAGAACGTTTGCCACATAATGACGTGATATTTGTTGCTGGCGGTATTACTGTTAACCTATAGTGAACAAGTACGTCGAAATGTAAAACTAGGGTGCAACATTACCCAGCAACATGAATGAGACATTTAATCGTCCCTACGCACGTTTGCGGGACTCCATTGTGACTATAAGACGCTCTACGAGAATCTGAAATACTTGTGTGCTACAAACCGTCCATTTGTTTATGACCGAGTTATTGAGATCACACACTGTCCAATGTTTATAATATGGGAACAAAATTTGATTCATTTGGGCCAAAACACCACAATATTAGTTTTCATTTTTTTAAATAACGGAAGTAAATTCCCACTTTAGCATTTCTCCTCTACCCTTACGTGGACTATAAGGTTTCGATCTGTACTGCCATACGACATCACCAACATGTATGGAGCTACGGAAATGAAAGGAAAATTTGGGTTTATCGTCCCCTGAGGAAGAGGTTATTAAAGGCAGAGCACAGGCTAGGATTGGAGAAGGAAAGTGGTTGTGCACTTGCACAAAAACTTCCTGGAAATTGTTTTTAGTGATTTAGGGAAATCATAGAAAAAATGCAAGTGAACGGTCGGATGGAGATCTGAACCACCGTCCTTCTAAAAGCGAGTCTAATTCATTATGCTGTCTGCATACGGATCTTTCTTTTGAACCTCAACGTTGGGCACGCCAAGTTCAACGAACTGCTGAACGTTCGGAAACGAGGCGGCTTCTGCATACGGTTCGTGTGCCTCAACGTGTCATATGCTATCGCAGAGGACTCCAGCGGCAGGTGTTGGAATTTTCAGCATCTATTAGAAAATACGAAGGCTTGTGAGAAGTGTTTCGATCTAGTGAGACTCGAGTCACCAACACATCAGCTGTTTACTTACAATTCTTCTTCATTGCTCATTACGCTACACCGACCATACATTGTACGTGACCATACTTCCAATCTTACCGTCTTCTGAAAGCTTTAGAAATAGATATGTTACTATCTAACATTTCACTATTGCAGACTGTACCAACAACAATGCCTTTTGATGCATTTAATGTGCCGTTGCCTTTCGTAATATTCAAGTTACAATAGTTCTTTAACCACCACTACGACGTTTACCGTCATTTTATTACAATTTATGCAATTAATGACAGGTTTTAGACAGAATCTCCATTTTCTGGTGCTTAGAAACCGTAAATATTTATATACATATGGGTTTCAATTGAAAGCAAACATGGTGTCTCACGGACCTGCGCTGAAGAAAGATGGTGTCATGTGAGGAAGGGGCTTTCTTCCATCTCATTGATCTACGTCCAGATGCAAGTTCAGAACATTTGACATACTAGATATTGCTCTGCACATTCTGAAAGACTTCCCGAAAATCTCCCCAACGTACTTTTCCACACCATGTCGTCGAAAGCGCGGCACGCTCAACTTTCAACGTTTGAATGCACGGTCCGTGCGCCGACGGCTTTAGCACTGCAATACCACGCTAGGTGCATTGCGCTGCCCAGATAAGACCATAATTAAGAATCAGGTTAACGACTTCATCATGTAGTTTGAACAGAGGGCGTCAAAATTCCTGAACAACTAATGTTCTCTGTTTACGAACTACAGCAGACGAGTGCTTCTTTCTGCTATATCTTGGACCAAAACCGTGTTACACTTTGTGATCTACACAGATTACATTAATATAAGTAACGCCCTGACAGTAAAAACACTTATTTTCAACTATAGCCTCTGTTATGTCGAATCGATGTACGCCACTCTTGTGCAACTCACTCGATATCTGTGGCAGATACCCCACTTTAGAGACGGGCCTCAATCTTCCTGAAACTTCACAGAGTATTTGACTCTCAAATAGAACTCATTTATGTCATTGACATCCGTTCCTGGGATTCATTTTAGTTGCTAAAACGATTTCTAAAGATTTTTTACTACTATCAAACATGTACAGTTATATGTAACTTGTGTATCACGTCATACATATTGAGTAACAGATGACAGAAACACATCATAGACAAGAGTTATTTACGTTGCATAACCAAATAGATGCTTCATCTGCATGTCGAAATAATAGCAGTATTTCCGTGGAAATCCGCGCGTTATTTCCATTGGCGAAAAACAACATCTATTATTTTCTGCGTATTAAAGTATTTATTTAAAAACTGCCAACTTCGTGATACAGTCATAATTCCCCTTAATTTAAAAACGAATTTTAGTAGCAGCTCATGTTATTATAAATGCTTAAAGCAATTACACTCAACAATACAGAAAAAGGATTAATGCGTGTCTGATACAAATCAAGCTGACACGTATACAAATATATATTGTTCGGAAAAACAGCAACCACCGAATTCCTCTTGCCGCAGTAACATACAACATTATGTAACAAGACAAAACGATTCTAAAAAAAGGCACATCAGCTTTGGACAGATTTAAAATTAAATTCATGAGGTATAAAATTACCTGACAAACCTGACAGTGATAAATTCTGTGATGGATCTCGGAAATGAGACTCTCGTACGGAAGATCTTTCATTACACGCAACAAACGACAAAGTTCATAAATATTTATGGTTGTGTAATATACAGTGTCGCAACGATTGGGACGAAACACAGTCGATAGGAAACCTAAAAAGTGTCGTGTGTATCGATGTTACAGACGAATGATTAGATCAAGTGATTTATAGATGTGAAATAAGAATCTGCTTACTGTCTTTTACGTGTTACTGTTTCCCTCAAGAAACCTTAATAGTTATATTGGGAAGCGATATGAAATGTATACAAGGAGGTGTTGCTCATTCTCTTTACTGTCATATACCTCTGCTGCTATGAACACTCTTGTTTATAATAATGGGTCCGTGACTATTAAAACCGCATGTAGTTTCGTTTTCCTCAATTTTCTCGAACTATACTTCGATATTTTGTTCTCTGCTCCGAAAACCTCTAGTGGAAAAGGCAATCACTGACTTGCCGTGGTAACGGCTGCAAATTTTTCAGCTTGAATAACGACAGAATAATGGTGCCCAACTGCCTGATCTAATGATTTATTACTCAAAGATACTAAACATGGCACTACGTTCTGAAGACTATCCTCACGTACCTCGACTCATGCCGTAAGTATTTTCCCCGTGTTACTTTAGATTCTACAACCATCCCAAGTACAGTACCTCACTAAGTTTTCGAATAAATTTACTAACTCGTCGCAGTTAGTGTTCATAATTGCCGTCCGGGGTGGCCGAGCGGTTCTAGGCGCTACAGTCCGGCACCGCGAGACCGCTACGGTCGCAGGTTCGAATCCGTCCTCGGGCATGGATGTGTGTGATGTCTTTAGGTTAGTTAGGTTTAAGTAGTTCTAAGTTCTAGGACACTGATGACCTCATAAGTTAAGTCCCATAGTGCTCAGAGCCATTTGTTCATAATCATTTAAACTATTATAAAAGACTTCTCATTTGCCTTTGAATGTAAAAGTTGTAATGAAACAATGTAAATGATGGGATTGAAGTCAAAAATTTAGACGAAGGTAGCAGCATAATTGTGTGATTTGTTTCGTTTTAACGATGTCTGCAGCCTCGAGCTCAGTTAATGTAGATCCTTACAGTTAAGAGACCCAACATACACTACTGCCATTAAAATTGCTACACCACGAAGATGACGTGCTACAGACACTAAATTTAACCGACAGGAAGAAGATGCTGTGATATGCAAATGATTAGCTTTTCAGAGCAATCACACTAAGTTGGCGCCGTTGGCGACACCTACAACGTGCTGACATGAGGAAAGTTTACAACCGATTTCTCATACACATACACCAGTTGACCGGCGTTGTCTGGTGAAACGTTGTTGTGATGCCTCGTGTAAGGAGGAGAAATGCGTACCATCACGTTTCCGACTTTGATAAATGTCGGATTGTAGCCCATCGCGATTGCGGTTAATCGTATCGCGACATTTCTGCTCGCATTGGTCGAGATCCAATGACTGTTAGCAGAATATGGAATCGGTGTGTTCAGGAGGGTAATACGGAACGACGTGCTGGATCCCAAAGGCCTCGTATCACTAGCAGTCGAGATGACAGGCATCTTATCCGCATGGCTGTAACGGATCGTGCAGCCACATCTTGAGCCGTGTGTCAACAGATGGGGACGTTTGCAAGACAACAACTATCTGCACGAACAGTTCGACGATGTTTGCAGCAGCAACGACTATCAGCTCGAAGACCATGGCTGCGATTACCCTTGACGCTGCATCACAGACAGGAGTGCCTGCGATGGTGTACTCGAAGACGAACCTGGGTGCACGAATGGCAAAACGTCATTTTTCGGATGAATCCAGGTTCTGTTTACAGCATCATGATGGTCGCATCCGTGTTTGGCGACATCGCGGTGAACGCACATTGGAAACGTGTATTCGTCATCGCCATACTGGCGAATCACCCGGCGTGATGGTATGGGGTGCCATTGGTTTTACACGTCTCGGTAACCTCTTGTTCGCATTGACGGCACTTTGAACTGTGGACGTTATATTTCAGATGTGTTACGACCCGTGGCTCTACCCTTCATTCGATCCCTGCGAAACCTTACACTTCAGTAGGATAATGCACGACCGCATGTTGCAGGTCCTGTACGGGCCTTTCTGGATACAGAAAATGTTCGACTGCTGCCCTGGTCAGCACATTCTCCAGATTTCCCACCAATTGAAAATATCTGGTCAATGGTGGCCGAGCAACTGGCTCGTCACAATACGTCAGTCACTACTCTTGATGAACTGTAGTATCGTGTTGAAGCTGCATGGGCAGCTGTACCTGTACACGCCATCCAAGCTCTGTTAGACTCAATGCTCAGGCGTATCAAGGCCGTTATTACGGCCATAGGTGGTTGATCTGGGTACTGATTTCTGAGGATCTATGCACCCAAATTGCGTGAAAAGGTAATCACATGTCATTTCTAGTATACTATATTTGCCAATGAATACCCGTTTCTCATCTGCGTTTCTTCTTGATGTAGCAATTTTAATGGCCATTGGTGTATATTTACGACGAAGACATGTACACATTTAAAAATATTTTCGATTCTGGCCTTTCCTAAAGCACAGTTATCGTACTTGATGGTCATATGGCTGAAATTACATAACGCAAATAAATAAATTTTATAGACAAAAACGTCTAAGATGTCTTTTAAAAAAATTTCAAATAATTTTTTATTCCCCTTACCATATCTGCGACTTCATTGTGGTGGTGAATGGAGCGAATCGACGATATGAACGAGACTTGTTTCTTTCCCATTTACCGGATTCTGCGTCTTTTCATTAAAACTCTGTTGTCTTCATCGCTGAGGCATTAAAATCAAAATTATTTGAACTATTTGCAATTAGAAAGAAACACTTTTCCATAAAATTTGTGGGCAGTTCTAAAACAAATAAATAAAATTAAATGAAGAATATTCACAGATCACGTTTCTGAGTATAATGACGACCTCCTTGTAGGTAATCGTCCTGCTGTGTACACGGTTACGCAGTTGTGTAATCTGTTACAATTCAGAACCTTATTTAACTGTGACCACACATCTCTCAGTACAAACTAAACTTCATATAGACCTGTAGTCAGCGGCGCCTGTGCTGCCGCATTTTCCATTAGTCTCGTGTATGATTAGTTACATAATAATGCTTAAAGTTAAGAAATAAAATAATTATACTCATAGCAATGGGCAGTGCGAAAGACTTTTGTGTCAGCACCATTAAACTCGCATGGAGTCACAGTATGGCCTGTTGCAGACCATGATCTTACCTGAGCATGTCGCAGCAGAAAGAACAAGGGAAGTTTCGAAAAAACATTCATGTTCATACTAGGTTTACTAATAACTTTCTTTATTAAAAATCGCTCCTTTTACAGAATAAGGAAGTGTACACCGAAGCCCATTTATCAGCATCGGAATTAAAACTAAGTACAAAATAAATACAGCAGATTACAGGACACATAAAAGAATGATGCAAACAATCAAACTGACTTGCTGATGAATGAGGGGGGGGGATTAGAATTTAGTATGGTCGTAGATGGCAACAGATTGCATTGATATCCCAGCCCACGTCAGCATACGACTCATTCACAAAGATCCATTTTTAATCACCACGCTAAGTAGAAAACAAGATTCCAGTTCGTGAGTGCGACGTCGGAAATATACGTTCTTCCTACATGATTGCAGTAGATTAAATTTTTCACAGCGTTTCTGAAGCCAGCTTCATGTGGCGATATTACTAAACAGATTTGCGGGAGCGTAGTGTGAGCACTGCAACCAACGACCACGTGGTCGTACACACACACACACACACACACACACACACACACACACACACACACACACACACATAATAAAACTGCAAGGACCGATTCCTGGCTGGAAATGGGGGAGAAAGGTCCTATGACATTTGACGAATGAAAGTTCCTTTGACCACGTGCAGTGTGTTTCTTGCGAGTTGCAGGCTGTGTGATTGACACAGTGTACTGAAAGCAACAGAATGGTTCGGTATTCATGTCGGAGACAAGTCGAGATGGTGTCCGGGCACTGCCACGCAGATGGAAACAATCAAGAGGCAGCACGGTCCTCCAGACCTATTGTACCCAGAGTCCTCCGCCGCCACCCTGCACGTTCATCTGTCCGAAACGACTCCTGATCACACAAACGCATAAAAAAGGCTTGAAATGTTGTGTGATGTGGGTTTTGTCTGTGAGGGAACTTGTTTTGGTATAGCCACGCTGCCACTTGACCGTTTTCATCCGCATGGCCGTACACAAACACCGCCTCGGCTTGTTCCTGACGCCAATACTGGACGATTATGCTACTTACACTACACTGCAGCAATCACACAGCCTGCAACACAGAAGGAACACACGAAACGTGGTCAGAGAAACTTCCTTTCGTCAGAGCCATTTACCGCGTCAACGATAAGTTTCCGGACACATGTTCATTGGATCTTTTTACCTTTGTCTCTGCAGCTTGTCGGTTTTATTAATATTCACCCCGCATGAAAAGTTGTTGGCAAACAGGAAAATTGAATTTATGACTTATTGACACATGATTAGAATACTGCTAAAGAATGTGAATTTGCAGTAAAATACAGAGAGAGGATTGAAGGCGAGATAGGCAGAGGGATGAGAGGAAATGGATATAGCAAATAGGATGGAGGAGATGGAGAGAGACGGGGCGGGGGAAAGGAAAGTGAACAGAGAAAGGGGGAGGAGGTGATGGGCAAACGGTTCAAATGGCTCTGAGCACTATGGGACTTAACATCTGAGGTCATCAGTCCCCTAGAACTTAGAACTACTTAAACCTAACTAACCTAAGGACATCACACACATCCATGCCCGAGGCTGGATTCGAACATGCGTCCGTAGCAGCAGCGCGGTTCCGAACCGAATGCCTAGAACCGCTCGGCCACAGCGGCCGGCGGTGATGGATAGAGAGAGGGGATAGGGAGGAGGAGATGGACAAAGAAAGTGGGAGGGGGATATCGACGGAGACAGGGGAGAGAAGAAAATTAGGACGCATATAATATTCCTATGCGTATTATTAGAAACGCGAGCTTTCTCTTTTCCTTGTTTTCCATTTAAGAAGATCGAGCCACAGTAAAGCGTGGCCGGTTACAGCTAGTCGAAGAGAAAAGGAGGTTCATTTCTGCACTTGCTATAAACGAGTACCTTTATGCTGGTTGAACATACCTGTGCTCTCAGCAGTAATGATACAAGAGCGATCGTATATCCATTAAAGTCTCAAAGGCCTCCAGAGAAAACTACTAACTTATTCCTGCGAATGAGTAAGTGGCGCACTACATTTATGTGGCTTGCCGGCCGCGGTGGTCTCGCGGTTCTAGGCGCGCAGTCCGGAACCGTGCGACTGCTACGGTCGCAGGTTCGAATCCTGCCTCGGGCATGGATGTGTGTGATGTCCTTAGGTTAGTTAGGTTTAAGTAGTTCTGAGTTCTAGGGGACTGATGACCACAGCAGTTGAGTCCCATAGTGCTCAGAGCCATTTGAACCATTTATGTGGCTTCTTTGTCATCCGTGCTCAATTGAAAGTGTCTGTGATCAGACTGTACAACCTAACCCGATCCAGCCTAAACTATCATGAAGCGACTAACATCATTCTTATATCATACGATAGTTCGGACATGGTCTACGACCCTTTGAATTAGGTAGCATTTGTTCGTGCTATCTCCGCGTCCATGTTAGTGCATATGTTGAGAATGAAAGACAGCATGTGCAGCTGTGAATTATGGTCTGTGCCTTCTATGCTCTATATTTAAGATCTCTTATCGAACTCAGTAACTTTAATCTGCATACACAGCGTATAAGATTTGATCTACTATCGCATTAATCGAATTTGAGATCTTTCACAAAGTTCTTGTTCAGCTGCATACAAATATTACCTTTAAATAGTTTGAATAACAATATAGTTACATTTGCTATACAGAGGTTTAGATACTGCTTTACCTCCTGTTGTATAAATAGTTTCAGAATTCCAGTCTGAGTGAACGAAACTTGTAAAAGTGAAAAAGGAGAGAAATGAAGATGGACATTGTTCGCAAGGCGCTCAGTGATGACGCTCTTACCATAACACATCTGTTCATCTTTCTATACTAATTAACAGTTCAAAATTCTAAGGACATTTTCCACTAACGGCACGAATGTACACTATGTGATCAAAAGTATCCGGACACCCTCAAAAATATACGTTTTTAATATTAGGTGCATTGTGCTGTCAGTTACTGCCAGGTACTCCATATCAGCGACCTCAGTAGTCATTAAACATCGTGAGAGAGCTGAATGGGGCTCACCGCGGAACATAGGGATTTCGAACGTGGGCAAGTGATGTCGTGTCACTTGTGTCATACGTCTGTACGCAAGATTTCCACACTCCTAATCCCTAGGTCCACAGTTTCTGATGTGATAGTGAAGTGGAAACGTGAAGGGACACGTACAGCACAAAAGCGTACAGGTCGACCTCGTCTGTTGACTGACAGAGACCGCCGACAGTTGAAGAGGGTCGTAATGTATAATAGGCAGACATACATTCAGGCCATCACGCAGGAATTCCAAACTGCATCAGGATCCACAGCAAGTACTATGAAAGTTCAGCGGGAGGTGAGAAAACTTGGGCTTCATGGTCGAGCGGTTGCTGATAAGCCACACATCACGCCGGTAAATGCCAAACGACACCTCGCTTGGTGTAAGGAGCGTGAACATTGGACAATTGAACAGTGTAGAAACGTTGTCTGGAGAGACGAATCACGGTACACAATGTGGCGATCCGATGGCAGGGTGTGAGCGTGGCGAAAGCCCGATGAACGTCATCTGGCTGCGTGTGTAGTGCCAACAGTAAGATTCGGAGCCTGTGGTGTTATGGTGTGGTCGTGTTTTTCATGGAGGGCGTTTGTACTCCTTGTTGTTTTAAGTGACACTATCAAGGCACAGGCCTACATTGTGTTTTAAGCACTTTCTTGCTTCCCGCTGTTGAAGAGCAATTTGGGGATGGCGATTGCATCTTTCAACACGATCGAGTACCTATTCATAATGCACGGCCTGTGGCCGAGTGGTTACACAAAAATAACATCCTTGTAATGGACTGGCCTGCATTGAGTCCTGACCTAAATCCTATAGAACCTTTAGGATGTTTCGGGATGCCGACTTCGTGCCTGGCCTCACCGACCGACATCGATAACTCTCCTTATTGCAGCACTCCTTGAATAACGGGCTGCCATTCCCCAAGAAACCTTCCAGCACCTCATTGAACGCATGCCTACGAGAGTGGAAGCTGCCATCAAGACTAAGAGTGGGCAAACACCATATTGAATTCCAGCATTACCAATGCAGGGTCCCATGAACTTGTAAGTCATTTTCAGCAAGGTGTCCTGGTAGAAGTACGAAAACAACAACAGGTAATACAATTAAATCACAGTTCCGTTATATGTGATCACAATTAAGTGGATAAAATTGAAAGTTAAAACATCCTTATTCAAGGATCAGAAAGCGTTTTTAAGCATACAGATAGTCTTATGTTATGTGCTGCTCCCCTGAATACTACAATTTCTTTCCTAATGATTTAGATTACATGATACATCTTTGGGGGGGGGGGGGGACACAGATGGTTAAATGTGTATCGAGTTACCGCTTGACAGACTCCAAATGGTATCAAATTCAGAGGATTTTAGTTTTCTTCTCGGACAATAGAGATCTTTCATCACGAAGTGTGGGAGGGGCGGGGGGAGGGGCGGTGTTACACGTTTAGATGAACTCTTGAGTGCGGGTAATCGTGACTGCACGTGGCGCATAAGTGACATGGTTACGGTGTTTGTTGATGGGTGAGCAAGAAGGAAGAAAATGAACCCACTGCAGGTGAGTCTTCTACAGTCAGACAACAGCATGGACGTCACCAAACTTACCGTCCCCGTAACATCTACTGAGAGAGTTGGAGTTTAATCAAGGACCTTTGCGCAAAATCTGGGGATCAGAAACCTCACAACGTATCCTCGACCTCCCAGCCAATGTATTTCTCCATCGCATTTGAACCAGTTATCTCCGGGTGGAACAACCTTTTAGGGGCTCAAGCTACGAAGTCGATTGTTGATCGAGATGCTGAAATTTTGGACTCTTCTTGGATATGAATTTGCCTCAAATACTTGTTCAGGCATTGTATTTAGTCTGATGTGTGTGAGTGAGATGAGTTAATTTTTGCATGGAAAGGCAGAATCAGTTTAATCTAGGGCTTTCGCACCTATAGTGGTAGGTTCAGCCGAAAAACGCAGAGGTTTAGCATTGCCGTAGGTTCAAATGGTTCAAATGGTTCAAATGGCTCTGAGTACTATGGGACTTAAGTTCTAAGGTCATCAGTCCCCTAGAACTTAGAACTACTTAAATCTAACTAACCTAAGGACATCACACACATCCATGCCCGAGGCAGGATTCGAACCTGCGACCGTAGCGGTAGCGCGATTCCAGACTGTAGTGCCTAGAACCGCTCGGCCACCTCGGCCGGCTTGTCGTAGGTCAGATGCCTGAGCGGGAACACAGATTGGTAGGAAAGACAATGGTCGTGGATGGCTGACTCCTCACGGCTGAAAAGTCGAAGGCGCACTATGCACATCCGGTACCTCACTCGGCTGCTGGGACAGGTAAGAGTAAGTGTCCTCCGGACACACTGTAAATGTAGGTGTTGTACTTAATCTGCAGCATTTTTCGACTTCTCGAGAAAATTGTTAGTTATGGTGGAAGACGTTTCGGAGTGGATTTAATATTTTTGTGCTTTTGGTAGGTGTATGCGTGAGTTGCCAAGCATATGTGATGCAGTAAAAAGAAACTTTATTCTTCTAGGCACCTATTCAGGTGAAGTAGCTTTCAATGTGTAACGTAAATTCACAGAACACAATTGCGAGAAGCACGGTGCGGAGTTTCGTACTTTTCATGAGATTTTGGAACTTAGAAGCAGATGCCTCTGTTCAGCTAACATGCCACGTTGACAATGGTTTGTCTTCCAGTAAATACTTGCACCTTCCGTGCAAAAGTGATGTCTATTAAAGTTTCCTAATTTGAACTCATTTTTCTTTCAGAAACAGATGGGTTTTCTTTGTGTGAATCACGATGTGTTCGCCCAAGTGTTTCTGAGTGTTAAGTAAGTTGCAGTATTCTGTAATCGTCGAAGAGATCTCACTGGCACAGCAGAATGAAGGCTTACATGGTTTCATAATTTTACATCGTTTTGGAAAGGTGCAAATTAACTGATTTTCGCCGTTTTGGTACTTGACTAAATCGATTTCATTGCTTCATTTGAGAATTAAATTTTCCGCGTTAGCTGTTAAAATAATACACACATCAAAGAAAGTTTTGCATCACCCCGTTTCCCAGAACCTGAAGATTGACACAGAATGTTTGTATTTTATCACAGACACAGTCCCGTTGACTGCTCATAGATGTCACTAATCTCGCCCAAATATGTAAAGAACCACGCATGAGCAGCACCTATTAGACGGAGGGGTCCGACAGCCGATCAGTTCCAGTTATTCCACCAGGAAGAAAGTACACGGCTCTTGTTGCCTGTAGTTCAACCATGCCTAGACTGTCAATACCGAGATTCGATCGCGTCCGCATTGTTACTTTGTGCCAGGAAGTACTCTCAACAAGGAGATTGTCCAGGAGTCTCGGAGTGAACCAAAGCGATGTTGTTCGGACATGGAGGAGATACAGAGAGACAGGAACTGTCGATGACATGCCTCGCTCAGGCCGCCCAAGGGCTACTACTGCAGTGGATGGCCACTACCGACGGATTGTGGCTCGGAGGAACCCTGACAGCAACGCCACCATGTTGAATAATGCAGCTACAGTACGTCGTGTTACGACTCAAACTGTGCGCAATAGGGTGCATTTTACGCTACTTCACTCCCGGAGTCCAAGGCGAGGTCCATCTTTGCAACCACGACACCATGCAGCGCGGTACAGACGGGCCCAACATCATGCCGAATGGACCGCTCAGGATTGGCATCACGTTCTCTTCGCCCATGCGTGTGGCATATGCCTCGAACCAGACATCGACGGATACGTGTTTGGAGGCTACCCTGTCAGGCTGAACGCCTTACACACCCTGACCAGCGAATGCAGCAAGGTGGAGGTTCCCTGCTGTTTTGGGGTGGCATAATGCGGGGTTGACGTATGCCGCTGGTGGTCATGGAAGACGCCGTAACGACGTAAACGCTTCTATGGTGCGTATATGTTTCTATCTTGACGGTGAACGATGGGATTTGGCTGTAAGGGCTCACGTGCTGCGGCATAACTGTTTAAAAATATTATTACCTGAAGGCGAAACTAATAGTGATGTTTTGAGAAAAGTATTATTACAGGCAGTGCGTAAGATTTTGTTCGCAATGTGGAAATTTGGCTTCGATGGCCCGACCTTTAAAATGATGTGTTCCTTTCATTAGTTTTATAGTGAACACTTACACTTTCGGCTTTCATAGGATATTTGTATACTGTACTGCATTTCAGTTGAATTTGGTCAAGGAAAAGATAGAGGTTATTTATAGTACAGTGGCATGCTTGAAAAAATGGCTCTGAGCATTATGGGACTTAACTGCTTCAAAATGGTTCAAATGGCTCTGAGCACTATGGGACTTAACATCTGAGGTCATCAGTCCCCTAGAACTTAGAACTGCCTAAACCTAACTAACCTAAGGACATGACACACATCCATGCCCGAGGCAGGATTCGAACCTGCGACCGTAGCGGTCTCGCGGTTCCAGACTGTAGCGCCTAGAACCGCTCGGCCACTCTGGCGGGCGGGACTTAACTGCTGTGGTCATCAGTCCCCTAGAACATAGAATTACTTAAACCTAACTAACCTAAGGACACAACACACATCCATGCCCGAGGCAGGATTCGAACCTGCGACCGTAGCGGTCGCGCGGTTCCAGACTGTAGCGCCCAGAACCGCTCTGCCAGTCCGGCCGGCGGCATGCTTGACTACATGTTGTTCGGCGCACATTTAAATTCAATTCCCTATCGTTCACTTCATTCATATTCGTGAAACACAACAATTCGCTTTCCTTTTACTTCAGGTTATGGAATTCGATCTTCCCCCATGAACCATGGACCTTGCCGTTGGTGGGGAGGCTTGCGTGCCTCAGCGATACAGATGGCCGTACCGTAGGTGCAACCACGACGGAGGGGTATCTGTTGAGAGGCCAGACAAACATGTGGTTCCTGAAGAGGGGCAGCAGCCTTTTCAGTAGTTGCAGGGGCAACAGTCTGGATGATTGACTGATCTGGCCTTGTAACATTAACCAAAACGGCCTTGCTGTGCTGGTACTGAAGAGTTCGACAGAGCACTGAAAGACTTGAGTCGAAACAAGGCCCCGGGAGTAGACAACATTCCATTAGAACTACTGATGGCCTCTACCATCTGGTGAGCAAGATGTATGAGACAGGCGAAATACCCACAGACTTCAAGAAGAATATAATAATTCCAATACCAAAGAAAGCAGGTGTTGACAGATGTGAAAATTACCGAACTATCAGTTTAATAAGTCACAGCTGCAAAATACTAACGCGAGTTCTTTACAGACGAATGGAAAAACTGGTAGAAGCGGACCTCGGGGAAGATCAGTTTGGATTCCGTAGAAATGTTGGAACACGTGAGGCAATACTAACCTTACGACTTATCTTAGAAGAAAGATTAAGAAAAGGCAAACCTACGTTTCTAGCATTTGTAGACTTAGAGAAAGCTTTTGACAACGTTAACTGGAATACTCTCTTTCAAATTCTGAAGATGGCAGGGGTAAAATACAGGGAGCGAAAGGCTATTTACAATTTGTACAGAAACCAGATGGCAGTTATAAGAGTCGAGGGGCATGAAAGGGAAGCAGTGGTTGGGAAAGGAGTGAGACAGGGTTGTAGCCTCTCCCCGATGTTATTCAATCTGTATATTGAGCAAGCAGTAAAGGAAACAAAAGAAAAATTAGGAGTAGGTATTAAAATTCATGGAGAAGAAGTAAAAACTTTGAGGTTCGCCGATGACATTGTAATTCTGTCAGAGACAGCAAAGGACTTGGAAGAGCAGTTGAACGGAATGGACAGTGTCTTGAAAGGAGGATATAAGATGAACATCAACAAAAGCAAAACGAGGATAATGGAATGTAGTCAAATTAAATCGGATGATGCTGAGGGGATTAGATTAGGAAATGAGACACTTAAAGTAGTAAAGGAGTTTTGCTATTTAGGGAGTAAAATAACTGATGATGGTCGAAGTAGAGAGGATATAAAATGTAGACTGGCAATGGCAAGGAAATCGTTTCTGAAGAAGAGAAATTTGTTAACATCGAGTATAGATTTAAGTGTCAGGAAGTCGTTTCTGAAAGTATTTGTATGGAGTGTAGCCATGTATGGAAGTGAAACATGGACGATAACCATTTTGGACAAGAAGAGAATAGAAGCTTTCGAAATGTGGTGCTACAGAAGAATGCTGAAGATAAAGTGGGTAGATCACGTAACTAATGAGGAGGTATTGAATAGGATTGGGGAGAAGAGAAGTTTGTGGCACAACTTGACTAGAAGAAGGGATCGATTGGTAGGACATGTTTTGAGGCATCAAGGGATCACAAATTTAGCATTGGAGGGCAGCGTGGAGGGTAAAAATCGTAGAGGGAGACCAAGAGATGAATACACTAAGCAGATTCAGAAGGCTGTAGGTTGCAGTAGGTACTGGGAGATGAAGAAGCTTGCACAGGATAGAGTAGCATGGAGAGCTGCATCAAACCAGTCTCAGGACTGAAGACCACAACAACAACAACATGGAATTCGATGGATTTTTTTATTTTTTTCATTTTTTTTATTTTTTTGTGTGACCTTCTGAGGGTTGAGTTGAGATTCTCTTTATTGAGTAGATACTGGGCTTCATAGTGGTATCAGTTGTTGGAATTAATGCTTATTTCTACTTTCTGAGGCGTTAATGAGTGTATGATTATGAAACTGCCATCATAATTCACATTTCCTTCCATTATCGCGTCTGCGCCGTACCGTTATTCAGTTAGTGCAGTGATAAAATTAATTTAACTGTCGTATGAAGGATGGATCTGAAATGTGTTCTTTTGACAGAGAAAGTTCTACAATGACACGATCCTCCAGCTATACGACATTAAGAAATGCGAAAGTTTCAAAGTTTTGCTTGCGTAAATTT
Organism: Schistocerca nitens; assembly: GCF_023898315.1. Classification (NCBI taxonomy): domain Eukaryota; kingdom Metazoa; phylum Arthropoda; class Insecta; order Orthoptera; family Acrididae; genus Schistocerca; species Schistocerca nitens. Next base: position 447,177,734 of record NC_064615.1, read on the forward strand.
GTTATTTCAAGAAGGCAAGTTCCAACAGCAACGAGACTTCATTGTGTCCTATAAATGGCATTTTCACCTTCTATGGGCAACATGAAAACAATAAGAGGTATTAATTTCCATCACTGAAAGAGAATAAAATTATTACGTTTCAAACCAGTGCATCTTAGCTGTCTAACGTCATTGTTCAGTGACACTCGTGAAAGCTTAGGAAAATTTTTACACTGAAATGATGTAGGGATTACGACGAAGATAAGTTCCTTGTCTGTTATGAGAATTATCACATGAAGCGTACAAATCAGACCCGAATCTTTTGGTCAATGAATAATCTGACTCTAGCATTTTGAAAAATGGCCTCTGTCTTTCGCCCAGAGTACAGTGACAACTCGACGTGGCATGTATTAAAAAAGCCGTTGGAAGTCCCTTGCAGAAATATTGAGCCATGTTATCTCTATAGCCGTCCACAATAGCGAAAGTGTTCCCGGTGCAGGATTTTGTGTACAAACTGACCTCTCCATAGTGTTCCAAAAATGTTCGATGGGATTCATGTCGGGCAATCTGGGTGGCCAAACCATTGCCACAAAGTGTCCAGAACGTTCATCAAACCAATCGTGAACAGCTGTAGCCCAGTGACATGGCGCACTGTCAGCGATAAAAATTCTATAGTTGTTCACCCGCGAATGGTCTCCGAGTAGCCGAATATAACCATTTTCAGTCAATGATTGGTTCATTTGAGCCAGAGGACCCAGTCCATCGAATGTAAACGCAGCCCACAGCATCAGGGTGCCACCACCAGTTTGCACAGTACCTAGTAGACAACTTCGGTCAATGGCTTCGTTGGACCTGCGCCATTCTCGAACCCTACTATCAGCTCTTACCAAACGATATCGGGACCCATCTGACCAAGCGACGGTTCTGCGGTCGTGTAGGGTTCAATCAATATGGTCACGAGCCCAGGAGAGATGATGAATGCGATATTGTGCTCTTAGCAAAGGCACTCGGGTCGAACGTCTTTTGCCACAGCCCATTGACGCCAAATTTCGATGCACTGTCTTAACGGATACGTTCGTCGTATCTGCCACATTGGTGCCTCCGACTATTTCACTCAGTGTATCTTATCTGTTAGCACCGACAACTCTAAGGAAACGCTGCTGCTCTCGGTCGTTAAGTGAAAGCCGAGGGCCACTGCCTTTTCCGTGGTGAGACGTAATTCCTGAAACTTGATATTCTCGGAATACTCAGAATACTGGAGTCCCTAACGATTTCGGAAATGTAATGTACAATGCGTCTAGCTCCAACTACCATTTCGTGTTCGAAGTCTGTTGATTCCTGTGGTGCGGCCACAATCACGTCGGAAACATTTTCAAGCTAATCACCTGAGTGCAAATGACAGCTCGACCAATGTACTGCTCTTTTACATCTTGTGTATGCAATACTACTTCCATCTCTATATGTGTATATCGCAGTCCCATGACTTTTGTCATCTCAGTGTAGTACCATATTCAAATATATCTGGTCGTTAAGAAACGTGTGCTGGTGCTTCCAGCTCATCAGCTTCCCTTAACTCGGTTAGAATCTGAGCCGCAGTCAATTTTGTAAGGAAAAATGTTTTGTAAGTAAAGGACTCTCGCCTTTATTCACATCTACGAAACATGTAAGCCCCACACTTACTGATGGGGAACTAAAGTAAATGATACGGGATGTACATAAACCCATAACATTTACAGAATATCACTATATTAACACTTCATAAAAAACTAGTTACACCAGCTGCGATATAGTCACGTATACAAGCAGTGATCCAATACTGGCAAATGTTTTTTATTCCAGTCTTTGATCACAATATCAATTCTTTAGACGATGACCTGTTTCAGTCCGTAATGACCATCCTCTTTTTTTTTTTCTTTATTGTGGTTTTGATACCCGTATAACAGGTAGGCTGGCAGCAGCACAATACGCCGCTCATCAGCCAAAGATATTACTATGGTAAAACAGAGAAGACACATGAGTTGGAACAAAATGGCAGGGAAAAAACAGTAGACACATGAACATAAAAAACATGAAGCCATTCACACTCGATGACAATCCACATTACAAACTGTTGACATGACGCACAAACACTGAACATGTCGATGGCACTTGTGAACGATGGAGTGTGACGGTGAACACTGAACACTAAACACGACGACACACACGAGACACGAATGGCGATGATCTCCGGCGCGCGAATGTCCACGTAGCGTGTGACCAAAGGAGTAAACACAGGAAGAGGGAGGGAGGATCAAAGTTGGTAGGAGGGGTAGATGGAGGGGGGGAGGGCATCATAAGGGAGGGGGAGCTGGCGGAAGCCACCTTGGGAGAGGGTAAGGAGGGTGGAGAGATGGAGACCGGGTGGGACGTGGGAATACAGGCGCGGCAGCGGGCGGGGGTGGGAGAGGATGGGGGAGACAAGCGGGTGAGGAGGATCGAGTTTTCGGGAGGTGTACAGGATCCGTATCCGTTCAAGGAAAAGGAGGAAGTGGGGGAACGGAATGAGGTCGTAATGGATCCGCGTGGGGGAGGGGAGACAGATGCGATAGGCGAGGCAGAGAGCATGGCGTTCAAGGATATGAAGGGATTTGTAAAAGGTAGGGGGGGCGGAGATCCAGGCAGGATGGGGGTAACAGAGCATATGGCGGATGAGGGATTTATAGGTGTGGAGGATGGTGGAGGGGTCCAGACCCCACGTACGGCTGGAAAGGAGCTTGACGAGACGGAGTCGGGAGCGTGCCTTGGCTTGGATTTTCCGGAGATGGGGGGTCCAGGAGAGGCGACGGTCGAGGGTGACGCCAAGGTACTTAAGGGTGGGGGTGAGGGCGATAGGACGGCCATAGATTGTGAGATATAAATCAAGGAGGCGGAAGGAAGGGGTGGTTTTGCCTACAATGATCGCCTGGGTTTTGGAGGGATTGACCTTGAGCAACCACTGGTGGCACCAAGCGGTGAACCAATGACCATCCTCAAATCTACAATATACAAATATATACACCTAGTGCGTAGTGTGTCATTCAACATAATACAGCAATACATATCACAATATGCTATCATGCAACCAGGGAAATGTACGGATAAAATACAGTAAAACGTACCTTTTTTACACTATGTCCTATAGTGATAAGGCCATAATGGCATCGACAAAACATATAAATATAATCAGCACAGCATTGTCACATAGATCTAAAATAAGGTGTAGAATAGCTACCAGAAATCTGTTTGCCTACATCCTCCCTAGATGTCGCTACTGTGGGCTTGGATGTAGTCATCATTTACGCAAAAAACATAATCTGATAAAAACACATTAGGTAAAAAAAAATGTAGCAGACTTTTAAAATTGATAACTATCATAGAAACCAATTGTGATACATTAAAAGATGAGTACAGTTACCCATATAAAATGATTAAAAGGAAATATATGAAGAGAATAGTTCCGACCCTTTTTATGGTGAACTTACGGTCAACAATTAATATACGTAATACATCGTCTGCAGCAACCTATAAATTGCCTTTATATGACAGCTGAAAAAAAGACAGACCAATGATCAGCGCCCTCTGTATGATCGGCCGCCAGGATGTTACGTAGGCGCGCACCGATCGTAAGAACTAGCCATTAGAGGGCTTTACATACAACGTGATATGTCTCCCACAGAAAATGTTTAAACAATATATTAACAGTCAATAAATAAAATTATATATTCTGGCTATACATTCCATGAATAGGTAAGACCTGATCACTTATAGGATTAGAGCGACTAATGTATGGAAGTAAGGCAAATGTCTACTGTTCTCGACAAAAATCATCAAGTAAGGCTAGGTATAAATACGCGATGCATTATTTGGTTATCGTAGTACGTTATCAAAAAAAGTAGAGTAGGTGTTGGGCACAATATTGTATATTGTTGATAAGAGGATGGTCATCGTCTAAAGAATTGATATTGTGATCAAAAAAATTTTGCTTCACCTCGCTTTTTATTGCTCGCGAAGACCACACATTGCATGTTGTACCACCATACTGCGAGACCTTCAGAGGTGGTGGTCCAGACTGCTGTACACACCGGTACCTCTCATACCCAGTAGCACGTCCTCATGCATTTATGCATTCCTGTATTCATCATGACATGCTATCCACAAGTTCATCAAGGCATTGTTGGCCCAGATTGTCCAGTTCCTCAATGGCGATTCGGCGTAGACCCCTCAGAGTGGGGTACATAAACAGCCCTTTTCAACCTATCCCAGGCATGTTCAGTACGGTTCATGTCTCGAAAAACGTGCTTGCCCCTCTAGTCGAGCGATGTCGGTATTCTGAATGAACTCATTCACAAGATGTACACGACAGGGACGCGAATTATCGTCCATGAAGACAAATGCCTCGGCAATATGCTGCCGATATGGTTGCACTATCGGTCGGAGGATGGCGTTCACGTATCGTTTCGTCGTTACGGCGTCTTCCATGACCACCAGCGGCATACGTCAACCCCGCATTATGCCACCCCAAAACAGCAGGGAACCTCCACCTTGCTGCATTCGCTGGTCAGGGTGTGTAAGGCGTTCAGCCTGACAGGGTAGCCTCCAAACACTGGCTACTTTATTTGTTTATCTTAAATTTAATCAGTTCTCTTTTAATACGAATAGAAAGTAATGGAACATTAGTAACTTGTAAATTCCTACTGTCACATATATTTATATATCGAAATATCTCTGAGAGTGGAACACTTTATCATTGTTATGGTTACGATATAGCCATCTTTGTAGACATACTTCGATGTGGTGAAAATTCGTAGTGTATGAGAGGTGCTTTAGGGTTGTCCATTGATAGTTACCGGGCCAAATACCTCACGAAAAAACTACAAAGAACGAAACTCGTCCAGCTTGGAGGGGGAAACCAGATGGCGCTATGGTTCGCCCGCTAGATGGCGCTTCCATTCGTCTAACGGATACCAACTGCGTTTTTTTAGGAATCCCCATTTTTTATTACATATTAGTGTAGTACGTAAAGAAATATGAATGTTTTAGTTGGATCACTTTTTTCGCTTTATGATAGATGGCGCTGTAATAGTCACAAACGTATAAGTACGTGGTATCACGTAACATTCCGCCAGTGGGGACGGTATTTGCTTCGTGATACATTACCAGTGTTAAAATGGATCGTTTACCAATTGCGGAAAAGGTCGATATCGTGTTGATGAATGGCTATTGTGATCAGAATGCCCAACGGGCTTGTGCTATGTGTGCTGCTCGGTGTCCTGGACAACATCATCCAAGTGTCCGGACCGTTCGCCGGATAGTTAAGTTATTTAAGTAAACAGGAAGTTTTCGGCCACATGTGAAACGTCAACCACGACCTGCAACAAAAATGACGATGCCCAAGCAGATGTTTTAGCTGCTGTCGCGCTTAATCCGCACATCAGTAACAGACAAATTGCGCGAGAATCGGGAATCTCAAAATCCTCGGTGTTGAGATTGCTACATCAACATCGACTGCACCCGTACCCTATTTCTGTGCACCAGGAATTCCATGGTGACGACTTTTAACGTCGTGTACAGTTCTCCCACTGGGCACAGAAATTACGGGATGATGACTTTTTTGCACGCGTTCTATTTAGCCACGAAGAGTCATTCACCAACAGCGGTAACGTAAACTGGCATAATATGCTCTATTGGGCAACGGAAAATCCACGATGGCTGCGACAAGTGGAACATCAGCGACCTTGGCGGGTTAATGTATGGTGCGGCATTATGGGAGGAAGGATAATTGGCCCCCATTTTATCGATGGCAATCTAAATGGTGCAGTATATGCTGATTTCCTACGTAATGTTCTACCAACGTTATCACAAGATGTTTCACTGCATGACAGAATGGCGATGTACTTTTAATGTGATGGATGTCCGGCACATAGCTCGCGTGCAGTTGAAGCGGTATTGAATAGCATATTTCATGTCAGGTGGATTGGTCGTCGAAGCACCCCGGATTTCTTTCTGTGGGGAAAGTTGAAAGATATTTGCTATCATGATCCACCGACAGTGCCTGACAACATGCTTCAGCGCATTGTGAATGCATGTGCGAACATTACGGAAGGCCAACTACTCGCTGTTAAGAGGAATGTCATTATACGTATTGCCAAATGCATTGAGGTTGACGAACAACATTTTTAGCATTTATTGCATTAATGTAGTATTTACAGGTAAGTTCACAAAGGTACATGTATCCCATAGGAACAACCGAAAAAATGGTCAAACGTATTTTTTTTTCTTTATTGTGATTTCATTTCCCTCCCGCACATGGGCAGTGGAGAGCTATCAGCGGTATAATCCGCCGCTCTTCAGCCGAGTGACATGACAACTAATACAAGAATAAAATGTTACATATATAAGGCGATAAAGCAGGGGAACATACAACAGAGTTAGGGGAGATAATGGAGGTAAAAGTACACAAACATGGAGACGTTCATGCGGGGACAATTGAAAAAGGTCGACATGAAGTTAAAAAAATACAGTTGGCGCTTCTTAAAACACAAAGAAGACACTGAAGTCACATGCACAGGTTAAAAGTCGGCCACAGTATTAAAAACGCTCCACAACAACACACTTAAAACCCACTTGTAGCACACACGATGAATAATAAATCAGCCAGGTGGGACCTGCCGAGGGAGAGGCCGGAGAGGATGGAAAAGGAGGGGAGAGCAAGGGGCAGCAGGGGAGGCAGCGGGATGAAGAGAGTAGGGGTGGCAGTGGGTACACTAGGAGGCAGGAGACTGGTGGGGCAGTAGATGAAGAGGGAAGACAAGGCAGGAGGGAGTGCAGAGACGCTGAAGGGGTGCACAAGAGAGGGAGGGGGAGTAGCAGGGGAAAGCTGCTTTGGAGAAGGGAGGGGGAGGAGAGGGAGACCTGAGGAGGAGGCAGGAGGAAGATGGGGTTAGAGTTGGTAGGAAGGGTAGATGTCAGGGCGAAGCTCATCATCCAGGAGGGGTAGATGGTGGAAGTTGCGTTGGGAAAGGAGGAAGAGGGTGTGGAGATGGAGAGAGGGTGGGACACAACGGCAAAGGCGCAGTAACGGGCTGGGGGAAGAGAGGACAGGAGACACCAGGGGTCGAGAGGGATCAGTGCGGTGGACAATACATAGTTTGCGGATGTGTTCAAGGAAAAGGAGAAGGTGGGGGAAGGGGACGATGAGGTGGTAGAGGATGCATGTGGGCGACAGAAGGTGGGTGTGGAAGGCGAGGCGGAGCGCATGGAAGTCGAGGATTTGGAGGGATTTATAGCAACTGGAAGGGTCGGAAACCCAAGCTATGCTGGCTGGCTGGGGGTAGAGAGGGTGGGAGACACCAGGGGATGAGGGGGATCAGTGCGTTGGACAATACATAGTGTGCAGATGTGTTCAAGGAAAAGGAGAAGGTGGGGGAAGGGGATGTGGTCATAGAGGATGCGTGTGGGCAACAGAAGGCGGATGTGGAACGCGAGGCGGAGCACATGGAGCTCGAGGATCTGGAGGGATTTATAGAACCTGGGAGGGGCGGAAATCCAAGCCATGCTGGCATAACAGAGGATGGGGCAGATCAAGGATTTGTAGGTGTGAAGGATGGTGAATGGATGGAGACCCCACGTCCGGCTGGACAGGAGTTTCAGGAGGCGGAGTCTGCTGTGAGCTTTGTTTTGGATGGTAAGGAGATGGGGGGTACAGGTGAGGTGCCGGTCAAGGGTGAGGCCAAGGTATTTGAGGGTAGGAGTGAGGTGTATACGACGGTCATAAATGGTGAGGTAGAAATCATGGAGAAGGAAGGAGCGGGTGGTGTGGTCTGTGGTGATCGCCTGGGTCTTGGAGGGGTTGATACAGAGGATCCACTGGTTGCACCAAGTGGTGAATTAGTCAAGGTGGGTTTGGAGAGTACGATGGGACCGTTGAAGGGTAGGATAAGGGGCTAGGAAGGCGGTGTCATCAACAAACTGGAGGAGATGAACAGGCAGGGGAGGTTTGGGCATATCAGCAGTTTACAGGAGATAGAGGAGAGGGGAAAGGACGGAGCCTTGGGGCACACCAGCAGAGGGATAGAAAGTATGGGAGTTGGAATTGTGGATAGTCACTTAGGAGGGACGATGGGAGAGCATGGAAGCAATGAGACAGACAATGTTGATGGGGAGAGCATTGTCTGGAGTTTGAAGAGGAGCCTGGGATGCCAGACATGGTCATAGGTGTTCTGGAGGTCAAGGGAAACAAAGATAGTGGAGCGACGGGACTTAAGTTCGATGTAAAGAAGATTGGTAAGGTTAAGGAGCTGGTCGTCAGTGGAGAAGGAAGGCCGGAAGCCACATTGGGTAAGGGGAAGGAGATGGTTCTGGTTAAGGTGCCAGTGAATATGGTGAGAGAGGATGGTCTCGAAGACCTTACTGAACATGGAGGTGAGGCAGATGAGACGATAGGAAGAGGTATCAGAGAGGGGTTTGTTGGGTTTAGGGAACAACAGGACATGGGAAGTCTTCCACAGGTTGGGGTGAAATCCAGTGGAGAGGAGGACATTGTTCAGAGTAGAAAAAACAGTCAGGAAGGATGCGGGGATTCCTTGAGTTGGCAGTAGGTGACACCATCATGACCAGGGGCAGTGTTGCATTTGGAGAGTGGACGAGTGTGATGTCATGTGCGGTGATGGGAGTGTTGATGTCTGAGGGGGGTAACCGATCCAAGTACTGGAACCTAGGGGCGAGCAGAGGGACAGAGGTGTCAGTGCGGTCAAGGATGGTGGGGAAGAGGGAGTAATCAAAATGGGGATCGTCAGGAATGGAGAAGACCTCGGAGAGGTGGGAAGCAAGCTAGTTACCCTTCCTCTGGTTGTCAGGAAGGGGTCGATCGTCATGGAGGATTGGGTAATGCGGGGTGGGATGGCTACCAGTAAGGCGGTGGAAGGTTGACCAGTACTTGGAGGAGTTGACAGGGAGGGTGGAGTTGAAGCATGTACATGTCTGGTGCCAGTCCTTTCAGTTCTTTGCTGTAAGGAGGTTCCAGATGTGTCGCTGTAATTGCAGGTGACAGATGAGTGTATCCCAGTCACGGGTGTGGAGGAAGGAGTGGTAGACCCTGCGGGATTCACGCAGAATAAGAACAGTCTATGGAGGAAGTGTAGGGCGGTGAGGGTGGATGAGTCTGGTAGGGCATGAGTCTCCACAGCGTCAGTGATGGTCTTCTGAAGGAAGGAAGAGGCATGGGAGATGTCAGCAGGATGGTGAAAGTTGTGGGGGTGGCTTTTGACCTGTAAGGCAATGGATTCCCGGTAGGCATCCCAGTTGGCATGGCGGTAGTCATGGACAGACTTTGGAGGGGCAGCTGGGCAGGTGGCAGAATGGGTGGGATGGGCAAAGGAGATGGTGGGAAGGACAGGGAGATAGATGGTCACTACTAATGGGATCGAGGATGTCAATGAAGGGTGGCAGGGACACAGCTGTGGATGTTGATGTCAGCAGCGATCACATAGGTGGAGAAAGTATGGTCAACATGGGAAATGAAGTCGAAGCGGAGAGGAGATGCGGGGCAGATATAGATAGTGGCACAGGTGATGGTGAGGGAGTGAAAATATATGCTGAGGAGTAGGTGTTCAGTCAAGTCACTGAGGAGGGGTTTTGGCCAGACAGGGAGATGCTTGAGGTGGCGTATAGAGACCCTACCTCGGGCTAGGGGTAGAGGATTGTCAGTGTGGTGAAGGAGATAGGAGGAGGTGTGGACAACATGGTGGGGTTGGAGGAAGGTTTCATTAAGGATGAAGGAGTCAACCTGGTGCTGGGATAGGGTATGCAAGAAGAGGTATTTGTTGGCAGGGAGGGAGTGAATGTTGAGGTAGAAGAGACGATACTAGTGACGTGCCAGGTGGCGGAAGGTGGGTAGGAAGAGGGAAGGGGAGAAAGGCGCTTAAACGAGGGTGTCTAGCGGGTGATGGTAAAGTGGGCCTGTTTGTGTGAGTAGGTGGTGTAAGTGTTTAAGTGGAAAACAGAGTGGGCGGCAAGGTAAATCTGCTGGAGTGTGTGGGGGCACTGGAAGGGGTGGATGTTCTGCAGGATGATGGTGAGGAACCGGATGACCTCTTCTGCTGCAGGTGGAGGGCGGAGGGAATTGTTGGGATGGATGGGAGGGTCGATGGGGCGAACGGGGAAAGTGAGGTTGGTGGGAGGGCGTTTCGCTTTGCATTTGGGGGAATAGGTGGGGTGAGGTTCGTTGCAGGTGTGGCAGGAAGGAGGGCAACAATGTGTTCAAATGTACCTACGTTCTGTATTTTAATTTAAAAAACCTACCCGTTACCAACTGTTCGTCTAAAATTGTAAGCCATATGTTAAAGACTATTACAGCGCCATATACCACAAAGCGAAAAAACCGCTCCAACTAAAACATGCTTATTTCTTTACGTACTGCACGAATATGTAATAAAAATGAGGGTTCCTCTTTTAAAAAACGCAGTTGATATCCGTTTAACCTACGGCAGCGCCGGCCGCGGTGGTCTAGCGGTTCTAGGCGCTCAGTCCGGAACCGCGCGACTGCTACGGTCGCAGGTTCGAATCCTGCCTCGGGCATGGATGTTTGTGATGTCATTAGGTTAGTTAGGTTTAAGTAGTTCTAAGTTCTAGGGGACTGATGACCACAGATGTTAAGTCCCATAGTGCTCAGAGCCATTTGAACCATTTGAACCTATGGCAGCGCCATCTAGCGGGCCAACAATAGCGCCATCTGGTTTCTCCCTTCAAGCTAGACAAGTTTCGTTCTTTGTAGTTTTTTCGTTTGATGCTTATTTCGTGAGATATTTGGCCCGGTCACGATAAATGGACCACCCTATATATATATATATATCAATGGACCACCCTATATATATATATATATATATATATATATATATATATATATATATATATATATATATATATAGTCCTCGCTGCTGCACTTTCACAAGCAGTCAGCACTGGAACGTAATGTCGCGAATTTTTTAACATAAGTAACCAAAACATCTTCTCTTTCACAATACGTTTATATTATTTAAAAATCGTTGGGAGGTACAATTACAGTTAAAACGACATATTCTCACATCCTGCTTTGGTTGTAGGGCATTAACAGCCAAACGAAAAATGGGTTCAAAATGGTTCAAATGGCTCTGAGCACTATGGGACTTAACAGCTGAGGTCCTCAGTCCCCTAGAACTTTGAACTACTTAAACCTAGCTACCCTAATGACAACACACACATCCATGCCGGGGGCAGGTTTCGAACCTGCGACCGTAGCGGTCGCGTGGTTCCAGACTGAAGCGCCTAGAACCTCTCGGCCACAGCGGCCGGCGGTGAAGGTGTACAGGAACCGGCACGTACTGGAAAATACCAGGTAACGGTCTGGATTGGTGAGGAGGAGGTGGAATACGATGAGAATTTGCTGATCGAGTTTTAGCAATGTATATGATTTACAGAGATTTTTTTAGGAATTTTTAGAAGTTTAATTACTAGCTGTTAACATCAGGAAATAAGAGTAAACAAATGGATGAAAATACCCAAAGCGTCCAAGGACCAAAAGGGATCCTCCAATTTGGGGAAGGAGGGGGTGAGGATAGAAATCCAGGTGACAATGGCAAAAGCAAGAACAGTCCGGATTTTGCATGTGAGGATGATGGAGAAATCTTGTTAACTCTGGGTTCTAAGGAATTTTATGAGAACTTTCAGTTCATCCTAGTTCAGATTCCGGAGAAATTTCAGAAACACATACAACTTATCTTTGACGGTATGTTGAAAACGGGTGAATCCACGTTTTACCGGTTGTAACTTTAGAGAAAGCTTATGACAATGTTGGCTGGAAGACGCTAATTGTGAAGGAAGTAAAGATGAAATAAGGGAGAGGTAAGTTATCTACAGCTTGTATATAAACCAGACTACGGATATAATACTCACAAGACATGAAAGAGAATCAGTAGTTGAGATGGGAGGAAGATGGGATTGAAGCCTATCCCCGATGTTATATCGCCTGTTTACTGAGCAGACAGTGGAGGAAATCACAGGAAATCAAGAGGTCATTTGGGAAGGGTGTTAAAGTTCAGAGAGAAGAAATTAAAACTTTTACATTATCTGATGATAGTGTGTTTCTCTCAGATACAACAAAGGACTTGGAAGAAGAGTCGAATGGAATGAATTGGTTTGTAAGACGAACGTCAGCGGAAGTAAAACAAGGCCACGGACTGCATTCTAATTAAAACAAGCTTTGCTGATGTTATTAGATTAGGCAATGAGACGGTAAAAGTAGTAAATAATTCTTGTTATTTGGCAGCAAAACACTGATGATTGTAGAAGTTGAGGGGATATATACTGCAGACATTCAATAACAAGAAAAGCGTTTCTGAAGAAGAGAAGCTTGTTAACATTGAATATAAATTTAAGTGTTACGGAGTCTTCTATGAAGAGATTGTTATTATTACGTTGTATAGAAATGAAATATGGGCCATATACAGTGGAAGTAACAAAGACTAGAAGGTTTTCAAATGTGTTGCTAGAGAAGATAATAGATGTGTAGACTGAATAACTAATGAAGAGCTATTGAATCGAATTATGGAAGAAAGAAATTTGTGGCACAACTTGAATAAAAGAGGGGGTCAGTTGACAGGAATAAAGTGGCGCAGCAAGGAATCGTTCAGGTGATAATGGATGATAGTGTGGTAGGTTAAAGTTGTAGAAGCGCTAGGGTTTATTACAATAGGTAGCTTCCAATGAGTGTAGGCTTTAGTAGTTACGAAAATGTGAAGAAGCTTCCACAGGACGTCTTAGCGTTGAGACCTCCATCAACTCAGTCCTTGTACTGAAGGCACTACGGTTAAATGGCCAGTGTCGTCATTAATGATGGGCAGCCAGTGTATACAGAACGAGACGGGGATTGGTTCTGGCAGCTGACAGACAGCGGCTGAGTAAAGCTGGGCGGGACCCCGCAGCAAGCCGCGCCCGGCGGTTTCTGAGGCGAGACCGGATTCCGTGTTGGAGGTTCGGCTTGCCGGCTGCCACCGTCACGAATTAATTCGGCGCCATCTGTCAGCGTGACGAATGGCGGCACTCGCGGCGAACGCCGCTGCCTGCGCGCGTCACACAAATTCGCGAAAAGAAATTTGTTTGGCGCCGCTGCGCGGCAAGGCCTGTCCTTCCGCTCGTTCAGACCAGATTACATCGCGAGGCGAACAGGCGGAGCAACGAATTACATCTGACAGCGGATTTATTTTCCTATAAAACTGGACAAACAAACTAAATGTTGAATTTCTGAGAATAAGTTACAATTTATTCCGATATTTCAGATCGACCCAAATGCGTGTTCGGATATTGGAAATGCTTTGCGTCAGACAGTATTAATTAATTTCGAAAGTTCTTCTGCAGTAGCGCGTGGTATTCATATCAACATGAACAGCAGCTACAATTAATTCAGAGTATTGTGTAGAATCTCTACTGAAGCAGAGTTTTCTTTGAAGAGAAGTTATTAAACGTATACTGTAAGAAAGAGAAACGGCTATCACAACGTAATTTCTCCAACTGTATAAATAAAAAACTACTAAATAATGCAACAATCTTGTCCAGGAAGTATTTTCTACATGTCCTTTGTCTATGTCTGGGGTTTTCTTTGGTTTGGGGATTTCAATTTCTTTCGCGACTCGAACCCGTTTTTGATAATATATATTATCGTCCGGTGGATTTTTCTTTCTTGGTTCTGTGTTTACTTCAAGTTTTTGGTATTGATTTAAGATCACCAGGGAGTGCTTATGACTAGTTCTTTTTGGATGCCCTTTCCGTTCCCAATATCTCTTGAGCCCTACTGATAATTTCTACTTCTTCTCCTGTGAAAGGGGCTTCCGACGTTTAGGGACTCTAGATGGTGGAGGCCAAGACTCTATCATACCACAATCATAAGCTTTCGTAATGTCGACGAAAACCACCGTAAAGTTCGTACTCTTTTTTTGGTTATAGTTGGAGAACGGTAGTCAGATTGAAGATCTGCTCGGTACAAGATTTTTCACGTCGAAATCCTCCTTGATATCCACCAACTGTTTGCTCACATTGACTTTCTACACTGTCCAGTAAAATGTTGGAGAGCACTTTGTATCCTGTTGGCAGCAGAGAAGTCCCCCTGTAGTTGTTGAGATGGCTGTGATAGCCTTTCTTATGTAAATAAGACAACATTCCATTAGAACTACTGACAGCCTTGGTAGAGCCAGTCCTGACAAAACTCTACCATCTGGTGAGCAAGATGTATGAGACAGGCGAAATACCCTCAGACTTCAAGAAGAATGTAATAATTCCAATCCCAAAGAAATCAGGTGTTGACAGATGTGAAAATTACCGGTTTAATAAGCCACGGCTGCAAAATACTAACACGAATCCTTTACAGACGAATGGAAAAAATGGGAGAAGCCGACCTTGGGGAAGATCAGTTTGAATTCCGTAGAAATATTGGAACACGTGAGGCAGTACTGACCCTACGACCTATCTTGGAAAATAGATTAAGGAAAGACAAATCTACGTTTCTAGCATTTGTAGACTTAGAGAAAGCTTTTGACAATGTTAACTGGAATACTCTCTTTCAAATTCTGAAGGTGGCAGGGGTATATTTACGGTTTGTACAGAAACCATATGGCAGTTATAAAAATCGAGGGACATGAAAGGGGAGCAGTGGTTGGGAAGGGAGTGAGACAGGGTTGTAGCCTATCCCCGATGTTATTCAGCCTGTATTTTGAGCAAGCAGTGAAGGAAACAAAAGAAAAATTCGGAGTAGGAATTAAAATCCATGGAGAAGAAATTAAAACTTTGAGGTTCGCCGATGACATTGTAATTATGTCAGACACAGCAAAGGACCTGGAAGAGCACCTCAACGGAATGGACAGTGTCTTGAAAGGAAGATATAAGACGAACATCAACAAAACCAAAACGAGGATAATGGAATGAAGTCGAATTAAATCGGGTGATGCGGACGGTATTGGATTAGGAAATGAGACGCTTAAAGTAGTAATGAGTTTTGCTATTTGAGGAGCAAAGTAACTGATGATGGTTGAAGTAGAGAGGATATAAAATGTAGACTGGCAATGGCAAGAAAAGCGTTTCTGAAGAAGAAAAATTTGTTAACATCGTGTATAGATTTAAGTGTCAGGAAGTCTTTGCTGAAAGTATTTGTGTGGAGTGTAGCCATGTATGGAAGTGAAACATGGACGATAAATAGTTTAGACAAAAAGAGAATAGAAGCTTTCGAAATGCGGTGCTATAGAAGAATGCTGAAGATTAGATGTGTAGATCACATAACTCATGAGGAGATATTGAAAAGAATAGGGGAGAAGAGAAATTTGTGGCACAACATGACTAGAAGAAGAGATCGGTTGGTAGGACATATTCTGAGGCATCAAGGGATCACCAATTTAATATTGGAGGGCAGCGCGGAGGGTAAAAATTGAAGAGGAAGACCAAGAGATGAATACACTAAACAGATTCAGAAGGATGTAGCTTGCAGTAGGTACTGGGAGATGAAGAAGCTTGCACAGGATAGAGTAGCATGGAGAACTGCATCAAACTAGTCTTCGGACTGAAGACCACACAACAGGGTTAATCACAATGACAACGAACAATATGACGGTGATAGGTATCGAGTTAACGTGGTTCAACTTGTTAAAGGTACAGGTCGTGATACTTCAGCTGCTCCCGTTAATTTTATAATACCACGACAGCACCCTCTCGGAATACTGAGGACGATGTATGCTACGAAATAAACTAACGTGGAGATATTTTCACGGCCCAAACGTAAGGAACAATACCGGCGTAGATGTAATGAATTTAGTACACGAGTGAGTGACAGCTAAGTACTACAGGCTACTGCAAGCAAGGTGGCAGGTGTGCTTAAGAATGAGATCTCCCCTACAACCTATATGAAATCTCATGCGACCTAGTAGCCACGTAGAAAAATTTGAAGATATTTCGATATTCACTCACACGACAAAAAAGGAATATGCACCTTAGTTGTTAAACAAGGTCAACAATAGATTTAAACTACCGAGCACTTTCTCTAACGCCCGAGACCTTTTTTTTTTATTCTTTTTGAGTCATCAGCCTACTGACTGGTTTGATGCTATTATTTGCTCGATGTACTCCAATATCTAATATCTGTTTTCGTCTACAGTTTTTGCCTTCTACAGCTCCCTCTGGTACTATAGAAGTCATTCCCTGATATCTTAACAGATGTCCTAACATACTGTCCCTTCTCCTCGTCAGTGTTTTGCACATATTCCTTTCCTCTCCGATTCTGCACAGAACCTCCTCATTCCTCACCTTATCAGTCCACATAATTTTCAACATTGTGTAGCACCACACCTTAAATGCTTCGATTCTCTTCTCTTCCGTTTCTCCCACAGTCCATGTTTCACTACCATACAATGCTGTACTCCAAACGTACATTCTCAGAAATCTCTTCCTCAAATCAAGGCCTATATTTGATGCTAGTACACTTCTCTTGGCCAGGAATGTCTTTTTCGCCAGTGATAGTCTGCTTTTGATGACCTTCTTACTCCGTCCGTCATTGTTTATTTTGCTCCTTAGATAGTAGAATTCCGTAACTTCATCTACTTCGTCACCATCAACCCTGATATTCAGTTTCTCGTTGTTCTCATTTCTGCTACTTCTCATTGCTTTCGTCTATCTTCGATTTACTGTCGGTCTATATTCTGTACTCATTAGATTCTTCATTCCATTCGTCACATCATGTAATTATTCTTCTTCACTTTCGATCAGGATAACAATGTCATCAGCGAATCGTATCATTGATATCCTTTCACCATGAATTTCAATTCCACTCCTGAACCTTTCTTTTGTTTCCATCATTGCTTCTTCGATGTACAGATTAAACGTTAGGAGTGAGAGACTGCATCCCTGTCTTACACCCGTTTTAATGCGACCACTTAGTTCTTCATCGTCGCTCCTACTTTTCTCAGAATTTAAACATCTTGCTCCATTTTATGTGGTCGAACGCTTTCACCTGGTTGACAAATGAAATGAATGTACCTTGATTTCTGTTTAGTCTTGCTTTCAGTACAAACTGGAGCGTCAGAATTGCCTGTCTGGTGAGTTTACCTTTCCTAAAGCGGGACTGAGTGACATTTAACACATGCTCAATTTTCTCTTCTTTATCCTGTACAGCCGGCCGGTGTGGCCGAGCGGTTCTAGGCGCTTCATTCTGGAACCGCGCAACCGATACGGTCGCAGGTTCGAATCCTGCCTCGGGCATGGCTGTGTGTGATGCTCCTAAGTTAGTTAGGTTTAAGTAGTTCTCAGTTCTAGGGGACTGATGACCATAGATGTTAAGTCCCATAGTGCTCAGAGCCATTTGAACCATTTGAACTATCGTCTTCGGTGTTGGTTTGCTGTAGATTCTGGTAAGAACAACCCTATTACTGCATTCACAGTAACACACTCAATGCCCTAGCTTTCTATTCATAAAGGATCGTACTCCTGTTATACCATTTTTTGCTGCTGTTGATATTACCCTATACTTATCTGACAAGAAATCCTTGCCTTCTTGCCCTTTCGCTTTATTGACCCCTACAATATCTAGACTGAACCTTTGCATTTCCAGCTTCGGATTTTCTAGCTTTCCTACCACGTTTAAGCTTCTGACATTCCACGTTCCGGCTCCTAGAACGTTATACTTTCGTTGGTTATTCAATCTTTTTCTCATGGTCATTTCCCCTAGGCGGTCCTCTCCCCGGGTTCCGAATGCGGGTCTATTCCGAAACCTTTTGCAGGTGGAGAGATCATCATGACACTTTTTCAATTACAGGACACATGTCCTGCGGATACACGTTTTGTGTCTTTAATGCAGTGGTTTCTGTTATCTTCTGCATCCTCACGCCGTTGATCATTGCTGATTCTTCGGCCTTTAGGGGAAATTTTCCACCTCAAGGACAAGAGTGTGTCATGAACCTCTCTGCGCTCCTCCGCCCTCCTTTGACAAGGCCATTGGCAGAATGAGGGTGACTTCTTATGCTGGAAGTCTTCGGCCGCCAATGCTGATTATTAATTGAAATTTAAGCTGTGGTAGGTTTCGAACCCGGGCCCGAGGAAGATTTGATTATTGTTCAAAGACGCTATGCCAAGACAAATATAGTAAATTGTTGGCCTTTCTTGAGCTAAGTTTTTCTGTTGCTGATCCGTCGAGCTTTACTCGCAGTTCAATTTAATGTAAATGCTGCTGTATATTGTTTTTGTATCTATCTTCATTCAACCACTAGCGTTATGGTAAGTTAAAAATACATACGCGCTACTACAACAATCTAATTATCTAGCTAAAGCAGTATAATGTTAGTAGTGGAGTCATTGCTTAGACACTGGTAGGTCTCTGGGGTTGCAATATTTCAGTATTTCACATGACAGCAGAGCGGTAAACACATTATAAATAACATTAAAATAAAATCGGTGCATAAAATATACTTGGTTTTGCCTGTGCAGCCCAAAAATCGTGTTGATCAAATGAAAAAAGGAACGATCCACCATGAATAAATTATGCAAATTAGTCACAGATTGATATTCATACAGATGTCGATTGAAAATGCAAAACTGTAACTTCGACGGCCTGTGAATGACTGTGTAACGCTGCAGCGCAGTTTCAATACACAGTCGGCAAGGACAACAAACAGATGACATGTCGATATCAGGGTATAAAGTCTCGGCGAATTTCATTCTGTGTACTCAGTTCGACAATAACAGTTCCTCGCAGACAGGTGTGTGAACAATATGTGCAGCTGTCAGCGTTTGAGAGAGGACGTGTAGTTGGGCTGAAAGAAGCCAATTGGAATAATGGGAGAATCGTTCGACATGATGCCACTATTGGAAGATGATGTCAGGAATAGGTGGGCCAGCCGGCCGCTGTGGACGAGCGGTTCTAGGCTCTTCAGTCCGGAACCGCGCTGCTGCTACGGTCGCAGGTTCGAGTCCTGCCTCGGGCGTGGATGTGTGTGGTGTCCTCAGGTTAGTTAGGTTTAAGTAGTTCAAAGTCTAGGGGACTGATGACCTCCGATGTTAAGTCCCGTAGTGCTCAGAGCCATTGGAGTCAATGGGTGGGCCATGGACGAGCACAGCGCCAAGAAGGAAGCAGTTGGCTTCAAATGGCTCTGAGCACTATGGGACTTAACATCTATGGTCATCAGTCCCCTAGAACTTAGAACTACTTAAACCTAACTAACCTAAGGACAGCACACAACACCCAGCCATCACGAGGCAGAGAAAATCCCTGACCCCGCCGGGAATCGAACCCGGGAACCCGGGCGTGGGAAGCGAGAACGCTACCGCACGACTACGAGATGCGGGCAAGGAAGCAGTCTTCTACGAGAGACGACAGAACGTGATGACCGAGCAATTTTCAGAGAGGCAATCAGAGACTCGTAATCGTAATTAACAACGACCCAACACGCAACTGGTACTTAAGTGACAAGGACATAACACAGGCAGCTCACAGAAAGCGGGCTGAGCCCACAGCGCCCCTTGTGCACTCCAACAAGCCCGTTTGCAGCGATGTCGGACACATTCGGTCTGAATGGAGTATAACTGTCTTCAGTTACGAGTCCGGCATCGATTGAACCTGGAGACGCGCCGCACAGTAGTGTTACACCAACTTCAGTGTCGCCTACCGTACGGCCTGACAACCAGGACTGACGACCTGGGGTGCCATTTCATATCATAGCAGAACACCTTTAGTTGTAATCCGCTGCACCTATATAGCACAGCGGTACGTCGGTGATATTCTACGCCTCGTTCTGTTGCACTTCACGGCAAGCCATCGTGGGCTTACATTTCGGCAAGACAATGCCCGCCTGAACACAGGGAGAGTTGTACCCTCCTCCTTACTAATCGGCCTATCGACATAAACTATGACCGTGGATCGCGTGTATGTCTACTGGATTTTTTCTAATTCGATAAGGCTGCCTTTCCCGAAGACGTAATACTGATAAGTAAGAGGAAAGTGTATTACCCACCTTTCTGATGGAAAGTCTAATAAAAATAAAAAGTAATTAAAACGAACAGGGCTATAATTTGGAAAATGACAGTTATTTTGTGAATTCTCTCACGAACAACACTGGACAGGAAAGGGGTACCACTGACAATGAATCGAAAAGTTACACTAATGAAAGAAAAGTAAATAATTAACGGTCGCCAGTCCACTAGGGCAATATACATCCAAAATCCTGTACAAGATGATGGGAAAGAAAAACATGTATTATTGAACACTGACGTGGCAACTGAAGGTTGTCACGTTTTTTGACACTAATTTTAAGTGAAAACTGAGAAGTCACTCTTACATTATGTTTGGCATTAAATAGTGAAAATAGTAATGATTTGAAAATATGTAATTAAACTGTATGTTAGTATTGAACTTCGTTACGTGAACAATGACTTTCAGTGACCTCAACATAACGTCATTAGAAATTTAGAAAAATAACAAGCACTTTTTAGTTTTCCGTTACTTATTTTACAAATAGGATTTCATCTGAACAACTGAGCCTTTTTTACCGACTTAATCAGAATTAAACACTAGAATACATAGCAAACCAAACATCCATGTGCTCCAAGCTATATGTAAAATAAATAAAACTTCCACTCTCTTAATTTGTGAATTTTCTTTAGATCTGAATTTTTTCCAGTGATAGATTCTCAAACTAGAAAAATGAAATTGCTTTACTTTAGTCATATACTGAAGCCTCTGTTGTACAACAGTTAATTCAAAGTAGACTTAGGCTAAAATTCTTAAAAGTGAAATCATTCATTAATAAACTGGCTGTAATTATTCAGTTTGTTTTTTATGACACTTTTATAGCATACAAGGGAAAAAGAACAAGGACTCTGCTTGGTAAAAAAAGTCTGGGGGCAATGAGGATGCAATCGACCTGAGTTGAACTGATTGTTATTTAAATAAATTCTATCAATCAAATCACATTCAGTTGTGCTGCTGGGTTAGCCGTAAATACTTTCTACCAATGAACAGTCTTACTTCAGTGCTGTGCATACGACGAAACCTGCACTGATACCCAGTAACAAGCCCCGGGCTCAAAATGGCTCTGAGCACTATGGGACTCAACTGCTGTGGTCATCAGTCCCCTAGAACTTAGAACTACTTAAAACTAACTAACCTAAGGACATCACACACATCCATGCCCAAGGCAGGATTCGAACCTGCGACCGTAGCAGTCGCACGGTTCCGGACTGCGCGCCTAGAACCGCGAGACCACCGCGGCCGGCCTAACAAGCCCCGGTTTATTTGAAAACACGTACTTGTTTCTCATCATTACGTCATATAGGTCTCGTTTTTGTTCAGGCTGTGCGTTTGGCAATCTGTCTACAATGCTCTCTAATTCGTCTTCCAAACAGTTGTCGATGTTCTTATTGCGGATACCGTAGTGTTCCAGTTTTCTGTCTAAACCAATGTCATTGGGACAAGTAACAAGATGAATAGGTTTGTATTCACTACCCACATCGTCACTCGTTTCATCAAAACTCACATTTACTTCGGTTTTGTCTTTGGAAATGCACTTCATGGTCTTATTATTGCAGTTAGTAATTGCGCTATATTTTAACAACCAAAACCAAAACCAATAATATCGGTGCACAGATCTGGCACAACGACAAATTCCTGTTCGAATGGTTCTCCTTGAATCTCAAAATATACAAATATTTTGTTTGTTATCGGTTTCCTATTCCTTCCTGTAGCACCGATTATTTTGATTCCCATTACTGGCATTACTATTACTTCTGGTTTATCTTTCAGTAACTCAAAAGTTTTTCCCGACATAGCACTTAGCTCTGCCCATGTATCAATTAAAATTTGTTTTTGGAGGCCGTACCTATTAACAGGCACTACAATCTGTCTACAGCTGTCATTATCAATGATTTGGTCCTCCCACAACAAATCCTCATCTATCTCCAGATCCTCCCAGAAAAATCCATCCGGTTCCGATGCCGACAGCGGTTTATCCGGCGGTTTTCTAATTCTTTGTATTTGGATGTTTTTGATCTCTGTTTGTCTGTCCTGCGGTAGTTGAACTTGTTTTGATCTCAACACCGTAATCTTCCTATCAATTTCATTGATTAATGAACTTTTTTTAACCAATAGTTCGGTCATGTAGGTATTCTTCGGAAAGATGGCTGTCATCTTCCGAGATTTTTGGAGAAAAGTGCTCTGTTTTCTCTTCTATCTCATCTCCCGAGCTCACGCAACCCTCATCACTCTCGTCTGACTGTATAACGTCAGGTTCGACCTCGTAGATATTGTAATCTACGTGGCTTCCAATTAGTTGTACCTGGTCACTATCGCCAAATTCATCTCCTCCCTCCTCGTAACATCCACCTCTGTTTTCAATAGGACTAGCGTAGCTGGGATTGGCTACTTCAAAAACTTCTTTTGGACAAGTCGGCCATTCAGTTGCAGAGCTTTCCGTTTCAAAAACGCTAATTTCTTGCGGGCTGAGAAGCGTCAATTTCTGTCCGCTTACCCCATTAGCACGCCTCCCATACAATCCTCTATAAAACTTCCTGGCAGATTAAAACTGTGTGCCGGGCCGACACTCGAACTCGGGACCTTTGCCTTTCGCGGGCAAGTGCTCTACCATCTGAGCTACCCAAGCACGACTCACGCCCCGTCCTCATAGCTTTACTTCTGCCAGTACCTCGTCTCCTACCTTCCAAACTTTACAGAAGCTCTCCTGCGAACCTTGCAGAACTAGCACTCCTGAAAGAAAGGATATTGCGCAGACATGGCTTAGCCACAGCCTGGGGGGTGAGGACGGGGCGTGAGTCGTGCTTGGGTAGCTCAGTTGGTAGAGCACTTGCTCGCGAAAGGCAAAGGTCCCGAGTTCGAGTCTCGGTCCGGCACACATTTTGAATCTGCCAGGAAGTTTCATATCAGCGCACACTCCGCTGCAGACTGAAAATCTCTTTCTGGAATCCTCTATATCTTTTCAGTTCGTCGTACTTCCGAACGAACTTACCACACATCCTCGCGATCGGCATTTCCCTGCTCGATAACGGAAACTTTATTCGAGATAAGCTCTACTACTTCCGCTGGCGACTCATACTCTACTGAAATCCGCGTAACCGTTGTTGCTTTAACAGCGGCCGCCTCCTTCTCACCTGCCGGTACACTAAAATTATTATTACTTTTACTAGCAGTTACAGGTGCGTCGACTGCCGTTTCTAGCTCAGTTATCATTACTCTAGGTGCGTCGCTCTCTCTCACACATTCTCCCATCGCTGAGTGATCCTTTCCGATTTATCATAGCGGTATTGTCTAGGTTTGGGTCGCCAAGGTCTCCCTACTCCCGGTGGGCCCCTAACCGGCGCGGCTAGATATTTCCCTGACTAATTACGACAGACCTGTTGCTACACGACTGCTGTAATGTACCATTTCACTCCTGTCTACTATCGTTTCTCTAAGGACCACGTACCATATTTACTTGATACTGGCCCCTATCATTTCTGCAGTTGTGGTTATTGTTACTATGACCATTATTGTTATAGCCGGCCGGAGTGGCCGAGCGGTTCTAGGCGCTACAGTCTGGAACTGCGCGAGCGCTACAGTCGCAGGTTCGAATCCTGCCTCGGGCACGGATGTATGTAATGTCCTTAGGTTAGTTAGGTTTAAGTAGTTCTAAGTTCTAGGGGACTGATAACCTCAGAAGTAAAGTCCCATAGTGCTCAGAGCCATTATTGTTATAGTGCTGTGGATTGTTTTTACCATGGTGGTTGCTACCATTATTGCCATGGTTATTGTTATTGCTCTGGTCGTGACTATAGTGGTAATTATTACCATTCCCACGGCTTTTAACATTTTCGCGGTTATTCCGACAGTTGTCTTCGTCTCCAACTTTCTCTAAAAACGCAGCAATCGTTCTCGAACTACTGTCGATGTATCTCTTGCAGTCATCAGGAAGCTTCTCCCACAGCCCCCAGACAATCTCCGATTCAGTTTTTCGATCGCTCAAATATTCCAATTTGTGGATCCAGTTTTTACAAATTTATTTCATGGAGCTGAGCTTGTTTACATCGTAGGGCCTCGACACTACGAAATCGCGCCATAAACACTCTTGTTTCTGCTCTGACCAATACTCTTTCAAGAAAGCATTTTTGAACTCTCGGAACGTCATGTTTATTATATCCAGGCTTAAGCCGCATCGCTTAGCCTCGCCAGCTAACACGTCGATTACTGCATTTATTTTTCTCTTTTCTGTCCATTATTCCTTCAATACCCTTTCACAATTTTTAATGAAGTCGGTAGCGTGCAGTCCACCTCGCTTTTTGAGGGGATCGAAACGGTCCCTCTTCGCTAATATTTCAGCTCTATGTGGGTGGTATGACACATAGTGATGAATTTCTCCTAATCATTTTTCTAACACATTTATCCTTGTACTACTGAGCAAATGGTAACTAATATCGTTTCCACAACCTTCTTCTTTTCATTACACACAACCGATTGTCTGTTTACTTTAGCACCTAGTCGCATACTAAAGACTGTAAACTCGTTTTTTTCGCTACATCCGCTTCACTTTTTCAGCTACCTTGCTCTCTATTGTGGGACCAACAGTCTCTACCCGTTTCTGTTCGATCCTCCCTACTTCAGTTTCGAAAAGACTATGTCTCCTATCTTTGTTTGGGCTTCCTCCATGTCACGCTTCAGGTCACCGATTTCGGTACTCGTGCTACTACTTGTTCTCCAATTTTATCTACCTCTGTCTTAACAATTCCAAGATTACCGTTAACAGTTTTAATTGCTTTACCCTGGTCATCTATTGTTGCTGATTGGGCATCCATTCTACTGATTAACAAACTGAACACCTCTTTCATATTTCCGGAAATCACAGGTTGGAACACTAGTTCTGTCTTAATAGATTCCTCGTCTTCATCAGCAATAGGACCAGTTGTACTTTTTATCCGTATTCCGTAGCATTTGAGAGTGCCTGGAATTCCATTTCTGCCATTGTTCGATTTTCAGCAGCAGCTGAGCTGCTGAACTGTGAACAATGGGTTCTGCTCCCTGGGTCGTGCATTGATCGACCGATTGTTCCTCATTTAGTACAACCAAATTACTCGTTTCGCCTAATTTATTCGTATTGCCCAATTTGCTGATTACTGTGAAATTTAAATCTGCGGCTTATTTCTGCCACTTACTGTTATTGTATAAGAACGAATTTGTTTGTTGCAACAAGTTATTATTCGCTACAAAATTGCACAATGCAAATTCGTGCCCAGAACAATACCTAACTGATAATTTCCTGTCACGTGTGTCGCCACGTGCAACCTCCCTCTTACTAATCGGTCTATCGATATAAAATATGACCGTGGATCGCGTGTATGTCTACTGGATTTTTTTAAAATTGGATAAGGCTCTCTTTCCCGAAGAATTAGTACTGATAAGTAGGAGGAAAGTGTATTACCGACCCTTCTGATGTAAAGTCTACTAAAAATAAAAAAGTAATTAAAACGAACAGGGCTATAATTTGGAAAATGAAAGTTATTTTGTGCATTCTCTCACGAACAACACTGGACAGGAAAGGGGTACCACTGACAATGAATCGAAAAGTTACACTAATGAAAGAAAAGTAAATAATTAACGGTCGCCAGTCCACTAGGGCAATATACATCCAAAATCCTGTACAAGATGATGGGAAAGAAAAACATGTATTATTGAACACTGACGTGGCAACTGAAGGTTGTCACGTTTTTTTGACACTAATTTTAAGTGAAAACTGAGAAGTCACTCTTACATTATGTTTGGCATTAAATAGTGAAAATAGTAATGATTTGAAAATATGTAATTAAACTGTATGTTAGTATTGAACTTCGTTACGTGAACAATGACTTTCAGTGACCTCAACATAACGTCATCAAAGAAATTTAGAATAAAAAGAAGCACTTTTTACTTTTTCGTTACTTGTTTTACAAATAGGATTTCATATTATTGTCTGAACAACTGAGCCTTTTTTACTGACTTGAACAGAATTAAACACTAGAATACATACCAAATGAAACAGCCATGTATTCCATGCTATATGTAAAATAAATAAAACTTCCACTCTCTTAATTTGTGAATTTTCTTTTCAGAATTTTTTTCAGTGATAGATTCTCAAACTTGAAAAATGAAATTGCTTTTTCTGTAGTCATATACTGAAGCCTCTGTTGTACAACAGTTGCCGGCCGTGGTGGCCGAGCGGTTCTAGGCGCTACAGTCTGGAACCACGCGACCGCCACGGTCGCAGGTTCGAATCCTGCCTCGGGCATGGATGTGTGTGGTGTCCTTAGGTTAGTTACGTTTAAGTAGTTCTAAGTTCTAGGGGACTGATGACCTCAGAAGTTAAGTCCCGTAGTGCTCAGAGCCATTTTGTACAACAGTTAATTGAAAGTAGGCTGAGGCCAAAATTTTTAAAAGTGAAATTATTCATTAATAAACTGGCTGTAACTATTGAGTTTGTTTCATATAACACTTTTTTAGCATGTAAGGGAAAATGAAGAAGGATCCTGCTTTGTGACAATGTCTGGGGGCAGTGAGGATGCAATCGCCCTGAGCGCAACTGATTATTATTTAAAGAAGTTTTATCAATCAAATCACATTCAGTTGTGTTGCTGGGTTAGCCGCAAATACTTTCTACCAATGAACAGTCTTACTTCAGTGCTGTGCATACGACGAAAATCGGAGCCGACGACGAAACTGTGTTGCTGGAACTGCTGCTGTTTTTGAAGACGGTAGCATCTTGTGGAACCACAGCTAATTACAGGAATGGGCAATTGTAATTAATAGAGCCTCTTCCACCCGTCCACTGTCCATGTTCCTGCTACTAGAGATCTGGCCGGCGCGGATACATGATGCCGCCTAAAATGGTACTCTCTACTGCGAGTGTGTTAACACCACACTTCCACACACTACAAGCGCTGGGACTCATCTCCCGCTCTCCGCGCGCTCCGCGCAACAACTTCCTATCCAAAGATTTTACAACGCAAAAGCACTGCTATTATCATTGCAAGTCGATGCAAATAACAATTCCTTCTGCTTTTTCCCGGAGCTTGTAAGTTTCACAGTAAGACACAGATAAATACAATGAAACGTCCACAGACTTCTATCTACATTTACACATACGGTGAAGCAATGTCCCTACTTATTAAAAGTAAGCATTTAAATTACAAATATTTACATATAATTCATTAAAAATTTGTGTATCGGTAGCAGGTGCCATGCATCCTGCATTTCCGTTGTTACAGAATTTCTGCTGCTTGTCTTGGTGCTTGCCAGACACTACCCTGGCCAGCAAAGTCGCCGGATCTCCCCCAGCTGAAACCGTTTGGAGTATTATGAGCAGGGCACGTCAGCCATCTCGGATTTTCATGATCTAACGCACCAGTTCGATAGATTTTGGCACGATATCCCTTAGGAGGATATGCAAAACCTCTGTCAATCAGTGCTAAGCCGAATAACTGCTTGCATAACGACCGCAGGTAGACCAGCGTGTTATTGAGTTGCTCAATTTGTGAAGTTCTTTATCTGGAATAAATCATCCATTTTTTCTGAAATTTTAATAATTTGTTCATCTGTACTTGTGCACTACATCTTACGTTGGTAACACCGGTTCCCGCACGATCACCGAAGTTAAGTAACGTTGGGCCTGGCTAGTTCTTGGATGGTAGACTATCCTGGGAAAACCGAGTGCCGTTAATGTTAAAGAAGCGGCATCGTGCTACACAATAGTTCTTATTATCCACTGATTTCTGTCCCATCCGGGTAATTCGAATAATTCCTTCGTCGTATGTTAGACCTATGAAGATTTGACTGATATGATCTAGTACGCAAGGTTACTATGGACGGCAAGTGCTCTACAGAAACGAAACATCGGGTGTGTCACCTAGGAAGAATAACAGGATCTGTAGTGCTCTCAAAAAAAAAATATAAACTGTTTTTCAGATAGGATTGGAACCACTAAGTTCACTGACGATGGTCTTATGTACAGAAAGGAAATGCTGAAAGACTTGAACAAATTTTATTCTCTGTATAATGAATAGCACCTCTCTTTAAATGTTGACAAATGTGAAATAACGCATCTACCAAATATAAACGACCCGATAGTATCTGAGGTCGTCGTCTAACTTCATTCTTATAGAATGTGGATGCAAGACATAGACTGGTTGGAAGGATTCCGAGAAAAGTTCACGCATCTGTAAAGGAAG
Source organism: Schistocerca nitens (assembly GCF_023898315.1). NCBI lineage: Eukaryota > Metazoa > Arthropoda > Insecta > Orthoptera > Acrididae > Schistocerca > Schistocerca nitens. The sequence continues at coordinate 447,205,970 of NC_064615.1, forward strand.
TCGCACACACGACGCTCGTGTAGCCACTTCTGTTGTTCCATTTTTCGGACTGCTTGTGATGTATGCATGAGGACAGAAGTCGAACGCATTCAGGGACAAACTAATAGGATAGTAACACGTCGGTAAGGCCCATAAGAAAGTGTAACAGAGATGCCAGGGGTACTTAAATAGGAATCCTTGGTAGAAAGTCGATATAGTTCTTGTGAAACTGTGCTGGGTAAATTTAGAGGACCTCTGCTTGAAGAAAACGGTGGGACGATTCTGCTGCTTCGTTTATCACGTATAGTGAAAATAAAGAAGGAGTGATTAGTCGCACATGAAAAAGTATACCCTGTTCGAATAGGACAAAGTAGCGTAGATGTTGTTACCGCCGGACCTGGACAGTTTGTAACGCCTATAACTGTCTGATGTAGCTTATTGGTCTGTTTTTACTTTATGTGACTCCTGTATGACACTACTCTTTGATGCAACATCTATGTAAATGTTTTATTAATTATAAAATTATTTATGACCATATAACGACCTCAGTGGCACTGTAGCGAGAAGCAAGCGACTCTGCCTTACTTCTCTGGTTTCTGTATCACTAACCTGGTGTCTTGCTGCTTCGGTAGTCTGTCCCTCGTCGCACAGTAGTAGCGCTCAGGCGCCAGGTTCAATGTAGGTGATCCTGCTAAAGTCGAGTGTTTCGGTATGTCAGTTGTTAAATGTCAACGATTTCTACTATACTCGTTTCAATAAAGAAAATACTTTGACACACACTTCACTGAATTTCCAATATGGCGGCTCTTGTCTACGCCGTTATTCAACCCATTACAACACATCAACACCTTTCTGATTTCCCGTAATCGTGATACACACTGCCCACGACACGTGGCGTTCACTGATAATTAACCTTCACTTCATCTCATGTTTCACTGCTGGAATATTTACTCACGACCGTTCTTTTAGCGCCGCCCCGGTTGCTCGACCGTGCTTTTTGAGTGGCGCCTCGCTCCTAACTCGCCCTTTCGTCCCGAAGGACAAGAGAGACCCCTTCTTTCTACCTCAGCCAATAAGTACAAAAAAATGGCTCTGAGCACTATGGGACTTAACTACTGTGGTCATCAGTCCCCTAGAACTTAGAGCTACTTAAACCTAACTAACCTAAGGACATCACACACATCCATGCCCGAGGCAGGATTCGAACCTGCGACCGTAGCAGTTGCGCGGTTCCGGACTGCGCGCCTAGAACCGCTAGACCACCGCGGCCGGCCAATAAGTACAGTTCTCTCGTTTCACATATATATATATATATATATATATATATATATATATATATATATATGTGTGTGTGTGTGTGTGTGTGTGTGTGTGTGTGTGTACTTTCAGCCAATGAGCGTTCAGATCGCTGTTGCTATGGGGATCTAACGTCACGTTTTCGGACATTGTGACGAAAGTTTGTCTCGGAACACTGTCTCAGATTGTAAGATCCTACTCCCGAATACTCGGATCTTGTCCCTTGCTGACGCTTGTCAAATGTACATGTAACCTGGCTACTACTGAGCATTCTCGATCGCATAAATATGCATAATACTTGGCTTGAAGTATATAATTATTTAGTGAGCACAAATTTTGAAATACTCGACGTAATTTTCATAAAAGGATAGTTAAAGTTTCCTCAAACTACATTTACTAAGAGAAGACTTAAGGTTTCAGTTTAAAGATTGTTGTTATTGAAATAACAGTGTCTATAATTTGATGTGTTATATAGTCAATAATTTTTCTAATATTGTGTTGTGAGTAAAATGTTCAGCGTAGATCCCAGCCCACAGTTAGACGAGTTTCTGGTTCCCCATGCTGAGCCAGTTTTCAAGTTCGTATTATAACGACAGTACTGAAGAAGTACAAGTTTCATTTTTGTAACTTCTGTGTACTATTGTAAGCAGATAGCTACAAAAATTCAGACTACTGTACGTTCAGGTATCACATGTTCCATCTGAGCTATATAGTATCGTGAAGTGATTGATCCTTGACAATAAAAATAATAATCAGTAAAAGTGATACACTTACGTGAACACTATTTCAGTGATAGTCATTTCCAACAATTTAACCGAAAAAAGAACCCCTTGTCCAAGATAGTACTGCTGCACCATCAGCAATCATTTACCTGTAACGATCATTAGCTTCCTACTGTCATTTACAGATAGTAAATCCTATTGAAACCCAGTTGTTGCCTAAATGTATTAATACTCCTGCTTTGTAGTTCATGTCAAGCCACTAATACATTACTTACTATACTGCGCAATTACCTTATATTTTATTAGCAAAACAGAATTTCAGTATCAAGGGAAGTCAGTGTCAATAGTTAACTTTCTTTACGAACCACTCCAGTACTTCGTACAGTGTTACCTAACTACGGTGGCGACCGTTTCATTTTACGTAATTGCAGTTACTTGATTACTAATAGAACTTTGGTTCGATTCTCGTTTGTTCTGCTACTGCTATGTTTCAGTAGAAATATTTAGAGCATCTTTTCCATTACGCATGAACACGGTCAAATAAGTATCCTTTCACAAGAATAACATTATCGTGTTATTGCTAATTTAGTTGTAGCCGGTAGTGTTACACGTGTCGCCGCGTGACAGGATGTTCTTTGGCTCGTTAGAAAGTAAAATACACGCAGTAGCATATTACTGAGCGTGAAAGAAACGTATTACGAGCACTGCATTTCCAGCGGCAAGAACTTCCAGTAAACTGATAGAAACAATAACACCAAATATTACGGGAGTTAAGAATCTAAACTGAGTTTCATAGCCGGCCGCGGTGGTCTCGCGGTTCTAGGCGCGCAGTCCGGAACCGTGGGACTACTACGGTCGCAGGTTCGAATCCTGCCTCGGGCATGGATGTGTGTGATGTCCTTAGGTTAGTTAGGTTTAAGTAGTTCTAAGTTCTAGGGGACTGATAACCACAGCAGTTGAGTCCCATAGTGCTCAGAGCCATTTGAACCATTTTTTTTTTTTTTTGAGTTTCATAGCCGGCCGAAGTTGCCGTGCGGTTCCAGGCGCTACAGTCTGGAACCGCGTGACAGCTACGGTCGCAGGTTCGAATCCTGACTGGGGCATGGATGTGTGTGATGTTCTTAGGTTAGTTAGGTTGAAGTGGTTCTAAGTTCTAGGGGACTGATGACCTCAGAAGTTAAGTCCCATAGTGCTCAGAGCCATTTTTATTTGAGTTTCATAATCAGTATTAAATGGATACAAAAACATTAGCACGTCAAAGCGAACAGAACGAGACAGTAGAGGGCGTACGAAAATGAATACAGAGGTAGCGCTCTATAACGGCCATTGCCATACATAGGATACCGCGCATACGTTAATTAGATTCGGATGGGAGACGGTCTCAAAGAAAACACGAACAAAAGAACAGAACAAATGAGACATATTACGTGGAATATAATAGTTACGCGAATGAATGGGTTGAGAGGTTTAGTTTGCTGCAAACGTTGCAAGAACCGGTCGAGAAACATGAGGTAGAATAGAACATCGAGAACAAGACAGTATAAACTTTGAGCATGTGTAATATGTTAAAAACATTGTTTAAAGAAATTGTAGCACAAGGTAGAAGCATTAACAGGCAAATTAAGGCACACATTAGTGGTCTTGAGAATCAACTCAAAACAAAAGATAATAGCCCTAATAATCAACTGAAAACACGAAATAGTAGCCTTGAGGATCAAATGAAAAGACAGGGCTTAAGCATCAGTAAACAAATCGGAAAAGTAGACGTTTTATATACTGCAATGAAAGACATTAAATTTGAAACAAATACCATAAATACCAATGTGATCATCATGCAGGGGCGGATCAATGATAGTAATGAAAATTCGATTTAGAAATTGTAAAGATACAAGGAACGGTAGAACATTTAGTTGTAAACGAAAGTGGACGAATGGGTCTTCGGACCAAAAACCTAAACGGTTGAAGAATGTAGAAATGAAATCGCACATTTCAGAAAGACATTATCTGATTCTGAAAAGGTACTAAGTGAACATGTAACAATTTCTGAACAGAAGTGTGATCAAAATACTTCCCAAATTCACGGCAAAATTTGCGAACTGGAACAGAAAAATGGAGACAAGCCTGTACGTATCAGTATAGAGTACCTTATAGTAAACTGTTAGAGGATGATGAACGCTTTCACCTTACCAGAAGGCGTACTGTCTGAGACCCATTGGCCGGCCGGAGTGGCCGAGCGGTTCTAGGCGCTACAGTCTGGAACCGCGAGACCACTACGGTCGCAGGTTCGAATCCTGCGTCGGGCATGGATGTGTGTGATGTCCTTAGGTTAGTTTTCTGTTTGTACGGCAAAACTGATTCCCACTTGGATGCTTGAGTATGAAATTTGGTGCAAACGTGCGTCCAACCTTCCTTTGTAACGTTGCAAAAGCGTGGCGCCCTGCGACGCCAGCCTCGGGCTCGATGGCGCTTCAAACAACAAGGCGTCGACACATGTGGAAAAAAAAGAAAAAAATAAGAAAGAGGCCACAGCTCCGAAGTTCATATGACGAGTAAGGTGGGCTAATAATGTCACAGTGGCGCTAGATTTCGCAATAATTGCCAACGCCCGTGTCACATGATCCCCTTCGACGCTCTCCACTTCTTGATGTCATCTGTCTCAAGAGCAGCAGTGCAGCGGCGAAGGAGCAGCAAAGTAGCCAGCTTGCAGGCACCTAATACTCTCGTCGTCATTTCTGTCTGTACAGGTACAATTTTAACGGGGTTAGGATGTCAAACGGGGCGATTTCGAGCAGGAGAGGCGCCCAGGACATTTTAATTTCCACTGTCTATACTTTTACAAATAAATTCATAAGACTTTGTCAGCATGACCAGGAAGGATTCAGGATTCACACTCGCAGCAGTGAAAATTCAAAAACATAACAAAATTAATTTTTTTTTACATGGGAAATTTCATAATTTTTTCACTTACTATTGGCTGCATTTGTTGCTATAGGTACACTTTTCTTCATAAGTAACAGAAATTCTGCGATGAATTTTTCCACAGCATACAAACCATACTCACAGGTGTATGAAACTCTAGAATTTCCCAAATCTATTAAAAACTGTGGTAAAAACTGAAACAATTAACTATAAAATTTGAGTTTTTTTCTAAACATGAAGTTAAAAGTGCAGCAGCACATTCATTTTTTCGTAAATCAAATGATTCTAGAGCTTCATACACCTGTAAGTGCAAAATTCATCGCAGTAGAGTGTACCCACAGCAACAAATGCAGCCAATAGTAAGTGAAAAAATTATCAAATTTCAGCCGGCCGTGTAGCCGAGCGGTTCTAGGCGCTTCAGTCCGGAACCGCGCTGCTGCTACGGCCATAGGTTCGAATCCTGCCTCGGGCATGGATGTGTGTGATGTCCATAGGTTAGTTAGGTTTAAGTAGTTGTAAGTCTAGGAGACCGATGACGTCACATGTTAAGTCCCATAGTGCTCAGAGCCATCTGAACCATTTTTTATGAAATTTCACATGTAAAGAAAATATAATGTTCTTATGTTTTTGAACTTCCCCTGATATGAGTGTGAATCCCGAATCCTTCTCGATCATGCTGATTTTTATGAATTTATTTGTAAAAGTATAGATAATGGAAATTAAAATGTTCCGTGGTGCCTCTCCTGCTCCAAGTCGGTCCGTTTGACGTCCTACCCTCCCTTAAGGTGCTCAGGAAGACGCGCGAGTGCCACCGAGGTTGTAAGTCTGTATCGAGAGCCGTGGGTTTCGAATCCGCGCCAGATGCCATGGAGCTCGGTAACCACTAGAGGTCTCTGCAGCCGTCGCGCTATAAGCCGTGGCTGCGCGCGTTCCTGGTCCGCGTACAACGTGAGGGCGCCATGGTGGAGCACGTGGTCCCAGCAGGCAATAGCGAGGTACCCTTTTCTGTATTTATGCGCCTGCCTCTCGCTCAGCGAAGCAGTCTGATATTCGCGTGAGTCTATCGACATCTCGCATACAGACAGCGTGTCTACTTTGCTTTGTTTCCGTGTACGAGTGGACGTTGTGGATTCGTTAGGTTGTCGCTTGTGACCCCATTGCTTCTCGCGTGTTATTTTTCGTAAGGTCTTGCTCGGTCGTCCATCGTTGTTTGTGCCCGTCCTTTCCCGTTCGTTTGTTTGTTCGCGGGCCGCTCCCGTTTGGTCCCGCCGCGCTTCGTTCTCGGCAACCCCGCGACGGCCTGCATCTCGTGGTCGTGCGGTAGCGTTCTCGCTTCCCACGCCCGGGTTCCCGGGTTCGATTCCCGGCGGGGTCAGGGATTTTCTCTGTCTCGTGATGGCTGGGTGTTGTGTGCTGTCCTTAGGTTAGTTAGGTTTAAGTAGTTCTAAGTTCTAGGGGACTGATGACCATAGGTGTTAAGTCCCATAGTGCTCAGAGCCATTTGAACCATTTGAACCCCGCGACGGTTCCGGTCGCGGTTACAACAGTAAGCACCTTTTAGCTAAATCTGCTTAAGCTTCGCAATTGGTGGGAATTACAGGGTTAGGAGAAAGTGATGCTTTAATTCTATTGAGCAGTATTCAGATACATGTTCCCCGAATTAAGTATTTGGACGAAGCATTGAAAAATTGCTCTCGTTTGCAACTGAAGGAACGAGACAGTTATATCCTGCTCTACCACATCCTTTTGTTCGATGGAGATTAAAACCTCTCAAGTCTCGAATGGCTCCCTCGGAATAATGAGAGCTGTGGCAATCCTGCAAGTATTAGGTTAGCGCATGAGTTCGTAGCGTTCTACCGTAAGTGTAATAAACACAAGAGATACACATAATAGAGACCTCAGTTATTAATAACATATCCTCCTTCACTACTTACAGCAATCTGCCAACGCCGGGGTAACTTTTCGTTTCGACTACTGTAGACAACACGTTGTTTTGAGCCGAAGAACTCGAGCTTTGTTTGGAGCGCTTTTTCATCCGGATTAGAAGTTTCCTTGGACGCTGTTCGACAGAGAGCGGAAAAGGTGAGGGCGGAGGACCAGGGGAATAAGATTCGTGCGGAATGGCCTCCAAACCCACCTGCTGTAGTCTTTCTCGTGAGTCTAACAGAATGCGGGAGGACGTTTTCGTGAAGTGGCATCGCTTCACACAGTCTTCCTGGTTGTTGTCCTTGGATTGCGTCAACAAGACGTCTCAGTTGTTGACAGCGACTATCAGTAGAGATGATTACACCTCGGGGAAGATGTTATTAGTACACCAGACGCTCACTGTTCCACCAGAAGCATAACATCATCTTTTATGGGTGCACGCAGGTCTTGATACTGGGAATAGCTGCTTTGTTTCCGATCAACCGTTCCTTTCAAAATTCAAATGGCTCTGAGCAGTATGGGACTTAACATCTGAGGTCATCAGTCCCCTAGACTTAGAACTACTTAAACCTAAGGACATCACACACATGCATGCCCGAGACAGGATTCGAACCTGCGACCGTAGCAGCGGCGCGGTTCCGGACTTAAGTGCCTAGAACCGCTCGACCACACCGGCCGGCCCGTTCCCTTCATTTACCTATGTTAGCGAAAAGGCACAATTTCTCGTCACCAGTAATGATGAAGGGTAGGAGTGGTCGGTGTTCTTCACAAACCAATTGACGATGAACAAGCAGAGACACACATACGTCCACACGCTGATTTTTATGATTTTGGCTTAGAGCATGCGGTACCCACTCACCCTATTTTTGGAGCTTCTCCATTGCATGCTAATGTAGCACGACGGTGGAATGATTACAGTTCATCACATTTCGCAGTTATTGAGTACACTGACGTGGGTCATTGCGGATTAATGCGTCTTCCTGAAAGTGGAGAATAACTTACGTCAAAATATCGTCCTCAAAATGAGAAAACCGTTTTATTGCCGTACCGTGCACTTGGCACTCCATTTTCTAGTGTCTACAGCTCCAGTCACTATCTCCGAATGAGAAAATGACCATATGTAAACTCAGATAGCAATAGTGAACTACAAATGATACGTGACAGTCGATAAATTAAACCGTAGCATCCGGATTACCAACATGGAAAACAAAAACGCTACGAATTTATACACCAGCCTATCAGAAAGCACTGTAATTCCGTGGAACACAAAAGCTAAGTGATGGTTCGACTGCAGCATAAGCGTAGGGCAAAGCCAGGAAGATTATTTCGACTAGGACCGCTGCACATAATGCTCATCCGGTGCTAAAAATGTGAAGCATATAAGCGCGCGCCGCATTCGGCACGACTCTTGCGCGGGCTGTAAATGCAGCGCGGCGCGCGGGCACGGCCGGCCGTGTGCCGGCGGGCCGCGGCTGCGGCAGTCCCTCTCGCGCCGGCCGCCGGCGCTGCTTTAGCATAAGCTGACCATTACTCCTCATTGCGGATAAAGCCGGAAAGTCGCGGTGGCGCGCCAGATCCAGTGCCCTGGTCTGCTCTGCGCCGCGTCCGGTGAGTTAGTCCAGCCAGCGCAGGCAGCCGGGACCCGGGCTTACGCCGATTTACGACGGGCCTTCCCTTCCCTTCCCTTCGCTGCTGCCGCTAAATACAAACGACTCCCGCCGCTCTTCCCTCCGAGTTTCTGCTGTTTCAGTTCCAGTTCCAGCAACGTACGGGAGCCGTGATCGGATCTCATAAGGACGCAAGCCAACGGACCAAAAGCTACAGAGCTCTTCGGGTGAACAGCATCAAGGGATGAGACTGAAACGTTGCAAATTATTGGACAATTACGCTATATCCCCGCCAATATTAATCTTGCCCCTTACAAATGTAATGTGATTTTCATTCTGAATAATACTCGCTTAAAACACAGATAATATCATAATTCGACAAAGCTTAATCTTTAAGCCAGTTTGTGATTAAGATACAGAAGAAAAGGCTTATAACTCTGCTCATTTTGCGTCCTTTGTCGTCAATGGATGGGACTGGCACTGAATAACACGTTCCGACTTTGTTCCACGGCTGTTCATTGCCTGAGGTTGAGAACTTGACAAGACGCCAGTACACGGCTGTTTTGCCCACGTATCCGTTACGGCGGACAAACTCAGCACATAGAAAAGTCGAAACAACTTTCGGCGAAGTTGAAAGTAAGGGTGGTAACATTAAGAGTGCAACGGAAATTCCACTGTTAAATGCAAACGAGTGAGCGGATAGGTGGAAGGAGTAAATTGAACGCATCTATGAGCGGGAAGACTTATCGATGAACTGATAGAAGAAGGAAGACTATAGATGATATTCCATCAAAATTACGAAAATCATTGGCGGGAAGTGGCAACAAGACGGCTTGGTCAGACTTTAGGAAAAATATCATCCGCACAATTCCGAAGATTGCAAGAGCCAACGAAAGCGGGAATTATCTTACAATCATCTCAACAGTTAGTGGCAAGAATAATACGCAGACAAATGGGAAAGAAAATTGAGGATGTGTTAGATGACATTCAGTTTGGTATTAGGGAAGGTAAAGGCACCAGAGAGGCATTCGCGATTGATAACGGAAGCAAGACAAAAGAAAAACCAAGACACGTTCATATGACTTCTCTCCCTGGAAAAGGGGTTCGACAAAGTCTAATGGTGGAACATGTTCCAAATTCTGAGAAAAATAGGGGTAAGATGTAGATAAACGCTCTAAGCATATGTGCAGGAGCCAAGAGGGACTAACATTGGAAGACCAAGAACGAAGAGCTCGCGTTAAAAATGATGTAAAACAGGGATGTAGACTTCCACACCCACAACTAATCTACACTTCGAAGAAGCAATGACGGAATGAAAAGAAAGGTTCAAGAGTGGAATTAAAAGTCAAAGTGAAGTGATATCAATGATAAGATTCGCTGATGACTTTGCTATCCTCAATGAAAGTGAAGAAGAATTGCAGGATCTACTGAATTGAATGAATAGTCTTGAAACGTCCCCTTTGAACAATTATACATGACTGTGCTTAAACTGACACACAATATTTTTTAGCGCAACGCAATCTGACTTTTAATAATCCCTACAAAAGAATGGCCCTGACTAACATTAACCTTTACCTTTCACAAATCACTTACAAAAATCTTCGTTACTCGAACTACTCCAATACAGCGAGTGCCACTACTGCCAGCTAAATAAAAGATTCAAACTACTGAAGGCACTAACAACTGATAGGCACAGTTAGCAAAAGAAAGATTTTGATAGAGAACAAACAATGTATTTACCTTAATATTGTTCAAAAGTCATATTATATATATATATCAGTTCATGACATCCAGTCTTACAAATGTACTGTCTCAGATGGACACACGTCCAGATCATCCGCTCTCAAAAACATCCGCCATCTCACTTCCCCACATCCACCACTGCTGGCGGCTCACCTCCAACTGCGCAACGCTACGCGCTGTTAACATCCAGCTGCCCAACACTTCAATGGCGAGTATTACAACAGTGCCAACCAGCCACAGACTGCACACAGCACAGCCAGTGATTTTCATACAGAGCGCTACGTGGCGTTACCAATATAAGAACCTAAACAGCCTACTTACAGTCTAATGACTAGAATATGGATGGAGAGTAAATCGAAGAAAGAAGAAATTAATGAGAAGCAGCAGAATTGAGAACAGTGAGAAAACTGATGATCACGAAGTGGATGCAGTTAAGGAATTCTGCTAGCTAGGCAGCAAAATAACCTATGACGTAGAGAGCTAGATGAACATAAAGAGCAGATTAGCACTCTCGGAAAGAGCATTCCTGGCTAAGAGAAGTCTACTAGAACCAAACAAAGGCTGTAATTTGAGGAAGAAATTTCTGAGGACGTACATTTGGAGCACAGCATTGTATTGTTGTGATACATGGATTGTGGGAAAACCAGAAAGGAAGAGAATGGAAGTGTTTGAGAAAATTAGATGTATCGGTAAGGTAAGGAATGAGGAAGTTCTCTGTATAATCAGGGAGGAAAGGAATACATGGAAAACACTGACAAGGAGAAGGGACAGGATGGTTGGACGTCTGTTAAAGTGCGCGTCATTCATGTTGGCGGCCGAGTTTAGGTTCTTTCTGCGCATCTGACGTCACAAAACACAGTCAGCCAATGAACAGAGAACGACGTTGCCAGATCTCGACTGCAGTGCAGAGCATGGACGAGTGTCTTCAGTTTTAGAAACGTTCAGTCATAAATAAAATAATAGAACAAAAGCATTGTCTTGATAGCAGACTTTCTTTTATAGAAAGTTTGGAAAAAGCATTCTTTATACCAATTGCTTCATATTCTATTAATTAATTAAACCAAACAAGCAATAAGACTCCTAATTCAGGCGATAGCAAGGAAAGGTGTTTGTATCAATCTCACGACCCGCTTTTTCGCAATTAAGAACAGCGGTAATTGTTTATTTCCTATTGTACTTCGACGAAGCGTGAGTAATTCATAGTCATACCAACAGTGTTTGTCAGTATTTTGCTTGACGTGTTAGTCTCTTCATGGGGTTCTGCAGTCAGTCGAGTTGCGATAGCGTAACGGTAAAGGTGTTGGGCTTCAACCTGAAAGGTTATGAGTTCAAACCTTGTGCGGTGCCTAACATTTTCATTATTTAAAAACGATATCGAAATGCCTTACTTCACGAATTATATTCGTTTGAATGCATTTTTTTGAAATTTCTAGTGCTTTGTCTCTTCATTAACCCTTTCGCTGCAGCAGACACGTGCTCCCCGCATTCCGCGCTGTGCGCGATTTTGTCATCACTGCGCTGCTCGCCTGTGCAGGCACATGGTGTTCCCACTGCTTTGACACACTTATCATTCGATTTGACAAAAACTATTTGGCCCAAAAATTTGATTTTTACACTTCTTGACTGATACCTTCCCCCCTTAAATGACTTAATTTTGTTTCGATGTTCAACGCAGTTATTATGCAGCATTAAATGTAGTAAACCATTGCACGAAATTTTGAAGAGTTTGCAGAGGTAGAAGTCCATAGCGTATACTTTCCGTATGGTCGATTTTAGTTTTCACGATGTTGAGAATGAAATGTGGACAAGATACCTAAATCTCGTATAAAATTTTCTGTATAACAATATCTCATTTAATTTAAGTACCACATAGGTGTCGTATGTAATATTGAGAAATATTCCGTCTTTCGCGACTGTAATAAAAGTTCTATTTACACCGGACGTGTTGACTTTATTTTAAAGCACTTCATCAATGAAATGAATGGCACATACACAATGGTACTCATGTTCTCTTTCTTGTTTTTGTTCCACAGTCGCAGTTTTACCAATGGTACTGAAATATATTCCTCTTCTGCAACTGTAATAAGCGACTTATTTAGACCAGACGCGTTTCTCTCTTTTGAAGCATCTTCAATGAACAGTATTTTGTCTCCTCCATTGCCAAGTCACCTTTCGTAGTTTTGTGCTGTGGTAACACAATATTCAACGTTTGTGTTGGCTGATCAGTGTTTTAGCAAATAAATTATGTTGTGTGTGCCACACATAAAAATTATATTTGACATAGCTCAGAGCACTTCACTGATAGATGGGATATTCAAGTCCTAATGTTTTTGTAAGTCCACAGTTTTGTTTAATGTATTTTGTCCACTTCCTTTTGATTGATTGAAGTGCTTTAAAATAAAGCCAAACGTGCTCAGTGTAAATAAAACTTTTGTTACAGTCGCGAAAGACGGAATATTTCTCAATATTACACACGACACCTATGTGGTACTTAAATGAGATATTGTTATAGAGTAACTTTTATATGAAATTTAGGTATCTTGTCCACATTTCATTCTCAACATTGTGGCACCTAAAATCGACCATACGGAAAGTATGCTCTATGGACTTTTACCTCTGCAAACTCTTCAAAATTTCGTGCAATGGTTTACTATATTTAATGCTGCATAATAACTGCGTTGAACATCGAAACAAAATTAAGTCATTTATGGGGAGAAGGTATCAGTCAAGAAGATGTGTAAAAATCTAATTTTTAGGCCAAATAGTTTTTGTGGAATCGAATGACAAGAGTATCAAAGCAGTCAGAACACGATGTGTCTGCTCAGGCGAGCAGTGCAGTGACAAAATCGCGCACAGCACGGAATGCAGGGAGCACGTCTTTGTAGCAGCGAAAGGGTTAATGCGGCCGTGGTGGCTTTACTTCATGAACTGCGCGCTCCCCCCTAAACGTAAGCTTGCGAACTATGCTATACTATGGCGCTGCTTCTATTGGCGCGTGCGTCGTGTGCAACTGGCAACGCAGCAATCTCCCGCGTCTGGGCGGGCATGCGCGAGCCGCCAAGATAAAAGAATTGAACTGTAATACACCACAGTATAATTTCCATGATACTAGAGGGCGCTGTAGAGGGTAAGAACTGTAGAGGAAAACAGAGATTGGTACACACCCAGCAAATAACTGAGGACGTACGTAGCAAGTGCTACTCTAAGATCAAGAGGTTGGCATAGGAGAGGAATTCGTGGCAGACCTCATCAAACCAATCAAGAAACTTACGCAAAAAAAAAATTCCTTTCTTATAGTGATCGCACCGGCCTTAGCTCCTTCATTAGAGTAAGTAATCGCTGCTTCCGTAATGGTAGACTTCTAGCCTCTGCTCGTACGTCGTTATTTCTTCCTAAATTAGTATCGTTCTTGAAACGTCTGCCGCCCATTATTATAGTACTTTAAAGGGATAGTAATCAATACTGAGTTGCTTGTCGGGTTCGTAGAATGGATGAATCACGTGAGTACGAAAACTGTAACTAATCATGTTTTGTAAACTTACGACAGATTAAACCTGTTTGCAAAACTTGAATATGGAATGTTCTCAGAAAGGAATAGCGCCAGCTTTTTTCTTCCTCCAGGGATACTAATCCGGTGAGATGGTCAGGAGAGTTTATGGTTCAAATGGCTCTAAACACAATGGGACTTAATATCTGAGGTCATCAATCCCCTAGACTTAGAACTAGATGAACCTAAGTAACCTAAGGACATCACACACATCCATGCCTGAGGCAGGATTCGAACCTGCGACCGTAGCACCAGCGCGGTTCCGGACTGAAGGGCCTAGAACCGCTCGGCCACAGCGGTCGGCGGAGAGTTTATGTGGACGTTAGAAAGGGAAAGGAGACAAGTAACAGATTTGAACTGCCAGAGTAAGTTGCGAGCCGTGCCTGTATATCTCATCCGCTAAGAGCGTTGCACGCCATAGACTAGATTCCAAGTCAGAGTCGCGGCTCGATATATGAATTCAGTGTCAGAAAGTTTCAAGCACGACTACCTCCAGTTCGCAGACGGACAATATCTGCAGCTTCACATAATCAACATCCGTACTGATTTGGTTCGTAAGCTAGATCACGCTATTCTACAGAAGTCAGTAACTGAAAGAAATGAAGATTACAGTTTAACGTCCCGTTGTCAAAGAGGTAGTTAGGGACGAAACACAAACTGGGACTGTGGAAGGATGTAGAAGGACATGCTATCTGTTATTTTCAGAGAAACCTCTAACTGATTTAGGGGAACCACGGAAAAACTAAATGTCGTTAGCTGTATGAAGAGACGAACTCTTACCACTGAGCAACCTCCCTGTACGTCGGTAATTGGAATGCCGTATATAAACCCTCACGAAGGTTCGGACTGCTCATCTTCTAGCAATAGCCACTTTAGATTTCAAGTACCAAGTTTAGAAGCAAAAGAAGAGAGGAAAAAAGAAAAAGAGAGAAAGGTCACTGTTTTAAAGTCCCTTCGATGACAGTCATTTTTGGAAATTTGTGGTAAGGTCTTACAGGAACAAACTGCTAAGGTCGTCGGTCCCTAAGCTTACACATTACTTAATCTAACTCAAAGTACCTTACGCTATGGAAAACACACACAACCATGCCCGAGGGAGGACTCAAACCTCCGACGGGGGGAGCCGCATGGCCCGTGACAAGGCGCCTAGGACCGCGCGGCCCAATGACAGTCACCAGAGACAGTAACATCTCGGCATCTAGGTTAGAGATTTACAAAAAAAATCGGGAAGGCTCAATGGATATATGAACGGCAGTCCTCTTTGTTAAGCGACAACCGCGTCTGGCTGTCTGTGGTAGGAAAGACAAGGCCAAAGGGAGATTGAACATGATTTGTGTTTTGACCTTTATTTTAACAGAACACACTATGTTAGATTTATTAAACATCTGCTAGAAAAATATCTCCAGTCGTACTGACAACTAATAAACAGAATTAGTTACAAACATAAAACTGTATAAGAACCTTCAACATCGCAGCGCGTCAGCAATTGTTGGTTAATATATTAAAAAACTAAAAACCCGCCTCGATTGCGAAAAAAGTACCTAGTGTTAAGTGTTAACCCAGGTGAATGCATTCAAGTAACGTCGTTTGTCTTACGCATGTGCATACATAGCGGGTCAGGCTGGTAAGTGAGCGACAGTTTGTAGCTGCAGTTTATGGAGGGTCATGGCCCATCGAACATAGGCCAGTGTGAGGTGGAGCGTACACCATTAAGTTAAGTAGTGGTTTTGACTTTGTACTTATGTACTGTTTGTGTTTTCCTTTTCTTTTTCATTTTTAAATGTATAGCTATGGTGTTCTTTTAATCATTGACAAAGGTCTTCTTAGGCACTTGTGGATTTTATTGTTGTTCTGAAGAAGGTGTAGTTATCTACGCCGAAACCTGGGTTAACACTTAACACTAGGTGCTTTTTTCGCAATCGAGGAGAGTTTTTAGTTTTTAATACATAAAAGTGTACCAGATTTATTAATAACAAACAGATCAAATACAATAACAAAAATTGTAGCAGAACAATAAAAGAGCTAAGAACTCTTTCTCGAAAGAAAATTTAAGATTTACAATCCAAAGTCGATGTGTACTCCCCAAATGAGAAACATATAAGAAAATTACTATATTGCTGGATAGCGGACGTGCAGAAGGCACAGAAGAGAAATAACGAAACAAAATTGATATTAAATATTCCGTCCTGAATGGCACTAATTGTCAGTGAGAACAGATATCAAATATCCTAGTATTTGGCCAGTTCAAAAAGTAACAGTAAATACAAGGGGGAAATTAATAACCATTCAGCTGGCTGAACTAGACCTACATAAAATATTTAAGTAAATATATCTAATAATTCCTCAAATGGCAAATTAGCCCGTTAACACTGCAACAATTTACACGGGATACAAGTAATAAAAGTTAAAAGAAGAACCGCAGTAGGCGTGTAATGATTAAGACACAAACAAATACATCGACGTGCTTTACAGCCCTGTCTTGGCAAGGCTTTGTGGGATCGGAAAGATTAACCGGTGCAGGACCACCTGAACCCACCTAAGCGTTCAGTCGAGCGCGGAGTTGGCTCCGCTTTCGGCCGCCGAGCCTGTTCTATCGACCAGATTGATTTCACCAAAGTCCCACCAAAAGAAACACAAATGGTGGCCTAATTAACAGATAAACACAGAATTAAGTGTAGGAGTTGGGTCGGGCCTCTACTACAGAGCGAACACCACCGCCTGACTGTCAAAATTACAGCGACAACAAAAACAATGAAACAATTTTTCAGTGAGTTAACGGACTCAAACAAATGAAACATATAAGGAGGCCAAAATCGAAACACAGTTTCTAATATAGTTGCCGAGCACGAAGTTCGACTAACAACCATCTCTTGTACCAAACTCGAACCACATGAGCGTGTGGTAAACAAGTAACCGCCACGTGGAACGGAGCACTAAACCCCAAGCAAAAGCGTTCTGCTGGCTAAGGAATGCCTGACTATAGCCTTCTGAATAACATTAAAGTAATGTATAAATAAAGTCCTCGCTGACAGAGGACGGTTAGGATGACTCACCCTTACAAACAATAAAAAACACAGTCAAACTTCGTAGAATAAACACCCAATAAAACAACAGATGAGACTGCGCGCTCCAGTATAGTACACGCCGGATGTGGCATATGAAATGAATCCACTTAATATATAATATATAAATGCAGCGACAAATCCGACGCCCTACAGCAGCCAACTAAGAAATTGAGACAAAACTTGGCAAACAACACTGAGCATTATATAAAGAAACAATTTCAGTAGATTTATAGGAGTGCACAGGCAACGTTCCAGCCTATAGACAGAAGCGGGATAGATAACCAGAAGTATGATACGTAATCGCACGTGAACTTCGAACAGTCAACCAGGAAAATGCCCAACTATACATTCGCAGTACTGGTGCAGAAAATGCCAATTATAGCTATGGTTATTACCAACGCTCAGCCGACCTCTGTGGCCGAGAGGTTCTAGGCGCTTCAGTCTGGAACCGCGCGACCGCTACGGTCGCAAGCTCGAATCCTGCCTAGGGCATGGATGTGTGTGATGTCCTTCGGTTAATTACGTTTAAGTAGTTCTAAGTTCTAGGGGACTGATGACCTCAAATATTAAGTCCCATAGTGCTCAGAGTCATTTGAACCATTTTGAACAAACGCTCGGCTCTCACGCGTCTGATAAACCAAATCGGAAGCTCACAAGACAAACCCGTACGACGATCCATGAAGGACAGCGTGGATCTGACACACAACAGCAACACAGTGCCGCTGCCGTCCGAATCCAAGTTCGGTCGGTCGCTGAAGCACACAACACATTCCTTCGCTCGGTACCCGCCCCACATGTCCAAAGGTTTGCAGACGGCAGCAGCCGTTCGTGACATAGCGTCCCGTTTGCGTGCCTCTTCCTGGTATCGCTACTACGCTCAGGAACGGCAGCTTTACTACCGAACTTGTACCAGCGATCAACTGCCGGCACACTACTCGCCTCGCCGCCAGATTCTAACTCGGTCGCTTCACCCTGAGCGAACCGTTTCATCTTTTTGGTCTCATTAGCACTCCACTCGCCTCCGATATCCGAGAGAATCGCGCCCTCTAACGCAAAGATTTCTACTATAGATGGTGGCGCGACTATAATTGCGCGAGGGTTCACTGTACTTGACCACTCGTCAAGCTCACTTAGTGATTGGGGTAGGGGAAGGATGTAACGTGCTGAACGAGCCAGTATCGCGCTATAGCCGAAAGTGTTTTTGGTAAGTCATGGAATACAAAAGTCATGGGATACCTCCTAATATAGCGCAGGACTCTTTTTACCCACCATTGGTGCAACAACTCGATGTGGCGTGGACTGAAAACGTCATTGAAAGTCCTTGTAGAAATATTGAGCGATGCCGCCTTCTTAATTGTGAAAGTGTTGCCGGTGAATGAGTTTGTGCTTTCGTTTATGTCCTGTAAATGTTGGATGTGAACATGTCGGGCGATCAGGGTAAACATGTCATTCACTCGAACTGTCCAGAACATTATTTAAAATCGTTACATGGTGCCTTGACATCCATAAAAGTTGCATCGTTATTCGGGAACATAAAGTCCACTAATGGCTGCAAACGGGATCCAAGTTGCTGAATACAACATTGATCAGTTCATTTGGACCAGAGGAGCCAAATCATTCCTTGTAAACACAGCCCAGATCATAATAGAGCCACAACCAACTTGAACAGTGTCTTGGTGACTACTGTGCCGCGCTTGAATCCTACCAGCAGCTCTTACGAACTGAAATCCGAACTCATCTGACCAGGCCACGGTTTTTCAGTCATCTATAGTCCAACATATATCGTGACGACCTCGGGAGAGGCTCTGCAAGCGGTTTCGTGCTGTTAGCACAGGCACTCACGTCGGTCGTCTGCTGCCTAGCCCATCAACGCCAAATTTCGCCGCACAATCTTAATAGTTACATTCGTCGTACGTCCCATATTGACTTCTGCGGCCATTTCACACAATGTTGCCTATCTGTTAGTACTGACAACTCTACACAAACGCCAGTGCTCTCGTTCATTACGTGAAGATCCCCCGAATTGTCTATGGTGGAAAGTAATGCCTGAAATTTTGTATTCTCCGCAGACCCTTGACACTGTGGATCTTGGAATATTGAATTCTCTAACCCTTTCCGAAATAGAATATCCTATGTGTCTAGTTCCAACTACTGCTCCATGTCCAAAGTCTTGTTAATTCCTGTAGTGTGGCCATAATCATGTCAGAAACTTTTCACGTAGATCACATGAGAGTAGTAGGGCAATGACAGCGCTGGAGCAATGTTGTTATCAAATTGATATGCAAATTAATTAAATTCATCAATTAATAGCCCTCACCAGATCACGTCACATGGGTCCCCGCATCCTGCCCCTTCCCACCGCTCGCCACTTCGCTCCCATAACTACTCTATTGGTGGGAATTTCGAATTTTGGGAAGAATTTCAAATTTTGGCGGAAATTCCGAGTTCTCACTATACAGTTCAAATGTCAGCTCAGAGGACGTAATATTAAAGGAAATTGTTGATCGAAATTGCTTATAAAATGGGTATAGTTGTTGAAATTGGAAAGAAAACAATTTTGAGAACAGGAAAGCGGAGAATTATGCTCTGAGAAGGACATTATTAGCATTTCTGATGGCAGGGATTGTCTTGTTTGACTTTCGATCACTGAACGCTTCATATACTGAGATTGTGAAGTCTTCTACACTCTCCATAGTGTGCTGCTGGGTGTGACTCCACTACTAGTGTGCCAGCTAGGGTAAATCCCTTCCCACCTTTTGCATCACGTCACCTATTGTTCTTGAATGGGGGGCGGGGGGGAGAGAGACTCTGTCATTACTCTCTGGCAGTCTTAGGTGGCACAATCTGTGCCACATGCATACCTTGGCTCAGTGCCAAGCAGACTGCTGGTGACCACTTGCCTACTTCCCCAACAGTCCCCCAGCCCTCGACTTCCATGCCACAAGGGGCGGCAGCCAGCTGTTGAAAATCGGAATATGAACTTAATGTACAATGCCATTCTCAGGTGCACTTTGTTGGACATTAGCGTCTTCCCCCAGGGGGTCTTCTCTAATTAAAAAATCAACATATATTTGGAAGGATGCAGCTGGCATTGGGTATGCCAGACTATCAATCTGTCTCTGAATGGATAAAGAGTATCTTTCTAAAGATGTAAATGTATCCAGTTTCCCACCCACTTGATGGCAGCCACCTGCCCCAAGCCAGCTTGCAGAAGAAAAAGTAGATGAGGTTAGCATCCTCACCCCACAGCTATACGCTAAGACCAACATGTATTTCGAAGGATGTAGCTGACATCAGAAATATCAAGCTATATGTTTGCCTCAGAATGAACAAATATTGTTTTGGCAAAGCTAGCAGCTGCATCCAATTTCCCAGCCACTTACCAGAAAACAAAGGATTTTTGTCTCACATCTTTTTTTTTTCTTTACAGCCACGATCTCTTCCTCAAACAACTGCACAAGTGTGCTTGAAGATAAAAAAATTAAGGCAAGCTTTAACTTCCTGGTATGGCATTCTGAGTTCCTATTGGTCCCCTGCAAAATGGAGGGTGGAGTCTGAAGGTATGTAAAGCTTAACCCACACCACAATCATCATCTCTGTAACAGTGCATAGTTGTGTCAATGTGATTCCTGCAATATGAAACTGTCAGCCAGCAGTGACACCAGCGGCAGTGGTGGTGGGAAATGGCCAAACTTGAAAAATTGCCATGTAAGCATTTATAAAAAAATTATAATTTAAAATTGCGGCAGTTACAAAATTTCTTAGCAAAGTATTCAGACTTTTAGAGATTTCGATATGTTTGCGTAACAAGTGGTTACAAAAGTTTTTTCTTGTTATTCCAGCATTCATTCCTGAAATGTTAACAGAACTAGAACGCCAGCTGGAAGCTGGAAGTCACCAGCAAGCCAAAGAGACTGTGTTCCCGTCATGTAAGTACATCTCCAAATTCTGTGTGATAGTTTACATGTTCAGAAAACAGCAGATCATAAGAAGTGTTTATAAAATTTTGATATCGCTGTTGTAGCATTAGAGCAGCAGCTGATGGACATTGAGCTGCTTCTGGAGACTGAAATGCTGCAATAATATAAGTGCATTTGTAATATATCGCCATCAGACTTTTTTTCATCGTATACAGTTGTGTGAAGAATATACTAATTATTGTTTTAGAGCTGCTATAGATCAAGAGGAGGATGAAATTCTAGTAAGGGTAGTCATCGAGAACGATGACCAGGAGTCATCACTTCCGTCTGGTATGAACTTTTATTCATTTACGTTTTTCATGGTTATATGTAATCAATATATCGCTGTAGTTTAGACCGTCAGCGATAGCGCACCGCTAGTTCCTGCTACTAATAAGGAGAGTACACCGTTCGCTTGTTACATATTTTTGTGAGCTTCAAACAAGAGCGACTTATTTTCAGTTATCTGTGTAGTAACTAGATTATTTTTGTAATTTCTTGCGTGTTTGAGTGCTTACTAGGCACAACCTTTTATTTCAATAAGTGTAGTGTACAGTACCGCCGTTGCTATCGACCGTTGTATCGACCCTTGGATCGCACAGCTCAGTGTCAGTTAGACCATCAGTGAGAGAGCACTTCGATTTTCCGGTCCTAATAAGGTAAGTACACCGTTCGTTTGTTACATGTTTCTACGAGCTTCAAACAGGAGCGACTGCAGTAATGGATAGGAACTGTGATTGCTGTGTACAGATGCGAACTGAGTTGGCGACCCTTCGCTCACAGCTCCAGGCTGGTTGGCTTCCGTCACACAGCTTGAGGCTGCTGCCAAGGGGCATCATTGTGGGAGATCGAATGCAGGGATGTGAGGAACGTCGAGAACGTCCCACATTTCCACCGATCGGTCCACTGCTGTGACCGCCGCGCGTACTGCCTGCACTGAGGTTGACCCTTCAACCCTGGTCGAGTGGGAGATCATTCCAAAGTCTGGCAAGCAGCGGAACTTTCTGAGGGGCCGATTGTAGGGCCTTCCCGGTTCGTTTAACGAACAGGTTTCGGGCGTTACCTGTGGCTGACGATGTCTCTGAACCAGATGCAATTGTCCACACGGTTCCAGAGGAAGCTTCTCAGCCTGCAATGTCTGGGCATTCACAGAGGGTTGGTTTGCTGGTAGTTGAGAGCTCCAACGTTAGGCGCATAATTGGGCCCCTTAGGAACATGGCTGCAGGGAGGAGAAGGAAGCCAGTGTGCACTCCGTGTGCGTTCGGTGGGGAGTCATTCTGGATGTGGAAAGGGTGCTTCCAGGTGCCATGAAGAGTACAGTGTGCAGCCAACTGCAGGCGGTGGCTCATGTCGGTACCAATGATGTGTGTCGATTTGGATCAGAGCAGATTCTGTCTGGTGCTGGGCGGCTAGCATAAATGGAAAAGACTGCCAGTCTTGCTTCCGAGATTAAGGCAGAGTTCACCATCTGCAGCATCGTCGATAGAACTGACTGTGGTCCTTTGGTGCAGAGCCGAGTGGAGGGTCTGAATCAGAGGCTCAGGCAGTTCTGTGACCATGTAGGCTGCAGATTCCTTGACTTGCGCCATCTGGTGGTGGGCTTCCGGGTTCTGCTTAATAGGTCAGTAGTTCACTACACAGAGGAGGTGGCTATACGGGTAGCGGGGGCTGTGTGGAAGGGACTGAGCGGTTTTTTAGGTTAGAGGGTCTCAGGGAACAATAGAAGGGGCATCTGTCTAAAAGTGGCAGGTAAAACCCAGTAAGTTGTGGAATCGATTGGTATTGTAGTTGTAATTGTTGTAGCTGTGTTGGGAAAGAACCAGAACTCCAATCCCTAATAGAAAGCACTGAAACTCAAATAGTTGTGGGTACTAAAGCTGAAAATAAGTTCAGCCGAAATTTTTTCAAACGATCTAACGGTATTCAGAAAGGATAGATTAAATACAGTTGGTGGTGGAGTATTTATTGCTGTCAGAGGTAGTTTGCTTGTAGTGAAATTGAAGTAGGTAGTTCGTGTGAAATAGTATTGGCAGAGGCTATACCTGACAATCGGACTAAACTATTAATTGGATCGTTTTACTGAACCCCCGACTCAGAATATATAGTTGCTGAATAGTTCAAAGAAAACTTGAGTCTCATTTCAGATAAGTATACCGCTCATACAATTATAGTCGGTGGTAACTTCAATCTACCCTCGATGCTGGAAAAATTATACGTTTAAAGCTGGCGGCAGGCATAAGACGTCATCTGCAATTGAACTGAATGCTTTCTCAGAAAATTATTCTGAACAATTAGTTCATGAGCACTCTCGAAACGTAAAAGGTTGCGAAAGCATATTTGACCTTTTAGCAACAAATAATCATGGACAAATAGTGAGTATTGTGACGAATTCATGGATTAGCGACCATAATGCAGTTGCTGCCAGGCTGAATAACGTAACACCTACAACCATCAAAAAGAAACTTAAACACATCTATTTAAAAAGGTGTTAAAAATGCTCTTAACGCCTTTTCAAGAGACAGTCTTCACTCCTTCCGATCTGATCATGTAAGTGTAGAAAAGTTGTGGAATGTTTTCAAAGAGATAGCATCGACAGCAATTGAGAGATATATATACCACATAAATTAATAAGTTATGGTACTGATCCCCCATGGTACACAAAATGGGTCTGATCGTTGTTGCAGAAGCTACGAAAAAAGCATGCCAAATTTAAAAGAACGCAATATCCCCAAGATTGCCAAAGTTTTATAGAAGTTCGAAATATAGCGCGTACTGCAATGCGAGATGCTTTTAATAATTCCCACGACGAAATTCTGGCCATACATAAAGCAAACCAGCATCAATTCGCAATCAATACATTCACTGCGCGATAACAACGGTGAAGTCACTGATGACAGTGCCACTAAAGCAGAGTTATTAAACACGGTTTTCCGAAACTGCTTCACCAAAGAAGGCGAAGTAAATATTCCTGAATTCCAATCAAGAACAACTGAAAGGATGAGAAACATAGAAGTAAAACGAAACATCCTGGCAGATTAAAACTGTGTGCCGGACCAAGACTCGAATCCGGCACACAGTTTTAATCAACCAGGAAGTTTCATATCAGAGCACACTCCGCTGCAGAGGGAAAATCTCATTCTGAAAACATCCCCTAGGTTGTGGCTAAGCCATCTCTCCGCAATATCCTTTCTTCCAGGAGTGCTAGATCTGCAAGGTTCACAGAAGATTTCTGTGAAGTTTGTAAGCTAGGAGACGAGGTACTGGCAGAACTGAAGCTGTGAGGACGGGTCGTGAGTCGTTCTTGGGAAGCTCTGATGGTAGAGCACTTGCCTGCGAAAGGCAGTCCCGAGTTCGAGTCTCGGTCCGGCACACAGTTTCAATGTGCCAGGAAATTTCATATCAGCGCACACTCCGCTGCAGAGTGAAAATCTCATTCTGGAAACGTAGAAGTACATATCCTGGGAGTAACAAAGCAGCTTAATTCACTTTATAAAGGCAAGGCCACCGGTCCAGATAGTATACCAGTCAGGTTCCTCTCAGAGTATGCTGATAAAGTTGCTCCATATTTAGCAATTACATACAACCACTTGCACACAGAAAGATCCGTAACTAAAGACTGGAAAAAAGGTCAAGTCACACCAATACCCAAAAAGGCTGAATTACGGGTCTATATCACTGACGTCGATTTGCAGTAGGGTATTGGAACATATACTGTATTCGAACATTATGAAGTACCTAGAAGAAAACGATTTATTGACACATAGTCAGCACGTATTCAGAAAACATCGTTCTCGTGAAACACAACTATCACTTTATGTTCATGAAGTAGTAAGTGCTATCGACAGGGGATGTCAAATTGATTCCCTATTTTTAGATTTCCAGAAGGCTTTCGACACCATTCCTCACAAGCGTCTTCTAACAAAACTGCGTTCCTATGTAGTATCGGCTCAGTTAGGCGACTGGATTCGTGATCTCCTGTCACAAAGGTCACAGTTCGTAGTAGTAGATGGAATGTCATCGAATAAAACAGAAGTAATATCCGGCGTTCCACAAGGAAGTGTTATAGGCCCTCTAATGTTCCTGATCTATATTAACGACATAGGAGACAAACTGAGTACCCGTCTTAGATTGTTTGCAGATGATGCTGTCATTTACCGTCTTGTAAAGTCGTCAGATGATCAAAACGACTTGCAACAAGGTTTATATTATGGTGCGAAAAGTGGCAAGTGACCCTGAATAAAGAAAAGTGTGAAGTTATTCACATGAGTACTAAGAGAAATCAGCTATATTCCGATTACGCGATAAGTCACACAAACCTGAAGGCTGTAAATTCAGCTAAATGCTTAGGGATTACAATTACAAATAACCTAAGTTGGAACGATCACATAGATCATTTTGGTAACGTTATTCATTGGCATAACATTTAGAAGGTGCAACAGGTCTACTAAAGAGACTACTTACACCACGCTTGTCCGTCCTATTCTGGAGTATTGCTGTGCGGGCGGGGATCCACATCCGGTGGGACTGACGGATGACATCGAAAAAGTACAAAGAAGGGCAGCTCGTTTTGCATAATCGCGAATTAGGGGAGATAGTGTCACAGACATGATACGTGAATTGGAGTGCAATCATTAAAAGAATGGCGTTTTTCGTTGCGACGGGATTTTCTCATTAAATTTCAATCACCAGTTTTCTCCTCCGATTGCAAAAACATTCTGTTCGCACCCACCGACATAGGGAGAAATGATCATCACGATAAAATAAGAGAAATCAGGGCTCGCACAGAAAAATTTAAGTGCTCGCTTTTCCCGCGTGCCGTTCGAGAGTGGAACGGTAGAGAGACAGTTTGAAGGTGGTTCATTGAACCCCCTGCTAGGCACTTTATTGTGAATAACAGAGGAATCACGTAGATGTAGATGCATATGTAGGAAATTCAGTAAAAATTTAAAATCAATATTTTGTTGTAAATGACTTCTGTGACATGGGTCGGTGACTCCACGAGCGTGAGATGGTTGGTGCTGAAAGCAGTGCGATCTCTCCCCTCTGGAAGGGGAGGTGGAGATATTTGACAGGGTGGGAGAACTAGCAGAAAGATCGACTGAACTGCTCAGTCCTGGGACCCAGGATCTAAAAGGTGATTATAATGCGCCCGTCATTGTTACATCATATTATTCTTGAATGCTGATGTACTTAATTGCTATTATTTGTTTACAGCATGTTTTTAAAAAATCTTGTCCATTGTGCTTAAATTTTTTCCTTTATTCACATCTTTCGGAGGTGCCGACAACATCACCACAACAACAGCTTGCTGTGGCATGTGCACCTAGATCGGTGGTTGTGGGGGCAAGTATCACACACACACCCGAGTGCCATGCACCGCCGTGCAGAGCGCCACAGCTGCTGCAATGCCGGCCCCAAAACCAATGCGTGCCCTCTGGCATCTATGAGTGGTTCAGTCAGAGCAAAGATCTCCCACCCCCCACCCCCAGGCTGGCACGGTGAACACTCCAGTATGCAGTAGCATCAATGAGCACCCTCGCTGCAGCCGGGTTGCTCCCACAGGAGCTGTCTACTGCCACCTCCTACACTGGCCCTCGCCACCTTGCCTGCAACGAAAGGTATGTGGGCCTCGGCACATAGACCTCCGACTGAAGGCTCCTCCTCCCCAGCGCCCTCATCCTCCAGGTGGACGCAGTCATCTCCTAGTTGCAGTATTAATTATAAATGATAATGAACCTGTGGCTAGCGATAGTGCTCCATCCCAACCTGACAGCGAGGGTCATTAGTTTAGCGGAGTCATGACCCCTACAGAATACTCGACGGTTGCTAGGGCTTTGGTGGGCGTATCTCGTCTACAAAAGTTGAGAATCTGCCTGGGGAGTATCACGACCCAGTCATGTTTCTAGAAGCATGCCTCCCGGTGATGGAGGCAGAGCTCCTCAGTGTCCCCAAGGTACAATGCCATTAAATGTAATGCAATACTCTGCTGTGAGTTGTGAGTTGGCTCACCCCTCGCCCCCTCCCAGAGAGCAGTGTACTGCTGAGGAGAAAGGCCTACACTACATCTGGGTTGATAATGGCGTTATATCTCAGATTACATCAATCACTAAGTGGTAACGTGAATTCACATTGGGCACTATACTCGCCCAATTTTCGGAGATAGAATTAAGAGGGCCAGTTAAATCACTCAGCCAAATACCACACCGCGACATCCATATTCATGTCTGTGATCCATTAAATGGAAGGTCCAGTTGTATCAAATTACCTAACGATACAGCTGATAAGGATGCATGTATTAACTTTCAGAAAGAGCAGGATAATGCTTGTTTTGCGTGGTCAGTCCTGTCTTGTGAAAGAAA
This sequence comes from Schistocerca nitens, assembly GCF_023898315.1. Taxonomy (NCBI): domain Eukaryota; kingdom Metazoa; phylum Arthropoda; class Insecta; order Orthoptera; family Acrididae; genus Schistocerca; species Schistocerca nitens. The sequence continues at coordinate 447,233,092 of NC_064615.1, forward strand.
AATTAAACAGAATCAAAAGCGCAGATCTCTTACCATTCGTGGATGTTACAACTTTGACAGTGCTGAGTTCCCTGTAGAGATTCAGGACATACCAAAGTTTGAGGCACAAAATCTCGGAATATTGGTTCACATTTATGGCTTGAAGAAGAAGCATAAATGCAAGCCAGATGAGCAAGACAAGCATACTATAGTAAGACCACTCCGTTTTGCGAAATATGTAGGTGAGTGTGATCTTCATGTATACATGCTGGTTCTCTCTGAAGGTGATAATCAGCATTACATGTAGATCAAAGGCATGGCCTGTCTCCTCTACGGCCATTGTCGAAACATGAACACAAAAAACACATTTGCTTCAGTTGTCTAAAGTATTTAAAAAGACGTCTGGAGATCTGTGAATCCGAGGAACCGTTACATGTTGTTATGCCTACAGAACGGAAAAAGTTCATTAAATTCAAGAATGCTCACCACCAGGAACAATATCCGTTTGTTGTATACGCAGACTTCGAATGTCTCCTTGCCACTATCACCTGCTGTGAAGGGAACCACTTAGCCTCACTTACCACCTTCATTCATAAACACGTACCGTATGCGTCGGCCTGATAAATTGCATTTTCATATTCTTGAAGTCTTAACCGCTATGAGTCATGTCAGAGATAATCCTGTGGTTTTCTTGCTCACTGAGCTTGAAAAACTCTCATAGGATGTTGATAGCCTTTGAGTACCAACATCCCCATGACCGAAACAAAGGAGGATAAAAAATTATACAATGATGCGGTTAACTGTCACATTTGTCGGCTGGCGTTAGATAGAAAAGCTGAAACTCCCGTAGAGATCATTGTCATCTTACGGGAAGTTTCGTGGTACAGCTCACAACGCATGCAGTTTGAAGTATCAGCTACCACAACACATACCCGTCTTCTTTCATAATTTATGTGGGCTTGACGCTACTTCCTTATTGAACAATTAGTTAACATCTGCGAATGTGAAGCAGCATGTGAAGGTTGCTGAGTGTGGACGGGTTACTCCTGTAACCGAAATTGCAGATCTGAAGATGGCTCTAGAGGAACCGAAACCGGTCATGTGATTAAATAGTTTGCAATCAAGATGGATTATAAGTAACATTGCATAAAAAAGTGATTGCGGTATCCCTACAGACATTATGTCTGCTTTTGCAACGCAGCTCCAGATTGTCCAATGTCTGAACTGTCAATGGCAGGTACATAGCGTTGGTGGGAGTCTCAACAGTCTTATACCCTGTTCCAACTGATGAGAATAATTCTTAAATTGAATGAACCAATCTATCGTTGAGATATGAGTTCGTTGCAATATTGTATTGACAGAATATCCTCTATCTGACTAGATTTATAAAATTTACTGCGATTCGTCTCACAACCTGTCCTTTTGTGAAATCCTATTTAACCTTTCTGTATAAATTCAATCGATGCATTCACCGTCCTTATTTAAGTCTGAAGTGTACTCATGTTTGCACGGAGCTCAATCCATTTTCCAGACTGTTTTAAAACTTCGTTGATATCGTCAATATTGTATGCACCGGGGTCAGTTTCCACAATTTCGTTTCTATCAATAATTTCTAGATGCAGTTTATTGCTAGGCTCTGTGATATTTGGGATGGTATTGTATGTCTCCAGTCCAATGAGCGCGATACTTCAAGCTCGAATGTTTAAATCAATTGGTGGGAAGTAATTCGTACGTGATACAGACGGACATTCTTTTAAAGTCAGACTGTACAACAGAATACGACATCGTATCTAAACACCTACTGGTGAACGGATGCTTAATACCTGTCCTTTATGTAATTAGTAAATGGAGGAATATGATGACTACACAGAAATGTATCAAAGACTTGGTAGCGTCGAAGATAGTAGAACTCTTGTCTTCTACCAGCGAAGTATGGTCGTAATTCTTTTTGGAGTTGCAGGTCACAAAACTAATCGAAATAGTAGGCGTTAGTTTTTTCTTTTTTAACATATGCTGCACAGTGAGTTCAAGGTCCTCCTGCTACATCCAGATGTACGTCGAGTACTTATGTATTCCATACAGCTCCATTACAGTCGTGAAATGTCTACTGTAAAACTCGTCGACGAGATCTGTTTGAAGGTTGTCTAAGAGTTCTATTCGTCCCCATCTGCGGCAATTCCTCAAACACATGCGCGACATCCTTCTCTGTTTTTTCTTTCACGGGTAATATTCAGATTTACTTAGAATAAGCATCAATGACCATTAAAATATATTTGAATGCGTTATTCATAAGTTAGTATTCCCTCATGTCGACGAGATCCGCCTGTCACAGGTCATTCAAACCTTCAATTTCAACATATCTTCGAAGGTATGTTTTGCGTGCGGGTTTTTACAGTTCTCGAACTACAGTCTCCATACTTATTCGATGATATATATCTCTCTCTATGCTCGGAGTTGAAACAACCTCATTCGAATGAGCTGTATTACCAGCAGTAGCTAATGACATGAGCAGTCATAGCCGATGTACTGGTTCATTGGGGTCGTCGTAATAAATATTCTGCAGGAGTCGATTGCTAACTCTTTTATGCTGAATGTCAATACCATCACCACCTATTTTTTCTCCACCCAATATAGGTTTTGTAATGGATTTGTTTTTCACATTGTTTCGGCTTTTTGCACTCTTATGCAGATCAGTCAAAAGCAATATTTCACAATATATTTCCAGACCTTTAGGCGACTTATTTACAGTTTTTGTGGATCTTAGGAAAATAAATTTCAGTAGACCGAATGTTCTTTCAAACTCTTTATCACCGATCTATATTGTTTTTTCATTTAAGGTTGTAGGCTGCGTCCCCAATATGTATAGTTTTTCACAACTCACACCAAATGTTTTGTCTATCCTAGCATCTCAGTGACGGTTAATGAAATCGGCAATAGCTTCATCGTCGTCGTTGTGGAATTTCGCTGAGAGTTCACGAGAGATTCAGTAACTGGTTTAAAGGTTTCTCTCAGCGTCTGCTCCTGCTTCAAATGTCCTAACCTTAGCAACTATAACTTCTCGCGAACGGCGTTCCGTGCTTCGATGACTTCATGCTTAGTATTCATCTCGTTGTATACTAATCGGACTTCTGTGCAGCGTGAGGTTTTATATATCCGTGAGACGTGGCACAATTGAGTTAGTAGAGCGTTATGTCTAGCGTCACTGGCTCAGGTGTAGTATCGACTATCTCTCTTGCGACCCCATTGTCAATATCTAGGGTCAGATATTTTCTCTGCCTCGTGATGACTGGGTGTTGTGTGCTGCCCTTAGGTTAGTTAGGTTTAAGTAGTTCTAAGTTCTAGAGGACTGATGACCATAGATGTTAAGTCCCATAGTGCTCAGAGCCATTTGAACCAGCCAATATCTACGAGGAAGAGTTGGTATCTGTGGGTTGTGTCCTTAGAACGTCTTTGCTTGCCGATATATATACGGGGTTCGCTGGCCCGAGAGGGATGCTCGAAGTTCTGTGCTTGGTGGTAGCATCACGACAAGAGGTGGTCACGATGTCTGAACGACTGAAGCCACAACCTGCGCAGAGCGAAGATACCGGAGTACTTCACCGGGGTCAGCGCCGACTACAAGCAGCAGGCCGACATCCCGTCTGTTGGTTGGCAACATTCGTGTCGGACGACCGCTCGTGGCCCGGCTGCCCTCTTCCACCTGGCACCACTCAGTAACGGCTGCGACGCACCGTGGAACTGCTTGCTGATAGAGGGGAGTAACATTCTGTAATACTAGCGGTGATTTGTGTCATTGTCTACCTGCCCTCATTACTATTTTCTGGTTTTTACCCGACCCTCAGAATTTTATTTGGTCGGCTCATTGGTCATAAATATAGACCGTAGTATTGTACTTTGACACTAGTCGTCGTTTGAAAGTTTGTCCCCTCATTATATTACCTTTCCTTTCTGGTTTGTACCCAATCATTAATGTTCTAATGAATCAGCTCCTGGTCGTAAATACAGCCGGAACCATTGTACTAAGGCACAGGTTGCAGTTAAACAAAAGAGGGACCTTGCGGTTAGATTTAGATGTTCACCGGTTCACTTATTTGATGGTAGTTGCATATCTCAGTCATTACTTATAATCTGAACAACCTGTTGTACTAAGCTGTGCGTTGCTGTGTTTGACAGACCGGGTCATTATTAATGTATTTCAGCTGGATCTTTTGGTTCCGCCGAGTAAATTCTCTTGTAATAAGCGTTCACAAGTAATGTTTTAATACGCCCCTTCAAAGCAGTCTTTATAACTGACAATCAGTTTAACTTTGAAAACATTAACAGCCAGCTGTCATCAGGGCTTTGGTCAAAATAAGATTGTCAAAAGGGACGGGTTGGGATCCAGTCGCACCTCTGTTGCTGATTTAAATTAAGAGATCGGTTCCTTTGAAGTAAGCCTTATCGTTGTCATATTGTTCCTAACCTGTTAAACTTTTAAGCATAGGTGCTGTTTTGAGTAACTGAATCACTCTTGTCATCAGTTGTGTTTATATGGTTTTCATGTCTTCCAGAAGGGCATTTAATAAGAGAGACTGTGTCCAGCGCCGTAGTAAACACCGCTGTTTCATCCAATAACAGGCGGGCTGTAGAACCAGCCGTCTTGAAATCATTGTAATATTGTGATTCTTGAGTTTCTCCCGGCGTATTTGATAATCAAAATATCCACGGGTGTACTGCCGGCCTACAGTGTCCAACGGGCACAATATTTCGGCGATCATACATGTCGCCATCATCAGGTGAACTGACGGACTGAGCTCCTGTGAACGTGCCGGCACGGAGATCCGTACACTATGGCTGCTCAGGGGGAACTGGGTTCGGTCGTGGCGGCGGCCGATTGAAATACCCTCAGCCCGTGGCGCGCTCACTCCGCCGTCCGCGCCCCGCGCCACGGTCACGCGGTGGAACAGATTGCGACGGCGTCTGAGATTACGTCGGTGTGATGGCTCTGTCCACCGTGGTCGTCACAACTATACATTTGCTCGATTTACTCTTGATTAACCCAATCGCTGTTTCCCAAGCCTTGCTAAGATTATAGCCAGAGTCACGGTTTATGAGGTCGTCATTGGTGCGAATTTCGATGGCCTCTCTAACAACGCTGTCCCAGTATCTCGACGTCTGTACCAGAATCCTCGCGCGTTCATACTCCATAGCGTGATTTTCCGACAAACAGTGTTCAGCGACCGCCGACTTGTTCGGATACATCAGTCGAGTGTGCCTCTGGTGTTCACGGCATCGATCCTCGACGGTACGCATCGTCTGACCGATATACGACTTGTCACATTGACACGGAATCTGGTACACGCCGGCCTTCCTCATACCGAGGTCATCTTTGGTGCTCCCCACCAGTGCACGAGTTTTATTCGGAGGGCAAAACACAGTTCTGACCCGGTGTTTCTTCAAAATGCGGGCGATTTTCCCCGAGAGTGCGCCTGTGTATGGGATAAACGCAGTGCCTACCTCCTCCCTCGTGATTTCATCCATCTCCAAAGGTTGTGCTGTAGTGGGTGGGTGGAGAGCACGTTGAATCTGCCACTCTGAGTACCCATTTTTTCGAAATACAGTTCTCAGATGTTCCAATTCCTGGGGTAGACTCTCTGTGTCAGAGATAGTGCGCGCCCTATGTACTAGAGTTTTAAGCACCCCATTCCTCTGTGAAGGGTGGTGGCAGCTGTCTGCGTGCAAATACAGATCAGTGTGCGTTGTCTTCCGATACACCCCATGGCCTAGGGTGCCGTCAGGCTTTCTCTTGACCAAGACGTCAAGGAAAGGTAGTTTACCCTCCGTTTCAGTCTCCATAGTGAATTTGATGTTGGTTTATATGGAGTTTGGATGTGTAAGGGAGTCAAGGAGTTTATCCATACCATGTGGCCAGATGACGAACGTGTCGTCCACGTAACGGAAAAAAGCAAGTAGGTTTCCATTCGGATGACGACAGGGCTTCCTCCTCGAAGTTCTCCATGTCGTATATTGGTCAGACGATGCGTACCGTCGAGGATCGATGCCGTGAACACCAGAGGCACACTCGACTGATGTATCCGAGTAAGTTGGCGGTCGCTGAACATTGTTTTTCGGAAATTCACGCTATGGAGTATGAACGCACGAGGATTCTGGTACAGACATCGAGATACTGGGACAGCGTTGTTAGAGAGGCCATCGAAATTCGCACCAATGACGACCTCATAAACCGTGACTGTGGCTATTGTGGTGTCACCGCCAGACACCACACTTGCTAGGTGGTAGCCTTTAAATTGGCCGCGGTCCATTAGTATACGTCGGACCCGCGTGTCGCCACTGTCAGTGATTGCAGACCGAGCGCCGCCACACGGCAGGTATAGAGAGACTTATTAGCACTCGCCCCAGTTGTACAGCCGACTTTTCTAGCGATGCTACACTGACAAATTACGCTCTCATTTGCCGAGACGATAGTTAGCTTAGCCTTCAGCTACGTCATTTGCTACGACCTAGCAAGGCGCCATTACCAGTTTATATTCAGTGTAATAATGTCTAAACAAGAGCGATGTTCTCCAATTGTGGATTAAAGTGAAGTATTCCAAGAACTACGTTCTTTTCTTTATAGGATAATTACTTTACCTTGTTCCAGACCTCAGGCCAATCTGCGTGAGCTTAACGCGTGCCTTTCGGCTACCTCCGAGTGGCTTGGCTGTCTTGCCAGGCCACTACAGCTATAATCTTAGCAAGGCTTGGGAACCAGCGATTGGGTTAATCAAGAGTAAATCGAGCAAATGTGTAGTTGTGACGACCACGGCGGACAGAGCCATCACACCGACGTCATCTCAGACGCCGTCGCAATCTGTTCCACCGCGCGACCGTGGCGCGGGGCGCGGACGGCGAAGTGAGCGCGCCGCGGGCGGAGGGTATTTAAATCGGCCGCCGCCGCGACCGAACCCAGTTCCCCCTGAGCAGCCATAGTGTACGGATCTCCATGCCGGCACGTTCACAGGAGCTCAGTCCGTCAGTTCACCTGATGATGGCGACATGTATGATCGCCGAAATATTGTGCCCGTTGGACACTGTAGACCGGCAGTACTCCCGTGGATATTTTGATCATTGTAATATTGTTTGCTGTTCTGATTTCTTTTGCAAAGGCTTATTCGTCTTATTGTTTAAGGTCAATAAAATTCGTTCAGTTTGTAAAAAAATATGGTTATATGTTGTTAAATAAACAGGTTGTGTGAAAAGAAAGTTATATTGGAGTGTCCTTCGTTCCATGTTTTCCTTAATTCCAGTAAGTACCACGTCTCAATCCCCTCTTCTTCTTCTTATGCTGCTCACCCTTCTCAGTAACAGCTATCTCCCCGTCAGTTAAGTGATTTACTTTCTTCTCGATGTATTGACCCGATCGTTCAGTGTATTGTTCAGTCTCAGAATGGTATGACAATGCATCTCTAGTTCCTTGTGTATGTCTCCAACTTTGCGTTCGAGAGTTTGAATTTTCGCGTCAATGTACAAGCGAATGCTTTGTCTATGCACACCCGTCCTATCAGACTGAGCTCCCGGCGTGAATGCGAATTTATCCATGGTGATGGGTATACTGATGTACTCACCTTCTTGCATGGCTATATGTATAGGAACTCCTGGAAGTTCCATCTATACCTGCCATAATTCACTTTTCTGGTGTTATCAATAATGAGAAATCCATATTGTGAGTGATTCCAGCAATCTGTGTGTATCTTTACAAAATCATTGAACGACCTATAGGTTCCTACGTGAGCCTGGTACTATCTGAATGCTGTAATTAGGTTTGCATTATCTCTCACTAGCTGTTTTGGGATTATGGAATATGTCTGACACAGATAAAACACATCAACATCCATATGACGACCGAAACAGAAATGTCGCCGAATTTGACCTTGGTTTTCAACAGCAACATCGTCAAATATGAACACTGTGTTTGGCTTTACTTTTTCCGGTGGAGGGATATCACTGGTCTCACTGAAAGTCGTGTATGTCACACCATATACACCCTGCAATATCTTCTGTAATAGTTGGCATTTGGGTTGAAATACCGTTATTGAAAATATACATATATGCTCAAAGTGGACTCCATCCGGATGTGTTAGCAGTGACATAACAACATTTGCCTTGCCACAGTTGGATAGACCTACAGCTATTGCACGTATGTTGTTGGGAAGGAGTACGCCATTCTTCTTCCAGTCTTCTTGCACACCGTCATAGCTCCAGTCGCTTACAACAAATTCTTGACGCTTCACCCATCCTGCCATGATACATACCACGACAGGTACTATCGTGCAATGGGTTTCTATACAAAGTAATGAACACTATGCCCTTCCATGATACCGACTCTGGCAGATACTAACGTGCAAAGAACTTTTACGGGGAATTTAGTAAAATGGCATAATTTTCTGATGTTTCATGTTTTTAGTGAAAATATTGGTGGCAATAGTTTAGTACATGCAATATAAAGAGAGGTAAGAAATAAAAAAACACATACATAGTTATATAAATTTTTAACCAGTAATCATACACAGAATGCACTACATCAACAGGTTCTTTCTTTGTCGTAACAACAGTACAGAATATAGAAAATGAAGCTCTCTTGTAAGCACAGAATTCAGCGTGTATTCATCTCAAATTTATTGGCAGTACATTAGTTTTCGTTGGCACTATATTGATCCACTGTTCTAAGTCGTCTCCATGCACACTGATTGTACTTACATACTCTGCAATGTCCCTATACACAGCTTTAACACAAGGCAGTTACCTGTTCAGACTTTCCAACGCACTGGATAATACCAACTGTAGCCCGAACAAGTTTTTAACGGTGTTACCCGATTTTACATTAAGTGCAGAGTCATTGTACACTGTTGTAATGGATAGAGTTAGAGCAGTACAACAAATGTCCGGAGGACGTCGGCTCGGATGATACTCGGCGGTCGATTGCTGCTTCATGTAGGATTTTTCACAATGCATTTCATCCATTCCAGCTCCATAAACCGGATCTTAATACATTTAGCTGCATTCTCGATCTGTATCACAACACACCAATCTTTATCTACAGTTGCCTTTATACCAATATGTAAACGCTCAGAACCATTAGTTGTTAAATTAAACACTGAAGTGAAGAATAGTAGTGCACAGGACTTCATTGGTGTCTTCTCATCCACTACATCCTCACTTTGTCCACGCAGTAGCACTGGAATATTCTGCGATGTAGCGTATGATGGTGTCCAGTACCGATCTGCATCATGCTGATTAGGACCCCTGGTACACTGCCAGCGAGTCAGGGGCTGGCTGGGTGTCTTTAATGGACAATAACAATTGATTGTTCTATTCCATCAAGCTGACCAGGTGGGCAACAGGACCCCAGGGTGCTGCCACTGCTACATGTCCCGATGAGCTGGAACATCTCACTGTTGCAGACCCCAACAGGTTGGAGGGCGTCAATCCACTGATGAGCAAAGAAGAAAAACCATTACAAGCGCTGATGGAAGCACAACGACTTCATCTTCCTCATACAACAGTAAACACAGACATTTAGCTGGGGAGTACTTAATCTTCTGTGTCTTCTTCCTGTTCTGTTGCTGCTGTGGCTCGGCTGGTGCTCCATGACTGTCTGACTGCAAATGAGGCTGCAGAGCTGCTGGGTCCACCTTAAATGCCCAATGTGACTAGATGCTTCGTTGTTATTGGCTCCTGCCAACTTCAGGCACCTCTGGGGGTCTAATTGTGCTAGGGAGGGGGGGGTGCACTTCAGTTTTTCTTCCAGGAGGAGCGGTGCTCGAGTCCCAGAAAGGGTACTGCCAATTTTAATTTCCTGCCAATTCGTGGATGGGTGGTGGGGTGGAGCATCAACACAGCCGTGGACCAAAGAAATTCCCGCCAAAATTCGAAATTCTCTCCAAGATTCGAAATCCCTGCCAATAGGGTAGGTGGGGGAGAGGGAGGGGGATGGGGATGGGTGGGGAGGGGGCAGAGTGTGGAGACTCACGTGCAGGCTGAGAAAAACCCATAAAGTCATCTGAAGGTGAGGGTTAGTGTGGTTGGGAATGAATTAATTGATCAATTTAATTAATTTGCATATCAAGGTTTTATCAGTTTGATGTCAGAACTACACCAGCACTGCCAGTACCCTACTACTCATGAGTACAAATGACAGCTCCGCAAATGCACTGCCATTTTATAACTTGCGTACGCGATACTACTGCCATCAGTGTATGTGTGTATCGCTGTCCCACTACTTTTGTCACCTCAGTGTATATCAGAGTGGCTGGACAGGGACTGCAAACCATTTCCTCCTGAAGAAATTCGTGTCTTATTCACTGCACGAATACGTTCTGTCATTTTACTCGCATGTATGAGTATATTTATCCTACTCTTCGAACTCTTGAATATTATTCTTACCATTGCGCCACTCTGTTCATTATTTTTCGCAGAAGGGCCTTGTGTTCGGGGAGCAAGTTCACGTATTACACGCTCGCTCCGCCATGATAATACAGCTGGCCGAAGTAGATCTTTCTTTGCCAGTATCCGCGGGGAGATCCCGGCATTAGGTCGCCGTTCCATTACGACCACCTCAGGTATCGACAAGGCAATCCGTCATCTCGGCAGACGCCGGTAGAAGCGGACGTGAGTAATACCTCGCGGCCTGGAGCTGCCGCTCAAGACTTGCGGCCGCTGGCTGAGAGGATGCCAGGTGGCCGCGGCTCTGCGGGAATGATCCATCACCTGCACACACCCAACCCTTCTCCCTCCAGTAGCAGCTGAAGAACAACTTTCATAATGAATCACATTTCACGAACCTTCGCTTTCGAGGCAGGAGTCACTTCGGATAAAATTTTTCTCAGTTGTTTGAATTACGTCAACTAAAGATTCGAGTAAGGTACAGCATTTTCCCCTCTTTTCCTTTGATTGATCAGTATGCATTGATGACGTCCTGTGTCTTCATCTCTGCTTGTACGCTTCACTCTACAATTCAATAATCTGTTTTACACATTCCAATTATCAGGAACACCTGTAATTTTTCTTTTCCACGCTTCTCCCAGTGCGGAGTTAGCACATGTCGGTGCTTCAGCAGGCGTCCTACTAACGTATCCCTTCTTCAGTCCTTTGACAATGGCTTTCCCTAGATTCCTTTCATCTATTATTTCCTGCATCGTATTTTGTATGAGCCACTTGGTTTTTAACACTCTTCTATAGTAACAGATTCAAAATGCTTTTGCTTTCTTACTTACCCACAGTATTGTGAGTCCATTACCTCAACATGACAGAATAATCTTGCTTTACAGGTATCAAATCGTATCACTTCTTTTGGTTTATTATTCCCAGTTTTTTGTCATCTAAGCCCAGATAGCAAAACTTAATATTATACAGAAAATGTAGTGAACGATCACCCGTGGTAAGAAGATAATCGTCACGCACACTGCGTGTCTTACACGATTCTCATTTAGCCCGCTGCCAATTCATAATGATAAAAATTGAAAGCTGTTAAACAACAGTGAGACGCCCGCTAAACCTGCTGGGCAGAACAGGTAATAGGATTGTGGAAAGGGCTAAGGGTTGAGGTCAGTTTCTTCTCCTAATTGTCATTTATTGTAATTTAGCAACTCTAACACAGCTGAAGGCCTCCAACAAGAAATCTTAACAAGATAAAAATCCAATTAAGATGGCAATAAAATAATTCAAAAAACAACATACGCAAAGTGCAATACAAATGGCTGAGGGCCACAATTAATTTCCAAAATTTTAGAATATACTACCATAGACCTTTAAATGCATAACGCCAACAAGAAATCTTAAAAAAATCAAAAATTGAATTAAAATAGTAATAAAATCATTGAAAACCCAAAAGGCAACATATGCAAGGTGCAACACAAATGGCTGAGGGCCACAATTAAACTTCAAAACTTCAGAATATACTACCATAGACCTTTAAAGGCAGAAGGTCAGTATGTTTAACAACAAGAAATCTTAAAAATCCAATTAACATAGTAATAAAATAATTTAAAGAAACAACATATGCAAGATGCAATACCAATGGCTGAGGGCCACAATTAAACTTCAAAATTTCGAAATATATTACCATAATCTTTAAAGGCAGAAGGCCGCAGTGTTTAAGCTTGAAAGACAAATTTAAAAATTAATTTTGCAAATTCTTAAGAAACAAACAATAACCATAAGCCTAAAATTTAAAATAGCTGACAACAGATAATGAAACACTGGTGGCACTCAGAAGGCCTCCAGGGAGGTCGGTTTGCTCTCGGTCACTTAGGTGAGACAGGTGGTGAGCCCAACTATACTTGATCCGCCCGAGCCCAACCAGAGGGCAGCTACGGACCGGCCGACACAACGACTTGTTTCCCGTCAACCAGTACATGAGAACCCCAACCGGAAATGTTACAAACGTGATGATCCACAGTGGAGTACGTACTAGCTGTCAAAATTAAACACCATGTTGGGCAGCGACAACAGGTGAGGAAAGAACGGCCACTAGGCAGAAAATTCCGCTGGTACACTTGAATTTCAAACACGGTAATAGTTAACTCGCTCAAAAGAACACTACCTGAATTTACGTCAGTGCCCAGGGCTGGTAACCAGAACACTAACGGCCACAAGACAGAAAATTTCACTAGTGAACTCAAATAGTAGTTCACCGCATGGCGGTTAAATCTCAGCAGTAGAACCACTCGCTGTTGCTCACCGGAAAACCTCCCCAACAGCAAAGCACTGAAGCGAACCAACACAACATGAATGGACGTGGCTTTGGTAGTTGAAACCACTACTCAACTTTGACGTCCTGATTCGGCGAACCACGAAGCTCGTAGCGATCGGACAGCTCCACACACGCTCCGACACCGCTCAGGGACTGCCAGCGGCCACAGCCGACTGCACCGCGCGGAGAACTTCCCTCGTCCGCCACAACCGACCGACTTCGTCCAGACCCCCTTGCCGGAAACTATATGCACCAAACCAAAGATGGTACACGGCGCAAATACCGATACACATCACTGCTGCCACACGTAGAAGGAAATGGGACCACGACGTAACCTCGACAGGGGCGAGAAACCAAACACAGATAGACAGTGAAGTTCACGAAAACGCACAGTTGGGAGCGAGCACGGCTCAATCACTGTCAATTTTTAATACTTTGTGTTCCTGTATCGCTCGAATTTGTCTCTGATAATTAGAGATCTTCTGTAACTAGTGTCCATGTGTCCGGCCAGTATCGACATGTCCGTCCTGGTGGTCCAGCCATAAGGCGCGTGCCTGCTAACCGAGTGATCGCTGGATACAATCTCGATCAGACCACTGATTTCTCAGTTTTTGTTTTAACCTAGCCTTCGCCTCTCAACCAGGTGAAGGGACGCCAGAAGCGACACGTGGTTGGGATTCCCCTTTGCCCAGTTTGATAAGTGAAGTAGGTTAGCGACGCGCAGGTCGCTGAAGTGGCGTCCAGAAAATGGAATTTCTTCAGGCCATCATTATCATTATACACGGTGCAGTCACATTAATGCGACCATCGCCAACGTTCGACATCAACGCCAGTAACCACTCACAGACGGAAAATGACAGCTACAGCAGTAGACAGTATACAAAGCGTTTCACGGAGACGTAGAAAACCGTATAGTCGATGTCTAACGCAGACAAGGGACGATTTATATGACGCCCAAAAAGACTTGAGCATTTGCATTCGGGGCAAAGGTTGAAGAATTTCCGAAACGGATAGGTTTGTAAGCTGATCACCTGCTGCAGTGGTTAAAGTATATCATGCAATGCAAAACGGTGTTATCCAGAACCAGTGAGGAGGCAACTGTGGTGCACCACGAGCCATAGATGACAGGTTTGAACGTCGGCGGCGGAAATGTCTATGGTGAATAGCCTACATAAAGCAAGGTGTCTCCTCAATGAACGTTCAGCAAATGTTGCTACGTCTGGACCTGCACAGCAAGCGCTTGGTTCATGCGTCCTTTCATACTGCTACTCATCGGCGACGGGAGTTGGAACCTGTTCGCCAATACCGGAGCTGTATATCCACTGAACGGCGACAGGTTCACATTTTATGCTCGATCGGACAGATGGTCGTTGGCATGTGCGGTGTGAAACGTCTGAAAGCTAACACCCTGCAGCAGTTGTCGGAAGGGGAAATGTTTTCGTGGGATTCTCTAGGTGAGCTCCTCATTCTAGAATGCACAATGGATCAACACAAGTATCCATTTGTCCTTGGGGACCATGTCATCCACTATATGCCGTTTTTTCTCGGAATGAGAGCATCTACCAGCAGGAAAATGCAATTTGTCACACACCTTCCAGTGTACATACAGTATGTAACCAAACGTATCCGGACACCTGGCTGAAAATAACTTACAAGTTCGTGTCGCCCTCCATCGCTAATGCTGGAATTCAGTATCGTGTTGGCCCACCGTTAGCCTTGATGACAGCTTCCACTCTCGCAGCCATACGTTCAGTCAAGTTCTGGAAGGTTTCTTGGGGAATGGCAGCCCATTCTTTCACGGAGTCCTGCCCTGCGGAGAGGTATCGGTGTCGGTCGGTGAGGCCTGGCACGAAGTCGGCGTTCAAAAACATCACGAAGGTGTTCTATAGGATTCAGGTGATGACACTGTGCAGGCCATTTCATTACAGGGATGTTATTGTCGTGCAAGCACTCCGCCACAGGCCGTGCATTATGAACAGGTGGTCCATTGTGATGAATATTCAGCTCGCCATTCCCGATTTACTCTTCAACAGTGCGTAGCAAGAAGATGCTTAGAACATCAATGTAGGCCTGCTCTGTGATAGTGTCACGCGAAACAACAAGGGGTGCAAGCTCCTCCATGGAAAATACGACTACACCATAACACCACCGCCTCCAAATTTTACAGTTGATACTACACACGCTGGCAGATGACGTTCACCGGGCATTCGCTATACCCACACCTTGCCATCGGATCGCCACATTGTGTAAAGTGATTCGTCACTTCATACGACGTTTTTCCACTGTTCAATCGTCCAATGTTGACGCTCCTTACACCAAGCGAGGCGTCTTTTGGCATTTACCGGCGTGATGTGTGGATTATGAGCAGCCGCTGGACCATGAAATCCAAGTTTTCTCACCTCCCGCCTAACTGTCAAAGTACTTGCAATGTATCCTGATACAGTTTGGAATTCGTGAGTGATGGTCTGGAAAGATGTCTGCCTGTTACGCATTACGACCCTCTTCAACTGTCGGCGGTCTGTGTCAGTCAACAGACGAGGTCGGCCTGTACGCTTTTGTGCCGTACGTGTCCCTTCACATTTCCACTTCAGTATCACACGGGAAACAGGGGACCTAGGGATGTTTAGGAGTGTGGAAATCTCTTGTAGAGACGTATGACGCAAGTGGCATCCAGTCACCTGACCACGTTAGAAGTCCGTGAGTTCCGCAGAGCGCCACATTCCGCTCTCTCACGACGTCTAATGACTACTGAGGTAGCTGATATGGATTACCTGGCAGTAGGTGGCAGCACAATGCACCTAATAGGAAAAACGTATGTTTTTGGCGGTTTGCGGATACTTTTGATCACATTATGTACGTAGTAGAGTACCAAGAAGAGTTTATCATACTCCTTTAGACATCAAACTCCCGGAATTAAAACCCAATTGCGAATCTGTGGGACTGCCTCGATCAGGCTGTTCGCGCCATTGATCGTAACAGAGAAACCTTGTGCCGTTTGTCACAGCACTGGAGCTATCATGGCTCAACTCCCCTGTCAATACCATCCAGGATCTCATGACTCTCTCTTCCTACACGTCTCGCAGCAGTACGCGCTGCAAAAGTTGGATATTCAGTCTTCTGACAGATGGTCGCCTTAATGTGACTAGACAGTGTATATACTGTGATGCCTTTGACAAGTCTGTCTCAGATGACTTGCCGGGAACGTGGTTACCTTCGACCGCTCCCGAGCGCTTTCAGGTAATCAAAGCGCTGCCGTTTGGGAGTGCATGCGCATGGTCATCTCTGCAACAGACACGTTCCAGGAGGCTTATGGGCCGCGGTGAGTGGCCGTGCGGTTTGAGGCGCCATGCCACGGACTGCGCGACCCCTCCTGCCGGAGGTTCGAGTCCTCCCTCGGGCATGGCTGGGTGCGTTCCTCTTAGCATAAGTTAGTTTAGGTAGTGTGTAAGTCTAGGGACCGATGACCTCAGCTGTTTTGTCCCTTAGGAATTCACACACATTTGAACGTTTGAGGCTTATGGCTGGACATGGATCGCGTACGACGGCAGTATCTGTGAGAATGTTTCATTAATTCAGAGTGGTTGCCCTTTTGCTATTAAATCATAAGCGTAATGCTTGTATCCCACGAATTACTTTTCATTCATTTCAAGCTATAAACTTGCGAAATATTCACTAACCGATATTCAGGCGAGTGCTACTGTACTTTTATAAACTCTGGTCGTTTTCTGGCCTTTCTATCGGAAGCATTACGCTATCAGTTTCGTCATTCTCCAGTTCAATGTAAATCGTACTATATTTTTCTGGTAACCGTGCACTGGTATTCGACTCTTCGTGACTGCAAGGATTTTCGACTTCTGTTGCATGTCTATCATGATTACTAAGTGGCTTGTGTCCTCTACTTGTTTGCTTTGAAGTAAATATGCAATCTTGCAATCTGATTACGCTTCATATTTCTCGTTTCGAGTTTCACATGCCATTTATTTAACATATACATGCATTTTGGTGTTTGACCTGTCAGCCATCATTTCATGAGCACATATTGCAACATTCCCGTTTCGTCCATCTAACTGTTGCACATTATAAAGATAACAAAGTAATTCATTTCTAGATAGATACCTCCTAAGTGCAGCAATGCATGCCTCTTTCTCTGCATGGAAATTTCAGTGTTGAAGGTAAGTCTTAATGTCGATTGCTGAGTGAATAACTGCTTTGGTAGATATTGTAACGTGCATGTGCTCATGTTCCACAAGCTGACCTGCAGACGATGTGGCATCGACGAGTTCAGTTTCACTTAATAGGTCATCTATTTTCAAATCTTTCGAACTGCATCATTATTCAGATGATTTTCGAAAGTGTCACTAGTAGTTGTCCAGTTACATAAAGGGTCGTCGATCTCCATTGTACATTCAGCGACTAAATGTGCATCGCTATTGCCCTTTACTAGTTCTCGTAGGAACTTGCGAGTGATAATCACATCTGTTGACGTCCAGTTATACATGCTACGCCTGTCATTCATTATGTTGAGCGTTGCACCCGATTTTTTAACACCATCAAAGAAGCTCCTGGACCGACGAGAAACGAAAGGAATGCAAGCTACTCATTAAACTTTCTTTTCATTATCGAAGCATATACCGTTACAAAATTGATTATTGAATAATAAATTTATTTATAACACAGAATTGTTTCACAAACGAGGGCTTGTGGTTCTACTTGTACTAGTAGTTTCAATTTCTCAAAGAATAGCCGCCGATCTTGTACAGTGTAATCGCAGTATACTCTGATAGAAGCTACGTGTAATACTCAGGAGACAGCACACTTATCTTACATTACGGTGCAGTCACAAAGTGACGCAGATGATTATCAAAGTCTCTCTCTTTCTGCAACATAAATATCACCAACCTTCTAGTGTGTGGAGACGTGACGTGGCGCGATGCATGAAGGCAGAGAGAAATGAGCAGAACAGCGGCAGAGTCTTGATGGGTGTGTGCCAACGCGAAGAGCACTCTCATCCATTATGTAGTGGTTGTAAGACATTGCTTTCGTTGGAGATTACTTCTCAAGGAAGCTAACAGATTCTGATACCAGTACTTCTTATTTGTTGTGTAAGGCCCGATGTGTTTCATGCAATAGATCCCTGTAAGGATTCGAGTTAAAATGGCGACATTTCTCCCCATAAAAAGTCGACTTCGTAGAACTGATGTAAATCTGAGTACTTACTTAACTGGTCACGCCACTTATATTACTTTCAAAGAAGCACAGTAGCAGGTAAATGCTATTTCCATTGGCATATATCTCGAAAGGCCGTCCTTAATTGGGATAAATATTTTTTTCTAAGCATTTAATTTTTTATTTTTTTATTTTTTATTATTTTGGCGGTGTACTGAAATACGATCTCCTCGCTTTGTAGTGCCATACGCAATATATACAAGATCTCGTCTGCGTAAACGTTAGAAAACGTAAGGTTTGCCAGTGATAATTTTAAACTGTGCTATTGCTAATTAATCAAGTTGCTTGGAAGTTTGTGATTTAAAGAGTGCTTTCACCTAAAACCTGGAGCACTTCTTTGAGGATATCTTTGTAAGGTGCAAGCTACGTTGTTGTAAGTGAATCATCGGTAATAAACACATCGAAGACTTGTTTAATATCGGCAATGCAGTCGTGATTAGTGTTCAAATAAAGCACTCTGATCCAGCGGAATAAGCTTCAAAGATAAATCTTAGTAACTGGATTTAGCTTCAAATATTATTGTGTTTTCTTTCTACTGTGCACATATATTGATATATTGACCATCAACTTTTGTAAAGAATATTTAAAGTCCAATGTCTAATTTTCTTGTATATAGGTCTAGATACGATCATTACAAAACTTCCTGCAGATTAGTAAATAAAATACGCAAATAATTACAATCAGTTATTCGTTGTTTGTTTTTCCGGGGAGCCCTGACATACATACACTACAGGTATCTAATCGAAAATTGTACTTTGACCCACTAATTTCTCTAAATTTCTACACAAACGTTGACGTGACTATGTATACCATAAATTAATGTAGTCCTATTACTAGCTTCAACAGTGCATGTGTAATACTTTATCTTTGGTGAAAAAAGCGATAAAATGTATTAAAGAACTTCAGTAATCATCGATATGTTGCCCATTACTTTTTCAAGCCGCGTAACAGGCTTTTGCTCATGTTCGACTGGTTTAATTCTGTTGCCAATAACAATTTTTTCCGAATGCAGTTTCAATGCTGCAGCTATCTTCCGCCAAGTAATTTCTTTAACTACACGATAATGTCAAGACTGTATTTAACCCTCCTGTAGAAAGGCGGGGTACAGTAGACCCCACGGACCGTAGTTTCGTGTATAACACCGACATTGAGGCACGGGCACTGATAAGGTTCTGAATAGCTCTCAATGGCACTTACCCAAGTGCTCTCCACGCATTTTCCTCTTCGTGACCTAAACTTGATGGGTGAACATCGTCTCTCCTTTGGGGTTAACTGCACCCCACCCTTCCATACTTGTTGCCTGGATTTTTAGCACTACTTCAGACGTAAGTGGCAGGTGCTTTGTAGACCCATAATACTATACCATAATACATTATTACAACAGTCATACTTTCCGACGTAAATAACGATTGTTGTTTTATAACTGGGCCACTGGTATGTTGTATTATAATTATTTGATTATAGTATGCTACAATCATTCATATTATATTATATTTTAGATGTCGTCATATGGAAAGCTGAAGGAGCTCCTGTAAAACGTGGAGGAAGAGGAGGAGGAAGCCGAGATGTGGAGGATCACCGGCTGCACGAACCACTACCTACTGATGATAGGGGCGAGGAATGTAATGGTCAAATTGCAGAGAGTGAAGATGACACTGATTCAGATGAGGATGCCAGCGACGATGGAATCGACGGCCATATCAAATGTGACGACTTCTACCCCGGAAAGGAAGGTGCACCAAGTGGATGAAGAATCCTCCAGGCGCACAGCAGGCTAGGACCAGATCTTCTATCATCATCAAAGAAGCTTCTGGACCGACGAGAAACGCAAGGAATGCAAAGACTTCCACGGGAGCTCTTAGTCTTTTCATTACACCAGAGATTGTCCAAATAATCGTCGACTGCATCAAGAAGAAGGTGGAGATGTGTATTGAAAATTACAAGTCCAAGACAGAAAGCCTGTATGGGAAGGCAGATCAACCTCAAGCCGTGGCTCTTCTCGGACCTCTGTACCTAATGGGCGATTCAAAGCTGGACGGACGAACTTGGCAAACGTCTGGGCCACCGATGGGACTGGTGTTGAGATCTTCCCCCCTGACGATGATCATGACTTGAGTCAGATTCCTCCTAAGCTGTCTCAGGCTTGACGACCTCAATATCCTACATGATTGGAGTGCACATTATAAAACCTGTCCAATCAGTGCAGTCTTCAACCATTTCAACAAGAACTGCCAGGTCAGCTACATCCTCCGTAACATTACGATCTACGAGAAACGAAATTTTTCGTGGCCGATGCTCTCTCATTCAATGTATCCCATCAAAGCCGGGATCAAGATCTTCGTCGTATGCGACTCCGAAGAGTTTTACACCTCCTGCATGGAGGTGTACGTCGGAAAACAACCTGACGGACCTTTCCACAAGACCAACTCCTCATCAGATGTGACTGAACGCCTCATAGCCACGATATCTGGATCGGGAAGAAACCTCACGACGGACAACTGATACATACTGGCCACTACACTCCTACGCTAGCACAATATGTCTCTGGTTGAAACGGTTAGGGAAAACAAAAAAGAAATCCCCCGTCCTATGTTCCAAAAAGAAGAAGATTGTGATTATCCCTCCAACTTTTACTGCGGTGATCATGTATACGAATCGATTGGGGACAAGAAGAAGTCTGAGGTGATTAGCTGCTACAATAATACCAAAGGCGGTATCGACACCTTCGATCAGTTGCGCGGAACTTCCGACATGAGCCGAATGTGCAGAAATTGGCCTCTCAGGATCTTGTTATCTCTGCTCAACGTCGCTGGCATCAAAGCGCAAGTGACCCATTCCTGCATCTCACCTCAGGCAACCATTACACGTCCACAATTCCTCAAAACTCTCGCCCTCGCCCTTCTTCGAGGTCTGATTTATAAGCGCTAGGAGGCATCTAGGCATCTTGTTGAGCTTTTGCAGCAGCACTGCAAGGACTTTGTTCCTGGTTCCAGTAGACAAGCCGTGATACCTCCTCCGCCAAAAAAGGTGAAGAAGAATTCAAGGTGTGGGCCGTGCATCCTCAAGAACGACATAAAGACGAACTACATATGCAAAGTTGGAACAGTATATTTGTCTCGCCGAACATGCAGTGTGAAGCACCTCCTAACAGACTCTGACTCAAAGGTCGTTATGAACGACGAGCAGAGTTACAGATAAAGAACTTGGACGTTTGTTGTATATTGGATGTGTTATGTAAGCACTAATGTGTTCATTGTCAGATGTTATAGGGATAAATAAGTTGTTCATTGTAAAATGTTATCAAGATGCGTTATTTCTTCATTTTAAAACGTTCTAAAGCTATAATAATCTGTGAAAAAGAAACGAAACGTAAAACAACAAAGTATTAGAGGTCTTACATGGAAAATCAATGAGGCAAGATATTATAGGCATTGCGTGTATTGCACCAGCACCCCACCTCTGAGTTGGTAGTGTAGGATCCACATTTCTAACGGAGGGTTAACCTATTCTACTTTTAGTGTTGCAGTCTATAGTACATTCATTTAGTATTTCAAACGTATCCGTAACTTTCTAAATGCATTTAATAAATGAGATGTAGCTTTGTGACTGCATTAAGCAAGCTGAAGAAGTTCGAAATTAAATTGGAACGCATTAGTTGGTTTCTGTGAGTAAGTTGATTGAATTCACAATGTCGGCGCTCAGCCACAATTATCATTGGCAAAGTAATGCTTTATCGACAACCTAAACTATTTTATGCAAATTTTATTGGACAAATATTTTAAAAAGTTTAGAAGTATATCACGGCATTCTCCATGGTTAACCATTATACAACAATTTTTCTTATGTTATATCTGATTGCCCCTCTCATCAGTAGCTGTGAACAAAGTGGCCCCTACAGCTCACTCTGCTGGAAGTAGCTATTTGGTGCTATTAAGGAGGAAATTCCGCAGGCTACCATGATATTGCGTTAATATTCCGCGCGGTGTTAAACTGCTGGACATTTTATAGTCTGTTACACAATCCCTCAACGACCAATGACAAATGCGATGCATTTAGTGGTCCGTAGCCCAATTTACATTCCCACATTTTGCGCTAATGGACATTGCTCATTCCACAAAATAACCAGTGAAATGCGTGTGCTGCCTGATGAATATAACCGCAAGGATGCGGCCAGTGAATTATCTTTCAAAGACAATATTTGTTTCTGCATGAGGCAATGAAAACCTATGAAACAAATAGAAATGATCAAATCTCTACTCGCAAAATATTGATTAGAAAGGGAGTTGAAAATAACTGTAGTCAGACATTTCCTGATATGTCTTGGGAGTTTTTCGCAGCACTCTTCTTATGTAAAATTATCTCGGCAGTCAGGCATTAAAATTTAGTGACCCGACTGCTCACAAACCACTTCATGATTTTAGTCGAATCATTCCGATTTTGTTTTATTCCTCTTTCATTTTACACAGCAGCGTTATAAAACAGTCGCGTCATTATGAACCAAGTGACTGCCATCTGGAACTAGCAAAATTTTCACCTACTTCAATATAGGTAGTGACAAAATAACCGAACACTCTTTTGGGTTTCATCGCAGCAGGAAAGTATTTTAGTAAGGAGGGATAATGGCAACCGTTAACTCGCTCCGCAACTGTGTTTTTCTAGTTTTGCAAAGCAGATGAGTTGAAAGAAAGACTGAGAGATAAAGATTTTCAATCTCATTGACAGCGGAATCATTAGAGGGGGAACAAAAGCTCGGACTGGGGATGGACTCGGGGAGAAATAGGCCGTGTCCTTTACAAAGGAACCATCTCAGCATTCGCCGTAAGCGATTCAAAGGAACAACCAAAAATATAAATTTGGATAGCCAAACGGGGATTTGAAGTGCTGTTCTACCGACTTTTAAGATAAGCTCTTAAATATTGCTCTGCAAGATTTAAGGACGACTAGATAAAGTAACTTACATATTATGTAATCGGTGGAAGTTATTCGAACTATGGGAGCTTGTTGCCATAGGTCTCTGTCGTCCAAAGGAGCGGGACGTCATATCGCTTGTGGTCAGAGTGACTATAGCGCCAAATGGAACTGACCGCGCAACAGGAGGCAGTTGAAGGAACGAGAAGAGAGACTGCTTGTCAATCAGCGAGCAGTTAGGATGTACTATGACGGTCTTATTCATTACAACATGGTCTAGAGACATTTGGATGACTTCCCACAGGTAAGAATCATCAGCAAACTGGAGGAAGCCCAGGAATTGGGTATTCCTCACGTGTAAGGGAAGCGTCCCAAAGTATGTACTGCCCAATGGAGTGGAGATGGTCGACCACGTTCAGTTACAGCATCAAATGGCCTCTACCTTGTGCACCAGGCAAGAATGTCGCCACTTGAAACAACAGTAGCAATTGCAACCATGTTAAATATGGCTAGAAGGCACGGAGACAGTATGGGGGTGGTCTCTTTGCCTGACAACCAGTACATTGTGTTCCGAGGGCACTCGCACACCAGCGGCACCATTTGCTATCGTGCTAAGACCACAGGGAAAGGACCAATGAGGTGTGAGATCGCGTGCTTTCCTCGCATCAGAGCACATTCGGTCTGAGTAGGAATTCTAGACGCACCCTCCTATGTCGAGAGATGGGAACGCGTAATGCATCACGACCATTGTAGACAATTGGTTTGATGGTACTGCTGGAAGGGGTAATCTTTCAGTGCGTACTGACCAACAAATATTTCTTTGGTACAGTACTGTAAAAGCGCCGAATACGTCACTTAATAAAATGTCAGTAGCTGGTTACTTATTCATGCAAGTCTAAAGAACACTACAGTATAATAAAACTACAATTTAATATAAATCGCAGAGAATCTCACTCTTCATGAGCGCCCTATGTTCAGCAATCGAAATGGCACGGTTATTCGCTGCAGTCAAGTCGTAGGATTCGCTCCGTTTACTGCAGACCAACAAATGTCAGAGTTCTTCCTTGCCCCGCACTCATAGCATTCATCATCACTGGTGCGCCACTTCTTGAGATTAGTCTTGCACATCGTCTCCCCTATTCTCAACCTGCTGAGATTTTCAAGGTCCCGTACTGAATATGGCAGCCCTATGGTAGCTTCTCTTTTGCTGTCCATAATTCTCTAAGAGCCTTTGTTCTCCACAGCTCAGCTCGGTGGGCTTCTGCTGAACTTGGAATTGGAGTGATTGTAAGTAGGAAGCTTGTTCTAGATTTCCGTCATGACGGATAGGTGTGAGTTCCGAAAAATGGATGCCTTGGATCTGTTTCCTGCTTCTTCTTTTCATTCTCTGGTGCTTCTTATCTTTATACGTCTTGAAGTGTTATTCCCATGGATGGAAATATCTTGTTGACTGGGGTTGGTCTTAGACACCCTGTGACAATGCGGCCTGTCTCTCGAAGAGCCTCATCAACTTGGCCAGCACGTGCAGAGTTCCTCCAGACTAGTGCACTGTATTCCAAAGCAGAGATACACAGGGCAAGTGCGGATGCGCGGAGGATGCTGGGCTGCGCTCCTCGTGTGGTGTTTCTCAGCTTCCAGGTAAGGTTTTTCTTGGGGCATATCTTCTGTCTGCTGTCTATACATAGTTGCTAGTAGGTTAAGGCACGATCCAACCGTAACCCTCAGCTCGGGGGTGGGCACAGCTGATGAATGAATGATTTTAACATTACGCGTTTCCGGATAGCCCATCATCAGATATCTGTGAAACAGAGGATACAAAGTCATGCAGCAAAAATAATTGCGTTGCCATGGCACATCACAAAAATATCCAGAGCCTACAAGTAACGGAGAGTAAACAGATACGTCGAGTTGTACACATGAACTGAAGATATACAGTACATTCATGTCAGTGGGCGACTGACGACAGTGATAGCATCACAAAACAAAATTCTACCGGTCGGCGGCGCCAGTCAACACCTAGTGGCGCTACACGGCGGACAAGTGGCAAACAAGTACTTTTGTTTTACAATTCGTTAAAGTATTATATAAAGTCAAATAGACAGAAAGATCCAACCGACTATATAAAATACACACATAATGAAACTGGTGGCTTACAGCGTCAAAATCGGAGAGGACGTCTTAAAATAATTTCGCTTAGGTAGAAGCAAGAGAGATTTTTTTGAAACCGTACACATTTTTACGATGTCCACGTCCCACGACGACAAAAATTGTGAATGATGAGACAAATAACAAGTTAAGAAATTAAATACAGAATTACTACTGGTTTAGAGTGCAAACGCAACGAACATACGAACTGGAAGAATTTTATTTAACAATTACTTTTTGCGTCTTAAACTATACAGACATATGCAAGATACTGATTCACACTCCTTAGGTTCAACGTAGAGGAGAGTCATTCCTCTGTCAGTCGTAATTATGTAAAGCCCTTCTTTGAACAGATGTCAGCCTAATGCCGCAATCATTTTATACATCTGTTCGCTGAATTGGTAGCAAAATCCATGTCGGTCAGTCCTACATACATACAGTTAAACTATCTACATCTGCCAACGCAGTGATAGCACCGAGTCATGTGAAGTTGGTTCCCAACTTTCGAGATATATGTATTTATTTATCTGGGTTCTTGATAGGTATGCCTTCGTTCTAGAACACTGTACACAATTTGAATAGTTGTACACAATTTCGCGAAGACAACAACTGAACTTAGGAAAATTTTAATCTTGTAGAAAAAATTAATTGCCACATTGGCGAAAATATTAATAACCACAATTCTGCATATCTCCCGAAGAGTTCTACAGAAAACACCTACGATATTTTTTTGTGCCGATAATAATTTATGAGATAATTGGAATTACGAGGAACCCACTTCCACAGTCATGTGAAGTTGGCACCCGACTTTCGAGAAATATAGATTTCATCAGGGTTCTTGATACGTATGTTATAGTTCTAGAGTTTTCTGTAAAAAGTTTTAATAGTTCTGTAAAATTCTGTGAAAAAAATCGATGATCGCAATTCTGAATAGCTGTGAAGATGGCAACCAATTTTCAAGAAATATGCATTTTTTTCAGTCTTTTATATATGTGCTACAGTTGTAGAGTCCCTTATACAAATTTTGAGTAGTTCTGCAGAGTTTTGTGAAAAAGATTATGATCACGTTTCTGGATAGCTGACTAGCTGTGAATTGGGACCCGACTTTCGAGAAATAGAGTTTTTTCCAGAGCCCGGTATATATGCTATAGTTCTAACGTTCTCTGTATTAACGTTGAACAGTTCAGCAGAATTTTTCGGAAAAACACTAGTAACAGGGAAAATTTCAATATTGAAAATAATTATTTGCCGATTTGCGAAAATAAAATTGCGATTACAATTCTGATGAGTTGCCCAGGTGTTCTACAGAAAACGTTAATGGTATTTTTTGTGGAGGCAGTAGTTTATGAATAACTTCAATAATGAAGGATCCATTTCCTTTACAGGAAACAATCGAAATAATTGCAATATGTGGAACGCACTTCACTAATATATATCTTTTCGATCGGAAGCTGAGAGTCGTTGCGTTACTTGTGCTCGGCGCATATAGGTTCAGTTCATCTCTGGCTCAATTTATCCGATGTGTGTCTTTTATTTGTAACTTGTAGATATTTTTGTGATGGATCATGGACGCACTTTTGCTTTACTGTGTATCCTCTGTTTTACAAATATCTGATGATGGGTTATCCCGAAACGTGTAATATTAAAGTCACTCATTCACCAGCTGATGACGTTTTAGTATGTGATCTGTTCAGCATTTGTGCAATACTGTTCCAATTATACAATATGGTCGCGCGCTCTCTGTATGACTTTTTATCGCATCTCCAGTCCAGTTCTGTACTCTTAGCGGTCGACATCAGAGTGACACTCAATCCTTTCCCGTGTGCGATCTTCCAGGGGGGAGTGTGGGGGGGGGGGGGGGGGGAGCACTCGGCCATGCCTTCATTTTTGCGAATAACAATACGCGACCGCATAGAAGAGAGGATATTCGGCAAATGGTCTGGCTTGCCGGTGCCTTCGACTGAAATTCCATGGAGTGCTTTTGGGATACACTGAGGAGACGTCTTCCAACACACCCACATTCAGCAACGAACATCCCTCATTGTCAGCCTCGCTGATGGAGGAGTGGAAAACCCAACGACAAGAATTCCATCCCAACTTTGTGGCCATCGTGGGAGCTCGTTGCAGTGCATGCATTGCTGTACGTGGTCACTCCCACTCTATTAAGAATGATGACTCGGATTTGGTTATTTTTAGGGGCCCATCTTGAACTGTGGTGACTTGAGCGCAATTATTGTCTTCGAACAAAAGTATCGTTTCTATTCGCCTCATTGCGTATTTCGTTCACTTACTTTCTGCACTATACTATAGCAGTTCTTCCTATGTAAGGTCCGAATTTAATCGAGCTTTTCACTTGGCGCTGACACATCACACGAAAGCTACTTTCGTCCTTAAGTTTGGCACATCTCTATACATGCGGACATATAACGCAACAATTATGGGACCTGCAACTTCGCCGGCCGCGGTGGTCTAGCGGTTCTAGGCGCTCAGTCCGGAACCGCGCCACTGCTACGGTCGCAGGTTCGAATCCTGCCTCGGGCATGGATGTGTGTGATGTCCTTAGGCTAGTTAGGTTTAATTAGTTCTATGTTCTAGGGGACTGATGACCACAGATGTTAAGTCCCATAGTGCTCAGAGCAATTTGAACCTGCAACTTCACTTCCTAATCGTAACATTTTCTCATCTAAAATAGCGAAATTGTGATGTTATCTTGTGTGTCCGACCAAGGAAAACAAATGGTAAACGATATAGCTCATACGCGATGCTTGTTCGTAGTTGAGTGTTTACCTAGCTGTTGGAATCAATAAATTTACTGTTTTAGGTTTGTGACATGGCTTAGCTTCAGTTCTCGTGAACGGAGCGTTCGCTAAACTATGGCTGTCTTTCCTTCATGCAGGTCGCTAGTATGGCCACGTGAAATCTGTGATGAGCCTTTGGTGACATAGCTTTCACTGTGTAAGTAGCGTCAATATGGTTATAACCTGACTAATGAGAAACAAATGATTTCCCCTCTTTAATAAGAACGAATTCGATTGATAGTGAGTGAGAGGAACAGTAACCAGGAAATAGGACCCAAACTGCTGTTATGACCATGACTCCAAGCCACATAGGCCGAGAACAGAACAAGTTTCTGGTGACAACGCACATTAGCCGGCCGGGGTAGCCGAGCGGTTCTAGGCGCTACAGTCTGGAACCGCGCGACCGCCACGACAGCAGGATCGAATCCTGCCTCGGGCATGGATGTGTGTGATGTCCTTAGGTTAGTTAGGTTTAAGTAGTTCTAAGTTCTAAGGTACTGATGACCTCTGAATTTAAATCCCATAGTGCTCAGAGCCACAACGCACATTACCCTGGTGTTTCTGTCACTGGACACCTGGTTCTCGAAGGATATCAAGAGGGAATGGAGGAGGTACGTGCTGCAAACCAGTAGATAGAAGGTAACAACATGGAGCTGCGCGCTGCAAGACGAGCTACGTATTTTCTCCCGCTGTGGAAGACAACATCAAAGACGAAGTTAATAGCTTATTAAATTCCACAACCGTAATTGAAATAGAAAACAAGAATTGGGGAACTGTTTATTGGTATCCACAGAACTATTACCGCCTGCTGACAGCCCCAGCACGCTAGCCAAAAATTGCCAAGTCGTGCCGAACTCCTTGTCGGAAATCCTCTGACTGACGATCAACCGCGTTATTAGCAAAGTTCTTTTAGAACTCGAGTTCTTTTTCCTGTGAAAATTGTTCTGTTTATGAATTGTAACGGCTTTTACGTACATACTTTTGCGCGGTAATAATTTGGTTAGCTCAAAATTTTGGTTTCCGGTGATAGGACTGATTTTCAATTCGTCCACAGCCTGATCAGTTACTGTCTGTCTGTTTTGGTGGATAGAGATCTTCATGTGTTCCTGGAGACAATTCTTGTTTCAGTAGTTCCAGTACACCTGACCTAGTTTCCAATGGATTCCACGTACCTTTTTCTGTGGATAGCGACAAACAAAATTCTTGCGGCTTTATGAAGTTGGTGTACATACTGATTTTTGTGCAGTTTCTAATAAAGTGAAACGCGACGTTTTTTAACAAATGTAAGGCATCTCTGTAGCGCGTTCGTCAAGATCTTCTAGCATGCAGTCCTTCTGCTTATCTCCCTATTAAAGTACTAATTTAATGTTTATCAACTTTTGCAAGTTTTAGTCTTTCGTAACGTCTTACAAAATTGTGTTAGCTTTGTATGCCAACAGTTTATAATCATTTTCCTCAACCGTTTCGTAGTGAAACCATTCAGAAGGTTTAGAAGTACTAGATCCTATAAGGTGAGAAAGTAATTGTCGGCTACATTTCAAGAAGCGCTTGTCGCCAAGGATAAGATCAGCCGAATAAACCTTGACTGTTATATTTAGGGCTATTTATGTTGCAGAATTTTCAGTTGTTGAATTAATTTCGTGCCTTTTTTAAAAATATGTCTTCTTAATTCCAATGTAATGTTTTAATATGGAGTTCTGAACACTAAAGTTGTAACAGCAACAATATCAAGTGGCAGGCGCCATTCCAACAAGTAAAGTGCAGGATACGGGTCCGGCAGCGATAAGGATGCTAGTGTCCGCAACTCAGCATCATCTAGGGTCCCCCTTGTTTTTACTCGCGCACAGCAGTGACATCGTGATCTGCACAAACAATTTTTAACGGTAGCCAGAATCTGTTTACACCGATCTCGCAATTTTATCCTGGCCTCCTGTGACATGTGTGGAACTGGAAACGTTATCGTCGTCTGCATTTATCGCTCCGTACTTCACTATGCACGATATTTGTGGCAACTGCACGGCAACGACCCATTTGTTATATCTGTTCCAGACCGCTCGCGGGAGAGGGCGCAAGTATTACTGCTGTAATGGCGGAATGGAATAAATGGCCTCCTCAGTAAAGTGCTGGCTGCGCTGGGGTCGTTGTGTTGCTCACAGTATAAATCCTGCCGGAAATTAGACCGTTTAAATATACCATTAATTTTACTGCCACCATTAGCAAAAACGCCGCAACTGGGAGTACGCTTTACGTTCGTTCGTTTCGCGGAAAAACAAAGCCAAGAATTTATCATGTTAAACCTGCAGGCGACGCATATCCATTTGTACCTTTGAGGAACGTTCGCTAGAGACCCCCAGTCGGTCGTGAAAAATAATTGTCTGTTTCGAGTGTAGTGTTTAAACAAGCAATACCTACACTTTATTTATGGGAAACTCGTTCAGCAATACGTGTTACATCTGTCTTTCTTAACAGTACAAATGTGTCAAATTATAATGAAAGCGATATGATGATAAACATGAGTTTCTCAGCAAATCAGTACTTTACTAACCATTTCATTGCGGTAAATTTTCTTCTCATGCACAAACATTCATATAGTAACTGAAACCATCAACTAATTCATTTAAGTTTAAGTAATGATGTTCTTTACAGGTTGCTTTATGTCTCCCGTTATTCTTTCGCATTATGTTGGAAACGTTTCCCAATAGGATATTGCTTTGTAGTAGAATAAAATGTTACCAAATAGATTAGCATTCTGCAACTACGAATTGACTCCATCTATTTGGGCCACAAGAACATTTGTGCTGGTCCGGGACTTGCAGCCGAATTTCTCACTTACTGCGAGCTGTCACGTTCACCACTTCGCGAATCCAAGCAAGCCTCCACGACCGATTCAAACTACCTATTCCACGCAGTCACAACCATTATGATGGCACAATTCGTGATTCCCAAAATGGAGACAAATACTATGCCGTAATTTTAGCCTCATGCATGTCTGTAGGACTTTGTATTGTGAATATACAGACACTGTATAGACATAGACACTGTAACTGTGACGGTACGGCACATAACGTGATAAAGATGATACTAAATAACTTCTTAAATATACCAAAACTGACGTCATAACGAAATGTGTTATTGTGCGAACTTTCTAAGCTATAAATATTATCTCTTCTCAGAAATATAACAGTGACTCTGTAATCAACTAATATGATCTGTGAATGTAATTGCAATCTGTTTTTCTTTTTTTTTTTTTGCGAAAAGATTCGTTCTCTTCCCTTTTTTTCGTAGTGTGAGAAGCCGTTTTGTGACGAGGCAAGAAAACGCTTAAGCTTCACGTAATATTTAGCCTAAATGTAATCAAATATTACTTAAAAGTGTTGTCAGTTTTTATATTCACCAGCTCCTATATTCAAGAGGTGATCAGATTAATTTATTTATGAAAATTTTGTAGGGGAGCATTGGTGCACAGTTCAGCGCCATTGTTCTAAATGATAACGGCCCACAGTCGTAATAAATATCTTAATATTCTCTAATTTTGACAAGTAAAAATAAATGTAAATGTATGAGATTTCTCTTGATTAGCGGTTCTTCCTTTGCTACAGTAAAAGTATTGAATCATATTTGAATAAACTGAGTTCAGTTAATTTTTTCGATCCTCGCTTAACGAAATCGCGGAAATCTCCTTACCCTTGTATTTTCACAAAATAAGAAATAACAAAGATCAATTTTATTAACAAATGCAGTCAATATATCTGGAATTTTATTTGCATGTTGGACCACAAGTTTAAAGCCCTGAGATAGGAAAGAAACAGTAGAAAGCCATATGCATTCCTAATGTTTTCGTTCTGATACAGAGTTAGCGGCTCGTAAAATTAAAGTAACAGAAAGCCGTGAGCCGCCGGCTTTTCACTTTTTCTGTAGATTTATTAATTTGTATCGTAATGTACGCATTATTTGAAGTAGACCATTGTGGTGGCGTCTTTTAGCATGAAAACATCGTGTGGGACAAATTAACTGCGAAAAGCACCGCAACTGTGTCACTGACGTAAATAATCTTCCAGTTGTGAAGCAGGCACAATAACATTAACTTCAACTTTTCATAGTATATAAAAACCAATACATAAAGGACCAACACATAACCGTCGACAATGTACCATAAGATGTGCATAAAAATTAAATTATTGATATTGCATGTAAGAGACAGACATTAAATATCGTGTGATAGGGTGGGTCTCGAACCTATATTTTGCAACTTCATTGGTAACTAACCTGTCTGAGAGGATACTAGCCTCGGGTGGTTTGCTGGAAAGGTACCTTCAGAAACAAAGTGTGATGGGAAAGTGAAATAAACTCATACATCACTTGGTAAGGACGTTGCTTGAGAAAGCCTATAATCCAGGCAGCATCACTATCAGTATAATCACCACTACCACATCATCAACATCATCGTTATCATTGTCTCCTTCAAGATCACTGACAGCCATTAAAACTGAATCACCTGTAAGGATAACGATAACGACATTTTACCTACTACACGTGTACAATATAATAGGAAGAATAAATTTCTAGCATATTTGAAGAAACACAATGTGAGAATTTGTACACACAACTGCCCCTATTGGCAGCAAAAATGGCGCTTACACGTCTGGCCGTTTAGTCGAACTGAGTTTGGATGACAAATACGGATAAATCATTCCAAGCTGACTCAACTCTGCCCTCGAGTTCGGCAATCTTAATGGCTGGTGATGGTGGCGTGCCAGTTTTCAACAAATTGTAATCAAATGTTGTCAGTGGGTGAGAGGTCTGGAGTACGTTCTGGCCAGACGAGGTGTTAGGTTCCCTTTTCGAAAAATGAGATTACGGAGACTTCGAAAATGATCACTATTTCTGGCCTTAACACAGCACAAAAGTAAAATACCAGTTTTACGAACTAAAGGTGGCCGTATTTCGTACCCAGTCCATCATGCTACAGAGGGTATAGCGTAGACACCTCTATGTGATGCCAGGGAAGCTGTTAGGAACCTGTGAAGAGTCTTCGACGCTAATAAAACATTATTATAGTTCAGTTATTTGTTCAAAGCGTCTACAAGCCGTCGTTCTTGCGCATCAGCCTCGGCTGTTGCTCATTCGGCTGCTTGTTCGATGCTAGCTGACTCCCGGCGAATTTAATGTTCGTAGAGATTTGAGGATTGCTGCCATTTGACGCAAACTTTACTCCACAATATTTCTACTGGACATCCTCGAGTCATCTTCATGTGAGCCGTCGAAGTTTACGATAGCTCACCTGAAGATGACGGACACGTGTCCAGTCGAAATATCGTGGAGTAAAGGTTACGACTACCGGTTGTAATCCCCAAATCTCTTCGAACAAGCCACTTACAAGACCCTGGACGAGACTGCACACCCGTGCTAACAACATGTCTGTCTTCTTGGGCGCTGGGCTCTCGACCCTTATTCTGACGGCAACTTTAGGCTCCCGACCAATGCTGTCAAAAAACTCGCGGAACGATAACCGCAGATATAGACCACGATCCCACCGACTGGCCACGATATTGCCAATGGTAGATTTCTGCACGTGTAGACGTTACTTTACCTTACAACTGACATAACACGTTCTTCTCAAAAATAGCGAAGATTCAAATGCAGATTATAAATGATAAAGCCACTGCGTGATATTTCCACACAAACATAATTTCAACGACGTTAGTCCTACCTACTTTGTACTACAGCGTTGAAATGCTAATCATTTACGTATACAATGTCAAAGAACTTGTTGCATTATCTCGATGGAAAGCTAACGCCAAGCATTAACTTTAAAGTAAAGTGTTGGCTTGAGCAAAAGTTCGCACTGGTTTTCCATAAGTTTAATAAACACAACATATACACTGAAAGGAAACTTTAGGCATCAGTAATATATTCTCCTGCACTATTTACAAGTGTCTGCCAACGTTAGGGTAACTTTTCTATTCCACGACAGAAATCGGAGCGGATTATCATACGGAAAGGAAATTCTTTGTAGGGTGTTCGACAGAGAACGGAAAAGGTGAAAATCTGAGGGCGCAGGATCAGGCGAATAAGGTTGGTGCGGAATGACGTCCCTAAGCAACTCTTGTATAGTGCTTTGTGTCAGTCTAGAACAATGTGAGCGGGCGTTATCACTTCACGCAGTCATCCTGGTCGTTGTTCTTAGACTGCGTCTGCCAAACGTCTCAGTTGTTGATGATAAATGTCAGCAGCGATGGCTGCACCTCGGAGGAGTAATGACCAGTACACCGCACCGTCGCTGTTCCATCAGATGCATAACATTATCTTTCGTCGATGCGCGCAGGCCTTTGTATGGGGAGTTACTGCTTTGTTGGGAGCAACCGTTCCTTTATTTTCCTTATGTTGGCATGAAGACACCATTTCTATTCTCCAGTAACGTTAAAGGATAGGCATGGTCGGTGTTGTTCACGAGCCAATTGATAACGTGAAAGCAGAGATGCACATATGGCCACCCACTGACTGTTGTGATTTTGACTTTGAGCATGCGGTACAATACATCCGATTTTTGAACCTTTCCCTTTGCACACAAATGTTGCACGAAGATGGAATTATCACCTTACATCACAACTGCCAGTTCTCGAATATATTGCTGTGGGCTGTGGATTAGTGCGTATAAACGCTCTTCATCAACACATGAAGTCTTACCTGAACGTGAAGAGTCACTAATGTGAAAACGATCCTCCTTAAAGCGAGGAAACCATTTTCTTGCCATGCTCTATCCAATGGCTTACCCCATGCAAGGCGCAAATGTTTCTGGCTGCCTTCGCTCCCGCCATCCCTCTACTGAACTCAAACAGAAGAAAACATCGGGAACGTTCCAGTTTCTCTACTTGGTACTCCATTTTATAGAGTCCACTGCTCCTCATTCTCTCCAAACGACCAAATGACAATATGTAAATTCAAATAGGAATAGGGAAGTACAAATAAATAATGACAATCGATAAATAAACCGATAGCAACCGGAATCTCGACAACATGCAAAACAAAAACGCTACGAACTTATGCACCAGCTTGATTCTAATATGTATGTTTCCTGTTGCACACAGTTGACTGTTTTTCAATACGTGGGATGGTTTACGAAGTATTAAGTATGACCACTTTACGTACGAAACGCATTGTAAAAGAATGTACTAGGAAATTCGATCACAGTTACAGAGAAGCTGCTCGAGAAAGTACGTTTGAGGTGCGGCTAATACATAGGGGAAAGCTGGGTAAAGTTGCCACCCTAAGACAAACGTTTTGTGTCGTTTAACTTACTTGACATATAAGCATACAGAATGTATCTTATTAAGCAATGTACAATCTAGAACCATAAAATGTTGTATTATTACTCAATACATTGTTCTGTAGCAGAGAAGTGGGTTTAAATGAATGTCTGAAAAATGACCACTTTGCCCAGTAGGTAGGGCAAAGTGGCCACAGGTGTATAAAAGGTAAAAAAGACTCAAAGAACAAGTTTAGGACACTGTGAAGAGAAAGGAATTGCGAAATGAAGAACGTAGCCTACACATTTACAGAATAAAATTTATTTAAATTTGAGAAAAAATATTCAAACTTATTAACAATTTACCAAATTATACAAAACGTTAATAGTTTTACTTTCCAAGTTACAGTGCATCATTACTCATGAGATCAAAGTCAAACTTTTCACTACACCAGAACACAATCTGTGTTCTGGTGTAGTGAAAAGCGTTTTCTACGTTATTTGTGGAAAATACTTGTTATAGCTACATATGCATCACAACATCTCAGCATGATGCGGAGAATGGAAGTGCTTGCCACACGAAAACATGACAAGCTACCTGTAGGAATTAACACAAAAGTGGTCCAGAAAATTATTGCTCACCAAATATGAAGAATAAATAACAACGAAAACCCAATGATGATGGCATAGTGGTGCCGAAACATGTTTGGGTACTGAGAAAAACGGTGTTTTGCGTAACTGACTGACCTCAAATCCCAAAAATTTTAACTGCAAACATGGCCAATCAAAGGAGCTGCAAATAAAAAAATGGATATGTCATGAAGTTATTCGGACGACTTTTCCACTACGCTGACGCAAGTGGAACGCTCAGCCACTAGAGGGCTCCAAATAGTAGCCTGTAACCTGGCAATGTGTAACATAATTAATCGGCGAATGAGAAACAGTACGCCTTAATCGAGTTTCTAACCGCAGAAAACGTGCCTTCAATTGAAAATCATCGAAAAATCAGAGCTGTGAACAGTGGCGATTGTATCGACATCAATGTGTGGGCAGAGCATCTGTTTCCAGAACTTAGAGAACACCTCTAACGACATCCCTTTGATAATGATGAAGCGGTGTAAGGCGAGGTGAGGTTGTGGCTCCGTCAACAAAGACAAACCTTCTACAATGTCGGCATCAACAAAGACAGTCATCATTGGGAAAAGTATGATCGTTGACAGGGTGACTATGTTGAGAAATGAATATGTAGACGTGAGGCATAAGGATGCAGAATATTAACAATTTTTGTTTTAGGGAAAAACTTTGTGAGTTTTCACATAAAGGATTCGAAGGAATCAATTTTCAGCGCACCCTCATACATCACATTAACACTAATAGAGAAGGAGAAAGATTTCATATATTTGATTCATTGGTTTATACAAAATTTACATGACTAGCAGAACCTGACTATTTATATGTGTTGAGTTCTTTTTTTTACTTTTTATTTATTTATTTATTTGACATTCTTCTTACTGATTTGAGGCGGCCCGCCACGAATTCCTCTCTTGCACCAACATCTTCATTTCAGAGTAGCTTTTGCAAACTACGTCCTCAGTTATTTGTTGCATATATTCCAATATCTGTCTTCCTCTACAGCGTTTGCCTTCTACAGCTACCACTAGTACCGTGGAAGTCATTCCATGATGTCTTAACACATGTTCTATCATCCTATCCCTTCTTCAACGTATTCCTTTCCTCTCCGATTCTGCGCAGAATCTCTTGATTCCTTACCTTATCAGTCCACCTAATTTTCAACATTCGCTTGTAGCATCACATCTCAAAGGCTTCGATTCTCTTCTATTCCGGTTGTTCCACAGTCCATGTTTCTCTGCCTTACAATGCTGTGCTCCAGATGTTCATTATTAGAAATTTCCACCTATTTTTGAACTAATAGACTGCTCTTGCCCAGGAATGCCCTTTTTGCCACTGCTAGTACGCCTTTTATGTCCGCCTTGCCCCGTCCGTCATTGATTATTTTGCTGCTTAAGTAGTAGAATTTCTTAACTTCATCTACTTGTTGACCATCAAACCTGATGTTAAAGTTCTCATTGTTCTCATTTCTGCTACTTATCATTATTTTCGTCTTTCTTCGATTTACTCTCAGTCCGTATTCTGTACTCATTAGACTGTTCGTTCCATTCAGAACATCATGTAATTTTCTTCACTTTCACTCAGAATAGCATTATTATCAGTGAATCTTATCACTGATACCCTTTCATCTTGAATTTTAATTCCACGCTTGAAACTTCCTTTCATATCAATCATTGTTTCTTCGAGGTACAGACTGAAAAGTAGGGGCAAAAGACTGCATCCCTGCAATACACCCTTTCTAATCCGTGCGCTTCGTTCTTGACCGTCCACTCTTATTCTTCCCTATTAGCTCTTGTACACATTACATATTACCCATCTTCCCCAATAGCTTACCCCTATTTTTCTAAGAATTTCGAACGACTTGCACCATTTTACATTATCGAACGCTTCTTCCTGGTCGACAAATCCCATGAATGTGTCTTGTTTCCATTATCAACCACAACCTCATAATTCCCTCTTGATGCCTTTACCTTTCCTCTTGAAAGAATCTTGCATGAATGAGCTATTAAGCTGATCGCGCGATAATTCTCGCACTTGTCGGCTCTTGCAGTCTTCGGAATTGTGAGCATGATATTTTTCCGACAATCAGGTGCTATGTCGCCAGATTAATACATTCTACACCCCAACGAGAATAGTCGTTTTGTTGGCACTTCTACCAACGATTTTAGAAACTTTGATCGAATATTATCTATTCTTTCTGCGTTGTTTGGCCTTAATTCCTCCAAAGCTCTCTTAAATTCTTTTGTAAAACTGGATCCTCTATCTCCTCTAAATCTACTCCTGTTCCTTCTATCACATCAGAGAAATCTCCCTCCTCATAGAGGCTTTCAACGTACTCTTTCCACCTATCCGCTCCCACCTCTCCATTTAACAGTAGAATTTCCGTTATATTTTCTTTGTTTATTCTCGTTTTTTTTTCATGGTCACCTTCTCCATGGCAGTCCCCTCGTAGAGATCCAAATTGGAGACTATTCTGGAATCTTTTGCCAATGGTGAGATGATCATCACACTTTTTTTAATTACAGGCCACATGTCCTGTGGATAAACGTTATGTATCTTTAACGCAGTGGTTTCTATTGCCATCTGCATCCTCATGCCGTTGATCATCGCTAATTCTTCCGCCTTTAGGAGCATTGTCCCACCCGAAGGACAAGAGAGTGCCCTGAATCTCTGTCCGCTCCTCCGTCCTCTATGACAAGGCCGTTGGCAGAATGAGAGTGTCTTGTTATGAAGAAAGTCTTCGGTCACTAATGATGATTAATAATCGAAGTTTAAGCGGTAGCTGCTTTCGAACCTGGGACAGAAGACGTTTTGATTACTAGTGAAAGCTGCTACCCTTATACCACGGTTACAAACATATATAGGCCACGTTAATAGAGGAGAGGAAGATAATTGTTTTACATACAATTCATTGTATACACAATGTTACACAGCGCCAATACTACTGCAACTAATTTTTATATACTGTGTTTAGGCTGTGTAGGTACTATAGATGGGAGATGGAAGAACCACACATAAACGAAGATGGAGGAACCACATATAAACGCATACACGTCCACATCTTTGAACAACGTATACAAGCACACATTGTGTGGACGATATAAAACAATTTGCAAGCTCACATAGTGTGCAATCTCTCACGTGCTACACAAATCTATCACAGCACTTAACCGTTGCACTACATATACTTTTACACAAATTCACACAGCACAAACACACACACACACACACACACACACACACACACACACACACACACACACACATACGCACACGCACGCACGCACGCACACACACACACACACACACACACACACACACACACACACACACGATTAATCGTCGCCATGCTGGCGCTCCTTGTAGTCCTTAATCACAACAGCCTGTGAGGCCACAGAGTGCACACCGTTAGTCCGTATCTGGGTGCCAACCGTGTCTATACAGTATGCATTCGTATAGGATCTGAGCGCTACAAACTACACAGTCTACGAGTCGTTCGCCTTAGTTTTCATCAGGTTGATAACTTTCTTGTTCTCGGATACTATAACTGTAAGCGTTACCAGATCATATCCAGACTTGTCGAATTCCTTGGGATTGTTCCTAATTATTTCACATGGGTCGCAAGCATGTACCATTAAATGAAACTGTCTGTGACTATGTAAAGTAATTTGGGATCGAAAAAATTTTGTTTTTCCAAAAAGCGGTACATGTGAAGTTTGGAGAGGTCTAGAAAACACATATCGATATAGACATGCTTCGTGAACTCCACTGAAACCTTGGTCATCTCCACAGCAACTAGCCCTTCATTGAAGGTTGTAGCCCACTTAAAATTTGGCTTGGCGATGTAATCTTTATGCGCCGTGACGCCCATCCAAATCTTAAACTAAATGAATCTCGACGTGGTTTCCAAAATTGTCAATGGTTTTGCCAGGAACACTATTATCCATTAATTTATGAAATCTTTTCAAAATCAAACATCGTGAGACCGGCACTTTTGGTACTAAAATCAGTGTGCACCTTCAACCAACGACACTGGTTGAAGGAGATGCTGGGTGATTCTATTAAGACTCATACCCGGTATGAGATATTTTTGGAGGTTTCTATAGTATAGAATGTATCACTGCGTATTGGCATACGTTTTCATCGGCTTAGGGACAGAACCATTTTACAGGATAGGTGCTTCAGAAATAGCGCTAAGTTGCCGTGAGCATCTGACGTGGTTAGTTCCTCAAGAACCAGTCTGCCGCACGCAACCTACAACAGCTATGCTGAGTATGTTTCCAATACTGGCCCTACGTCTGCCAGAGTAAAAATATTTTACTTCTTTTATGCTTCTCGTTAAGGCGTCCAAGCAAAACAGCCTTGGGAATCACTTGATTCATGGTATCAAATTCGGGATGAATGTTTGCCGGTATGAGCTTCTTGTACAAGACCATCAATCCTATAGCGTTGGTATAACAAACGGTCACCATTTCCATATTTGCTTAACGGTATTATCACCGCAGGTGTCCAGTCTCACGTTCACCTACTAGTACTTAATGCTAGTTTTACTATTAACAACAGCCTGTAATGGATTAACATTTTCGATTCGCAACTAAATTATGGATCATAGCTTCCCGATTGAGGGCTAATCATTGCATCGCCTGAGAGTGCACCTTTAATGCTGCGAAACCGGTTGTGTTCTTAATGAAGGACTAGGAAATGGTTAGAACAGCTTGAAGATTCTTCATTCACTGTGAATTTCATCAACTTATAGGACCTTTGTAGTTTAACACGATTTTATAGATTCTGAAATGTTAAGTGTCCTTTTATCGGCTGCTCCTGCCGTACGTGAAAAATAGTGTGTACATACATAGGTTTCGGTATAAAATGGTTCAAATGGCTCTGAGCACTATGCGACTTAACTTCTGAGGCCATCAGTCGCCTAGAACTTAGAACTAATTAAACCTAACTAACCTAAGGACATCACACACATCCATGCCCGAGGCAGGATTCGAACCTGCGACCGTAGCGGTCACGCGGTTCCAGACTGAAGCGCCTTTAACCGCACGGCCACACCGGCCGGCGTTTCGGTATAATTAATAATGTTACTGTAAGGTGGAATTTTCGGAATTACGATGGTGGGGAGCCGACACTTGCTGGAAAGCCGCGGTGGAGAGAAGAGGTCTTCCGTTGTGAGCTCCCGTATCTGACGGTCGCTCGATATCAGCTTTACTCTCAGGGGAGTTTATTGTTAGAACAGTTAGACACTGTACTGTTGCGAACCTATACGATTCTGGACTTCACCTCCGGCTTGGAAGTCGTCGTTCGGTATGCAGCGTTCAGTAATTGAGAGCACTTCCTCTGCCTACACTTACGTTGAGACGTCATTGTGAATTCCGTCCTTGTGGCTGGGAGTTCGCGAGGACCGCCTTTTGCCGTCCTAGTGTTTGAGAGATTTTATTTGTGGCTGGAGTTCTTCCCTAGTCGCAGACGAGTACGAGAACCATCACTTCGACGCACCGGACGCGGTACATACGGGAATATCGCAAATTGCTTCGGCTTATTAGGGCTACAAAAGATAAACAGCTGTGATCTCGTTAGTTTATTTCCACTGAGATTCCACACCAATGTAGATCATCTTTGATAGTAGTGTCTTCTAGTGTTTGGTACGTAGATGATGTTAGTAATTTCGCGTTATTGATATTAGATCGCGCAGTCATAATAAGGGGCAGAGTTTGGCAATTGATTAGTAAATTTACTTAGGAAATGTAAACTTCGTAATATAAATTTTTTATCTACAATAAATATATAATCAGGAACAACGTTTATCACTTAGTAGTATTAGTTGCCTAAATCATTCATATATGTTTAGGTTGTAATTTATATGTTAACGTCCATTAAGAGATGCTAAGATCTGCTTCAGGGGATAGTCAGAAGGGCCAAATATTCATTTTAGCGTTTATTATTTTCCGTTGCGCATATTCATTTTAAACCCGCCTGGAGTATCGTCATGGATTACCTTCGATGCTAAGTACAGTGCTCGTTATTAACTTAGTGTATGCTTCCATTAATTCACGATATTGGTGTGTACTCGAGTGGCTTATCTGTTTATGTACGAAATTAGCAATGCAATTGGTGTTACAGATGTTAAGATTTAACCATTTTAGGTCACTTGTATGTGCTGTGAAATTGTCTTGATATCGCCTTTCACATCCAGCAGGAGGCGCACCTATGTCTTTTAGTCAGAAATGTGCCAGTTAACTTGAGACGCTGCACGCCGGACGTGTGCAGGATATCGGATACCTCTCGTAGTCGTGCGCCGCTTTTGAGTACCAGCTAGCAGTACATTTGTCAGAAGCGGACCTGTGGACTACTGCAGTACATTGTGCTGCCTCAACACACTGTTGAGGTGATCAGGCATCGTTATATACATACTCTGGCTGTAGGAGCGCCCACAACTCAAAACTAGGCTGGCTAGATCAGCTTCAGTATCGTTACAGACAGACATGCACTATTTTCAATACCGACGTGGTGGCTGTCTTGGATCAGGCCTGTACATCACATTGATTCTTTGGAAAGTCATAAAATTATATCTTTCTTTCTAATGGAGGCAGAGCCTATAATCGTTTTAAGGGCATCCACCATTTTCTTTTTGCGGCATGTCGCATTTGACAAGGATGACACGTGGACACACTAACAGTATTACAGGTAATATCCGTGCATGACGTTATTGCTGCGAAAAAATATGTTTCTCATGCTGCTTTAATATAACGTTCGCGCACTGACATAGGTGCTGCTTTCACATGACGGTAGACGTAATGTTCGTCTGTAACAAGTCCTGACAAAGTAGGGGTTTATATTAATGCAAGGTGTCTGGAATGTCCGAAAGAACAGGCTCCACGCAGAATCCGCAGCTATGAAACATTATACGTAAACTGAAGGGGATCATTGCTGTCAGCTGCAGTGGGACATTACCGGGTGTCGAACTCGGGATCTCTTGCTTAATAGGCAGGTGCGCTAACCACTGATCCATCCACGACACCTCATTATCGTAACTACGCGGACTATCTATGCCCGCCTCACGGCCGATCCACCTTCCCACCGACTGCCACCTATCCGCAGTTCGCTTCTCTGAAATTCCCACAGGAAGTCGGACGTATTTGTGCATCCGCACTGACGAAAGTGGATCCGTCGCCCAGCTAGGAATATCAGTTATATGAATGTGTGGTGTCTCTTTCTTCGGATATATCAGGAAAAATAGACACTCTGCGTGCATATAATTGATATGCCTAGTTGGGCAATTGATCCACTTTCTTCAGTACGGATGAAAAAATACTTCCGACCTCCTGTGGGAATCTCAGAGTAGCGAACAGTGAGTAAAGTGGATAGGGACAACAGATAGGTGGTGCTCAGTAGGAATGTGGATAGAGCGTTAGGCGGACCGAGATAGTCCGTGAAGGTGCGCTGATGCTGTCACCCGGATGGTGTAGTGGTTAACGCACCTGCATAGTAAGCAGGAGATCACGGGTTTGGTTCCCAGTATGGTATAAATTTTCGCTCATCGCCGCTGATTCCGCGTAATGTCCTACTGCAGCTGATAGCAATGATCCCCTGCAGTTTACAATCTGGGGCTGGCCGAAGTTATTTGTCAACACTTTTAGCAATCATTGGTTCGATGAAAATGCGTGTGTGTAGGGCAATTCTGAGACTTACAAGAAATGCTACCCGACTAATTGACATGAATGATGAACCAGTACTTCACAAAGTCATACTCTAACATATGTTCAATCGTCTGTAGCAATAATTAATTCACAGAACTCAAATATTTTAATGTAAATGCGCATCTGCAAGAATTAAGTATTTATACAGCAGGTCAATACACGTCTGCAAATTCTGTTTTGGTTGGTACATTTGCGTTTTGGTCTGTCCTGTTAGTTTTACCTTCTTTTGGAGTTAGCATTCTACGTTGCATTACCTATTTTGTAGCCTGTTTGGAGATTTAAAAAAAATAGCTCTGATCACTATGGGACTCAACTGCTGAAGTCAGTAGTCCCCTAGAACTTAGAACTAGTTAAACCTAACTAACCTAAGGACATCACAAACATCCATGCCCGAGGCAGGATTCGAACCTGCGACCGTAGCGGCCTTGCGGTTCCAGACTGCAGCGCCTTTAACCGCACGGCCACTTCGGCCGGCTTTGGAGATTTAGTCTCCTGCCAATTTTACAGTTAATTTTACAGATAGTTTTAAAAATTTACAATTTTTTCGTGTTACTAGTCGACCAATTATAAAGGCAACTTTCTCTGCTTCCGTTCCGCCTGCTTAACTGAGTGCAGCCTGCCTTTGTTAGGGCAACAGAGCGGACGCGTCCGTATTTCCGTGTACGGAGCGCGAGTTCGCTTTGTTTACATTCTGACGCCCATTGCTTAAGAGCCGGCTTACCATGTACGATACATGGCGGACCGTTACCGTAAATGTACACTCGGATTTGCTTTCTGCAACGATTATGCCCTACCCAAAGCACTCGAGGTGGAGCGTTTTCTG
Organism: Schistocerca nitens; assembly: GCF_023898315.1. NCBI lineage: Eukaryota > Metazoa > Arthropoda > Insecta > Orthoptera > Acrididae > Schistocerca > Schistocerca nitens. The sequence goes on from NC_064615.1 coordinate 447,277,280, forward strand.
CAGAGGAAGTGAAGATCCCGGCTTTCGATATTATCGGAATACATTTTTCGATCGTGATCAGCACGGTATATGTTAAAATTATTAACGTCGCGGCGTGAGAACGCATCCTACTTGACCAAACAGCAGCTCCGCTTCTGTCATGCTGATGGCAAAGTGGGGGCGGTAACCGTCGACCACGCGGGCTTAGGTATGCGTACGATCCGTATTTTCGAATTGCCAGTCGAACTTCCTGCAGAGAAAGTCGTCGCGGCACTCCGACCATACGGTACAGTCCACGGACACACTGCGCAGAAGTGGACACAGTTTCGGACATATCCTGTCCTAAACGGCGTCCGATAGGTCCCCACTGATCTCCGAAGCCTCACACATGTTCCGGGTGCGGCAAAGAAGGTCACCTTAGATCTGAATGCCACCAACGGCGTATTACGCAACTTCCAGCTGTCGAAGGACCACACACGTCGACAACTACGGTGCTACCGGTGACCTAAGCCGCTGCTCTTACTTCTCCTACCGCTTCGCAACGCCACCCGAACGCCACAAACGACGCCACAAGTGACGCCATCGACGCCGCTCCGACGGTGCCGACGCGACCGGCCGCTGACCCAACCTTCGGCAACACGATGCAGATCGACTCGCTCATCGTCTCTACTGCGGCTTTCCTGCCAGAGCGACGTGACCCCCTTCCATCGTCGGACACGAAAGGTCGTATAAGGAAATTGGAAATTTCTCGTAAGGTCTTATGGGTCCAATCTGATGAGGTCATCGGTCCCTAAGCTTACACACTACTTAATCTAACTTAAACTAACTTACACTAAGGACAACACACACAACCATGTGTTTTGTTCTTAGCATAAGTTTAAGATAGTTTAAGTAGTGTGCAAGTCTAGGGGCCGACGATCTTAGCAGTTTGGTCCCTTAGAAATTCACACACATTTGAGCATTTTGAACTTGCGGGGCTTGGAAATTCCATCCATGCATCATATAGTTTCCGACGAACGCCAGATCATCAACACTCTGACCACGCGTCATGGCAATCAGAATGACATCGTCCACGCATTTCGTACTTATAGGGAAGAAGATGTTGATACTGGAGCGGACGACTCCATTTTGCATTACGTTGCGCACCATTCCCCACACGGAGGCGGACACTTTTACAGTGGCGGTCACACGAGACGAAGTCCACAACGCAATCGACTAAGCTGCAGTCAACAGATCGCACGGCAATGAAGGTCTACCAATTGAGTTTTACAGTGCCTTCTGGAACATCATGGCACTGCAGTGGACGACTATGTATCAAGAACTGATGACGTCTGACCATGCAATCCCATCCGCCTTAAGGCATCAGCATTCCAGTCCACAAACCAGTCCATGGTTCGACGGTCTCGAGTTACAGAACGTTCACCCTGCTCAATGCCGATTACTAGATTTTCGCTCGCTTACTGACAATACGTCTCCGCACAGTACATCCTCGTATCCTCTCCCCAGAGCAAACGACTCGTGGGAGACAGGTTGACACAGACAGCCACAGAGGAATGCCGCGCTTTATTGCGAATGGGCCTCCCCTCCGTTCCTCGACGTCCTCCGGCATTTATACAACATTGCCAGTTCACGTGTCCAACTCAATAGACTTGCAGCAGGGCCGGTACCGATCTTCCGTTTCATGCGGCTAGGGTGCCCCCTTTCTACCTTCCTGTATGTCATTGTCCTTGAGTCTCTCACTGAGGGCTTGAAAACCAAGCTCTCTGGCCTCACCCTCATTCGCTCCGGCTCCGAGCAATCTTTGACTTGATCACACGTTATGGGGCTGCCCTGGCAGCTGCCCTGCCGCTTGTGCGGACTTTCCGGTACCTGGGCATTACTTTTATCCCCCCCCCCCCCGTCTCACTCACAGCGGCAACGAATTTCCGTCACCTCTTACACGTCATCTGCAACGACGTCCGCCAGAACCTCCTGCGCCACCAGGACACTCTTCAGCGAATTGATTTTCTTAATCGTTATGTGGCATCAGAATTGGTCCACATCGCGTAAGTTCTCCCTCTGCCGACGGTGATTGGGTGCAACCTTCAGGTGACCTTTGGCTGTTATCTCACGACTAGTTCCATGTTTAAAGGCCATTGTGAGACACTTACACTGCCCCCACGGAATGGTGGTCACGGGCTCTTCAATGTCCGTATGCGAGCTGTGGCCCTGTATATGAGGACCATGACAAGTCAGTGGAGTAGACGGGGCACGTCTCTAACACGCAGCTTGCTTGAGGTCCTCCTGCCTGCTTCCACCTCACCACCAGTGTCTGTCGGTCTCATCGAGCTTCACTTGTCTACATTTCGACCTTTTTCGTCGACTACAGTTACACACATACCAGTCTCCCAGATACACGCCCACACAGGACTAAGGACTTTTACAGCCTACTATTGCGCCATGTTCCCCAGAATGTGATGGAGTCCAAACATCCCTCAATTCAGTGGCCCAAAGTGTGGACTACTATCCACCAGCCCTTCCTCCCTACGGACGACCAGGCACTGTGGTACCATATAGTCAACAGGAAATTTGCCACGAAACAGCGACTGCACAACATTGACTTGTCAGATTCCCATCTGACATGCGCCTCTTCGCAAGATGTCTGACACTTCGTGCAGTAATGATTGCCTGCTATCTCCGAGAGTCACCAGATACAATCGAACAGCGAATGTTTCTATACCTGGAGGACGTACATTTTCCCGCCGCCAAATGTCATGCAATTACATGGGTCAAGGGGTGGGTGGTCGCTCATCTCTTTCCTTCTGGACCTATTTACAAACAGCCCATGTAACTATCGAAAACACGCACCAACGTTACCAAACAGTATTTGCTAACTATCTTCGAGGGATCTTCGTTAGACCTCCACTAAGTTGGGTGGAGGGGGGGTGCCTGGAGCTGAAGGCACTTCCCCCCTCCACCCCCCACCCCCCCACCCCCACCCCCCCACCCCCCATGCGACGGTGTCTGAGTTTAAGCTGCCTTTGATCGATTCTACCTCTGACCTCCAAGGATGGGAGAGAGCGTCGTAGATTGCGCGTATTTTATTTCTCTTTATCTTTCCTTTTTCTTTTCTGTACTCAGAATGTATACTTTTTTCTCTGTCGCTGATGTATGTTCCATATAATTTCATAATAATAGTGAATATTACAAAAGCAAAATGAAAATAAATAAACAACAACGCCTTCCACTTCTGCTGATTCCTGAGTCTCCCACCTTGCTGTGCTCCACAGGCTCGGTGGTGGTGAGGGGGACATTGTGGCCAGGCCTCGGGTTTGGAACGCTGCCTACTTTTACCCCTCAGCCCCCTACCGATCCACTATATTAACGTGATACAATTCGTAGTTACAACAATCTCCCACTGCATGTTCACCTAGCTATTACTGCTGGCACTTTATAAGCTGCAAGTGCGTGTATGTGCTGTTCTTGATTGAAAGGGTTGAAGATATTAATAATAAAATATCGGTTTTACAGGATATATTTATTTAAAGATACATTATCAGCTTCTCTTGTTCCTATTACTTGCCCATGTCATGTTCCAGTAATCAGTCCTGTTTCTGAGGCTAGACTGAGTACTTCAGGTACGTTTATTGAGTTCCTGAATGGGATACTGGTCCATTGCAGGTAAGATTGCTGCTGGGACTACCATCTCTGGGCTGTACCAGCCACAGCCCTTAGCTCCAATAAGTGCGTATGATACAGCATTTCTTCAGATTACTACCTAACATTGTCGGAAGATAAAACTAAAGTGATGGCATTTCAAGGCAGACTACCACTAAGATCTAAAATAGTCTTGATAAATAAGATTTTGGAGCAAATAAAACATTTTAAATAACTAGTCTGCGATATTACTTACAAATATAACTATTATCTGGACCAAACTTCCATATACAGAACCCACGTAATAATTTGGCAGAATGAAGCCAGGAAAGAAACCCAGCTGAAGTTTTATAAAACAATAGCTGTACCAATCCTTAGTTATGGAAGTGAAGCATTGACAACAAGACGCCAAAAAGTAGAATACAGGCTCAAGAAATGAGGTTCCTAAGAAGAGGAGAAAGATATAAAAGGGAAGATCGAAAAAGAAATAAGGATATAAAGAGAGATTTAGGAATATATAACCTAAATGAAAATCGGGGAAATAGGAGAGCATGAAAAGAACATGTAGACTGGGTGGGTGGAGAAAGAATCTTAGTGAAGGTTCTCAATAATAAATGCATCGGAAGAAGAAATTAAGGAAAACCATACAAAAGATGGAGAACTGTAAATGGCAATTAGCTTAATAAGTGCAGTAAAGAAGAAAAGGAAAAGCTCTCAGCTGACAGTTACAGTAATACCCAGTCTATTTCACTCCTCGTTGCTTGGTGCTTGGCAACCCAAACAAACTTTATATACAGGGTTGCTAATGGAAAACCTCCATGCCGCCAGGTATTCTGTAGGCGGTTGCAGCTTTAGTGATGGTTCAGGCAACAGTAGTTCCGTAGCGCTATAACAATAACAAAGCTCTACGTACAACGGAAAGCACAGAAAATAATAATAATAATAATAATAACTGGAGATGGAAGGATACTTACTGATAAGAGTATCTGGCACAACTCACAACAGCTTCTTGCATGGTGGTAAAATGAACAGACATTTTAAAATGGGTATACAATTCCAACAAACACAACATGGTGTGCTGGTAGATCCCATCAGGTAGTGCATCTTGTTACCATTCTTTTGCGGTGCCACTATTTGTTGAACAATGTTCCCTTTGTATGCAGTTATACACTCCGTTAGCATGTTTTTCCATCAAAGATGCAGAAAGCTGTGAATACATTTCTTTCATCGATATTTACAACAAACAGACTTCTTAACGTCTTCTTTGCTGAACGCAAATGACTCGCCAACTGAGCACATGAGACCTAAACGTGTGTGCAGAGTGAAAACAAATTATGATAATCAATCAAACTATATAAATTAAAATTGCTTGAGGGGTGTGGGGAGGTGGGAGAGACTGAGTTTGCACGCCGTTGGTCAAAACATCAGTACCCTGTGGCTCCGCAACGATTGGCTAACAACATGGTGACACTGATGCACACATGTAACGGTATTAGCAAGGAAATTTGAGGCGGGGGGGGGGGGGGGGGGCAGGAAATTGTGCGAAATGGAGGGAATTTCGTGATGCTGACGCTCACATCAGCGATTTCAGGAATGCTGATGCTGACATCAGTGATTTTCCGCCCAGAACTGTCCCTGACACCCTGCTCCCATCGTCGACGTTACTTTGGACTATGTACAAATCAATTAAGTGTTTTAGGCGTCCATCATACAAACTGAAAGAACAGTAGAAAGAACAGTAGAGAATGTTTTATGAAGAGTTTTATACAGTGTTAACATTTGTATGCATTGTCCTTTCTGAGTAACTACAGGTGCTGAGTTCTTTTGGACATTTTATCTCCTGATTGTGTGATCTTCCAGCCTCTGTAGTTCAAGCGTCGTCCGCCAAAACGAATACTGCGTTGTTTCCGTGTGGCCTGGTTTCGGCAATCGTACGTAATTTTTCGCCTTCCCATGCTGCATATTCTGAGCACTAGCAATCCTGTTTTCATATCGGGCTGATAAGGAAATTAGGATAACTTCTTTTGTGTTCATGAACATTCGTATAATTTCCTCTTAAAACTGGAGTTTCTGTTACAGAGCGTTAAAATGGGTGATTCCCTTAAAATTCTCCAGCAACGACGCGCACAGACAGAAGAAGCTAATTAAAAAAATTGAATGTGGCCCAATCTTAAACTTCCGTTTATGACTTCAAAGACGTAAGTTTTCTTAGTTCTTATTGCTGTGTACAATTCCTCGTAATAAAGTTAATCGTCAAAAAGATGAAAAAAATTCTTTCTTCTCTCGTCCTTCCGAGACACATTACAGATATGACGTTACTCATATGGCCTTTCGTTCTTCCTTAGGTGTACTGTGCCTTTAGAGTCACCCTTCTTCTCAGTCCGAAGAAACCCGCAGTAGGTTCTATGTTTGAGCAGTGGTTCCCATAACAACGGCTAGATTGCAAGGGTTGCCAGCATACCATCCTTTTTGAATACTTGGGAGTGTCACAAGGAACAAATTAGAGCTACTTTCCGTCCCCCATTAAATACGGATGAAATTTAATTACAGCCGTACATTGCAGCACTTCAGAAAATTAGAGGCACAATTCCGCTTGCCTGCGTCTCACCGCGATATTTCAATGAGCAAACGCGGTAGCAATTCAGCTTAACGTGTTCATCGCTCAAGAGATTTAATATCGCGGAATCAACGTTTAATGCGGTTTGCAGAGGCTTTCGTTAAACCTGTGGTAATTTATGACCCCCTGTGTGAAATAAGTGTTTCCCAGAATTTCCTTCTCATCCTTTGTGCCTTATCCGAATAGAAATTGGATTCATATTCTTCTTCTCGAAAGGATGTTTCCTTAGCTAGTGCGCTGCGCTGATTGTGGTTTGTTGTACAGTGAACTTGGATTTTGTCGACTGTTACACAATTCCCCAACTGAATCTTTTATTTACGTAAAGAAATGCATAAGTGAAGTACACTCCTGGAAATGGAAAAAAGAACACATTGACACCGGTGTGTCAGACCCACCATACTTGCTCCGGACACTGCGAGAGGGCTGTACAAGCAATGATCACACGCACGGCACAGCGGACACACCAGGAACCGCGGTGTTGGCCGTCGAATGGCGCTAGCTGCGCAGCGTTTGTGCACCGCCGCCGTCAGTGTCAGCCAGTTTGCCGTGGCATACGGAGCTCCATCGCAGTCTTTAACATTGGTAGCATGCCGCGACAGCGTGGACGTGACCGTATGTGCAGTTGACGGACTTTGAGCGAGGGCGTATAGTGGGCATGCGGGAGGCCGGGTGGACGTACCGCCGAATTGCTCAACACGTGGGGCGTGAGGTCTCCACAGTACATCGATGTTGTCGCCAGTGGTCGGCGGAAGGTGCACGTGCCCGTCGACCTGGGACCGGACCGCAGCGACGCACGGATGCACGCCAAGACCGTAGGATCCTACGCAGTGCCGCAGGGGACCGCACCGCCACTTCCCAGCAAATTAGGGACACTGTTGCTCCTGGGGTATCAGCGAGGACCATTCTCAACCGCCTCCATGAAGCTGGGCTACGGTCCCGCACACCGTTAGGCCGTCTTCCGCTCACGCCCCAACATCGTGCAGCCCGCCTCCAGTGGTGTCGCGACAGGCGTGAATGGAGGGACGAATGGAGACGTGTCGTCTTCAGCGATGAGAGTCGCTTCTGCCTTGGTGCCAATGATGGTCGTATGCGTGTTTGGCGCCGTGCAGGTGAGTGCCACAATCAGGACTGCATACGACCGAGGCACACAGGGCCAACACCCGGCATCATGGTGTGGGGAGCGATCTCCTACACTGGCCGTACACCACTGGTGATCGTCGAGGGGACACTGAATAGTGCACGGTACATCCAAACCGTCATCGAACCCATCGTTCTACCATTCCTAGACCGGCAAGGGAACTTGCTGTTCCAACAGGACAATGCACGTCCGCATGTATCCCGTGCCACCCAACGTGCTCTAGAAGGTGTACGTCAACTACCCTGGCCAGCAAGATCTCCGGATCTGTCCCCCATTGAGCATGTTTGGGACTGGATGAAGCGTCGTCTCACGCGGTCTGCACGTCCAGCACGAACGCTGGTCCAACTGAGGCGCCAGGTGGAAATGGCATGGCAAGCCGTTCCACAGGACTACATCCAGCATCTCTACGATCGTCTCCATGGGAGAATAGCAGCCTGCATTGCTGCGAAAGGTGGATATACACTGTACTAGTGCCGACATTGTGCATGCTCTGTTGCCTGTGTCTATGTGCCTGTGGTTCTGTCAGTGAGATCATGTGATGTATCTGACCCCAGGAATGTGTCAATAAAGTTTCCCCTTCCTGGGACAATGAATTCACGGTGTTCTTATTTCAATTTCCAGGAGTGTACATTAATGGTGCACGTCTTCTGTTAACCGAAATGGCAGAGACATTTGGCCATAGATGTGTGTGCAGTAATTCGTTTCACAATTCACTACCGGTCTGTCATTTGTAATGGTTACCACTGATGTGCTCATAGCCGACAGTGAATAAGGTATTGTATTCTGAAATCCATTGACCACTTACAAACCGACCAGCGAGGATTCACAAGTGAAAAGAAGCAATGTGACCACGGGACAGAATTCGCACTTTTTATAGATCTGTGTGCACTGAAGAGATTTAAAATTAAAATTTTTACACTTTTCAGTACATTTTTTTCTAAATTTTGCTGTTAGTGCTATGAAACGTGAAAGAGATTTGAAATGTTTTTGTTTGTAGGACAATCACATTGTCCGAGACTGCTAAAATGTAAGGATAACTTGATTATGTTACAGAAAGTTGTGATAAAGTTTGATATAACCATGGGGTGAAATCACCTATGTGGTTCCCTAATCGTAGTTCCACTATCTATATTCACATATGTAAAAGATCTTCCGTTTAATACATAACAAGCAGAATTAGTTCTTTTTTGCAGTGGCACTTGTATGGTAAACAGTCGAAGCATACTTATAGAAGCACAAGAAATGGTGTCACTGACTGGTTTTTCTACGAATGGTCTCATCCTTAATTTTAAAAAGACACAAAATATTCAGTTTTTCGCATCTATGGGTACTACACCAATTAAAAGTGTAGCACATAGTGAAGAAATAATAAAAAGTCCTTATGTGTACTCCTGATGAGAATTTAAACTCGGAAAAGCACATTTTGGAGCTGCTAAAACGACTTAGTTCAGCCACATTTGCACTTAGATTCACTTAAAATCTCTGGGAAAGACGAATCATTAAGTTGAAGTACTTTTCATATTTTCATTCAATAATGTCATATGGAATAATGTCTTGGGGTAACTCCTCTTTAGGAAAGAAAGTCTTAGTTGCTCAAAATCGCGCTGTAAGAATAATATGTGGTGTCTACCTTAGATCATATTGTAGACACCTGTTTAAGGAATTGAGAATTCTGACTACCGCTTCACAGTATATTTATTCCCTCGTGAAGTTTGTTGAAAATAATCCACTACAGTTCGAAAGGGGCAATAATGCACATAATTATTATACAAGAAGGAAAAATAAAGTTCATTACTCATCATTAAAGTTGTCTTTAGCACAAAAAGGGGAAGACAGTGCTGCAATAAAAAATTTTAGTCAATTACCCACGGATATAAAATGTCTAACAGACAGCAAAGTAAAAGTTTGAAACCACACTAAAAAAGTTACTGCTCGGCAACCCCTGCTATCCATGAAAGCATTTCTATTATTATAATGTGTAAAATGTTGTGAGTAAGAATTACTGAGTCACATCTGTATATTACAAATATTTAAAAAATAAATAAAATTAAGAATTCTCAGCACGTAAATGTATTCACAAACTAATTTTCGATGAAATGTAAAATGAATTGATCCAAGTCGTTATGATTTATTGTGAAAAGTGATGCATGGAACACCAGATTAATTAGCTAACTAACATGTATTCGTATTTCTTCCTTATAGCTTGGCGAATCTTTGATTTTGGCTTAAAGATAGACATAGCGTATCAAATTGTTTATTCCAGAATGAGACTTTCGCTCTGTAGCGGAGAGTGCACTAATATGAAACTCTTTGCCAGGTATATATACTGGGCCGTAACTCCAACCTGTCGCGGCCAAGTAGCTCTCCTGTGTTTTTGTTTTTTTGTAGTTTTCTTTTTCTTTTTTTTTCGGTCCTCCGTCTACTCGTGCAGCCCGTACTTGCGCTCGTCAAATTATGCCTTCATCGGCTATCTTCCTCCAGCTCTTTTCATGTTTCCTTAAGTAACTAAATTCTTTTTCTTTAAATTTAACTAAAAACTTCAATTTCCTCTTGAACCCAAAACATTATAATTTCCTCTTGAACCCAAATATTATCTGTAAGGTTATGTGATTATTTAATTCGTGGTGGCATTTAAGAAGAATGAAAATTATGTTTTGACTGTACAGTATCTGTAATAAGGGAACTAGCTATACATGTAAAAAAATGGTTCAAATGGCTCTGAGCACTATGGGACTCAACTGCTGTGGTCATTAGTCCCCTAGAACTTAGAACTACTTAAACCTAACTAACCTACGGACATCACAAACATCCATGCCCGAGGCAGGATTCGAACCTGCGACCGTAGCAGTCGCACGGTTCCGGACTGCGCGCCTAGAACCGCGAGACCACCGCGGCCGGCAGCTATACATGTACATAAACTCGAAAATTTCTCTGAAAAGTAGTTGTTTGACTTTTTCAACATCCTGTTTCTATAAAAAGTGCATGAATGGGCTTTTTTTTTCTTTTTCCAGTTGCTTCTGACCATTTTGTGTCTTTTTTGGTGCAAGTACAGTTTGAATTCAGTTACAGACACACTTTCGTCGTTGATGATGTAGTTTATATAGGAACATAAATCACTCGACTGTTAACTCCTTTTAAGCCTGGAAATTTTTGTACATTATCTTCATAGCGTTAATTTCAGCAGTTATTGTCGTTAATACCATCGCACATTTAAATTTCGTCAACTTCCATAAGCCTAGGTTTCGCGAACAGGCTATTGTTTGGTGCAGCGCTGTTGTCAGTCAAGCCACAATGTTCCTCTGAGTCTCAGGTGGAGTCGCCGTGATGATGTCAGAAACAGTTCATTTAAGAACATGTAAGCGCGCAGCACGACCTGACATGCACTCGACTAATGTCTGAAGTAGTGCTGGAGGGAACTGACACCATTAACCCTGCTGAGCTGTCCATAACTCCGTAAGAGTACGGGGGGCTGGAGGTCTCTTCTGAGCAGCACGTTGCAAGGCATCCCAGATATGCTCAAGCGGAAGTGTTTGAACTCAGAAGAGCGCTCCTGGAGCCACTGTGTAGCAATTCTGGACGTATGGGTTGACGCATTGTCCTGCTGGAATTGCCCAAGTCCGTCGGAATGCACAATGGACATAAATGGATGCAGGTGATTGGACAAGATGCTTACGTACATTTCACCTGTCCGAGTCGTATCAGAGGTCCCATATCACCCAACTGCCAAGCCTCATATCATCACAAAGCCTCAACTAGCCTGAATAGTCCCATGTTGACATGCAGCGTCCATGGATTAACGAGGCTGTCTCCACACCCACACACGTCCATCCGTTCCACACAATTTGGAACAAGACTCGTTCAACCTCTAGTACCTCCCGCCGCGGAAGTCGAACCCGCGCCAGAAGAAATGGACGTGGTCAGACCATACAGCGCTCCGCGTCCGCGGCTGCTATTCGGCGCAGCGGCTCTCGCGCAGCGAGGGCGCCACCGCTACGCCACGTGCAGACAGTGGCCAATAGCCGCTCCCTCCGGTTTCGTAAATAGGGACCCGCTCTGCCCTAGTCCAGTCAATCTGGTACTCGGTCTGGATTGCGTTTGTATCTCGGCGGTACTGCGTTCTGGTCGTTGCTCGTTGTTGACATTTTCCTGGCTCTGGTTCCGAGTGGATTTACTGTTGTTGTTTGGTGTTGTGGTTTCTACAAGCCTCCGTTGTTTATCTCTTCCTTGTTGTGACGGTCATAGTCGGTCGTGGTCGGGTGTTGTCGGTTGTCGTTGGTCTGTCGTCCGACTCGTGTTTACCCGGTGGTGCGTGCTCCACTGCCGGCGGCTTTCCCGCCTGACGGCTCCGATCCGCAGCCCAAGGCGTTCCCGCAGTTGGTTTTGGTTACTACACAACCAGGCAACATGTTTCCAGTCGTCAATAGTCCTATGTCGTTTCGACGGGCCCTGGCGAGTCATAAAGCTTTTTGTAGTGCAATGATCTAGTGTACACAAGTGGGTTCTCGGCTCCGCAAGCCCATATCCATAATTTTTCGTTGAATGGTTCCCATGCGGACACATATTGATGGCCCAGCATTGAAATCCGCAACAGTTTATGGAAGGGTTGCACTTCTGTCACATTGAACGATTCTTTTCAGCCTTCGTCGGTCACGTTCTTGTAGGATCTTTTGCCGGCCGCGTCGATGTCGGAGATTTGATATTTCACCGGATTCCTGATATTCACTGTACACTCGTGAAATGGTCGTACGGGAAAAACCCCACTTCATCTCTACCTCGGAGATGCTGTGCCCATCGCACGTGCGCCGAGTATAACACAAAGTTCAAACTCACTTAAATCTCGATAACCTGCCAGTTTAGCAGCAGCAACCGATCTAACAACTGCGCCAGACACTTGGTGTCTTATGTAGGCGTTGCTGATCGCAGCGCCGTATTCTGCCTGTTGACAAATCTCTGTATTTGAATACGTATGCCCGTACGCTTTTCCTTGCCGCTTCAGTATGTAAGATTTTTAACTAAGAGTACTGAGCAGTATTTCTCACTATCTACTAAACCCAGTGCACCTTTGTTTGACGTTTTTTGGTAACTGGTCTCTGGGTACAAGGAGTAGCATCCCTTCTCAGATGAACCATCCTACACAACTCTTAATTTGAGAAACATATTTTTGCTGTGTGGATATTATATGAGCTATACACCACGGTTTTGAAACAGCCAGCATATTGATACTTCGTATCCTTTGGATAAGTTTTAATTTCCTAGTGCTGTTCTTTGTTAAGGCGCCTCCTACTTTCTCCACCATTAATTTGGAATCATTTTCAACCAATTCGTTCATGTTCTTCTCCAGTTTAACGTCAAGCACTGTCATTTCGTTTTGTTCAACCTTAGGAGTCGGGTTCTGTTGCTGTTTACTGTTGCTCCTGCTGAATTCTTGCAAGAATCCATTAACTCTATTATCTCCCCAGTGTCTTGATGTTGCGTGATTAAAATTGTTACATCGTCAGCATAAGAGTTAACAGCGAACTTTTCTGCACCTACACTTATTCCAGAGACCTGGTCGGTAATTGAGCGGATCATTGGTTCCAAGGAAATTACAAATAAATCATGGATAACGGGCATCCCTACCGAACTGAGAACTCTCCCGTGAAGTAGCCGTTTATTTGTATCTTGGAGACAGTTGTGTTCCGGTCTGGTAGTGGCTGATCTAAATGTATTCCTTAAACATTGGTGACTAACTTTGTCAAAGGTATTTTCTATGTCGATGTTCGACAAGCCTATCGTTCCGTTCTGGCACATCCAGGAGAGGAAGGTCGTGTCTCTCGATGAGCAATGTCCACAAAGAATACTATACATTTGGTCAGGCCCGATTATCCGCGGAAGAGTCTCTTTTTAGTCCTGCGGCTGTTATATGTGCCATTATTATTCAGCAGGCGTATAACTAAGCTATTGGCCTATAATCAGTTATTATTCTCGGTTTCGAAGTTTTAGGCACAAGGACTATAATTGCCGGTTCATTTGCTGGATGTAATTGACCCACTCTTTGTTTCTGTTTCATGAGCTCCATGAGTTCCACTTTCATAACTGGCCAGAAGGCTATGTAAAATTCAGAATGTATGCCATCAATGCCCGGACTCCTATTTCGTGGTAACTGGTTTACGTCCTCTTCTTCGGGTATGGACTCTATCAATATACTGACACTTTCTTTGGTGAAGGAAGTCGTGCTGTTTTGTAGCAATCTTGCTGTCTCCCAAGGATACGATGGTTGTCCTCCGAACAGTCTCCGGAAGTGATCCTTATTATCTTCCGTATTAGCCTTATCGTTTCGGTCAGAAGACGTTAGATTTTCTATAAATCTCTGTTTGCAACATTTCCATTCTCTACTGAGGTGGTATATGCTTCATTGTTCGCCTGGATTGTATCCCCTATTTTTGCAAACGAGTTTTGCCTTCTAGTTATTTTTGCTGTAGTTCTAGGACCTTCTTTCTGGATTTATTCTCTGATATCAACTTCTACTTGGTGTTCTCGAACAGTCATATAATAGAATTCTATGTTTTTCGATCTAATTTCAGTGATCCTGCACGCTTCGTTTCTGAATAGTTTACAAAGTCTAGGTTTTACCATTTTATCCCACCATTCAAGAACGCTACGAAAGAAACGTTCCAGTGAACTCATGTTCAATAACATTCGCAGAATTCTATTTTTGCCCACTCACTGTTGAGCAGGTTGCAGTTTAACTTCCAGTAACTCTTTTCCATTACGTTGGGCAGAGGTAAAAATTTTAGTTTAACTATTGCATGGTGGCCCGAAAACATGACTGGGATTACTTCGTAGTCCTGTACATCTGTTTTTGTTGTGGTACAAAATCTGTCCAGTCTCGAAGCTAACAGTCCGCATCTCGTGGTGTCGGGGTCGCGTTCTCGTTTCCCGAGAACGGGGTCCCGGCTTCGATTCCCGGCGAGGTCAGGAATTTTCACCTGCCTCGAGATGACTGGGTGTTGTGTTGTCCTTATCATTTCATCTTCATTCATTAAAGTGGCGAGATTGGACTGAGCAAAGGTTGGGAATTTGTACCGGCGCTGATAACCGCACAGTTGAGCGCCCCACAACCAAACATCATCATCATCATCGAAGATAACAGCGGAGATAGGTACCTAGAGTGAGATCGCGTGATGTCGTCGGCCAATTCTAGCCCTTCAATCATGCTATGCAAGGGGCCACAAATATCGGTTGATGCTGTTGTGTCTGACGATCTTACAACACAAGGAAAATCTCCGCCCATTATTATGTAACCTTTGCGCCTGTCATAAAAAACGCAACAGTTTCACTAGAAGACTTTACTAGTTGTGTTATTTGTTCCTAAAGAGGCATAAAGGTTTAACGCGTTATTTCGTTTCCTGTAGAGGCACTTTCCATTTTTCCTTTCTCATTGTCTTTCCGTATCTCTCTTATTTCTCCGACTCCTGCATTTAGATTAGGTTCCGCTTTTACTCTCGGTGCCTTCTCAACTCCTCGAGATTTTATAGCCTTCTCATTGTTGATACTTCCCTCTGCTACCTTAAATGTGTGATTTGCAGATCGTGTGGTAGTACTGAAAGCTTTTCCCGTACAATCTTGTGCTTTACGTGGTCAGTCAGAGTACTTTTGGTTTCAGTCAGCTGTTCTTGTGTTGTTGCCTGGCGTGTTGTTGCCTGCATTAGTTGGTGTTTACTTTCTTGCTGTTGACGGCTCAAGGGGTTTCCTACGTTTGGTTGTCGGGAATAAAGAACATCTGTGTACGTGTAAGTTTCCACCCGAACCTCAGATGTACCCCGTATTGCTGCAACGTAAGCGAACGACTTATCCCTTGGTATCTCGGCTGCTTTTCTTCAGGGTCTTCAAAAAATGTTCAAATGTGTGTGAAATCTTATGAGACTTAACTGCTAATGTCATCAGTCCCTAAGCTTACACACTACTTAACCTAAATTTTCCTAAGGACAAACACACACATCCATGCCCGAGGGAGGACTCGAACCTCCGCCAGGACCAGCCGCACATTCTATGACTGCAGCGCCCCAGGCCGCTAGGCTAATAACGCGCGGCTCAGGGTCTTCTTCGGAGCTCGTACTGCTTTTTTCTAATAACCGTTTCGGCCGGCCGAGGTGGCCGAGCGGTTCTAGGCGCTACAGTCTGCAACCACGCGACCGCTACGGTCGCAGCTTCGATATCCTGCCTCGGGCATGGATGTGTCTGATGTTCTTAGGTTAGTTAGGTTCAATTAGTTCTAAGTTCTAGAGGACTGATGACCTCAGAAGTTACGTCCCTTAGTGCTCAGAGCCATCTGAACCATTTTTTAATAACCGTTCCTTTTTGCTTTTATTTGGATGAGAAAAATAAACTTTCACTTCCCATGTCTGTTTCGTTTTCGTGCTGTTGAATTGAAATCTCGTGGATTCTGTAGCTGTTTTCTTGGACAATGTCTGCAGGCGCAGATTAATCTTTATCGGTTTTATCCTTTGGATCGTTGTCTGATTTCTTGCTTGCATCATTTGTTGTTGGTCTCTTGTTCACGGGTGGGAATTCCTCTTCAGCTATACTAGGGGTCTGGTCAGTGGATTCCATTTTAGTGTTCTCGGTGTTTCCTTTTGCAGTTATGGAAATAATCAGTACTTCACCCTCCAGTATTGCCCGCTGTTGCAGATTATTGCGTAGATTAAACAAGCGCCCTAGGCGGTTTTCTAGGAGATGTTGAAAAAACGTGTGAATTTCTGTGGGACCAAACTGCTGAGGTCATCGGTCCCTAGCCTTACACACTCTTAAACCAACTAAACTAACCTATGCTAAGAACAACAAACACACCCATATGCCCGAGGGAAGACTCGAACCTCCGGCGGGAGGACAGGGTGTCATAGACAGCGCGGCCTCTCGTCGCGGCGGAGATTTCTGGATCATTGCACACGTGACATGTTGGAGATGTCCGACGTAAATTATGTGTGCCCTGCAACCATCTACAAGATTGTTGGAAGGGATATTGGACGTAACAAATATTCGTACAGATCTAATTCCATTGTAGCACTAAATATTGTATCTATTAGATTACTTTTCGAATTCGATGCTTCCTCCTGTCCATAATTAGAAAGTACCTGTATGAAGTCCTTGTTGTCTAGCTCTTGGGGAAGATTTAGCACCCCGACAGTATTCAGCTCGCTGTTAGCGTTACTGTTAGCGCTACTGACAGAATCATCACGATGACGCATTTAAGGTTTGCCCTTTTAATCTATCTAATATAACGGAACTATTGGATTTAGCAAGAACACAGTATTTTTCATTGTCCATTGGAATGAACTCAGCATTATCACCAGGAATATCGAATTTTCATGTTGCCAGCCGTGAATTTCGGACGCATATGTCTTGTGTTCTTGTCAAAGCTGAAGTATTTTTCCTGGTCGAATCCATGGACATTATTGACAGGTACGAAGCGGAACCCCCACTTCATGAACAATACAAAAGACGATGAACAACAAGTATTACTATTTACAAGTTCAGTGGCTGCACAAGGGACTCAAAATACACGTATCGTAACACTTGTTTACGTAACCAGTCAACTACAACACGGAGCGCACGTTCACACAGGCTGAGCAGTCCACCGCGACTGAGCTACCCAAGCACGTCCAGTCCTCAAAGCTTTACTTCCGTCAGTGCCTCAACTCCTACCTTCGAATCTTCACAGATTATTTCCTGCAAAACTTTGCAAGACTAGCACTTCTGGTGGAAGGGATACTGCGGAGACATGGCTTAGCCACAGTCTGTGGGACGTATCCAGAAGTACATTTTCGCTCTGCAGTGGAGGGCACACGAATATGTAACCTCCTGGCAGATTAAAACTGTGTGCCAGACCTAGACTCGAGAGCGGGACCGTTGTCATTCTTCCAGGAGTGTTAGTCTTTCAAGTTTCACCGGAAACCTTCTGTTGAGGATGGAAGGAGATACGGTACTGGTCGTATAGCTGTGAGGATGGGAGTCGTGCCTGGGAAGCCCAGTTGGACAGTCTGGCTTCACCGGCCGCCCGGAGAGGACGCGTGAGCTGGTGTTTCTTTACATTGCGACTTATAATAGCCACAGACTTTGCTCTCTGAGATCATGGCAAGTAAGTTCAGTTATTAGGCATAACGCTACAACTTTGGTTCGGAATATGCACTTCCAAAAGCCTTACATGTGGAACGTTTCCTCAGTGAGGAGGCGAAGATCCCGCCATCGGAACTTCTGGGTATCCACCTCTCGATTGCCAGTAACACACTTCATGTTAAAACGATCAATGGCGCTGCATCCGAGCGCGTTTTAAACGCAACAAAACATGGACTTCGTTCCGTCACGCTGACGGTAACGTCGGAGTGGTCAAATTCCAACATGTGGAATTAGGCATTAGAACTATTCGCGAATATGAAATGCCATTTGAGGTACCTGCAGTGGAATTCATACGGCGCCGTTCATGATCATAAGGCAGAACTTTGGGCCCACTTCCGCACATACCCTGTTCTTTACCGTTGGGCGCACTTCCGCACATACCCTGTTCTTGATAGGTGATGTCAGACAACAATTGATCTGTACAGCCATGTTCCGTCTTGTCCGTAATCATGAATAACGAACAGTCGCATACTTGTTCTGTGTGTGGAAAAGAGGACCGCATCAGATATGAATGTCTACAGCGACGGAAAACGCAGCTACAGTTTGGAGATGTGGTAATTGGCTAAATGGTTCAAATGGCTCTGAGCACTATGGGACTTAACTTCTGAGGTCATCAGTCCCCTAGAACTTAGAACTACTTAAACCTAACTAACCTAAGGACATCACACACATCCATGCCCGAGGCAGGATTCGAACCTGTGACCGTAGCGGTCGCGCGGTTCCGGACAGTAGCGCCTAGAACCGCTCGGCCACACAGGCCGGCCATGCATCCAAACCGATGAAAGAATGGTATACAGAAGAATGGAAAAGAAAATTGAGGTAATTCCCTCGTCGTCTGCGATTCTTTCGATCACAAATACGACGGAGATTACGTCGCCGCCGGCTGCCCGGCGGCTCTCGGAATGACGTGACAGCTGATGGATAATGTCTCTATCCTTCCTGAACTGGCTGTGGACGAGGTGAATGACGATGTGTCGTCAGTTCCAGTGGTTGCTCCGGCTGCACCCTTGGCGGACGCGACTGCTTGGCCGATTCTCTGATTGTAGGTAGGGTGCAGGTGCACGCATACCGTATCGCGATACTGAGTGCCAACGGCGTCCATGCGCTCAAGTTCCAGCTAGTGAAAGAAATGATAAGGGCTTTGGCATTAGACGATGCAGTTTTACGGGAGGCGCATTTAGTTGCCCTACATCGGACGTTGCGCCTATCGCCTACGGGTAGCTTCTTTAATAGGTAATCAAAACGGCATCGGTCACGGTATCGAGCTCCAGCGCTGCTTACATTTTGATTAATAACATACATTGGCGGCCGAAGACTTACGGCATAAGATGTCACCCTCATACTGCCAACAACCTCGTCAACGAGGGCACAGGAGCGAACAGATGTGCAGGGCACTCTCTTGCGCTTGGGTGGGAAATTGCCCCTAATGGCGGAAGAATAAGTAATTATCAACGGCATGAGGATGAAGAAGGCAATGGAAACAACTGAACCAAAAACATGTAAGGTGTATCCACAGGACATGTGGCCTGCGATTGAAAAAGTGTCATAATGATCTCTCAGTTATCAAATGATTCCGGATTTTCGGGATTCGGACCTCCGCTAGAGACTGCCAAGGGGCAGGTGACCCTGAGAAAAAGACTGAATAACCAACGAAAGAATAACGTTTATGACATGGGCCATGGCATGTCATAAGCGTGAATGTAATAGAGAGACTAGATAATCTGAAAAGGCACATGCAAAGGCTCAATCTATATATAGTAAAGGTCAATGAAGTGAAATGAAAAGAAGACAAGGACTTCTGGTCAGATGAGTATAGGGAAGTACAACAGCAGCAGAAAATGGAATAACTGGAGTAGGATTCGTTATGAATAGGAAGCAAGGGCAGAAGGTGAGTCACTGTGAACAGTTTAGTCACAGAGTCTTTCCCATCAGAATCGACAGTAAACCAACACCGACGATAGTTCAGGTATACATGCCAATGTCGCAAGCTGAAGATGGAGATATAAAGTATATGAGGGTACTGAACCGATGATTGAAGACGTAAAAGGAGACGAGAAGCAAATAATCATGGGGACTGGACTGCCGTTGCAGGGGAAGGAGTAGAAGAAACGGTTACGGGAGAATATGGGCTTGGGACAAGGAATGAGCGAGGAGAAATACTAATTGAATTCTGTAATAAATTTCAGCCAGTAATAGCGAATACTCTGTTCAAGATAAGAGAATATATCAGTTAGATTACATCGTGGTCAGGCAGAGATTCCGAAGTACTGGATTGTAAGGCGTACCCAGAAACAGATATAGACTCAGATCACAATGTAGTAGTGATGAAGACTAAGCTGAAGTTTGATAGATCGCTCAGGAAGAATCAGTGTGCAAAGAAGTTGGATACGGAAGTGCTTAGAAGAGATACGCTTGAAGTTCTCCGCAGAAGCGCCGAGGAAAGGAACATATAGAAAACCTTTACAAGAAGAAGTGAAAGGAAGATAGGACATATGTTAAGACGTCACCGAATGACGCCCATGGTAACAGATGGAGCTGTAGAGGGTAAAAACTGTAGAAGTAAGACAGCAAATAATTGTGGATACAGGTTGTAAGCGCTAGTCTGAAATGAATAAACTGGCACAGGAGAGGAATTCCTGGCGGATCGCATCAAACAAGTCAAATGATGGGTTACTTAAAAAAAAGTCAATGTGATCGTCATCTAACAAGTTCTCAGTATTCTTTTCATTCCTATGTGTATTATTCTTCGCAGCAAGTTAAATGTGAGCCGTGGCGGCTCTAATCTTGTCGGTATGGCATTCCACTGGCGGCACTAACTGCTTAGGTTGCCGATATCGGTTCGACCGTGTGCCGCGAACTAAGGACTTTGTTCGAGGTGTGCATGTTGTTGGATTGGCGGGGCATGGAGGGGCAGTTGGCTGGAGGGCATGTGGCTGGCCAGTTGTTGCTTTTGGGGGACTCCGACTGTCCGGCGTGGGTCTCGAGAAGGCGCGAAACGTTAAATCGGTAGCGGGCAAGCCTTGCCGGCTCACTTACGGGTTGGTAGCGGCGGGCTGCACGGCGATCTACGGACGCAGCATGCAACGTGGTCGACAAGTTCCCGGATTACTCAGCAAGCTTAAATTTTATACCACCTGACGATCCACCGTATAGACTGGTGGCAATAACACCCTGGCTGGAGTTCTGCAAACCACGGCTCCTTCACACTTGAGTGCATTTAGTTGTTGTTTTCTTCATTTTTGAGTGTATTTGGTATTGTAAGGGCGTGTCTGTGTTACATGGAATTGGACCTGTTATATTAACGCGCCTACAAGTGATTAAGCGCATGACTACCGGTCAGTGTTAATAATTGCAATTTGTGTTCCAGGTCATATGTCGTGCAAGTGTAAGAGTATTTCCTGTTACAATTTCTAGGAAGGGAATTAATTGTAACATGATCTTTATGGAAGGCAAAAAGAGCTTGGTACATGAGTATACTTGAGTTATTGCATCAGCAGGCGATGATATTTTCCCATAGCAGTTTTAAGGAGCATTAAATTTAACATACATCAATACCCGCTCGTGTCATTAGTTCATATTTTCTATTCCTTGACCTTTCTAGTGTGAAGCCATATTTACGCAGATTACTGTTCCCTTTTGATGTGTGTTGGCAGGGCAGCTTTGGTGGCAACCGACGCGTTCCCGTTCCCTGGACCCGGAGCAGAGGCGTGTTTGCTTTTTGGCGTGGCGGCACAACCATTGTTGTATGGCGTCTGGGTTGACGGGCGGTCTGCCGTCCCTACCAGTCGCGTCATGGTGGCTCAAGTTACGTAAAGCTAATCTTTTGATGCGGGCTACGGCAGAGTGTTGCCATTTAAACGGGAACCTATAGTTACCTCTATTTGATGAACTTAAAGAGCTCTGGAGGTTAAGACTTGTTTGCCATTATAACTCTTCTTTATATTCTGACTCTTTTTAATAAGTTTTTAAATTGTGATGATAATATTACTGTTAATTAATAAAGTCTATTACATAAAACATCAATTGACGAAATATATAGGTCCGACTTTCATGTGTTCTCCTGAAAGCTATCACAACTCTAGTTAGGTGGTATCAGGACGAATGAGAGGATAAGCAGATTGTGCGATAATTCTCGCACCTGTCGGCTCTTACAAACTTCGAAAGTCTGATGGTACATCGCTAGTCTCGAACATTCTGCACGCTAACACGAATAGTCATTTTATGGGCATTTCCTCCAATGATTTAAGAAACTCCGATGGAATGTTGTCTATCCCTCTTGCCTTATTTGATCTTAAGTCTTCCAAAGCAGTTTTAAATTCTAGTTCTAATACTGTACACCTTATCTCTTCCGTATCGAAACCCGTTTCTCCTTCTGTCACGTCATCAGACAATGGAAACAACTGCATTAAACAAACTTAATGTGTATCCACAGAACACACAATTGTTGAATATGAACAACGGAAAATCTACACGCAAATCAACACGTACCACTTGAAAAATGGTTAAATTGGCTCTAAGCATTATGGGACTTTACATCCGAGGTCTTCAGTCCTCTTAGAATTACTTAAACCCAACTAATATAAGGACATCAGACACATCCATGCCCGAGGCAGGATTCGAACCTGCAACCGTAGCAGCCGCATGGTTTCGGACTGAAGCACCTAGAACCGCTCGGCCACCGCGGTCGGCCAGCACCACTTCATCCTGTGAAGGTCACATGTGGGGCAGGTTTACGGCATCATTTACCATAGGGCCATATTTTTTCGAAGAGACAAGTGCTTCCGGTACTATTAACTGTACCGCCACTGGTAAGCGCTATGAGTCTCTTTTGAGCAAACACGTCATTCCAGCTCGCCAACAGCGTCGATGTGTGGATGAGATGATTTTTATGCAAGGTGTCTCACCTCCGCACATTGCAAATCCAGTTAAGCAGCTGCTGAAGCGCCATTTCGGAAGTGATAGAATTATCAGCTGTCATTTCCCTGTCCCTGCTGCCTGGCCTTCCCGATCACGTGATCTTAATCCGTGTGACTTCTGATTGTAGCGCTGTGTGAAAGATGTTGTGTTCCGTTTGCAAACTTAGCTGCATTGAGGGCACGCATTGCGCAACACTTTCTGACCGTGATCTTGGAAACACTTCGATCAGCTGTGGAACATGCTGTTTCTCGATTTCAACTCGTTGCAGAAAACGATGGACAGCATATTGAACATGTTTTGCGCCGGTCACATGGACATTAATAATCCGATTGGATTTTGATTAATGCTTTTTGTGCGGTTTGTGGCCTCAGGACAGTTAAAAGCCGGTGTGATTGATGCTTTCATGCGGTTTTCGCCCCAGGAAAATTAAAAACTGATTTTTCCCATCTGATGTTATGAACTTGCCGAGCGGGATTAGTCGAGCGGTCTGAGGCGCTGCAGTCATGGACTGCGCGACCACTCCCGTCGGAAGTTCGAGTCCTCACTCGGGCATGGGTGTGTGTGTTGCCCTTAGCATAAGTTAATTTTAGTAGTATGTAAGTCTCAGCAGTTTGGTCCCTTAGAAATTCACACACATTTTACATTTTTTAACTACTTATTTTTCTTCTGCCATATGTTTTCCCCCTCATCCGATAATATTCCGTTGCAATTTGACGTCATTCTGGCCAGCAGTGTTACTTCTACAGCAGTTTGAAAGTTTAACTTTGGTTAGACTCACCCTGTACATCTAAGTTCCGAGCGGTGTCTAGCATTTCTTGTTCAGTTTCAGAGTCAACAAATAACGGATGCTGTCAGCCGTTTCTTGCCTCGTACAAGCGTAGGCATCCCAGCAAAAAAGGCGCCACAAGCTAAAGAAGGAAGTCAGCTGCCGCCTCCGTCCTTCCCACAGTTCGATGAGAAGAAGTTAACATAATACACCTGCATCAACATTTCAACGCCTACTGAATCAACTCCTACAGAATCACAGATGAATCACGTCGTGCATTTTTTTATGTGTAGGAGTGTATATCTACTGCCTCCTAAAGTAATTGATTTCCCACAGAGAACCCCTAAGAGCCCATAATTGCAAGATCAGATGTATTTTTTAAGAGTCAGGTATACGTTGCTGCTGCACGGTATTAATTTTTCCGCACGTAACGTCATAGTGATCAGTTCTACGCAGTATGGATTGTGAAATTGCAGGGCACGACTAAATAATAAATTCAATTGTGACAGTGGCGTACTTGATCAGGATGAAATGTTTCGCGATGCAATTATTCAGAATCTATCACATCAGAGACTGAGGACCGAAATTCTAAAGCATCGCAATCCTAGCCTCAGTGAATTGCGTAATATAATCGACGCACTTGAAACTGAAGACGTGGCCGAGCAAGATTTCTGTCTGCCAGTTATTGCTTCACTTGAGACAAATAACAACGGCCCAGCACTCGAAATTCAGCACCGCTTAAACAACGCCGGACACAGTACATACAACGTTTGACAAGCAAACGCAACGCTATTTACACTGCCCCAGCTCCGCGCAAAGCGAAGTCATGTGTGAAAAGTTATGACACCCGTGATCAGAAGAATTGTTTCTTCGCCGGCAGCTGAGGCCGAGCGGTTCTAGGCGCTTCCGTCCGGAACCGCACTGCTGCTATGGTCGCAGGTTCGAATCTTGCCTCGAAAATGGATGTGTGTAATGTCCTTAGGTTAGTTAGGTTTAAGTAGTTCTAAGTCTAATGGATTGATTGCAAGTCTCGTGGTGCTTAGAGCCATTTGAATTTTTCTTCAGATAAGCCAAATGCAATTTTTGCTATCGCACGGGACATGAAAAACCGGTCAGCCTCTTTTTCACGCAAGATTAATGATCAGACCTGATTGGTAGGAAGCCAGAGAACACACAGGATAAGGTTAAGGTTGTGGATGGGGCCGTAAAAAGTTATTGTGAGTTGCACAATGAAACACACAACTTTATTTTTCTAAGAACCACTTATTTACACATTGGCTTAAAAGATCACAATTAAACAATGAGCTGAAGGCCGAGTTAAAGAAATCTTCATATGCTTTCTGGTCTGAAGGCCCAAAACCACACAGCAAACACAAGAACGGCTGAAGGCCTGGCTCAGAAATCAAAAGCAATTAAAAATAGAAGGTAAAATAATTTTTAAAAAATGCAAAGAAAAAAATTAACAGCTGAAGGCCTACACTATACGTCTGAAGGACAACTGTAGTTAAGGCACATTAATAAAGATTTTTAAGCAAGAAAATTTCCTTTTAAACTTACAACAGAATGGCCGAAACCTGATTGACATATTGCATGGCTGAAGGCCAGAAACAAATCTGAAACAATAGCCTGAACAACAAGTCAAATAAATAATTTAGAATAAACCCCTTGTTCTTATATAAAAATTTTCCTTTGGAGAATACACATGGCTGAAGGCCTTATAAGGGGTTCACGCAAATCTTCGTCTGACGGCCACACATAACACATGGGACAACTAACGGCTTTGGGCCTGGATTACAAACAATTTCAGGTAGAACAATAAAGTGTCTTTTTCTAAAAGAATCAGTGCAGCTAGCGCCTCACGATCCGACAGTGCGTGCACACCGCCAGCGGCCCGGCCTGCCCTCGCACTGCACAGACTTGCTTGCTGTTCGGTCCCAACCGACTCACTCCATCCAGCACGCAACAAGGAGAAATCATAAGTCAACACACACTGAGAACGCAGAAGCGGTCGGCAACCAAATACACGTCGTCCGATGAGACGACCGACTGAACGACCATCCAACGGTCGTCCTCGCTCAAGTCTCCTTCCGTCGGACAGTGCATGTGTGTCGCCAGCGGTCGGGCGAGTACTGGCTATGCAGACCTCACTGGAGCTCCATCTCGACTGAACTCCCGACACACGACGACCCAGAAATACTAGCGGTCGCTCAAAAGATAATACGCCATTGCTCTTATCGATAAGCGCTGCTGCTTCCACTCACGGGCAGGCAAGCTAGTAACTTAATGACGCCATTAAATCGAATAAGAAACAAGGCGACAGAACTGTAAAGACAAGATGACAAGGAATAAACGGCATGAACACGAATCGCGCATGGCTTAAATGCAAAGCAGGGACGGATGGAAATGAATATCATTTCATGATCAGATTCTGCGCCTCCTCTTGCTCAAACATCAGATAAGCGAAGATGAAGAAAACGCACACACTCGAGTATGTGCGAATACCACAAGCTTCAAAACGGCTCTCCCAGTCTCGAATGCGCTATTTTCGCAAGTGGAAAGAGTTTTCACAACACGGAGAGGACAATTGTAATCAGAGAACACGACGCAAAATGTGGATTACATTGTTAATTTGTAGCCAATCAATGCCTTTCCAGCTAGATTCCGAAGATTATGTTGTGTTGCTTAACCTAGATACAAATTAAAATATTGGCCAACCAAGCTTCTGTCACTTTGTTCAACCTATATACTGGCTGATCAAAAAGTCAGTATAAATTTGAAAACTGAATAAATCACGGAATAATCTAGATAGAGAGGTACAAATGGACACAGATACTTGGAATGACATGGGGTTTTATTAGAACCAACAAATACAAAAGTTCAAAAAATGTCCGACAGATGACTCTTCATCTGATCAGAATAGCAATAATTAGCATAACAAAGTAAGACAAAGCAAAGTTGATGTTCTTTACAGGAAATGCTCAATATGTCCACCATTATTCCTTAACAATAGCTGTAGTCGAGGAATAATGTTGTGAACAGCACTGTAAAGCATGTCCGGAATTATGGTGAGGCATTTGCGTCGGATGTTGTCTTTCAGCATCCCTAGAGATGTCGGTCGATCGCGATACACTTGCGACTTCAGGTAACCCCAAAGCCAATTATCGCACGGACTGAGTTCTGGGGACCTGGGAGGCCAAGCATGACGAAAGTGGCGGCTGAGCACACGATCATCACTAAGCGACGCGCGCAAGAGATCATTCACGCGTCTAGCAGTATGGGGCGGTTCTAATAAAACACCATGTCATTCCAAGCATGTGTGTCAATTTTTACCTCTCTATCTACATTATTCCGTGGTTTATTCAGTTTTCAAATTTATACCGACTTTTCGATCACCCGGTACATAAGGAAAAAAAACTGGCCATCTATCTTCGCAAGCATCGAGTCTGCATTTCAACACCTACAACGGCGAGAACATTGCAGTGCTTGGGACGCGCCGCTTCCCCTCAAAATAAAAGAGACGATTAAGGCAGTCCCTTTCACTATAGTCCGTTCACGCCCGCTCTCAAATATTTTCAGCATCGAAACGTTTGATTTCTTCGGTTTAGAGATACAGGACAATGTGCACGTCATCGACACAAAAGTTTCCCTTGCAGCAATTCAGCAAATCTGCAACAAATAACAACACATATTCGACAGGTGTGCGAACGATTTTCACGCTCACATTACACTGAAGGCTAATGCGCAACCAAAAATTTTGCCGTCCGCACTCTGTGCCGCATACATTACGCGACGACGTGGCTACAGAAATTCAGGGACTGGAATCCATTGACGTCTTAAAACCTGCTTCATCAAGTCAGTGGGCATTACCCATAGTCGTCATTCGTAAGTCAAATGGGAAGATTCGTCTTTGTGCGGATTTCAAACGCACTAAGATCACAGACTCTCATAGATTCCTACTCGCTCCCACGAATATAAGATATTTTGGACGAATGATGGGAGTACTTCTCAAGAACTGACCTTACAGGAGCCTGTCTTCATATACCAACTGACGAAGAGAGAAAAGAAAATTTTTGTTGTGAATACTCATGTCGGGTTTTTGAATAACAACGCCACCTTTCGGAAGTGCTTCCGCGCCCGAGTTGTTTCAAAAATTTCTCGAACAAGTAAAGTCCAAGGTGCCTTGATGTTTTAATTATCTTGACAACGTAATCGTCTCCGGACAAACACCGGAAGAACACAGTAAAATTTTGCACTGACTTTTTTCAAATATTAACTGAGGCGGGCCTGAAATGTTGACTTTTCAAATCAATGATTGAAAATTATCGACGGTAGTGGTGGTCGTCACTTGACGAAACATTTACGAACAATTTAGCAATTGCCACCTCCTAACAATTTACGTGAACTGCAAGCAGTTCTTGGAAAACTGACTTACTACATGAAGTTCATTACTAATGTGGCGCAAATTGACACACCTCTGAGCCGCCTCATATGTAAAGCTTTTCAAAGACTGAAAAATGCGTTGCTTCGTCAACCTTGCCGTATGCACTACGATCCGCACAACTCACTTGTAGTCGATTACTCGTCCCATGGCATCGGGGCGCTTTCATCCCCTAAAAACGTCAAAACAAAACGCCCCATCGTATTTCCTTCCAAAACTTTGAACAGTGCTCAGATTAATTATAGTCATCTAGAGAAGTAAGCACTGTCTATAATATATGATATCACCATATTTCATCATTACTTCTACGACAGAAAATGTTTCCTAATCACAGACACAAGCCTTTGACTGCACTGTTTCATCCGTCGAAACAAGTTCCTGACCGCCCAGCGCAAAAGCTACAACGTTGGTCGCTATTATTGTCAAATTATCAGTATGAAATTTTGTACCGCTAGATGGCCCAACATGCAAACACCGACACATTGTCCCGTTTACCTGTCGGCACAGATGCAGCATTCGACGACATCGGAGGTTTTTGTTTGCTTATTGATTCTTTTCCTATTGATACAAGGCGGATCGCACAAGACACGGGGCATGACCAGACTGCTAAAAAGCTACATTCGCAAAGGCTCAGAAATGTATTCCCGATCCCTTAGTGCGAAGATATTTTGTGCACCACAACAGTTTGTCTCTCCTGAAAGATGTGATACTGCTTCACACGTCTAATAAGCAGATAAGAGTGGTAATATCCACCTCGTTCCAACAGGAGGTGCTAAGTCATCTACACAGAGGGCACTGGAAACAGTTCGTACTAAGTAGCTGACACGCCAACATTCTACCTGGTTTAGTTAAGCAAATAGAAAGTGTGACAGCACAATGTCACGCTTGCGTGGACAATCGGGCCGCTCTGCCCCAGGAATTTTGTCCTGGTCACATTCTGATGCTCCGTATAGATTTTCCTGATCCATTTTGGCAAACACGTTGATCAACTCTCGTCTGATGCCTATAGAAAATACCCTTTTGCTATCCCAGTACATTCGACGAATGGCGCCGGTACAATAAAGGCGCTTGCTTCAGTATTTTCTCTCAAAGGCTTGCCACAAACACTGCCACTGACAATGCCACTGACAATGGCTCTCCTTTTGCTTCTAAGGAATTTTGCACAATTTTGCATGCACAATGGAAAACAGCATACCAGGACAGTACCATTCTCGCCCCAGTATAACGGCGAAACCGAACGTTTTTTTGGAACGTTCAAGACGCAAATGTCAAAACTTGGAGCTTCCTATTTACATTAAGATGACTTACAGTTGTTTCAAGTCGCATCTTGCCTGCTCAGCAGCAGGCAAAATACGACAGAGCGTTTGCATTGGAGACGCTCCAGCTTCAGTCTTCATCACGACGTTTCACCCAAACGTCAGAGTTGAATATCAAGTGTACAAGAAATCACATTTATGGGAATGCGGCATTGTTCTCAGATCAGCTGGCAGAGCACAGTACATTATTTGCGGCAGTGCAGGCACGCATCAACGCCACCAAAATCTGCTACGGCTCCGTGAATTTAGTAATCGTGCAGTACATCAAACTGTTCCAGATTTCTTCACTGCACGACATCCGTCCACCGTGACGCAGCCACATGATTCCGCAGCAACGCAGCCCCCTACGCAGCCTACAGTGCGCATGCCTCCACCCGCGGCAGTCTCACCGATGGGGTCTCTGCCCGCCCAATTGCGACGCAGTTGCCGCCAGCGCCGCAGGTCTCCTCTTCCCTCTGCAGCACCCTCCATGCTCCTCCTAGTGCCGTCGGATACGTCCTGCGCCTGCTTTGCCGCCGCAGTTTCCAAGGCACTCGAAAGCCTCAGCGTTGGGATGCGGGTTGGTCTGCTCGGCCCCGCCCAAATGACCAGACTCTTCACTAATCATGCCTTAGGCCTTCTTCAGCATCTTCCAAGGTGCATGGTATATTACTATTGGTTAGTTGATTAAAAATACCCTTTATTTGAGCTTTTATTTTAATTATTGGATTAGCTATTAGTTTTAGTTGGTTTAGCTTATGTACAGGATGTGCAGTGTGGAGAGCGGTGGGCGTTGTGGAATGGGCAGGACAAAATTTAGATAAAGGCCATTTATGGGCGAAATCATGTTAAAAAGGGGTCACATAGCCAGGCCTAGGGAGGCAAGAGTGAGCCAGAGCGTAGGGATTCGCGAAACATAGTTCGCGAAGCTAATTGAAGTTGGCGTTGGCCAATCGGGCCAATCCGAGCGGCATTCCAGCCGCGAAAACTAAGTTCCCGGCGACGCAGCATTGGGACAAGCGGGAGATGTTCACTGCTACAGGGCGCGCGTCCAAGAGAGCGGGCAGACAAGAGAGCGGGCTGGACAATGGGCGGCCGGGGAATTTTCGACGCACCACGCGGCTTTCTCCGCCCTGATTGGTCGGGGCCGAGAAAACCGTGCGGGCGGCATGGAAATATCCACAGCACATAGCATACCCTCATCAGCACATTATGGTGGCGCGTGGTCAAGGTGCCCTTCCTCGGTGCAGACTTCCTGTTACTAGACCGTGGGATGAAAGAATTTACAGGCAACCAATGCTGTCGGCCGTGGCTTGGCCGTAATGCTAAAATGAAGTTACCGTTTCAAAGCTCATATAATAAAGTAAAATCCCCTACTGTCTGGCTCATCCTTTACACTTAGTTAATTATTTCCTTTTGTTTTTACTCTCCTGAAAACCTGGAAAATCTCGTGGAAATTCCTCGTCGTAATCTGCTCCATCTCAAATCTCTAAAACCTTTACTCACTGCGCAGATCGTTCGGTTCATCTGTGTGCTATGTTGTTTGCTAAGTCTGGATGATAGATCCAACAATTTAGCAAGTTAAGGTGTATTAATTCGGAGATAATTTCTCGACGAATTATGACCACAGAAAATGCAGGTTCGCACTATCATTACAAACTTCACCTCTGAACGATATATGTCTCGTAATATCTGTACCATGATAATTAACTAATTTCCGTATGGAGATACACACACTTTGAATACTAGATACTTTATTTTGTGCAAAAAACTATTTGAACATTTACTATATACCGTAATGGCGTCTTACAACAGTACAATCTCTCTCCTCTTCTCACACATCCGATCTCTCCATTTCCTCCACAAAGAGTCCTTAAAACAAAATCTGTGGTTCTGTAAAACACAGTGATGCTTTTGTAGCATGAAACGTCAGAATTTCGTAATCGGTATATGCCGTTCACCACTATATCAATTCGTCGCACTCAACTTAGCGTTCTGCATTCATTTGTACACCATAATTGGCAGGGTGCGGTATCGGCCTCTACCCTGTGGGCCACACTTTCAAATAAGCGTACTGCGAGTTAAGACGCCGCTTTTCCTACAGTCACCATGAACGATAACACCGCTGCCGACGAGGTGCAAGCATCCCTTCTCCGTAACCCCAGCTGCTGGTTTACTTCAGGTCGGACATTCATGTAGAGTCCATTGTGTGTATTTGCCAGTTTCATAATATTTACAGAGTCGCATAGTTGAAAGTTGTGAGCTCTATCTTCTTATCTCGTGTTTTCTACTGAAAATCTCGTGCTTGTACTCTTGCTAACTTTAGTGTTACAGAGAATGCCAAAACTTTATTTTTTTTATTGGTCCTGTGCGCAACAAATAACTTATTTGGTCTTTCTGCTGCCACTGCTTGATCTGCTGCATTCCATTATTTAACAAAAACATAAAAAACCTATTATTCATGCTGAGTGCAATGCATGTTCTGTATGGTGGCTGCTGCTGTTGCTGCGGCTGCTGCTGCTTACTACAACTACATATAATTCAAGGGAAAGGGTTTTGTCAAATCTAAACTCGATAACTGATAATACAAACAAAAAACTATATTCTGAAATCGATTCTTTCTCATTCAATTAACAAATCGCTAGAAGCTCTTTGAACAATCGCTTCGTTTGTAAATCTGCCTCCAGTGACATTATAGCAATATTACAAATTAATCAAACTCATGAGACAGACTGAAATACTTCTCAATTGAATACATAGTGAAACAATTCCCTGACAATTACAAAAGAAATCAATGACAAAAATCAATACTTAGTCTAACAATGGTTTCCCATTAAGAATTCAACTCCTATCATTATCAAAATTACCGTCTGCTGCTACGCACATACACAAACCCTTTTCTTTAAATTAATAAGCGCGCTGCAAATTATAAAAAATATCAGCTAAATACCAAATCCTGTGTCGCTGCTGGCGGACAGGGCAGTACGGCAGCTCGGGGACGACCCTCTCGTCCAACACACGTGCGCACCACAGCACGCGGGCTCCTACACTGGCTTCAGAACTGCCACTAGTTAATCCGTGCACTGCGAGGCGCGACAACAATATCTTAGATTCCAGAGCTTGTGTATGCGCGCTGTAGCCAACCTTTACATCCTAAGAGAGTATTGCCAACTCTCATAGTGGCCAGGGCTTGCGTTCAACTGAATAGTTATTGGATTGAAGACAGACTGATTTGTAAATCTACGGTATCTGCATATATTTCAACATTCGAAGCTACTGTTAACAGCCGACACTGCAACAACAGCAACAAAATTATGTATTATTTTTATTATTTGACATTAGATGGAGAATAAATTAATATCCGAATTCTTTGTTCATGACCATTATCTACTCCTCGCTCATGTATCCATTAAAGAAACACACAATGTGCGAGGAATGTAAAACATATCTCTGTGAGCGATTCAGTTGAAGAGGAATGGCCGTCTCTAAAAATTGCCATCACGAAAGTTGAAAAGGAAAACAGGTATTAGGAAGGTAACTGCAAAGAAACCATTGATACCAGGAGAAATACTTAATTTGATAGAGAAAAGAATGAAGTAAAAAATTTTCAGGAAAATTCAGGAATAGTCACTTAGGAATGAAATGAACAGGAAGTGCAGGAAAACTAAGGCGAAATGACTCTATGAAAAATGTGAAGCAATAGAACGAGAAATGATTGTCGGAAGGACTGACTCTCCACATGGAAAAGTCAAAAAACTTTAAACCATAATAGCGCAATGGGTTAAATGCAGAACAGGTGGAAGGGGTACATTGAAGGCCCCTATGATGGGAAGGATTTGCATGATGACGTGAATACAACAAGACCCAACCGAACAATACTGTAGCGACTCCTTATTCTTGTTGTAATTCATCTGTGTTGAATCACAGCTTACACTTAGTTTATCGAACTAACTAGTACTTGTTAACTACTTCCCTGAGGGCCACATCTCAAGATTATATGTCCTAATGTTCTTGACCTGGACTCAGCAGCTATGAACAGAAATCCTTCGTGACACCCATGCATAATTAATCACATACATGGTACTCACATTGTCCTTAATTACCGTAAAACATTCACTGTACGCTACAAATTTCCTATTAAAATAAACTCTATGGCTATTGTAGCCTATGTTTAAAAACTACGAAGGTTTTTGGGGGATACCATAATTTCACCAGGCGCTCTCACGGCACTGGCTAGGTTAGTATTCGTTTTGGTGGTATATCGAGCACACTATGGATTTTTGACTCAGTGCACATAATGGAGTGCCAGGCAATTTGCCCAGGGTGCATATTACATGACATGTGTTAACGGTTCATCCATCGCTCCTTAACGGATAATACATCAGTATCTAATCTTGACATCATGCGACACTCAGCAGAGATCAAGTTTAAAGATGAATGCTCTCCCGCTAGTGGTTTTAAATTAAAGTTGCTATTTACAGATGTTGCCGTTGTTCGTGACGATTCTTCAGTATTGTCTGCATCTGCGCCATCCCATAACTGACACTAGATTGTAGCGATCGTGGGTGGAACGATCACTAGAAAGTGGCGGAAGAGCCTTTGGCACTTCCACCTAGGGCGACCTGAAAGGGTGGATGGCGTGGGTGACAGGACTGCGTAGGAGGTGGCTGCGGAAAAAGATTCGGTGTACACGAAAATTCTTTAGTTTCCATTAAGCTTGAACTACTAGAGAAGCACGTCTTCGCCCCAGGCGCCGTCTGGCGTCGACCTATAATGTCGTCCTGTATTGAGTGTACCCTGCGGGGAAGCTGTGTGATCAGTCGCCAATGCTGAAACACCAGATACTGAGCGGGCGGCGGTGGTGGTGGTCATAGCATTTGACTCGGCTGGCGGCCGGCAGCAGCCATGTTAAGACTTATAGGGTGATGTCCCGATGTATCGAGGACGTAACAGACGTCATAGGGTTGCTAAGTGCCTGGTTAGTCAGACAGCAGTCTAGAATTCGAGGCCTGGTGATGGTCTTGACAGAAACGCCACAACAACGTCGCTGTCTTCGCGGCATCGTCCGATGCCGGTTGGGTGTTGTAACATAGGCCAACTCTCCGATGAGCACAGGCTGGCCCTGGAGGGTATAAATACCGCTTTCCGAATAGAATAGTACTGCCGCAATTTTTGTCGTGTTGAGATTTCTAGAAGGATGGGCCATACATGAGGACTCAGTCACCGCCTCGCAGAAGCAGGTCGGAATGCGGAAGCGATTCTCAGCAGACGGTACTTTCCTTGTGAACGCTCATTGACTATGGTAGTCATTTCCCGGAACACAACGCTACAGCTACAGGCACTATATGGTTCATTACATTAAACACGACTCTCCGGCCTTCCAAAAAATCATTTGACTACCGATGGTGTAACGTTTCGTATTTAACAACTCCCACCAAATCTAAAGCAATAATCACAAAAGAATGCCCCTGTCGGTTGTGCCTCCT
The DNA here is from genome assembly GCF_023898315.1 of Schistocerca nitens. Taxonomy (NCBI): domain Eukaryota; kingdom Metazoa; phylum Arthropoda; class Insecta; order Orthoptera; family Acrididae; genus Schistocerca; species Schistocerca nitens. Next base: position 447,311,707 of record NC_064615.1, read on the forward strand.
TGACTTTAACCTCTCAATACGCAACTTTCGCTTCTCAGTTAGCATCCCAGACTTTCAATAACACCCTGGAAATCACGCTCACCATCCCAAAAAATGCCCATAATATATGGGATGCAGCGGTAAGCAGAATATATTACACTTACCTATAATTGTGTGTACTTACTAAAGCTAAATCTGACATATTAAAACTATAAGCCCCAGCTGACTTCCTACTTCGCCAAATGTTGCTAATCCAGAAGTACTCTGGAATACCAAATTCTGTGATATGCACGCCGTATCCCATTATCCACTTCCTTTACCATTTAATTAAGTTGCTAACTCTCCTCAAAATTCTAGAACTCCTCGAAAATTGCACACATGCTGTAAGTTAATGAATATTAACAGATGTCCTGTCATCCTCTCGATATATCCTGATATTTGTTTTCTTTTACTCACTATACCTGAGCCGTTGCCTCCAATTTTTCAGTATATAACTCCGTCTACGTATTGCTAAACACTCTGAGTCGAGCCCAACATAATTTAATTTGTCTCCTGTTCACTCATCCTCAAAGATAAACTTCACCTGTTGCCCCTTCGTTTTCTAGAAAATCTGTAAATCAAGGTTTCTCTGCTCGAACCTCCACTGTCGTTACGTAAGATCGTACCCCCTTGACACCCGTATCCACTTTCAAGAAAGAACCTCTTACAAGACCAGTACTTCACGGGGTATGTTGGAACTAAAGGCAAGAGCCCACCACATAGTTATACGAACGTCCAGCAGTACCTAACTCTATAAATATTCGTTAATGCACTGGACGCGTTTCGGCAGCAGATATCACCGACAAATGGCTATCACCCTCACGAGATATCTCGAGGCGTGATTTCTGAACTTTATCTACCTACATTTCTAATGGCATTGTTACAACTGAAATAATACACAACCGCATGAGCTGTATCGTGTCGATAAGTCGCCTTTTTTTTATCGGTCATAAGACTTCTGACTTGTCTGAAGCGGCCCGCCATGAATTCATCTTCTGTGCTAAACTTTTCATCTTAGAGAAGCACTTGCAACCTACGTCCTCAGTTATTTGCTGGATGTTATCCGGTGTCTGCCTTCCTCTACAGTTTTTTCCCTCTACAGATCCCTCTATTAGCACGGATGTCATTCCCCCATGTCTTAACAGATGTCCGATCATCCTGTCCCTTCTCCTTGTCAGTGTTTTCCACATGTTCCTTTCCCCTCCGATTCTGCGCAGAACCTCCTCATTCCTTACCTTATCACTCCACCTAATTTTCAACATTCGTCTGTAGCAACACATCTCAAATGCTTCAATTGTCTTCTACTTCGATTTTCCCACAGTCCATGTTTCACTACCATTCACTGCTGTACTGCAGACGTACATTCTCAGAAAATTCGTCCTCAAATTAGTAGAACTCTCTTGGCCAAGAACGCCCTTTGTGCCATTGCTAGTCTGCTTTTGATGTCCTCCTTGCTCCGTCCGTCATTGGTAATTTTACTGCCTAGGTAGCACAATTCCTTAACTTCATGTACTTCGTGACCACCAATCCTGATGTTAATTTTCTCGCTGTCCTCATTTCTACTGCTTCTCATTACCTTCGTCTTTCTTCCATTTACTCTCAATCATACTCTGTAGTCATTAGACTGTTCATTCCGTGCAGCAGATCATGTAATTCTTCTTTTACTCAAGATAGTAATATCATCAACGAACCTTTCACATTGAGTTTGTCCGCCCCAATAGCCGAGTGGTCAGCATGTCGGATTGCCGTCCTACGGGCCCATGTTCGATTCGTGGCTGGGTCGCGGATTTTCTCCGCTCAGGGCCTGGGTGTTGTGTTGTCTTCATCATCATTTCACCCCCATCCGGCGCGCAGGTCGCCCCATGTGGCGTCGAATGTCATAAGACCTGCACCAAGGCGGCCGGACCTGCCCCGTAAGGGGCCTCCCGGCTAATGACGCCAAAAGTTCATTTCCATTTACCTTCAATTTTAATTCCACACCTAAACATTTCTTTTATTTCCATCACTGCTTCCTAGATGTACACTAGGGGCAAAAGACTACATCCTTGTTTTTAATAATAATGTACAGATTGAAGAGTAGGGGCGAAAGGATACAGCCTTGTCTTACACCCTTCTTAATACGAGCACTTCGTTCTTTGTCATCCACTTTTATTATTCCCTCTTGGCTGCTGTACATATTGTATACGACCCGTCTCCCCCTATAGCTTACCCCTACTTTTTTCAGAAATTCGAACATCTTGCACCATTTTACATTCTTGAACGTTTTTCCCAGGTCGACAAGTCCTAAGAAAGTGTCTTGATTTTTCTTTAACCTTGCTTCCATTATTATTCGCAACGTCAGAATTGGCTCTCTCGTGCCTTTACCTTTCCTAAAGCCAAACTGATCGTCATCTAGCGCATCCTCAGTTTTCTTTTTGATTCTTCTGTATATTATTCTTGTAAACAACTTGGATGCATGATCTGTTAAGCTGATTGTGCGATAATTCTCGCACTTGTCAGCTCTTGCTCTTTTCGGAATTGTGTGGATAATGCTTTTCCGAAGGTCTGACGGCATGTCTCCAGTCTCATACATTCTACACACCAGTGTGAATAGTCGTTCTGTTGGCACTTCCCCACATGATTTTAGAAATTCTGATGCAATGTTATCTATCACTTCTGCCTTATTTGGTCTTTACTTTTCCAAAGGTCTTTTAAATTCTGATTCTAATCTGTATCTACTATCTCTTCTGAATCGACTTCAGTGTCTTCTTCTATCACATCAGACAAATCGTCCCCCTCATAGAGGCTTTCAATGAATTTTTTCCGCCTATCTGCTCTCTCCTCTCCATTTAGAGTGGAATTTCTGTTACACTGTTAATGTTATCACCCCTGCTTTTAATGTAACCGAAGGTTGTTTTGACTTTCTTTGATGCTGAGTCTGTCCTTCCGACAATCATTTCTTTTTCGATGTCTTCACTTTTTTCCTGCAGCCATTTCGTCTTAGCTTCCCTGCACTTCCTATTTATTTCATTCCTCCGCGACTTGTATTTCTGTATTCCTGAGTTTCCCGGAACATTTTAGTACTTCCTCCTTTCATAAGTCAATTGTATTTCTTCTCTTACCCATGGTTTCTTCGCAGCTAGCTTCTTTGTACCTATGTTTTCCTTCCCAACTTCTGTGATGGCCCTTTTTAGAGATGTCCATTCCTCTTCAATTGTACTGCCTACTGAGCTATTCCTTATTGCTGTATCTATAGCTTTAGAGAACTTCAACCATATCTCGTCATTCTTTAGTACATCCGTATCCCACTTCTTTGCGACTTGATTCTTCCTGATTAACGTCTTAAACTTCAGCTTACTCTTCATCACTACTGTATTGTGATTTCAGTCTATATCTGCTCCTGGATACATCTTACAATCCACTATCTGATTTCGGAATCTCTGTCTGACCATGATGTAATCTAACTGAAATTTCCAGTATAACCCGGCCTTTCCCAAGTATACCTCCTCCTCTTGTGATTCTTGAATATTCGCTGTTACTAGCTGATACTTGGTACAGAACTCAATTAGTCTTTCTCCTCTCTCATGCCTTGTCCCAAGCCCATATTCTCCTGTAAGCTTTTCTTCTACTCCTTCCCTTACAGCTGCATGCCAGTCACACATGATTATTACATTTTCATCTACCTTTACATACTGTATTACTCTTTCAGTATCCTCATACACTTTCTCCATCTCTTCATCTTCAGCATGCGACGGCGGCATGTATGCCTGAACTATCGTTGTCGGTATTGGTTTGCTGTCCATTCTGATAAGAACAACTCTGTCACTGAACTGTTCACAGTAACACGCTCGCTGCACTACCTTCCTATTCATAACGAATCCTTCTCCTGTTATACCATTTTCTGCTGCTGTTGATATTACCCTATACTCATCTGACCAAGAATCCTTGTCTTCTTTCCACTTAACTTCACTAACCCCTACTATATCTAGCCTTTGCATTTCCCTTTTCAGATTTTCTAGTTTCCCTACCACGTTCAAGATTCTGACATTCCACGCCCCGACTCGTAGAACGTTATCCTTTCGTTGATTATTCAGTCTTTTTCTCATGGTTACCTCCCGCTTGGCAGTCCCCTCCCAGAGATGCGAATGGGAGACTACACCGAAATCTTTGGCCAGTGTAGAGATCATCATGACACTTCTTCAGTTACAGGCAACATGTCCTGTCGATACAAGTAATTTGTCTTTAACGCACTGGTTTCTATTTCCTTCTGAATCCTCACGTTGTTGATCATTTGTGATTCTTCCACCCTTAGGGGCAGTTTCCCACCCCTAGGACAAGAGAGTGCCCTGTACCTCTGTCGGCTCCTCTGCCCTCTATGACAAGGCCGTTGGCAGAATGAGGGTTACTTCTTATGCCGGAAGTCTTCGGCCACCAATGCTGATTATTAATCAAAATTTAAGCTGCAGCCGGAATGGAAGGCGGGGTCGAAGACGCTCTGATTATCAATCAAAGACGCTACTCCTAGACAACGGGTGCATCGCCACACGTCTCCCAAATCCCATCTTTGCCTCTAGCAGAGCGCGTGCCGTTTTGACGTAAGCAAGTGGCAGTGTGAGGAGTGAGTCGGACAGCGGCAGGCGGCGGTGCAGCAAAGGCTCTTCAGTCAAAGCGTGTTGTGATCCGAGCCGTGAGATTTCTCTGTCGGACGACTGGACTTCGGTATTCCGCTTGGCGCCACGTGTCGGAGAATACGTTTTCATACCGGATGTCCGTGTTTGCAACGCCTTGTCAAGAGGAAAGCATATCGTCCTAGAACTATGGTGAGGTACCTGACTTCGAATGAGTGAATTTGGGGACAGCGTGATGTTCGCTGAAAATTCCTTTTTGTCCCAATGTGTTGCCTTCACGGCTATTAGACATATAAAAATACTAGCTCAACCTTCTAGGTTTTTGAAGCCCTGGAAATGGATACGTTGAGTGCGAGTTCAAGAGGCCTGCACAAGTGTGTACCAGCTGCTTGTTATACCGGCGTAAATTTGCAACTTTCTGAATTAAGACATACTGTATTCCGACCTTATATACGACAGCATTTTGGGGTTTTATTTAAATTACCTCATTTATCGCTGTGAGTGGCTTTAATGGCTGCTAATTAACTTGTTAATCCTGGGAGAAAAGGATTCGATCCAAGTTCTTCGTATTTAACGGACTGTCTGCTTAATGTAATCAAATTTCGTTCTCCAACCGTGTGCATCTATACAAATTTGTTGTTTCTCCGTCCTGTATTGGGGCCCCTTGCTTCCCGTATGTCACTGGATGTTGTTTTGAAACGGACTTACGGTTGGCGGGCCCATCTTCTTACGTCCTTGCTGAGATTTTGGTGTGTGTTCAGTAATAAGCATTGGATTGTTTTTTCTATCAGTACTAGAGGCCCCTTTATTGGTATTACTGGCAGTCACTAGCGCCAAGTGCAAAAAAATGGTTCAATGGCTCTGAGGTCATTACTCCCCTAGAACTTGGAACTACTTTAACCTAACTGACCTAAGGACATCACACACATCCATGCCCGAGGCAGAATTTGAACCTGCGACCTGAGCGGTTGCTCGGTTCCAGACTGAAGCGCCTAGAACCGCTCGGCCACAAGCCAAGTGCAGAATTTTATCGATAATCCGGGATATGTCTACGTATGATTTACGTGAAGCAATTACCTGGGTGCAGCAGGTTGGATTCAGAGGAAATATTGAAGTCGGGGCTGTAGTGTTTATCAGAAATGTTGCGGGTAGGGATTCCTGTGGGAACGTTCCTAGTAAGTTGTCTCCTCATTTACTGGGACCGTACAGAGTATTGAAAGTTCCCACTCCAGTCACACTCAGGTTCAAAAAGCAGAACAATAACTCAGATTTTAAGATCTGCTTTTTAACTCTCTATTTCTTGAATATTTATTTCAGTAGGATTATTTTTTATACCTAAATAGCTTGTAATTAGAGCGAACTCAGAGTCCATTTGAGTCAAGTCAAACGAGGTCGGAATTGGTTGAAGGTTTTTATACCCTCGCCTGGGGTGAGGTGGGGTGGGGGGTGTGGGTAGATTGAGCCATAGATCTACTGTGTTGATGTGTCGCGGTGCGTCTTCCACATTCCGTCTTTGCTTACAGCATAGGGCGTGCAGTTTTGACGTAAACAGGTGACACTGTGAGGAACAGGAAGTGCTCTTCAGGTACGGCACGTTGTTATTTGAGCCGTGCGATTTCTCTGTCAGGTGACTGGACTTCGGCATTCTGCTTGGGTTCGCGTGTCAGAGAATAAGCTTTTCCTCCTAACGCCTCCGGGAGACACGAGGCGGCAGAAGCAATTTCTATTGGGAAGGCGGTGGTTACAGCACCTTGGTTAAGAATGGTTCAAATGACTCTGAGCACTATGGTACTTAACATCGGAGGTCATCAGTCCCCTAGAACTTAGAACTACTTAAACCTAGAATGAGATTTTCACTCTGCAGCGGAGTGTGCGCCGATATGAAACTTCCTGGCAGATTAAAACTGTGTGCCCGACCGAGACTCGAACTCGGGACCTTTGCCTTTCGCGGGCAAGTGCTCTACCATCTGAGCTACCGAAGCACGACACACGCCCGGTCCTCACAGCTTTACTTCTCCCAGTATCTCGTCTCCTACCTTCCAAACTATACAGAAGCTCTCCTGCGAACCTTGCAAATGTCCCGAGTTCGAGTCTCGGTCGGGCACACAGTTTTAATCTGCCAGGAAGTTACTTAAACCTAACTAACCTAAGGACATCACACACATCCATGCCCGAGGCAGGATTCGAACTTGCGACCGTAGCAGTCGCGCGGTTCCGTACTGAAGCGCCTATATCTGTCCGGCCACCGCGGCCGGCACCTTGGTTAAGAGGGAAGCATGCCGTCGTAGAACTATGGTGAGGTACGTGACTTCTGTTGAGTGAATTTTGGTAAGTGGGAGGTTCGCTAAAAGTTCCCGCCTATTGTCTGTCCCAGTGTGTTGCCATCCGCTTATGTAGGCTACCCACCTTCACGGCTATTAGAACTATAAAATACCGGCTCAGTCTTCCCGCTCGTTTAAGCCCTGGTCGTGGATACGTTGAGTGCAGGTTCAAGAGGCCTCACGTGTTTGTACCAACTGATTATTGTACGAGCGTAAATTTGCTTCTTTCTGTAATTAAGACGTACTGTGTTTCTATCTTGCATAGGGTAGCAGTGTGGAACTTGGTTTAAGTAACCTCATTTATTGCTATGTGTGGTTTTAATGCTAGCTAGTTAACTTGTTAATTCTGGGAGGAAAGAATTTGAACCAATTTATTGGTATTTAAGTATCTGTCTGCTTAATGTAATCAAATGTTTAATATTTAAGTATTTCCTGGGAGTTGTACTCAATGCTGTTAGTTAGCAAGCCCCTTAATTCTCTTAGCTGCTGCAGAATCGATGTAATGCTTGACCTTAGAACAGTCTGGCAAATACTGATCGGCACGACATCTCTTCAGAAAAGAAAAAGCACTCATCAAAACTAATTGTTTCGATGGCGCAGCTTCTCGAATTTCTTCATGCTGCGATACATCTTCTCCCCTTATAGGTAATGACGTGATTCTTCAGTTTCTCCCTGCGTATTTCTTGCTCGAACAGTCCACGGGTGTACTGCCGGTCCATAGTGTCCAACGTGCACAATATTTCGGCAATCAACCATGTCGCCATCGTCAGGTGCACACTGGTGCACAGGACGCGCAGCATCTGTGACGCAGAGAGTGTGCCCCATGAGCTGGAACACCTCAAAACTGTATTCCGGAAAACGGGTACTCGGAATGGCAGATCAGTCGCGCTCTTCGCCCCACCTCTATAGAGCAGCGTGTGGAGACGAAAGAAGTCACGGAGGAAGAGACAGCCACTGCCTATATACCATGCATTGGCGCACTATCGGAGAAAGTAGGACGAATATTGAGAAAACACCGAGTAGGAACTGTCTTTTGCCCACCCAATAAAACACGAGCATTATTGGGAAGTGTCAAAGACGATCGCGGTTTGCGGAAGGCCGGCAGTTGCAGATTCCGTGTCAGTGTGGGAAGACTTATTGTGGTATCGATAGCTACGATGCCACAACGTAGGTGCCCTTTCGTAGGTTGGCACTACGAGAGCGGACGAACAACTCCGACCACAGCGCCCTCTAGGCGACGCTGTGGAATTCGATGAGCGCCGTTCCAGATTCAGCCCATTTGATCAAGTGCAGACGACCTAGAAACTTAGCTTCTACTTGTAGGGGGGCTAGCCATTATAGACGTTGCCTTTGTAGCTTCTAGTAACTGTTTGCTTCGATACATGAACGGTTACGCACCTACGTTCTCATCTGTACCAAAAGTTAGTTAATGTGTTTGTATCTGTTTATACACCAGTAAAGGTGCTTTAACTTTACTTACACTACCGAATTACTTCACATTTTCCTGCTCCTACTCACGTCCTTCATTCTCGGCCTATTTTGCAGTTCACAGGAGCAGATCCACGCACTGCCTATCCAGGCGGGATACAAAACTCATATTGGACAGACAGTGCACACCATCGAAGATCGTTGCAGAGAACGTCAGAGGCACACTCTACTCAGGTACCCCAACAAGTCAGCGGTCGCAGAGCACTTTTTGTGTCTGAAAATCACGAAATGGACTGCCAACATACCAGGATCTTGGCACAGACATCTAAATACTGGGGCAGCGTCGTTAGAGAGGCTATCGGAATTCGTACCAGGGACGGACTCATCAACTGAGATTGTGGCTGTAACCTCAGCAAGGCATGGGACTCAGCATTGAGTCTAATTAAAAAGACGTTCAGCAAAGAAACCGAATCGGCGACCAGGGCGGACGAGGCAATTACACCGACGCCAACACAGGCGCCGACGTCAGCGTCTCACCGACCGCCGACACGAGGCCGCGGGCGCGGACCGCGGAGAGAACGCCTCGCAACGGGGGGGGGGGGGGGGGGGATTTAGGACGGCCACCCGCCCTCAGAAGCTCAGTTCGTTAGCGCACCTGACGATAGCGACATGTCTGGTCGCCGAAATATTGTGTCCGTTGGACACTATGGACCGGCAGTGCACCCGTGGACTGCTCCAACTGCAGAATCACATGAGGAGCTACTTGATTGAGAAGTAGTGGCTCCGATCTCGTAAACTGACTTACGACCGGGGGAGCAGTGTGCTGACCACATGCCCCTCCATAATAAGTTATTTGTAAAAACAGCATTGTATACCAAGAGTAAATCTAATGATTGTCTCTAACTAGAAATCTGTAAATGATGCGTATATGTATTAGCTTATTTTAAATTGGTCTATACTTGTAAATACTTTGTCATGTCCTATATTCTTGTAAAAAGAGATCTACGGGTGAATAAAACCACTACTACTACTACTACTACATATCCGCATCCATTGACGCCAGTCGGTACCGTTGGGCCTTCCAAGACGTGGTCGGACGGAGTTTAGTTTAGTTTTGCTCACATGAACCACTAGCTAAGGCGACAGGATTTTACATAGACAACGAGCTGCAGGCCAGCGTAAAGTATTAGCGGGAAGCACATTAGGCTGCCGTCTATGACGAAAATCTAGGGAACTTGGTACGGCGCCGCAGAAAATGTCTACGCCAGAACAGGGAGTATATAGGGAAGTAGCTCTCGACAGGTCGGATCCTGAACAAAGAAGACAGCCCTCGTATTTGAGAGAACAAATGAAAGAAGCAGAAGTTGGTAAGTTAAATCTGAATGTTCAGCCAACTGTACACACAGAAATCTGATAAAGTGAAATTTAGGAACGTATGGACTAGAGATCAGCATCAATAGACTGAAGCATTCTATATCCCTTGCATTCTTATTCTCCAACATTTCCTTACAAACGACCAGGAGCTCTAACTTTGTAGCCAGAGATTTAGTTTTACTGTTTCACAACCGACTGATTTCGGCCAGCATTTGTCCATTTCGGATCTAATGGACACAGCATTCTCTCTTTCCTAGCGTTCATGCTGTTGTACGAGGCAAATTTACTTTATTTTAACTTCGTTATGGTCTGGTCTAGTCTCAGGCAACCTAGAGGAAGAAAGTTGCGTGCACCGTCTGCCTGAGAATCGTACAAACTCTGCATTGAGTGTTATCAAGTTTTAATTAGTTGTGTATACTACTTTTTGAGGCCGATATTCAGAGGAACTGGCCCTGCATTTGTCTACAAGAGTGTGGAAAACCGACTAAAACCACACTCTAGCAGACCAGTCCACTGTGTGGAATCGATCCGGGTATGACTCACATCCCTGTCTCGCAACCGAGCGCGCAGTTTGTTAAGCCATACAAGCAAGTGAGAAACAATAACCTTCATAAAACAGCATTAAATAAGAATGTAGTATTATACGGTGTAAGACCCATTACGGAACATGCAGTAACTTTTGCGTCAACAGGGGATGTGTTCTTAAAATCAATGGCTGTTGGTGATACCGATTGGGTATTCGTTATCTCGTCGCCTAAAGGTACCTAAAGCGGCCTTCATAATCATCATCTCCTGCCAGGGTTTTGTAGTCACATGTTCCCACCTCTGTCATCCATCCATCCAACTCTTGCGAGGCCTACTTCATTTTGTTTCCAGTCGGCCGATAATTCATTATCCTTCTTACCAATCTATTCTTTACCGTTCTATCAAGATGGACATTCGATTTTGTTCTTGTATCATTCTTTTCTATCCTGCCATGAACTAAAACGATTTTTAAATCTGATCTAATCACTTCATTCCTTTCTTTGTCCATTTTATTACAGCCCTTACATATTTCATGAAATTCAGCTCTGCTGCCTGTATATGTACTTTTTTTTATTACTGTCCATGATTCTGAACCATATACAAGAGTAGGTACAATTTTTTAGAATTTTAGAATTATAGAATTTAATTTGTGTTTCCTTTCTTGTTTTTGTTCCCAAAGCTCTTCCGATTGTTCTGAAGATAATTTAATATTTATTAACTTTCTTTTCAGTGTCTTAGTCATGGTTTAAACTAATCTCATATCCTAGATAATTTAAGTGGGATACTTGTTCTAAAATAGTCTTATTTAATATTATTTTGTATCTGATTGGATTCTTTCCTTTCAAAGCCACTAACTTTTACTTGTTTGCAGATATAATGAAATTTTAATATATCTCTTTTTTTCTCATGCCGGAGGCTCGAGTCCTCCCTCGGGCATGATTGTGACTGTTGTCCTTAGCATACGTTAGTTTAAGTAGTGTGTAAGTCCAGGGACCGATGACCTCAGAAGTTTGATCCCTTAGGAATTCACACACATTTGAACATAGAGTGCTCTTGGTAAATTATATTCTGTTTCCTGCATACTTATCTGGTCATCATCATATGACGGTATTTAACGGCATGCCTTGTTAATCTGAAATAATTAATCGTTTCCCTCGAAAATAATCAATAAGGAATTCGTAATCTACGAAATTATACTAGAACAACAATGAAATTGGTTTGTTACATTGAAAGTTCTTGTTAAAATCATGTGACGAACGTTGGACTAATACCTTGGCAAATCTGATTAAAGGGTATCGGATTTGATATCAATAATTGCACCGTAACATAAAACAATTATTTTCTTGAAGTCTCTGTATCTAAGGTTTGTCTCTCTGTTTCTTTTATATCTCGACATGTTAATGTGCAGGTAGAGGCTGAACGGCTACTAAATCGGTGCCGGCCTCTGTGACCGAGCGGTTCTAGGCGCTTCCGTCCGGAACCGCGCTTCTGCTACGGTCACAGTTTCGAATCCTGCCTCTGGCATGGATATGTGTGATGTCCTTAGGTCAGTTAGGTTTAAGGAGTTCTAAGTCTAGGGGACTGATGACCTCAGATGTTAAGTCCCATAGTACTTAGAGCCATTTGAACTAAATCGGTCACTGGTTGCCTCTGTGACTAAGTTCAACTCAGCCGGAAAATTTTCTATCCCACTTAGCTCATCTACTCGGTGAGATATCTGGTTGTTCAATTGATGAGTAGTAGTCTGGTGAAGGTGGACCCGGGCAGAGAAGTGATTTGGTACCGACTGCTTCCTAAAAGGAAGACTCGTACTTTCTCGTTAGCGTTCATCAGTCATTCTGGTTGGCTAAACTATGGATATTCTGTGTGCTCACGAGTAAAAGGATGCCTTCCTTAAAATAAATCAGTTCCTCCTCTGACTCCCTGACTTTTGGTGCAGGTAGTTAACCAGTAGCACATTTCCCAACACTTGGCGTTGAAAAAGTGTCATGTTTTGTTTCTGTCTGTGTGTGACAATTGAGGTGGTGTCTTGGCAGCACAGTAAAGTTCATCTTCCTAACTTCTATTGATGTTAGCTAGTCTAGCTGTTCTAACCTTGCTTAAGCAGTTGGTTTTTTTGTAGTGCCTGAATTGCATAGTGCCCCATACAGCCAAACGTGGCCTAAGTCACGGATTCTCACTTCACTTGCTTTGTAATACTTTTGTTCTGGGTCTTGTCCAAAAACTGCGTTTCTCCTCTTTCCAAGTTTAGGTTGTTAAAATCAGACTCTGTCGGTGATTCTGTAAAATAGGCGATCGCGTTTGTATTGTGACTACTGATGAGTGGCGCCCAAAGCCAGTTCTTCAGAGCAAGGCCGGCTTACCAAGTGGTGCTGATCTACACCGCTTCCAGGGAGCCCTAAGAATCCTCCCAAGGAGCGACCTTCCCTGTCTACCTATGTCACCAGCTGTGCCCCTGCAGTTGCAGCTCAGCTCAGTGTGCCTTCACAGTGGTCTGTTATTTTCATGAAGCATGCAGTCAGTATAAAAATGTAAACTATTTTAATTAGGTGCTCACAGCTACTGATACTGATACAAATCCCATTATTGGTGGAGATTAATTATTGTGATTTGATTGGTCTGTTTAATTCTGGTTTATATCAGTTGCGGGGCAGCTTTGGAGAAAGTGTTCACGTAACAATACGTAATCTTATTTAGGGACATAGTGTGTCGATTACTATTGATATCATAACCAAGTTAAGAAAAACTGGAAATACCGCACACAGTCCTCTAAAAATTTATCCTTCCATCAGGTACGGTGTTCTCCACACCGAGACTGTACGTATTGTGTCAGGTTGATTACACCACTAATTCACTTACTCTTGTATTGAGTTTCGCTAATTAAGATCATTATATATGGCGAATATTATTATAGAAAGACAAAAAAGGTATGAGCACAATTATGAGCACAATTACAACAGAAAAGTTAATCATTCAGTTTTCTCATAATCCCTGTTTGGCTGTGTAGCGAACAATTAATTTTCCAGCAGTCAGGGCTAAAAGTTTCAGGGTTCAACGAACTGATTTGCTTATGACAGATATTGCAACAATCTTTGGTGAGCCTTTACTATGCTGGTTTTATATCTTTTCCTCTTGACCCCACTACCTTTTCTTAATTCCTTCTTTCGTCTACTATGTCTGCCACACGTTTCCGTATAATGTTTTAGTCTTTACTGCGTAGATTAATATGTATTCTTGAGTTTCCGAAACGTATTCAAGCGTAAAAAGGAAAAACAACACGTGGGTATTTGTTTCAGAAAAAATTTACTTCTGTTACGATATACATTGTTAACAGAAGAAATGTACGAAGCGGTCGCCTTTTGTGCCATTATGAAGTGTTACAGTGGATGGACTGTATTTGCTTCCTGTGTCATCATCAGTTCATTCTGATACAAGATTGTTGCCAGGATCACACACGTCATTTTTTCTAGGAAAGTAGAAAATACTGATTAGTGTGCTACCAATAAGAAAACGGTGAAGGCTTCCAGTTCAGTAACATCTACTGGTTTTAGGCCTCTCTCAGGCTAAAATCAACCTTATCGCTCTCTGTATACTGCTTTGCATATAGAACTACAATGGGCGAAATGACGTTACGTATGAAGCGATTCCAGCGATCCGAAAGCTTGGACCTACAGGTCCAGGTAACTTGTGAGCCTTGAAATATACACTGTGTGATAGTGTAACTGTATTCCACTTTGTCTCTTCGATCCTTCCAAAATAGAAATAATCATTCTGACGTGTAGATCCTCGTCGCCTTCGTAGTGTTCCGTATTTCTGAATCTCCCTGGTGAACTTCAACTTCATCACAATCTGTGCCCACTTGGTCTTCAAAATCCTCTAGAACTTCGTTATTACGCTCTTCGGACATCATCATCTCAATTTCTTCAAAAGTTTGTGTGCAGGAGATTATATGTCGTACTGTAGCCTGCCATGATGGAATATATCCCACCTGAAATCGAAAAAATCCGATAAAATTATACAATCAGTCGAAATGTATTAATTTGATTCTCGTTATTCAGACTGCCATAACAAATGATTAAACAATCCATAAACAAAAAAAATGTATTTTACATTCTTAAGTTTTTTTTGTACTGCTTAAGAAAGTATGCAGATAATCACAACTTTAAACGTACTGCAGAAAATAAACGGAAACAGGCACATTACATCAAACTGACTAGTCAGTACATAACTCGAGGGTTCGGAAAAGGAAAGCTATTAGCAAGAAGGCGTCATTGCTGTCGATTGTGGTTAAATAATTGGCAGAAAATTTCGACGTTTAGCAATATGAACAGACGTCTCCTACAGTAAGTTGAACGGAAATTTTTAGATAGAGATTTAACTTCGTAGCTGCATAAAAAAATGCGACAATCTGCTCATCCATTAACACTGGTTTAGATGAAAGGTGTGGCAGCGTAAGAATTAAACACGCAGTTCAAGGTAGAAGCAGAGCGACACGCTATTACATTACTAAGTAATGGGATAAAATTCGACAGTGTGAATTGATGTTCTAACTCTTCATTTTTCTCATTTACAGATTAAGCCTTCTGTTTTTCTCAACTCTTCTATTTATGACAGTGTAATGTTACGTATTCCTTAACTATTCTGAGAAACTACTGCTATCCATGGTTTTACTTAAGGTATTTTACTGGAAAACAAAAGTATTGATGGTAGTTTATAAAATTTCTTTTGTGTGTGTTTCTCAAAGTTTCTAATTGTTCGCCGAGTACTTGTATGATCTATAATTATCTGTGATATCGCATGTTAGGTACTAAAGATACGTTATGTATTCAGGCCTAACATCATTCGATCCAGTATGGTGGCCTCCTCATATACAGTGGTGTCCAAAATTAAAGCAACAAACGAAAATTCTACCCCAGAACAGTATAAACAAGTGGTAGTAAAGTAGAAACAATGTAAAAAATACTGAACGTAAATAACTTCAACGACAGACAAAAATATTCTTCATTTCTTTCCAACTTAATGGATTTGCACATACCTTCCGACAACTGGTTAATGTGCTCAGTATAGGATGCACCACTTCTGGCACCAATACAAGCATGACAACAACGGTGCATCCTGTGAACGATATCATAAATCACATGTTAAGGCAATAACATCCATTATTCCTTCAGAGCTATTGGCAAGTCCTGGAGAGTGGATGGTGAGGTGATGCAAACCGTCTCCCTAGTACATCCCAGAAACGCTCTATGGGACTGAAATCGAGAGAGCGAGCAGGCCACGCTACGCGTCCAATATCTTCAAGTTCCAAGAAAATTTCGGCTACCCGTGCTCTATGAGGTCGAGCGTTATCGTCCATCAGTACGTAGTCTGGGCCGACAGCATTTCGCAGCAACCGCAGATGAGGATTCCAAGATCGCTTCTCGATACCTGACAGAAGTGAAACCTTGTCAGTTCATCTGTACAATTTCATGAAGAAGTGTTTGAGTGGTCAACGTAATCGCTGTCCACACCATTCGGGCTCCTTCTCCACACTGATCTCTTTCCACAATGTTTGGATCCCAAAATTGCGTTCCACATTTTCTCCGAATGCAAATCCGTCGAGAATCATTGTCCAGGCCAAATCGGGCTTCGTCTGTGACAAGAAACTGGCCCACAGTTCGGGGACGTTCCTTTCTGTGAAGACACGTCAAATGCGCACATACAGCAGGCCTCCGACAGGAAGAGGCACTTTGCCGAAGCCTTTCGTACACCTTCTTCCTCGATGCAACACGTCCAGAACACGCTGCGAGGTCAGATGCCAATTCCCATGCAGTACTAAGGCGATACCGTCATGCGCTTTCATCTAAATAACATTTCTCTCTTTCTGATATCAGATGTGGTTGACACTGCCCTGATCTTTGGAATACAGTTTTGGTCTCTACAAACCGTCACTACATTTGAGAAACAACAGAACGTTTCACATTAAGCCATCAGACCACATCAGTTTGCGACTGTTCTGCTTTCATTCTCCATGTTGCCATCCACCGCAGAGAGTCTGGTAGGTGTCATGTATGTGCCATATTGAACCATTTTTGACTGTGTACATAGACTGTGGATGTGGGACTATCTTTCAAACACTACATCGTTTGATAGGTGCCCTGACGTCATGGTCGGCTTTGTTGTCCGTTGACCGGAATGCCATCTTCCGAGCAAAACACAATCGTATAGACATCTGTTGACAGTTTGTATGGTTGTATGATAAATTAGACTCATGAATTAGGCTAAGGGTGGGGTAACAGCTTTAATTTTGGACACCAGTGTATATTAAAGATGCGAAAGTTTGAGTGTGAGTATGTTTATTAACAAGGAATGTGGAACAATAATTACTCTTAGAAAGAGCTGTTTACTCTTTCACTTTTCAAGTGTATTGTATTTGTGAAAATGGTTTTATTGTTTAATATATCCTTTATATTAAGATTCAATGTAATGAATACAATGCTTATACAGTCCTGAAAATGTTTCATTCATACTTCCATAAAAGATAGTTGCATTTTAGCTGCCGGGCGTCAGGCGTATCTTAGGATTTCTGAGACGCTTGAGGACTCACAATAAAAGAAAAAAAACTGTAAGAACAGGCCTTGGAGGCCCAACGGTACCCACCCAACACCGTGTCATTCTCAGCCCATAGGCGCCAGCGGGTGTGGATACAGAGGGCATGTTGTCAGCACACTGCTGTCAGTTTTCGTGAGCAGTGCCTCTACTTGCCAATCAAGTAGCTCCTCAATTGTCCTCACAAGGGCTGAGTGCAGTTCGCTTCCCAAGAGCACTCGGCAGACCCAGACGGTGACCCATCCAAGTGCTAGCCAAACCCGATAGCGCTTAAGTTTCATGATCTGACGGGAACCAGCGTTAACATTGCGGCAAGGCTGTCGGCGACTAACAACGACGGTGTCATGTAAATTATTTACGATAGAGAGACCTTGTTCCTTCACATGTAGAACGTGGTAGGCTTTTAGTGAGGATGGAATTGGTTATGATATGCGATCGTATCCGGTGGTAACGTGGGCACAAGTGAGGGCAGATGACGTTGTTGCACGTAGAAATACTATAAAATTTGCCCTGTACAGTGTTAGAAATTTCATATTTTCTTTCTTCGTCTAGTTAGTATGTTTGTTACTCCTTCACACTGAAGGGTGTGGACGGATTGCAGGAGTGTTGAAATAGAGGTAGGCTACACCCTGAATTAACACAGATGCGATCTTTAGAAAAAATTGTCGCTGTTCCTGTAGGATGGTCAACGTGAGCACAACGTGAGTACAGTTCCCTTGGGATGGGTAACGTGATTAAAAAGTCATCCATGAAAGGTAACTATCAAATCAATGAATTAAGTTTAGAGTAGTGATATTGACACCCAAGAATAAATCGATTGGAAACATCGAGAACAGAGTTATTAAGCAAGTACCTGGTGAGGCGACCGCCTACACGTCAATAGACAGTGATATGAGACGACGCTAGCAGATAACCTAAACTCATCAGAGCTGTCGGGGGTGCCGTCACAGAAATTGGAGCTGTAGGTGGTTGTGATTGTCATACTGATGCGGCCCCAGGCTAAGCACCACGGAGCTGACAAGGCATATCGTGCGGGCCACCATGAGCGGCGGAGCCAAGGAGAGACGCACTGATGGCACGAATTCCTATCATCCCAAAAAACTTGCCTTTCCAGTTCAAACGCTTGCAATTCTCTTCGAAAATGGCATTCTGCATCACTTTCAATAAGAGTCAAGGACATTAAAAGCGACAGGTATTTATCTGGGCACCTCTACGTTGGATGCTCGCGTGTTTCGAGAGGCTGAAATCTCCACAAAAATGCAGTCTCGGAACGTTGTTTGTAGAAATGTAATGCAGTAGATCTGAGGCTCTCGTTACACACCGAGACAGTTATGATCTTTTCCGTGCTAGGTATATCATAAACAGTCGTGAAATTGTTAACATTCTTTCCTGCAATATTTTGTAATTCGCTAATAGGTCGCGCATTTTTTTCCTTAAATAAACGGGTGATTTGTCAGAGACATTCCTTATGTCATCTTTTCCTACCATCCTATAATTTGCTGGTTTTCTTCTTTCCAGTGTCACTTGGTTTGCTGGGCCGCGAGTGGCTCGCGCCTCAGTACTCCCAAGAGGTAGCTTTTGTGGTGGCGCATAAGCATGGATAGTGAAATGCAGCATTAACATTTCTTTATAAATAACTGTATAACCGCGGGTAATACAGCGGGACGCACCTAGTTTAATAATATATTAGAGATATCGTAACGTCTTGGGGCTAGCGTCCTGGGCAAGTGACGAATTTAAGTGCTTTTACATGTTATAGCAGAAGGGCAACTTGGTTAAAATACAGGGTAGGCGGTAATAGTAGTAGTTAGTTGCCTTGATTACGTTCGTTATGTCTGTGGTGTAGGACAAGACCAGATGGTGGCACCTTCACAGTGGACGTGTAGTCCTGTCTGAGAAACACGTGTCTCGCGGCGCGATGCCTGCGGCCTGCTGTGTATCGACACCGAGGCCGCCTCACCTCACCTCCTTCTCGCCCGCGGGCCCTGGAGGATGACTGACGTCCGGGGTGCGGCTCCTCCTGCCAGCCGGCGCCGATATCCGGGAAGGGCATCACATTACTCACGACCGGCTGCGCCCTTTTCCGGGCACCTGCCACAGCCAGCCGCGGCCGCAGCAGCCTGCACAGACGCGCGGTTATTGGCATGTCTGCGGCCCCTCTGCCTCCAAATAAAAAGACAGGTACGCGCAGCTACAAGCGGGTCGGTTCTGTCAGCAAGAATTTCTCTTTTTTAAGTGACGTCCAGATACATTTGAGAGGAATCTCACGATCCGTGTTAAGCAAATTTTTTTTCCTCAAACTGCACGTTACCACTCGGCAGTTTTCTAATTATTCCGATAACGTTCATAATTTATTTACGCTTGAAAGTACCGCCTGTCGCAAAGGAAGGGGATGTATAATTAGCTTATTTACTGCGTGCGGAAATTAAATGCACCATCTAGTCCTTCTATAAGAATCTGTCAGTGAAGAAAGAATTAAGAAAACTGGTTTTAATAGTATCTGTTCATAATAAACATTAAATACTGTTGTACACAGTTGGAAAGTTCGTGTCCCAAAGTCTAATAAAATTTTATTCATTTGTACAACGAAATCATAAATCTACTGGACGCTGCCTACTTCCAACACTGAACCAATTTAAGCCAACTGCGTCATCGAACTTACAAGTCACGCAGTAGCTCATTAAAAAGCAGAACTATTCAATTAAAAAATGGCATATTGTACTAATTTTGTAAATAACTTTCTTGACAGACTTGTATCGCCACTAATAATTTGCTCGAATAATTTGTACGTCAGGGAAAGAAAAGGGTTTGGTGAAAAACCACACAGGGTACATACAGCCGCCTACTCAGGAACAGTTCCCCTTCCCCGAGCGTTACGTTGTCTTGTGTGACAACGTGAGAGTTGTATCTTTACTGTATATGTCGGCTGCGTGATTGTAGTACTTGTATGTATATTGCAGTGTGTGTACTCTGGTGACAAAAGGCAGAGGATGAAACCTGGTGCCGGCACATAGCCAATTCCTCTTGAATAGCACCAAGGGAGCTGCCGAGTTTAACGAGCCCGTATAACGGATTGATCACCTCATTCCATGTAACACTTCCTATTGTCTCAGAGCCTGATTATCAGGAACTCTATGCTTCCACAACTACTGCCCTCGTCGCACAAGTAGTGGCAGTGAAAATTTCTTCCATCACCAGGATTCCAGCAGCCTGTCTCGGAGGCGAGAGACAATCCAGAGGCGTGCATAAGCGACCCCGATTACGGAGGCGGATTCCATGTTATCTTTAACATGCTGCAGAGAGATTCCGTAAGGTTTTGGGCAACATTCTAGAGGCAAATTAATGTTACGTGACACCACTCGTTCCAGTAAGCTGATTCAAATAATGTAGGCATGTTGCAACGATCCATCACTAGCCGACTTCTTCATGGGAATTAACCATCCCTGTATGAGAAGCTACGTCGTAAAGCCATACGTGTGGTTACGCATCATGAATGAAACGCGCTAAACAACCGTGCTTGAGGCTGAATACCATTTTTTGATTACAGAAAGTAGCACTGCAATAAATACTTTCAGAGCTCTTTTGCAGTGATTCTAAGCGTTGGCAGATAGCAATGTGATAAAATGTTAAAGTTCTTTTTGATCTTTATTACGGAATTTAATACGGCACTACAACACACAAGATATTTCCGTATTCATGAGATAAAGATTCGAAATGGGTCTGCAGCTTATGCCTTCAGTGGTTTCACTCGTTATTCACGAGCCACTAACATCACGCAGTTTTGCAGCAGTAATAATTATTCGGGAATTTTAAAAACTTTTTCTCCTTTTCAACTTGAAACTAACGCCAAATAACATTTAATGCCTGGAGAACTTCTCTCGATTACTGAATTGGGGACATTTCCGTTAAATGAGGAAGCTGTTATTGATGATAGTATTGATTAGACAGTCAATCTTTCATTTTTGCTTTATGTGAGCGGTACTGAGAGGACAAGAAAACATGCTCACACGACTGATTGTCCCCATTCCATTCCCCAACTGGGTTGGTTGGTTGGTTGGTTTTGGGGAAGGAGACCAGACAGCGTGGTCATCGGTCTCATCGGATTAGGGAAGGATGGGGAAGGAACCATCCCGGCATTTGCCTGGAGTGATTTAGGGAAATCACGGAAAACCTAAATCAGGATGGCCGGACGCGGGATTGAACCGTCGTCCTCCCGAATGCGAGTCCAGTGTCTAACCACTGCGCCACCTCCTCGGTTTACTGGGCCAGTATCCATGAACGCAGTACAATGAATAAATTGATTGTTATACACGTCGTGCTGTCTGAAAATGAAGTTCATTGTTGCTGGAGACACTAGAACTATTTAAAAGCTACGAACAGCTGGTTCCAGCAATTCTGGCGAATGAAAGTTCAATTTTTATCTGCTTACTTCGGTAGGCTGCAATAGGCAAAAGACGTAATCTTTTTCCATGATCGACTGTTTGTAAAAGATGCTGCGAGATACGTGGTCAGTATTATCATTGCGACCTAACAAATAAAACAAACCCCACATTTTCATTCATTCACCATATAGCGTCGTAACATGAACGGTTCACGCAAACGAGCTTCAGTACGCCTTAACTCCACTGACAGTGCAGTGCTGTTATATCAGGCGTTGTGGAAAATATCGATGTTACTGACTCACGTGGGCTCGAAATGAGCATGTCTCGCACGTTTCAATTGGGTAGGAACAGTTTGGATGACAGACCCATGTTATGATCGATCAAACATCCAACCACTACAAATATATCTCTCCTGCCTACCATGAAGTACATCCATTATTGTAGGTGTTTGTGGCGTGGGACACACGCCCGAGGTTACTTCTACTCAATAAAGGCAATAACTATCAACCAAACACAAACTCTGGCCTATAAACTCCAACAGATTTTATTTAACAATTGCATGACAACAGCAAACTGCTGTTACCCCAGAACAATATACATAATTACACTAGAATTCCAAACATTACAGAAGAGATAAAATGCCTACGGGCGTTAAAGCCTACCCCAAACAATAAATAATTTTCAAAACCCGCTTTACATGAATCTTACCATACAAACAATAATTGGTTTACTGAGAAAAACTCTCACAGAAGCAGGACATCTTTTAAGATACAACAGCAGAAACAACTCACAATTTCTCTTTCTGTACAAGATATTAAAAACCCACTACTATGAAGGCATCTTTCAAGTATTGCAAAATTTCAGTGACAAGTAATGCCACGTCAGAGGTGCTCGGAAACTACAACTCAGATCGAACCTGAATGAAAGCCGAAAGGAACGGTGAAGGAGGAAAGACAGACGCCTCGGCGTCACCAGGAACAGATAATAAAATACTCAACTTAAATTCGCCGAAGAACTGGAGTGTGTTGATAAACACAGCGACACCGCTATCGGTTACAACTCAAACCGGCCGCCAAGGCGTCGTCCCCCAGTTAAACGACCAGCTACAACGGACGATGCGCACCGCCGATTATACCACCTACTGAAACAACAACATAAAACCACACAGCAACTGGGCAGTTTCCAGAGTAACACAGTCCTTAAAACATTAGAAAAAGTTCAAAACAGGAATACGGCCACAAGGGTCCCACAAGCCATTCACCTTCAGAATTAATCACTTTTAATATCTGCACTACTGTGTCATTAATAATACGTACAGACATTCTTATTACTGTCAGAGCAGGAAGTGATAATATACTCAAATATAGAAGAATCTGGTCATAGTACTAAATCATACCCTCGTAACTTACTCATTACTTAACCCCAGAGTAGATTAATTATATTTTATATATTCGATAAACACACTCAATACTTACGACAGGGCCGGCCGAAGTGGCCGTGCGGTTAAAGGCGCTGCAGTCTGGAACCGCAAGACCGCTACGGTCGCAGGTTCGAATCCTGCCTCGGGCATGGATGTTTGTGATGTCCTTAGGTTAGTTAGGTTTAGGTAGTTCTAAGTTCTAGGGGACTAATGACCTCAGCAGTTGAGTCCCATAGTGCTCAGAGCCATTTGAACCATTTTTGAACTTACGACAGGACTCCAGCACACAATAAATTTTTTATCATTAAGCCATTGCTTGTTTACCTCTGAATGCATGACCGAAATACCAGCAGACACCCAGAAAATCGCCGGCCGCTGTGGCCGAGCTGTTCTAGGCGCTTCAGTCCGGAACTACGCTGCTGCTACGGTCGCAGAATCGAATCCTGCCTCGGGCATGGATGTGTGTGATGTCGTTAGGTTAGTTAGGTTTAAGTAGTTCTAAGTCTAGGGGCCTGATGAAACCAGATGTTAAATTCCATAGTACGTAGAGCTATTTGAACCCAGAAAATCGAAACTGTGATTATTTCGGATTGCACAGACACGTACTTATACCCTCCTTTCCCGTATCTCAAGCGCGTCCAAAACAGGCAAATCTCATTCACGTAGGTAACCACTGTTCAATAATTTGTGCACCAGTGGTGAATACGAAACAGATAACATCGACGTCCAACCATTGGGAGAGCCGTTAAATGCAAACAGCACGAAATTCAGTATATATACAGCACGACTGTAAGAACCTGAATAGGTCCAACCGTTTGATTCTGAAGCGTATCTGATTGCAGGCTGATATATTCCAAAGCCACTTTCACATGTTCACATCGTTTACCAGCACCCTCTCACTGGACTCAGTACACACTCGCCGACCGGACGCACGTCTCCGTCCGCAGCCCCATTGCCCACGTGACAGAAAGAGCGACCGCCGACAATCAGACAGCATACCGGAGCGCCAGCCAACCGACCAAAACCAGCCCTCTCCCCATAGCGTCCTGCGCTCAAATAGTCGAAAGCGGCAAAAGAGGAAAATCGCGGACGCGATACAGAGTCGATCGCAGAGATCTTAAATGAATACAGAGAAGCGACTGGCGCCAACGGTGCCACGTACTAGCGTTAATATTAGTTTTTGGCCTTCTGTTTGGTACAATAGTCACCACAACTTTTGCTTGTGTTCTCGGAATGCTGTCACATTATCTTTATAAGATGAATGTTCGGAAATCGTTTTATTGGAGTCCGGGCCAGTGAACAACCATGACGACACAGTGTGTCCATACATCAGTAAGGGCGGGTCATCCGCTTCTGTGATTCTGCCATAGCTGTATCATTATACAGACAGACGTTAGTTATCACGATGTCATCATAGTGAAGATGATTACTAAAGTTAATAAGGATAGGAGAGTATTTTTCCTAAAAGGATTAGATAAGCAGTTGTTAGCTTCTCAGTGAGACAATGGATGGACATCACTTAGTCCCAACTGATGAACGTGAAGGAATTATGGGCAAAGTTTAAACGGACTGTAAACGCGCTCTGGAAAAGTATGTGCCGAGTAAGTGGATTAAGGGCGGAAAAGACCCACCGTGGTTTAATAACAAAATTAAGAAAATGCTGAGGAAGCAGAGACTGTTGTATGCTTGGTTAGAAAAAGAACGCTTAAATGATTATAGGTAAAAGTCAGTAAAAATTCGTGCGTCTGCAAAAAGATGGATGAGTGAGGCATACAGCTTCCACAGTCGTACCTTAGCAAATAGTTTTGCCACGAACCCGAGAAAATGCTTTTCTTGTGTAAAACTGCTAAGCGGGTCGAAGGCGCTCTCACCAGTCTGGTGTGGTAGTAGAAGACAACAAAACGATAGATGAAGTTTTAAATTTTGCGTGTAAGTGATCATTCACGCAGGAGGATCGTGCAAACATACTTTCATTTGACCGTCACACAGACTCCTGTGTGGAGAGTCAGTAATAGGGGTCCCTGGTGCAAAGATGCAACTGAAAGAGTTGAAAATAAGTCACGAGAGCCGGAAGCAACCCCAGTTCGTTTTTACAGAGAGAATTCTGCGGCGGTGGCCCCTTACTTAGCTTGCGTTTATTGCGTATCTGTAGCCCAGCGCTGGTGACTATTTTACTGAGAAGGCTAAAGAAAAGACTCTCAAAACTACAAGCCAAAAGTCAGTTTACCGCAGAATTCTTGAACATATTCTTAGTTCGAATATAATAAATTTCCTTGGAAAGTAAAGGATTCTGTCCACAATTCAACACGGACATAGAAAGCGTCGATCGCGCGAAACTCAGCTTATCCTTTTCTCACATGATCTCCTGCAAATCATGGAAGAACGGCAACAGACAGATTTTATATTCCAAGATTTTAGAAAAGCGTTTGAGGCAGTGCCCCACTACAGGCCGTTAGTGAAGGTACGAGAGTACGGAATATTCGTAGTTTCCCAGATATGTGACCGTCTCGAAGACTTGTTAAACAAGTAAATCTTTGTCAGAACGTTGTCCTCGACTGCGGGTATTCATTGGAGATAAGCATATCATTGAAGGGGCCCAGGGAAGTATAATAGCACACCTATTGATGTCTATATACAGAAACAAATTGAAGGAAAGGGTGAGCAGAAGTCTGCGTCAGTTTGTTGACGCTGCTCTGGTGTACGGGAAGCTGTCGTAGCTGAGTGAGCTTAGGAGGATTCAGTAGGTGTAAGACAAGATTTTTAGCTGGCGTGATGAATGTCAGCTATCGTTAAATGTCGAAAAATGTAACTTAATGAGTAGGAAAAGCAAACCCGTAATGTTAGAATACAGCGTTAGTAGTGTGCTGATTAACAGTCTCGTCCATTAAATATCTAGGCGTAACGTTGCAAAGCGATATGAAACGGAACGACCACGCAAGATAGCAGTAGGGAAGGCAAAAGATCGGTTTATTGAGAGAATGTTAGGAAAGTGTGGTTCACCTGTAAAGGAGATGGCGTATTGGAGATTCGTGCGTTCCATTCTTGAGTAGTGTTGGTGCGTGGCATCTCCACTAGGTTGCATTAAAGGAAGACGTCGAATCAATTCAGAGGCGGGCTGCTAGATTTTTTACCGATAGGGTTGATTAAGACGATGATGTTAGGAGATACATCGTGGAATAAAATGGGGATTTTCTCTTCTCGAAACACTATTGAAAAAAAGTAGAGAATCGTCATTTAAAATTGACTCCAGAAAGATTCTATTGCCGCAAACGTACATCTGGTGGAAGGACTACAAAGGTAAGGGAAATTCGGATTCGTACGTGCCTAGACAGTCGTTCCACCCTCGATATATTTGCGAGTGGGACAGTAAAGATAACGAGTGGTAGTGATAAAAGATAACTTCCGCAACGTACCATACGGTGGCTCCGATGTATGTATGTAGATGTAGGTGTGATAAGTTGTACCAGAAAAGCACCAACTTAATACGTGAAGTGCAGAATATGTTGCAGTAATAAATAAAAAGTAAACAAGTTAAATTGAGCCAATCTGATAAAATGAGTAGAACTAAAAGTTGAATGTTGTCAACACAGTGACGAAACTAAGTTGGCCACAGAATGTTGTATTGTCAATAGAAACACAATGAAATATGGCGGCTTCAAATGTTTGTTCGTTTCCTCCATGAGTTAAAAATAAGAAAATAGTAGGTAACTACTATTAACATAGCGTGATTACCGAGTAATATTTGTCAGATTCCCAAGTTAAAATAGCTAACTCGATAGCAACACGAAAGTCGATTTCCCGGCGCGCTGTCTCTGGCGTCTTATCACGGTCCGTGCGGCTCCCCACGTCGGGAGTTCGAGTCCTCCCTCGGGCACGGGTGTAAGTTAGTTTAAGTTAGATTAAGTAGTGTGTAGGCTTAGGGACCCATGACCTCAGTGGTTTGGTCCCATAAGACCTTTCCACAAATTTCCAAATTTCCGATTTCCCGACTATGCGTTACCGTACGTTTCTCAACGATACTGTTTGACTGGTCACTAAAGATCCTCGTGAAATACGCTGAGGTGACAAGAGTCATGGAATAGCGATATGCACAAATAAAGATGGCGGTAGTATCGCATACACCACGTATGAGAGGGCAGTGCTTTGGCGGCGCTGTCATTTGTACCCAGGTGATACATGTGAAAAAGTTTCAGACGACATTATAGAAGCAGGACGGGAATTAACAGACTCTGGACGCGGGATGGTAGTTGGAGCTAGACGCATGTGAAATTTCACTTCGGAGATTGTTAGGAGATTCAGTATTCTGAGACCCACAGTGTCAATAGTGTGCCGAGAATGCCAAACTTCAGGCATCACATCCCACCACGAACAGCGCAGTGGTGTACGTCCTTCACTTAACGGCATTTGCGTAGCGTTGTCAGTGCTAACAGTCAAGCAACATTGTGTGGAATAACGGCAGAAACCAGTGCTGGACGCATGAGAAACGTATCTGCTAGAATAGTGATGTGAAATTTGGCGTTAATGGGCTATGACGCCAGACAACGGATAGCACGACATCGCCTGCAGCACATGTTCTGGGCTCCTGACCATATCTATTAGATTCTAGACAAACGGTCAACCGTGGCATGTTGAGATGAGCCCGGTTCCTGTTGGTAAGAGCTGATGGTAGGGTTCGAGAGTGGGGCACAACTCACGAAGCCATGGACCCAAATTCTCAACAAGGCATTGTAGTAGTTACTGGTGGCTCTGTAACAGTGGTGGGCAGTATTTACATGGAATGAACTGGGTTCTCTGGTCCATCTAAACCAGTCAGTCACTGGAAATGTTTATATTCGGCTACCTGGAGTCCGTTTGCAGCCACGTTCACAAACCACGATGGAATTTTTATGGATGAGCGTGCGCAATGTCATTGGGCCACAATTGTTCGCAGCTGATTTGAAGAACATTCTAGACAATTCGGACGAATGATTTGGCTTCCCTGATATCCGACATGAATCCCACCGAACATTTATGGGACATAACCAAGAGGTCAGTTCATGCACAAAATCCTTCACCGGGAATACCTTCGCAATTATGGACAGCTGTAGAGGCAGCATGACTCAGTATTTCTGCAGGGGCTTCAAACGACTTGTTTAGTCCATCCTACGTCGAGTTGCTGCACTACCCCGACACGATAGTAGGAGGTATCCCATGACTTCTATTACCTCAGTGTAAGCTGACACCTGCTCTAGATTAAAGTTTTCTGGATGCGAAAACTTACATCGCTGGAAAACAGCGTAAAGTCAAATTCCCACATCATGTCCAAGTCGTTCCTCCCATAGAATTTAAAGTGTTGGATCGGCCTGGCTGCACTGGCCCCTGATAACATCTGTTCTTCTCCAAATCGAACGTTATCGACAATAGAATGTCAAAATATTAGAAGTGCAAGGTGCTTGTTGCGACACGAAACCAGAAGAGCAGCAACGCTCCACGTGGTGTGGCAGTGAACTTTTAACACGAGAAATAAGGCTCGGAAATCCGTACTGTTGTTTTTCTAAGTACTAGTACTAGATGATAATATTTTCATTCCTACTTGTAGGTGTGTCCGCTAGTCTTGTGGTAAAGTGCACTTATTTGTAAAATCCAATATTGCAATTTCGACCGTGTAGCTGTTATCAAGTGAAAATTATGTTAGTGAATACGACCACCTTGTGCGTACTGCGCTCTTCGAATTGCAAAATATTGCGCTTAATTTTGCTGTTATTATTATTGGGTGGGGTAAATAATTCTATATTTGTTTTTGTTTCGTATGAAACAGAATTTTGTTTACGTCATATTTAGTTGTGTTGACTCATATCTGATTGTTACTGCTTAGAAATGCGCCTATGAACTGCTAAACATAAATGCAATGTAGGTATATCACTTGTAATCTACGTTATTTTTCGTATCATCTGTTTTAGTACTCTCGCTCTTAATGAAGGCTATAGAAATTTTTAATTACTTCTGCTAAAATGTACTGTTTGTAGTAGCTGTTAACGGCATGTGAAAACATTTGCGTAACTACTGTCACACTTTTAGTATTAGCAAGGAAGAATGCTCTAGTCACGAAGAATGCAAAGCATAGCGCCTCATCGTCTAAATCTACATTCACACTCTGCAGGACTCTGTGAAATGCATGGCACTCAGAGGCAAGAAGCAACACCATTCAAAACAGAATTACATACCCATTCTGTGGCAAGATATAATAAAGATGGGTATCAATACTGTTAAATCCTACAAAACCTCCATTAAATGTGAAGAAGTAGGGGAAATGGAAGCAAACAAAACTAGCCTGCAATACGGGCAATATACCTACAAAGCATTTAGACCGAGCAGTTCGCACTGAGATTCGACAGCAAAAACGGATACACGTAAGTCAGCAGAAAACTGTTCAACAAATTTAGCTTCTGTTTCATATGAAACTGAAACAAATTTGGGTATCACTACCCCATCTAATATTACGAATGCGAGGAGGACGCAGTCAGAATAAGAATAACGTATTCACAACGCAATTCAAAGAGTACAAGACAAACCAGAAGTCATAATCAGAAGCACACTGTAATGAAACCAACTTCTGTTAACTATGACACGAAGAAATCAACCAATAAGAAAGCAAGGAGATGGATTGATAAACTTGCAGCGCTCCAAGTGGTGTGGCAGCGAACCAAAGGCGTGTTACCAGATGTCCCTACATGAGTGTAACCTCCGTGGCTAATGACGTTCACCACCAGTTCTCCATGCGAGCAGACTGTCTACCAACAACCAACTGACCAGGAAAGTCCATGAGGCGCCACAGCGCCACTTATTTAGCACGTTGCTTCGTAAAACTCACAATGCTACTCATGTTCACGATTCGTTACCAAAATATCGTCAAAATGGTCATCACTGAATATATATATTCATCTTCTTACAACTACGTACACTGAAATACGTCTTCCCACGCTCGTCACTTTCCGATGATACAAAACATTCTAGCATATACACTAAAGTGAGTATTAATGAAGTCATAAAACAAAGTTATCAAGCACAACTTTTAAAATAAAAAGTGCATACAAACATTTAATTATGCTTAAGTTTTTCCTATCAAAGTAATATCGAAATCCCTGAACATCAAACATTACGGCTGACTTAATTGCTGGCCTGTTTTAAACAACTGACATAATACTTAAATTACCGCATGTAAGATAAGGGTTATAGTATATGTTAACACATGCTTATGTCAAGCTGCTTGTTACAATAATCTTGTCAGTTTAGTATGTGTTTAGCTCGAGTTAGACATGTCGTTTATGAGTGTGGCAGTATTAGTTTGCTATTTGTATAACTGAATGCGTTTGTTCCGGTATTATTTATAAAATCGACGTCAGCCGCAAACTATAGTTTGCAATGCGTCGTATAGTGATACACTGAACACTTGGCATTAAGTCACTCAATTTGATGTCCTCACTTGGAAGTAATTATTTCGCTGTAATGTTTACTGGTGATAGTCTGCAGCTGCAAAAGACATTTTTGACTGTTTTCCTGTCGTCTGCCGCTGCTGTGAAGAACACGTACTCGTTCTGGAATTCCCATCCTTTACCTGTGGCCGTAGCCTGCTTCTCTTACTCACGCTGACCCCATTCTCGAAAGGCCACCTTCACACTACGTTACTCTCCCTTGACGTTACACCCTGTCTTCTCTGGGGTCACGGACTCGTGACGTCATGCAGTCAGTTACATAGTGCTGCCAGTAGACGTCACACTCAGCGAATCGGTCTCGTTTAGGTGTCCTCCTGGCCTCGGGACAGGATAATTATTGTCTGCGTGAATATTTCTTCCATAAAGAAAGTCATCATGAAGGGTGCGAGCGTTGATAAACATACATAAAACTATTTTATCTATATTCTTCGCATGCCAACTGTCAGTGAAACCAACTTTTGTTTCTCTGTCGACATGAACAGCTGTAGGTGGTTCGAGTAAAGAGAAGCAGTATAAATTTAACAAACGGTTTATAAATTCACGCTGACAACTTGAATATAGTTGGACCTTTTCAGAAAAGTCACTAGTCATATATTTATATGTGAGAAATCTGCGAGACGTGCGACTGCTACGGTCGCAGGTTCGAATCCTGCCTCGGGCATGGATGTGTGTGATGTCCTTAGGTTAGTTAGTTTTAAGTAGTTCTAAGTTCTAGGGGACTAATGACCACAGCAGTTGAGTCCCATAGTGCTCAGAGCCATTTGAACCATTTTGAAATCTGCGAGAAAATTTTTTGTTAAGGATTAAACTTGGGAGGAAGACAAATGTGTGGTTTTGAAGGATTGTCTAAAATTGCTATTTACACCAACTAGACGTGATGCATTATGTTTCGGGTGGTGCAGAGAACGGGCAGTCCAGCCGGCCGAAGTGGCCGAGCGGTTCTAGGCGCTTCAGTCTGGAAGCGCTCGACCGCTACGGTCGCAGGTTCGAATCCTGCCTCGGGCATGGATGTGTGTGGTGTCCTTCGGTTAGTTAGATTTAAGTTGTTCTAAGTTCTAGGGGACTGATGACCTCAGATGTTAAGTCCCATAGTGCTCAGAGCCATTTTGAACTGGCAGTCCTCGTCGTTTCCTATTTTCGAACAGTGGACTGAAACTGTTTAGAATACAACAAAGGTTAGTCTTTGGTAAAAAAACAGTGTCTCTAAAGTGGCTGCTGAAAGTACTGGGCAACATCAATAAATTTGTCATAGCTCAGTTCACCAAATTTGTCATAGCTCTGTTCACTTTATTTCGAGAAGTGAGGGTTTAAGACGCTTGTAATTGAAAGGAAGGAAAACAACTGGTGAAGCGGTGGCAGTGCAGCTTATAGTTACTCACCCCACATATGGCCCAGGTGATGTTTACTTCGGCACGTATTTGTCACGACAGACTTAGGTCACAGAGGACTGACAGAGAGAGAGAGAGAGAGAGAGAGAGAGAGAGAGAGAGGAGAGAGAGAGCGACCATAGTTACTGACAAAGCAATCAAAATTCCTTTTTTTAGGCTACGTTGGACAAATCAGAGGATTACTCTCTGGTTTTGAACTGGAAAGAATTCCTCTCCTAACAATGCAAGATCTAGCAAATACTGAACGTTGATACAACTTGTGCTAATCGATAAGACACTAGAACGTAGTTGCACTGCTGAAAATGACAGAAATTTAGACTTCCTTTCGAGTGTAATTCAAAGATTAATATTGATAACTCTCTTGAAAGTAACACAATACTTACATCAGGAAACACTTCATTTTCAATAAAAATAACTTGAATATTACAATAGCTTAGCTCTGTCAGCAAAGAAGCACACATTTTTACAAAACGTGTACTATGTGGTGTTTAAAAGGGTATTTTAATGAACATTTATATTAATAAGAAGCGCGTTCTATCTCTATTTATGTAAATAGATATGTCGCGACACTGTGTGGTTTTTTTTATGTTGGATACATGAAAATACGTTGGCACCCATCTTCCATGGTCTGGTATCTGTAGGATGTCCTCGTCGAGTATAGTGTGAAGTCCATACTATACTGCAACTCCACGGCGTTTTTTGAATTGAGAAAAAATCAGATTCACAGGAAAATTTAGAATTTTAATACAGAACTTCTACTGTCCGCATGGCTTCATCTGACTCAGTGATTCTAATTTATTATTCTCACATAATACGAATGTTGGAACTTTAATAGTGGAAACTATTTATTTGCAGCTCGTACGAAATAGATACTTCTTTCAAAGTTTTACTGACCTTCAAAGTAGTCACCAGCATTGTGAAAATACAATATTCTGTATCCAACTTAGGTTCGTTACTGTGTTGACAACATTAAAGTCTTAGTTCTACTCATTTTATCAGTTTGGCTCAATTTCACTTGTTTACTGTTTATTACTGCAACATATTCTACACTTCACATGTTAAATCGGTGTTTGCTTGTTAAAACGTATCACACCTACCCCTTGCCAGTGATGTGGAACTCGTAGGATACTCTTAGCATAGGAAGAGGCTGAAAATGATATCGGACCTAAATGGTTCAATTTCGCACATTGTCGGAAAGAAATTCAGCACCATCAAGGACAAGAGCATTACACCGACAGGTGAGGTGACTGGCAGTTCATCACTGGGAGTATATGATAACGATTTCAAACCAAATGAAACACCTCATAATAAAGCATGCTCAAACTGTCACATCAGTACACAGTGTAAGTCCCCATCCCTCCCTCTTCCCCCCGCCCCTCTCTCCTCCCGCTACCCTCACTCATCTCAGGTGTACTTTCTCACATGCAAACGATCACAAAGATGCCGAATGGGAACCTGGAATAAATTGTCCCAAGCATCTTGCAACTTTTTTTCAGCTCGTCAGTGGTTCTCGCAGGCCCTGGAGAACGAGTAAGCGCCCTCTTCATTATGTCTGATATGTGTTCAGGTGGGTTATATGTGATCCAGCTGGCGAGAGCAGTTGTTGTATGCCACGAAGAGCACTTTGTGCAGTATCGACGTTATGTGGACGTGCATTGTCCTCATGGAAGCATCACCTTCCTGTTGAAGGAATGGCAATATCACGGGAATAACAACTCGTGCAATATAGCGGACACTGATTACTTTACCCTGCAGAAAGACCCTGTGACCGCGAATCATAACTGATGGCACCACAGCATGAAGCCTGGGATGGCAACCGTGTGTCGTCGGCCAGTGCACTCTAGTATTGGCAGATCACAAGGTCTACACCGTTCATGTGTAAGTACATTACATGCACATAAACAGATCGTATCACTGAAGACAACAGAGTGCAATTCCACTCTCCAGTCAACTCTCTCACGACGCCAGGGTAGTTATGCTTGGCGGTGTCGTGGTGTCAATGGTACCCCGGCCGGAGGCTCTCGTGGTATTAACCCTGCTGCAGGCAGACGGTTCCCAATGGTCCCTGATGAGAAGTAAGGTGCAATATGTACCCGGATCTCGTCCCATCTTGATCGGTCGGCCTCCACCGTTCACACAGTCCCTCAATCTTGATGAGCGACGGTAGTACCCGGAGGTCCAGAACCTGGTCGACGCGTGCGATAGTATTCCACAGATCAGTATCCTCCACACTCAGCACAGTTACTTTTTGCAGAGCCAAAATAGAGGGCGCGTAGACACGCCTCCTGAGAGGCATCCGATCGCCAATGATCGTGAAAAATGAATCACCAACACTAAAACCACTCTATATGCACATATTATACTCTGGTGCCACTGAACACAGTCCTTGTGTGTGTTTAACTTCTTTTCCGGCAGTGTATAAATTGAATTATTCGTTAAAATGCCATAAATAAGACAGCGTTGGTACAATTAACTCACTATCGTTAAGTCCAAACGCAGTATTGTATATTTTGTTAACTTCACAGTATTAACTAGCATCTGTTGATTAGCGAGGAAAGAACTTTGGATAAAACTCTTCCAAAAAGGGCCAAAAATGACGCTAACCGTTGCAGGAATTCCAAATAGAAGGTTTACGATAGCGTAACAACAAGTCAGTATCTGGCTACAGCTCTTTTTATGACGATCAGTTTATTTTGTATGAACTTCTCTGTTTTTAAATAAAATTTTCGATACCCATGCTTCAACGTCAGTACCAGTCTTGATTGCAACAAACTGCTTAAACCTGAACTGCCTGCATAGTGTCTCGGATAATATCTTGCAAATGTGTTGGGGATGTACTTGCAGGCCAGGAGGTTGTAGGAACCCTGCTCCTGGAAACGTATAGGAGCAAACGGGTCCCCGTACGATAAAAAAGATACACAGTACTGTCACAAAAGGAGAAACAACCGCTGTCCGGAAACAGCTAGAAGCAGTGTTCGCCATGATTGAGAGGCTTCACGCCACTACACTAAGTTGTAACGACGTTTGGGTGCCAGTGGGGGTCGCTGTGACACTTTTGTTACCGTTAGCACTCCCTAACAAAGAGGACGAAAGGGAGAACTTGCCCCTTACGCCTACATTACAGGTAGAGTTGCTACCTATTGTTGATAACACATCTTAGCCAGCACTGTCTAATCCGTTGGGTCAGATGCCGATTTTCGTGCCAATCCCACACAAGTGAAGAGGGCTGGTGTGCTGGTCGCTGAAAGTTGCAACGCTAGGCAGGTGATGGAGCTCATGAGAGAAATAGCAGGCAGGTTGTAGAAAATGGTCCAAGTCCGCTTGGTAGGTTTGTCGGGTAGTTTCGTCCGACGTTTGAAGGAGTCCTGCCAGTAGTTTCTGAACACACTGGGTGCAATCGGCGGCCAATCGAAGTTCATGTTGACACGAATGACGCTTTCCGCATAGGTTCTGAGACTATCCGCCATTACTTTAGGCGGTTGGCTGAACGGAAGAAGGCAGCTACTATCCCACGTCGGAATCAAGCTTGGCTCAGTGTTTGTTTTATCGTTCCAAGGCCTTTGGTTTGGAGCCGAGTGTAAGGTGAAAACCAGGGCTCGGACGATGCTGTGAGAATACTGGATGCGAATTTCTCGGCCTCCGCTATCGGGTGGGGAATTGAAGGATCCGCCCGTTAATAGGTCAGCCGTGCACTGCACAAAGAAAGCGGCTACTCGTGTTGCAGAGCACATGTGGGATGCAGCTGGAATTGTTCTGGATTAGAAGAACCACTACTTGGGAAGTGCTTGCCGAAGACGATCAGTTATATTACTGTCAAAGAATGCTAGTCCTGGCAGATGAATTACTATGATCTTAGTACACTGCAGAAGCAACCTTTGTAAATCCCAGAATATGGTATTGTCTATTAAAGAAAATACCTTCCACATAGTATTAGTTACCCAAAGCTGGATGAAACCTGAAGTCAACAGCAAACGAACTATCCTATATTTAGATTGAATATGTCACAAGGATAGATTATACGTCAATGGTGGCAGCGTATTAATGGCCGTAAATAATTCAATAATATCTAGTAAGGTTATTACTGATTCCTCATGTGAAATAATCTGGATAAAGTTAAGAATCAAATACTGGTCAATCTTGGTAATCGTATGCTTTTATAGACCACCTGAGCCAGGAGATGTGCTGGTAGAACGCCTCAGAGAGAACTTGCGAATCATGCTGTTGTAATAGAGCAGATTTTATTTTGTCAGCTGTAGAAAGCGCGAGTCATGCAATCAAAAGTGATGCTAGAGATATTGGACTTCACAGTAAACAGACGAAAACACTAAGGAAACATTATTGCATTTACTGTTGTGGTAAGTTACGTTCATCAGGGATCAGCAGCGTTTCTACCATCCCTTCGTTGATGTACATTGTCCTCAAAGAAACCCTCCACTGGAGACGGTTGACTGAATTACCGGTAAACATTTTTCTTGTGTTTCCCTCCGTTCACTGTCAACTCTAGCAGTTAGACGAGGTAGGTTATCCCGGGTAACTGCACTGAGTGTTGGTACAGAAGAGTGAAAAACATTTTGGTATTAGCGTTTTAAAAGTCACGTTTACGTAGGATACATTTTTGAAAAAGCCTCGGTGAGAGGAAGAGGATTACCGTCGGGAGGATAAATTCAGCAAATTCAGCGTCACCATAAATGTCCAGCAGGAACTCCACGCAGAGCAGAGAACGGATATATGGAAGCAATACACTGCAGGCCTCTACGACGGGGTAGAGTTGTCTGATATGATAGAAGAAGAAATGAGAGCCTATGTGGAAGACGCAGGGTACCCTGTATAAAGGTCAGGCTTCAGCAGAGCTTTGGAAGATAGTAAAGCAATACTGTGAAAGATAAAGACACCTTCACAGAATTAATCTATCTAGAAAAACTATTCGACAATGTAACGTAGTGCAAAATGTTCAACATTCTGAGAAAAATTCGACTAAACTATAGGGAAACACGGTTAATGTAAAACGTATGCAAGAACCAAGAAGCAAAAATAAGACTGGAAGTCCAAGAAAGAACTGTTTCGATTAGAAAGAGTATAAGATAGGGATGTAGCCTTTCCCCCCTATCATTCAATCTATACATCGAACAAGCAGCTACGAATATCAAAAAAAGTTTTAGGAGTGGGACTAAAATTCAGGGTGAAAAGATATCAGTTACAAGATTCGCTGTGACACTGCTGTCTTCAGCGAAAACGTGGCAGAATTTCCGTACTTGTTGAACAGAATGAGCAGTCTAGTGAGCACACACTGTGAATTGATAGAAAACTTACGGAAGACGAGGGTCAGAAATGACATTAGTGATGTAGTTAACTTTAAAATACGGGACCACGGGGTAGACCACTCGAAGGAATTCAGCTATTTTGGAATAAAAGTATCATATGATGGGCAAATCAAGTAGGAGGTCTACAATAAAGCCAGACTAGCACAAGGGAAAGGGATATGTCTGGACAAATGAAGTCCTCTAGTATTAAACATAGGTCTGATATAGAGGAAGACATTTCTGAGAAAGTATGTCTTTTGAGATGTGGTGCTATAGAATGATACAGGAAAATGCTGTGGAGTCCTAGACGTCAGGGGCCGACGTCGCCGTGCACATCTTGTTTGTCATGCGGGTTGCAGTGAGCGCAGCCCCTACAGTGCAAACGGCATGGAACTTCGCAAACCCGAAACTCCACAGCCAGACCAGCAGCGGACGTCAACAGCACTGCGGCCAGGTTACCACGCTGAGTGCATGGCGACGGTAGAGGCAGTTGGGAAACCACACCTCTTCATGGATCCGCCATGTCACTCCAAAAAATATACTTGCATGTATCCGTCCTCATGGGAGCTATTTAGACCAGCACATAACCTCCAGAGAGCAGTCCCATTGCAGTCAGCAACCTGAAAATCTCCGTTACACTGTGCTAAATACCGTGCCATCGACCTCTGAAGAGCACGCAGTTTCCTCAGCTGGGACTATAAGTGATCAACGACATATTCATCGAGACGCGATATAATTGCACTGTTATTCTTCTGGTCAATAGGACAGTGTCAAACTGGAAGTTTCTATTCTTGTTGGATGTAGATATTTCATTACTGTTGCATCGCAATACTTCTTCAGTGAAGTAGACCATAAGTGTTTGTTCTTCTTCACTAAAGTTTTGATTTGGACTTTGGTTTTAAATTCGAATGAGAAACTCATGATTCCATTCCAAGTAAAGTTAATTGGACTTCAAGACTCTGCTCATTAAAGAACGTGTGACTATAGAAACTTAATCACTGGTTTTAACGTAAAGCCTTTTGACTTAATGATTGTGTTCACTAAAGAGTGTATAAGTCTTTCAAGTGTAATGGAACTAATCTATTAACTTTGTGATTCTGAATACCAAAGTGGCTCTGTTATTTACGAACCATCATTTTTCATTTCTTCACTAATTGTATGACCATCTTTTCTTTTGTTTCATTGTGGAGAATATTTTGTGAAAATTGTGTTCAATAAACTTTTGTTTCTTCCCGACACCTGCACTGTTTACTTCTGCCCGCCAGTGGCGGTCACATCAGAAATGAGGTGAACTGTTGTGGTCTTCAGACGTAAGATGGTCTTATGCAGCTCTCCGCGCAATTTTTTGCACGCCTTTTCATCACTGTGTAACTATTGCAACATACATCCATTTGAACTTCCTTACGATTTTTATGCCTACGTCTCTGCGTACAATTTTTGCGCCTTACGCGTCTCTCCATTTTGAAACTGACTGTCCTTTAAGGCACGGAATGTGTCCTGTACACCGCACAATCGGTGAAGGGAGTAACGTGCAGAAAGTATTGAGCAGAAAAATGGACAGAATGATATGACGTGTCTTAAACCATTAGGTGATAACTTACGTGGTACTTGAGAGACTTGTAGAGGATAAAATTTGCATCGGCAGACAGAGACTGGAACGTGTCAAACATAAAATTGAGGACGCTGTGCCTATATAGTACTCTGAGATCAAGCGGTTGGCAAAGGGATCAAGTGGTTCGGACAGATGTATTCGTGGTCTGTCGCATCAGACCAGAAAGACCATGGATGAAATAAAAATCTCTGGTAACATTTTGTAGCACAAAGTTAAAGTGAAAGATGAAGAATCTGTCTTTAGTCAAGATTATTTCGATAGTTTAGAGACTTTCAATCTCATAAATACGACTCTTTTTTTATGTCTTCAGTCAACATTTACTTATTCGCTTAATTGCCCTCTTCATAATTAATTGCCTCACTTGATTTCAAAATAGTGTGACGATGCGACAGCCTACACTGAATGAGAACTAGGCCACGAGGTATCTACGTAGAATTAATCTTTCGTTCTACAGGGCAGTGCGTATTGTTTTCAAACTTCCCGCCAAATAAAAACTGAGTGCCCGATCGAAGTAACCCCTCCTCCCCCCCCCCCTCCCACTCCCGACCGTGATAAGCCATACCTCTGGAATGCTGTGTATTCCAGCACAGCTAGTACCGTAGCGTAGGGAGGAGACCTTCTGCGCAGTTCTGACATTAGGCGAGAGGTAGGGGTGAAGTGAACCTATGAGGGCGTATGTGTGTAGCCCAATAGGTAAAAGCGTTGTCTGTGAAACACAAGGTTGCGGCTTCTTGTCCCTGTTCGTGACACAGTTGTAATCCGCCAGTTGGTGACAAGAGTTGTATTCATTTACATCTACATGATTACTCTGTAATTCACAATTAACTGCCTGGCAGACGGTTCATCGAACCACCTTCAAGTTAATTCTCTACCGTTCCACTCTCGAAAAGCGCGCGGGAAATCCGAACACTTAAATCTATCTGTATGAGCTCTGATTTGTCTTATTTTATTATGATGATCATCCCTTCCTAAATAGGTGGGCGCTAAAAAAATATTTTCGCATCTGAGGATAGATTTAATGACTGAAATTTCATGAGAAGATTCTGCTGGAACAAAAAAATGCCTTTATTTTAATGATTGCAGCCCCAATTCACGAATGATATCCGTGCCGCTCTCTCTCTGTTTGGAGCAGAGAAACAAGCTGCCCTTCTTTGCACTTTTTCGATTTCCTCCGCCGATGCTATCCGATGCGGATGCCACACCGCACAGCAGTACTCCAGAAGAGGAAGTACAAGTGTATTGTAGGTAGTCTGTTTAGTAGACCTGTTTTGTTTTCTCAGGCTTCTGGCAACAAATCGTTGTCTTTATCCACGACATTCTATATCTGATCTTTCTAACTTCATTTATTCGTAAATGTAATCCCTAACCCTTTAGTTGAATTTGCTGCCTTTAGATTTGGGTGTTTTTTAGCGTAACTGAAATTTAGCAGATTCCTTTTGGTTGACATGTGGACGACTTCGAACTTTTCGTTATTTAGAATCAATTGCCACTTGTCCAAACCATCTTACAATTGGTTTTTATCTTTTTTATGACTTAGCACACAGTAAACGACAGCATCATCAGCAAACAATTTGATAGTGCTACTCATATTGTCGCCTAAGTCGTTTGTATACATCTGGAACAGCAGAGGGCCGTTAACACTTCCTTGGGGAACGCGAGATATTACTTCCGTATTATTCGTTGACTTCCCTTTAGTTTCTTCCGCTGACAGGAAATCATGATCCAGTCGCACAACTGAGACGACAGTCCACAGCCAAACAATTTGATTACAATTTCCTTATGAAGTTCGGGCCAATAGCTTTCTCGAAGCCTACAAATATGGAATTAATATGACATACCATGTCACTAGCTCTCATTATTTCATGACAATAAAGAGCTAGTTGTGTTTCACAAGTACGATATTTTTACATTCGGATAAACTCGATGAAAGCTACAACTCATTTGTTATTCTTACATTGTTCCTTTGATTTTTGCAGAAATTGGTGGCGCGGAGGCAATGCCCTGCTGGATGTGGCACCTGTGCCGCAGCAGCTGCTTGCGCTCCGCGGCAGGCTGACACCAGAATTCCTGGTGCGGCCGCAAACCCGCCGCACAAAGTGCTTCTGGCCGCAGGTGGTGGCGGTGGTGCGTGACCAATTAGCCGCGCCTACCAGCGGTGCAACTCGGCCAGCGCACCCTCTGCACCCGTTGTAAACGGAATGGCTGGCACCGGTTGTGACGTCAGTACGCCACCATCGGGGCCAACGAGATATAAGGGCTCTGGAACGAAATGAGTGAAAAGTTACCAGATAAAAGCATTAATATTGTCGTTTGCTATCGAGAACTTACATGTATTTAAACGCGCAGTGGTGAATTAGTAAATTCTTGTGAAATAGTTACTCGCTCCTCACCGGAAACTGATGTTGGCACTTGTAAGACCTGCACTGCCACGAGCTGTGACGTAAGCCCCACAACCTGTCTTTCTCGTATGACGGACCAACATTCGAACTCGCGGCCACTGTCGTTTAGCGAACAAATGCCATTGAAAGTTTTTTTTATTTCACATTTTTAATTTTAATTTAATAGTGTGAGTCACGTAAGACGAAACACACCTTTTATTTTTTGAACGGTTACACAAATCGAAACGCGGTTTTCGGCAAAGAGCGTCGAGGGCCACGTATTTATCATTTTAATTTTATTTATTTATTTATTTTTAATGTTTCTAGCGCTGGTATCAACGGAGATATTTAAGCAAGAACTTTTTTTATAAATGGAACCGTATACTTTTTATAATTGCATTCGATAACTCTTCAGGAGCCAATTACAGCACATAGCGTTTGTTAATGTTGACGTTGAAACCTGTCGTAAAAAAGATCGAGAAACGTCCGAGAGCAAAGTGGTCGTAATTAGCATTAGCGGTGCAAATACCCTCCAGCAGAATTCTCCTGCTACGCTGTGTCAGAATATCAACACATTTGCCTGTTCACTTGTTTGCACTGCAGGCCATTCATTTCTGCTTCAATATTTGTTGCGTGCAAACATCTACGCCAATGAGGATGATGTAAAAGAATGTAAAAGAAATGGCGTGAAAACAGTACAACGTTATAGGCCTATCTGTCCGGGTCGCCAGCGCCCGACGCGCCAGGCAATTGCACGAATTATTAAGGCGATATTCTGTTGTCAAATGGCATGCGAGGTCCACCGATTTCACTCTTCTCGATTTATTTCTTTGGCAAGCACTTAAGGATGCAGTCTATGACGAAGCACCAAGTACAGAGCCAATGAAACTGGTACACCGGCCTAATATCGTGTAGTGCCCCCGCGAGCACGCTGAAGTGCCACAACAACCTCATTTACTCGACGAATGTTTGAATTAGTGCTGGAGGAAATTGACACCGTTAATCTTGCAGGGCTGTCCATAAATCGGTAAGAGTACGTGGTTGTGGCGATTTCTTCGGAACAGCACGTTGCAATGCATCCCAGATATGCTCAATAATGTTATTGTCGGGAGAGTTTGGTGGCCAGCGGAAGTGTTTAAACTCAGAAGAATGCTCCTGGAGCCAGTCTGTAGCTATTCGTGCAGGAAATGCGTCGAAGTGCACAATGCATATGAATGGATGCAGGTGATTAGACAGGATGCTTACCTACGTGTCACCTGTCGTATCTAGACGTATCAGGGGTCCCATATCACTCCAACTCCACACCTTTACAGAGCCTCCACCAGCTCGAACGTTAACATGCAAGGACCTTGGATTCATGAGGTTGTCTCCATACCTTTACACGTCTATCCGATCGATAGAATTTGAAACAAGCTTCGTCCGACCAGGCAACATGATTCCAGTCATCAACAGTCCAATGTCGACGTTGACGGGCCTAGGCGAGGACTAAAGCCTTGTGTCGTGCAGTCATCAAGGGTACATATGGGGGTCTTCGGTTCCGATGATGTTTCGTTGAATGGTTCCCACGCTGACAATTGTTGATAGCCCAGTACTGAAATCTGCAGCAATTTGTGGAAGGACTCCTCTTCTGTCAAGATGAACGATTCTCTTCAGTTGTCATTGGTCCCGTTCTTGCAGGATCTTTCTCCAGCCTCAGCGATATCGGAGATCTGATGTTTTACCGGATTCCTGATATTCACGGTACATTCGGTAATGATTATACGGGAAAATCACCACTTCATCACTACCTCGGAGATTCTGTGTCCCATTGCTCGTGTGCTGACTGTAACACCACATTAAAACTCACTTAAATCTTGATAACCTGCCATTGTAGTAGCAGCAACCTATCTTACAACTGCGCCAGACACTTGTTTTATATAGCCGTTGCCGACCGCAGCGCTGTTTCCTGCCTGTTTTATATTTGTATTTTAGAGCAATGTAAGTAGTGACGGTTGTCCGACAACATGTATTTCACTTTCCAATATCAACAGACTTTACCATCAACCGTACACTTTGAGATATTTTATTTTATTCTGAAAGCAACCAGTTTCTGCAATTCATTTTGCCTTCTTCAGGCACCAAACACTTTTTTCAAATCGACGAACTTATCGTATAGAGACATAAAGCTACAATATTAGAGAAGGAAAGTTGCGTTTGCATAAGTGTGTGTGTGTGTGCGTGTGTGTATGTGTTTCTATTGCTGACAAAGTCCTTAATGGCCGAAAGCTATAATTGTGTGAATCATATTGTTGTGCCTATCGCGACTCAGCATCTCCGCTATATGGTGAGTAGCAACTTTCCTTCTCTAATATTGTTATATTCCATCCTGGATTATCCAGAGTCATAAAGTTCGATCATTTGGAAAAAGAAAATTGGATGGGTCCTGAAGTGCGTCCTAAAGATAACAAAATGAATTGCTGAAACTGGTCGCTTTCAGAATAAAATGAAATATCTTAATGTGTATGGCTGTTGGTAAAGTCTGCTGACATTGAAAAGTACATACGAGCCGATGCCCCTGCCCGTAATGGACCAACGAAGACATGTATTTTACGTCTAAGAAACACAGTGTCACGTACAGGAAAAAATAGAGCAAATATTCCTTCTAACATTTTGATACTTGTATATACGAGTAGTTGCTTTTTGCAGCGT
Source organism: Schistocerca nitens (assembly GCF_023898315.1). Classification (NCBI taxonomy): domain Eukaryota; kingdom Metazoa; phylum Arthropoda; class Insecta; order Orthoptera; family Acrididae; genus Schistocerca; species Schistocerca nitens. The sequence goes on from NC_064615.1 coordinate 447,355,208, forward strand.
ATAAGACATCTTTCTTTTTAAAGAATGAACAAATGATTTCTCTGTTTCAGCTCACGATCTAGTAGAATACACAAGTGTGAAATTACTTTAGTCTGCGACTTATTTCCATATACATCGTTCTTAGGTGACCCTGAATGTAGGTCGTAAGTTGATTAAAGGGGAAATAAAGCTCTATTCTCTTAGCGCAGGCCTACCTTACGGAGTACAACTACACAGTCAGGTCTGAGATGCTTACTTGGCAGCGTTTGCACCGCAAATGCCGTTTCCGACTATCGTATGATCATATTCTATAACATTTCTCAAAATTTTTTACGAAATGTTTCAACGTCAACTTTAATAAACGCTATATCATTGTACACTACTGGCCATTAAAATTTCTACACCACGAAGATCACGTGCTACAGACGCGAAATTTAACCGACAGGAAGAAGATGCTGTGATATGCAAATGATTAGTTTTTCAGAGCATTCACACATGGTTGGCGCCGATGGCGACACCTACAACGTGCTGACATGAGGAAAGTTTCCAACCGATTTCTCATACACAAACAGCAGTTGACCGGCGTGGCCTGGTCAAACTTTGTTGTGATGCCTCTTGTAAGAAGGAGTAATGCGTACCATCACGTTTCCGACTTTGATAAATATCGGATTGTAGCCTATCGCGATTGCTGTTTATCGTATCGCACCATTGCTGCTCGCGTTGGTCGACATCCAATGACTGTTAGCAGAATATGGAATCGCTGGGTTCAGGATGATAATACGGAAAGCCGTGCTGGATCCCAACGGCCTCGTATCACTAGCAGTCGAGATGACAGGCATCTTATCCGCATGGCTGTAACGGATCGTGCAGCCTTGTCTCCATCCCTGAGTCAACACATGAGGACGTCTGCAAGACAACAACCATTTGCACGAACAGTTCGACGACGTTTGCAGCAGCATGGACTGTCAGCTCAGAGATCATGGCTGCGGTTACCCTTGACGCTGCATCACGCACCGGAGTGCTGCGATGGTGTACTCAACGACGAACCTGGGTCCACCAATGTCAAAACGTCATTTTTTCGGATTAATCCAGGTTCTGTTTACAGCATCATGATGGTCGCATCCGTGTTTGGCGACATCGCGGTGAACGCACATTGGAAGCGTGTATTCGTCATCGCCATACTGGCGTATCACCCGGCCTGATGGTATGGGGTGCCACTGGTTACACTTCTCGGTCACCTCTTGTTCGCATTGACGGCATTTTGAATAGTGGACGTTACACTTCAGATGTGTTACGACCCGTGGCTCTACCCTTCATTCGATCGCAGCGAAACACTACATTTCAGCAGGATAATGCACGACCGCATGTTGCAGGTCCTGTTCTGGCCTTTCTGGATACAGAAAATGCTCGACTGCTGCCTGGCCAGCACATTCTCCAGATCTCTCACCAGCTGAAAACGTCTGGTCAATGGTGGCCGAGCAACTGGCTCGTCACAATACGCCAGTCACAACTCTTGATGGACTGTGGTATCGTGTTGAACCTGCATGGGCAGCTGTACCTGTACACGCCATCCAAGCTGTGTTTGACTCAATGACCAGGAGTATCAAGGCCGTTATTACGGCCAGATGTGGTTGTTCTGGGTACTGATTTCTCAGCTTCTATGCGCACAAATTGCGTGAAAATGGTATCACATGTCAGTTCTAGTATAATATATTTGTCCAATGAATACCTGTTTATCATCTGCATTTCTTCTTGGTGTAGCAATTTTAATGGCCAGTAGTGTAATTACTATATGTCTCAAGAGCTATCGAATGCAGTTATAAAAAGTATCTGCTTCCACTTTAAAAAAAGGACTTACTTCAGTACCTCCGTTTATACCATTGCCAAAAACATTTGTGTTGTTGTTGTTCTGGTCTTCAGTTCAAAGACTGGTTGGATGCAGCCTTCCATCTCCCAGTACCTACTGCAACCTACATCCTTCTGAATCTGCTTAGTGTATTCATCTCTTGATCTCCCTCTACGATTTTTACCCTCCATGCTGCCCTACCATACTAAATTGGTGATCCCTTGATGCCTCAGAATATGTCCTTCCAACCGATCCCTTCTTCTAGTCAAGTCGTGCCACAAATTTCTCTTCTTCCCAATTCTATTCAATACCTCCTCATTAGTTATGTGATCTACCCATCTAATTTTCTGTAGTACCACATTTCGGAAGCTTCTATCCTCTTTTTGTCTAAACTATTTATCGTCCACGTTTCACTTCCATACGTCGCTACACTCCGTACACATACTTTCAGAAACGACTTTCCGACAATTAAATCTATACTCGAGGTTAACAACTTTCTCTTCTTTAGATACACTTTCCTTGCCATTGCCGATCTACATTTTATAACTCTCTACTTCGACCATCATCAGTTATTTTGCTCCCCAAATAGCAAAACTCCTTTACTACTTTAAGTGTCTCATTTCCTAATCTAATTGCCTCCGTATCACCCGATTTAATTCGACTACATTCCATGATCCTCGTTTTCATTTTGTTCATGTTTGTCTTATATACTTCTTTCAAGACACTGTCCATTCCGTTCAATTGCTCTTCCAGGTCCTTTGCTGTCTCTGACAGAATTACTATGTCATCGGCGAACCTCAAAATTTCTATTTCTTCTCAATGGATTTTAATTCCTACTCCGAATTTTTCTTTTGTTGCCTTTACTGCTTGCTCAATATACAGATTGAATAACATCGGGGATAGACTACAACCTTGTCTCACTCCCTTCCCAACCACTGCTTCCATTTGATGTCCCTCGACTCCTATTACTGCCATCTGGTTCCTGTATAAATTGTAAATAGTCTTTCACTCACGGTATTTGACCCATGCCACCTTCAGAATTTGAAAGAGAGTATTCCAGTCAACATGTCAAAAATTGCTCTAAGTCTACGAATGCTAGAAAAGTTGGTTTGCCTTTCCTTAATCTATCTTCTAAGATAAGCCGTAGTGTCAGTATTGCCTCACGTGTTCCAGCATTTCTACGTAAACCAATATGATCTTCCCCAAGGTCAGTATCTACCAGTTTTCCCATTCGTCTGTAAAGAATTCGTGTTAGTATTTTGCAGCCGTGACTTATTAAACTGATAGTGCGGGTATTTTAACAACTGTCAAGACCTTCTTTCTTTGGGATTAGAAATATTATATTCTTCTTGAAGTCAGAGGGTATTTCACCTGTCTCACACATCTTGTTCACCAGATCGTAGAGTTTTGTCGGGGCTGGCTCTCCCAAGAATATCAGTATTTCTAATGGAATGTTGTCTACTCCCGGGACCTTATTTTGACTTAGGTCTTTCAGCGCTCTGCCAAACTCTTCACGCAGTATCGTGTCTCCCATTTCATCTTCATCTACATCCTCTTCCATTTCCATAATATTGTCCGCAAGTACATAGCCCTTGTATAGACCCTCTATATACACCTTTCGACTTTCTGCTATCCTTTCTCTGCTTAGAACTGGGTTTCCATCTGGGCTCTTGATATTCATACAAGTGGTTCTCTTTTCTGCAAAGAATTCTTTATTTTTCCTCTAGGCAGTATCAATCTTACCCGTTGTGATATATGCCTCTACATCCTTGCATTCGTCCTCTAGCCACCGCTGCATAGTCATTTTGCACTTCTTATCGATCTCATTTTTGAGACGTTTGTATTCCTTTCTGCCTGCTTCATTTACTGCATTTTATATTTTCTCCTTTCATCAATTAAATTCAATACATCTTCTGTTTCCCAAGGATTTTTACTAGTCCTCGTCTTTTTACCTACATGATCCTCTGCTGCCTTCACTATTTCATCTCTCAAAGCTACCGCTTCTTTTTCTACTGTATTCCTTTCCCCCAGTCTTGTCAATCGTTCCATAAAGCTCTCCCTGATACCCTCTACAGCCTCTGGTTCTGTCAGTTTATCAAGGTCCCATCTCCTTACATTCCAATCTTTTTGCAATATCTCTAGTTAAAACTACAGTTCATAACCAATAGATTGTGGTCAGAGTCCACATCTGCCCCTGGAAATGTCTTACAATATAAAACCAGATTCCTAAATTTCTCTCTTACCATTATATAATCTACCTGAAATTTTCCAATATCTCCAGGCCTCTTCCATGTATACAACCTTCTTTCATTATTTTTTAACCAAGTGTTAGCTATGATTAAGTTATGCTCAGTGCAACATTCTACCAGGCGGCTTCCTCTTTCATTCCTCACCCCTATTCCATATTCAACCACCACGTTTCCTTCTCTTCCTTTTCCTACTATCGATTTCCAGTCACCGATCACTATTAAATTTTCGTCTCCCTTCACTATCTGAATAATTTCTTTTATCTCATCCTACATTTTATCAACCTCTTCATCATCTGCAGAGCTAGTTGGCATATAAACTTGTACTACTGTTGTAGGCGTGGGCTTCGTGTCTATCTTGGCCACAATAATGCGTTCACTATGCTGTTTGTAGTAGCTTACCCGCACCAGTACCAGTACTCCTATTTTTTTATTCATTTTAAACCTACTCCTGCATTACCCCTATTTGATTTTGTATTTATAACCCTGTATTCACCTGACCAAAAGTCTTGTTCCTCCTCCCACCGAACTTCACTAATTTCCACAATATATAACTTTAACCTATCCTTTTCCCTTTTTAAATTTTCTAACCTACCTGCCCGATTAAGGGATCTGACATTCCACGCTTCGATCCGTAGAACGCCAGTTTTCTTTCTCTTGATAACGACGTCCTCCTGAGTAGTCCCCGCCCGGAAATCCGAAAGGGGGACTGATTTACCTCCGGAATATTTTACCCAAGAGGACGCCATCATCATTTAACCCTACAGTGAAGCTGCATGCCATCGGGAAAAATTACGGTCGTAATTTCCCCTTGCTTTCAGCCGTTCGCAGTACCAGCACAGCAAGGCCGTTTTGAATAGTGTTACAAGGCCAGATCAGTCAATCATCCAGACTTTTGCCCCTGCAACTACTGAAAAGGCTGCTGCCCCTCTTCAGGAACCACACGTTTGTCTGACCTGTCAACAGATACCCCTCCGTTGTGGTTGCACCTACGGTACGGCTATCTGTATCGTTAGGCACGCAAGCCTCCCCACCAACGACAAGGTCCATGTTTCGTGTGGGACGTTAGAAAGATTAGCCAAACAAAAATACGTCCCCCTCGACGCTCTAATATTTGACGAATACCGCCTCTCGATGTGTGTAGCCATTCACGAAATAAAACGGGTGCTACGTCTTACGTGATTCACCCTGTATATCAACGACACAGTAGTGGGTAAGCCTGTAAGGCCGTTCCTAGGAGGGGGAGGGAGGGAGGAAGGCGTAGGGAAGCTCGCGGTATCATGGTTTGGCGAACACACCAACTAAAACTTGAATTCAGAAAACAAAAATAAAATAATGAAAAATAAAAATATGCATGCGTACATTAAGTTCCCCTGCACACAATCAGGTCACCGACCTTTACATGTGAGTATGTCGCACCGTTCCAGAATGTTCGTACACGTGTCAAGAACGTAGGCGATTAGGTTGTCCCCAACTACGTTGTAACAGCGGGATTGTTGATCACAATACGCAAACAGTTGTTAAAACTACGACGATATGTTGGGGAACGTTCGAGTGTACTGTGAGCTTCCAGTACAAGACACCAAAACCCAAGTGTCGAGTGTCTGTCATCACGGAGAATGTAGGCGTACGCCTGACCTCGGAACCACGTGGTGTCGTGGTCTTCAGTTGGGAGAAGATGAAAAACGTGTGGGAGAAGTAGAGGATTGGGGAGGACCGGTGCTAGCGAGATGAGGAGGTAGCCGGCCAGTATACATTGTGTTAGAAACCAGACGTTGGGTTTTGTAGTGCGTGGATGTTGGTGTCCTTGCATAGACATGGTGTAGTCATTGGTTGCTGGGAAACTTGCCATAGATAAAGTGGTCCCAGAACGCCCTGATGTTAGACGAAAGGAAAGGTGCATGGACAGTCTTCCACATAATCGACAATTGGACGTCCGCACATTGTGCCGCCAATGGATTAATGGATTGCAGGATCTGTGCATTATCAAGGTCTTATAAAATTTCTTCGCCCGCGGTAGGCTTGTTTTTGGAAGAGCATTTTGTATATAAGTTCGATGAAATAGAATGAAATGTGAGACATCACAGGAGGAACCCACGCCAATTTCATTGATGCGGCTGGTGAGTCTGGCATGAGGATTACACAGATGCGTTGCGTGATAGTGAAGGTTCCTATCGACATCTCAACATGGTGTGACCCTGGCCTGAAGATAGACAAGACCGATGTCACTTCTGTAGGTTTGGAAGATGTGGGGCTCATATCGGATTTTGAAGATGATGCCAGTCAAAACAAATTACTCGAGGGCCTGTTGAAGTTCAAAAAAAAAAAAAAAAAAAAAAAAATGTTCAAATGTGTGTGAAATCTTTTGGGACTTAACTGCTAAGGTCGTCAGTCCCTAAGCGTACACACTACTTAACCTAAATTATCCTAAGGACAAAAGACACACACAGCCATGCACGAGGGAGAACGCGAACCTCCGCCGGGACCAGCCGCACAGTCCGTGACTGCATCGCCTCAGACCGCTAAGCTTACCCCGCGCGGCGAAGTTGAAGTCCTAGGATCTATGATAAAGGGAGTAATTGGGCGGCATGAGTCAATTTAGGCGTGACATATACAATATGTGATCAAAAGTATCCGGACACTAGGCTGAAAATGACTTACAAGTTCGTGTTACCCTTCATCGCTAATGCTGGAATTCAACATGGTGCTAACCCAAATGGCTCTGAGCACTTTGGGACTTAACATCTTAGGTCATCAGTCCCCTAGAACTTGAACTACTTAAACCTAACTAACCTAAGGACATCACACACATCCATGCCCGAGGCAGGATTCGAACCTGCGACCGTAGCAGTCCCGCGGTTCCGGACTGCAGCGCCTAGAACCGCAAGACCAACGCGGCCGTGCTAACCCACCCCTAGCCTTGACGACAGCTTCCACTCTCGCAAACATACTTTCAATCAGGTGCTGGAAGTTTTCTTGGGAATGGCAGCCCATTCTTCGCCGAATGTAGCACGGAGAAGAGGTATCGATGTCGGTCGGTGAAGCTCGACACGAAGTCGGCGTTCCAAAACACCCCAAATGTGTTCTATAAGATTCTGGTCAGGACTCTGTGCAGGCCAGTCCGGTACAGGAATATTATTGTCACGTGACCACTCCGCTAAAGGCTGTGCATTATGAACAGGTGCTCGATCGTGTTGAAACATGCAGTCACCATCCCCGAATTGCTCTTCAACAGTGGAAAGGAAGAAGGTGCTTAAGACATCAATGTAGGCCTGTTCTGTGCCAGTGCCACTCAACACAACAAGGGGTGCAAGCCCCCTCCATGAAAAACAGGACCACACCGTAACACCATCGCGTCCGAATTTTACTGTTGGCACTACACATGCTGGCAGATGCCGTTCACTGGGCATTCGCCATACCCACACCCTGCCATCGGTTCGCCACGTTGTGTACCGTGATTCATCACTTCACACAAAGTTTCTCCACTGTTCAATAGTCCAATGTTTACGCTTCTAACACCAATTCCTGTGTGATGGTGTGCACAGATGTCTGCCTATTACACATTACGACCCTCTTCAACTGTCGGCGGTCTCTGTCAGTCAACAGACCAGGCCGGCCTGTAGGTTTTTGTGCTGTACGTGTCCCTTCACGTTTCCACTTCACTATCGCATCGGTAACAGTGCACCCAGGAATGTTTAGGACTGCGGAAATCTCGCCTACAGACTTATGACACAAGTGACATCCAATCACCTGACCACGTTCGAAGTCCTTCAGTTCCGCGGAACGCCCCATTCTACTCTCTCACAATGTCTAATAACTACTGAGGTCGCTGATATGGAGTACCTGGCAGTAGGTGACAGCACAATGCACCTAATATGAAAAACGTATGTGTTGTGGTGTGTCCGGATACTTTTTATCACATAGTGTATGTTGAAGTATGTCACTCTCCGTAGTGGGTTCAGGTTGCGCAGGAGGTTGCGGCTAATGTGGTAATGGATAGACTACATCAGTCGACATGTTTCTGCTGCGGCGGGCTGGGTGGATCTGGTAAAGTCGATATCCAGATAACGGAATATTGTCGCTGTGGCCAACGTTGGTGGTCACTCATCTTGGAATCCATGTCCAGTGTTCATGATAATCGCTTTGTTGACACTGAGGTAACTACCCGACGATTGTACATAATGTTGGATCCGTGCTATGGCAGCGTTTATTTCTGTGGGCGGGTGTGCAAGAAGTAGAAGGTCGTGCGCTTAGATCGGGCGGTGGAACGTGTGGCTGTCCAATGGAAGTCCTCTAAGACAGGGTAGAAGGCCTTTGATGAGAGGCTCGAGGGCGATAACGTAAAAATAATGGATAGAGGACGTCCCCGCCTGACCGAACACCGAACAGGGATCGGTCGAGCCAGCCGTCCATTCACGTACCATGGATGGCGTTGCAAACTAAGAGGCGAATTGCGTTTATGAATACCGTGGAAACAGCATGCATTCTGCCACCGAGAGGAGCAAATAGTGGTGGACCCAGTCGCAGGCGCTGCCGAAATCCATCAACACCAGTGCCGCACGGAGGAGGCAGGAAGCGGAAAGCCCAATAAGGTCCCGAAATCCACCTGTGATGGTCTGAAGGGTGGCCCCACAGCTTCGAAGTTTTGTTGTGCAGAATGTACTGCATGCAACAATGCACGCATGCGCGCCGTTAAGAGACTAGCGTAGATTTTAAAATACGCATTGAGTAACGTGAAGGGGCGAAAGTGGGTGATGTGAGTCCCTCCTGAAGGGTTCCGGCACTGGTATGAGAATGCCGTTGACAAAGTCTGGTGGTGCGGGGAAGGAAGGATTGCATAACTCCTGGAACATCAATAAGCTGAAGGTCCGATAATATTCAACCGGAAGGCCGTCGGAGCCTGGGGATTTGTTTCGCGCCTTTGACCACCGTGTCCGCTATCTTGTCCGCTGCGATCGCTATCACAAAAGGTACCGCGTCCGCGTTGTAAATGAGTTGCAGAACATCGTCACAAACCGCCACCGCTGCCGGTCCTTCATCCTAAGAACGGTGATAATGATGAACGAACGATTAGGCGAATGCTGCTTGAGTATAGATACAGTTTCCAATCTGATCAATTGAGTTACCAAAAGAGAGTCAGGACTAGTCTTCGCAGTTTTACTTCCGCCAATACATCCTCTACTACGTCTGGAAGACTTTTCTGTTTGGAAAAGAAGTTTCTTAAAAGAAGTAGGAAGGGAGAAGGGGAGAGGGTGGTGCTGGAGGGAGGAGGAGGAGGGAGGCAGAAGAGAAGGAGGGAGAGGGTGAGACAGAGAGAACTCCAATATGTACATAATGTCCAGTATTGTAGACCATACTACTCTTAAATTAGTAAGCAAGTCCCCCAATAAGTAAGATCCACGAACTCAATAAATAAATATAAAAAATTATAATGTGGCTGGACGCAAACTAGCAACTTAACACTGCGTAAGACCACACCTATTACCACGGTGAACTTGCGAAACTGCTGCTTTTGTGATGTAACTCAGAACTCATGAAGACTATAAACTCCATATGTCGTTATGTGACGTTTAATTATAACAAATTGTACCAAGAACGAAATGCTTCTTTCAATCTTTAATATACTCTTGCCTGGTACGGCATACTTTCATAATAAATCTTACAATACTAAAACTGTAAATTACAGGATCCTCTCACAACCACTCCCCTTCAAACGGTAACAAAAGTTGCTAGTATTTCCTGTGGTCTTCGATAGCTGCGTCAGACGTCAAAATAACGACACGTGTGCATGACGTCTTGTAAGCTGTAGGTTACTTGGTAGCAGAAAGCCTCGTTTGTCCCATAGACAATCTCCTCAGACACTGCAACACAAAGTTCTCTCTATTACAATGCTCCCATTACGGGATTAAGAACATAACATGTCGTGCTTTCACTTTGGTTACTTTTATTTATGTTGGGTAAGAGGACTTCTAACAGCAGAAACGTTATTGTGGATGTTTTCAGAAATCCTGCCTAGCGGAAACCATTTCGGTGAATTTAGTCGCAGAAGCTTTAAGTGTCTTTTGGACTACGTAACTGCGAAGACTATCAAATGTGGAATTAATACTTATCATAGTAAGACCAGACTGTATGAAACATAGTGCCACCATGTAACTTACTTCACTCAAATCCCTGGGTTCAAAATTAAATCACCCGAAAACTAAGATCCATTGACGTGTGAAACCTGCAAGAAAGTTATACAGAAGTTATATGGAAGTTTCCAAGTACCTCGAAAAGCAGCTAACAGAGGACACACTAATCGCATTACGTGGTGGCTACAAGTAATGCGCCGCAGCTCAAAGATCAATTCCACAACTGAAACGCGAAATAACATTATCTTACCGAAGGTGGAGGTTGAAATAACGTATTCCAATGGAGTGACACACATTAGATTCAGTCCCACGGCGACAAGGCGCAGTATTCAAACACGATTTAATGTTCCAGAAGGTCCCGACGCGGAAACCATTTGCAGGCTCGTCGCCAGATTTCAGCGGATAGCCAGCCTGGGTGATGATCTAGCGCAGAATGTTGGCCCCAGGCCAACTGTAGTTACTCCTGAAAATATCGCCACGATTTCTGGATTTATTCAACAAAATTTAAGAAAATACTCCGAAGAATTGCAACAGAAATTGGTCTGAAGTATTCCAGAGCGCAGTAAATACTGAAACAGAGCATATTCATGTTTCCATTCAAAATCCAAAGCCGCCAGGCCCTATCTGTATGGGATGTGTTACGGGAGGTCAACATTGTGAACCAGATTCTCGCAGTGGCTGATAATGAACGATCTGATGTCGGCTGTATCTTGTTCAGGATGAAGAACACTTTCACTTGAATAGAGTCGTGAATAAACAAAACCTCCATAAACAAAATCTCCATCATTTTTGTGAAGCGAAATCACTGTACTCTCCTGAAGTTACTATTTGGGCTGCAGTAGCCAGGAGAGGCATTATCGGCCGGTCTTCATTTTTTTTTCTTTCTTTCTAGTGAGGGGCGGTCGCCAGAGAATGTTCGTAGTTATTAAATGCGGATTATGCGGCTTCTTGCACAGTAAACGCTTTCGTAACAACTTTTTTAAAAAAAGCGACAATTAAAAATTTATCATTTCTTTTTAATCGCTTTTTTTAAAATCCAATTGGTTTAAATTTAATACTTTAACAAATTAAATTTATTCAGTTGAATTTTAATGTTTGACAAAAAGTTAATGTAATCAACAGTTTTCAGTTAACATTCTGTGTTGTTAATTTTATGTCAAATACTTTTCACGATACATAATTTTATACACAAGTGAATTGTTAGAAATTTTATCATTAAATGTAGCACATAATTTCATCATTGTTTTTTCTGTAGTTGAAACATTCATTCTTCAAGTCATATTGATAACATAGATAGGATAATTTTCAATGAAGCTGAGTTATTTAAATGTGTTATTCTTTTGAAGTCTCGAAAAGTAATTTAAGCTTTTAAAAAGTTATTTAATGGACCAAGATTCCACAATTCTTGAGAAAAACTTCACTTCTTCCTTTCTTTATATAGAACTTTTGCAGTTTACCATCATCGAATAAAGAAGAATCAATCAACCGATAATTTTTTCGGTTTGTTTGGAAAATAACGAAAACACAGGAGAATATATCAAATTCTACAGAATTAAAATAATTACTGACATCTAGTAAAAATTTCTTTTTCCACTTAATCCTGCAATTTCTACGTTTTGTGGTTCAAAGAAAGATATGAGAATTTCCGTATGTCTTAGTCTTTATTGTTCGAATTCAGGTGAATATTCTGGTTCAAATTTAACCAAAAGAATACGAATTTCCATCGATTTTATAATAATTTTAACTTCTTTTATTTCAACATCTACATCTACATACATCCATACTCCGCAATCCACCATACGGTGCGTGGCGGAGGGTACCTCGTACCACAATTAGCATCTTCTCTCTCTGTTCCACTCCCAAACAGAACGAGGGAAAAATGACTGCCTATATGCCTCTGTACAAGCCCTAATCTCTCTTATCTTTGTGGTCTTTCTGCGAAATCTAAGTTGGTGGCAGTAAGATTGTACTGCAGTCAGCCTCAAATGCTGATTCTCTAAATTTCCTCAGTAGCGATTCACGAAAAGAACGCTTCCTTTCCTCTAGAGACTCCCACCTGAGTTCCTGAAGCATTTCCTTAACACTCGCGTGATGATGAAACCTACCAGTAACAAATCTAGCAGCCCGCCTCTGAATTTCTTCTATGTCCTCTCTCAATCCGACCTGATAGGGATCCCAAACGCTCGAGCCGTACTCAAGAATAGGTCGTATTAGTGTCTTATAAGCGGTCTCCTTTACAGATGAACCACATCTTCCCAAAATTCTATGAACCGAAGACGACTATCCGCCTTCCCCACAACTGCCATTACATGCTTGTCTCACTTCATATCACTCTGCAATGTTACGCACAAGTATTTAATCGACGTGACTGTGTCAAGCGCTACACTACTAATGGAGTATTCAAACATTACAGGATTCTTTTTGTTGTGGTTGGCAGGAGAGCCAACACCGTTTTACTAAAGGATGCCGAAATGCACGCGTTTTAGCTCACACAGGCTGGCGTGAGGTCTGGAACATGACAAGGAAATTAGAATTTAGAAAAACGGACGTAGCTGGTGGAATACTTAACTTTAATCCATTAATGATGAACGTCGCTCTTGACGGTACATGATTCACAATATCAATAGTAACTGAATATGGCGCCTTGCTAGGTCGTAGCAAATGACGTAGCTGAAGGCTATGCTGAACTATCGTCTCGGCAAATGAGAGCGTATTTTGTCAGTGAACCATCGCTAGCACAGTCGGTTGTACAACTGGGGCGAGTGCTAGGAAATCTCTTTAGACCTGCCGTGTGGCGGCGCTCGGTCTGCAATCACTGATAGTGGCGACACGCGGGTCCGACGTATACTAACGGACCGCGGCCCATTTAAAGGCTACCACCTAGCAAGTGTGGTGTCTGGCGGTGACAACACACTTTTTCCTATTCATCTGCATTAATTTACATTTACCTATATTTAGAGTTAGCTGCTATTCTTTACACCAATCACAAATCCTGTCCAAGTCATCTTGTAGCCTCCTACAGTCACTCAACGACGACACCTTCCCGTGCACCACAGCATCATCAGCATACAGCCGCACATTGCTATCCACCCTATCCAAAAGATCATTTATGTAGATAGAAAACAACAGCGGACCTACCACACTTCCCTGGGGCACTCCAGACGATACCCTCACTTCCGGTGAACACTCACCATCGAGGACAACCTACTGGGTTCTCTTACTTAAGAAGCCTTCGAGCCACTCACATACTTGGGAACCAATCCCATATGCTCGTACCTTAGTTAGGAGTGTGCAGTGGGGCAGCGAGTCAAGCGCTTTCCGGAAGTCAAGGAATATGGTATTCGTCTGATACCCTTCATCCATGGTTCGCAAGATATCATGTGAAAAAAGGGCGAGTTGCGTTTCGCAAGAGCGATGTTTTCTAAAGCCGTGCTGATGCATGGATAGCAACTTCTCTGTCTCAAGGAAATTCATTATATTCGAACTGAGAATATGTTCGAGAATCCTGCAACAAACCAGTGTTAAGGATATTGGTCTGTAATTTTGAGGATCCGTCCTTCTACCCTTCTTATACACAGGCGTCACCTGCGCTTTATTCAAGTCGCTCGGGACTTTACGTTGGGCAAGAGAGTCTCGATAAATGCAAGCTAAGTAAGGAGCAAATGCAATAGAGTATTCTCTGTAAAACCGAATTGGAATCCCATCAGGACCTGGCGATTTATTTATTTTCAACCCATTCAGCTGCTTCACAACCCCAGGGATGTCTATCACTATGTCCTCCACGTGGGAATCTGCACGAGATTCAAACGGCGGTATGTTTGTACGATCCTCGTGCGTGAAAGATTTCTCGAATGCTAAATTTAAAATTTCAGCTTTCGTTTTGCTGTCTTCCGTTGCCTGGCCAGACTGATCAGTGAGTGACTGGATGGAAGCCTTCGACCCGCTTACGGATTTTACGTAATACTAGAATTTCCTTGGGTTTTCAGCAAGATCTTTTGCTAAGGTATGACGGTGGTAGTGGTTGAATGCTTGGCGCTTCGCTCATTTTACAGCAGCACGAATCTCTACAAACTTTTGCCTCTCCTCAATCTCCCGATCTTCCTTGTACCGCGAGTGCAACTGCCTTTGCTTCCTGAGCATTCTCCGAATTGCGCTGTTAAACCACGGAGGGTCTTTTCCGTCCGTAACCCACTTTTTCGGCACATACTTGTCCAATGCGTGATTTACAATGTGTTTAAAATTTGCCCATAATTCTTCCACGTCCATCGTACCGGAAGTAAATGAAGTCGATTCATTTACTAAGTGGAATGCTAACAACTGGTTATCTGCTCTTTCTCGGGACTTCTTGATGGACTTTTTAACTTTCGTAACCATGGTCGTAATGACATCATGATCACTAATCCCTGTCTCAACACTGACATCGTCGATGAGGTCTGGTCTGTTCGTGGCTACCAGATCTAAAATATTTCCATTACACGTTGGCTGTCGATTTAGCTGCTCAAGACAGTTTTCGGATAATGTGTTCAAAAGTAATTCATACGAAAGCTTGTCTGTACCACCTGTAATGACTCCATAGACATCCCAGTCTATACTAGGTAGGTTTGAAGTCGTCTCCGACTAATATAGCATGAACCGGGTACTTCTGCGATTGAGAATGTAGACTTCCTTTGAATGATTCTAGAACTGTCACGGTGGAACCTGGTGGCCGGTAATAACACCCCACAATTAACTTTATTTCCCCTAGCCCTGTTAAACGTGTCCAGGTAACTTCACAATCACACTCTACTTCGACCTCAGTATACATAATATTTTTGTCAACTTCAATGAAGATACCACCTCCTACGGTGTCTAATCTGTCTTTCCGATACACGTTCCAACCCTCACTAAATGTTTCAGAACTTCCTATTCAGGGTTCAGCCAGGTCTTATCCCGAGAATAATTTGCGCGCCACACGCTTCCTGGAGAGCAGTAAATTCAGGAACTTTCTTCCGAACACTCTGAAAATTTACTGCTAATATCTTGATAGCTCAAGTCCCTTTATACTGAGAGCGTCCTGATTTACCTGCCTGCGCGTCGACTGGTTCATCAGGACACCTCGCACTACTGCCTAGCCTAAAAAACCCCTATGTGCACGCCACAAGTACTCTGCTACCCGAGTAGCCGCATCCTTTGTGTAGTGCACCCCTGACCTATCTAGGGGCGCCCTACAATTCCCCACCCAATTGTGCAAGTCTAGAAATCTGCAGCCAAATGGCAAATGATTCAAATGGCTCTGAGCACTGTGTAACTTAACATTTGAGGTCATCAGTCTCCTAGAACTTAGATCTACTCAAACCTAGCTAAACTAAAGACATCACACACATATATTCCCAAGGCAGGATCGGAACCTGTGAGTGTAGCACTTGCGCGCTTCTGGACTGAAGCGCCTAGAGCCACCGCAACCGGCTTTTTATTTCAACAACAGAATAATTTTTGTCGGGCTTTCTAAGAACAGAATTTCGAAATCTTGAACTCTAAGTGAAAATTACTTAACTCCTTCAACAATTATTTCTTTAAACTCTTAAAAAATTCTCCATATAATTGTCACAGGTAAAGTACTTGTTTTTTTTTCCTTTTTATTTTGCCTTTATTAGGAATATATTGTTAATTCATTGGCAAGAAACGGAATTAAACGAATGACAACAGGTGAAGAAATAAATGGATCTTCTATTCTAGACAGAAAATTGTTTTTATAATGATAACTATGAATAACGTCACTAGATAATTGTTTATTAATCTTTATTGGATTTTTCGTCATATGTTGAATAACTTGAACCATCATTTCCAGTAATATTGAAATTCATATAAAGTTGTGTATGCTTAGAATGGATCTGTCTGTAACCAGTATTAATATTAATTTCCATTTCCTTGTTAGGAATATTTAAATTATTTTTAGTTTTCTCATTAACAGAAAAAGAATAATATTGGTAGACATCTCATTCATTTACAAATGGTCAAAATCATTAAGCTACTTTTAAAATGTCTGTAACAGTTGAATCATTAGTGTCTATTAAATTATCATTTTCATCAGTTACAGCAATTTTTAAATGCTGTATAGTATCAAAAATCGAAACATCTGTAGGATAATTTGGTTCAAAATGTATTGGTCCCCCAAGAACAACAATTGATTTAAATTTAGCAATAATATCTGTTTCTCAATTAAAATACTCAGTATTTTTAACAAACAATCCATCAGTTCAAATAATAATTACATTTATTAATATGAATGGAACAACTTTAGGAACATAGTTAGCTACTGTTTTTTATTTGAATTTAATACTTTGGTTACTAAATCCCAGCAGACTCCCATTACAATTTTTTATCCCTATCTTATTTAACATCACTCTAAGTTATAACTCTATTTCAAATTTCAGGTGTTTCAAACTGTATATTAGGTTTCTTTGGATGAATAAATTTTTCCAAGTTTTTCAGTTTGTATTGACCAAAAGGAGTTTCTACTGTTTCTCCATTGGTATATACTTTATTACTTTTTGTCATCATATCTGGAGTAAAAAAGTTGTATGAAATCAACTACTGCAACATTTTTATAAGTATCTTTCATAGGAACTGTTAATCTCTTTTTGGAAACACATGAATTTTTGCTTAATTGAGATGATCTGCTCATTTATTATGAATAAAAATTATAGAAATAAGTTACAGATTGGGAAACAAAAATAAGAATTCCAGAGAAGAAACCGAAAAATAAACATGGTAAACTTTAGCTGAATTCTATTCAATGTTCAACAATTAGTCCAAGTACATGTGAGAAAATAATTTATTTTAGCTTCTGGTTGGCTAAATTGGAATGAAATTATTCATTTGAATGCTTATCCTAAAAGTCTTGGTCAACCAACATATTAAAAAAATTCTACCAAAATATAAAAATTATCAAAAGTCCGAAAAAGTTGAAGATAAAGTTTATGAAATAATTGCTAGTTTTATAGAAAGTAATGATGTAGTTATTCCATTAAATGAATGTGAAGATGATTCAGTTATTTTATGTGATGATTTCATCTTGAACCTCAAGATATAGTTAGAGAATACAGAGCCCACCAGAAAAAATGTATAAACAATTTAAGGAACAAAAAGTATTACTTATGTATTTATTTTACATTCAATAATTGATCACACTTGTTTTACAACCTTCAGTTTAGCAGATGGTTACTTTAAATGTTCAAAATGTCCGCCATTGGCGGGTATACACATAACAGAACGACGAGCATTCGCCACAACTACGTCTGTCAATGTTATGGTGGGGATAGGTGCACATGTTGCTGTAATCTCCTGGCGAAGTTTTTCCAGCTTGCATGGACATTATCTTTCACATTTCCCCACAAGTAAAAGTGCATAGGTGTTAGATCTGTTGACTGAGAAGGGAACTCAATGGGCCTTCTTCGTTCAGACCAGTGCCCCAGAAAACTGTCATCAAGGAAAGCTCATGTGACTGGGTGATAGTGCAGTGGCGCCCCATCCTGTTGGTAGAGGACCTTTTCATCAGCTGCAAGCACACCTGTCAGAATTGATGTGCATAACATTTCCAGGTGCACTTCTCCAGTGACAGTAGCATCAAAGAAATAGGATCTTACGAAGCCCCTAGAGGATAGTCCACATCACACATGAACCCTTGGTAGACTGCCTGCTTTATCTACATAAACATGCGGATTTTCCAGTACCAATAAAAATTGTTATGCCAATTCATGGTTCCATTAAGTTTAAATTTTGCCTCGACACTCCACACTACCTTCATCACATATTGTTCATCATCAGTTACCATTTGCTGATACCATTTGCAAAATTACAGTTTGTGATTAGTATCATCATTATTACTTCTGTGCAGTAATCATGGAATGTAATCTTTCCACTTTGCAACTATCAGAATTCTTTGTACACATTTACTGCTAACCCCCACTTCACATTCACATTGCATACCACTTTTGTGGAGAATTAACGAATGTTTCCAACACAAGAGCCAAAGAAGCACGACTTGCAGTTGTACACTGTCTTCCTGATCTATCTTTGTCAATATCACAAATCGTTCCATGAAATTCAAACTTGTCAATGATGTATTTAATTGTTAGATATGTTGGCGGTTCTGTTCCAACTCCTGCCTCCCCTGGCCTTGCACTTCAACAACATTATAAAACTTGAAAAAACACTTCACAATACATTTTTGTTGCTCGAATGTCAAGCGTGCTCCAGCCATCTTGTTTCCTCAATACTCAGATGAAATATACTAATATCTGTTGAGCCAAATACCATACTACAACACACTCATAACTCAAATCGAACTACAGTACTGATATCTCGATAGAGCCTGACAGTAAGTGTATACATTTTTCTGGCGGACTCTGAATTTTGCCCATGGAACACATGAAGGAATAGATTGTTCTTATTGAGCTAAAACTTATTAAAAAATACAGAAACTATTAGTCAAAGATAATATCAATTTTTAAAATATTTTTTGACTGAACGATACAAATTTAGATCATATTTATGATGAGTTCGTTGGATGTGTCTTAAAAGTTGATGATTTTAAAGAAATTTGTAGTAAATGTTGGAATAATGATGGATTCGGTTTTATTACTATAGATATTACGATAAAAATTAATAAAATTAAGTATAGAGGTAAGACTAAGAAAGCATAAACTCTATATGTGAATGACTTCTTTTCAAATGTTGGAAATCTGTGTTGGCAAACTAATAGCTTCTTTTTCAAAGATTTCATCTATTTCTAGACCATTGTTTTTATGCTTACTAACTCTTTCTGCATCACTATCGATTGGATATAAAGTTGATGTTATTGCATACAGAAAACATTTTTCATCATCATTCTTAACATTAATTACAGCTTTTCATTTTGTTGTAGATCAATATAAGAAGAACAAAAAATTGTATTGTGGCTTTAAACATACAATTCTAAATTATTTATAGAATTATATCCCAACCAAATTCTTTTCTTGTTCTTTCACTTGTATTATTAGCTTATTTGTTGATCATTGGTAATAAGCTTCTAAACCAATTGTTCTTAGCAAAGTTACATTATTTGTTTTAAAATTAAATTTTTGTGTTTAATCTTGTTTCTTAAATGTAGAACAAGATATGATTAACTTTAATCGATCTCCTTCATATAAAAATATTCTTTAATTTACTTCCTCTCTAATGTGAGTAAAAATTACTTTTGTTCTTCAATATTATCAGTACTATTTCATAAGTTATTATCCTAAACTGAAAAGCTGTAGTTTTTCTATTAATTTATTAAGTTTTTTTAAAAAAATACGTTGTCATCTATAAAACTATAATCTGATAATTTTTTCTGATAGTTTTTTGTTTAAGTTTCTGATATTTTTCGTTTGCAAATAATTATTAGTAATTTGACTATCAAATTTTAATCAGTAAGATTGATGAATGGTTATTTATTAATACTGGCCTCATGAAGTTCTATTAATTCTCATTTCTGAGATTAGAATAAGTCTTTAAATTTATCATGTTAAAAATTGCCTCAACATCTTTTAAAATTCTATTTTTCAATTCATTAACAATATTATCAATAGTACCTTCAGATTTTTCAAAAAGAATTAACTCTTTTTGACTCAGTTTCAAATATCTTCTTATTATCTCATCTTACAAATTTCATGAAGTTGTTTTAAAGATTATTGACCAATCCATTACTATAATTATTATGAATATTGATCTTAGGATTTTCAGTAAGTTAGATTAATCCTTGTTGTATTAAGTTTAGAATATATTTAGAATTCTTTATTTTGTAAATGTTTGGAAATTTCTTTATAGTTCTGTGCCTCAGTTCACTCTTTTTATATTTTTCAATTAATGCAGTTAGATATTTCTACTCAGATTCAAATAGCCTTTTCCTTTACAATAATACTGTAAATTGGAGTAATTCAGTAAGCCTTTTTCATCAAAAAACTTCTGATTTCTACCACCATCAGTGTATGTAATAACTACATTATATATATATATATATATATATATATATATATATATATATATATATATGCACCCATGAGTTCATCTATATATATATATATATATATATATATATATATATATATATATATATATATATATATATATATATATATATATATATATATATATATATGCACCCATGAGTTCATCTTTGTCTCGTTAACTAAGAGGGAACAAATAAAATAAATTTATTTTGTTGAATATTAAATTTTTGGCTGAGTAATTTTAACGTTAAATTTAGACTGATTGGGTTTCAAAAAAGAAAGCCATAAAAAAACGATAAATCTTATGTTATTGCTTTTTTAAAGAAGACTATTATAGAAAAATTTACTGCGGCACAATATGCATTGTTATCTACTAACGTTACTTTGACATTTTGGAACACTTTGTCGCCACACAGGCACTAACTGGTACAGCAAGATGGGAGCAGATCACATCGCACCGAAGAGGTGTTTTGCTTTGTTGATGAATACTTTATGAATGGCCATTGCGTAGGATTATCGCATTTTCATGGTGAAGGGATGGACTGGGATCCATATTCGCCTTATCTGACTCACTGTGACTACTTTTTAGAGGACCCGTTGAAAGACAGTACCAGAACCATTCCACTGAAATCGTAGAGCTTGAATCGGCGATCTGTGTGGTATCAAAATCTATTTCTGCTGACTCTACAGGACGTGATGGCCAATTTCATTATTCGTTTGTGCCACTTACGTACTGCAAGTAGCGGACATTTCTAAAGGACTGTGTTGTGATTGTTGCAATCAACTGCTTGCACAGGACGAGTTAATCACGCACGCTGACTCAATGAGCTGTCCAACTTTCAGCAGCTTTCGAAGTATTTCTATAGCTCTTGCACAAACTTCTCACACCTTTTTCACTAAACATATTTGTTGTTTGAATCACCTATCAATATTTGATTTTGAAATCGGGGGCTCCATCCACATACAGCTTGTGCCACATGGTAACATTGCGTTTAACATGGTTGTGAAGTGAGCGAATAGTAATCAAATGTCATATGCCATCACTTCCTGACACTCTGTGGGACGGTTCACAGTTTAACCCCGGACATTAGGTAACAACCTGCTAAACAGGAGATTCAGATGTCAATCTTCTCTTTTCTTTTCGTCAGAAAACTTGCGATTCCTACGACCACCAGTCGTAGCACCGTTACCTGCGGTTTGAGCGCTATCGTACCAGCGTACATTGTCTTGTATACAAAGACTTGTATGTGATTCTATCCCTAGACCAATAAAGGTATTCCGCTATATAGTGATGAAATATGTTTCAATATATAAAATTACAACGTTTATACTCTCCGTAATTGCAACCTATGAAATATTATTTCAGCACAAGATGGACCAAGAAGACATACAGGGTTTAGGGAAAAGTGTCACACTTGGCGGTCGTCATGCGAACCCAGTTCAAGACAAAAGTGCATCTAGCAAAATTTAGCCCCAACAATAGGTTTAATAGAAACGAGACCTCAAATCCGCGACTCTGGCAACGCTGTAACTGCGTGTAACATGTATCATGAATTGCGCCGTGTGCTGGAGCTGTCCCGTTAGCTCATTAAGATCAGGGTATGCCATGGCGAACGGATATGCCGACTCGACGATGTTCGAGTCGCATTCACATCAGACACTTTCTTTTTCAATTAAAGCATGAAGTAATATCCAGTTTACACCTCCACAGTGCGGTATCTTATGTATTCTTCATTTTAGTGTTAACTTTATTTAAACATTACGACGTAACATGAACTTCTTACAGACGTGAAGGGCGTGACACAAAAAAAGCCAACAGAAAATAACATTGGACACAGTAACATCGTCTGTATCCAATGAATTACAAAAAACACTTGGGTAGCCCACAGTAGATTGCACATTATGCTACGCACAGTAATTCCATTCTGTATGTCTGACATCCAGGCTTATCTTCACAGAGTCGCTTCGTACACGTACGATCAATGTTCACATCAGGGAAGACGTTCAAAGTTAACAGCTTGTGTTTGCTAACACTTCGTCCCTCGCTGGATGGTACTTTGCTCAACCCTAAACAGTACACATGCATCCACCATTTCCGAAGGGCATTCGAACAAGCTATTATGACATGAACATCCTTGGGTAAACTTGTTCCTTAATTGTCTCCACAAATAAAAATCTGGTGCATTAAGAACCATGGAACGTGGAGGCCAGACCAACCCATTTCCCTGGAAATGCTTCATTTAAATAGTTACACACGTTCATTACATGGCGGTGCATCATCATGCTGAAGCCACAGCTGTTGCCGAACACCAAGTGGAACGTATTCTAATGCTTCAGGCAAAGTATTGCAAAGAAAGGTACGATACATGGGCTCATTCAACTTGTCCGCCAATAGATGAGGGATCAAAAGCACTCCTCCCACGATTGCAAAGCACAGGTTCATGCCAAAGCGTCTCGGAAAGGCATGTTCATGGGTAACATGTGGGTTGTGTACCGACCAATAACAGTTGTTGTGGAGGTACAAAATACTTTCACTAGTGAAGCTATATTCGTCGGTCCATATCACGTTATTTATAAAATGTTCGTTACCTTCTGCTTGGTGCAAAAGCCATTCACAAAATTGTACTCGTCGAATGCTGTCTTCTGTCCGCGAGTGCTGAGTTAACGTGCAATGATATGGATGCAGTTCCTCACCGTGCTCACTTTAAAACCCGTCTTTGAGATATCTGGAACAGCCTTGCAATGTCACGGGTACTTCGCCGAGTTGACTGGCGAAATTCAATAAATCGTTCTCGGTTTTCAAGCAGCGTCAATTCGAATAAATTCCTCGAGGTTTATATGACCATCTCCGCCATCGTCGCCAGGCGTTCATTGACTGCCGGGGCTGCTACGGTGTCTCGCTTGTGTAGGCATCATGACATCGTCAGCAGCCTATCAGGTAGATCCAATGTGGCGCACGCGTTAAGTCGACCCGGGGAGCTAGCGGAGCTATTGCCCGTGGCATCACCGGTGACGTCAGGTGGCGCCAGGGGCATGCGCCATGTTTGAAATTGCCGCTCCCGCGTCGAGCATCTGCCTTTGTTTTCTTTCGATGTCCAGCGTCCGCCCCATGCCCTGCCGAGTGCGTACCAGTGGTCTCTGTTGAAATTGTTGTTGTTCAAACGAATCTAGGCCGCTTCCTTTATAAGCGAGATACCATAGCAGCCCCGGCAGTTAGTGAACTCCTGATGACCATGGTTGAGATGGTCATCGAAAGCTCGAGGATTTTATGCGAACTGACGCGGCTTGAAAACCGAGAACGTTTTATTCATGTATGCAGTCGCGAAAGACTCCGAGGACACACGTGACTGGCCAACGTTTTCAAGAATAGAGTCCTCTATTTGTGGAGTACGTCTAGTCCTTGGACGATATCTGTCAAATACTTGTGAACGAGGATTACCGATTTCCCATTGGTGTTGCTCCAGAAAACAGAAAACATTCTTATTGGTATGGCGCCTTGGAGAGTACCGTGCATCTTCTGCACGAGCAGCAGCACCTCGGTTGTCCGATGCACCCAGCACCAAAACATATCGACGTATTCATCGTTTGTGTACTCCATCGAGAAGGTGCTCTATATGAGTTTGACAGGGACGGTTACGGTTGTGCTCTGCGCGGTTCGTAGATACATGCACGCAGTTTAATGGTTTCTCACTGTCATATGATAGGTTACTGTGAAGTGATAAAATTATGTCCTTCTTATAAACGACGAGGACTGTGGAACGGACGTCTAAAAAAATAGGAAATGACAATGATTCAATGAAACGCTCCATGATGGATTTGGGTTTGATGTCCCAGCAGCGTACTTAGTCACTACGACAGCTGTACAATCCGATGCGCCGCTCGATGTGACAATGTTGCCTTTTATTTCCAAATGCACGTGATTACATTTTACTAGATGACGTTGTCTTGAATCTGGATTAGTGATCGCATGCCGACCTCTACGTGCGGCATTTTTTCTTCACTCTGTATACACTGCAATATTCCGTGCTCTAATATGTAGATGCTTTTAGCTGCTATTTCAGGTATTTCAACACGTTGTAGTAAAATGTAAGTCTCTGTCACATCATTTCTTTTCTACTACGGTTTGGAATAAGTAAGCCTTCTTCCTTTTCATAGATCAGGAGGCTGTGGATAACGTTCTGGGCCGTGGTGGGACCGGCGCCAGTAGTATCTCTGACATGGGTACGATCGATTTCCTAGTGCAGAGGTTTGTTTTGGGGCTTAGGCCAGCTTGGGATATAAGCGAGTGCTGACCACGACTGCCACGCGGGATTAGCCGAGCGATCTGGGGCGCTGCTGTCATGGACTGTGCTGTTGGTCACGGTGGAGGTTCGAGTCCTCCCTCGTGCATGGGTGTGTGTGTTTGTCCTTAGGATAATTTAGTTTAAGTAGTGTGTAAGCTTTGGGACTGATGACCTTAACAGTTAAGTCCCATAAGATTTCACACACATGTGAACATTTTTTTGCTGACCGCGACTAAGGGGGAACAACGCTTTGAGATTGGAAGGCGGCGGTGCGCGAGTCGGCGATTGGCTGGCGGGCAGAAGCGAAGACGGCGAGCCTGAGGCCGATTGGTGGTTATCACGTGGTTATACTGGAGACGGCGGGAGTTGGCCGGCGCTGTGCATTCTCCGGCAACCTCGTGAGCTGTGGATGTGCCCGCTCCTTGGAGGGACGCGCTGTTATGGTCTTGCGACGTGATGGTCTGACACTTTCGCAAAATCGCCCCAGCATCAACACACCCAGTTAAGTACTCTAATTACTAATAGCGCTTAGTTAACTGTGATTGTGATCGCTCTTGGTATAGTAAGACGTTGCCGGACGCGTGATGTTATGTGTGTTCGATTTCGTTTGATGCCTCTTACTAAGTGTGTTCTCTGCTTCCACATAATATTGATGTATTTGCAGAATGTTAGTTCATCAGCTATTATTAGCAAGTGTTTAATTAGCTTACGATATCGGTTAATCCATGTCAATATGTCCTCTGCGGGCAATCTGAGTTTTTATTTCTAAACGTTACTGTGTTGAGCTTTGCAGGCCCACATAAGGTGGCCAATATGTGTGTCATTAAGTTCTAGTGAATGTCGGTTCTTGTCAGCCAGTTGATTTCCCACTCTTAGCGTTTGTTTATCAGGTAGTGTTTCACATAAAGAAAGGACTTGCGACTAAAATTAATTGTTGTTTCGCCTTGATTTCATAGTGTTAATTTACTGGTCACTCTTCAACGTTAAAGTTAAGGAAATTTTTTTGGCCTCCTGTTGCTGAGTGTGGTCTGTGTTTCAGTGAGCTGAGGCAGCGGATTACAAGTTTGACTTAGGTGGTGGACTTCACCTGAGATCCTGTGTTCCTCTTTGGTAGCGTTTGATGGATTCACATTTCTGTGGCCTACTCGATGTGGGGTTGCAAACGAGCCACGTCTTGGTTCGGAGTTAAGTATTACTTCCCTCAGTCAGCTCCACCTTTCAGGGTTAAGCTTCGGCCTTACAAGCTTGAGCCTTACTTGTGTTGTTACACATTTATGATTGTACAAAGTCGTAACTTTCTATGCCCTAAAAGCCCATCTTACAAGCCAATGGGCATTTCAATAATTTCGTGGTTCTCTCTGCAAGGTTCTCTAGTCTAGTAATTTGCAAGATTGCCCAAGTTATCTTATAAAAAATATGATCTAAGTACTGGTGTTAAAATTGGGGCTGGGTGACCACTGTTATTTTGTATGTAATGTTATTGGAATTGAAAGGGTCTTAAATAACGTGTCTTAACTAGATTTTCTTTGTTAAAGTTATGGTCAAATTCAGCCTTAGGGGTGTTTCTAGATGTTTATGGGAGTTCGTTGGCTAATGATTTATTAACTTACTTCTGATTTTATGTAATTGTTTCGTAAATAATCTTGCCTGAGTGGCGTCTGCCAATTTTTATGTGAGATTGTATTTGGTAATTAATAAACACATTGGAATTGAAATGTTCACTGTATTGGGCCATTCCTTCCACTCCCTTTAGATTTAAAGGTTAAACAAAGCAGGTGTTAAGTAAAAACATTCTACGTTCCATAATTTTCAGGCACTAATGCAATAGCTGACATGAGTTAACGGTTGCCTTGTTTTGTATTGCATTCCTATAAAATTTAATTGACTCCCAACGTTTACATTCAAAATCTTTCGTTATACAACTGATCTTCCTTCTTCTGTCGTAAATTGGCGTTAGTTCTTCACCATCGTCGGCTAAACGCAAAAGATATTTTAGAGAACTATTCAGATCCGAACACGCTTGTTGGTAACAAATACATGTTCAGTAAGTTGCAGTGAGATCTACTACTGGCCATACAGATTACCTTCAACTACTCAAACCACGGAGAAGTAACTGGGAGCGATAGGATAGCGTATTACGTCGTTAACCCTTTCGGTCACGAATTATTTTTTCCTGAGAAAAACATTACTTTGCCAACAAGTTCTTCGAATTAAATTATGATTTTTCAGATGCATAAAATAATTCGAGGTGGCCCCCAAGGGGGGATACAACGTGTCCCCTAATGAGGACATTGTTTTCAAGTGGGTGCAGTATAAGTCGAAAACTGAAATATTTTATTTGATTTTATTTCATCAAAATACATAAATTATACAAAGCTTACTTAATGATTATATACATAAACTATATGGTTTTACCCTTGTGAAGAATGATAAAGAAACATTTTTTTTTCTATCCAGACATAAGTGAATGCTACATTTTACACAATAAAATTTGGTTCTGCCTTTGTAACCCGGTTTCTTGGACCTCTCAAACGATTTTTTTTCACTGACCACTGAAAGATACTCAACTTTGTCCAAACGAACATCAACTTCGAGACAAACTTCCACATTGACTCGTTTTGAAGTACTTGGAGATGACATTGGACTCTCACTACTGGGGCACCCCCTTTTCCTGGCAGCTGACTTACCTATTTTTGTCAGTAATTTGACCACACTTGCCGTAAAGTGAAGCAAAGCAAGTGTCTTATTTTTAGGAACGCCTAATTCTGATGCGTTTTTCTTGTACTCAGTCCATGCATTTACACATGCAATTTCAATTGCGTGAATGAACATGGCTGACGAAAATCGTGTTCGGTTTCAAAAGCAGCTAACTGCATGTTGTCTTTGGTTACAAAGCCCGCTAAATGCCCAATACGCATGGCTATCGCCATGCTATGTCCGGACACAAAGCACGTGAACAGACAGCAGACTTACCAAACTGGACATTCAAAGCTACCTTTCTGGCTGTTACAATTAGAATGGGTATTTTTCTTATTGAGATTTGGGTTGGATGCGGTGTAACAAATTCGTACACAACAATAACATTCTCTCTGGTAATCCATTGTCGTTAGGATGAGAGGAGTGTTTCGTGATTATCTCAGTGTCACTTACAATGCAGATAGCTGGCTTTTCGTCTAGGCTACTCAGCTTACAAAATACTGTAGGGTATAAAACGTCTAACGTCTACCATCATTGTCCTTTTGTTCAAAATTATCGCCAGGATCATCGGATAGATCGTCATTTTCAGATGAATTAAGAACCTCTATGACTTCTTCTACTGTAAGTGGCCTTCGTCTACCTTAGAATCTGGACATTGTGAAATCACCGTAAGATGACTAAAAAGACAGCGAAATAATGTCCTAAATTTCTGTGCTATTACAAGCTTTCAATCACAATGTCCTCATTGGGAGATATGTTTAAAGTTATAAATATGTCCCTAACCTTTTGTTCTGAAAGTCACCATGAGTTTTCACCTTCAAGAATGCACCTTTCTACGAACAAATAATTTTTATTACTTAAAATCAGAAGATATTAACCGGCTGATGGAAGGTGCAAAGATTATGGAAAGCGTACACGAGACTGTGCGCATTCAGTTTTGTTTTGTGGTACTACAGATTGATAGAAGATGTCGACACCATTCTCAAATAAACTCTCTGCTTGTGACAATATGAGGACAAAAGTCACAAACGACAAAATTTCACGAAATTTAATATACTAAGCATTTATTTATTGTGGCCTTATATGAGGACGCCATGACCGAAAGGGTTAAAGATATTGATCGCCTGTGGGTTGCTGTAAACTGTTGAACAAATGCAGATAATGGAAGAGTGGATGAGGGTTTACCTTATTTCTTGTAAACAGCTCCTGCAATACCTGCCTGGAGGGCGTCCTGTTGGTAAACGACAGTGATCTCCTCTTATCATTTCCGAAGTAAATTCGCCAAAGCATTAGTCAACCCTTGAAATGTGTATACTGGTCACTTTCAGGCACTGTAGGTGAGGCAGGACCAAGAATTCGGCATGCGGCCATTGCTGTTGCGTGAATGGATAGCTAACTCACCTGGCAGCACACTTTCTTACCGACAAGTCATATTGTCCGTGCGTGGCGCTGGGAGGAGGACCAGCCGTCGTAGCCGGCCGCTGTGGCCGAGCGGTTCTAGGCGCTTCAGTCTGGAACCGCGCGACCGATACGGTCTTAGGTTCGAATCGTGCCTCGGGCATGGATGTGTTCAGATGGTTCAGATGGCTCTGAGCACTATGGGACATAACATTTGAGGTCATTAGTCCCCTAGAACTTAGAACTACTTAAACCTAACTAACCTAAGGACATCACACACATCCACGCCCGAGGCAGGATTCGAACCTGTGATCGTGGCGGTCGCGCAGTTCCAGACTGAAGCGCCTAGAACCGCTCGGCCACACTGGCCGGCGCCATGGATGTGTGTGATGTACTTAGGTTACTTAGGTTTAAGTAGTTCTAAGTTCTAGGAGACTGATGACCCCAGCTGTTAAGTCCCATGGTGCTCAGAGCCATTTGAAACATTTTAACCAGCCGTCGTAGTTGAGTGAGTAGACTGCGGGGACATCAAACATCCATTTTCAGTATTACTTGTTTTTGGTACACCTTTTATCTACAGGTTGGGGCAAATAATAGTGGCCCGGACGAGTGGATATGATAAGAAGTGAATGTATGCATTTAACCACACCCAGTGACGCATATACCCGCCACGTTATCCACACCGTTCAGAGCAAATTGCGGGATGTGTCAATGAGAGTGGAGTAGTGCAAAGTGGACCACGGTACTCACAGTGGAGTAGCGGATGTTCGGTACATGATAACAAAGTCGTGGAAATAGTGTGGTCAGTTGTTTAAGGGTGTCAAAGTGCCAGCAAAAAGTGCCAGCAACGCTTAGTCCGAATTTGGCGTCAGACAGGATCTGTTACCGATCGAGGTGGCGCAGCGGTTAGCACACTGGACTTGCAAACGGCATCCGGCCATTCTAAGTTTTTCGTGATTTCCTTATATCGCTTCAGGCAAATTCCGGGTTGTTTCCTTTGGAAGGACACGGCCGACTTCCTTTCCGATCCATCCCTAATCCGATGGGACCAATGACCTCACTATTTGATCACCTCCCCCAAATCAACCAATCAGGATCTGGTTTGAACAAGTCAAAAAACGTTCCGAAACGTTCCCGCACACCAGAAAAATGTGGCTGCAGTTCACCAGAAAATGCTTCAGAGTGCTTTCAAATCAACCCGATGCTTGTCGCACGAGACAGGCCTATCACGTCGATTACGCGGACAAATACTTCACCTGGACCTGCAACTTATCCCTACCGTGTATGTGTTGTTCACGCATTAAAACCAGCAGATGCTCCTCAGTACCTCCAGTTTTGTGAGTGGCTCTTCACTGAGATAACAATGAACGACTTGGACATGGATCTGTTCTTTAAGTCTGATGAAGCTTGGGTCCACATGAAGGGTAATGTCAGCTCACATAATCACAGGTTCCGGGCTGCAGAGAATCCGCAGAATCTCCGCAGAACACCACTGCATGATCAGAAGTTTCTGGTATGGTGCGCAGTATCGCATTATTGGTCCCATCTGGTTTCATCAAAAGCCGACTTCGGCGCACTACACTGCCAACATTTTGAAACAATTTGTGTCAGCGTTAACGGAGGAGGGAAAGACCTACAATTACTTCCAGTAGGATACAGAACGTCCGGCCGAACCTTGGGGCACATTTATACCCCAGACAGAGTTGTTAGCAGAGGTCAGTCTGGTCGCGGCCCTAGCTGGCCATCAAAGTCACGTGATTTGTCGGTGTGCGATTACTTTGTGTGGGGACCCCCAAATCTGAGGTGTATCACAACAACCCCTATAGTTTTCAAGAACTCTAACAGAACAATTCCAGCAGTCCAGCTTCGATCCGTCTTCAGTAACTTGCTGAGCAGGGCCCAAAAGTGTCAAGTCGTGAATGGTCTTCACTTTCAACGTCTGCTATTGGCAGTTTAGTACTGTATTTCCTTTCCTCAGCTGTGTTTCCTTGTATCCTGGAATACTGTTTCCGGGGCACTTTTTATGTGTCCCACCCTGTCCATCTGCATCTACATCTACATAGATACTCGGGAATCAACCGAGCGGCGCGTGGCTGAAGAAATCCCGTACAACGACAAGTCATTTCCTTTCCTGTTCCACTCGCAAACAGAGCGAAGGAGAAACGAATGTCTATATGCCAGCCTATGAGCCCCAATTTCTCGTATCTTGTCTTCGTGGTCCTTACTCGCAGTTTATTGGGGCAGTCAACTTAAAATTCTGTTTCTCTAAATTTCCTCAGTGGTGTTCCTCGAAAATAACTGTTAAAAATCATTCAAAACCCGAGATCTTACGAAATATTTTTTATTCAAGACAGCTGGTTTCAATAGCCTTAGCTGTCATCTTCAGGTCTTAAACATTTTTTGTAATAAAACTTGCTCCTTTTAAACTGAACCCCACGCAAAATATGTCACTTGGATAAAACTCAGTACATTATAAACGTTTGGCATCACTAAAATATTTAAAAACACGCGGCACCTTTTCCAAAAGGCCATGTCCATATACATGTTCATCACAGATGCTCGTTACATCATACAAATACGTTACACCATAGCACATCTGTTTACATGTGCTGGACACGTACTAAAGAGTGCGAATCCATTTGCATGTAAACGCTTTACTTAGTTTTCGATGTGTGTGACTGGGAAACTGCAGTACCTACCAGCGGCAGCTCTTGAATTGCGTACCAAATTCAGCACAGCCCTCTAACTACAGTTTTATTTTGGATTTTTTCGTTAATATAATGGAACCAGAGGTGTCAAAGAATACATAATTGGATTCTCTTGCGACCGCTGGATGACATACGTGGCGTCTCACACTCCCGCTAAGTGTCTATGGCTGCTGCGACAAAGACTCTGCCGTCGCATGTTGTGTCTTTCGTGCATCAGGCACGAAACAGAAAACAAAGACATTTATGAAGTATATGATTCATTCAGCATTGTAACGCACAAGTAAAATCTTTAACAAGTTTTACAATATCACTACGTCTTCTCACCTCTAATCGCTTACTCAAGAAATACATTCGTATGACAGCTCTAACATTGTCTCAGACTGCAAAGCGTCTACTTGCTAATGTAGCATAATGAAAAGCGCGTTTTTCAAAAGTCGACGAAGGCTCATTTGTTCAAAATCTAGAGTTTGGTAACTATAAATCAAGCTTGCTGTCATGCATGATCTGTTGAAACGCTTTTGTCAAAAGCCGATCTTTGCTGTTGTTATGGTGTTGAAAACTACGAGTTTTTGCAAAACTTGATAGAAGTCGATAAATGCAAACTTTGCTTTACTTCTGAGAGATATGACGGAAGAGTACCAACGTTAAATTTAATTGTTAATGATAATTGAGAGGGATTTCTGGAAAAAGAAAAAAAGAGCGTAAACTCTAGGCAAGCACTTGCCGACAGAACCAACAATAGAAATAAATTAGTTGCTTGCACAACAAAATTAGATCCTGATTACGCTCTCTGTTCGAGCCAGATTTGTCAGAAAGAAGGAACTTTAGGAACGGAGCAAAAAGGAAGAATACTATGTCGACAGAGTACAGCATAAGGAAAAAAGGTGGCCAAACAGTACCTGTCTACGCAACATTTCAAGCAACATCAGAGATATCCAAAGACATACTCTCAAAAGAAATTAGCTTTCAAGAAAAAGAATCAATTTATAACAAACCACAAGTTGCACAAACTTCGTGCAAAAAAGTAATGAAAAACAAAACATGAAATGTAGTGAATGTTGAATGATATACAATAGAATCAAATAGTACCAAAGCTATCTATTCAGCACAGGTTTGGCTATACAATTCGTGCATTATGATTCATTACCGAGCACAGACAAAAGAAGGGATTACTTTTTACACTTGGCTTGAAAAGTGAGTGAAAGGATGCAAACAAGCTACCTCTGCTTTACTGCATTTTCTCAGAAACTGCGAGGCGATCTGCCAGAACATGGTCCTCTTGATATTCATTTGCTTTCTGGCTCTTTTACCAGTCCAAATAAACACACAGTAATAATTTGCTCACTAATGGCCTTCATAGAGGAAAACAGACAATTTAAAAAGCTGGTACACTATTTTCTTATTCTTGGTCACAGCTGTCACCCCAACAGAGTGTTTGGCGGAGTGGACAAGAAAATAACTTTCTTTGTAATTAATGACAAAGATAAATAAGACACAAACAATCATTTTGAATGTGTATATTAATGAAACTTTTATCTTTCATCTTTTCATTTATCGACTTCTGAGAGAACTTGGAAACTGTGTCCCGCCACTCTGAGATAAACAATGAAAATTTCAGCTAAGTGAAACACACAATCAGAATCGTGCCTGAAAAAGCTGTGTAAATCTTAAATTAAATCGTTTTGGAATTAGCATTTCGGTGTACTAGATAAAAACTGTGTGATATCTCACAACAAGAGTTGGGATAATTTTAAGGAAAAGCATATTGAAGGTGGAGCCACATATTTCGCCATTTGTTGTTTCATAGAATACATTTTACTGTATAACAATATTATAATTACAATATAAAAAACCCTGTTAAAGGAATAAAAATGTTCACATTCATTTAAAAACTTGAACAGGCACAATTCATCATTAATAAACTTTAACGATTTGTACCACTTTGAACAGGGCTTAAAACCAGGAATATACGTAAGTCCCCAAATACAAGTAAGACGTCACGCCAACTGGATGTTACTGCAAGATTGTTCAAAAAACTGAATTTTACCAGTAAAATGAATTACAAATGACTGCCACTAAAAGTACTAATAATTCCCAAGGATGAATGAAACCTTAAAGAAATAGACAACGCCCACCCAAAATAAGGAAAGGATAACAAATAACGCCACTGACTGTGGATATTGGAAAGCACTTAACAGTTTATAAACCTTAATAAAATCCCCTAAGCAATAAAGTACACAATCCCCAAAATACAAGAAAAGCCGGGAAGGCATAAAATTTAAATGTGACTCCCAATTGGTACACACCAATAGAGACATTGACAATGACCCTTAAATAAATATACAATTGCCCAAAATATAAGATAAGCTGGGAAATACAGCAGGCGGCAGGCAAGTTTCACAATGCGTGGACATAGCTAATGACTGGATAAAAGGAAAGGCTCAACAGTTGTTATTGATAAGTAAAAGGCCTTGAAACTGAACATGCTCCAGAAGTACCATAAGGGTGCAAGGTTTAAACGTGTAGTTAAAGAGCAGGTACACTGAGGCGGAACTTTGGGCTTGCAGAACATGTTTCAATCCTCATGAACTTACTGAATTCACCAAAAAGGGCCGATTAATAATTCCTGATTAATCAGCGACAATCCATCGAGGTACGTATCAAACGATCAACTTAACTCAACTTGAGCCACCATGATGAGGTTGGCAGGGGCACCGGATTGCGGGCAAAACCATACGTCGTGCGACGACAGAAGTGTCGCCGCAACAGAAAGAAAGCACGCGCCTGCTCTGGGCTCTGGAAGCAGGAACGCGTCGTCCCCTGCCAAAGCTACCCTGCCAACACACATCAGAAGGAACAGTAATATGCGCAAGTCACGCTACAGATAAGAAAGCCTAAGACGTGGGAAATTTTAACTTATCCCAGAAGCGACTACACATAAAAGTTACTAGCTTAACACACCTTAAAATTACTTGTAAAGTACAAGACGAAACTTCAGCGCCAGCTTATGCATTAACTAAGGCTACTCATCTACAAAGGGTATCTTGCCTCCGACACAGATTATGTTACAAATTTACTTTCGTCAGGTCAGTTTATAACAGGGAATATTCGCACTCTTGCTCAGAATATGGCCAGGAACAACAAATTACCATCAGTTACACTGACCGATCATCGTGTACACAATCACTCGGAGGCACGTTAATATGAGAGGTCCAGTTCTACATTACCCCAGACGTAGTCTTACAATATCAGGTTCACACAAAAATAAAAAATAAACACTTCACCTCATTGGAGGAGCCGTGACTTCCAGAATTCCAAGCCGGGGTGTTGTTGCCTCCAATCCGTATAGGCGATCGTCGAAGATCCGTAAAATTTAAGCTTGTAGAGTAGGCTGTAAATCTGCCGAGCAGGCTGCACACGACGTCCGCTACTCTTCCCGCAACTCGCTGCTACCAATTCTTAAGCGAGTCCGCGAGGCTTGCCTCCGACCTATTTAACCAGTCGCGGCTTCTCGAGGCCCTTATTGAACAGCCAAAGTCCACCAAAAGCCACCGTGCCCTCCAGCTAATTGCCACTAACAGGGCCCGCCAAAACCATCTACACAAGCTTCGACCAAAGACCGTACCTCGCCACGTATGATCAGATTAATGCCAGCAAACCAAGTAGTTAGTGGCACCAGCGGAGTGCCATGCAGCCAAAATTAAAGCCGCCACGGCAGAATGTGTTTCCCGAAAAATTTCCTTTTTTCATTTATCAAGTTCCTCATATGTTCCAGGAAAGTGAGTAGAATATGAGTTTATAATTATACATCCATGAGTTAACAGAGTTCGTAAACTGTTATTCCTTGTTTCAGAGATTTTTTCCTTGTGGTCTGGCATTGATCTGCAATTCAGTGTACATGGTAACACGCCACGTCATACGCTCCTTTCTATGAAGAATGACTAGTGGTACTTCCGTGATGGGTCACCTCTCATTGACACCATCTTCACAAAGTTTTCAACAGTGGCAGGGTCTTTGATGTCAATTAAGCTTTAGATCGTACGATCATGTATCATACATAGATTGATATTAATAGCGATATTTTTTGTTAATTTAGTTATTTATTATGTCCAGATTTGACTCTTTATGTCCTCTCTCCCACTGGCACAGATATATATTTTACAGAACGGTAAAACGTGCGATTACATAACTGTGTGAGTATATGAGGGTGAACGAAATATAAAACAGAATTTTTGTTTTACGC
This sequence comes from Schistocerca nitens, assembly GCF_023898315.1. Taxonomy (NCBI): domain Eukaryota; kingdom Metazoa; phylum Arthropoda; class Insecta; order Orthoptera; family Acrididae; genus Schistocerca; species Schistocerca nitens. The sequence goes on from NC_064615.1 coordinate 447,390,749, forward strand.
GCTTTTTTGTAAATCCGCCATTGTTGTTTTCGTTTCCAGTGATAGTTCTCCACAGCTATAACGTTCTCACACCGTTACTTTAGTCATAATTGCAATGTTAGAGTAAGCGGAACTGTCATCTCTTGTACAACGCATTGTAATCAACCATTCTAAACTTTCAAAAGACTTGTGGCACAGTTCGGGGCAACACCCTGAAATATACTCAGGCGTACACAAAACAAAAACAGTTTTTACGAGGACGAGAAAAAGTTGAGAATGCAGTTCACACACTTCCCTCTAAGAACAGCATGACTAAAGAGAATATTTGTGTGTTTAACCAACCTACTGAAAACGATCGCCGAGTAACTTGCTGAAACTTCTACTGGGGTTCGCATAAGCTACGTTAGTGCTCACACGATCGTTATTGACAACCTTGGAATTCTGGAAGTGTCCACGAGTTGGGTGTAAATGCTCGACCCCACTCAGCTACTCGAACTCAACAGAACATTCTTATGTAAAAACAGTTATTGTGGATAAAAATAAAGAAAAACACAGAATAAAAGGCCAAAAAAGATGGAAAAGGAGTCAGCATTACGAAAAATAACATTTAAAGGCTGAGCTACTCTTCTTTTCCTTCTACTGCATTTTATTACAGTGTTTACTTTATCAACAATAGAATAATAAATATCTATGAGGTATATCGTAGGAAGGATAGAATCAGAACATAGAAAGGCCAGAACCGTCATCGGCGAAGTTAAAAGCAAGGGTTATTAATATTAAGAGTGCAGCTTGAAGTCGATTGTTAAGCGCAGAAGCGCTGATAAATGGAAAACGTACATTGGAAATCCCCTAAGATGGAGGACTTGTCTGACGATGTGGTAGAAGAAGAATCGGGAGTCAGTATTGACGTATTACATTCAGTTTGACAGCCTTCTGGAAGACCTGCGCTGAAATAAAGTAGAAAAAAATGTTGAATTGTGTGTGAATTCCTAAGAGATCAAACTGCTGAGGTCATCGGTCCCTAGACTTACACACTACTTAAACTAACTTAACCTAACTTAACGCTAACGACAACACGTACACCCATGCCCGAGGGAGGATTCGAAACTCCGGCGGGAGGTGCCGCGCGATTCGTGACATGGAGCCCCTAACCGCGCGGCAATAAAGCAGAGGGCATAGCTTATGTTCCTTCGGAACTTCTAATATCATTGGTGAAAGTGAAAACCAAGCTACTGTTCATGATGTTTTGTAGAATCTATGATATGCTGATGTGGTACCCTCCAAAGATCTCAATGCCACACCGCAGTGGGTAGCATTCTTCTCAAGCTAGGTGAGGAGAGCCCTAAATCATAGTGACGTAGGTACAGCCATCATTAATTTCACGAGTTGTCCTATCGACTGTTTTGTGCATTCTGTATATGTCGATTGGTGTGTGCGTCTTGAATTTGTATTGTTATTTGTTTGTGTGCTATCATTGTCCTACTGTCCGGTGTTGCTAGCGTGTACGTCGTTCTGAACAAGGGCTCTAACGGAGATGAGAAAGCTTTCGAGAAGATCCAAAAAGATAGGCTGAAAGATTTCGCTATCTTTCTTAGTTGTTTTACAACATGAAGGCAGAATTAAATGCAACTACATGGTTTAATATTTCCAGCAACTTCAATTTCTCAGTTTAACGTTTCTGCCCACATGAATGACGTAAAATTCATTGGCTTTTATAAAAAATACGAAACACATCAATTACTCCTTATTTAACTTTTATCCACATGATTTATGCAAGATTAAGCGGATTAAAAAAATGACTATACACTTTTTTTTTTAATTTCGTTATGGGTATGAACCCTTCATTCAGATATCCATTATGTTCATGAAACGCACAATAACATCCCACGTTCTTTGGATTGCAGCTTAATAATTAATTATTTCACGTTTCTGTCCACACGATTTTAGCACAATTCATCGGATTAAAAAAAATGGCAAGCTTTTTTTTTACTTTCGTTATAGTTCCTTCGTTCAGACATTCGTTATGTTCGTGAAACACACAATAACATCACAAATTGTTGGGATTGTATTTAATAATTCATTCCACTGGGATGAGCATATCAACAACTCCTGTCATTTCTCTTGTACACATGTATTTACATTTAGCTTTGACGTTATCGGTAAAACAGCAGAGTTCGATATACGTACTCATGTAGTCGTTTGGGTTATTTACGTCACCATGACGTAGCGTTACGTCACTATGACGTAGGATTTCCTCACCTAGCGTGAGATGAATGCTACCCCACCGCACTCGGCGGCGCACATCTATAGCACAGACGTTAGCGGTATCTGGCTGCAATCCGCAACGATTAATGGCACAGGCTGAAGAATACACGCCCTCTCTCTCCGCACAGCAATGCAGCAGTGCCCTTCAGCAGAGATCAATAATGAATAGAGCTTTTTAGCACTCACCGCAGTTTGTGATCTCATATGAAGCACTCAACATCATCGAGTACGACTAAAGAATTCTTCAAGTCTCATGTGGAACTGTACTTTTGTAGATGGTGAACATTTTACTTCGAAAGAAGAATAGTTTAGTTAGTGCATCACATGATGCTTATCTGGTCATAACAGTAGACACACGATAAGACTTTCGGGAAACTACTATACGCACAGTTTTGTAGATTTCAAGGGGAGATAAGCGCGAGATTTATCGCTCCACCGGTTTAACGTCTCATGCAGGCAATTTGCTGACAATAATTTTGTATAAAAGAATTGAAAAAAAACTGAAGATCTATTAAATGACAGTCAGTTGGATTTTACGAAAGTTAAAGATACCAGGGAAGCAGTTCTGGCGTTGGGTTTCATGATGGAACGAAAACGTCAGAAAAATTGAGACAAGACACCCATAGCATTTGTCGATTGGGAAAAGCGTTCGACAATGTAAAATAGTGCAAGATATTTCAAATTCTGATAAATATAGCCACAGGGAAGACGGATGATACACAATAAGTACAAGAACCAAGAGAGAGCAATATGAATAGAACACCAACAATCAAGAGCTCAAACTAAAAAAGGAAAGAAAGGAAGGTTACAGTTTCACGTGGCATTCTTCGCCCCTGCCATTCAATCTGTACATCAAAGAAGTACTGACAAATGAATAGTAGTTCTAGAGCGACGTTAAAATTCGGGGTAAGAGAACCACAATGACAAGATTCGTCGATGACATTACTATCCAGTGAAACTGATGTAGCATTACCAGACCTGCTGAATGGAGTGAACTGTCTAAAGATTGCAGAAAATAGACTGACAGTAAACCGAAGAAAGTAATGCGGAGTTGCAGAAATGAGAGTAGTGATAAACTTAACATCAAAATTGGTGACCCCGAAGTATACAAAATCAAGGAGTTCTGCTAGTACCAAAAATATACTTTAATATGAGGAAGAAATTTGTTAGAATGCACTGTAGGGAACTTCATAGTGTGGTAATGAATCATGTGCTATCGGAACGCCAGAAAAGAAGAGAGAAAGGAGAGAAGCGTTTGGGGTGTGCCGATACAGAAGAACGTTGAAAATTTTTTAAAAAGAAAGTTGAAATGTGTGTGAATTCCTAAGGGACCAAACTGCTGAGGTCATCGGTCCCTAGAGTTACATACTACTTAAACTAATTTATGCTAAGAACAACACACGCACACCAAGGCTGGAGGGAGGACTCGAACATCCGGCGGGAGAGGGTTAAAATTTGTTGAATTGAGTAGGTTCTCATAATGACAAGGAGCGAGATGATAGTTACGACATCAGGGAATAACTTACATGCTACTAGAGCGAGCTGTAGAGTGTGAAAACTACCGGTGAAGCCAGAGATTGGAATACATTCAGTAAGTAATTAAAGTATTGTACAGCTGTTACTCTGAGATGAAGAGCTTTACCAAACAGAGTAATTCGTGGTTGGTTGCAGCAAACGAGTCAGAAGACCGATGACTCCAAATCAAAATCAAAATGTTTACATGCTCGTGTGGGTTAATGATTATTAAGGCAACCGTGTAATCTTCAATAGTCGCATTTTCGGCAGGTATGTAACTTGTGTGGTTCTCGTAATAAGGTGCTACATCATGAAATGCTTCTTACTCCTTTTAACACAGAAGTATGTATAGACGTCAAGAGGTGGAGCTGTGCCAGTCCGGATAGTGGATTGTATAATTTTTCTGAACTCAAAGGTAAGCAAAGTTAGACTGTGAAATATTTCCTTTTCCACCTTTGTGTGAAGGAGCTATCTTTCTGAGCCAAATTTTGTAATATGTATACTGAAGTGAGAGTTGTCTTGGGATACTTCCTTTTTCACTGTTTAGTGCAGCAACTGGATGTGGCATGGACCCAACAAGTCATTGGAACTCCCCTGCAGAAATAATGGGCCATCCTGCCTCTAAAGCTATACATAATTAAGAAAGTGTTTCAGGTGCTGAATTTTATACACTCCCGGAAATTGAAATAAGAACACCGTGAATTCATTGTCCCAGGAAGGGGAAACTTTATTGACACGTTCCTGGGGTCAGATACATCACATGATCACACTGACAGAACCACAGGCACATAGACACAGGCAACAGAGCATGCACAATGTCGGCACTAGTACAGTGCATATCCACCTTTCGCAGCAATGCAGGCTGCTATTCTCCCATGGAGACGATCGTAGAGATGCTGGATGTAGTCCTGTGGAACGGCTTGCCATGCCATTTCCACCTGGCGCCTCAGTTGGACCAGCGTTCGTGCTGGACGTGCAGACCGCGTGAGACGACGCTTCATCCAGTCCCAAACATGCTCAATGGGGGACAGATCCGGAGATCTTGCTGGCCAGGGTAGTTGACTTACACCTTCTAGAGCATGTTGGGTGGCACGGGATACATGCGGACGTGCATTGTCCTGTTCGAACAGCAAGTTCCCTTGCCGGTCTAGGAATGGTAGAACGATGGGTTCGATGACGGTTTGGATGCACCGTGCACTACTCAGTGTCCCCTCGACGATCACCAGTGGTGTACGGCCAGTGTAGGAGATCGCTCCCCACACCATGATGCCGGGTGAAGGCCCTGTGTGCCTCGGTCGTATGCAGTCCTGATTGTGGCGCTCACCTGCACGGCGCCAAACACGCATACGACCATCATTGGCACCAAGGCAGAAGCGACTCTCATCGCTGAAGACGACACGTCTCCATTCATCCCTCCATTCACGCCTGTCGCGACACCACTGGAGGCGGGCTGCACGATGTTGGGGCGTGAGCGGAAGACGGCCTAACGGTGTGCGGGACCGTAGCCCAGCTTCATGGAGACGGTTGCGAATGGTCCTCGCCGATACCCCAGGAGCAACAGTGTCCCTAATTTGCTGGGAAGTGGCGGTGCGGTCCCCTACGGCACTGCGTAGGATCCTACGGTCTTGGCGTGCATCCGTGCGTCGCTGCGGTCCGGTCCCAGGTCGACGGGCACGTGCACCTTCCGCCGACCACTGGCGACAACATCGATGTACTGTGGAGACCTCACGCCCCACGTGTTGAGCAATTCGGCGGTACGTCCACCCGGCCTCCCGCATGCCCACTATACGCCCTCGCTCAAAGTCCGTCAACTGCACATACGGTTCACGTCCACGCTGTCGCGGCATGCTACCAGTGTTAAAGACTGCGATGGAGCTCCGTATGCCACGGCAAACTGGCTGACACTGACGGCGGCGGTACACAAATGCTGCGCAGCTAGCGCCATTCGACGGCCAACACCGCGGTTCCTGGTGTGTCCGCTGTGCCGTGCGTGTGATCATTGCTTGTACAGCCCTCTCGCAGTGTCCGGAGCAAGTATGGTGGGTCTGACACACCGGTGTCAATGTGTTCTTTTTTCCATTTCCAGGAGTGTATATATAACTGACCTCTCGATCACGTAACGTAAATGTTCGATGGGATTCATTTCGGGCGATCTGGATGGCCAAATAATTCGATCGGACTGTCTACAACAACTGAGGCACGGTGACGTGGCGCATTGTCATCCAGAAGAATTCCATCGTTGTTTGGGAACATGAAGTCCATTAATGGCTGATAATGGCCTTAAAGTAGTCGAACATAACCATTTTCAGCTAGCGAGCGGTTCAGATGAAGCAGAGAACCCAATTCATTGCATGTGAACACAGCCCACATCATTACGGAGCCACGACCAGCTTCCACATTGCCTTCTTGACAACTTTGTTCCATGACCTCGTGGGGTCTGCGCAACACTCGAGCCCTACCATCAGCTCTTACCGACAGAAATCGGAACTCGTCTGACCAGGCCATAGTTTTTCAGTCGTCTACAGTCCAGTCGGTTGGATATGGTCAGGAGCCCAGGAAAGACGCTGCAGGCAATGTCGTGCTGTTAGCAAGTGGCTCTACCCTTCATTCGATCCCTGAGAAACCCTACATTTCAGCAGGATAATGCACGACCGCATGTTGCAGGTTCTGTACGGGCCTTTCTTGATACAGAAAATGTTCGACTGCTGCCCTGGCCAGCACATTCTCCAGATCTCTCACCAACTGAAAACGTCTGGTCAATGATGACCGAGCAACTGGCTCGTCACAATACGCCAGTCACTACTCTTGATGAACTGTGGTATCGTGTTGAAGCTGCATGGGCAGCTGTACCTGTACACGCCATCCAAGCTCTGTTTGAATCAATGCCCAGGCGTATCAAGGCCGATATTACGGCCAGAGGTGGTTGCTCAGGGTACTCATTTCTCAGGATCTATGCACCCAAATTGCGTGAAAATGTAATTCCATGTCAGTTCTAGTATAATATGTCTGTCCAATGAATACCCGTTTATCATCTGCATTTCTTCTTGGTGTAGCAATTTTAATAGCCAGTAGTGTACATTGCGTTAGCGATACTACTGCCATCTGTATATGTGTGTATCACTATCCCATGATTCTGGTATAAGGAAACTAAGACTACAATCGACATTAAGTAAGCATTTTGTATTTAATCAATATATATGGAAAAAGTGTATATGGTCACTACATTTCTTAGAAAGCTGCGTGGAAAGCATTATCTCAAAAGTGAATTACTGGCTGTTTAATGAGCTACAGGGATAGGTGCCGTAAACAGTGAAGATATCCACTAACAATGTTTGAAATTAAATATATTTTCCGGTCTAATGAACTGATAGAGTTCTAAATAATTCACGTTAATATGCTAATTATCAAGAGAATATAGAGAAAAGACATTCTACTTGTATGGAATATGCCACAGTTTGTCAAGTACTGATCGTTGAAATACAACCGATTTTGTGTGTTTCTATTACGAGTCAGATTTACAACAAACATTTTTTTTTAGACAGCGACGTCTTTTATCTTCTGTGATTAATAGTGGACGTCAGATTTTCTTGGGTTTTTCTTGAGCGACAGTTACGGAGGTGGAATAATAGCTCAGATATTATTGGGGGTTTAGGATGAAATTGCATACGGCCTTCTTTAAAGCGGGAACTGCCGTTCTCTACAGAAATTCGGAGAAAGTGAGAGAAAAATGAATAAGAACAAACGGGACAATATTTATACCTCGACCCGAGCATCTGCAGCTCATGATTAACCTCAGGATTTAGTTCCCAAGAGTTCAGTGTTTCTTCGTGAATCTCAGTGAATAAAGACACATTAAAAGTTAATGCGACAGTAAACGGTGTGCTGATTACTAAGTACAAGATCTACTTAAGATACGCTTGGAATGAGGTATTGTCACACAATTTTTAACAGCGTTTAGTCTTACTAAAACAATGTACTTCAGCATTAGTTACTATTTCAGCTATTTCTAACTTTGACCTTTGCTAGCAAATCGTTAATGTGAATTTGGCAAAAAGGAGAGGACAGTACTGCGAACACTAAGTGCACTTATCCATGTCACGAATGATACGTACGTTTTGCCGGAGCTGGAGGCACTCTATATATGTGAGAGTAGTTACTGCGTTAATTTCTTGTCTCATGAAATAATGGGGTCTAGGCGGGTTCTACAACAAAGGGCCCATTGTTCACCTTTTGTAAACAACCCGGCTACTTGCCCTAGCTCCCCTTATATAGACAAACCGCTCACTTGAGTTTAGGACGTATTTAATGGCCCATAACTGTCATTTTAAATACCCAAATTTCTAGTCAAAATGGTGGTTTACTAGAGCACTTGCACATATGGTTACCCATGTTAGTTAATGGTGAAATGCTTTTAGACTAAGGAGAAAACTGTCATCATAAAGAGGGTAATTTATTACCCAATTCTGGGGTCCTCCGCACACCACTGGTGCAATGTGCTACAATTTGTATCCCCCCCCCTTCCCCGCCCCCCCATGAGCCCTTCCACCACTACTCTCCTTTAGGTACCACAGCATTCTGAGAGAGAGCTTGGCATTCATAATCTGTATCTCAGCCACGCAACAGCATCAGCACATTCAAGCAATATTCACAAATTTTCCAGCACTGTGTGGCACCCTAATGGTATTTGCAGTTTTGGGGATTAGTTTTCAAAAATAGCGACCAGAGAAATTTTCTGCAAAATGTGACACTACTTACGGTTTGGGGGTGGTTTTACTGATTTTTTTTTAAAAAAGACACATGTATGCAGGTTTTAGTTGTAGTTTCAGTGATATCTTATTGAATTTCCACCACGTTTTAAGACGAAGCACGGTTTTGCCGGTTTTTACCGATTTTTCCCAAATTTTCAAGAAGATGCACATTAATAAGGGCTTTGGAGTAATTTTTCAGATTTTTTAAGACGACACTCGTAAATACGAGCTTTGGAGTTATTTTCCTGATTTTTGAAGACTGTGTACGTGAATATTCCATCATTTAGCAACTAATAAGCTCCTGTTACTTACCATTAGTAAGCACAACACTGCTGTTAAGGCTGTTGTTCGCATTTTACTGATTTTGTTCCAGTACTCCTCAAACTGTCACTTTTTTTCAAGAAAATGCAAGTAAAAATGTGGGTCAAATAATCACCACGGCGCGATAATTTAACAAATTACACGTATCTTCAGTGTTAAACAATTTTTATTTAACAACAATTACACACCTGATCTACGTTTTATTTATCCTCCTGCGCTATTAGTTTGTGATGTCAGAGTTAGATCTCTTAAGACTATAAGATAATACTGGGATTTTAAAAATAGTGCAGGGATACTCCCACAGAGAAAGATATATACATAACTCTTATCTCACACCTGTGAAGCCCACACTCGGCTTGAAGAGTTCACCTGTGTCTGTCCACACAACTCGTCATGCACATCTAACAGACAGTCCACACTTCCAACTTGTCATGGCCACCACCCCACCGCTGCTGTGCATTCTAGTTATTGTTCTGCATTTCATGGGTGTAAACAGACGACACTATCGGGACAGTATACAAATAATTGCTACCGCTGTATCCAAACAAACATCACACTTTGTAGTGCACATCCTTCTAGTATGTCAAAGAGAACCACGTCCCTCTCGCCACACACTGTTACATATTTGATTGGCCCTAACGTTGCTCGTCACCTGTGGTAATAACCGATACTTGTGCCACTACCACTAGGTTAAGAGCAGGGCAGTCATGCCTCTTACTAGATAACAAGCAAAAAATTAGCTTCTCTGTCTTACACACTGTATTCCTATCACACCCTACAACACGGTTTTACCAGGAGTTGCTCCTGTCTTTGCTACACTGCTCATTGCAGGGTGCTTGTGTGTTAATATAATGACAGTTGCTGCCTTCCTCCTGAGTATGATATCCCAGCTAATGGCCACCAGGGCTAACCTCACCTGAAGTAAATAATGACCTGTCACATCACCCTACATGGAAAGGGCTGCTGCAGTGGACACAAAGACAGAGACTCATTGTGCAACCTGCCAAAACTGGATGACACTGGCTGCTTACAGTGCCCTCCATCATCTCACCCACTGAACACTCTCAGGTAGATAAGCAAGCTGGCATGCATGTGTCCAGCACTGTAGCCATACCTCTATGAGATCCTTCCATATATATCACGATTAAAAGAGTAACAATGGCTACCTTCTGTAATTCCCTTTAAAAATGTTCATTTATCCAAACACATCTAATGTGTGCAATATGTATTAAAACAAGTAAATGTTACAGGGCACCTATCACACACTATTTTTTTTAGCTGTGAGCCAATTTTTTAATTTCAGCCAGAGAAATTTATCTATGAATCGACAACTCTAGTTTAGAAGAAGTCAGGCATATTAGTTTTCTGTCCTATCCCAATCCAACATACTGATCGAGAAAAAAATATAAACAAAGTTTGTCTGTGTGCCTCTGTATGACCCTTGTAAGATTTCCTTGTGAACGCTGAGTCAAATATAAAATGGTGGTGGTAGTGCGGTGGTGGTTGTGGTGGTGGTGGTGTATATCTCCCATAAAAGCATTGTGCATAAATGTGGTGGTAGTTACGATTAGAAACAAACCCTGTATTGTTGTGTTACAGTTTTTAGGTGATGTGCCTATAGCTTTTGCAGTCACTTTCCTGCTACACATAAGTCAACTTGTCAGTTGTTAGTGGATGGATTACATTCCCTTAAAATTATTTCAAATTAATCTGAACCCAACATATTCTTCTGGTGCAGCTCTCTCCTAGGTATTTGTACATCAGTTAACGTTGTGGTGATAGTGTACATAATATTTGGTTCTGTTCATATGCAGTAGTTAGATTCATTTAGTTTCAGGTCTACTATGAGTCCCTGTACCACCAATCACCACTTCCTGCACTGGTCTCCCTGCAATTCATTACTGAATTCTTGTAGACAACGCCACTAACTGCAAACATCCTGCATCTAAACATTCACCATGCAGCATATCGTATGGTGTATGTCAGAAAGTGTATCATGCTAGTAGTATCAGTCACAATCGCATCCCGATCACGTGAACTGATGGAATAAAAAACTGATTGTCAGTATCCATCCATAAATACCCTAATGTTTCAGGAGCAAATACATCATTGAGCTTTTTGTGCATTTGTTTGTCAGTGTGTATGTGTATGTGTATGTGTGTGTGTGTGTATGTGTGTGTGTGTGTGTGTGTGTGTGTGAGAGACAGAGAGAGAGAGAGAGAGAGAGAGAGAGATACGAGATGAAACTACAAAAAATGTGAAAATTATAATATTCTACAAATTTCAGTATGTGATTAAGAAATACCCAGTCATCCAGCAGAGGAGTGGAGATAAATGTGTGTAACATAGATTTTCCACATAGGTTCTAAATTTCTGTTACTCCTATTGTTTTTAAAAAAACTGCAGTAATGCTATGTGTGGTACTACATCCCACCTATAACAAATGTTCTGTTAATACTAGTCTTCCACACCATATGTATACATATACATCCCATACTGATTTCTGAAATGTAATTTGCATATGATGAATAATCAGATATCCCCTCACTCCTGTGATTAACAAATGCTCTGTTGAAACTACTGTCTCCTATGGTATATATATATGTGCCGGACTGCGATTCCAATTCGGATTTCCCACTTATCGAGAGCGGTCGCCTGACCATTTTTTAAATTTTTTTAATTAGTTGTAGAATATTTCAGAACAAATCAAAAATTGGGCTGTGCGGATATCCCACTTATCACGAGCTGTCACCTTAATCGCTTCTTTATCAAAATTTTATGCAGTAGTGGATTTCGAACCCATGGCCCTTTTTTTTTGAGAGCCAGGTATCCTAGCCACTTTGTTTTTATATTTATCGTTTTATTTTTTTTTACATTCAAACAGTAGCAATAGAATTCAAAAAACTACCTTCTGTCTGTATTACAAAATGAGATTAACAATTACTTTATATGTATACATATATAAGCTGAAAGGATAATCATAAACCAGACTGTCGTAAAATTAATAAATTGTGATAAGTAGAAAGCTTTGTAAGGTAATCATACGTCAGAAATAAAAAACACAATAAAATTACGTTAAAAATAAATACTTTTCCAACTATGCTTCATATTTCAATGAATATCTTTAAAGCAAATCCTGGTTCACATGTAACATTTAAGTGAAGTTAAATTTCGGTAACAACCACTGCCTTGTCATACCACAAATAAAATTTCTGTATTGCTTGAAGCTAGTAAATTGAACATTGTTCTCGCATTACATAAAGAAAAAAAAACACCCACACATCACAATGGGGAACCACAACACCCCTTCTCCCTTCCCCCTCCCCGCTGTTCTGTCATCCGAGTATGTGTTCTCATAAGTACAATGTATCCACCGATTCTTATCTTCCGTTCATGTTTTCTTCGCATGGATAATTTTACTTCTCCTGCCTTGGACGTTCCAACTATGCGGGGTCTCCTGAAACGCGCTTCATAGGAAGTTACGGTCGGTATTCCGGATTGTTCACGATCTTTAGATATCGTTGCTGTAAAAAGGTCCAAAAGTTCATTACATTCTTTGGGCCATCCCTGAACAAATACAGCACCGTCTGACCTCGAAGCCACGTTACGACATTCATTTTGGTGACTGGGTAGTAAGTCCCGTCCGGGAATAATATGATCCGTGGTTAAATGTTGTACTGTCGCATTCAGAAATAGAAAGCTTCTGCCGAGGGCCGTATATGAGGCGGTGTTCATCTTTGTCCAGAGTTTGTTACTGAGGACACAATGGTGAATCTGTCATATAAATCGCATGGAGTCTGGATCGGGTGACATTTTTACCATTGTTAGGTACCACGTTGCACGTGTCTCCGTATCTAAGGAAATATGGTGTATCGATCGCCATACTACTTGCCAATTGATATGTGGATGCTTCCTCTCAACAGAATTGCTGTGTTGTCCGGTCGTTAGTATCTGATATATGTCACGCGCTGTTGCAGATCTGGTTTCCGACAGAGCCGTCTGAACGTAGCTGTACGGTACTTTATAAAAAAAAAAAAAATGCGTGTATGCTGGAGAGACTGGGATATGTGCTGAACCACTGGCGCCATTCGAGAAACTGGTGCTAGTTCTTCTATTAAAATTCCTATCAGACAAGTCTGATGTCTCCACAGTTTTGACTGTTTGCTGATATATACTGCCACCGCTCGATCACGAACATGCGCAAGACCAAGTCCATCCCTACTAAGAGGGAGGGTAAGGGCGTGGTATCTTACTTTAAACAGTATATCTGCACTCACAAAGGAACCGAACGCCGCCAGTAATCGTCGTGCTATCGTCACCGGCATTGGGAGTACTTGAGCAAAATGCGGAATTCGTGACGCCAGGTAGGTGTTAACAAACGTAACATCGCCCGTCCGGACTGACTGTAGTAGTCTCTTATAGTTGTACGCTGTTGTGCGACATATTTCGTGGTAAAAACAATACCTAGGCATTTCAAGGTATCCATGAGCTGTATGGATGCTACACATTCTTCCCTTAGTCCAACACCAATATTCATCGCTACACACTTGTCCATATTTATACGGCTGCCAGTGGCCGTTCCATATTTGCGTATCCAATCTAAAGCTACACTCATATCGTTTTCATTCCGTCCTATTAGCACCAGGTCATCCGCATATGACTTGCACGTGAATGTATATCCTCGAAAAGACAGTCCTGTCAAGTGGTGTCGTAGGCCGCAAAGTAACGGCTCGAGAGCCAGTGTATATAATGTCGTCGATAAGGGACATCCTTGTCTGACCGACCTCGCTACGACTAAAGACTTTGTCGGGCGTCCTTGACGAGCACTTTGGAGGAGGCATTGCTGAGTAGGCGCATCACGACAGCAATAAATGATCGTGGAAATCGCATATGTGTCGGGAGTTCTGCAAGATAGTTATGGCTAACTCTATCAAAGGCTTCATCAAAATCTATTATCACCAGTGCTGCACGGCGGCCACACGTCTTTGCTAGGGTGATCTGATCGTGATATTCAACAAACGCCGTCCGGATGATGTTATCTCCGGGGAGCGAAGTTTGATCAAGTGAGAGTACTTGGCGCAACACTCTTCGGACGCGTGCTGCTAATAATCTGGTGAATATTTTAAAGTCGCAGTTAAGGAGCGCAAGTGGTCGGTAGTCCCGTATACGTGTACCGCTCGAGGGTTTGTGTATCGGGATAATCAGCTCCTCCACAAAACCTGGAGGTAAAGGCATGTCAGGAGTCATTAATTCGCGGCAGATAGTAGTCCATCGTGGTGCGACCACATAGCTAAAGGTCCTGTAGAATTCCAGAGGGAGGCCATCTGGTCCTGGCGATTTGTTCACCGCTCCCCTACCAATGGTCTCCATCACTTCCTCCTCTGTAAGCTCCTCCATCAGTTGTGCTTCCACCTCTGTATCAATGATGCCGAAAATCGTATGCGTAACTTCGTTAATGGCCGCCATATTGGTACCCACTGCCGTGTAAAGTTCAGTGTAATGTTCTACACAGGCATTGCCTATTTCTTGTTGCGATTAGGTGTCTGCCATCATCCGTGTGCACAGTATGTACTAGGTCTCTTCGTCGTCTTTTGATTTCGTTGATTATGTGATACATCGATGGGCGATCTCCTGCAACCCGATCTAATGTCCGCGCTCTGACCACTGTACCTTCGAGGTGGCGTCGCATGATGGAAATAATTTTGGCCTTTGCTCTTTGTACCGCCGCCGGCCGAATCCTGCCTCGGGCATGGATGTTTGTGATGTCCTTAGGTTAGTTAGGTATAGGTAGTTCTAAGTTCTAGGGGACTGATGACCTTAGAAGTTAAGTCCCATAGTGCTCAGAGCCATTTGACCCATTTGTACCGCCTCTTGCTGCTCCGGAGAAGGCATTTGTTCGGCGCATTCCCGTAGCACGGTGAAATGGAAGTACATCGTCTGATGTCGCCACACTGCCTGCTCACGACCACGTGTCATCATTACACGGCACAGCGCCGGTTTGGCGCAACCCATACTCCAAATTACTGTCGTGGGATACGACCCAAAGCGCCGTTCGCAAGATCTCCTATCTTCACTGACGTCTCGACAGGTGGGCGACGTTCATTTTCATGGGACCGCAACTACGTCACACTTTCTGTCACCGGAGGGAGATTGTACATATTAATGCTGTATCATCGGTGTAGGCTGTAGGCTACAGCTCTGCTTCCAGGACGTCAGCGTTAAGATCGCCTGTGACGTATATTCGGTCGAGAAGGCTAGCGGAATGACTTGTTGTATGGGTGTATCCAGGAGGAGGCCATGGATATGCTCCCAGATGTCAACCAGATGCATACTCCGCACCAACATTCGCAGTCTTTATTAAGGGTAGATCGAGGAAATTTGGCTTTCGGTGCAAGTACACAATTAAAATCGCCGCCTACGATTAATCGGTCGTGTCGACCTTGGAAGAGCGGAGCAATTTCGTCTGCGAAGAGGCGGGTACGCTCTCGCCTCCTGTCTGTACCGGATGGTGCATCGATGTTGATGAGTCGTACATCAAGTACTGCCATTTCTAATCTCCGTGCCGTGATGCCTTCTTTAAGAAGTATTGCTATGCCGCCCCCAAGTTTCGGAGGCTTGTGATGTATAGAATACGTACCCGTACATGAATGCTTGTCTTCGTTCCGTCGCATGTATATCGTCCATGGGAGCTTACTCCGTCTGCTGTTGTACTGGTACCTTACGTGACCCCGTCCCGGCCGCCGTCGTTGGTTGTAAGTTGAACTTTAGAGGGACACCGCACCCGCCGTGCTGCCTGTTGCGACTGCCGGTGGGTCCCCTTCACAGTCATCAGCTCAGTCTTCTTGGTACAAGTTTTCCGTCGACTTGGGCTCGCCAGCCCCGTCTCTATGTGGCTCCTCTTCTAATACTTGGGAGTAGCAGTGGACTACTGGTTGCCGTGTGTTGTGAAGTTTTTTGGTCGCTCTTGACGTATGCTGCTGTCGAGACGGTGGTGCTCTGGATGAGGAGTCTCGGGACCCTCTGTAAAGTGTCCGTCTTCCTCGGTCGTTTCTTGATCGTCGCCATGCATACGTATTAAGGAGTCGTCCGACGGGGTTAGACGTCGTTTCTTACGCCGTTTCGGAGACCGTTGCTTACGCGTGAGCGTTTCCGTATCCGAATGTGGGTGAGTGTCTCTGTCACCACTGTAGTCGGACACGAAGTCATCCGTTGGCACTATTCCACTGTCGATGACCATTTGCTCACCCGATCTCTGTACTGGTGGTATCAGTCGGTGTTGCTCGGTGGGGGGCGTCGCCGCCGTCACCATGCTCGTGTCGTCATCCGCCGTCGTCGGCTACTCGACTGGCCTGTCCAGCTGTTGGGCGCTGTCATTGTTCGGTGGGGCGTCCTTCAGGAACACATTTGCGTATGTGAGAGACAGAGACATCGCCACAGGTGTTGCTCCAGAATCTCCTGTCGGTATCTGTGCAATTCTTCGTTGGAGACACGCTAAGCGAACGTGGCCTTCTTGACCACAACCTGAGCAAGTTTTCGGCTGACCGTCGTAAATGACAATCGCTCTGCAGCCTCCAATTGTGAGATAAGACGGCACATGTTTTGATAGCTCGCACACCATTAAGTACCGGGTACGTGGTGAAGGTTGTCCAATTTTCTGCTATGCGATTAAGTACCCATCCGTAGGGCTGTAGCGAATTAAACACGATCTCAGCCGGAACCTCAAGTGGTAGCTCAAATACTCTTACAGTTCTCAATCCAAACCCGCATGATCAATTGCTACCGTTCCGACATGGCCACCTGAATGTTTAAATTTAAGTACATCTTTATAGTCTTGTCACACACCGTATAGTTGATCAGTTTGTCGTAGACCACACTGCTTGTGATAGATAACTGGATGCAATCATATCTTGTGTCACGTATAAATCATTCTATTTCAAATGCCTTCGTTCGTGAAAATTCATTATTAAAGCTGTTCTTGATAGTAGATTGCCGGTACGAATGAGCCATTCTAGTTCGAAAGCGCAAGCACTAGCGAAGGCTAACACGAAGTAAACAACCGCGTACGCGCTAAGCACAGGTGCCTGGTCGTAAACAGACGTCCGAGCCGCACGATTGCGGAAAGCAGACTGAATACATGAAATGTATTCGTAGTTGTGATTATGAACAACCATCAGCTGTATAATTGAATGACGATAACGAAAACTCGTGTCCGACCGGGATTCGAACTCGGATTTCCGACTTATCGAGAGCGATCGCCTTACCATCCTTTTTTCTTTCCAATAACCGCTGCACGAGCAGAACGACGGGTAGGGCATGGATCGACACCCGAGGCCTGGCCATCCCGTCGCCATACGTGTTCTAGGATCGAAGGATCAGGGAGAGAATTTAGCGGGTTCTTCTATGCATTTTATATATTTATTTACTGAATTTTTATTTTACTTTGTTTTATGTATGGATTTACTTTTGTTTTATTAAAAAACGATCCTAAAACTGATGTTGCCTAGCGTCCGAGTCATCTTCTTGTCTGTTGGTAGGGGTTCTCCCCTATTCCGTCCGTAGTGGATCAATATGCTCCAGGATTCTTCTTCAGGTTCAGCTTCTCATACCCGGAACGCCTCACTGAGCAAGAAGATCCGTAAATAATGAACCTAAATAATTAGCGAAGCGGGTCCAGTGCTACGGGTGGCGGCTGAAATTTGCATGTGTCGACATCAGTAGGGACCAAAAGTCGAGTGTAGTAAAGGGCCATGTCTTTTAGCCAGTTAACGGCGTTCGTCCTGGTCGGTGGAAAGAATACGCCATCGGGGCGGAGTATATCATCATGGAAGGTAGACTCCGCCAGTTGCCGCAAGAGTAACGCCAGCACTCGCCGGTCGCGGCACAAGTCAGGTGGTGTGCATCCGATTCAACGACTGAGCATGTCGGGCACAAGGAGTCGTCCGTCAGATGAATCGAATGTAGCTTCTGATGAGTAGCAAACTTCGCGTTCATAACCACGTACCATAATGAACGCACCGCCGTAGGTAGAAAAGGTGTGTATACTGCTCGCCACACAGCGTCCCAGCCAACTTCGGGATGTCTGTGTGCGACCGTATCGACGGGCTGCAGCTGTTGATAGAGGCGATAATAGTCTTTCGTACTGGGCATCCATGTTGTCGGTAGGTCTGAGCTTAAGTAGCTGAGGTCAATCAAGAATTCTCTGATATGGGCGAGTGCCGGTGAAATGTGTCCTACAGAAACCGGGGGATGCAGAGAGTGTGGTGCCACTTCAGCTATTAGGGTGCCCGTCGAATTGGCGTGGTCGGAGGTCCAAGTGCGACGCATAGTGTTGAGATAAAGCTTTCGCGCACTGTTAATAGACATGAATTAAACTGATACCGCCCGCCCGCTGCGGCAGCGTCAGGGTGGCGTATCGGACTTTAAAAGCAAGACCGGCTCTCACGAAATGTTCGTATGCTGCCATCCTAACCGTCAAAGGAAGGACACGCGCAAAATAGTTCAGTTTGGAGACAAGATAGGAGTTGACATAATGTGTTCGTAGGAGCAAGTCCATTCGACGTAATTTGTTGTCCTGTATCAGACCACGTATCTGGTTTAGTAGCCGGTCGTACGTAACTGCCGTCATACAGCGAACATTGCTACAGAATTTCCCTCCTAAGCATTTGAGTACGGGCACCTTGTCAAAGGGCACCGCCGTTGCGTGGGGAAGTCCCCATCCGACATCCATGTGTTTTGTCTTCTTCACGTTGATGACGCTCCCAGCGACCGCTCCGTGCTGTCGTAGCCACTGAAGCTCCATGTGCATTTCATCCTGTGATCTGTCCAGAAACTTCACATCAACCGCGAATGCACCACAACGAAAGATCACGTCCCGTATGGGAATGCCTATTAATCGCCTCCGTAAACCGTGCAAAGCTAGTTCAAGTGCTGCCGCAAATAATATACCCGACAAGGGTGTAAGGTGTCACGCAAATCCAACACCTTTCATGAAAACCCTGACATGATAAGCAAATCCAGTAGTATGTCACATAGCTCCGAATAAATCGTGACATTAAATTAACCAAAGTAATACGAGTAACGAGTGAGCAAATGGAATACCACAGACTAACACAAGAATGCCTAAATGCATGCCATACCTTGGACGGTAAATAGTTTGGACAAGAAGAGAATAGAAGCTTTCGAAATGTGGTGCTACAGAAGAATGCTGAAGATTAGATGGGTAGATCACATAACTAATGAGGAGGTACTGAATAGGATTGGGGAGAAGAGGAGTTTGTGGCACAAATTGACCAGAAGAAGGGATCGGTTGGTAGTACATGTTCTGAGGCATCAAGGGATCACCAATTTAGTATTGGAAGGCAGCGTGGAGGGTAAAAATCGTAGGGGGAGACCAAGAGATGAATACACTAAGCAGATTCAGAAGGATGTAGGTTGCAGTAGGTACTGGGAGATGAAGAAGCTTGCACAGGATAGAGTAGCATGGAGAGCTGCATCAAACCAGTCTCAGGACTGAAGACCACAACAACAACAACCTTCCCACCGTGGGACAGACGCAGTTCCGAGGGGAGAAACGAGAACAGAAGCCGAGAGCAGAACCGTGTTAAGCTGGAAGGCCCTACGATAAGGGACGGACGGACACCCACGTCGCCAGCTAACCGCTAGGACCATACCACCCGCAAGTTTTAGCGTGAGACTTTTTCGCGTCTCTGTTACGTCAAGACCACCCCCCCCCCCCCCCCCCACCAGCCAATGTTAAAAGCTAGAGCCCTCCAGAAGAACAGTATAGATCTTGCGATAACACAAAAAGGGCTCACCACCCGCAAGTTTTAGTGTGAGACTTTTTCGCGTCTCTGTTACGTTAGGACCACCCCCCAGTCCATGTTAAAAGATAGAGCCCTCCAAAAGAACAATATAGATGTTACGATAACACTAAAGGACCACACCAGCTGCAAGTTTTAGCGTGAGACTTTTTCGCGTCTCTGTTACGTTGCAAACTTTAAAAACATTGCCCCACCACGAAAAGTATGACGTTTCTCATTGGATAGACAGAATTTTTGTAGGCGGAGCTTAAGGTTAACATTGAGACCCTGATTGGTCAGATGAAAACACAGCCAGATAGTTTTTTCTTTTTTGAACCAACTTCGGTAAATTGTAGTAAGGAGACGTTAGAGAAAAGAGTTCCTTCCGAGACAGTGAGGTGTGCGGAGCTGTGCTGCCCGCCGCCCCCTAACGAACACCGACAAGGTAATGAACGCACGCGATGCCGCATTTTTGAGCATATAAGGCTTCACTCAGAACTGCAGAAGTCTCATCTGTTAATCCCCTTTTTGCGTAGTACTAGTGTCGATCGTCAATTAAAGCTCATGGTGTTCACATTTGCCACTTGAAGTAAAAATCTGAAACGCGATGATTTTTCTGTTATATAGTTATTGAGAAGCCACATCAGCCACTGTAATTTACGACAAGTTAGATAAGTAATTAAAGATAATTGAGGGTCACTGTAGACCATTTAGATAGTTTTCTCTTTTGTGAAACTTAATTTAAACCTAGCTTATAGATGTGATATGGCATAGGTCATGCTTTGATCCATTGTAGAACTTGGAAACCCATTCAGGGAATATTCGTTCACATTTTTGTTGAACGCAGTTGGTTTTTACCATCCTGTATTAAAACATTTCCTTTTATCAATAGTGCAATTTATAAACGATGTTTTGTGAGTAGAATAAAATTTCCAATGGTAAACTTAACTGCTTTTTCGACGTTATTTTACCAGCTAACTAAAAATAGGAAAGCCTTGAACCCCTTCCACTAAATTTAGTTAGTATTAAGATTCTTTTACAGGGAGTGCAGTGGAGCTGACGCTGAAATCATTAAGTATTTGGTTATATCATCGCTAGTCTCACTGAACTCTTCTGAATTCTACATGTCATGTGTGGTCTGGCGTCTCCTTACCAGCAACAGGTCCCAGGTTCAAACTAGTCAATTCCCTGAAGAACACGCTCAGAGCGTCGTTGCGCGAAAGTGGTAGGGAGACACGATATAAAACAAACAGACACCACGCAGAATGTTTAGAAGGGGCATCCTTGTCGCACTGACCCTACAACAACAATGTGATCAGATTGGTAACCGTTCACCATCATGCGGGAACGTGCTCCGTGGACCAGTCGATGGACCATCTGTGCAGACTCTGGAGAGAGCCCCATGCATTCCAAAACTGCGCGTAGGAAGCGGTGGTCGATGGGGTCGAATGCGTAGTCAAAATCGACGGCGACAAGGGCGCCTCGTATTCTGCAGGCCGCCGTCAAAACAATTACGTCGCGGTATGCTCCTAACGCTGCATTAATGTTGTTGACACCACCTAAACATGTCTGATCGGTGTGTTTGGCTTTCCCAATAGCGATGTGGAGACGCGCGTTGAGGATGAGTGCGAAGATCTTGTTATAGAGGAGTGTGAGTGGGCGAAAGTCCTGCCACGTACAACCACCATTCAGTTTCGGTACTGGGATTAAGATGCCGTCTGTGAATTCCGTGGGGACAGTGAAGCCAGGGCGGACCAGCTCTTGAAACATTTGGAGCCACTTGTCACCCATAAGGTCATAAAATGTGCGGTAAAATTCCAGGAGTAAACCCTCCGTGCCTGGCGATTTGTTCGGTGCTCCACGTGCCATGGCCCATGTCAGCTCGTCGGATGTGATGAGCAGCAGCAGAGTGTCATCGATTTCCACGTCGCTAGGGGCGGGAAAATCGTGCAGGATCTCGTCATAATCACGTATGTTTCGCGGATCTTCCATGTACAAGGTCCCACAGTGTTGGGCGAACGTGTGCGCTATGTCCGTTTGCGTCACTGCGCGGCCACCCGCCTAGGTGTTTATCTCCGTAATGAACTGACGTTTGATGCGGCGCCTCTCGCGCACAATGTGGTAGACTGACACCGTTTCGTTGAGGATGCAGCCTTAACCTCGCGCCCGGATGCGGACGCCTTCTAGCTACTCTGCCCTGATGCGAAGTAGGCGAGCTTTGAGGCGTCTTACGGACGTGACGTGCTGGAGACAGTCGTTGCGTCGCCAGCTCACGTAACGCTGAAAAGTAAAATTCTGATGTCGTCTTTTTGCAGTTCGATCTGTCACGCCAGTAGGCCATCAGGGTCTTTTGGAGTGCAGGTTTGACACATCCCAGCACCACAGCAACGTAGAAGCGAATATGGGCAGGCGCCTGAAACAATGACGCCACGTCAGAGTAACTGCTTGCCGACACGCTTCCTCGCGAAGGAGGGTGACGTTTAGCGCTCATGGGTCTCTGCTGCGCCTGATAAGTTTTCGAGATAAGGTGACAGTGCAGATATACGCGATATGATCCGTGAAGGCCGTCGGCCAGAGTTCTGCATCACGGGTCGCTGTGTAGAGACCACGCGAGACGTGTATCCTGTCCAAACGACTGGCAGAGTGGCCAGTAAAGTGCGTATATCCACGCTGATTCCCATGATGTCGAGGAGCGCGAGATCACGCAACACTGCCTGTGGAGCCGGGCATGGGACGTAATGCGGTATCTGGTCCTCGGGCCGCAGAACAGTTAAAATCGCCGCCGACTATGCAATGATCCAAATTTCCTTGCAAAAGTGGGGCGACCTCCTCCGAATAGAAGACATGACCGTCACCGCGGTGTGAGGTACCGGAGGGCGCATAGAGGTTCACGAATCGGACTGCGCCAAGTGTGAGAACTATGCTTCGCGCGTTCGACAAGTATGTCACGTCCATCGCTTCCATGCCATCTTGAAGAAAGATGGCCGTTCCTCCTGCGCCGTCACCAGATGGCAGGCTGTAGATGGTGTAGCCATACAGGTCTAAACGCAGCTCTGAACGGACCTTCTGGAGAAGGGCAACGTCCAAGTCTGTCGCTCTGATCATGTCGTGTAACATGCGGGACTTGACAGTGGAGTGTACACCATTGACATTCACTGTTGCCACACGGTATGACTGAGACATATTAAGTGATGGAGGCAATGAACAGGTGCAAACTCACGGTGAGCTCGCACACCACACAGCCATCCGGCCGTATGACGTCCCTTACTACGCCATATGATCCCCTGAATGGCAGGGGCCTCCGGTCTCAGTGTCAGCCTTGGGCTACATAAGAGTTATCAATGTGTGCTGTGCACCATCTGCCTACATGTCGTCTGCCCAATCACCAAGAGAGAATTGGGAGGTTAGTAGTGGTCGGCCACTCACTTTCACAGGAGCACCCTTTTTGGGAGTCGACCGGATGCGCCTCGTTTTCAGGGCCACCACGTGCAGGAGAGTGTTCTGTATCGACAGGCGCGGTCTGGTGAATGTGGAGGTTGGAATCCGTTGCAACTGCAGATGCGGCAACAGAGTCGATGTCTACCACCAGTCTCACATCCCTGTTCCGTTCTTCAGCTGACAATCGTCTCTTCTTGTGTCGGTTGGGTAATTTTTGCTTAAGGGTCCCAGACTCGACATCTACTGGAGGGCGGGGCTCGACACGGTCTCAGTCATCGGAATCACTTTGTCCGACTCTGACAGTGACAGCGGCTGGGTGCTTGCGACGCCGCGGTGCCCACTGGCTGCAGGAACCTCTGCACCGCTTCGTTGCTGTGGCGTCGTCGTCGTCGTCGTCGGTGCCGACTCGCCAACGGTGCTTGCAGCGACTTAAGGTTTTGATCGTCCTTCACATCAGGTCGTGCAGCCTCCACATAGGTTAGCGGGAGCGAGGTCATCGTGAATCGTTGGGGGGAGTTCATTGCAGGGAACCTGAACGACGCGGCGCAGCTGACACTCACACATGGCCCTCCTGGCCGCAGCCTGAGCAGGCCCTCAGCTGGCTGCTGTGGCCGAGCGGTTCTAGGCGCTTCATTCTGGAACCGCGCGACCGCTACGGCCGCAGGTTCGAATCCTGCCTCGGGCATGGATGTGTGTGATGTCCTTAGGTTAGTTAGGTTTAAGAAGTAGTAAGTTCTAGGGGGCTGATGATTGGTTGGTTGGTTGGTTGGTTTCGGGGAAGGAGACCAGACAGCGAGGTCATCGGTCTCATCGGATTAGGGAAGGATGGGGAAGGAATTCGGCCGTGCCCTTTCAGAGGAACCATCCCGGCATTTGCCTGGAGTGATTTAGGGAAATCACGGAAACCTAAATCAGGATGGCAGGACGCGGGATTGAACCGTCGTCCTCCCGAATGCGAGTCCAGTGTCTAACCACTGCGCCACCTCGCTCGGTAGGGGGGGTGGGGCTGATGACCTTAGATGTTAAGTCCCATAGTGCTCAGAGCCATTTTAACCTTTTTGAACCTTTTTTGAACAGGTCCTCGGTTGTCATCATATATAACAATTGCTCGGCTGCCGTCAACAAAAACACATGATGTAACGTCGTTCTTAAGTTCTATGCGCAATTGGCGTACTCAGTTAAGAACAGAGTACGTCTCGAATATCTTCCATTTCTACTCTGTGTAGCTCAAAACTGTGCCATATGTCTGCAGCCCGTCAACGACAAGGCAGGCGGGAACTCCGAATGCTAGTTCAGAGATGCCCACATTACGCACCCCCAGATCAGCATGGTCAACTGCTACCACGCTCACATTACCGCCAGCGTGGCAGAAGTGAAACCCATTTTTAGGTCGATGGAGGAGTCTGTTGCAGGCCGCTTCGTCAACCAGTTTGAGGTACACCATGCTGCATACAGTAGTCAAGTGGATGCGTATCAGCTCTTGCGGTTCTATGTGTATGACATCTCGAAGAAAGCACTCTTCTTCGTGGGCCTTCGGTCTCGTGTACGATGCGTTGAACGTCAGTTTAATAGTGGCTTGTCGATATGATAACACCGGTACTATAAGTCAATACAACGACGCGCGGCGGTGCGCTAGCGGGTAAGTAACGTCGCTTGCGGGGCGGCTGCGCGGCGCGCCGAGCGCATCCGCACGGTACCACGGCTTAAAGCCGACTGTGCCCACCAGGCTACCCGAGCACGACTCACGGCCAGGCCCAAACCGTGTGTCTACAATCTGGACTCGACCATTCATTGTGTTTATTCCCGTACTGTGGAGACATTGTACTTGAAAGTCGCTTGCGGATAAAAACGATTTTGCAATGCCTGCGTTATTCCGAATTACGATGCAGTGTTCCAGTGTTCCTTTGCTCACAAGCACTGCAATATCGAATTTATCCGCCGACACCGGGCAAGCGGCTTTCAAGTACACTATCTCAACTATATGGAAACATATGCAATGGCTGTACGAGTATAGGTTGTAGACACGTGGTTGACCACATATGGAAGTTTGGGTCTGGCAGTGAGTTGTGTTCAGATAGCGGGAAATCCAGGTGCGGGTCCTGGTCCGGCGCAAATTTTCATTGATGTCATTCCATTATACAGCTGATGCTTGACCGTATTTGCAACCGCGAAAACATTGTATGTATATCTTTTCAACGTCGATTTGGGAACGTTAAACTCCTTAGTGCTTTTAAAACTTCCATTTCAAAAGACAAAAGAGCTGAAACTGCCATTTCCATTAATACTGCTGTCTAAAATTAAAATGACTAACCGCTGTTTCCCCATCCTGTGCCTAATTCACGATATTGTCACACAAACTGTCAACAGATGTCCATAGAATAGTGTTCTGTACGGAAGATGGCGTTCCAATCAACAGACAACACGCCAACAACGACGTCAGGGCACCCGTCCAGTGGGGTAGTGTTTGGCGGGTAGTCCCACAAACACGACCACTGCGTGGACTGGCACAGACGGTGCAGTATGAGTGGAGGGCCACAGGAAGAATGGAAACAGGACACCCGCAAACTGGCTTGATGTGAATCGTTCTGTTGTTTCTCGGATGTTGCGACAGTTTATAGAGACGGAAATTGTATCCCGAAGACCAGGGCAGGGCCGACTGTGTGTGACATCATAAAGAGGGGACCGTCATTTGGCTGTCACGAAAAGTCGGTACCGCGTTAGTACTGCACTGCATCTGGCATCTGACATCGCAGCACCCACTGGATGCGTTGTATCGAGGCAAACGGTGTACAGAAGGCTTCGGCAGAATGGCCTTTATTGTCGGAGACCTGCTGCATGTTTATCTCTGACGCATCTTCACATAAGGGAACCTTTAGAGTGGAGTCATCCGCATGTCACCTGGATGGTCGAACATAAGGTTAAAGTTTTTCTTACAAATGAGTCCCTATTTGATCTGGAGAGTGATTTTCGACGGAATCGCATATGGAGGGCACATGAAACACGGTTTCGGGACCCAAATATTGAGGAAAGAGACTGCTATCGATGTGGATCCCCAATGGTGTGGGCAGGGATTGTGTTGACTATTCTAAACAAAAAAAAAATGTTCAAATGTGTGTGACATCTTATGGGACTTAACGGCTAAGGTCATCAGTCCCTAAGCTTACACACTACTTAACCTAAATTATCCTAAGGACAAACACACACACCCATGCCCGAGGGAGGACTCGAACCTCCGCCGGCACCAGCCTCACAGCCCATGACTGCAGGGCTTTTTTTTTTACCACAAGCATATGAACCTATTAGCAATACATTTTTTTTTGGCACAGGAAACACACCGAAATATACACTCAATTGGCAGTGTATTCCTTCAAAAAACGAAAATATTCTCGTTTTTTTCCAAAACACTTATGGAAGGCAATCAATTAAAATAAAACAAAGAAGTCATTTCGACAAGAACAAAAGAGTGAAGTCAGAAAAACGTATAGGAAGGAATGGGGCGTTAATTTTGACGTGCCCACATATTCTTTCCTCCGTCACTTCTACATCGTGGAACATCTAAATCGATAGAAGTGTCCACAAAAATAAAAAATAAATAAAAAAGGGGGTGCATGGAAACTCATAAAACGCCTTGGCGATGAAAAACAAGATACAACATATTAGAGAAAAATTGACGATAACGGGGCATCCGGAGCCACGTCCAATGTGCGGTGGCCATATAGTGGGAAAAGGCACACCGATCTGCGTCATATCCACTCACCATCACGTAGTGGACATAATGGCCAACAAGCCACATGATGGTATTGTTCTTCGATCGAGGAACGAAGGTTGAATCGGGAGGCGCGAGATCTCCCCCGAAATAGCCGCCACCGACGTCCTGAGGAGAAAAGCCAGTTGTCGGCGAAGCCATCTCCATTGGTCATGACAGCAGGAAATCAACCGATGAGATAATGTATCAATTTCATGACAACGATTGCAGCGATCCGTCACACTGAGGCACGTTGGTAGGTACAATATCATGAAAAACTAGGTACCACGAGGACGCCACTTCCATCAGGAAAATCGGGAGGCTGATGTTAGACCAAACAATCTTCCAGTTCGTTTCTCGCGACAGGGCTGCCACAGAGGGAAGATTATAAGGAACTGGCCAGCGGCTTAACAGCATTTTTAGGGAGACATTCGCTTGGGAAAGGATATTTGCTCCTAAATAACTGACCTCAAGAAAAAATTCCTTGCCGGCCGGAGTGGCCGTGCGGTTCTAGGCACTACAGACTGGAACCGAGCGACCGCTACCGTCGCAGGTTCGAATCCTGCCTCGGGCATGGATGTGTGTGATGTCCTTACGTTAGTTAGGTATAATTAGTTCTAAGTTCTAGGCGACTGATGACCTCAGAAGTTAAGTCGCATAGTGCTCAGAGCCATTTGAACCATTTTTTTGAACAAAAAATTCCTTGATGTGCCGTAATTTATAACTAATCCTACCAATATCTACTGGAGGTGTTAAACTCGCCGGTCGGATACAGTCAAAACGGTGAGCTGTAAGTGACTGGGGGGGGGGGGGGGGCGTTGACACGTTAACACGGTGCGACGGATGAATAAGGAAGAAGCCATAACCCGAATGTCAGGGACGCCCAAATCTCTCTGCAAACGGGGCCACGCCATGACCCCATAATGCACGCGAAATACAGAGTGGCGCCAGATAAACCTGCCAGTTAAACTTTGCAACTTGCGAGACGTCATCGCAGGAAGTGGAAAGATTTGTGCAATAAAATAAGCCTTACTTAACACATACGTTTCCATAAACCGAACCTTATGAAGAAGTGAGAGGGAGCGACGCTCGTGTTCAATGATTGCAGCCTGAATCGTATCCGTGACAGACTTCCAGTTTATCGTAGCCATCTTTAGCGGACAGCTGTCAATTATAAGACCCAACGATCGATATCGGATGACCTTCGAAGCCCATGCAGTTTCAACAGCGTCAAATCCTCGCAAACTGAGTAAACGATATTTCTGGTCATTAACCCGCGCTCCCGTAAGACGACAAAAGGCATCCAAAATTTCCTTCAGCAGTGGTATATCATCATCGGTACGGAGAAGAAACATTACGTCATCAGCATATGCACAAACGGTAAACTTTTCTCCCAGCAGCGACCAGCCACTCAAACGAGCAACTATAGTTCGCAATAGTGGTTCCAGAAACAGCACGTAGAGCGACATTGATAATGGACTCCCTTGAAGGACGCCCTGACACACCACGATGGGGGAAGTAAGCCGGCCATTTACGTCAATGGACGCCCGAATACCAGTGATTAGAGAGCTAAACAGCCGTCGTGCAGCATTGTTAAAATCGTCGTCAATACTCGCATAAGGAACCCATGATTCACGCGGTCGAACACTTGGTGAAAATCAATGAAAAGCAAAGCGTTTGGCACGGGAATGGTGGAAGAAATCGAAATTAAATCTCGACATTCAGCAACGGGAGTCAGGAGAGTACGACCCGGAAGACAACTTTGATGGCTCGCGATGATGGTAGTCAACAATACCGGTAGTCGGCTATTGACCGCTCGCGCCACTATTTTACAATCATAATTGAAGAGGGTTATCGGCAGGACCTGATCCACACGCAAACGTCCCGGCTTTCTGGGGACCAGGACTATTTCAGCAACCTTAAAGCTGGGCGGGAGAAGGCCTCCGTGGAACACTTCATTCACCATGGAAGTTATCGGATCTCCTATTAGAGGCCAAAATCGAATATAAAATTCTTTGGAAAGGCCATCGGGGACAGGTGATTTATGGGAGGGAGAATGAGCCACAATATCAAGTATATCATCACGATGGAATACAGAGAAAAAAAAAACTCTTCCTGGAGAGCTGGTGTAACAACACGATCAAGGAGGGAGGTGAAATCAACAGACGGTGGACCGTCTGAATCCACTTCAGCATAAAGCTCGGAATAGTACTGGTAAAGTTCACCCATGATATCGGATTGGGAGGACCACTAACGCCCATGTAGAGAACGAATGGTAGAAAGACACATCCTTTGAGATCGCTTGTGGAGCCGGAGAAGATGATAGAGAGAGGTCAACTCATCCTGTACGATTGAACGAGGCTGGGAACGCAGTCAGACCCCATCCATTCGCCTACGTTTGAGTTGAAGAAGTTTTGCCTTCACACGGTGGACATCGACGGTCCTCAAGGGGGCATCACGAGCATTATTGTAAATATCGCGAAGAACTGCATAACAAAATTCCCTAGTGCGCCTTATTTCAGCCGCTTTTTCAGCGCTAAAATACTTTAGTGTATTTAGAATCTGGGGTTTAGTAAAGGTAACCCACCATTCGAGAAGTCTGGGACTGGCTTGTCCGCCGCCATACGTCTGCGATGATGACTTCCAGAGAGGGGTCCTTGAGATGTAGAGTGTTTAGCTTCCATAAAGGGCGCGAAAGATGGACCCGCGGGACGTGGTTAAAAGTCATTGAAACAGCACAGTGATCAGTGAAATTGGCAGGAATTACAATCGATAGAAGCTGACTACTTATGGGGGAAGATAAATAAAAGCGGTCCAATCGGCTACTTGAAGTAGCTGTAAAAAGCGTAAACCGTACCAATGTAGGATATCTGCAAACCCAAGCATCCTGGAGATGCAAGGACGTCACCATATCATTAAGTTCACGACAAAATGTATAATTGGTGGTCTGATCAACACGGCGTAAGACGCAGTTAAAATCGCCCCCTAACAAAACCTTGCGTGGGTTCCGTCGGAGTAAATAAACAACTTCTTCCTTATAAAACCGCGCGCGATCGGATGAACGAATGGATCCAGACGGAGCGGAAAGAAAAATTAAGGTGAGGTCATAAAAATTACAGCCTATACCGTGACCATCATCTAGCGTTTCGAAGTCTGTCAGCGGGATTCCATCTCGATAAAGCAAAGCCATACCGGTAGCATTTTCAGGCGCGACATTGAAAAACATAGAACATACAGGAAGACAAAACACATCAAATAATACCTCTTGTAAACCCATGATATCAGCTTGGGAATCGTAAATAAACTGGCGTAACGTAGCAAGCCGTAATTGGGAACGTATCCTGTTAACATTGAGGGTTAGAAATGTATACGCCTGCATCAGTTAACACAAGTAAGGGCAATAAAACAAAATTAAGGAAAAAGCACTATCACGTCCGTCTCTCCCCAAGGTCCGGAGGCTGGGAAAAGAAGGTATAATGCTAGTCCTCACCACCTGAGGCCGAGGAATCCTCGCTTTTCTTTTTACGACGGCACGGGCAGTTTGAAAACGCTGTTTCTCACCACTCCGTGAAAACATACACTCTTGATGTGGAGGGGTTCGGGGCACGTCAAGCTCCGATTTGACAGAGGAGCCATCGTCACCGCACTTATCGGAAATCTGGGAATACAATTCAGAACGACCAACAGCAGCATCGGGTACAGAAGAGACAGGTAATGCAGCGACGGGTCGGGTGGCATCTCCTGAACATCAGGAAGAGAAGCCGTAGAATCCTGTTTTTTCGACCGTCTCAGCGTGGAGGAGGGGTGGTACTGCACTAGAACACTGTAAAGGCTGGCCAGCAGGCGACGTCTCTGCGGGAACAACGGAACCCACGGGAGCCGTCACGTCGACGGGTGAAGTGGGGGACGCAGATTGAACGCACATTTCAACATCAACAGAAGCAGCTACATCCTCTCTGGTAATACTGGAATCACAATTAACATCAGTAGACAACACATTACCGCCAGAAGGTGCACCCTCTGTCAACGCCGTGTCAGAAGAACGAGACTGGAGTGGGGCGTCCTCGAAATCCGTACCGTCCGCAGTCCGCAAGCGTTTGACTTGCGCTGCAGGAGCCGTCGTCCCCTCGTGGACAGAGGCCGCACTGGTACGCGTCCGTAACGGTGGAAATTCGCGAGGAGTGGGGGGTAATGTTGCCCCTACATAGCTTATAGCTGGAGACTGACTGACATCTGACTGCGAAGTTACTATGTCTGCTAACGTTAAAGGAAGAACAGTAGTACGGCGCGGGCAATCAGATCTGAGATGATCGCTTTCGTTACAGAGAAAACAAGTTTCTTCTTGCCTTGTATATGTAACATGGATTCGGTAACCCCAAACAGTTAAGCGTGATGGAATATACTTTTTAACGCACATGTCCACAGTCCGGATACCATTATAACACTGGAAGCGATGCTGTGCTGACCAGCGTTCCCATCGGATATGTCGTATGACTCCCAACGGAAGCAACGCTGTTTTAAGAAATGAATCGTCCACTTCATGAGGGAGGTTATAAATTCTAACCGGAGTATACTCGAGTGCCGCATCTTCAAGGAGGACTTGAGTAACAGAACCATCGCGATGTGTGAACAACACTTTAGAACCAACCCGGGAGAGAAGTCTTTCTACTTGAACGGGATCATAAAACTTCACAAAGAATGCATACGAATCAGAATCAAAGTAAGCAGTATCTACCTGATCAAGTGTAACACGGATAACATCAGCCAACCAATCGTCATTTGTTTTACAGTTGCACTTGTTAATGGGCAAAGAAATTACTCGTGCAGTCGCCTGTTGACCGGTGCTCTTCAACTGGATGCAGTGCGGCCTCTTGCATTTCCGCCCTTTTTATTGCTTATGAAATCCACACATTGCATGTTGTACCATCATACAGCGAGACCTTCAGAGGTGGTGGTCCAGATTGCTCGGCACGCCGGTACGTCTAATCCCAAGTAGCACGTCATCTTCCATTGATGTGTGCCCATATTCGTCGTGGCATAGTTCGTCAAGGCACTGTTGGTCCAGATTGTCCCACTCCTCAATGGCGATTCGGCGTAGGTCCCTCAGAGTGGTTAGTAGGTAACGTGGTCAATAAACAGCCCGTCTCAATCGATCCCAGGCATATTCGTTAGGGTTCATGTCTGGAGAACATGCTGGCCACTTTAGTCGAGCGTTATCGTTATCCTGAAGGAAGACATTCACAAGATGTGGGCTATGGGGACCCAAATTGACGTCCACGAAGAGGAACGCTTCGCCAGTATGCTGCTGATATGGTTGCACTATTGGTCGGAGGATGGCATTCAAGTATCGTACAGCCGTTACTGCTATTTCCATGACCACCAGCGGCGTACATCGGCCCCACATCAAGCCGTCCCACAGCAGCAGGGAACCTCCACCTTGCTGCACTCGCTGGACAGTGTGTCTAAGGCGTTCAGCCTGACCAGGTTGCCTTCCGACGATTGTCTGGTTGAAGACATATGCGACACTCATCGGTGGAGAGAATGTGATGCCAAACCTGAGCGGTCCATTCGGCATGTTGTTGGGCCCATCTGTACCGCACTGCATGGTATCGTGGTTGCAAAGATGGACGTCGCCATGGACGTCTGGAGAAAAGTTGCGCATCATGCAGCCTATTGCGCACAGTTCGAGTCGTAACACGACGTCCTGTGGCTGCGCGAAAAGCATTATTCAACATGGTGGCGTTGCTGTCTGTGTTCCTCGGAACCATAATCGTTATGTAGCGGTAGTTATCCACTGCAGTAGTAGCACTTGGGTGGCCTGGGCGAGGCATGTAATCGACAGTTTCTGTCTCTCTGTATCTCCTCCTTGTCCGAACAACATCGCTTTGGTTCACTCCGAGACACCTGGACACTTCGCTTGTTGAGAGCCGTTCCTGGCATTAAGTAACAATGCGGACGCGATCGAACCGTGGTATTGACCGTCTAGGCATGTTTGAACTATAGACAGCAGGAGCCGTGTAAGTCCTTCCTGATCGGCTGTCGGACCCCCTCCATCTAATAGGCGCTGCTCGTGCATGGTTGTTTGCATCTTTGGGCGGGTTTAGTGACATCTCTGAACAAAGGGATTGTGTCTGTGATACAATATCTATAGTCAACTTTTATGTTCAGGAATTCTGGGAACTGGGGTGATGCAAAACATTTTTTTATGGTTGTATTATGGTCGCACTCACCTCTACCAGTTCTAGAAGTTTGTAACGGAAATTTCCGAAGAGCCTCTATCGTGTGAAATCTACTTGCATCCAGAAATGACTGGGCTGAACGGGACACTACATTAGTCTGCCCCGTCCCGTTCCGCCCCAAGAGCACATTGCACGTTTGGAACTTAGTAACGGGTGCATTTAAGCGTGTTGTACAACAAAAGTATAGCGAATGGCTTGCAGTTAAAGATTACATGTCATTTAAGGGCCAAACAATTAACAATTAACGATTTATCTTGCGTTGAAATACACCAAAAGTCATAAAAACACAACCGGAAGCTAGAAGGCCAGCGATTTACTGACAAGTCCTACACCAAACGAAGCGAAAACGGCTGTCACACGTTCTCTTCTGTTCATAATTACTTGTCCTACAATAGGTAGCAACACTCTCCAGTTCAGAAACCATCACAACCCCACTGTTCCGCGTTGTCCCTCTCTGTCCCGAGTTCCCCTATACCACATAGACGATTACTTTCTTTCCCGTGAAGCCTCTCTGTCTTATTTTCCGTCTGAAGATGAGTATTAATGACTGAAATTAACTGCTTGTCGACGTTTTCTAATCAGTAACTAGAAGTAAAACAAAACTTTTTATTCAGGTCTTCCTTGCCTCCTCCACGACAAAGTGCAACTAGAAAAAATAAATTTCTTCTTGCGTTTTATTTACCATGTGGCTGCTCTGCAAAAAGAGAAGGATAATTGGGCTAACATATACAACACAGGGCGACCAGGCTTTCTAGTTACTAAAAGAGAAAAAATGTTTGGCCTTAGAACAATGAAACATCACAAAATAGTACCGATGCCGTATTCTCGAACTGAGTAGGGTATGCCACATCCAAAAATTGCAAAAGTTGAATAATGCATAAGTTGAAACATACTTCTTAACTCTGGTTCACGTGGTCCGTTCGTTCCAAATTTCCTTTTTCTTTTTAATGAGAATTTGGATACCATATCCCAGGGGTTACAGAGCCATGAACTGTCAGGCAATTGGACAACAATATGGAAACATCACAAACAGAATAGATTGGTATGCCTCAAACAGTGGAGGAAAGCCTTTGCCATTCTACACGGCTTGCAGTCTCCTCGGAACGGATAAATACAGGTCCCTTATGGTTTTAAAGGGTATCTCACACTG
Source organism: Schistocerca nitens (assembly GCF_023898315.1). NCBI lineage: Eukaryota > Metazoa > Arthropoda > Insecta > Orthoptera > Acrididae > Schistocerca > Schistocerca nitens. The sequence continues at coordinate 447,424,948 of NC_064615.1, forward strand.
ATCTTTCTGCAAAATAATGGCAAGTTCAGGTAACGATAATGGAAGTGGATAGCGGTCACGCACCCCTCTCTGCAAAATATACCACAAAGGCTTACGAATGTTGAGATCTGGCGAAAGTGGTGGCCGGGGTGGATGGGACAATTCATGCCTAGGCTCACAAATCCAGTCCTGGACAAAGCCAGGTGTGGGACAGGGGTCTCTCGTCTTGGAACACAGCGTCACATTCTACCGTGGTATGGAGCTGATCGGCCAAAACAGTCACTTAATACCTGATAGTAACGTGACCTTGGAGAGTTACCGTGAGGTCGTGGAATACGACGATATGGTTGCCCGAATCATCACAGAACCCCTCCACAAGTTCAGACGTGAACGAGGAGAAAAGCTGGCAACACTGCGAAACAAGACACATCCAAGCGAATGAGATTCTTCCACTGCAATATAGTGCATGTATTATTGATTCCGCTCTACGTTTTACTGGAATTTATATCACCAATAAGTGGTTTTAGAATTCCTCCTTGCCCTGCAGTTCCCCGCTTCTGGCTCTGCCTTCCTGTTGTTTTGTGTTGCGTCACATTCATGTCTGCAGTGACTTTTGCAGCCCAATCCTCTTCAATCACCGTCCATGACTATCATTCGACATGCATTATCGTCTGCTTTGTGACTTAGCGGACGATCTTTGTCCACTTACCTTGTCTCTCTTTTTTTGGTTCATCAGTCTTCTGACTGGTTTGATGCGGCCCGTCACGAATTCCTCTCCTGTGCCAACGTCTTCAGGTCAGAGTTGCACTTGCAACCTACGTCCTCAGTTACTTGCTGGATGTACTCCAGCCTCTGTCTTCCTCTACTGTGTTTGCCCTCTACAGCTCCCTCTAGTACCATGGAAGTCATTCCCAGGTGTCCTCTCCGATTCTGCGCAGAACCTACTCATTCCTTACCTAACCAGTCTACCTAATTTTCAACATTCGTCCGTAGCACTACATCTCAGTTTCGATTCTCTGCCGTTTTTCCCACAGTGCCAACCTTGTATCTTGTCTATTGGAACGCCAAACACTTCGGCTACCTTGGTTACAGATACACCCACCAACAATTTTATCCTGTTCGACTTCGCTTACCATTAATTAACACAATTATGTCGCGATCGCTGTGCAGAAGCATTTCTTGCGTCAAGATCAGGGTGGAAGAAGTTGTTTATTGTCAATCATTTCTGCATTTCCTGACAGGCCACGCGCCGTATCCATACATTTAAACCGTATGGGACTAACTAGCGATGAAGTATGCGTATGTGGAGAAACTGGGTTGGTTCAAATGGCTCTGAGCACTATGGGACTTAACTTCTAAGGCCATCAGTCCTATAGAACTTAGAACTACTTAAACCTAACTAAACTAAGGACATCACACACGTCCATGAGCGAGGCAGGATTCGAACCTGCGACCGTAGCGGTCGCGCGGTTCCAGACTGTAGCGCCTAGAACTGCTCGACCACCCCGGCCGGTGAGAATCTGGGACACCAGAACATGTCACACTGGTGTGCAACACGCTAGCACAAGTGAGACCTATACAGAACGACAGTGACATCGCCAGAATAATACGTAATCCCGATGACTGGAACACAATAAATAGTGGAGCCGATATTGTATTGAACACTCTGCACGAAGACTACAAGCGCCAAAACCCAAAATGGAAGGACGCGTAGGCAAGCACAAACAACACAACAAACCACATAGGAGGACACGAACACGACCACAGATTCCGAAACCGAGGAAGGAACACTAAGCGAACATGACTCAGAAGGCATCAACATGTGAGGGACCAAAACCAACAATGTAAGACACTGCAGGCCACAACACACTCACAAATAACACAACAATGGTAAAACAAATAAACACAGTCACCACATACTAAGACTGTAGTAATAAGGTAATGTCACTTGGGAGGAGAGGGCTCGAAGAACTTTTATTCCGAGGCTCCTCCTCCCCAATGGCATCCTGCATAGTGTTTAAAGTATATTGCACACAAGCAGTTATGTATTGCTCGTCTTATTGTGTACAGACAGAAGTATATTCTCTTCTCTGTTCAGAGCCAAAATCAATGAATTTCATATATCAGAAATGTATTAAGTTATTTAAGGAATAATACATTCAAGTAGCAATGAACTATATTCTATTTCAACTAACAAGTTACAAAAATAAGTGTATCTCTCATGTGATGCTAAAATTCATGTATTCCATGTATGAAGTGCTCAGACAGAATTTAATCTGTATAATCTGTGTAAACATACATTAGCGCAAACCAATTCAGATGAGAATACCTCGCGGTTGTACCGAGACCTTCTCATCTTAAATAGATAAAAATAGGCCATTACTAACCAACATGCTACTTAGACTGTATTACTCATCTAAATACAGCATATCACTTCCCTCCATATTTTACAAATTATTCTTAACCACGGACATCGTGTTATATTTTCTTTTTTTATTTTACTTTGACATTTGCATTGTATAAATTATATTCTCATCAACTATTTAGTAACAAATTATATGGAACCATTTTAACAATTGTTAAGCATTCAGTTCACTGTAACCTCCGAGAAATCTTTATATATTATGTTGTTTATATTATTTTAAAAAACATTAACAACTGTAATAATAAGAAGTCTTTGCTATTAGATTCAGAACCATGCGACCCACCATACATTTCAAGGCAGTGGTTATTCTGTACTGTTAATGAAATAAATTAAATGAAAACCATGTCAACCACACACACTTGCAACGTATTGATCATATGCCGTTTGTGGACAAATACAACAGCGCAACCTATAGACTTGTCTAGCATCCGCATTTATATTCAGGCTGGCAATTTCCCGCGGAGTTTTCATATATTTATGTAACCACTGTAAACACTGTATTCATTTTAAGCCATCCTCCCAAAATAAGAATACAGATATTGTTTATTTGAGGTTATTAGCACTGGTAATGGCTTTGATTCGCAGGCCTGGATTAAAATTGCTGTGGTAGTGCTACGTACCGATGAGAATTTCCACTTAATAGCTACTCAGGCCGCTCACGATTCAACCAACGATCTAATTCCGTCAGACATGATTTACGCGACCAGCTCTCGTTCGCACCGACCCAGTACAGCACAACTATGTTTCGACACTAGATGACTGCCGGCCGGGGTGGCCGAGCGGTTCTAGGCGCTACAGTCTGGAACCGCGCGACCGCTCCGGTCGCAGGTTCGAATCCTGCCTCGGGCATGGGTGTGTGTGATGTCCTTAGGTTACTTAGGTTTAAGTAGTTCCAAGATCTAGGGGAATGATGACCTCAGAAGTTAAGTCCCATAGTACTCAGAGCCATTTTTGAAGCAGTTGACTACTGAGGATGCAACGCGCAGAGAACTGCGTACACGGATTAGCTGATGTATTATTTTCTCTTCAATCCTTACTAATACATATTTCGGAATTATTTCGTCCTACTGTCAACCAAAATGCTCCTCTTGAGGCAGACATGTATCTCATCAACAGATTACGTACATTTGGGCAATAATTAAGAGTCATACATGTTACGCCGCGCGGGTTTAGCCGAGCGGTTGGAGGCGCTGCAGTCATGGACCGTGCGGCTGGTTCTGGCGGAGGTTCGAGTCCTCCCTCGGGCATGGGTGTGTGTGTTTGTCCTTAGGATAACTTAGGTTAAGTAGTTTATAAGTTTAGGGACTGATGACCTTAGCAGTTAAGTTCCATATGATTTCACACACATTTGAAATTTTTTTTTCATGCATGTTACCTGAGTAGAACATTTTTGAAATGTCAACTTCAGAAAGCAATAATTTTCACTGTACACATCTGTTAACCGTTTTAACAGCGCAACCGTCTCTAGAACACAAGACAGAGACAACTGCCTCGATTGTTAGCATTAGGTTCAGATTAGATTTCCTGTATGAATGAGTATCTGCTTATCAGAAATTAGCTTGTGAAATCAAGCGGGATTTGGAAATATCAGCAGAACAATTCTATGTAGCCTATTTGTCGTCTTTTAAAACTGAGAATACAATTTTCTCCCCCTTTCTTACATAAAGAGGTTGCTCGATACATTTTTTTTAATGTTTGAGACGACTGAAATACAATTTTTGTTCCTCCTACCCAAAGTGAAGTTAATTTCGTGGCTAATAGAAGCTACAACGAATGCTCCCCGCTGTAGCTTATTCTCATCGCTCACGAGTTAGCCGACGTTGTTGCATGAATGCTTTTTTTCGGTCTTCATTCAAGAAACGATTACCTTGCGCCATTTCCTCGCTGGAGCTCAAACCCGCTGCCCGGTCCCTACCCTCTCTCGGCTTTTTTTTTTCTTTTTCCTGTATTTAGGACGTCAGACAAATTTCCCTTCCCGCCTTCTCTCCTTCCGTCCGTCCTTCCTTCATTCCAATATTCTTTAAAGACTGCACTCTTTAAGTATAAAAGGGAGCTCATCTTTCTTCAGTAAGAAGCACGTTCCAAAATTATTTTGCATTACAAGACACTTTTCTTTCTTCCATCATTAAAAGAGCCAATATTCTGAAGTGTTTTGCAATGCAAAGATGTCGTATACTCGCACACGATGAATTCTATCAGCTGAATCACGTACAGTACAGAAATTCCTTCCGCACGTTACACAAGTGAAACAGCAGAGTTTATGACTAACAACTAGATACAATAAGCAATAAAGCGAGGCCATTACTGTCCTAAGTATATGGCACATACCGACAACGTTATGAACAGGGGATCGGGCATATTCGTATAGATTAGCAATTTTTTATCACCCATTTGTCCAGTATAGTAGATTTCGTAAGGCTACAATAAGAAATCGAGCGTTTATTTTACGTATTTACTTTTGGCCTCATAGTAATGCATGAATAAGGAAATGCTGCAAAACCCTCGCTGATTCATTTATTTGTCTGTTACATCCCAAGGTAGCAACAAACCAGTTTTCAGTCTCTCGTGATATTTTAACTCTCTGAACGTCGCTGTACGTTATTATAGGTCTTATTTTAAAATCTTTTTCGAAGCACAGCGTTATCTGTGTGAGCTCGCAGACATAAATGACACAATTTGAACCGCCTTTTGATCTTTCTACCATGTAATATACTTAGGTTTTGGATTCAGCGAAATTCAGTCATGCACTCTGTCTTGTCTTCCGCATCTGCTTTACTGCTTCATTTATATACTGATTTGCTTTTAGTCTTAAGGAAACCTGTATTAATGGTACTGTGTCATAGAACACACATTTATAAATCTAAAAGAAACACGAGCAAATTGAAACGCCACTTGGGACTGTCACTATAGAATGTTTGATTTTGTTGACGGAGCCACAACCTCACTTCTGCTTGTACCGCCTTATCGCTATCAAAGTGTAGTCGTGAAAGTTGTTCTTTAAGTTTTGGAAAAGGATTAGAATGGATAGGGCCAAGTCGGGAGTATACGGTGGTTGATTGGCGACAGTGAACCCAAGGCGTCGGATTATTGCAGATGTAGCAGCAGCGCTAGTGTATGGTCTGATAATGTCTTGCTGAAGCAGAGGGTGATCCACGTGTGAAAAAACTCTCAGAATTCGAGACTCAACTGCAGCATACTGTTTGCCATGCACAGAATTAGTTACGTTACACACCGCCATGGTATACGTAGTAATTCGGAGTCCTCTAGCGGCAGAGGGTAGCAAGTAGAGTTGGAGAAGCGGGGAAGGCGATATAAATGCATGTCGCGTAATATCTGAACCGATATTGAGAATAGAACAAAAAATACGGAGACTTTACTTTTCAGCACGCCCTCGTAATAATAATAATAATAATAACAGTAAAAAATTTTGTACATGGCTGCACGTTCAGAGACCGTGAATAGTTAAAATTGAAAGAAAACAGTCATCGGTCACTATTTTTGACGAATTAACCGGGTTTCAACACTGCTAGGAGCGTCTTCCTCACAATTTAAATCAAAGAATGGTCTATAACATGGTCACAGAATTATGACTAAAGACGTATGATACAGAGCATAAGTACAGAATCATCGTGAAGGACTGGCAGTACTTATATGTCATCTATAAAATAATAAATATGCCAAAAGGGCATTAGTCACAAAGATGTTTAAGATAAAAAATTGTGATGGGGAGCCACTAAGGGCTGCTCGTTCCTTACGCGGTTGGAGGTTGCAAACGGACTCCGGACCGGAAGATGGTTCGTGTAGCGAGTGGGATATCATAAAGCACACCAACCAATTCATGTTGCGAAAACTATCGATACACACTGCCAGTCAAATGCTGTGGTATAAGACGATGTCCGAGTACTGATTGTCCACTCTACGACACCAAATAGTCACTGCAGAACTATGTTAATGTCTTCGTACTGGAGCTAAACGAGGATTCTCATGCGCCCACACGTGCAAGTTATGATCATTCACGATGCCCGCAAGGAAAAGAATGGTTCAAATGGCTCTGAGCACTATGGGACTCAACATCTTAGGTCATAAGTCCCCTAGAACTTAGAACTACTTAAACCTAACTAACCTAAGGACATCACACACACCCATGCCCGAGGCAGGATTCGAACCTGCGACCGTAGCAGTCCCGCGGTTCCGGACTGCAGCGCCAGAACCGTTAGACCACCGCGGCCGGCAGGAAAAGAATGCTCTCATTTGCATACCGTAACCGGCGACCGAACAGTGGATCATCAGCATGGCGCCAGAGTAGCCACTGACAAAAATTCTGACGTATAGGGTAGTCTACAGGAGTCAGGTCCTGAAGCTTCTGCAGGTGAAATAAATGGAATTTCTGTCTCCGAAGCATGCGCAATACCATTGACTGAGGAACCCTTAAAGTGGGACTCATACGGCGGGTGCTTATGATCGATTCTTCACCTACCATTTCTAGTATATTCTCCACGCCCACTCCACTCATTTGAGACGTACCTAACCGTGGCTTGCCATGAATGCCATATTCCTTTGAACACCTATCCACAGTTCTGAGAGTCTGAAGCTTTGGTTCTCTTCTGTTTGGAAACATTTCAGTATACCGTGCCTTGCTGCTGGGGCATTATCTTCTGCTGCACCGTAAAGGAGGTCATACCAGCGCACTAACCGTCTGAGTGCGCCATCGTACCCTACACAACGTCTGCAGGCTATGAAATCTGACAGAATGAATGTACTCAGTACATCTGGTGCCTCTGCACTATAACAGCGCCATAGAGTTCAACAGACCACACCAAGTCAAAGTCAAATAAACAAAGCCATTCCAAGCCAGAATCAGCCGAGCAGTCTAGAGGGATGTATAAAACACCAGTCGATATGAAGACGAACACGACAGCCAGAAGCCTGTACTCGTCCATAATGTAATGCCTATCGCAAATGACATGAATCATAACTCAGAAATAAAGTAATTTCAGACAAAACTTTATTTAACCTTTCACTATTATTTTGATGCACGCCTTACACCCACGGAGTGTGTACAGAATTCTGAATCATCCTGTGTATTGAAAACGGCCCTGGTAGCTGAGTAGTTAGCGCCACGGAATGTCGTACCTAACGGCCCGGGTTCGATTCCCGACTGGGTCGGAGATATTCTCCGCTCAGAGACTGGGTGTTGCCCTTATCATCATGATTTCATCCCCATCGACACAGTGGCGTCAACTCGAAAGACTTGCACCAGGCGAACGGCTTACCCGACGGGAAGCCCTAACCACACGGCATTTCCATTTCCAAAACATCAGAGAGGCTATTACGCTTGCTTCCTAGCCTTCCTTGTGGCACACCCGATTTCACTTTCGTTCGGCATAATCAATTTCGAATCGTTGAATAGACCGTACTGGCTTGTATTACGCAAACATTTATCTAGCCAACAATATGTGTGAAGACTGTAGGATCTTCTCTTGGTTAGTATGTGGCGATGTGGTACAGAGTGGAGCGCCTTACAATAATCTACGATAGCTGCTCACCTGCCTCTAAGATTGTTTGCAAGATATGGTGTATGAATAAAGCAAGCTGTGTTCCATGTGAGTGCTTTCTTTGTAAGTCAATGCTGACTCTTTTGACAGAAGCTTGTTCTCCTTCAGCGACGTCATAATTCTGTGTTTATAATTCTGTATGGGTGTGGAGAACATACTGTGTTTATAATATGCTCCCGATCCTACAATGGACTCTCGTTTTTTGCAATACTGAATTCAGTGCAACTGACATATCACCCTTTTTGTAAGTGAGAGTGATCCGTGCTCTTGCCACTACATTGTTCGCTGTGAAGTAGGCTATCGATAAACATGAACTAAGAGATAAACTGATTTCTTTCATAGCGCCTTTCTCGTTTTTAAGTAGTTTTTATTTTATATAAATACCGGCTATGCCAATATCGGCATCGCTTATTTGGGAGTAGAATATGGAATTTAAAATTTTTCCTTTTCGCCTCCTGTCCGCAGATTCGGCATCAGATAGTGTGACAAGAGAATATATGCAAGTTTTCAACCTGTTCATTGACTTTACTTACGATCAGAACTTCCTAGGATTTTCCGATAAGTCTTTTGCCGGGTTCTGACTCCGAAAATTTCACTGAAGTGACAAAATTCATGCGATACCAATATGGACGTATGCAGATGGTGGTAGTATAATACGGCAGTACATTGTACTTAGGAGATTTATGTGAAAAGGTTTCCGACTTGATTATGGTCCGCACAAGATGGCCTGCAGAGACTCTTCTGGACTCGCGACCATATCGATTGGACGTAGACGACTGGAAATGTGGCCTGGTCAGATCAGTGCCGAAGCTGATGGTAGTGTTCGGTGTTCGAGTGTGGCGCAGATCCCACGAAGTCAAGGACCCAAGTTGTCAACAAAACTGGTGGTGGCTCCAAACGGTATGACCCCTGTTTTCATAGAGTAGACTAGATCCTCTGGTCCATCTATTCGCAACGGCTATGTTCGGTTGCTTGTATCCATTCATGGACTTCTGTTCCCAATTGTTATGGATGACAATGTGCCATGTCATCGGGCCACAATTGTTCGCGATTGGTTCGAAGAACATTCTGGACAGTTCGTGCGAATGATCTGTTTGCGCAGATAGTGCGACTTGAATTTATGGGTCATAATAATAATAATACACGAAACGTAAATCTATTAAATTATTATCGATGTTTCCTTACTGATTTAAATAACTAAGCACAAGCAAAAAGATTTAGCTCCAACTAAAATCTTAATATGAACATACCTTACACCATTTCAGTCTAGTTCACAATCATTCACTTCCGAATACAGGACAGACACTAGAGTATTGCGGTATCCGCGACTTTCTCTTAGATTAATGTTTCTGGCATCCGCCTCAAGCGATCGTTAGCAGGAGATTTCTGAATTAGATTACTTTGATGGGGTATACAACTTGTCTAATATTACAAATACTGTACCATACCGTATGATTGTCGATTCCTATCCGGATCAGTGAACACACCAATTGATGTCGTACTACAATTAATGACACTGAAACAGAAATAATTTTTGTATCTTCAAAAAATGGTTCAAATGGCTCTGAGCACTATGGGACTCAACTGCTGAGGTCATTAGTCCCCTAGAACTTAGAACTAGTTAAACCTAACTAACCTAAGGACAACACAAACATCCATGCCCGAGGCAGGATTCGAACCTGCGACCGTAGCGGTCTTGCGGTTCCAGACTGCAGCGCCTTTATTTGTATCTTCAGTCCGAGAAAAACACATTTCTATACTTACTGCAATGTCGTCTTCATCCTCAATTTCTCGAGAAATCAGTAAAGTACACGAAAAGTAAAGTTAATAGATTGCTGTTTACAGGCTATAATATTACTTACATCGGAACTCCTTTCATTTACAAACAGTCGGTAGACGACTTTGCTTGTAACCACTGAGGCAGAAAATTATAAAAAGAGATCTGCATTTTTCACGCTGGAAAGGATACGCAGAGAAAAAGTTTTTAACAGCCCAATGAATCGAAAGATTAAGTTAAATGCAATTAGATGCTCGAGAACTTTTTTCCCGGAAGCAGTTCATTATTTCTCTTTAACGACGCTGTGGATGCTGTTGACAAGATAGTGTAGTTAAAGAAGTTTGACAGCTGTCTCTGAAGATAACAAGCGTTATAACTTCGGTAACGTAATACTGTATTGAATCGGAAGGGACGGGACAACGATGATCTATTGCGAATTAAAGTATAGTTGCTTTCATGATACTCAGTAACCGATATCTCCGCAAGTTCAGACGTCCATGCCCGCATCTCGTGGTCGTGCGGTAGCGTTCTCGCTTCCCACGCCCGGGTTCCCGGGTTCGATTCCCGGCGGGGTCAGGGATTTTCTCTGCCTCGTGATGGCTGGGTGTTGTGTGCTGTCCTTAGGTTAGTTAGGTTTAAGTAGTTCTAAGTTCTAGGGGACTTATGACCACAGCAGTTGAGTCCCATAGTGCTCAGAGCCAGCCATTCAGACGTCCATGACGCCTCAGCATTACATCTCACGTAGTGAAATACGTGGAAAGGAATAGTTAAACTTATGTGTGTCATTGTCTCATTTCCTTCACCACCAGTGAAATAGACTGTCCTGTACAGAAGTTCAGCATCTCATAAAATACCCAAGTAGTTCTCAATGTTCTTCAACCGTTTGTTGAAGAGAAAATAATGTCTGCAAAAATTTATTACTAGGTACCGTCAAATATACTGTGGATGGGTGTATGCATACGCAATGGAGCCCAATGGGAAAAATCTTGTAGACATATGAAACCGCTAGTACGCTAGTAGTAGTCAGATTGCATTATTGATAGTCCGGACCTCTGTACTGTCAGTGCCGTGACCGCTTTCTACCATCGTTCAGCTAAGGCACTGAGTCACCCTACCAATCATTATTTCCTCCACAGTACTTTGTTGTTTAGGCACTGCTACAGAAAACAATACACAAAAACAACATGACAGATTTAGCATTTTATGGACACATGCAGCGACCATTATATTTCTGCAACATATTCTCCAAGTGTGCAGAAGAGTTGCCAAGCTCCCTGATTGCTGTATTTCATCATTTACATGACTTTAAATTATAGACATATGCCCGTTATGATACCCACTACCTTTCTGGTTTGCAAAGGGTTCTTCATCACTATGATTTATATCTTACACTAGGGGCGGGCAAACGTTGCACGCGGCTCATGAGCACACAGCGCTGCACGTGTGCTGCTCGTGTGCAATCGTCGAACGGAGCAGTGGTGACAGCCGGCAGGTTGCCGCAGTGTAGTTCCAGGCTAAGCTGCGGACGTTGAAGCGAAGCGATCACTACGTAGTGAATTTCAATAAGCGGAAAATGCAGAGTGAATCAAGGAAACGGAGAATTGGAGATTTGCTATCTTTTAAAAAGGAATGGGAGAATCATTTTTTCTCTGTGCAAAAACGTGAAAATTGGAAATGTATAATATGTGACAGTATTCTCGCTGCTCAGCGGAAGTTTAATATTGAACGCCATTATAATAAATTTCAGTATGTTGCCGTTCTTAGTGCAATAAAAGAGGAATTTCTCAAGCGATTTGGGGATATATCTTACTTATCCCAAGGTTTTGAATAGTTCTCGAGACAATCTGCTGTTTCTGTAGATGATATTCATCCCAGTTTGCAAATGGAATTAATAGGTCTACAGCGTAATTCTCGTCTGAGAGACAGGTTCCTTTTGGCAAGACGTGTGATAGATTTTTATCACGACTTTCCACAGCAAGTTTCCTCGTCTCCATCGTGAAGCCGCGAAGATTATGTCAATGTTTGGCTCGACATACGTTTGTGAGAGATTTTTTTCTGTTATGAAAATTAATAAGTCTCGGTTAAGAGCAAACCTCAGTAATGAAAATTTGCGTAACTGTTTGCGTTTGTCTGTATGCAGAAATTTTGTTCCAGACATTAAACGTATTGTAAACTCCACCTGTGATAATTAAATAAAACGTATCGTAGGTAATAGGTACGCTTTCAAACGATGATTACTTTCAAGCACTCCTACTAACCTTATTCCTTCATTCAATAAAGCAGCCCAGGAAACAAAACGCATTACAGAGGAAGAAGCGGAGAGACGGTATGTGGGGAGGGGAGAGAAGCGGGTGGCCAGCTTCCCCTGTGTGCACGCAGAACACCTGTTAACTGCACACGTGCATGTGCACCGCAAACGTGCAGAATTCCTGCCCGCCCCTGTCTTACACTGATCTAGGAAGCTCTGCCAAATACATCGTTCTTCTATTGTCTTTAACTTCATTTCTATAGTTATTGATGCATCAACACGTATGTTGACCCGTAGTAGGATACGTCTTATACGTAGTATCTGAGTCAACTCGTTGATAACGCATATGCCTGACAAAAGCTACACGGTCAGTGTAAAATTGTCTACTATGAATCATGTCCACCAATAATCATGTGATAATTTGTTCGTAGACGCGTATGTATGCATCATTGAGGAAGTGGTCCTTAGAGAAGTTGTTTTTGAGCGTGTGTATGCAAATACGACACGATACGTATAGTTGCTTCCAAAATACTAGCCTGTTAAAAATCCTTTAAATTCCGATAAAATGTTCTGGACACCGGTGAAATTAAATTCTGATAATTTTTTTCAACACCGATGGAATCATGCTTTTTGCTTCACAAAAGCTGTACAATGCAACATAAAGACGAATGTGCAAATATTGACAAGTTTCTTTTACCTAACTTTTTATCCAGCATTAATCATTTCCATTGAAGTCTTTTACATAAAGATTATTATTCTGTATTTGTATTGTGTGTGTATTTTCTTCCTGTTATACGCCATGTGATAAATAACACTAGTCAACAGCTATTCTGTATCTGGGATGTTGTAATATTGGTAATTTTCGCCTCACAAACATTAGTACACGCTCAATAGTAAACGCCTGATGGCCTGAAGTTTTCAAACAATTATAATGTAAAAGAAATGAACCGTCGCACAGCAGTGACAGGATCTACACTCCTGGAAATGGAAAAAAGAACACATTGACACCGGTGTGTCAGACCCACCATACTTGCTCCGGACACTGCGAGAGGGCTGTACAAGCAATGATCACACGCACGGCACAGCGGACACACCAGGAACCGCGGTGTTGGCCGTCGAATGGCGCTAGCTGCGCAGCATTTGTGCACCGCCGCCGTCAGTGTCAGCCAGTTTGCCGTGGCATACGGAGCTCCATCGCAGTCTTTAACACTGGTAGCATGCCGCGACAGCGTGGACGTGAACCGTATGTGCAGTTGACGGACTTTGAGCGAGGGCGTATAGTGGGCATGCGGGAGGCCGGGTGGACGTACCGCCGAATTGCTCAACACGTGGGGCGTGAGGTCTCCACAGTACATCGATGTTGTCGCCAGTGGTCGGCGGAAGGTGCACGTGCCCGTCGAGCTGGGACCGGACCGCAGCGACGCACGGATGCACGCCAAGACCGTAGGATCCTACGCAGTGCCGTAGGGGACCGCACCGCCACTTCCCAGCAAATTAGGGACACTGTTGCTCCTGGGGTATCGGCGAGGACCATTCGCAACCGTCTCCATGAAGCTGGGCTACGGTCCCGCACACCGTTAGGCCGTCTTCCGCTCACGCCCCAACATCGTGCAGCCCGCCTCCAGTGGTGTCAATGATGGTCGTATGCGTGTTTGGCGCCGTGCAGGTGAGCGCCACAATCAGGACTGCATACGACCGAGGCACACAGGGCCAACACCCGGCATCATGGTGTGGGGAGCGATCTCCTACACTGGCCGTACACCACTGGTGATCGTCGAGGGGACACTGAATAGTGCACGGTACATCCAAACCGTCATCGAACCCATCGTTCTACCATTCCTAGACCGGCAAGGGAACTTGCTGTTCCAACAGGACAATGCACGTCCGCATGTATCCCGTGCCACCCAACGTGCTCTAGAAGGTGTAAGTCAACTACCCTGGCCAGCAAGATCTCCGGATCTGTCCCCCATTGAGCATGTTTGGGACTGGATGAAGCGTCGTCTCACGCGGTCTGCACGTCCAGCACGAACGCTGGTCCAACTGAGGCGCCAGGTGGAAATGGCATGGCAAGCCGTTCCACAGGACTACACCCAGCATCTCTACGATCGTCTCCATGGGAGAATAGCAGCCTGCATTGCTGCGAAAGGTGGATATACACTGTACTATTGCCGACATTGTGCGTGCTCTGTTGCCTGTGTCTATGTGCCTGTGGTTCTGTCAGTGTGATCATGTGATGTATCTGACCCCAGGAATGTGTCAATAAAGTTTCCCCTTCCTGGGACAATGAATTCACGGTGTTCTTATTGCAATTTCCAGGAGTGTATATATCTTTGCCGCTCCTGCGCGGCGGCTGTAAATCTCTGTGTACAGGTATCGATTAATGATATAAAAAGAATTCTGTTGTTTCAAGACAAATGAGGCCTTCACCGTTTCACATTTTACTGTTTCTATTCGATGAAAGTCGGACGCAGACTTGAATTAATTACGAGCAGGCACCATTAAGACGATATTAAACTCATATATTTGATTGACTGATTGATTGATTTCTTTATTAATCCATGTAACAATATACATTGTGTGGATTTCGTCAGCAAAATCATATACAATACAATATACCTACAATTTATACACATAAAATTGGTATTTACACACATTTTTGAGGTATCTTATATTAGTTTTATATCCTTATGTAATTTTCTTATAGTACTGTACAATTCTGGATTTCATATTATAATTATTTCCTCATGTATTACAATGAAGGCTATTTTAATTACACTACATGTTTTAATTCAGATAGTCTGTTACTGCGTAATAACTTTTATTTAATAAAAAAAATTTTTAGTTTTGTTTTGAACTGTCCAGTTGTGTCAATATCTTTTATATTTTGGGGTAATTTATTATATAATTTAACAGCATTGTACAACAAGCTCTGCTGAGTTTTAACTTTATTTTTCCTCTCTAGATGCAGATTGTATTGGTTTCTAGTTTCATAGCTGTGTACTAAAGAATTTTTCATATAGCAGTCAATATTTTTTTTTACATACATAACACTTTGAAAAATGTATTCACAGGGGATAGTTAGGATTTCCAGCTTTTGGAAATGTTCAAGGCAGTGAGCCCTACTGCCACTCTTGGTTACTATACGAACTGCTCTTTTCTGTAATTTGAAAACTATTTGAATATTTTTACTGTTGACTCCCCAAAATATTATTCCGTATGTAATAACAGAGTGGATATAAGAAAAAATATGCAGATCTGACACTTGTAGTATCACACACTGCAGTTAGAATTCTAAGAGCATAGCATGCTGTAGCGATTCTGTTACAAAGTATTTTAATATGTTCTTCCCACTTTATCTGACTGTCAACATGCATACCAAGAAATTTTGTGTAGTCTACACATTCTATAGTTTCATCATTCAACTTAAGGTTGTTATAGTGTGGTTTTTTGCAGACATAGAAGTTAACAGCATTTGTTTTTTGTTTTTTTTAAATTTAGTGTTAGTTCATTATTTGATGCCCACTCACGTACACTGTTTATGTTTGTTTGGATTTTTCTTTCAGTGCATCTGGTGATTTGTCACTGGTTATAACATTTGAGTCATCTGCAAACAATATTGTTTGTCCATGCTTGATGCTCTGTGGGAAGTCATTTATGTAAATGAGGAACAGTATTGGGCCAAAGACACTACCCTGTGGGACACCTATATTTAAATAATTTGGGTCTGAAGTATACATTACAATATAGTTTGAGTAACTTGAAATATGTGAGATTTAAGTTATCTGTCTTCTATTTTTTAGATATGATTGTTACCACTTTTTCACATGTCCCCTTATTCCCAGTTCATCTAACTTATTTAACAATATGTATTGCCTGTTATGTGCAAAACTTTTGTTAATACGTACCACCTATTGTAACTGTAATATAAAAAGTTACGTAGCATTGAAAAACGTGTGTTATATACGAAGTGTGCTTATTTAGACAAATTATTCTTAAGGATCGCCATCTCCTCATTACTTGAATGTAAATCATTTTGTATTAATTATCTCCAGAACTTACTATCACGCTCATGAACCGAACGCAGCATTTAGGCAGGAGGAACATTATCGTTTTCCTATCATTTCTGGATCAATCCTTTTTAACTGTGTAGTGTTGTTATTTCTTTTAAAGTCAGTAAAACCCTTCGTCCCTTACTGTCGATCCAGGTATGACCGCATCGCGGTCGTGAAAACGCGCGGAAATTATAATGTTGCTTCCTACCAATCTCAAATAAATAAATCTGCTGCTCTATATCCGAAGAATGTCAGGTATTTAAACAATATTTATCAGGTGAAATAATCATTACAATGACTTATTATGATAAGGCAATACAATCAATCTCTGATTCTGTTGCCAAGTTACCCACAAAACTTCATTATATCTTCAACACAATATGTTTCATTACATTACAATGTGATACATCGATTAGTATGTATTTTGGTGTGTAGAATCCGAATATACCTTTCAAAATGTTGTAGCACGGACATTTTTGAGTTTTTTTATTTTTCGTATTCGTATTGGTAACATTTTTGAGTTTGTGAAGGTTTTTTTATATTTCGTATTCAGTATTTCGCTTTTTGCTGTTCTTCTGTTTTGATGTTTAATTGTTTGTTTTTGATTTGCAGAGGAGAGTAATAAGAGCTACAAATTGTCAGTACAAGTTTGGCGTAGTAATCCAGTGGTGTGAAAGAGATCCTCAGTGACTATTTCCTGTGAAAGATAGTGCAAAATTTTTGTGTTTAAAACTTACATTAAGAAAAATGGCAACTAGTAAATCTCGTTCCTGTCTAAACCACCCGACAAATTTTGGTTAGGGACGAATATAAATTGCATTTTGATTGTTCTGTTGGTGATCAAGATGAAGATTTTGCACCCAATATTGCCTGCATAACCTGTACTACAACCTTAACAGAGTGCTTGAAAGTAAAACGTCGAGCCATGCTATTCGCTGTTCCGATGGTGTGGTTTGAGCCTAATGACCATTATTTAGACTGTTACTTCTGTCTTACAAATATTTCGGAACATTCAAGCAAAACTAGACATAATATAAAGAATCCAAATTTATCTTCAGTGCATTTGCCTGTGCCCCACGATGAGGGGTTGCCTATTCCTGTCTGTAACTTGAAAGCCACGAAACCAGACACCATGTCAAGTGAATCAGAAAGTATTGAACATATAGAAGAGTACTGCCCTCACTGTCATGACACTTCAGTCATGACACTTCACCTCAGCTCTTTAATCAAAAGGAACTGAACGATCTGATTCGCGATCTAGAATTTGCGAAACAGCAAGCTGAACTCTTGGAGTCGAGACTGCAACAACGGAACCTTCTACCTCCGGGGACAAAAATTTCCTGTCTCAGATCAAGAGTTGCTTCCTTCGCTCAGTATTTCGATATGTAGAATTCAATGTGTATATGCACAGATGACAATGGTCTGATGATGCAGATAGGTGTACCACATAATCTACAGGAGTGGCGACTATTTATTGACTCTAGTAAAACCAGCTTGAAAGCAGTACTACTCATAATGGCAATGCATTTCCATCGGTACCTTTGGCTTACGCAGTAGACGTGAAAGAAACTAATGAAATCATGGCTTCGCTGCTAGAGGCAATCAAATATAAGGATCATGAATGGCAGCTTTGCTATGATTTAAAATTTGTTGAACTCTTTACTGGTTTACAGGCTGGATTCAAGAAAGATTGCTGCTTTTGTGTGCCTTTGGGACAGCCGTGACACCAAGAACCACTATACAGTCAAGGAATGACCTATAAGGAAGTCATATGTTCCTGGAAACGTAAATCTGAACAATACCCCATTGGTTGAGCCCGATAAAATCATTTTGCCTCCCCTTCATATCAAGTTGGGCCTTATCAGGAACTTTGTAAAAGCTCTGGATAAAGTAGGTGAGGACTTCAAACACTTAAAAGAAAAGTTTCCCAAATTAAGTGAGACAAAGCTGAAAGAGGGTGTATTTGTTGGACCACAAATAAGAAACTTGCTGAAAGATCCAACCTTTGATACCAAACTCACAGATATCCAATTAGCTGCTTGGTCTTCTTTTAAAGCAGTCGTGAAGGGCTTTTCGGGTAACAGAAAAGACAAAAACTATGTTACCATTGTGAATGATCTGTTGGACAACTATAAGAACATGGAGTGTAAAGCGTCGCTTAAAATTCACTTTTTACATTTTCACCTTGATTACTTCCCGGAGAATTTGGGAGCCGTACGCGATGAGCATGGTGAACGCTTTCACCAAGACATTCTTACCATGGAACTCCGTTACCAACGCCATTGGAACCCTTCGATGATTTGTGACTACTGCTGGGGTCTTGATAAGGAGAGTGACGAAACGGCAAACATAAGAAGAGCTCCGTCGTCGCATTTTTCAAAAACCAAAGACGATTAAAGGTGAAAATATCTTCTGAACTAATTTGGACCTTTCATTGGCATCATGCCCATATATTCATACAAAGTGGTATTAACTTCAAACGTTCTGAATGTATATTTTTGTTTGATTTAATTATGTTATTTTTCGCTATTACCATTTCTATTCTGCTGTGTATTTAGGAAATGTGACGTCATAGAGAAAAACTGATTTCACCAGTGTATTCAGCACCCCAAAAATTAAGTAAATCCACCCATTTACAAACCAGATGCAGAAAAAGTTTAAATTGTTAACTACTGTAACATGAAACTGGTCTTAGCTTAATTCTGGAACACAGTGAGTTATTCCGTAAGCTGCATGAGTCGATGCGTAGGGAATCGGCAATGTCTGTTGAAACTGTTGACAACATTTAATTTTAAATTTTGCGAGCTGTGCGAGTATTGTGATGGATAACTAGGCTAATCTAGCGTAGATTGCACCCCTTAAGTTGGCGCAATCACCACTACAACGGACTTCAAATTTTTAGAAAAATGGCTCTGAGCACTATGGGACTTAACATCTGTGGTCATCAGTCCCCTAGAACTTAGAACTACTTAAACCTAACTAACCTAAGGACATCACATACATCCGTGCCCGAGGCAGGATTCGAACCTGCGACCGTATCAGTCGCGCGGCTCCGGACTGAGCGCCTAGAACCGCTAGACCACCGCTGCCGGCAAATTATTAGAAACTGGGTTCCAAATCTAGTTCGACCAAGCTTATTGATGTTTTTCTTAATCGTTTCGGGCTACTACCGCAATGCTTCTTGTGAACGAACAAAGTCCGATTTTCTTTTATATCGTGCCCAGATGAGCAAGTACTCCGTATTTAATGGCCAAACCCTAAAAAAGTGAAGTGGTACTTTAACATTTCTACGTTTTTCTCCAACTATTGCACATAGGGGTTTTATACTAGGTTACCCAACAAATCACATCTCGCTATAAATAATTAAAACAGCTGTGTGTGAGAAGTTACACAGCTCGCCATTAAAATTGCAACTCCAGAAAGGATAACAAATAACGGTAGTTTATATTTTCAGAACGGTTCGTTTTGCTTGACTAGGCAGATCCCAATATATTAGCAAGAGGTGGTGCCTCACAACTCCTACATAAGTTTGTAAAATATCATATTACCAGCTTCAGCTGCTGGTAGAATTACAGTTCGGTTGTCTGTCCGTCATCGTGTTTGTAAACGTATTTATAGCATCATGTTAGCCGAAATATAAAATCGTTATCGTTAGGTAATACAACCATGAATAACACCGTATTGGACGTCCTGTGTGGCCGTGAGGTTCTAGGCGCTTCAGTCTGGAACCGCGTGACCGCTACGGTCGCAGGTTCGAATCCTGCCTCGGGCATGGATGTGTGTGATGTCCTTAGATTAGTTAGGTTTAATTAGTTCTAACAAGGGAACCTCCCCATCGCACCCCCCTCAGATTTAGTTATAAGTTGGCACAGTGGATAGGCCTTGAAAAACTGAACACAGATCAATCAAGAAAACAGGAAGAAGTTGTGTGGAACTATGAAAAAAATAAGCAAAATATACAAACTGAGTAGTCCATGCGCAAGACAGGCAACATAAAGGGTAGTGCGAGGGTGCCATGGTTAGCGTGAGCAGCTGCGGAACGAGAAGTCCTTGGTTCAAGTCTTCCCTCGAGTAAAAGTTTAATTTTGGATTTTCAGACAATTATCAAAGTTCAGACACTCACACATAATCAACTTCGCCCTCCAAAATTCCAGGACATGTTCAGATTTGCTTGGACATATGCAGGATTTGACGGTCTACTCACGGAAAAATTTGAAAACGTTAAACACATATGTTTTGACAGAGCACAGAAAAAACTGTGCGACTGTGAAACTGTTGCATTCATTTGTTGCAGTTTATGTGACGAACTCTTATGTTTTCATCACTTTTTTGGGAGTGATTATCACATCCACAAGAAAACCTAAATCGGGCAAGGCACAAGAATCTTCTAACCCATTCACTATGTGTACAAGTTAGGTGGGTCGACAACATACTCCTGTCATGTGACGCACATGCCGTCACCAGTGTCGTATAGAATATATCAGCCGTGGTTTCCTGTGGAGGAATCGGTTGACCTATGACCTTGCGATCAAATGTTTTCGGTTCCCATTGGAGAGGCACGTCCTTTCGTCTACTAATTGCACGGTTTTGCGGTGCGGTCGCAAAACACAGACACTAAAGTTATTACAGTGAACAGAGACGTCAATGAACGAACGGACAGATCATAACTTTGCGAAAATAAAGAAATTAAACTTTTCACTCGAGAGAAGACTTGAACCAAGGACGTCTCGTGCCGTAGCTACTCACGCTAACCACGGGACCACGCCACTCCTGAACCCACACTCTCCTTGATATTGCCTATGTTGCGCATGGACTACTCAGTTTGTATATTTTGCTTATTTTTTTTATAGTTCCACACAACTTCTTCCTGTTTTCTCGATTGATCTGTGTTCAGTTTTTCAAGGCCTATCCACTGTGCCAACTTACAACTAAATTTGAGGGGGGTGCGATGGGGAGGTTCCCTTGTAAGTTCTAGGCTATTGAATATCTCAGAAGTTAAGTCGCATAGTGCTCGGAGCCATCTGAACCAACACCTTGTTATGAATATAATATAAATTACATCGCCAGTCCATAAGAGCTGTGATGCGGAGTGTACGATTCATGTTCAAACTGTAATCAGCGTTTCAAACGAATGTTTACTTATTGTGCTAATATAATTCAGTAAGAAGTATGGTAGGAGATTTAAAGTCACGCATGACGTGAAATGTCTACACGGAGCTGTCATCTCTGGCAGCAACGGTGGTTGCTGGGCATCGAACTGAAATGAGCCTGGATAGTAGATTCGCGCGTCATTCCACACAGCTTTAGCTCTGTGCCAGGCTTCATCTATCATAGTGACTGGCTGCTGATACCGTTGCAGTCTCTAGGCAATGCGTGAGAGATCTGGAGAACTTGCTGGAAAGCCGGCCGGTGTGGCCGAGCGGTTCTAGGCACTTCAGTCTGGAATCACGCGACCGCTACGGTCGCCGGTTCGAATTCTGCCTCGGGCATGGATGTGTGTGATGTCCTTAGGTTAGTTAGGTTTAAGAAGTTCTAAGTTCTAGTGGACTGATGACCTCCGATGTTAAGTCCCATAGTGCTCAGAGCCATTTGAACCATTTTTTTGCTGGCAAGGGCAACAAACACCATCTGAATCGAGGTAGGTGAAGACAGCGGTCTTGAGTTTGTCGTTGAATAATTATGTCACTAAGACGCTTTAACAGGATGGCAATGTAACGGCTACGGTCCATTTTATGGGCTATGCTCACATGAGGTGACCGTGTTGTGTACCAAACTGTAATCAATTGAAGTGTCGAACCTGTAAAACAATGCCGAGTACAAACTGGGTATGTTCGTTCTGTTCGGCATTCTACGCAGTATATTCATCGTGGTGCTGTACGCAGAATCGGGACTTATGGGAAAAGTGCCACTCCCGTGTCCATTGCGGTCGTTGGGCATACTGCTGCCCGGGCGCCTTTCTCTGCTGTCGCGTCAAGGGAAATCGCAACAGTGGTAGCCGTGATAACAGCCCGCTTTGCTCGTCGCGTAGTCACAACACTTACCTTTGTCACTGCAGAGCCATGTAAAGAATATGTCTGTCTTCTCTGGCGCTAGTCGTAAGGTTCTTTGAGATCAAAATGGTTCAAATGGCTCTGAGCACTATGGGACCTAACTGCTGCGGTCATGAGTCCCCTATAACTTAGAATTACTTAAACCTAACTAAACTAAGGACATCACATACGTCCATGTCCGAGGCAGGATTCGAACCTGCGACCGTAGCGGTCGCGCGGTTCCAGACTGTATTGCCTAGATCCGCTCGGCCACTGTGGCCGGCTCTTTGAGATCCTGTAGGGCTTTCAGTACAGTACTTCTGCACACATGAATTCCGTATTCGCACGACATTCGTGTAATTGCGAGCAGCGATACCACCGAGCGATGAATTATACCCCCGACAGACTGCTAGCCTGCCGCTGTTGAAATCTGACACATGCTAGTCAACGTCTCTCCTCCTTCTACAAGGCATAACGCGATCTACACACAGCTACCAGACAGTGAAATGTGATTTCTAAACGATAATCACATTGCGTTATCATTGCTTTTTATCTCCATGATCTACCACTTTAGACCGGTGAAGATCGCAATTAACGTACACCGCGATAGTGCCACATACTACGTGTGGATGTGTTGAAACGCTAATCTTTTACATGTTCAAGCATGCAGTGCATTTCACTGCCAGTTCGACACTGATGCATACCGCTCTCACGGGGATACAGTTAGCTGGTTCAAATAGCTCTGAGTACTATGGGACTTAACATTAGAGGTCATCAGTCCTCTAGAACTTAGAACTACTTAAACTTAACTAACCTAAGGGCATCACATACATCCATACCCGAGGCAGGATTCGAACCTTCAACCATAGCAGACGCGCGGTTCCGGACTGAAGAGCCTAGAACCGCTCGGCCACCGCGGCCGGCAGTTAGCTGGCAAACAGTGTATATGAACTGAAATCCGGACGTGAAGAGTACGGAGAGAACGTCTTTGCAAAGATATTCACCGTGGGGGAATTTTGACAGAGTCGCAGTAATAGGAAGAATGAGAAAATATTCGCATCTTCAAAGAAGAACTTGAATCCCTCCGCAAGAAAGGCGGAATGGGAGGGAGTGTAAAGCTCAACCCCTCTGTGACATTCGTTAACAGACAGATTTCTCAAGTTTCGTGCCAAAAGGATACCACCACAGGAAACTTCCCCAGTCAGGTCGATGCAGAACTTCTTGATGTTTAAAAAGTTTGTTTACTAAGGTTCACCCCAGTGCTTCTTAACAAATGTGCGATCATATCGGGTAACAAATGAAATTTGTGACTGAAATGAGGACATGTTTGTAGAGGGGATTGTAGGGAGGATGCAGCTTGTTATCTTGGATGGAGGTTAGAGGCAACTTCAGATGTGCCCCAGCGAATTGTGTTTGGACTCTTACTGTTCAAATTGTGAGTTAATGACCTGGCACACGTTTGCAGCAGAGACCCTTATATGTAATGAAGTACTGTTTGAAGAAAAAAAGCTGCATAAAAACCCAGGCAGATCTTCTCGAGATTTTAATTGGTGCAAAGATTGCAAATTTGCTATAAGTATACAGAAAAATGAGCTTCTGAAATTCGCGCAGAACAACGTTGTTCTATGTATACAATATCAATGAATCACAAATAAAATCAGTCAACTCGTACAAGTAACATGGTTGTAACAACGTGGGAGGATACTAAATGGAATGCTAACATAGGCTCAGTGATAGATAAAGCAGGTCTCAGAGTTCGCTTCGTTGCTAGGATACTGGGAAAATGAAGTCACTTTAGAAAGGAGACTTCTTACAAAACTCACGTAAAACGTATGTCACAATATTTCTCAAGTTGTGGTACCCATAAAAGACAGGACTAATGGGGGATGTTAAAGCTACACAAAGACATACAGCGTGAATATCCACGAGTCAAGTTTGTTTGATTCAAATGCGAGCATCACAGAAACGCTTAAAAAGTAGAATTCTCAATGCTTTGATATAGACGTTAGTTACCCCAAGAAATATGACTTATAAAGTTTCAAGAATCAGCATTAAGTGAGAAATACAGGAATATACTTCAGATTCCTATGTATAGCGCGGGTATACACAGGGTGATACAGCTGCCCTTACTGTTAGTTTTTATGCAACCTGCAACACCTTCAAAAATATGTACAAGGCTTTAATACACTACTAGCCATTAAAATTGCTACACCACGAGGATGACGTGCTACAGACGCAAAATTTAACCGACAGAAAGAAGATGCTGTGATATGCTAATGATTAGCTTTTAAGAGTATTCACACAAGGTTGGCGCCGGTGGTGACACCTACAACGTGCTGAATTCAGGAAAGTTTCCAACCGATTTCTCATACACAAACAGCAGTTGACCGGCGTTGCCTGGTGAAACGTTGTTGTGATGCCTCGTGTAAGGAGGAGAAATGCGTACCATCACGTTTCCGACTTTGATAAAGGTCGAATTGTAGCCTATCACGATTGCGGTTTATCGTTTCGTGACATTGGTACTCACATTGGTCAAGATCCAATGACTTTTAACAGAATATGGAATCGGTGGGTTCAGGAGGGTAATACGGAACGCCGTGCTGGATCCCAACGGCCTCGTGTCACTAGCAGTCGAGATGACAGGCATCTTATCCGCATGGCTGTAACGGATTGTGCAGCCACGTCTCGATCCCTGAGTCAACAGATGGGGACGTTTGCAAGACAACGACCATCTGCACGAACAGTTCGACGACGTTTGCAGCAGCATGGACTATCAGCTAGGAGACCATGGCTGCGGTTACCCTTGACGCTGCATCACAGACAGGAGCGCCTGCGATGGTGTACTCAATGACGAAACTGGGTGTACGAATGGCAAAACTTCATTTTTTCGGATGAATCCAGGTTCTGTTTACAGCATCATGACGATCGCATCCGTGTTTGGCGTCATCGCGGTGAACGCACATTGGAAGCGAGTATTCGTCATCGCCATACTGGCGTATCACACGGCGTGATGGTATAAGGTGCTATTGGTTACACGTCTCGGTTACCTCTTGTTCGCAAGACTGCATTTTGAACAGTGGACGTTACATTTCAGATATGTTACGACCCGTAACTCTACCCTTCATTCGATCCCTGCGAAACCATATATTTCAGCAGGATAATGCACGACCGCATGTTGCAAATCTTGTATGGGCCTTTCTGGATACATAAAATGTTCGACTGCTTCCCTGGCCAGCACATTCTCCAGATCTCCCACCAATTGAAAATGTCTGGTCAATGGTGGCCGAGCAAATGGTTCGTCACAATACGCCAGTCACTAATCTTGATGAACTGTGGTATCGTGTTGAACCTGCATGGGCAGCTGCACCTGTACACGCCATCCAAGCTCTGTTTGATTCAATGTCCAGGCATATCAAGGCCGTTATTATGGCCAGAGGTGGTTGTTCTGGGTACTGATTTCTCAGGACCTATGCACCCAAATTGCGTGAAAATGCAATCACATGTCAGTTCCAGTATAATATATTTGTCCAATGAATACCCGTTTATCATCTGCATTTCTTCTTGCTGTAGCAATTTTAATAGTCATTAGTGTACATTTTCGCTGTTCATGCAGTGTTTTAACTTGTTACTTCTTTACTACGAACTCTGTTTGCTACTTATTTCGCAGACAGTATATATCTGCTACACCTGACTAATAACGTGTAGGGTGCCCGCAAGCACCATAAGTGCCACAACATTACGTGGCATGGACTCGACTAATCTCTGAAGTAGCGCTGGTGGGAACTGACACCATGAACCCTGTAGGGCTGTCCATAAATCCGTAAGAGTTCTACGGGGTGGAGATCTCTTCCGAACAGGACGTTCGAAGACATCAAGATATGCTCAATATTGTTCATGTCTGGGGAGTTTTATGGCCAGCGGGAGTGTTTAAACTCAGAATATTTTCCTGGAGCCATTGTATAGCAATTCTGGACACGTAAGGTTTCGCATTGTCCAGCTGCAATTGCCTGTCAGAATGCACAATGAACATGAATGGATCCAGGTGATCAGATAGGATGCTTACATACATGTCACCTGTCAGAGTCGTATTTAGACGTGTCAGTGGTCCCACAGCAGTCCAACTGCACACGCCCCACACCATTACAGAGCCTCCACCAGCTTGAACAGTCCCACTACTGACATGCAGGTTCCATGGATTCATTAGATTGTCTCCATACCAGTACACGTTCATCTGATCGATACAGTCAGAAACGAGATTCTTCCGACCAGGCAATATGTTTCCAGTTATCAGCAGTCCAATGTCAGTGTTTATGGGCCCAGGCGAGACGAAAGCTTTGTGTCGTGCAGCCATCAAGGGTACGTGAGTGGTCTTTCGGCTTCAAAAGCCCCTGTCGATGATGTTTCGTTGAGTGGTTTGCACGCTGCACTTGTTGATGGTCAAGCATTGATATCTGGAGCCATTTGCCGAAGGCCTGGACTTCTGTCACGTTGGACGATTCTCTTCAGAATTCTTGCAGAATCTTTTTCCGGCTGTAACGATTTTGGAGATTTGATGTTTCACCGGATTCCTGATATTCAAGGTACACTCGTGAAATGATCGTACGCGAAAATCCCGACTTCATCGCTACCTCAGAGATGCTGTGTGCCATCGCTCGTGTGCCGATTACAACACCACGTTCAAACTCACTTAAGTCTTGATAACTTGGAATTGTAGCAGCAGCAACCGATCTAACTATTCCGCCAGACACTTGTCTTATATAGGCATTGCCGACAGCACCGCCGTGTTCTGCCTATTTACGTAACTCTGTAGTCGAATACGTATGCCTATACCAGTTTCTTTGGCGCTTCAGTATGTATATAATCTTGTTGTTGTGGTCTTCAGTCCAGAGACTGGCTTGATGCAGCTCTCCATGCTACTCTATCCTGTGCAAGCTTCTTCATCTCGCAGTACCTACTGCAACCTACATCCTTCTGAATCTGCTTAGTGTATTTACCTCTTAGTTCCCTTTACGATTTTTACCCTCCACGCTGCCCTCCAGTACTAAATTGGTCATCCCTTGATGCCTCAGAACATGTCCTACCAACCGATCCCTTCTTCTAGTCCAGGGCTTAACAACTGGCCGGTTTTGAGCACGAGTACTCGCGTCTGCTCAGGCACCTGCTCGCGAGCAGCTGCAAGGTCGCGGAGTGGGGAGGGAGGGGAAATGCGCGCGCACGTTTGAATAGGGCCACAGCGTGCCTATTGAATTCGCGCCGGCTGTGTAACGTTTAAAGTACTACGATCAGCTCGTAACAGTCACTTCGCTGGTTAAGAATCATGTGAAGTCGCCGTTGTCTAACCCCAACCATGCTTTCGCAGTTCAACCCCCATTGGGAGGAATTGTATCTGTTTACTGAAAAAGATGGTGTTGCAAAATGATTAGTATGTCACAAAACGCTGAATTCTTTTGCGAAATTTAATTTGCAGTGACATTATATGTCGTACCACGCGAAAGACTACGGACGTGGAAAATGTGATTGACCAGATCGTGCACAGGAAGTTATTAAACTTAAAAGGAAGCTATCCGAAGAAGATCTGGACGACGAAGAAAAATCAACTGAGGCAGCTCTCAGAGTGGGTTACAAAATTGCTTTGCTTTTAGCAAAATCCCTGCGCCCCTTAACTGATGGCGATTTAATAAAAGAATGTTTGGTAGCTGCAGCGGAACATTTGTGTCCATCCCAAGTTGAACAGTTTCTGATTGTGCCATTATCTAACATGACCATTATGCGTCGCATACAGGACATGGCAGACGACGTCCAGAGCCAGTTTGCAAATATCTGTAAAGATTTTATGGCGTATTCTCTAGCTCTGGACGAAAGTGTTGATATCACTGGAACAGCGCAGCTTGCCATATTTATTAGAGGTGTTAATAGAAATCTTCAGGTGAGGGAGGAGCTCCTCGATGTAGTAGCCATGAAGAACACTACAACCGGAGGTGATATTTTAAGTAGTGTTGAAGAAAGTGTTGAAAATATAGGATTGTCGTGGAATTCTTTAGTTTCAGTGTCTACAGATGGTAGAGGCATACACTAAGCTAATAAAATTATGAGGCACGTGTACATTCTCCTTTATTTGTTTCATTTGTCGCAGTAATAATTCGTGAGTGATATCCCTGCAGGTGGCCGCGGATTTACATCGACTGGCGGCAGCTGTTGTGTACCCCACGTCACTCTCCCCACCCTCCGCTCTGGTCCGGTAGTGGGGGTAGCGTGCTCGCGCTGCTCTGTGCTCGCGCCTTGCTGCTCACAGCTTGCTCCGCGAGCACGTATGTTGTGAAGCCCTGTTCTAGTCAAATTGTGCCACAATGTCCTCTTCTCCCCAATTCTTTCAATACTTCCTCATTAGTTATGTGATCTACCCATCTATTCTTCAGCATTATTCTGTAGCACCACATTTCAAAAGCTTCTATTCTCTTCTTGTCCATCTGTTTATCGTCCATGTTTCAGTTCCATAACTATATTCGATGTCAACAAATTTTTCTTCAGAAACGCTTTCCTTGCCATTGCCGGTCTACATTTTATATCCTTTCTACTTCGACCATCATCATTTATTTTGCTCCCCAAATAGCAATATTCATCTAGTGCTTTATGTGTCTCATTTCCTAATCTAATTCCCTCAGCATCACCCGACTAAATTGAACTACATTCCATTATCCTCGTTTTGCTTTTGTTAATGTTCATTTTATGTCCTCCTTTCAAGACACTGTCCATACCGTTTAGCTGCTCTTCCAAGTCCTTTGCTGTCTCTGACAGAATTACAATGTCATCGGCAAACCTCAAAGTTATATTCCTTCTCCATGGGTTTTAATACCTACTCCGAATTTTTCTTTATTTTCCTTTACTGCTTGCTCAATATACAGATTGAATAACATCAGCGGTAGGCTACAACCCTGTCTCACTCCCTTCCCAACCACTGCTTCCCTTTCATGCCCCTCGACTCTTATAACCGCCATCTGGCTTCTGTACAAATTTTAAATCGCCTTTCGCTCCCTGTATTTTATCCCTGCCACATTCAGAATTTTAAAGAGAGTATTCCAGTCAACATTGTCAAAAGCTTTCTCTAAGTCTACAAATGCTAGAATCGTAGGTTTGCCTTTCCTTAATCTATGTTCTAAGATAAGTCGTAGGGTCAGTATTGCCTCACGTGTTCCAACATTTCTACGGAATCCAAACTGATCTTCTCCGAGGTCGGCTTCTACCAGTTTTCCATTCGTCTGTAAAGAATTCGCGTTAGTATTTTGTTAAACTGATAGCTTGGTAATTTTCACATCTGTCAACACCTGCTTTCTTTGGTATTGGAATTATTATATTCTTCTTGAAGTCTGAGGGTATTTCGCCTGTCTCATACATCTTGCTCACCAGATGGTAGAGTTTTGTCAGGGCTGGCTCTCCCAAAGCTGTCAGTAGTTCTAATGGAATGTTGTCTACTCCCGGGGCCTTGTTTCGACTTAGCTCTTTCAGTGCTCTGTCAGACTCTTCACGCAGTATCATATCTCCCATTTCATCTTCATCTACATAAATTACATTTCTATAAAATGGTCCTCAAGTACATTGCCATTGTATAGACCCTCTATGTACTCCTTCTGCTTTCCCTTCCTTACTTAGAACTGGAGTTCCATCTGAGCTCTTGATGTTCGTAAAAGTTGTTCTCTTTTCTCCAAAGGTCTCTTTAATTTTCCTCTAGTTAGTGTCTATCTTACCCCTAGTGAAATATGCCTCTAGATCTTTACATTTGTCCTCTAACCATCCCTGCTTAGCAATTTTGCACATTCTGTCGACCTCATTTTTGAGACATTTGTATTCCTTTTCGCCTGCTTCATTTACTGCGTTTTTATATTTTCTCCTTTCATCAATTAAATTCTATACATATTCTGTTACCCAAGGATTTCTACTAGCCCTCGTCTTTTTACTTACTTGGTCCTCCGTTGCCTTGTCTATTTCATCCCTCAATGCTACCCATTCTTCTTCCACTGTGTTTTGTTCCCCCATTCCTGTCAATCGATCCCTTATGCTCTCCCCAAAACTCTCTAGAACCTCTGGTTCTGTCAGTTTATCCCGGTCCCATCTCCTTAAATTCCCATCTTTTTGTAGTTTCTTCATTTTTAATCTACAGTTCATAACCAATAGACT
Organism: Schistocerca nitens; assembly: GCF_023898315.1. Taxonomy (NCBI): domain Eukaryota; kingdom Metazoa; phylum Arthropoda; class Insecta; order Orthoptera; family Acrididae; genus Schistocerca; species Schistocerca nitens. The sequence goes on from NC_064615.1 coordinate 447,455,185, forward strand.
GTAGTCAACGTCCACATCTGCCCCTGGAAATGTCTTACAGTTTAAAACCTGGTTCCTAAATCTCTTTCTCACTATTATATAACCTATCTGAAACCTTCTAGTACCTTCCATGTATACAATCTTCTTTCATTATTCTTGAACCAAGTGTTAGCTATGATTAAGTTACGCTCTACGCAAAATTCTACCAGGCGGCTTCCTCTTTCACTCCTTACCACCATTCCATATTCACCTACTACGTTTCCTTCTCTTCCTTTTCGTACTATCGAATTCCATTCACCCATGACTACTAAATTTTCGTCTCCATCCACTATCTGAATAATTTCTCCTTTCTCATCATAAATTTTATCAATCTCTTCGTCATCTGCAGAGCTAGTTGGCATATAAACTTGTACTACTGTGGTAGACGTGGGCTTCGTGTCTATCTTGGCCACAATAATGCATTCACTAAGCTGATTATAGTAGCTTACCCGCACACCTACTTTTTATTCATTATTAAACCTACTCCAGCATTACCCCTATTTGATTTTGTATTTATAATCCTGTATTCATCTGATCAGAAGTCTTGATGGTCCTGCCACCGAATTTTACAAATTCTCACTATATCTAAATTTAACCGATCCATTTCCCTTTTTAAATTTTCTAACTGACCTGCCCGATTAAGGGATCTGACATTCCACTCTCCGATCCGTAGAATGCCAGTTTTCTTTCTCTTGATAACGACGTCCTCCTGAGTAGTCCCCGCCCGGAGATCCGAATGGGGGACTATTTTACCTCCGGAATATTTTACCCAAGAGGACGCCATCATCATTTAACCATACAGTAAAGGTGCATGCCCTCGGGAAAAATTATCGCTGCAGTTTCCCCTTGCTTTCAGCCGTTCCCAGTACCAGCACAGCAAGACCGTTTTGGTTAGTGTTACAAGGCCAGATCCGTCAGTCATCCTGACTGTTGCCCCTACGGCTACTGAAAAGGCTGCTGCCCTTCTTGAGGAACCACACGTTTCTCTGGCCTCTCAACATATACCCCTCCGTCGTGGTTGCACCTACGGTATGGCTATCTGTATCGCTGAGGCACGCAAGCCTCCCCACCAACGGCAAGGTCCATGGTTCACATACACTGAGATGTGTGAAAAGGTCGGTTTTCATAAATCGGAGCGCAGATTCCCCAGACTATTCTCATCCAGTTTTTCATGATAAGCGCTCTTAGCTTCTTCCAAAAAGCTTTAAATATAATTAAAATCGTTTCTTAAAAGTTTCATCGTTTACATGCTTAACGTCAAACACTTAACACATCTACTTATTTGTAAATTAATCAGTAGTTTGAAGCTGTTTTATACACGGAATTCAATTTTTTTGCGTATTGGTGGTTTATTCGTTACTTACTATCTGGAAAGAAAAACTGTGGAGTTAAGAGTCACTTGTGTTCCATAGGGATGAGAATGAGATTGGTGTAACACTGAGGGTTACTTCGGGAAACCCTCCAGCAATTTCAGCCATATTGTTTAGGTACATGACCTATTGTGTGTAAAAAAATACTGTGATATAATATTCTCAGCTACTACTAAGAATGACACTTTGGATGAGACGGATGTGATATGTAAGAAGTTCTAAACCATCCCGTTGGTATTTATTTCCTGTATTTACTTGTCTTGGAATGCTTTTAGAAGTCTGAAATGCGATTTGTCTCGTACATTTCGAATTTGGTATAATTAACAGAAAAACCAAACGAGCTTTAATCTTGGGAGTTAACGAAAGTGTTAAAATCATAAATGAATGAAAAAAATGAATGGTCGCCAGCCCAATCAAGTACATTAATTTGGAAATATACATTTGATAAAATTGGATATTAGTTATTGAAGTTACTTTTATTGAGGTTTTCTCTTTGAATAGCAAACAGGATACAAACTGACACAGTGCACTCTGTACTGTGTGTAGCAGCAGTTATCACCAACACACACATCAGTAAATTATGGGGAGCAAATTTGCAGCGAGGTCATACTAATGACAGCCACACTCAAGAGCATTACTTAATCAAATACTGAAACGTCACTGCCTGACGTGTAGCACTAATTTCGGACATGAGGGGCTTCTATATTGAATCCAATGAAAAAAATACAAATAAAGATGAATAACATCTTAAATACACTGTTTAAGCTCCTCTACTTATGGCAGTTTTCCTTAGTAACAGTAATAGCTCAATTTTTCCCTATTAGGTGGAGAATATAATAGAGACCCATAACCTAGTATAGTTTCACTGGTCAAAGGTCTTTTATTATTGCAGTAGTAAAGACTAACTATAAAACCTAATCAGTCACTTAAATTACTTTGCAAGGCAATAAAATACATCACTAGGCTTAATTAACTTAAAAACGGAACCTTTCATGATGGGTACCAAAACTACACCTTCTTTGAAAACGTGCATAATTTTACTTCTAACAGCACTACCGTAAATCTGTTCATTAAAGATTTATATGTACTCGAACTTTAATTATCTGTGAAGCAGATATTCTTTGCAATGAAATTAACACAATCTTGCACTGTAATGGCTCTGAGCACTATGCGACTTAACTTCTGAGGTCATCAGTCGCCTAGAACTTAGAACTAATTAAACCTAACTAACCTAAGGACATCACACACATCCATGCCCGAGGCAGGATTCGAACCTGCGACCGTAGCGGTCACGCGGTTCCAGACTGAAGCGCCTTTAACCGCACGGCCACACCGGCCGGCTTGCACTGTAATCCTACAAAACTATATTTTATAATAAACTAAGGGTACTTTAGCAAAAGCCTACCCGACTTCATTTTTGTGGTTTTAGCTTTTAAATAATTAAGGTTTTCCCTTTCCTATTAATTGATCTTTGAATTTTTTTGCTTGAACTTCCTACCTTAACAATTTCACTTTGAGTAGTTATTAATCAAGAACCAAATATTACTCTTGCTTTAACTTTTACTACTCCTTTTACTTTAGACAAAAAATCTCTTTTAAACACATGAATGCAAGAATTGTTCATTTAAATCAGGGTACTCTGATTTAGTAGCACTTAGGTGAAGACTCTGCGTAGGTTCATGATCACGATTGAAATTATAGTTCCGGACACGACATTATGTTTTATGTGATTATTATTGAAACAACACACAAATTAACTGGCCCATGCCCATATACGTTACTTAAATGAATGTATGAAGTTTGTGAAGCAGTGGCGAAGATTGGTGGCAGTCGCAGAGGCGGCTAACTGTACTCACGGCTCTTGATGTGGGAATGCTCCATAAATTCTCTTCTTGGCGTCAGATTTTCAACATATTAGAGGCATTCTATTATTCTGTGAATACAAAATAATAGCCAGATCCACATCCGAGGCAAATGCCTTCTAATGCAGCCACATACTGTGCATCGTTCACACAAAGGAGCCGCTCAGTTCGACCGCCAAATCCACCTTTTTACATCGCGCGATGTCACTTTCGTTGAGGAGGAACTTCTCTACAGCGTTTACATATTACAAATACAAGTGCCCTAAGCATGAACCAGCTTTAAAACATTTTCTTTATATAAACATATTCATTTTATGATAATTTACCATTTTAACATATGCTTTTGCACATTACAAAACTGTAATTTTCTTGTCATACATCAAGGAGTTTAAACAACACAGAATACACACTTCATAAATTGCATATACACGGTTACATAAAATAAATCTACTCCTAATCGATATAAGTGTTACACACCTACTTTCGGAAAGAAATACTGTGAGGGTAAAAACCACCAACGTCCTATTGTGAAACCACGTTACTTAATATCTGGAAGGAAATTATGGGGTGGGGGGTAAAAAACCGCTAACATTCCATTGAGAAGGAGTTGGAGTGATAACGGTCTAAGGGAGGAATGAGAAGGTACCCACCTACTGGAGTATATTTTTTCATACTAATTTCATTCGCAAGCTGAGTCTTTCTCGCAGCACCCAGATGAAATGTAACGTAAGCAAATGTTTTAAAAATCGTGTAGCAAAAAGGGAGGGGGGAATAGTTACCTTTAAGTTTTTTCGTGTTTCACGCCGCAAGAAAATATTTGTAATACACACTGGAGACAGAGAGAGAGAAAGAGAGAGAGAGCGAGGGAGAGATACTCTGTGACAGACTAGGGTATTGTCCTCTATTGGGAATAATGAGTACTTGGTAAAGAGACCATGGACTGTCGACGATAGTGACATCTGTGAGTGAAACACCTTGAACTGAATGAGAGGTTTAATTGCGGAGCAGCTTAGATGTAATTATGAAGGTATAATGATACTTTGCATTTTGATACGAACAATAGGGTTATTATTAGTTCTCCGTTTTCTTAAAGGAGAAAGGGTTGTTCAGAACGCTTCTGGAATAATGACAGAGAGATTTGTAAACTGAAATGATTTCGTAGGAGATGAAAAGCTAAAGGGGAGACGAAATGCAAGAAACATTGTTGGGATTTGCAAAGTGAGAAAGATATTCGCAGATGAATATCGTTCCATTCAAGATGTCAACAGAGTGTAAGTTATTTGAAGTCCGTCTATTCAGTTTCCAGATTAGAGGCTGCTGTTTTTCTTTAAAGATTCCAACTTCAGTTTTCAGTGTGTACTATTTCTATAGTGTGGACCGAGTACGTCTCTACCTTCAGAAAGCAGCGCGGCTTAGCGTCTATTCAATAAATACGCAAGTTGGTTGCAAGTTTGACTTGATTTGTGGCAGTGCCGATTTATCAATGGTAATCCCCGCCTCGTAACGTGTGACGCGGTGCGATGGGAAAAAAACGAAATATGTGTTGTTTTTATAAAATCTGTGGGCTGCAGCATGTCAAACACTAAAGTCGCCGCTAAAATTTCGAAAACAGAAAGTTATTTCTAGCGAAACACAGTGCTTAACTTCACTGTTCGTTTCGTTAACAACAGCAAACTCGCCTTGTTTACCTACGGTGTTGGTGCAGTATCCAAGCGACAGAATTTTAAAATATTCACCACATAAATACATCGCGTCACGGGCAAAGTCCGATGCACATGGATTTTGTGCATTGCAGAGAGGGAGAATGAGGTGGACTAAAACAACATTGGAATGAATAAATACCCGTCAACGCCGGGATTCTCATCTACGTTTGAGAAGAAAGGCTCATGCGGGCTCATTGCTTCATTTCGCAGTGGTGTGTTTGTGTGGACTGTGTACGCAGAGTGCAGACCCGGCTCACCGCAGCCTGAGGAGCGGAAGGAGGAAGAGGAAGAGGAGGAGGAGGAGTGAAGCCCTGGCTGGCCGCATGCTGACATGGGCTGCGAGGCGGGCAAATATTGCGGGGGACCGAGGAAAGGCCGCTCCCGGCCGAGTTGAGCCGCGAGTCGCAGCCAATAACCTGGCCAGGGGGGCAAAGCACAGCACAGCACACCGCCGCACCGCACCGCTCCGCTCCACACCGTTCCCTAGCCGAGCTCCGCCACGGAGTTAGCCGTCACTGAGCTGGTCGCTGCGAGGATTACTATTCTTCTCCTCAAACAGTCCACGGGTATACTGCCGGTTCACAGTGTCCAACGGGCACAATATTTCGGCGATCAGACATGTCGACATCGTCACGTGCGCTGAGGGCGGGCGGCCGATTTAAATCCCCTCCCCCCGCGGGCAGCTCTCTTCGTCGATCACCCCCGAGCGCCGGCTGTGGCGAAGATGTGGGCGTCGGAATCTGTCGTAGCGTCGATGTGCTTGCTACGTCCGCCCTGGTCCCCAGTTCGTACTTCCTGCTGAGAGTCTTGTTAATTACATTCAATGCCGGGTCCCAAGCCTTGCTGAGATTGTAGCCGCAATCTTTGTTGATAAGATCTTCGCTGGTGCGAATTTCGATAGCCTGATAACGCTGTCCCAATATTTAGAGGTCTGAGCCAGGATCTTGGTACACTCATAATCCATCTCGTGTTTCTCGGACAAACAGTGCTCTGCTGCCGCCGACTTATTTCGATATTTCAGTCGAGTGTGCCTTTCATGTTCTCGGCAACGACCTTCGATAGTGCGTACTGTTTGTCCGATATAAGTCTTCCCACACTCACAGGGAATTTGGCATATGCCGGCCTTCCTCAAACTGAGGTAATCTTTCACACTTCCCAGTAATTCCCGTGTTTTATTAGGCGGGCAAAAGACGGTTTAACTCGGTGTTTCTTTAATATACGGCCGATTTTCCCCGATAGTGCGCCATTGTAGGGAATAAAGGCAGTGGCTACCTCTTCTTCCGTGACTTCATCCGTCTCCACAGGTTGTGCTGTGGTGGTGGGACGGAAAGCGCGTCTAATCTGCCATTCCGAGTACCCGTTTTTTCGCAACACGGTCTTGAGGTGTTTCAATTCCTGCGGCAGATTCTCTGCGTCTGAGATGCTGCGCGCTCTGTGTACTAGTGTTTTTAGTACTCCATTCCTCTGAGAAGGGTGGTGGCAGCTGTCTGCATGCAGGTACAGGTCAGTGTTCGTTTTCTTCCTACACACCGTGGCTCAGGGTACCATCAGCTCTTCTCTCGACCATGACGTCCAGGAATGGTAATCTTCCTTCTGCTTCGGTCTTCATAGTGAATTTGATGTTTGGATCCATGGAGTTTAGGTGTGTAAGGAAATCCAGGAGCTTGTTCCTACCATGGGGCCAGGTGACGAACGTGTCTTCGACATAACGGAAGAAACAAGTAGGTTTCCAATTCGATGACGCCAAGGCTTCCTCCTCGAAGTACTCCATGCACAAATTCGCGACCAAGAAATTGTCACCTCGAGCATCTGTACCCCCAAGACCTTATGGACTCCCTAAGGTCGCGGACGGTGAAGAGAGCTGCCCGCAGGGGGAGGGGATTTAAATCGGCCTCCCGCCCTCAGGAGCTCCGGACGTCAGCGCCCCTGACGATGGCGACGTGTCTGATCGAAGAAATATTGTGCCCGTTGGACACTATGAACCGGCAGTATACCCATGGACTGTTCGAGCAACAAATTCGCCGAGAGAAACTGAATAATCATACTATTCTTCTAATCTCCTAGACACCCGCCACTTCGTGACCATGACGACATGTAGCAGAGCTATCCACAAAACTACCGTCCAATCTCACTAACGTCAATGTGTTGTACAATCGTGGAACTTAGACCACTGTTCGTATAAAAGTGAAACACTCGTAAGCAATGGACTGCAACAAGCCACAATAAGAGGACGTGTGGAAAAGTGGAATCATAATAAGTGATTTAAATGGCTGGCACATAGGCCCAACAGCGCCACCTTATGTGTGACCGGACAGGTCAGTGTTAAGAAACGCTCAGTCGGCGTGGAGCCGTCGTACGAAGTGGAAACATGTAACCAAGTGCCATTACGACTACGCAACATCGCAGGGTGGGGGGGAGGGGGGATTGTTTTGGGGGAGAAGACCAGACAGCTAGGTCATCGGTCTCGTCGGATTAGGGAAGGACGGGTAAGGAAGTCGGCCGTGTCCTTTCAAAGGAACCGTCCCGGAATTTGCCTGGAGCGATTTAGGGAAATCACGGAAAATCGCAGGGTGGAATATCGGCATGCGAGTACCTTCTAACGGGGCAGTATCATCGGTGTCCAGGAGGCAGGTCTGTCGTTCCCTAACATTGCGACACGTACAAAGCGTGTTGCTTCAACACTGAGACACTCGTGAAGCCGATGAAGAGGGCCGTACTCAGCGCCGATTTTGTAACGGACGACGCAATATGTCCACTACGCGAGATGCTCGCCATCTTGACAAATGGATCAAATGGCTCTAAGCACTATGGGACTTAACGTCTCAGGTCATCAGTCCCCTAGACTTAGAACTACTTAAACCTAAATAACCTAAGGACATCACATACATGCGTGCCCGAAGCAGGATTCGAACCTTCGACGATAGCAGCAGCACATTTCCGGACTTAAGCGCCTAGAACCGCTTGGCCCATCTTGTCCTCTTGGCCATAGCAGATAGAACAGCTTCGATCACAGTGATAGCGTGACGTTGCAGCACTGCAACGGGTGTGGACATGCCTGCGTCGACGGTTAGAAGTCGTCTTATGCAGGCTGTATTGGTAGCACACATGGCATTGCAACGGCTTCCATTCACCAGAAATTACTTCGCACACTGCAATCGGCACTTGAATCTCGACACTGGCGGGCTAACGGCAAAATGTAGTGTCCTCCGAAGAGTCCCGCTGCAACTTGGTCTACAGTCATGACAGCATACACTATGTGATGAAAAGTATCCGGACACTTGGCTGGAAATGACTTACAAGTTCGTGGCGCCCTCCATCGGTAATGCTGGAATTCGATATGGTGTTGGCCCACCCTTAGCATTGATGACAGCTTCCATTCTCGCAGGCATACGTTCAATCAGGTGCTGGAAGGTTTCCTGGGGAATTGCAGCCCATTACTCACGGAGTGCTGCTCTGAGGAAAGGTATCGCTGCCTGTTGGTGAGGCCTGGCACGAAGTCGGAATTCCAAAACATTCCAAAGGTGCTCTATAGGATTCAGGCCAGACTCTGTGCGAGCCAGTACATTACAGGGATGTTATTGTCGTGCAACCAATCCGCCACAGGTGGTGCATTATGAACATGTGCTCGATAGTGTTGAAACATACGATCGCCATCCCCGAATTGCTCTTCAAGAGTGGGAAGCAAAAACGTGCTGCGATAGTGCCACGCAAGACAACAAGGGGTGCAAGCCCCATCTATGAAAAACACGACCACCACCGCCACCCAATTTTCACTTTTGGCACTACACACGTTGGCAGATGACGTTCACCGGGCGTTCGCCATACCCGCACTCTGCCACCGGATAGCCACATTGTGTACCGTGATTCGTCACTCCACACAACTGTTCAATGGTCCATTGCCTACGCTCCTTAGATCAAGCGAGGTGTCGTTTGGCATTCACCGGTGTGATGTGTACCTTATGAGCAGCCGCTCGACCATAAAATCCAAATTTTCTCACCTCCTGCCTAACTGTCATAGTACTTGCAGTGGATCCTGGTACAATATGGAATTCCTTTGTGATGGTCTGCATACATGTCTGCCTATTACACATTGCGACCCTCTTCAACTGTCGGCGGTCTCTGTCAGTCAACAGACGAGGTCGGTCTGTACGTTTTTGTGGTGTACATATCCCTTCAAGTTTGCACTTCACTATCATATCGGAAACAGTGGACTTAGGGATGTTTAGGTGTGTGGAAATCTAGCGTACAGCCGTATGACTAAAGTGACACCCAGTCACTGACCACGGTCGAAGTCCGTGAATTCCGCGGAGCGCCCCATTCTGCTCTCTCACGATGTCTAATGACTACTGAGGTCGCTGATATGTTCCACCTGGCAGTAGGTGGCAGCACAATGCATCTTTTATGAAAAACACATGTTTTTGTGAGTGTGTGTATACTTTTGATCACATAGTGTATCGTTCGACACCGCCGTGGTGAAAGCGATTGGGCAGACTGTATTGTTGAGCGGCTTAGCGGAAAAACGCCATGTGTGATGCTCTGGAGTGCCATTGCCTACAGCACGCCATCTCGCCTCCTATGTCTTGACGGCAATCCGAACAGCTACCGCTACTTCAAGGAAGTATTACAGCCTACAGCACTGAACCTCCTGTTGACCGTTCCACATGCCATATTTCTGCAGAACAACGCCAGGTCGCATGGAGCCCGGAATTTACAAGCCTTCTTCGAAGAACTATGGGAACCGCTACTTCCATGGCTTGGCTGTTCTCCTGGCATGTCGCCCTTGGAACATATCTATGATATGGTCAGTCGGAAACTTGTTCGTTATGGTCTTCCTGCTGCCACGGTTTCTTTGCTGACGTGCCTATAAACCGCGTGGCAGATTACTCACCAGCAACACACATATATATATATATATATATACACTCCTGGAAATGGAAAAAAGAACACATTGACACCGGTGTGTCAGACCCACCATACTTGCTCCGGACACTGCGAGAGGGCTGTACAAGCAATGATCACATGCACGGCACAGCGGACACACCAGCAACCGCGGTGTTGGCCGTCGAATGGCGCTAGCTGCGCAGCATTTGTGCACCGCCGCCGTCAGTGTCAGCCAGTTTGCCGTGGCATACGGAGCTCCATCGCAGTCTTTAACACTGGTAGCATGCCGCGACAGCGTGGACGTGAACCGCATGTGCAGTTGACGGACTTTGAGCGAGGGCGTATAGTGGGCATGCGGGAGGCCGGGTGGACGTACCGCCGAATTGCTCAACACGTGGGGCGTGAGGTCTCCACAGTACATCGATGTTGTCGCCAGTGGTCGGCGGAAGGTGCACGTGCCCGTCGACCTGGGACCGGACCGCAGCGACGCACGGATGCACGCCAAGACCGTAGGATCCTACGCAGTGCCGTAGGGGACCGCACCGCCACTTCCCAGCAAATTAGGGACACTGTTGCTCCTGGGGTATCGGCGAGGACCATTCGCAACCGTCTCCATGAAGCTGGGCTACGGTCCCGCACACCGTTAGGCCGTCTTCCGCTCACGCCCCAACATCGTGCAGCCCGCCTCCAGTGGTGTCGCGACAGGCGTGAATGGAGGGACGAATGGAGACGTGTCGTCTTCAGCGATGAGAGTCGCTTCTGCCTTGGTGCCAATGATGGTCGTATGCGTGTTTGGCGCCGTGCAGGTGAGCGCCACAATCAGGACTGCATACGACCGAGGCACACAGGGCCAACACCCGGCATCATGGTGTGGGGAGCGATCTCCTACACTGGCCGTACACCACTGGTGATCGTCGAGGGGACACTGAATAGTGCACGGTACAGCCAAACCGTCATCGAACCCATCGTTCTACCATTCCTAGACCGGCAAGGGAACTTGCTGTTCCAACAGGACAATGCACGTCCGCATGTATCCCGTGCCACCCAACGTGCTCTAGAAGGTGTAAGTCAACTACCCTGGCCAGCACGATCTCCGGATCTGTCCCCCATTGAGCATGTTTGGGACTGGATGAAGCGTCGTCTCACGCGGTCTGCACGTCCAGCACGAACGCTGGTCCAACTGAGGCGCCAGATGGAAATGGCATGGCAAGCCGTTCCACAGGACTACATCCAGCATCTCTACGATCGTCTCCATGGGAGAATAGCAGCATGCATTGCTGCGAAAGGTGGATATTCACTGTACTAGTGCCGACATTGTGCATGCTCTGTTGCCTGTGTCTATGTGCCTGTGGTTCTGTCAGTGTGATCATGTGATGTATCTGACCCCAGGAATGTGTCAATAAAGTTTCCCCTTCCTGGGACAATGAATTCACGGTGTTCTTATTTCAATTTCCAGGAGTATATATATATTTAACTATGGGACTTAACATCTATGGTCATCAGTCCCCTAGAACTTAGAACTACTTAAACCTAACTAACCTAAGGACAGCACACAACACCCAGCCATCACGAGGCAGAGAAAATCCCTGACCCCGCCGGGAATCGAACCCGGGAACCCGGGCGTGGGAAGCGAGAACGCTACCGCACGACCACGAGATGCGGGCCAGCAACATATTGATTCCATGCCACGACGTCTTGGGGCACTGACTGCAGTATGTGCGTACTCGGTTTCCACAGTCACAGTGAATGGACAGTGCGTAAATATAATCCTTTGTGTAGTGTCAAGTCTAGTGCCATGTCCCTAATCGGTGTAAGGAATTCCATTGTGATCATATATCTCGGTCTCGGTGTTTCACTGTCTGCAAACAGTGGTGTATATTGCGCTCAGAATATTACAAAGTGTCTCGAACAAAATGATCTCCTCCACCTCGACAGACACAGGTTCTGAAAAAAAAAATTATCACTCGTATCCCAACTTGCGCGTTTCTCACACGATACCCTGACAGCTATGTACGAGGCATGTTGAAAAAGAAACTATACTAGTTTCATATATTTATTTAGAATAAGTCTATACAGCATATTGTTCATACATTTTTGGCTAACTTTCCACATAAGCGCCCTCCCGTTCACTGCTTGTAGTGAGGTGAAGCACAAGCTTCTTTATGTCTTTATGCACTCCTCGAAGAACTCTCCTGCCAACTCCTACCTCCACTTCAGAACCACTTTCTGCGCCTCCTCTTCTGTTGAAAATTTAATTCCATTCGTGTGTGTCTTCGTAAAGACGAAAAGATTATAATCTGAAGACTCCAAATCAGGGGAGTACAGAGCGGTTTTTCAAAACATCCCAGCCAAATAAGTCCAAGGGCACCTTGGTAGCCATGGCTGTCTGAGGACAGTCGTTGTCGTGCAACAAACACACTCGTCTCATCAGATATCCCTCCCTTTGTTTTCAATGCTCTTGTGCTTTTTGGGTGTGTCGCAATATCGTTGTATATTGATAGTCTCCCCCTGAGGCAGAAATTCGATCAGAATGTCGCCTTTTCGGTCCCAAAACACCGAGCCCAAGTTTTTTTCCCGAAATTGTGGTTTTGAATCTTTTGGCAGATGCGGAATTTGTGTGATGGCACGGTGACAACTGCCTTCCTGTCTCAGACCTGTAACGAACCGCTCACAGTTCACCTAGTCACACCAGAGTTTTGAAAATCCTCAGCTTCCAATTGAAGTCGCTCAAGAAACTCGCGAACGCTACTGAACCGACTTTTCTTGCGCTGCTCTGTCGGCTGTTATGAGACCCATCCTAAACACGGTTTCCGGAATCCCAGCGTTTCTGTGTTGACTCGTATAATATAGTTCCCGAGAGTTGTGAAAACGTTGCAGATATTTTATTCACTGTCAATCAGCGATCTTCACGAACAGTTTCGTCGATCTTTTACAAGAACTTGTCAGTCAAAAAGGAAGGTCTTCCACTCCTCAGTTCTTCATGGTCAATTGTTCCCCCTCCACTAAACTGCCTACACCACTTAAAGATACTCTGTTCACAGCACCTTCGCCGTAAACCGGTTTAATTCGCGAAAAATTTCGGTAGTGTTAATCTATCTGTTATTAGGAAGCGTGGCTAGCACTTGACGGGGAACCTTCCGACATCTTTCACACAACTGGACACTACAATGTGTTTTTTACGCACTTGTAACAATCCTAATATACCTTCTGCTAGTCTTACGGTCCATGCACGTAACTTCTCATAGAAGCAGTGATTACGTTCTGGAGGCTGTATTACTAGCAACGTCTTGTAAAAAGAACGCGAAGTTGACGAACTTCCGTGTCCTGCGATGCTCGCTCATGTCAGGGGATTCCGCCTCTACCAGTCAAGAAATAAAAACTACATCCATTATTGTCGCTATACACTTACTGCTAGAACGTACTTCGTACTAAGACGTTTAGATGGACGCAGTGTTTCTTCTCTTCCAAAAAGCCTGTCACGGGTACCATAAAGTACGATTATTTGGGGTATCAAATAACATTTGTGACTTTATTGCGGATTTCTTGGTATGGGGATCGCAGCATGTTACCTTTTATAGAGAAGTATCGACAAAAGTAACTTCTGAAATGTCGCAGGGTACTATACTGTGATCCTTGTTGCTTATCTTTTACATTAATAACTTCGCAGATATTGCTACGGTCGCAGGTTCGAATCCTGCCTTGGGCATGGATGTGTGTGACGTCCTTAGGTTAGTTAGGTTTAAGTAGTTCTAAGTTCTAGGGGACTCATGACCACAGATGTTAAGTCCCATAGTGCTCAGAGCCATTTGAACCATAAATAGTATTAATAATAATTTCAGACGTTTTTCAGGTGATGCAGTTGTCTCTAATGAAGCGCAATTTGATAAAAGCTGCACGAATATCCAGTCAGCACTTGATAAGATTTCAAAGTGGTGTAAACATCGACAACTTGATTTAAAAGTTCGGAAACACAAAATTCACAAAACTCAAGATCTAAGTTTAAAAATGCTCCAATGCACTGGTGTTAACGCCAAAATAATCTTGGCAGAACACGACTCATAAAGAGCAATAGTTGGTTAGACAACACTCATGGAGTTATGTCATAACACTTTTAGTTTTTTAATAGTAGTCATGAAAAGGACAACATTTTCCAGTTAAGTTGCTGTGCTTACAATTTCTTTCGGTTTTAGGCAGTGTGATATTTTGCATCAGGAATATGCTAATAGGATGAACAACGGTGTTACCGAGTGAGATGGTACAGTCGGGAGGACGACAATTCAAATCCCTCTCCGGTCATGCAAATTTAGGCTTTCTGTGATTTGCCAAATCACTTAAGTCAAATGCCAAAGTCCGTATCTCGTGGTCGTGCGGTATCGTTCTCGCTTCCCACACCCGGGTTCCCGGGTTCGATTCCCGGCGGGGTCAGGGATTTTCTCTGCCTCGTGATGACTGGGTGTTGTGTGCTGTCCTTAGGTTAGTTAGGTTTAAGTAGTTCTAAGTTCTAGGGGACTGATGACCATAGATGTTAAGTCCCATAGTGCTCAGAGCCATTTGAACCAATCAAATGCCAAGATGCTTGCTTTGAAGGGGCGCGGCCGATTTCCTTTTCTGTCCTTCCTTAATTCTAGATTGTTCTGTGTCTATAATGACCTCATTGTCGACAGGTCATTAAATACTGATATTCCTGTCGTTCTTTGACAAGGGTGCACCATGTAGACGTTAATATCACAAAATGATATGTATGTAGCGACATCTTTCAAAAGCTTTTCTTTCGAAATCGAATGTAATTTTGAATTAAAACGCGTTCTTTACATTAACTTGAACATCGAGTTACATGGTTACAGCAGGCTGTACCATAATCAGTCACTGAAAACATTTCATGTTATTACACATTTATTTACACAGGCTGGTCAATAATAGTAGTTTTTATTACCATACTATTGTCAGACAGAGACTCATCTTGAACAGGCTCTTATACGAAAGGCGGGTTGGAAGCAGTCTGAAAAGCCTGTAAGGGAGTTCCAGGTTGGTTGTGACGAGAAACAATTGCAAAGAAAAAAATTCGATACGTTGCTCGTTCCCGAGTTAATCAGCATTGACATTACACAATGGAGCCGTTGAGCGCGCAAATTCAAGCGACCCGCCACATACAATTAGTGTCAGTTGTTCTCATGACGTAGATGAAAGCCCACGAGACTCCTCATCCTTTGTCTCGGGTTCGATCCTTACTACCGTCCCATGTTCAATTTTTGTATCAGTCTCTCGTTCGGCTTCATAAAACCAAACGGAGAACAAGAAGCAAAAATCGGCTAATACAAAAGTCAGATTCAATAGAGCTGTGTCTTTTCCTGTTTATCTTATAGAACAGAAAACACTTCACTTCTCACCTGGTAAGTGTTCGTTATCCTTGCGTGTGATCGCTTCCTCTTACAGTTCGCACACTGCTGGGTAATTTTGAGAGCCATAAATTTAAGACTGGTTGCACCAATATTATATCCCACGTAGTTATATGTAGGCTGTTAATAAAACCTTGCAAGAGTCTCAGGCTGAAGGGCAAATTCCATAACCTGATGCATTTTACTTAACATACAACGAAAAACACACTTAAAAATACAAACCATTTCCTAAACGTGCTATACAAGTGATAACTAATTATTGGTTAGATCGATCATGACAGATAATCGTAGGTATTTTACTACATCGTACTGCCGTTAGTGCAATTGTAACACGTATCCATATACACTCATCTGTGGGTAGCAGTAATGTGGAAATACCCATCCAATCACTTAACCTGATCAGTTTCGTCCATAATATAAGCTCCTTTTTTTTTACATATAAGGGATCACGGTCCAAAGAAACATTATGATCTCTTGATCAACTTATAACTCATTCATTTCGATATTCAATATACAAATTAATATCTTCATGTTTATAAATGTGTAGCTCTTCTTTGCATTCTCAGACTTACTGTTATGGAGGCAATGAGTTTCATTAGATTTTTAGATTTTTTATTAATAACAATGCTTTTATCATAAAAATCGTTTCTCTTGTTTACCGCGTATTTTTCATACATGTGCACCACATACTCCACCCTTTGCTTAAACTTCTTTAACTTTGCTCTCTCACTATGGACTTCCCTACTACGCGATCGAATCACCAAATTCTTCACATCTGCTCTTGAGAATAATTACAATTTTCATTGGTACGTGGTTATATGTTGCACATCCTAAATATTATATTAATCCAGAGGAGTAAACATATGTTTACCGTTGCGTATTACCAAAGGCATATAGTACTGGGATAAGGCACATACGGTTATGTATGAGGCAGCTAATTTGTAACGACTGGTGAACTGTCTTGACAAGGAACCATGCTAGTCTTGACATTCCAAATCCTTTCCCTCTACTACAGTAAAATTGACATGTTCAGAGTGTTGGACAGCAAGATTTACCGCGTATTCTTTCCTGTTTCTCATGTCTAGTCGCGCTGAAAAGTATGACCTCTCAATTTTTTATGTGAAAACTCTTAAAGCTTTTTGAATGAAAAAAAGGTTACTAACATTCTGCGTCTTGAAAAACACATATTTATTTCTCAACATAGTTACCCTGGTGACACAAGGAGCAGCCTGTCCTGTATGACAGCGCGAGACCACACAAGCGCTGCGGCATCTGCAGCACCCCGACGCCTCAGGTTCAGTCTGTCATCGGTCTTCCTCAATACAGTCCCGACCCAGCCACATCCGTATTCCATCTGTTTCCAAAACCTGAACAACACATTTGAGGACAGCACTTAGACTGTGATGAAGCAATGCAAGCAGTGACGAAGTTGTGGCTCCGTCAACGAAGTCAAACATTCTACAGGGATGGTATCATCAAACTGGTCTCGAATTCGAGCTTTCAATTTTCTGAGGGTCTCGTAGCACCTTGCCGAGTGTATGGTGGTGACTTTCTAAATGCACCACATCTTGAACATCTCAGAACTCTGTGAGCATGACTTTGCCTGCTGGTGCCATGGTCTTAAGCATTTTGTAGCCGATGATCCTTTGTGGCGAAACTCATCGATGGTCTCTTGTTTGGGGCCGAAATGGTGAAAATAGCTTTCATTATGTGTCACAGTGACGTTAAGAAACCCATCACCATCACGCTCAAAACGTGAAGTAGTTATTGACAGATGTTTCATCTCAGGAGTGATCATTTGTGGCACTTACCGTGCACACGATTTTCTGTAACACAGTTCTGCAGTGACGGTCTGTACATCTTCTTGTGACGTACCACACCTACCTGAGAGCTGTGTCTGCGTCATCCGACGATTTCCTCTGATGAGTTTATCAACTTGATCCCGATGAATATCCTGGGTGACCGTACACGGTCGCCGGCCGGTGTGGCCGAGCGGTTCTAAGCGCTTCAGTCTGGAACCGTGTGACCTCTACGGACGCAGGTTCGAATCCGGCCTCGAGCATGGATGTGTGTGATGTCCTTAGGTTAGTTAGGTTTAAGTACTTCTAAGTTCTTGGGGACTGATGACCTCAGAAGTTAAGTCCAATAGTGCTCAGAGCCATTTGAACGTACACGGTCGTCCACTTTGGGCTCTGTCCCTCACGTTGAGGTTAGCACCACCGCTCGCTTCATTATGAGCACAGACAACCCAGTGTCACACTCTATTAATGTCGACACAGTCGTCACCGTACACAACTTTTAATCTTCTATGGGTTCTGATAGGACGCACGTTTTTTGCGGTTAGAAACTCGATTGCAACAGGCCGTTTCTCATGCACTTACAGAGTTACGTTACACACCACAATGTTACAGGACACAATTCGAGGTCCTCTAACGACGTGGGGCTATAACGTGCTGCAGCAAAGCGGGAAAGGCAGCCGAGTAATATGTGCATCAAATACTTCGAACGATACCGTCAATAGCATAAAATTAGGAAATACTTGTCAGCATTCCTCCTAATTGTTAGAGCAGTAAGGGGGTCCGACACACGGGTGAAAGGTGACATCACGAACCCTCCACCCAATCACGTAAGACGTTTCTTTGTTTTTTATTAAATGAGAACTAGTAGGACTATGACGCTTTGGTCTTGACATCGTGTCTCTAGAATGTATAGTCTTTCTATTCTCAGGGTGGTCAGAACAGTCTGAAACTGCTGTAAGGGTGTTGCAGTGTAGGTTGTGCTGATAAATAATTGTTAAAAAAAAGTTTATACATTCCATCGCTTCCTAATTATTGGCACTGTAGTTAGGACACACCTTGTGGTCTATGGGTGGCGCGTTTGATTATTATTAATCAAAACATCCTCGGTATTTGAACACCACCAACGCTTAAATGTTGAATAAAAATCATTAGAATCGACAGCACACCAACATCGGCAACGATAGCTCAGGTATACGTGCCGACGTCGCAAGCCGAAGGTGATGGGATAGGGAAAGTATATGAGGATGCTGAACGGGTAATTAGGTATGTAAATCGGGATGACAATGTAATAGTCAAATGTGATTGCAATGCGGTTGTACGGGAGGGAGTAGAAGAATGGGATACAGGACTATATGGGCTCGGTTCTTCTATCACACCAGCCAAGTCTTCGTAAAGACATTGCATTCCCCGAAAGTCTATAATATTTTTTTTCTTTTGTGCATTACCTTGTCATAGTACATATGTATCATTTATTTCAACTATTCTTTATTTGTAAATACGTCACATCGTTTCTTCATTCATTTTGCTACTGTTTTATATTTTATGTTGTACTAATATGAATGCTCTAGTTTTATATGCTTTGTAAATCTTTGGTTAGGCTAGGAGAAGTACTGTGTCAGAGAGGGAGCGAACGACTTTCGATAGAGAACGTGCGAGTTAGTGTGGTATCGTGGTCGGTTTGCGGGTGGAAAACGTTGCAAAGTTCGGCGTGAAAGACGGTGATACGCGGAGGAACAGTTAATTACAGTACGTCCGCTGTGTTAATAGGAGATCGTGCATTATTAAGTGAACAGTAAAAGCTGATAAGTATATCGAGTGTTTGCGGTGACGATTTTACATACTGTGTGAACTTGTGACAATTAGCCGTGAACCAGACACCATTATCGTGTGGAGACACTAACTGTTAGAGTTGCGTGATAGTGGAACAAACCAAAATGTTAAGTAAAAGAACAGTGCTGTGATTTGATCAAGAGACATTTATTATGTCATCCAAACTGTCTTAAAGACGACGACGTAAATTGAACTGATGTTTAACGGACTGTTATAGTGATAAACACACGTGACTGTTTTCCTGTGGCAACACGGTGAAAGAACTGTGAGAAGTATTGGCATTAACCGGCTGTATATCGTAAATACTAAAGACATTGCGTAATTCCGACCTATCCGCACCGCGTGATTAATAAACTTTTAATAATAGAACGTCGCGCGCGCAACGACAACGCACACACTGGAACTATTATTATCGCGCCAGTGCTGCCAGCTGATCCGACTGCAACGGAGACGTGGACCACCGCCGTAACTGGAATATTAATGAATCAGGAGGATCCATTATTAGCTTCACGCCACGAACCGGGATTAACTTCACACATTGTCCGCGTGGACCACCGCTGACGTCATCGCACTGCCTGTAGCAACAGTTAAGACATTAAAAGAAAATTATTACGCTCTCTCTCATTTCAAAATGAAAGACAATTGCAGTTAAATTATCTATTTTAAAATACTGTCATTTTGTTTATTTCCAATAAATATTCTCTCCATTATTTCGTCTTGTTGACAGTGTCGAAAACCCGCCAAATTAAAGTTCAATTAATAATTTTCTTCCAAAATTCTTCACAGACATTTTGCTGCTCATCATAATATTATTTTAATGTTTGTGTGTAACTTCTTTGGAGAAAGTACATATTTTATTTTTTGTGCAGTAAAATTAGCTACCATAAAGTTACGTATATTACCAGCTGATGCTGTCCGCCATTACTGATTGAAAACTGACTAACAGTATTTTTGCACCTTTTTTCCCATTGGCTGTCAGCTTCAAATCAAAATTACGTATTTCGTGAGCATCTAGCAGATGCGCGATATCTATGTAGGCCCCAATAATAATTGTTTTTCAACTTTTGCAGGTTTACTGGAATTTTATTGACTTTAATTATTCATTTGGCCCCCGTTAAAGCATCTATATAATAATTGTGCTGAATTACCTAATTTATTTATTTATATTACGTTAACATTGGCATACCACATTTAGATTTAAATTGCACATTCTGACAAAGACTATGCCAATTTTTTTTTTCGTCCATGACTAACAGAGGTAGTCAGATTCCTTGTATAGGTCATGTTTTATTATTTAAATTTTTTTTTTCAGAAGTAGAGAACCAGTTTCTTTACACCTTCCCCCTCAAAGAGTCCTTCGATGTACTCTTTAAACCTATCCGCTCTCTCCTCTGCATTTAACAGTGGAATTCTCATTGCACACTTAGTATTATCACACTTGCTTTTAATTTTACGAAAAGATGTTTGGTTTTCTCTATATGCTGAGTCAGTCTTTCTGACAATCATTTCTTTTTCAATTTCTTCATATTTTTCATTCAGTCATTTCGCCTTAGCTTTCCTGCACTTTCTATTTATTTCATTCCTAAGCGATTTGTACTTCTGTATTGCTGAATTTCCGTGAACGTGTTTGTACTGGCTTCTTTCATCGAGCAACTGAAGTATTTCTTCTATTACCCATGGTTTCTTCGGAATGACCTTCTTTGTGCCTATGTTTTTCTTTCCAACTTCTATCATTGCTCTTTTTTATAGTGTCCATTCGTATTCAACTGAATGCCTGTTTAGAAATTCCTTATCACAGTATCTATAGCCTGAGAGATCTTCGAGGGTATCTTTTCATTGCTTAGTACTTCCGAATCCCAGTTATTTGCGCATTTATTGTTTCTGACTAATCTCTTAAACTTTAGCCTACTCTTCATCACTCCTGAATTGTGATCTGAGTCTATATCTGCTCCTGGGTACGCCTGACAATCCAATATCTGGTTTCGGAATATCTGGCTGATCAACATGTAATCTAACTGAGAACAACCCTATCGCCAAACTGTTCACAGTAATTCACTCTCTGCCCTGTCCTCTTATTCATAACTAGTCCTAGTCCCGTTACACTACTTTCTGCTGCTGTTGTTGTTACCCTATGCCCATCTGACCACAAATGCTTGTCTCCTTTCCATTTCACTTCCCTGACACCCACTACAACTAGACCGGGCCTGTAAAATAACTTAGACAAGAAATGTATGTGGTGCGAAAAGTGACAGTTGATCCAAAATAGTGAAAACTATGAAGTCATTGAAAGAAGTACTAAAAGTAATCCGCTAAATTACACACTAATCTAAAGACTGTCAACTCAGCTAAATACTTAGGGATTGAAATCCGAAGAACTTAAACTGGAACGATCAAATGGATAACGTTGCGAGGAAACCTAAACAAATGCTGTGACCTATGGGCAGAACGCTTAGAAGGTGCAACAGGTCTACTAAGAAACTGCCTGCACTACGCTTGCTCGTTAGCTACTGTAGTATTTCTGCATGCTGTGGGATACGCATCACGTAGGATTGACGGAAGACATGGAAAAAGTTAAAAAAAGTCAACCCCTTTCGAATTATCGCAAAATGGGGGTGGGGGGGGAGGTGAGGGTACGGTGTGGTGGTGGGGGGGAGGCAGTGAGTGGCGCGGAATTTACATAGAAGTTGGGCTGGCAGTCATTAAAACAAAGACGTTGTTCATTGCGACGCGATATTTTCACGAATTTTCCATCAGCAACTTTCTCCTTCGAATGTAAAAATATTTTGGTGCTGATCTACATTGGGAGAAACGATCATTGGAATAAAAAAAGATAAATCACAGCTCGCAGTAAAGACTTAAGTGCTCATTTTCACCGTGCACTTTTAGAGAGAGGGACAGCAGAGAAAAATCATGCAGGTGATACTATTAACCCTCTGCCAGACACTTAATTATACGTTTCGGAGTAGCCATGTAAATGTAAATGAATATTTTGATGTGGCTAAATGAAACTACGTTCATTCCAAGAGTAAAACAAGAGACCAGAGAAGCACATGTGACTAGTGTTGTGACCGCGACCAAAACGGTCGCAGGGTTGCCGAGAACGAAAGCGCGGCAGGACCGAACGGGAGCGGCCCGCAAACAAACAAAACGGACAAACAGGAAAGGACGGACACGAACAACGACTGACGACCGAGCAAGACGCTACGAACAACAACAAGCAAGAAGCAACGGGGTCACAAGCGAAAACCTCACGAATCAACAACGTCCACTCGTACACGGAAATAAGCAAAGTAAACACGCTGTCTGTAGGCGAGATGTCGATGGACTCACGCGGATATCAACTGCCTCGCTGAGCGAGAGGCAGGCGTTTAAATACATGATAGGGTACGTCGCTATTGGCCGCTGGGACGACGTGCTCCACCGTGGCGCCCTCACATTATATGCGGGTCAGGAGCATGTGCAGCCATGTCTTACGGCCCGACGGCTGCAGAGATATCTTGTGGTAATCGAGGTCCATGCAGTCTGGCGTGGATTCGAAACCCGCAGCACTCAGTACCAGATCCCTCCCCTCTGAAACTTGGGCGTAGGGGCGGAAACGCCCCGGCCGGTGCCGCGGTGGTTGTCAGATGGGAGGAGACCCAGACTCGTCAAGCACCATTGGCGGGGAGGAAGAGACGTCCGATGTGTCAATGAAGGCCGACCCAGAGACCATAGCAGCAGTGGGAGACGCCGATCCACCTGGGTGTGGGGAGGGCCGGCGGCATGCTATCGAGGAGGCAGCAAACAGGGGGCAGTGGCGGCTACTCAAGGTCCATGTCTGTACCTGAAGGAGGCAGCAGAGGAGGAGGCGGCGGCGTTAGTCCGACGGGGGTAAGCGGGTGGAGCTGCTTATGATGGCGGCGCTCCAATCCTTTCGACGTCTGCACTGACGTCACACGCCGCCCATGGGCTGCGACGACTGTGCCGGGAGTCCAACACTTCTTGCTCCTGTACATGCATTCTCACACGACCACACCAGGGGCGACGGCCGGGGTGGCCGAGCGGTTCTGGGCGCTACAGTCAGGAACCGCGCTACCGCTACGACGGCAGTTTCGAATCCTGCCTCGGGCATGGATGCGTATATTGTCCTTAGGTTAGTTAGGTTTAAGTAGTTTTAAGTTCTAGGGGACTAATGATCTCAGAAGTTAAGTCCCATGGTGCTCAGAGCCATTTGAACCATTTGAACACCAGGGGCATAACACTGAGAGGGCTGGAAGCGGGTGCAGGAGGGGGCAGTGTCACCAAATGGAGCAGGGTCCGCAGCCCGCGGCTGTCATCCATGGAGGAGTTCTGCCGGACTACATCCATCAATTGATGTGTTATGATAGGTGCTCAAGAACAGGGTGAGGGCTGATATGGTGGGAGCTGTTGTTTAAATGTGTGGAGAAGCCTCTCCGCTGTACTATTGGAGGAAGGGTGGAATGGCACTCTATGGACATATTTGATACCTTTGGCCCAACAGAAGTCGTGGAAGGAGCGATGCCATGAATTGGGTCCCATTATCAGAGACCAATGTATGAGGCTGGCCCTCAATAGAGAGAACCTGGGTTGGGGCCATGAGTGTGGCCTCCGTGGTGGTGGACGCCATGCAGACGACATATGTGTATTTGAAGTAGGCACCAATGGTAAGTAACCACATGGACCCCAAAAACTGGCCTGCAAAATCTAGATGGATACAATCCCCGGGACAGCGTGGCACAGGCCATGGTGTGAACGACTAAGGGGATCTTGCCTGGTAACATGCACACACAGTGCACCTGTAGACTAGGCAATCAATATCGCCATCGATGCCAGGCCAATATACGAGGTGCATTCACGTTCTAAGGCCTCCGATTTTTTTTCTAATTAACTACTCACCCGAAATCGATGAAACTGGCGTTCCTTCTCGACGTAATCGCCCTGCAGACGTACACATTTTTCACAACGCTGACGCCATGATTCCATGGCAGCGGCGAAGGCTTCTTTAGGAGTCTGTTTTGACCACTGGAAAATCGCTGAGGCAATAGCAGCATGGCTGGTGAATGTGCGGCCACGGAGAGTGTCTTTCATTGTTGGAAAAAGCCAAAAGTCACTAGGAGCCAGGTCATGTGAGTAGGGAGCGTGAGGAATCACTTCAAAGTTGTTATCACGAAGAAACTGTTGCATAACGTTAGCTCGATGTGCGGGTGCGTTGTCTTGGTGAAACAGCACACGCGCAGCCCTTCCCGGACGTTTTTGTTGCAGTGCAGGAAGGAATTTGTTCTTCAAAACATTTTCGTAGGATGCACCTGTTACCGTAGTGCCCTTTGGAACGCAATGGGTAAGGATTACGCCCTCGCTGTCCCAGAACATGGACACCATCATTTTTTCAGCACTGGCGGTTACCCGAAATTTTTTTGGTGGCGGTGAATCTGTGTGCTTCCATTGAGCTGACTGGCGCTTTGTTTCTGGATTGAAAAATGGCATCCATGTCTCATCGATTGTCACAACCGACGAAAAGAAAGTCCCATTCATGCTGTCGTTGCGCGTCAACATTGCTTGGCAACATGCCACACGGGCAGCCATGTGGTCGTCCGTCAGCATTCGTGGCACCCACCTGGATGACACTTTTCGCATTTTCAGGTCGTCATGCAGGATTGTGTGCACAGAACCCACAGAAATGCCAACTCTGGAGGCGATCTGTTCAACAGTCATTCGGCGATCCCCCAAAACAATTCTCTCCACTTTCTCGATCATGTCGTCAGACCGGCTTGTGCGAGCCCGAGGTTGCTTTGGTTTGTTGTCACACGATGTTCTGCCTTCATTAAACTGTCGCACCCACGAACGCACTTTCGACACATCCATAACTCCATCACCACATGTCTCCAACTGTCGATGAATTTCAATTGGTTTCACACCACGCAAATTCAGAAAACGAATGATTGCACGCTGTTCAAGTAAGGAAAACGTCGCCATTTTAAGTATTTAAAACAGTTCTCATTCTCGCCGCTGGCGGTAAAATTCCATCTGCTGTACGGTTCTGCCATCTCTGGGACGTATTGACAATGAACGCGGCCTCATTTTAAAACAATGCGCATGTTTCTATCTCTACCCAGTCCGGAGAAAAAAAATCGGAGGCCTTAGAACTTGAATGCACCTCGTACGTGCCAGCAAGCCAAAAATTTCATGTGGGACATACCCCAGTGCCTGCGGTGTAACAAACCCAAGCACTTGATGCCACAAATCCAGTAAGATGACCACCAGATGGACATCTGACTCCGTGGCCAACAGAAGGACATCATCGACCATGGAGAGCTTGTGGGACAGGTGACGCCAGTGGCTGAAGGCGGCCCACATCCGACGAGTAATATAGGAGGGCATCTGTGGACCACTTAGCAGAGAACCTGCCACGAGATAGGGTCATGGCGTGTAGCCATGGCAATGTGAGCAACCATAAGAGGCAGACCTTCTAGCGCATCCCAGCTGGCGGAATCAGTGTGAAAGCAGAGGACCTCCTGTTGGTCAAACGCAGGATCGGGGCCTTCTGGGAGATGTGACAAAGCACCCACGTTAGCATGGTTGGCGGTGGGCTTATACCAGATGGTGTCAGCGTAATTTCGTAAAAATAACGCCCAGCGCTGGAGTCGTTGAGCTGTCTGCTCTGGAAGGTGAAATTGGGGTCCGAAAAGCATAACTAAGGGTTTGTGGTCCGTTAGGAGAGTGAACTTTGCCCCAAAGAGATAGGTGTGAAATTTCTGGACGACAAACACGATCTCCAGGGTCTCCTTTTGAATCTGGGAGTAGTTAAGTTGTGCTGGTGTCAACATCTTAGATGCAAAGGTGATGCACTGTTCTGACCCATCAGCATTCTAATGTGTGAGGACGGCAACATTGCCCCATGCCGTCGCATCAGCTGCAACAACCAAGGGGCGTTCCAGAGAGGAGTAAGGTAAGGGGCGGACTTCAGCACGCCTTTAAACGGAGAAATGCCTGGCCACAGGCAGGAGTCCAATCAAAAGGCACCCCTTTGCGATGCAAGTGATTGAGGGCTTGAGCAACGGAGGCAGCCTGGGGTAAGAACTTTAAGTAATAAGTAACCTTGCCCAAAAACACCTGGAGTTCAGATAAGTCCTTGGGATGAGGAAGGGCCTCAATGGCCGCGACATTACGACCTGAATGGCGAATGCCATCTTTGCTAAGCCAGTGGCCTAAGTATTCCACATCTTGCTGCAGAAAACAACACTCGTCCAACCTACAGCGTAAACCTGCAGTTTGCAGAGCGTGAAATAAGGCACTGAGGTTGTGCAAATGATCCTGGTGGGAACGCCCAGTGACCAAGATGTCATCCACAAAATTCACGCAGGTGGGGACAGGCTGCATAAACTGCTCCAGGAACCGCCGGAAAACAGCCGGCGCCGAAGAGACACCAAATGGAAGGTACTTGTACAATCCGGATGGCGTATTGATATCCAAGATGTTCTGGGAATCGGCATCCAAGAGTAACTGGTGATATGCCTCAACCAGGTCAATTTTTGAAAAGTACTCTCTCCCGGCGAGTTTGGCGAGAAGGTCCTCCTGTCGGGGAATGGGGTAAGTGTCTGTGAGGGTCTGAGCATTGACAGTAGTGCCAAAGTCCCCACACAGCCGAAGGGACCCATTCGGTTTCCATATGACCACCAATGGTGTCGCCCAGGCACTGTATGTCACAGGCTCCAGAACGCCAGCAGCCTGGAGCTGATCAAATTTCTCCTTGACTGCCAGCCGTAAGGCCACCGGAAGGGGTCGGGCCCGGAAAAAGCGAGGCTGCACATCTGGCCGAAGTGCAATTTGCACCTGAAAATCTAAAGCACATCCGAGATCCGTTGCAAACAACGACGCAAAAGTGGAGCACAGATCGTCCAAGTCTTGAAAAGGAACAGCCGTGGAAACGACCTTAACTTCATAGGAAATTGAAAAGCCAAACGCATCCAGGTCAAAAATATTCGAAGCTGACGGATGGTCGACGATAAATAGAGTAAGGAGCTGAGGAATACGTCTGTACGTCGCCTGGACGACGAACTGCCCATGAAGGGGAATGGAACCGACTCCATAGGCGACCAAACGCAAATAGGGAGGTGACAACTCAGGAGAGTCCAGGCGGGTATATGTCGACATATTAATTAGGGAGACGGTGGCCCCAGTGTCGACTTGAAACCTGACATCCTCAGTGAAAAGGTGGAGCGTGAGGAAAACTTCTATGCTGATTGGTCATCCTGTGGGACGACCAATTGCAGAGCATGTACGGTATCTTGAGGCCCAGGAGGGTCAGGACTGGAGCGAGTCGAGCGACTACGACAAACCGATCGGAAATTGCTCTCCTTGTTACACAGCATGCACGTTTTCCAGCGTTGGGGACAATCAGATCGAGAATGTGCGGTAAAGCACTGTTGGCAAGATGGAAGTGGGCCTTGTGATTTGCGAGGAGGGGCGACCGGAGACGCTGATGCCATTGAGACGTCGGACAAAGAGGAGTCCCAACGGCGCTGGCGTCTGTCGGCTGGGCCACGTCGACGTCGCGAGGGTGGAACCCGCCAAGACGGATCGATCGCCGCCACTTTCGGCCGCGCCATAAGACACTTGTTAGCCGCCCGAGCAATTTAAAAGGAGTGGGCAATGCGGAGAATCTCTTCCAAGGAGTTGTTATCGAGTTGCAACGCCGCAGTGTGGACTCAGGATTGGGAGCCAGCTGAATCACCACATCCCGGATCAGGGAGACCGCATACGAAGCCTGATTGGTGCACGTAAAATCACATCGACGACGGAGACCCTGCATGTCCATGACCCAGGAATGATATGATTGACCAGGCAGTTTATGGTACTGGTGGAACTCCATCCGAGGCGACCACATGGTAGCGTTGGGAATAATAGTTTGTCAGCAAAAGGCATATCTCCTGGAAAGAGAGAGCCACAGAATCGGACAACGGTGCCAACTTGCAGAGAAGAAACAATGTGTCTGGGGAGGTCCAAGACAAAAACGACTGCTGCAAGGAGTCATCCGTGACTTGAAAAGCTATGAAATGTTGTTTTAGACGATGTAAGTATGTTTTCCAGTCTTCTTTAGCGTCATTAAATGGGGAGAATGACGGCATACGTGGGGTAGCATCGGACACCCGAGGACTCGGAAGCTGTTGTGGCAGTGTGTCCCTTGAATCAATTTGGTCCGTTAGCAACTGCAGCGACTCCTGTAAGATGTCTAACTGGAGCTGCTGCTGCTGCTGCATGAGATGCTGCTGTTGCTCCAGAAGACAGACCAACTTTGCCTCCATGCTGACAAATACCACAGTTTACCTCGTCGCCAAAATGTTGTGACGGCGTCCAGAACGATCGCTGGGTTGCTGAGAACGAAAGCATGGGTGGACCCAACGGGAGCGGCCCGTGAATAAACAAAATGGACGAACCGGAAACGACGGACACAAACAACGACTGACGACTAAGCAAGAGGCTACGAACAACAACACGCCAGAAGCAATGGGGTCACAAGTGAAAACCTCACGAATCAACAACGTCCACTCGTACACGGAGACAAGCAAAGTAAACACGCTGTCTGTAGGCGAGATGTCGATGGACTCACGCGAATATCAACTGCCTCGCTGAGCGAGAGGCAGGCGCTTAAATACATGATAGAATACGTCGCTATGGGCCACTGGGACCACGTGCTCCACCATGGCGCCCTCACATTATACGCGGGCCGGGAGCGTGCGCAGCCACTGCTTATAGCGCGACAGCTGCAGAGACCTCTAGTGGTAATCAAGGTCCATGCCGTCTGGCGCAGATTCGAAATCTGCGGCGATCGGTACCAGAACTAGGTCTGAGCAGACGCTGTTAAATCAGGGAATGCCTGCTGACACAACAAGAACTACCGCTATGATGCCAGACAATCACCAATTCGCCGGGCCAGTCGAGGGACCAGAGATGTAATATCATCAACAGAGGAAAGTGGCAGAGCCAATGCAGTGTTGGTGACCGGGTCTCTTCAGATTCGAGCTGTAGGCTCTGTAGAGGCTGATGAGACGGAAATCGATACCTTGGCAATACAAGCAAGCACCAAGCCTTTATAAGTACCCCTCAGTTTTAGACAGATACATTCTGACAACTGCAAACTTCGATGGGGGGGTCTACTCTGGTCTAAGAGTTGTACATGAATCTACAAGGTGCCACAACGAAACTTGGCCTTCTGTAGCTGCAGGCCAATGTTGTGGACTTATGTCTTCCAGCTGGAGGGCCACCTATCAGACTACTTCAGTCGCAGTCAGCCTTCTACATTGGAGGGCCAGTATTCGCGACCAGGACTAGGCAGGTGCTTAGCCACCTTCGTCTTTTTTTTTTTTTTTTCACTATGGGACTCAACTGCTGAGGTCATAAGTCCCCTAGAACTTAGAACTACTTAAACCTAACTAACCTAAGGACAACACACAAATCCATGCCCGAGGCAGGATTCGAGCCTGCGACCGTAGCGGTCGCGCGGTTCCAGACTGTAGCGCCAGACACCTTCGTCTTTCGCAGGCACTATTGTTGAGAGCTGTGTTCCTCTATGGGGTCCATGGCGGGCACCAGACAAGCACCGGCCGCTCCACTGCTACCCCACCCAGGATGGCGGACTACCAACTTCCTCCTACTAACGGTCTAGTTCCATCACCAAACATAGTGGCTATCTGCTCCTCGTCATTATAATACAAAGGAACAATTATATGAATGTTATCAGCAGAGGTCTTTGGTCTTTGATAAGAAACTGGTATATACAGGATCATTATAATGGCTCTGAGCACTATGGGACTCAACTGCTGAGGTCATTAGTCCCCTAGAACTTAGAACTAGTTAAACCTAACTAACCTAAGGACATCACAAACATCCATGCCCGAGGCAGGACTCGAACCTGCGACCGTAGCGGTCTTGCGGTTCCAGACTGCAGCGCCTTTAACCGCACGGCCACTTCGGCCGGCTACAGGATCATTATAATTAAAGGTAAACTTTCAAACCGCTGTAGAAATAACAGCACTGGTCAGAATGACGTCAAATTGCAACGGAATATTTTCGGAGAAGGGGGGCAAACGTAAGGCATCAGAATCAGAAATAGTTCCAAAAAGTAGCAATAGATGGCTCTGTAAGCATCATAATTTAATAGTGGTCGGCTACAAATAAATGAATCATACAACAATGCCTAAGGTGTACGTTTGACGTTTAACATATTGTACTACTCAGTGTGCTTGGCTGTACAGGTGTGATACTGTTAGTTACGTAAGCCATCCATCACGGAAGGTCATATCACATCGGATGGGAGAAATCGGTTTTTAACTGTCCTGAAGCTAAAACCGCATAAAAATCGTCACCCACATAGGTTTTTAATTGTCCAGAGGCCAAAAACCGCATAAAAAGCATCAGTCACTTCGGTTTTTAATTGCCCTGAGGCCAAAACGGCACAAAAAGCATCAATCAAAAATAAATGTAATTATTAATTTCGGTGTAACTGGCGCAAAACTGGTTCACTATGCTGTCCACCGTTTTCGGCAACAAGTTGAAATCGAGAAACAACATGTTCCACACCTGATCGAAGTGTTTCCAGTGTGACGTTCAGAAAGTGTTGCGCTATGCGTGCCTTCAATGCAACTAAGTTTGCAATCGGTACACTGAACACATCTTCCAGATTGCCCCACAGCCAGAAGTCACACGGATTAAGATCAGGTGATCTGGACGACCAGGCTGTAGGGAAACTGCTGTTGATAATTCTAGCACTTCAGCAGCTGCTTAACTGGATTTGCAATGTGGGGAGGTGCCATCTTGCATAAAAATTATCCCATCCACACATCCACGCTTTTGGAACGCTGGAATGACGTGATTGCGCAAAAGACACTCATATCAATTACCAGTGGCGGTACAACTAACAGGGCTGGAAGCACCTGTCTCCTCGAACAAATATGGCCCTATGACAAATGATACCGTAAACCCGCACCACACTGTGACCTTTTCAGGATGAAGTGATGCTGGTTGATTTGTGTATGGATTTTCCGTTGCCCATATTCGACAATTCTGTGTATTGACATATCCTGTCAGATGGAAGTTGGCTTCGTATATCCACAAAATCTTCCACGGCCAATCGTTGTCTACCTCCATGCGAGCAAGAAATTCTAAAGGAAAGGTCTCTCTTGCTGGCAGGTCAACAGGAAGCAACTCGTGCACACGGGTAATTTTGAATGGATAGCAAAGAAGGATGTTTCGTAGGATTTTACGCATCATTCTCACGGGTATGTCCAATGTTCGGGGAATTCTCCGTGCACTACACGTTGGCACTCCTCCACTCGTCTCCTCCTGCACTGCCGTGGCCATTGCTTCCACTGACGTCGAATCAATTCGTTTCCTCCCTCTACCAGGCTGCACGCCAAAAGAACCTGTCTTTTCGATTTTCCAAATGATTTTCTCCAGACCCACGGCAGTCATCGGACCAACGCCTCTTTTCAAATCGTACAGTACGAGGAACTTCTGTAGAGCGACGTGTACACAGTCATCATTCTTGTAATATAGCCTTACAAGCAGAGCGCGATCCTGCATTGAGACAGCCTTTACGAACGTCGCAAATGCGAAAGGAGGAAAAGCAATGTACCAGGTGTGTTTATACAAACTTCAGTGGGTTGCGCGCATGACCGGTGTTTTCATTTACGTATTCTGACACCTACAGCGCCATTTGTTGGTCAATTTTCACACTATTTTTTCTTCTGCCATACGTTTTTCCCCTTCTCCGATAATATTCCGTTGCAGTTTGATGTCATTCTGACGAGTGGTGTTATTTCTACAGCGTTTAGAAAACTTAACTTTAATTGCAACCACCCTGTGTATTAAAGAAAATAAGATAAAAGTTACTCCATTGGCCACTTTACGTCAGCACGTATGTATTAACTAGACATATCTTCAACGCCTGCAAGCCGCAGAGCAGCCTTGATTGTCTAATGGTTCACTGAAGTAACTATATACTACTAGCCATTAAAATTGCTACACCACAAAGACGACAGGCGGAAGATGCTGTGATATGCAAATATTTAGCTTTACTGATTAGCTTTACAGAGCATTCAGACAAGGTTGGCGCCGATGGTGACACCTACAACGTTCTACATGAGGAAAAGTTCTAACCGATTTCTCATACACAAACAGCAGTTGACCGGCGTTGTCTGGTGAAACGTTGTTGCGATGCCTCGTGTAAGGAGGAAAGGAGGAGAAATGGGTACCATCACGTTTCCGACTTTGATAAAGGTCGGATTGTAGCCTATCGCTATTACGGTTTATCGTATCGCGATATTGCTGCCTGCGTTGGTCGAGATCCAATGACTGTTAGCAGAATATGGAATCGGTGGGTTCAGGAGGGTAATACGGAACGCCGTGCTGGATGCCAACGGCCTCGTATCACTAGCAGTCGAGATGACAGGCATCTTATCCGCATGGCTGTAACGGATCGTGCAGCCACATCTCGATCCCCGAGTAAATAGACCGGGACGTTTGCAAGACAACAACCGTCTGCACGAACAGTTCGACGATGTTTGCAGCAGCATGGACTATCAGCTCGGAGACCATGGCTGCGGTTACCCTTGACGCTGCATCACAGACAGGAGCGCCTGCGATGGTGTACTCGACGACGAACCTGGGTGCACGAATGGCAAAACGTAATTTTTTTTCGGATGAATCATGATGGTTGTAACCGTGTTTGGCGACATCGCGGTGAACGCACATTGGAAGCGTGTATTCGTCATCGCCATACTGGCGTATCACCCGGCGTGATGGTATAGTGTGCCACTGGTTACACGTCTCGGTCACTTGTTGTTCGCATTGACGGCACTTTGAACAGTGGACGTTACGTTTCTGATGTCGTACGACCCGTGGCTCTACCCTTCATTCGATCACTGCGAAACCCTACATTTGAGCAGGATAATGAACGACCGCATGTTGCAGGTCCTGTACGGGCCTTTCTGGATACAGAAAATGTTCGACTGCTGCCCTCGCCAGCACATTCTCCAGATCTTTCACCAATTGAAAACGTCTGGTCAATGGTGGCCGAGCAACTGGCTCGTCACAATACGCCAGTCACTACTCTTGATGAACTGTGGTATCGTGTTATAGCTGCATGTGCAGCTGTACCTGTACACGCCGTCCTAGCTCTGCTTGACTCAATACCCAGGCGTATCAAGGCCGTTATTACGGCCAGAGGTGGTTGTTCTGGGTACTGATTTCTCAGGATCTATGCATCCAAATTGCGTGAAAATGTAATCACATGTCAGTTGTAGTATAACATATTTGTCCAATGAATACCCGTTTATCATCTGCATTTCTTCTTGGTGTAGCAATTTTAATGGCCAGTAGTGTATGATTCTGGTAACGCTGAGATGTATGGACAGCTTGTTAGCAGCTACGAGTAGGAACGTAGTATTATCCAGTGCCCACCTGAAGTCCTGAAACTATTGACCTCCTTTGCATTTATTTATGAATGAAGGCTGTTCAGTAAGTACTGTACTTAAAGATGAGTAATTCTGCCCCGATGTGAGCTGACCAGGAATACGGTTCCTTTATGCTTTTTGTCACCCCATGTGGGGCTACGTGTATCAATCAGCAGCTTTCTATAAACGCCAAGCTATTAGAAATTTTAATCTGGCACTTGAGATCATTGTTTGTTATCATTGAGTATTTGATACTACTGATCTTAATTCCTGTTTCTTGTAGACCTTATGGCCCTGCCTGTGGCTGTTTATCGGACTTGATCTGTCACTAAGGTACTGTGCGCTCAGCCCACATATGTGTCATGTGTGTACTTGTTTTTATTGGCACACTCTCTTACTCCATGTTGAAGAACCCTTCGGGTAATAGGTTTTCATTTTAACTGGTCGTCTGCTATTTGGTCCGTACCCAAATTTAGTCCCTAAGAGGTCCCAGTAGAAGTGTATCTTCATATATTTAATCTTGTTTGAATTAGTATATAATAATTTTTTTTAAATGGCTTTCTACATAGATTCTTGTTAATGCTAGTAAGGTTAACTTACAGTGCTTAATACCGAGGCGCTCCTGTACTGAAGCTTTAATAGTTGGTTTCTTTGAAAATAATCTTTAATTTGGCGTTTAAGAATTACTGCGTCTGTTAATTTCCATCATACTTGTTTGCTGTTTGTCGTTTAATACATACATCAAAAAACGTTTTGAATCACCTCGATTCCGGGAGTTCCTGAACCTATACAGAAAATTTGAATAGAGATCAACATCACTTCCGCCTTTTTATTGCTCGTGAAAACAACACACTGCATGTTGTACCACCATACAGCGAAAACTTCAAAGGCGGTGGCCCAGATTTCTGAACACACAAGTACTTTTAATACACAGTAGCACGTACTATTGCACTGATGCATGCCTGAATTCGTCCTGGCATACTATCCACAAGTTCATCAAGGCACTGTTGGTCCAGATTGTCCCACTCTTCAACGGCAGTTCGGCGTACATCTTCCCTCAGCGTGGTTGGTGGATCACATCGTCCATAAACAGCCATTTCCAAACTATCCCAGGTATGTTCGATAGGGTTCATGTCTGTAGAACATACTGGCCACTCTAGTCGACCGATGTCGTTATCCTGAAGGAAGTCATTCACAAGATGTGCACTATGGGGGCGCGAATCGTCGTCCATGAAGACGAATGCCTCGCCAATATGCTGCCGATATGGTTGCACTATCGGTCGTAGGATGGCATTCACGTATCGTACAGCCTTTACGGCGCCTTCCATGACCACCAGCGGCATACGTCGGCTCCACATAATGCCACCCCAATATTGGTGCACTCGTGGAAAGTGTGTCTAAGACGTTCGGCGTCATCGGGTTGCCTCCAAACACGTCTCCGACGATTGTCTGGTTGGAAGCATATGCGACACTCATCGGTGAAGACAACGTGATGCCAATCCTGAGCGATCCATTCGGCATGTTGTTTGGCCCATCTGTACCGCGCTGCATGGTGTCGTGGTTGCAAAGATGGACCTCGCCATGGAGTGAAGTTGTGTATCATGCAGGTTATTGCGCACAGTTTGAGTCGTAACACGACGTCCTGTGGCTGCACGAAAAGCATTATTCAACATGTCGGCGTGGCTGTCAGGGTTCCTCCGAGCCATAATCCGTAGGTAGCGGTGGTCATCCACTGCAGTAGTAGCCCTTGGGTGGCCTTAGCGAGGCGCGCCATTGACAGTTCCTGTCTCTCTGCACCTTCTCCATGTCCGAACAACACCGCATTGATTCACTCAGAGACGCCTGGATACTTCCCTAATTGAGAGCCCTTCCTGGGACAAAGTAACAATGCAGACGCTATCTAACAGCGGTATTGATCGTCTAGGCATCTTTTAACTACAGACGACACTAGCCGTGTACCTCCTTCCTGTTGGAGTGACTGGAACCGATCGGCTGTCGGACGCCCTCCATCTAATAGGCGCTGCTCATGCATGGTTGTTTACATCTTTGGGCGGGTTTAGTGACATCTCTGCACAGTCAAATGGACTGTGTCTGTGATACAATACTACAGTCAAACGTCTATTTTTAGGAGTTCTGAGAAACCAGTGCGATGCAAAACTTTTTCTGATGTGTGTATATGTTGACAGCGTTGTATCGGCAGCAGTTAACTCATTGCTGTTCTGCCGGTCCGGGGCAGGAACGCGTTTTCTTTTTGGTTCGACGGCTTTCCTGTCACCGCATGAGGCCTATGTGTTGGCAGGTCACACGCGATTCTGCGGATTTCCCGTTCCAGCTTCAAGTTCAGTATATCACTGTCATTCTTTCCATGTCGAGTGGCGGCGGGGGTGTCACTGGAGTAGTAAGCAACTGACTCAATATTTCTGTTATTATGAGGTCCTTGTGAGCGTCTGACGAAAGCCTTTGGGCAAACTGAGAACTTAGTTTTGTGATTTCTTAAGAAAAGGTTTAATTGTTTAATTACCATTATCATTTTAATAGTGTTTTGGGAGCACAGTAATTTATTTAAGTACTGAACTTGACTTATGTGTTACAGGCTTATGACCAATTAGTGAAGTACTACTGTTTGCTTCGGTGGAGTTGGCTAGCTTGACCGTTCCTTGTCTTAATGAGATCAGGATAACCAGTGGATACGTCTTCTGTTTACCATTTGATGAACTTATAATCAAGTCCTGTTGTGGCCTTATGCCACAGTTGTGAGTGCCGCTGCAGCTTTGTTTCATCAACTAACTGTTTGTAATCGGGACACATTTGTATTGCACATTTGACATGTTCTTCGAGTACCAATATTAATTTTACTTATAATTCAAATCTCCCTATGCATTGTAATTTCAACTTAAAAACCTTAACTATCTGTATGTATTTGGCAAGAATCTTGGTAACTGTCAGTTCGCTTATGTGAGTAATGATATAAAATAAAAATATTTGTTTGGGAATGATATATGTGATGCGTCAAGTTGGGCCGTCATTTCACGTGTTTTCTTTAAATTAATCCTGATCCTTGTTCTGGGTCTCACTTTTAATGAGACAGCCATCTACATGTAGATAATCTCAAAAACAAATTTATCTACCCTACAACCAGTAATTATGAAAGGACACAAACATATGATACATCTGAGCATAAAATTAAAGTACAGGTTTCAAAATTGGACTATTATTCAAGTTTAAATGATTACTGACAGTTGTGAGCACAGCCCAATATTTGTATGTGAGCGAATTGTAGGCGCAACTTTTTAATTAGAGAATTACCGACATTCGTTGTATAAATCCTTTGTAATTAATTTAGAGAACCGTAATTTGAATTTCTTCTCCCTCTGGCAACGAATAGGAGGCTACGCGAAGAAGCCGCTAATGGTATCACATTCCGCCGTTCTCGCTGCAATTGCGCAGCCAGAGAGTCCAATTTGTACGTGGCGCTCTGAACAAACCGCACATAGAAGCCCTTGCGGCAGTTTCAGACCAGAAATGTCGGATTTATATATGGCGTGTGGATTCGCATCCGCAATTTTCCACGATGTATGTACACTAAACTGAAAAGTTCATTGATCTTCAGAATCTTCTCATACGTCCTTTCTAAAGATCAGTCAGTGGCGACAACATAGTGCAGTCCATTGATTATATGTTTTAGTATACTTAGTCCTGAGCCGTACCTCCTTGTACTTCGTACGTGAAGACTTCAACCACCGTAAACACTCACATCAGGGACACACATTCTCCTATAAGATGAGTTATGAACTCTAAAGCTACTTCCCGAGACTTTTTTTATAGTACCAAGAATGGAATTTCGTATGGTTCGATTATGGAAGCGATTCCTTGTGGTTTGTTTGCCATTTCTTCTCACGAATCCAAATTTTATAGTGAGGGAATCCCAAGTCTTTTGTGGCCACATGAGAGACTATGGTGCCTCTGATAGTTT
The DNA here is from genome assembly GCF_023898315.1 of Schistocerca nitens. NCBI lineage: Eukaryota > Metazoa > Arthropoda > Insecta > Orthoptera > Acrididae > Schistocerca > Schistocerca nitens. Next base: position 447,492,467 of record NC_064615.1, read on the forward strand.
GAATTTTTACTGATCCACTTGAACTACAGAGTCTGCTGGTTAGTAGCATGCGTCATCCTTAGTCATTTTCAGTACACTCATGTTTCAGAGAATCTACGTTAGTTCTTTACCCTTGTAATATTTCAACAGCTTACTTTCAGAAGCTCACTAAACAAACTGTACTTCACGAGTTATCTGTCCTCATCTACTATTTTTAACGTGCTATTATCATGGAATTTATTCCACGATGTCTCAACATGTCTCCTATGATTCTGTTCTTTCTTCTTGAGTATTTACCAATTGTTCCTTTCGTCGCCAATTCTGTGGAGGACATCCGAATTTTTAACATTCTTCTGTAGCACCACGTCTCAAATGCTTCGGCTCTCTTCTGTTCTGGTTTTCCTACAATCCATGTTTCACTAGCATGCAATGCTGTGCTCCAAACGTACACTTTCAGAAAATTGTTCCTCAAGTTGGGACCTATGTTTGATATTAGTAAACTTTTCTTGACCAGGAATTCACTTTTTGCCAGTGGTAGTCAGCTTTTTATGCCCTTCGTGCTCCGTCCGTCATGGTTCATTTTGCTGTCCAGGTAGCAGAATTCCTAAACTTCGTGATGACCTATTCTGATGTTAAGTTTCTCGCTTTTCTCATTTCTGATACTTCTCATTACTTTTTTCTTTCTTCCATTTGCTCTCAGTCCATATTATGCACTCATTAAACTGTTTTCCCTTCCAACAGAGCCTGTAATTACTATTCACTTTCATTGAGGATAACAAGGTCATCAGGAACCTTATCATTACTATCCTTGCACACGAAATTTCATTCTTGTATTGAACTTTTATTTTTGTCACTGTTTCTTCGGTGCACACACCGCACTGTAGGGCTGTCCAAATCCATTGTAATCCGATCATTCGTTCTTAGTCTTCCACTGTTATTGTTCCCTCTGGTTCTTGTACACATTGTACTTCATGCATATGTCCTCACCACTTAACTCTATTTTTCTCAAAATTTTGAACATCTTGCACCATTTTACACTGTCGAATGCTTTTTCCAGGTCGATAAAACCTATGAATGTGTCTTGATTCTTTTTCAGTCTCGCTTACATTATCAACCGCAACGGCAGAATCGCCTCCTTGGTGCCTTTACCTTTCCTGTTGTGTGGATGATGTTTTTACGAACGTCTGATGGTATATCGCCAGTCCCATACATTCTACAGACCAATACGAACAGCCGTTTTGTTGCCACTTCCCCAAATGATTTTAAAAATCCGATGAAATGTGATTTATCCCTTCTGTCTTCTTTGATTCTGTCTTCCAAAGCTCTTTTAAATTCTGATTCTAAAGCTGGACCCCCTATCTCTTCCCTGCCCACCCCTGCTTCTTTTTCTACCACGTCATCAGACAAGCCCTCCTCCTCTTATAGGCTTTCAATGTACTCTTTCCACGTATTGGCTCTCTCTCTTTCGTGTTTAATAGTGGCATTCCCATTGCACTCTGAATGTTACCGCCCTTTATTTTAATTCGTTCCTTTCATGAGAGTTATAAGCTTGGAGATACGATCTTTCCACTGAATTGTGCCTATATTCTGTATTTCACGAGGTTCTCATGTAGTCATCTCCTGAAACCCCAGAGGTATTTGTAAATAACCCTATAAATTCTTTTAAAAGAAATTGCGCGAATTTTAGGCGCCACCACTGTTTTTCGGTGCTGCTGAGTAAAATAGCAGCTCTGCTCTGGCTGTTCCAAAAGGTCCATGAAAGCCGGCAAGCACAGAGTTGTCCAAGACACTGCAACGCTCACTGCTGTCAGCACACGCCCAGAGCGCAAATAGGGGTGGGGGTGGGGGGACAATCCCACTGCAGGGCTCCGCTACGAGAGTTGTAGTTTGTCTGATATTATAGCTAATAATGATGTTTATCAGAACATCATAATTTCAGTGCCAAGTGCATCCGTTCGCTGGTCTGGCAAGACCACAGGCACGACGGCGCGTGTTGGAATTGTCAAACGTCGGACGACCGGCATAGGATGAATAAGCTCATCCTCGTGACATACGATATGCCCCAGATGATGTGCAGTTCCACTGTCGGTACGGTTAGAAACTGCGACTGAGTCCTTGTCCACCGCAAGATACAGACCACAAGTCTCACCCAGTACGGAATGACCTGAAGTTCTCCACCAGAGGAAGAATGCAAAGAATCACAATCACTTTCCACCATCCTCAGTACAGGAGCCGCATCAGCGAACACGAAACCGCCCCCACATAGCACAAACCAATCGAACTATCCTCTTATCATTGAATCTCCCCTCTTGACTGTTCTGTGGCCTGGATAGCCAATCCAGACACGGCACCATGGTTCTCACGCTGGGGGAGCAAGCCTCCACTTTGTGTGTCCTGAGAGGAGCTAACCAGGTACTCCCTCATCTGAAAGAAGGAGATTTTAGACTGGTGGTGGCGTCGTTCTCACGCTAAGCGTGGCCATTTCTGGACAAAAACTACATATGAGGGACCATAGTTCCTCATTTACAGAGAGAGATCTGATCTATCCAGGCCAACTATTTCCATTTAATCAAAGAAGGCTGTTAAGCTTCCCAGACAGGTTTTCCCATGAAATATATACGTAATTTGCCGCTCGCTAAGTGACCCATGGTGACTCCCTGGCGTCAGGAGGCTTACAGTCTTGCCTCCACTAAACATGTCCACCGGCCACTCTGTCCGTATCATCGCAGCTTCCAACATGAGAATGCACAGACCTTTACGACCTTCCCACGGTTTGCACAAAGGCTCATTTTACAGCAGTCTCTCTTAAATGGCTTCCTCCACCCACTTTTTGCCAAAAGTCTGGATTTGCAGTGGACTGTCACCTGGCCCAAGTAAAATGTTTTGAGAACTGGCAGCTTTCTGTCTGACCGTAAGGGGAAGGAGGAGAGTACTACGACCAGAGGTCCCTCTGTTGGTATGATTAGCTGAGCGCTGCTTCCTAGAATCATTCCTACAGCCTGGTCGCTGCACTTAGAATTTATGGGCCACAATCTCTCTCTCTCTCCCTGTTCTCCCTCACCGCCAATACCGCCCCTTGGGTACAATTCCTCTACTGTTACACATGCAGTTATAAGAACATTGCCGACCGTCGTGGCCGAGCGGTTCTAGGCGCTTCAGTCTGGAACCGCGCGACCGCTACGGCGCAGGTTCGAATCCTGCCTCGGGCATGGATGTGTTTGATGTCCTTAGGTTAGTTAGGTTTAAGTGGTTCTAAGTTCTAGGGGTCCGATGACCTCAGATGTTAAGTCCCATAGTGCTCAGAGCCATTTGTATAAGAACATTCCGCACACAATTTCCTCATATAGGGAAGTCATAAACAACGCATACCAAATGTAGTACTGGGGAACACCGAGATCATGACCTAAAATATGAACGTTAATCTGACTGAGTGAGAGAGTGGCATGTTACCTCTCAACTGCCATGCAAATGAGAGCACTACTGTTTTTTATAATCGTTTCCACCTATATTCTGGAAAATCAGCCGTACTGTTATTTTTTCGTTAGTGGATCGACGTCCTCTCTTGACTTTCATAGCTCCCTACAGTATGCCAATTCTACCTGTGAACTCACGAACGGTGTTGGACATGTTGTTGTCACCAAGTATGGTGAACCCATGAATGCTACCTGTTCCTGGCTGGTGTGATTCCAGCTTCCGCAATGCTGCACAAGAGAACAAGTGAAATGTATCCCATGTTAAGTGTAGCTTGTAATTTTCTAGAAAATTTGACATGTGCAGAAACATTCACGCTTTTAATTAAGTGTCACTTGGGTGGCGAGGCGAGAGGGGTGGTCGTGGTGGATCTCATGTACCCCTATTTCATACCCTCGATCTGTGTCTGCTGTTATATGATGCATCCATGTTTCATCCGCAACGAATAATGTGCGGTGCGCATAAACTTTTTGCATTACGGCTACTTAACGTAAAACTCTATAGTGAAACGCTGTTCTGCAGGAGGTTATGGTCATACATCATCTTCATATATGGTTTTTCGAAAATAGTGTAGCTTACCCACTTCAGAGGTTGCCATTCTACAATCTCTCATTTGTATAATATGAGTATTTTCACTTAATTCCAGCGAATTTCTGTGTGGTGACGTCGACTGGCCTCGAGAAAACTACAGCATCGATATTTCTGCACCACAATTAAACTCATTTATCCAATACTAAATATAGTTTTTAGCGTTAGTATCGAGTCCACATGAATTTAAACATTTTTCCATTTTGAATATAGAAACTGTCAAGGTCTTCAAACAAACTGCCAAACGAAAAGTATTTTCCAACTTCTGCTATAAATGTCAAGCATTTGTGACACTGATGTCATGCATTTGTGACAGTGTCAAGTGGAACCCACGACAGCAAGTCGGTGTACAAAATTCCATAACAAATAACGCAAACAAAAATGTTGTCACTTTCCATAACAATTAACGCAAACAAAAATGTTGTCACTGTTAGTTCACAAGTTGCAAGTACTTTTAACGATCATTTTCTAAACATAACAGCAAATATAGGCTTAAATGGTTCAGTGGAAAAAGCAAGAGTATATATTAAAAATGTCAGTCCACAAAACTTTAAGCAACTAGAAGTATCACCAACATTCTTCACTGAACTTAACACTGTCATAAAAATTTTAATAAGCAAAAGCTCGAGTGGGGTTGATGGAACTTGAAACAGAATTCTGAAAAATTGTTCCAACTTAATAAGTAATGTTCTTAGTGATATATGCAATGCATCAATGACAAAGCGAATTTTTACAGGCAGGTTAAAATATGCAATTGATAAACACTTCATAAGGGAAGGTGACAAGACAGACTTAAACAATTATTGTCCAATTTCTTTCCCAACATATTTTTCCAAAAAGTTCTAAAAAGTGATGCGCTAATGAGTAATTGCTCATTCAAGTGGAAACAATTTACTTAGCTTATCACAGTTTGGGTTCAAGAGGGTTTGCTCGACTGAGAATGCAATTTATACATTAATCGTCAAACAGTACAAGCCTTAAGTAATACTATATCGCTAGCTGGTATTTTTTGTGATCTTTCCATGGTGTTTGACTGTGTAGATCATACTACTCTCTTAGAAAACTCGAGTTTTATGGAACAAATGGCTTTATGCACTGTTGATTTGAATCATACTTCACAAACAGAATGGAAAAGATAGTACTGAATGATTCAGATAATGTCGGAAAGGTAGACATTTTTAGTGACTGGGGAAAAATATCAAAGAGAGTACCACAGGGCTCAATTTGGGCTCCACTCCTATTCCTTATGTATGTGAATAACCTTCCATTTAACATTGAACAAGCAAAATTAGTACTTTTTGCAGACGATACTAGTGTTATAATAAATTCCATTAGAGCGAAAACAACATAAGACTTAGCAAATGATATTTTCCAAACAATTATTTAGTGGTTCTCTGAATATAGACTGTACCTACATTTTGAAAAAAGAAGCACACTACATTTAGTTCTGCACAACAAATTGAGTCACACAAACAACTGATGTAGCACATGAGCAGGAGTCAATAAATAGGATCGAATGCTCCAAATGTCTGGGAGTGCATATTGATGAACCGTGACTGGAAAGAACCATACTACTGAGCTTCTCAAACAATCAAGTTCAGCTACTTTGGCTCTTCGTATAATTACTAATCTTGGAAACAAACGTGTCAACCTCCTGACATAGTTTTCTTATTTCCATTCAGTAATATCTTATGTAATAGTTTTCTGGGGTAGCTCACCGATTAGAAAGAAAGTTTTGACTGCACAGAACAGAGCAGTAAGAATAATATCTAGTGTTCAGTCACAGATTCTACGCAGGTATCTCTTCAAGGAGCTAGGCATTTTAATTATATATGAAAGACGTCGAAAATAATTAATCAGAATTCAGAAGAATAATGATGTCCGTACCTAAAACACTACAGGGAAAAATGCATTTATTACCCACGGTTAGAGCTTTTTGTGGCTCAGAATGAAATTCAATGTGCAGCAACAAAAAACTTTAATCGTTCGCCCAACACCAAAAAATGTATGACAGGAAGCAAGTTTTCAATCTAATTAAGAAAAAATAATAAATTAAGTATAGCTACATAATTAGGAATGAAATTAAAATGAGTTCATTAATGTTAACATTAAACACGTATAAACATCGTGTAAAATGGCTCGTTCTTCGTCATTTCGATAAAAGAAGCGTTCAAATGATCTACGTAACATCAAACTAACACAGACCACATCAGAAGGTCGCCAACGATGCGTCACCCCGGTTTGAACCGTACCCTGAAAGGTAGCTACACTTTTAGTAAACTATTAAAGAAACCAAACAGGCAACGTCACAAAAAATTAACTCGACCAATAACACTAGCCGAATGTTTTATACGTGTATTACAAGTGGCAAAAAGGATGGACGAAGTAAGGAAGATATAAACCAGAGGCGAAACTATAGATCCCAAGCATAAAATACAAACGTGACAAAAATACTATGTGAAATCTTGATCAGAAGAAACTGAAAAAATCAGAAATACGCTTTATTACATATCAAATTTTTATTCTTTAGAGAATAATCAGCCAATGTGTACCCTATCAAGATCTTGTTGAATCTAAAATCAGCATTAAAACACACTTCCGTTTCTGAGACTGTATCAGCATGTTGTATCTACGGTCAGTGTTAATAATAGCATTACCTTCATGTAATACCAACTCCACGACCAGGCCCAGAGGACCGCGCGATACCGACCGGCCGCCGTGTCATACCCAGCCGTATGCCGCCATGCGGATGTTGTACGGAGGGGCACGGGGTCAGTACACCGGCGTCCACGCCGTTGTCGGCTTTCGAGACTTTGGAGCGCCTGATTCTCATTCAAGTAGCTCCTCATTTGGTGCCACGAAGCTAGGTGCACTCCGTTCCAGCCCTACCGCCAGGGAAAATTCCGTGGCAGTATCGGGAACTGAATCCCGTTTCTCTGCATGACAGTCAGCTACGAAACCAGATGCAGACTTAATATAGATCCCAATGATTAATGATCAAAAAAAATGGTTCAAATGGCTCTGAGCACTATGGGACTCAACTGCTGAGGTCATTAGTCCCCTAGAACTTAGAACTAGTTAAACCTAACTAACCTAAGGACATCACAAACATCCATGCCCGAGGCAGGATTCGAACCTGCGAACGTAGCGGTCTTGCGGTTCCAGACTGCAGCGCCTGTAACCGCACGGCCACTTCGGCCGGCATTAATGATCACTCTGACGGAAAAAATTAAGTGCTGTTCCTATGTAAACATAAGCTCAACTATAGCGGAGTTGGCCATAAAAGCCGGCCGCGGTGGCCGTGCGGTTCTAGGCGCTGCAGTCCGGAACCGTGGGACTGCTACGGTCTCAGGTTCGAATCCTGCCTCGGGCATGGATGTGTGTGATGTCCTTAGGTTAGTTAGGTTTAAGTAGTTCTAAGTTCTAGGGGACTGATGACCTAAGATGTTAAGTCCCATAGTGCTCAGAGCCATTTGAACCATTTTTTTTGGCCATAAAATGGTCAAACGCACCCATCATACGTCTATAACTCAAATATCTTACCACAGATGTTATTGCATATTCAAGGTGGACAAAATAAAAACAGTCGCTAATATCTTCTTTCGTTAGTATATTTGTGGAGAATGTAATATAAGTAGATGACATCTTCTAACAAATGAAACTTTAGTATTCAGATACTGATAGCTATAGTGTGAATCGTGACCACCACTTGTATCCTAAAGTTCTTGTCACCGTTTCACTAATTCAGCGTTGGATAACTGAGTTTCTAGTACGCCAAGTATCACCGTAGGTTACTTGAATGTTTGTAGTTTAATCCTGCGTCATTAGTTTTGAGTACTTCAGGTGTTATTCCATTGGCGATGCAGACGTGCATGCATTGTATTATACATGTGCCGGATGTCAGTTTGTAGGATGGAGATTCATACCTGTTCCGCTTGGCTGATCAATACGGGGACAGTTAATGCTGTTTGTGGATGACGCCGGATTTGTTGTCCGATAATGTCCTGCATGTGTTCCACTGGAGACAGATCTGACGATCAAGCACGCCGAGACTAAATGTCTGCAACCTGTAGAGCATGTTGGGTTACAACAGCTGATATGGGCTATCGTGATCCTATTAGAAAACGCCCCTGAAATGCTGTTTATGGAAGGCAGAACAACAGGTCGAATCACCATACAATTTTGCAGTCATGGTTCGTGGACAATCACGAGAGCAGTCCTGCTGCCATATGAAACTCCAGGAGCAGGTCTAGTGTGTCCAGAACACAGACAGGCTGGGTGCAGATCTTCAACACTCCTCCTTCTGACCAATACATTGTCATCGCTGGCACCGAGACAGAACCAACCTTCATCGGTAAACACAACAGATCTCTAGCCACCCTACACTCCAATTAGCTCTCGCTTAACACCACTGAGATCGCAAATGGCAGTGGTTTGGGGTTAGTGGAATGCACGTCACAAGGTGTCTTGCTCGCAGATGTCCTTGAGGTAACCGATTTGTAACAGTTTGTTACAAAATTTGAAGTGAAATGATCATATAAAATTAATTGTTGGTAAGGCGGGTGCCAGGTTGAGATTCATTGGGAGAGTCCTTACAAAATGTAGTCCATCAACAAAGGAGGTGACTTACAAAACACTCGTTCGACCTATACTTGAGTATTGCTCATCAGTGTGGGATCCGTACCAGGTCGGGTTGACAGAAGAGATAGAGAAGATCCAAAGAAGAGCGGCGCGTTTCGTCACAGGGTTATTTGGTAAGCGTGATAGCGTTACGGAGATTTTTAGCAAACTCAAGTGGCAGACTGCAAGAGAGGCGCTCTGCATCGCAGTGTAGCTTGCTGTCCAGGTTTCGAGAGGGTGCGTTTCTGGATGAGGTATCCAATATATTCCTTCGCCCTACTTATAACTCCCGGGGAGATCACGAATGTAAAATTAGAGAGATTAGAGCGCGCACGGAGGCTTTCCGGCAGTCGTTCTTCCCGCGAACCATACGCGATGGAACAGGAAAGGGAGGTAATGACAGTGGCGCGTAAAGTGCCCTCCGCCACAAGCCGTTGGGTGGCTTGCGGAATATAAATGTAGATGTAGCTTTAGATGTCACTGTAGTGACAACTGCTGCCCAAATTCCTGCTGCAGACGCAGTACGGTGAGCCACAGCCACACGGCGAACACGATGCTCTTCCCTCTCGGTAGTGCCACGTGGTCGTTGGGGGCCAATCTTTTTGCGTCTGTACATTCACGTGACCATCACTACCAGCAACCATGTAGAATGCCTACATTTCTGTCAAGTCTTTCTGCAAAACTGCAGAAAGGAGATCCATTTCCTAGTAGCTCAATTACATGACCTCGTCCACACTCAGTGGGGAATTGATAACGGAGTCTTTGTCGCGCTCTTCACTAGTATCAACTCACAACGTCTTACGCGACTGGCGTGAAATCATTATCTGTTAGATGTTGAAACACTCCAACAAACTTTCGAATATGCCGCTGAACTCCTTCTCAGTGCTGCAATTATTGTTTTTCTGTCAGTGTAATTTCAGTTATGCTTGATTGTCATTTATTTGATCACATGAGACGGGGTGAGTATATGTGCGATCAAGCATCTCCACATGAGGTGTTAGCATCTTACATTTTACAGTAAAATTTGTTTCATCCAAGAGATTTGAGCGCTAACATTCCATGCAGACACATTATTCTTTATATTGAAAGTATACGAATAAGTTCCATCAGATACTCTGGGCCGGAATCTTATTTTAGCTGCAGTAAGAGCGTTATTGTCGTAATAAATTCAGATCAACGTTGTTCAACCGGTAAAATGTTTAACTGCATTGTTTTATTTGGGATTTTTAGTCTTCTAATAATGAACTGTTAGTCCAACAACAGCCGGCCGCGGTGGTCTCGCGGTTCTAGGCGCGCAGTCCGGAACCGTGCGACTGCTACGGTCGCAGGTTCGAATCCTGCCTCGGGCATGGATGTGTGTGATATCCTTAGGTTAGTTAGGTTTAAGTAGTTCTAACTTCTAGGGGACTAATGACCACAGCAGTTGAGTCCCATAGTGCTCAGAGCCATTCCAACAACAACCGAAAAGCATATGAACTGCTATATCTAACTCTCTGACATTGCAACGGCCGAACTGTTAAGTCTCACCTCATGTAAAAGCCTCTTCGACATAGCGATATCTCAATAGCAAAGTCAAAGCGATTCACATAAAGAACTGTTCTACTAGATATGTATAATTCCTACGCATGGGAACTATTCGTTTAAACTTGAGCAATAGTTCCTCTATATGCTTCTGCCCCTACGTAATTGTTTCAGTTTCCTGCTTGAGATAAGTGTTGACTGTCTGCGACACCACGAAGATGACGTCCTACAGGCGCGAAATTTAACCGACAGGAAGAGATGCTGTGATATGAAAATGATTAGCTTTTCAGAGCATTCACACAAGGTTGGCGCCGGTGACGACACCTACAACGTGCTGACATGAGGAAAGTTTCCAACCGATTTCTCATACACAAACAGCAGTTGAACGGTGTTGCCTGGCAGACGTTGTTGTGATGCCTCGTGTAAGGAGGAGAAATGCGTACCATCACGTTTCCGACTTTGATAAAGGACGGATTGTAGCCTATCGCGATTGCGGTTTACCGTATCGCGACTTTCTTGCTCGCGTTGCTCGAGATCCAATGACTGTTAGCAGAATATGGAATCGGTAGGTTCAGGAGGGTAATACGGAACGCCGTGCTAGATCCCAACGGCCTCGTATCACTAGCATTCGAGATGACAGGCATCTTATCCGCATGGCTGTAACGGATCGTGCAGCCACGTCTCGATCTCTGAGTCAACAGATGGGGACGTTTGCAAGACAATAACCCACTGCACGAACAGTTCGATGACGTTTGCAGCAGCATGGACTATCAGCTCGGAGACCATGGCTGCGGTTACCCTTGACGCTGCATCACAGATAGGAGCGCCTGAGATGGTATACTCAACGACGAACCTGGGTGTACGAATGGCAAAACGTCATTTTTTTAGATGAATCCAGGTTCTGATTACAGCATCATGATTGTCGCATCGGTGTTTGGCGACATCGCGGTGAACGCACATTGGAAGCTTGTATTCGTCATCGCCATACTGGCGTATCACCCGGCGTGATGGTATGGGGTGCCGTTGGTTACACGTCTCGGTTACCTCTTGTTCGCATGGACGGCACTTTGAACAGTGGACGCTACATTTCAGATGTGTTACGACCCGTGGCTCTACCCTTCATTCGATCCCTGCGAAACCCCACATTTCAGCAGGATACTGCACGACCGCATGTTGCAGGTCTTGTACGGGCCTTTCTGGGTACAGAAAATGTTCGACTGCTGCCTTTGCCAGCACATTCTCCAGATCTCTCACCAATTGAGAACGTCTGGTCAATGGTGGCCGAGCAACTGGCTCGTCATAATACGCCAGTCACTACTCTTGATGAACTGTGGTACCGTGTTATAGCTGCATGGGCAGCTGTACCTGTACACGCCATCCAAGCTCTGTTCGACTCAATGCCCAGGCGTATCAAGGCCGTTATTACGGCCAGAGGTGGTTGTCGTGGATACTGATATCTCAGGATCTATGCACTCAAATTGCGTGAAAATGTAATCACATGTCAGTTCTAGTATAATATATTTGTCCAATGAATACCCGTTTAACATCTGCATTTCTTCTTGGTGTAACAATTTTAATGGCCATTAGTGTAGATTACAGAACATGTAGAATGTAGATCGTTCTAGTTGCCATTTCTACTTTAGTAATCTCAAGTACGTATTTTAGTAAATGTTTTTAAGATTTTTGGTGAAATAAAGCATTGTTCAGAGAGTAGACAATCATCTCTTTTTCACTCTTTAATTTGGTTCAACATTGTAGGGTAAACTAATAAATACAATAATGCACGTAGTTGTGCAGCAACGGCGGGTAGTACATACTGGAGCACAACATGCATCGAAATTTGTAGGAAAGAGTTCTTCGAATTTTTCTGGCAGGTAAGATTCGTAAGTGCATGCCAGATATTTCCAAAAAATTCACACACATAAAACCACCACCACCCGTGGCACTCGTACACGGCACACTGGGTTGTTTATTTAGCACGAATATAGATTCTGAAAGTAAATTCCCTAAAATGAAAGCTTTGCTTGTGATAAGCCGGCGCCACTGATTTGGACTGTGGTCCTTATAACGCTCCAGTACTGCTAGTCGGCAGTGACACCCAACGCGATGCTTAAGACAGCTTTTAATAGTATTGACAGCCATTCAGAAGCACCCAACAGAGGATGAAGAAGGGCCCAAGAGTCAGTATTTGATAGTGTACAATAACATCATCTTGAATTCGGACGCAAATCGGATTGAAAATCTCTCAGATTACTACAAGAATAGTGAGAATCTGCGATCGTATACATGTGCATCGCTGTTTCTTTCGGTCAGGTTCGAACAAAAGTTGGGAAAAGGTTCGAAAATGTATTGCAGTATGTAGACCGTGTAAAAGGAAAAGAAACATCCTAATGTTTTCATGTGTGTAACAGGAATTCACTATTCTTTCCAACCACGACTCCAGTTATACGCATTTCAGTTCATATAGACGGATATTTGCGCTGAACATACCGGGTGATCAAAAAGTCAGTATAAATTTAAAAACTGAATAAATCACGGAATTATGTAGATAGAGAGGTACAAATTGACACACATGCTTTGAATGACATGGGGATTTATTAGAAACAAAAACATATAAAAGTTCAAAAAATATCCGACAGATGGCGCTTCATCTGATCAGAATAGCAATAATTAGCATAAGAAAGTAAGACAAAGCAAAGGTGATGTTCTTTACAGGAAATGCTCTATATGTCCACCATCATTCCTCAACAATACCTGTAGTCGAGGAATAACGTTGTGAACAGCACTGTAAAGCATGTCCGGAGTTATGGTGAGGCATTGGCGTCGGAAATTGTCTTTCAGGATCCCTAGAGATGTCGGTCGATCACGATACACTTGCGACTTCAGGTAACCCCAAAGCCAATTATCGCACGGACTGAGTTCTGGGGCCTGGGAGGCCAAGCATGACGAAAGTGGCGGCTGAGCACACGATCATCACCAAACGACCGCGCAAGTGATCTTTCACGCGTCTAGCAATATGGGGTGGAGCGCCATCCTGCATAAACATCGTACGTTCCAGCAGGTGTTTATCAGCCAGGCTGAGGATGATGCGATTCTGTAACATATCGGCGTACCTCTCACCCGTCACGGTAGCAGTTACAAAACCAGAATCACGCATTTCCTCGAAGAAAAAAGGCCCGATAACGGTAGATGTGGTAAATCCAACCCATACCGTGACTTTCTCGTCGTGCAATGGAGTTTCCACGACAGTTCTAGGATTTTAGGTAGCCAAAATTCTGCAGTTGTGGGCGTTGACAGACCCTCGGAGCGTGAAATGAGCATCGTCGGTCCACAACAGGTTACTCCACCAATCGTCATCTTCCGCCACCCACACCGCAAATGCCCTCCGCTTCACTAAATCGCCAGGTAACAGTTCATGATGCCGATGGATTTTGTACGGATAGCATCGGAGGGTACGCCTAAGTGCCAACCAAACAGTAGTGTATGGAATGCCGGTGCGACGTGCGACTGCACGAGCGCTGACTTCCCCGTGCACAGACGAACCCGCTACCGTCTCCATTTCCTTCTGAACTGTCTCAGCAGCATTACGCCTTGTGCTCTGCCGGCCACTACGGGGTCTATCGTCTAAACAACCCGTGGCTTCGAACTTCGAAATCATTCTCGCCACAGCTGAATTTGTCAACGGACCTTTACCCGTTCGAATATCCTTCCTATGGCGATAGGATCGTAACGCTGAACTAGAACATTCGCCATTCTGATAATACAGCTTCACTGAAAGCGCTTTTTCAGGTAACGTCAACATGCTGCGACTGCTGGCGCATCTGATTCTCTCTCTCATTACAGCTCCTTTTATACACGATTGTCATGCGCAATCATTGACGTTTTGCTGTCCAGCGCCGTCTGTCGGACATTTTGTGAACTTTGTTTTTTTTTTCGTTCTAATAAAACCCCGTGTCATTCCACACATGTGTGTCAATTTTTTTTATCTACATTATTCCGTGGTTTATTAAGTTTTAAAATTTATACTGACTTTTTGATCACCCGGTATATTCCTAAGGGTCGAAAACTCTTCAAGAAACAAATTCAGGTATTTTTATTCAGTGCATGGATAGCGACTGAGAGAGCTTTGTTGATCTGAATATTGCGGGTTTTGTGGTCGTGGCCCACCTAATTGTATTGTTGTGACGTTTTGGCAAGACCCAGCAGTAGCAAGAACACCTCTGAAGATGTCCAACGCAGCTCTGGACAAAACGTCAGAAGTTATTTCATGGGCCGCGACCATATAAACCGGAAGATTCAGCAGCAATTATAAAGGCAATCGATCGTGAAAGCCTTCGTTGTGTGATGAGATAGATTGCGTTTATAAATGCCGTCACATAACATCGTTGTAAATATGAATACGTGGGAACATCTAAGTTACATAAATATAATTCAGCCGCGCGGTCTAGGCGTCTTGTCACGGTCCGCGAGGCTCCCCCCGTCGGAGGTTCGAGTCCTCCCTCGGGCATGGGTGTGTGTGTGTGTGTGTGTGTCATCCTTAGCGTAGGTTAGTTTAAGTTAGATTAAGTAGTGCGTAAGCTTAGGGACCGATGACCTCCGCTGTTTGGTCCCATAAGACCCTAACACAAATTGCCATTTTTCTTACACGATGATGATTCCCTCCAACTGTAACTACCGTTTGTCATCAGATCAGGTATAGGCAGGTCGTTCATTTAACTCATATTTCCTTTTTATTTGTTTGTGTGTATTTCGCTGTATACTGGTACTTGATATTATGGTATTAGATATTGGTTAAAAACAAATAGCGGAGTAGACGAGTCCAACACCAGATAAGAGATTTCGTAGAGCATTGACAGGTTGCGAAGCTTAATACCGGTAATTTTATTTTATTAATGTTTAATGTTTCTACAAATAGGTTGCCTTTTAATACGTTTTATGCAGTATCAAGCCTTCTTGATGGATCCTCTTTGGCAGAAGATTTCTGATTTTTTAAAACTTTTACTTTACGTTTAGCTATATAATTTTTTTCGATCTGTTTTTGAAGCTTATTTTGCTTGTATAGTAGTCCAGGATAGGACCAAGCCGGATTTATTGTAATGTCGTCGTCCCCTTATATCTTTTGATAACCTGATGATGCCCTGTCCGGGCGAAATGCGTCGTTCTTAAGTGAATAACGAACGTTCTGAAACCTAAGACTGTATTTTCTTTTTTTTTTTAAAAAAAAAAAGGTAATACCAATAGAAGGTTGCTATACCACCACGCCCAGATGGAATGGAATAATTTTTACACTCATTCTCCAATATGTCAATCGGAGTTTCTTCTTCAGCAGCCTGGTGCCGGCCGCGGTGGTCTAGCGGTTCTAGGCGCTCAGTCCGGAACCGCGCGACTGCTGCGGTCGCAGGTTCGAATCCTGCCTCGGGCGTGGATGTGTGTGATGTCCTTAGGTTAGTTAGGTTTAAGTAGTTCTTAGTTCTAGGGGACTGATGACCACAGATGTTAAGTCCCATAGTGCTCAGAGCCATTTTTTGAATCTTCAGCAGCCAAGAAAATAATAACAGTATGTTGGTCCTGTTCGGACACATTTAGTAATAACGTCGTCACAGTTCACGTTTCCGCATTTACTGCACTCACGTCGGAAAGACACTAATGCCACACTAATTCCTTGCGTACATGTCGGTGCTTATACCCTGAAGAGCCAAAGAAACTGGTACTCCTGCTTAATATCGCGTAGGGCACCGCGAGCACGCAAAGTGCTCCAAAACGACGTGGCGTGGACTCGATCCTGAAGTAGTGGTGGAGGGAATTGACACCATGAATCCTGCAGGGCTGTCCATAAATCAGTAAGAATACGAGGGGTTGGAGATCTCTTCTGAACAGCAATTTGCAAGGAATCCCAGATATCGTCAATAATGTTCGTATCTGAGGTATTTCGTGGCCAACGAAAGTGTTTAAACTTAGAAGAGAGTTCCTGGAGCCAGTTTGTAGCAATTCTGAATGTTTGGGGTGTCGTATTGTCCTGTTGGAATTACCCAAGTCCGTCGGGCTGCACAATGCACATGAATGGATGCAGATGATCAGACAGGATTCTTACGTACACACCACCTGTCAGAGTCGTATCTAGACCATTACAGAGCCTCCACCAGCTTGAACAGTTCCCTGCATGCAGGGTCCATGAACTCATGAGGTTGTCTCCATACCCGTACACGTCTATCCCCTCGATACAATTTGAAACGAGACTCGTCCGACCAGGCAACATGTTTCCAGTCATCAACAGTCGAATGTCGGTGTTGACGGGTCCAGAAGAGGCTTAAAGCTTTGCTTCGTGCAGTCATCAAGGGTGCACGAGTGGGCCTACGGCTCCTAAAGTCCATGTTGATGATGTTTCGTTGAATGGTTCGCACTCTGACACTTGTTGATGGCCCAACATTGAAATCTGTAGCGGCTTGTGGGACAGTTGTACTTCTGTCACGTTGAACGATACTCTTCAGTCGGTCCCGTTCTTGCAGGATCTTTTTCCTGCCGCAGCGATGTAGGACATTTAATGTTTTGCCTTATTCCTGATGCTCACGGTACACTCATGAAATGGTCGTACGAGAAAACCCCACTTCATTGTTAACTCGGAGATGCTGTGTCCCATTGATCGTGCGCGACTGTAGCATCACGTTCAAACTTACTTAAATCTTGGTAACCTGCCATTGTAGGAGCAGTAACCGATCTAACAACTACGCCAGACACTTGTTGCCTTATATAGGCGTTGCTGACCGCAGCGCCGTATTCTGCCTGTTTACGTATCACTCTATTTGAATATTCATGCCTATGCCGGTTTCTTTGGTACTTCAGTTTACATGAGTTTTGTACCTTGGCCGGACAATGCCGTGGCTTCGTATTCACCCGCGCGCCTCAAGAGGGTCAGGCGCATCCGATGAATATCCTTGTTATCTCACCCCGCGCGAATACGCTGCGCCTTGTGATCTAGAGACGTGCCAAGAGGGCGAATCAAAGACGACGTAGCGCGTTTTCTCTCTCTCTCTCTCTCTCTCTCTCTCTCTATCTCTATCTCTCTCTCTCTAGCCGTAGCCTTCCCACGCAGAAGACATCGTTTTTCTCGAACGATATTGCGACTCACTGTTATTGTCTTTCTGCTTTAGAAGTAATATCAACCCGAGAAACATCTACTGTTTTTGTTATGGTGAAGGAGACGTGTTGTCTATAAGTGTGTGCGTATATTAACGTGTAGGTGGTACCAGGTATTCAAAGACGTTGATTACAGTCTGGGAAGTGGCTCTCAGTATTTACTTAACTGTCGGATAGAATGTCTGCTTCGATAGATCCATGTGAAAGATAAGTGTAAAAGTACCATAGACGCCTTTCTATTTCTCGTTAATGTGCTTTTGCAAAATATATTTCTCTGTTTATTCTAGTCGTGTGTGTTGTATAGACCGATTTTTGTTCTGCTTATATTGCCATTGTCAGCCAATAGGGTGAATGCTTCATTTGTGAGTCCACTCTGGAGCCGATCAAAACTCAGAGTTGCGTAGAAAATTTAAAACTAGTATTGATATACGTGAATTTTACCTCAGATCGTAGATCATCCTTGATAATCGAAGAGTATGAGACGATATATTGTAAGAAAACATAATTACGTTCTGGGTAATGTAAGAAAACAGTTTTTACGTGAAAGACACATTGTATTGAATTACTAATACGGGACTGAAGTAGTTTTGATTACTGATCAAAAAGACTACATTCTTTTCCTTTTGATCGTTATTGTTCTGGGCATTTGGTTTTGGTGGACGTCATGCGACACTTGTTCAAGCAGAGATCAATGCCAGAATACAAGCAGGAAACCGATCTTACCACAGCCTAGCACAAATGCTTCGGTCCAGATATCTCTCCAGACAGTTCAAGATTCGACTGTACAAAAGCCTGATCCAGCCTGTTGTTCTATATGGCTGTGAGACATGGAGTATCCGGAAAAAGGACTTCCATAAGCTCCTTGTTTTTGAGATAAAAGTGCTTCGGAAGATCTTCGGTCTGGTTCCGGATGCAGATACAGGGGAATGGAGGATCAGATACAACCAAGAGCTTGAGGAACTATACCAGCAGCCCAACATAGCAGGAACTGTCAAAGCCAAACGAATGCAGTGGGCCGGTCATGTGGCCCGGATGGAGGATCACAGATGGCCTCGGAAGGTCCTGGATTTCACACCTACAGGAAAGAGACCGCCAGGGAGACCCATGAAGCGTTGGAGGGATGGACTCCATGAAGATTTAAACCAACAGTCAGTAGATGTGAACGGATGGCGGATAGCAGCAATGGACAGAACACACTGGAGCAGGAAACATGTAGACGCGTGCGGTCCACTGGGCCTGATCACGTAGTAGTAGTAGTACTATTCACGATTAGTGCCCTTAGTCTCAGGGTGCCGACATGGTAGATGGGCGTGTTCGGTCACAGAGCTGCTTGCCCTCTGTAATAACAAAACTGACTGTGAGTGAGGTACTCAGCAACCAGCTTGAACAGGTGTCGCATGACGTCCACCAAGACCAAATGCCCAGAACAATAACGATAAAAAGGAAAAGGATGTAGTCTTTTTGATCAGTAATCAAAACGACTTCAGTCCCGTGTTAGAGCCCCGCCACCCTTAAAATTCTGGATAACAATCATCAGCATTGGCGGCCGAAGACTTCCATCATGAGAAGTCACCCTCATTCAGCCAATGGCATTGTCAAACAGGGCGGAGGAACGGGCTGAGTTTCAGTAAACTCTCTTGCCCTTTGGGTGGGAAATTGCACCTAAAAGAGGAAGAATCAGCAATGATCAACGGTGTGAGGATGCAGAAGGCAATAAAAACCACTCCATTAAAGACACACAAGTGTATCCAGCGTGCAACCTGCAATTGAAGCAACATGATCTCGACACTGACAGGAGATTCAGGACGAGTCCCCCATTAGGATCTCCTGGAGAGGACCATCAGAAAAAGACTGACTAACCAACGAAAGGATAACTTTCACCGAGTCAGAGCATGGGCTGTCAGGAGTTAGGAAGTGATACTAGAAAATCTGCAAACGGAAATTCAGATAAAGTGGGGGTCAGTGAAACGAATAGTCAGATGTGTGTAGGGTAATATTAACAGCGGCAGAAAATGGTATAAAGGGAGTAGGATTCGTTATGAGTAGGAAGGTAGGACAGAGAACATATTACTGTAAACAGTTCAGTGATAGAGTTGTTCGTTTCAGAATCGACAGCAAAACAAACTGACAAGGATAATTCAGGTGTACATGCCGTCATCGTAAGCCGAAGATGAAGAGATGAAATACAATAAGATATTGATGGGAAATTCAGTACGTAAAGGGAGATGAAAAACTATAGTCATGAGGACTGGAATGCGGTTGTAGGAGAAGAAGGAGAGAGGGCAGAAAGATTAATAGAGTTCTGTAATAAATTTCAGCTAGTAACAGCAAATACTCTCTTCAAAAATGTCAAGAGGAGGAGGTGTACTTCAAAAAAGCCGGGAGATACGGGAAGATTTCAGATAGATTACATTATGATAAGGCAGAGATTTCAATACCAGATACTGAACTGTAAGGCGTATGCAGGAGCAGATACAGACTGAGATTATTATTTAGTAATGGTGAACAATGGACTGAAGTTTAAGAGACCAGCCATGTGGAATCAATGTGCCAACTAAGGAATGAAGGATGGTTCAAATGGCTCTGAGCACTATGGGACTTAACATCTGTGGTCATCAGTCCCCTAGAACTTAGAACTACTTAAACCTAACTAACCTAAGAACATCACACACACCCATGCCCGAGGCGGGATTGGAGCCTGCGACCGTAGCAGTCGCGCGGTTCCGGACTGAGCGCCCAGAACCGCTTGGCCACCGCGGCCGGCTAAGGAATGAAGGGATACGCCTTAAGTTCTCTAAGGCAATCGATATTGCGATAAGGAAAACCTCAGCAGGCACTTCTGTTGGAGAGGAATGCACGTCTCTAAAAGGGGAAATCACAGAAGTTCAGGGAAATGTTCAGGGAAATTCAGGAATACCGAAATACAAGACCCCTAGGAAAGAAAGAAGTAGGAAGTGCAGGGTAGCTAAGCAAAATGGCTACATGAAGAATGCGAAGAAATCGAAAAAGGAATGGCCGTCAGAAAGACTGACTCAGCATACAGAAAAGTCGAAACAATCTTCGGTTAAATTAAAAGCAAGAATGGTGACCGTAAGAGTGCAATGGGAATACCACTGTTAAATAGAGAGCGGTTAGATTGAAAGATTACATCGAAGGCCTCTATGAGGGTAAGATGTGTCTCATGACGTGATGGAAAAAGATACAGTAGTCGATTTGGAAGAGATAGGGGATCAAGTATTAGAATCAGAAATTGAGAGCTTTGGTGGACTTAAAATAAAATAAGGCAGAATGGTTCAGTCAGTACTCCTAAAATCATTGAGGCAGTGGCAACTATTAACGTTGGTGTGTAGAATGTAAGTCTGGCGACATACCATCTAACTTTCGGAAAAAAAAGAACCACAAGATTTCGAAGTGCGAGAATTATCGCATAGTCAGCTTAATAGCTCATGCATCCAAGTTGCTGACAAGATTAATATACAGAAGAATGGAAAAGAAAATTAAGGCTGTGTTATATGACGATCAGTTTGGCTTTAGGAAAGGTAAAGGCACCAGAGATGCTGTTATGACGCGGTTGATGAGACTAAAGAAAAACCAAGACATGTTCATTAGATTTATCGGCGTCCAAAAAGCGTTCGACAATGTCAAGTGGTGTAAAATATTCTAAGTTCTGAGAAAACTATGGAGAAGTTACAGGGAAAGTCTGGTAATACACAATCTGTACAAGAGCCAAGAGGAAATAATTTGTCTGGAAGACCAAGAACGAGGTGCTCGGATTAAAAAGGGTATAAGACAGGCATGTAGTCGTTCCCCCCTATTTTTCAGTCTATACATCCAAGAAGATTCGATGACGACACAGCTATCCTGAGTAAAGTGACGAAGAATTACAAGATCTTTTGAACGGATTGAACGGTCTAATGAGTATTGAATATAGATTTAAATCAAATCGAAGAAAGACAAAAGTGATGAAAAGTATCAGAAATGAGAACAGCAAGAAGCTTACTGTCAGGATTGGTGATCATGAAGTGGATGAAGTTAAGGAATTCCACTGCACAGACAGCAAAATGACCCATACGGAGGGAGCTAGGAAAATATACAAAGCAGACTAGCACTGCCAAAAAAGGGAATTCCTGGTAAAGAGAAGTCCACTATCAAACATGGACTACTGAAAAACGAGAAGAGAATTGAAGCATTTGAGATGCTTTTCCGTAGAAGGAAAATTACGTGGACTGATAAGGTAAGGGTTGAGAAGGTTCTCCGCAGAGAGGATTGTATGGAAAACACTGACAAAAAGAAGAATCATGATGGTAGGATACAAATTAAGGCATCACGGAATAAATTTCCTGGTGCCAGAGGAAGCTGTAGAAGTAAAAACTGTAGAGGAAGTCACAGGTTGAAATACATCCATCAAATAACTTAGGATAAAGGTTGCAAGTGCTACTCTGGGATGAAAAGTTTGGCACAGAATAGAAAACCGTGGCAGGCCGCTTCAAATCAGTCAGGAGACTGATGATTAAAAAAAATTACCATCATACCTATGACATTCTTGCCGGTGTAAGGTTCACAACCTTTGTAGTTCTGGTACCCTTTGACAACTCACATTGTTAGGTAAGTGCGTGAGAAACGTTCATGTATTTCAAACTGTCTGACAACGATTTATCTTCTCTGGTGAGTTCTCTGAAGAAGAGGTAATTGGTTCTCTATATTATTTTGTAGTGGTCCGCTACTTGAGAGTGACGTAGTGGCAAAGTGAAAGCTGCAAGTAAAACTTTTGCATGCACATTGCCGGATATGCCAAACCTCGTCATCTTCCGGTGGTAGATTTGATTAGAGGCACCTCTCATAAGCAGACAATAGCTCGAGTGCTTCTGCAATGCGTATGTATCAGTTTTGCACTCTGATGCATGTAATTGCCTTGCACCACACATTTGACGAACGGCACTCACCACGTGACCGACATCAAACTCGTAAGCAATCAGCTGCATGCAGCTCGGTCCATTTGGATGAAAGCAATCTCCGCTGTCTATGCGCACGTGCGATTCAAATTGGAAATTAGTTTCTGGACAAGAAGCGAGAAATCGAGTAGCACCTCTGAGGTGCAGTAACACAATTTGATATAGCGCCTTTGAAATTTACTGATGAAGCTTAGAACGAAAAGGGGAATTAGTGAGAGATCCATTGAGACACCAAAGGAAATGGCATTGACACCAGTTCTTTGAATGGATCTTTCACCTTTCCACAAAATGTAATAGTCATGGAATCTACCGATTCACATGCACCTCGAAGAGCAAAGGAGCCTAATATGAGATACAACGTTTCAAATGCACCTTCAAGATCGGAAATTAAATGCAGTTATACTTTTTATCATTCTAATAATATCTCGCAGTATTTTACTTGAGCGTACAGTTATCATATCCGCAATAATAAACAAATTTTCAATATAATTATTAAATATTCACAAACAATGAATGGCATGGGAGTGAGACAGAGGGTTCCTAATATGGGATAGTAAACACATATATTT
This sequence comes from Schistocerca nitens, assembly GCF_023898315.1. Classification (NCBI taxonomy): domain Eukaryota; kingdom Metazoa; phylum Arthropoda; class Insecta; order Orthoptera; family Acrididae; genus Schistocerca; species Schistocerca nitens. Next base: position 447,515,301 of record NC_064615.1, read on the forward strand.
TTCCTTTGTTAATGAGTAATATCACATATTACCATACAATTTTTATATTTTCATTGATTTCTGTTACCCATCACTCATTTCAAACTATTTATGTTTATTTTTAAATAACTGCGGGAATACAAATTGTCTTCTTCGACACCGCAATCTTCATGGTTCCAGCGATAAGCATTGTACCCATTTTTGCCACGTTTATCGTCAGGAAATCGCCTTGATGCACTTTGCATCAATGTCATCATCGCTGTCTGAATCACCACTTTCATCAGGATAGGCATCGGATTCAAAGTCGCTAGACAATTCTTCTTCTCTGCTTTTTGAGGATTTTCCACTCTTCTTCTCGAATAGATTTTTAGCTGTTTTATTCTTAGCTTCGGCTGTGGATTTCTTCTGTTTGGATTCTCGTAATCGCGTAACGTAACGAAACATGTTATTGGTTCAAATGGCTCTGAGCATTATGGGACTTAACTTCTGAGGCCATCAGTCCCCTAGAACTTAGAACTATTTAAACCTAACTAACCTAAGGACATCACACACATCCATGCCCGAGGCAGGATTCGAACCGTAGCAGTCGCGCAGTTCCAGACTGTAGCGCCTAGAGCCGCTCGGCCACACCGGCCGGCGAAACATGTTAGTAACTGAGCAGAGTGCGAGTACGATGTTGTCTGAACAGCCAGATCTCGAGATAGGTTACCGAAATGAGGATGAGGTTTGATGTCTGTATTGCCGCAGCTTAACCAGCATCACTATGACTAGCTTCATTTTCGGCATCACATTTTTGATGAAATTAAAAGTCATGCTCCCTAAAGATGTTTGCTGCACAGGATGATACATGTTTTTCTTAAGGCTTTTACAGACGCTTCCATAGCTGCTATTCGGTTGTAAGCGGCCCCAAATAACCCGGCTATTAATAACGTTGTGATAACACGATCTGGGTTACTTGCCAGCCACGTTTGTATCCCTCAGGTGTAGTAGGCTTTAAATCCCTTAAGTTCCGTCAAAAACAGCACTCAAAGCACTTAAACTTTTCTGGTTTCATTTGGTACATTATAGTCGGATTATTTGTCCATGATGAGGTACACTTCTTTTTTAGTCCTACAGCAGTTCTTTCCAGCCAGTAAGTGATGTGTTTACCAACTATGGTTGTCGCTGACAAACCGCACAAAATGATAAAAGCAAACAAGTTTAAACAAGTTTATAGCTACTATATTTTCGCTGTGTATCCAGTAAAACTGGCTTGTTGAATGTTTTGTGTTGAATACAGGGACCTAGCACTGCGTCCCCGTGAACGCCAGCTCAGATGTTGACACTAAATGTATGCTGGGCGGAACATATATCCATCCACTTTTATGATATGCATTGATATTGCCGCGAGCTGAAGTACAGTGTGGTTGGCGTTGCTAGCTACCTTCATGCGAGTCGCCAGTTCAGTTATGTGTTATTTATAATTTATCATTTCAGGAAGCTTCTTGAAATATCGTATGTTCATAACGTTTGTATATTCTGGAATATTCGGAACTTGTATAAATAACAGCACTCAGAAGTATTCAGTGATTGTATGAATGGTTACACTCTCCGCCCATGAGGTCAGTTGTGTTCTAAACGTATGTTGCTGTGGTAATATACATGCTTTCAATTATGAGTATTGTCTTTCACTGACGACTCTGTCTTCCGATTCAGACTTCATTGTCGTTTAGAACGTGACACTGATTGGTGGAGATGCCGGGTACTTTCAAAAATGTTACATCATCATGTCTCTAAGTCGGCAATGTAATGGAGGAAATGGAATACAAGCAGCATATCGTTCCTAAGATCCGCATATTCAGCAGACAGGTGGATTCCAAAACAGCAGTGAGTCAGCCACACGTAAGGCGGCTGTCAGCGCTCTCTAGGGACTCTGGTCAGGACCCGAAGAAATGGCTAAAAGAATTCGACTGAGTGACCAAATACAACAGCTAGGATGAAATGATGTGTTTGGCAATTATATTAGCATAGTTTTACTTGGACGGTACAGCTCAGCAATGGTTTGAGAACAACGAAGAGAAGATCAATAGCTGGGACAAATTCCAGGACAAACTGAAGAAAATGTTTGGTAACAATCGGCAGTAAGTCGCTTAGAAGAAGAACAATTTAGGAACAGGACTAAACGTCATGGGGAAACGAGACAGTAGTACTTATAAGATTGCTTAGTGACCTGCAATAAACTTTAGCATTATTTCAAACCTTCACAAGACTTTTTCTCGCTGACAAAACGCACAAAATGATAAAAGTAAAAAAAACTTTGTAGTTACTACATTTTCGCTGGCGTGTTGACTGTGATGTTTTGAATGTAGGGACCTAATATTGTGTCCCCGTGGAGGCCAGCTCAAATGTTGAACTAAATGTATGCTTGGTCGTCTCACTTCAAGTGCATGCGGGTTGGCATCGGCACATATGCGCTTATTATCATAATTTACGATACCATTTCACGTAAGCCCGCCTCATCAGTGCCAGCCACTGTGGCCGAGCGGTTTTAGGTGTGTTAGTCCGGAACCGCGCTGCTGCTATGGTCACAGGTTCGAATCCTGCCTCGGGCATGGGTGTGTGTGATATCCTTAGGTTAGTCAGGTTTAAGTAGTTCTAAGCCTAGGGGACTGATGTCCTCCGATGTTAGGTCCCATAGTGCATAGAGCCATTTGAACCATTTGAGCCTGATCAGTAAACAACACCTTCGCTGTGAGCTTCAGACTGTGAGCACAATTTTGGAGAAACCACTGGCAGAATTGTTGCCTGGGCCGCCGATCGTGTGGCACCCAGTGTTAGGGACAGAGGAATTGTTCGCGGATGACTGACCAGGTAACACACTGAGCAACACCTTCCGCTGCAGCTATTCTTCAGACACTCGGTCCAGGTTGTCGTCCTGGTGTTCTAATACCCGGTGCTACATATCAGTTGTTTCGGTTGTTTGAGGTCTGCCACAATCCCGTTTTCCAGAGTTGCTGGAACATTATTCGAAACACACTTACAGATTGCGTACGGAGTCGTGGATAATTGGCAACATAAAGGTTTGACACCGGTAAACTGCTTCCATCTGCTTGCCCGTAGCAGAATATAATATCTACCATCTCCTGTAATGTAATGCTGTCACAATAAACAATTCTTCGTATCAACACCGAGGGTTGTTGTTGTTGTTGTGGTCTTCAGTTCTGAGACTGGTTTGATGCAGCTCTCCATGCTACTCTATCATGTGCAAGCTTCTTCATCTCCCAGTACTTACTGTAACCTACATCCTTCTGGATCTGCCTAGTGTATTCATCTCTTGGTCTCCCTCTACGATTTTTACCCTCCACGCTGCCCTCCAATACTAAATTGGTGATCCCTTGATGCCTCAGATCATGTCCTACCAACCGGTCCCTTCTTCTTCTCAAGTTGTGCCACAAACTCCTCTACTCTCCAATTCTATTCAATACCTCCTCATTAGTTATGTGATCTACCCATCTAATCTTCAGCATTCTTCTGTAGCACCACATTTCGAAAGCTTCTATTCTTTTCTTGTCCAAACTATTTATCGTCCACGTTTCACTTCTATACATGGCTACACTCCATACAAATACTTTCAGAAACAACTTCCTGACAGTTAAATCTACACACGATGTTAACAAATTTCTCTTCTTCAGAAACGCTTTCCTTTCCATTGCAAATCTACATTTTATGTCCTCTCTACTTCGACCATCATCAGTTATTTTGCTCCCCAAATAGCATAACTCCTTTACTACTTTAAGTGTCTCATTCTCTAATCTAATTCCCTCAGCATCACCCGACTTAATTCGACTACATTCCATTATCCTTGTTTTGCTTTTGTTGATGTTCATCTTATATCCTCCTTTCAAGACACTGTCCATTCCATTCAACTGCTCTTCCAAGTCCTTTGCTGTCTCTGACAGAATTACAATGTCATCGGCGAACCTCAAAGTTTTTATTTCTTCTCCATGAATTTTAATACCTACTCCGAATTGTTCTGTTGTTTCCTTTACTGCTTGCTCAACATATAGATTGAATCACATCGGGGAGAGGCTACAACCCTGTCTCACTCCCTTCATAACCAGTGCTTACCTTTCATGCCCCTCGACTCTTATAACTGCCATCTGGTTTCTGTACAAATTGTAAATAGCCTTACGATCCCTGTATTTTACCCCTGCCACCTTTAGAATTTCAAAGAGAGTATTTCAGTCAACATTGTCAAAAGCTTCCTCTAAGTCTACAAATGCTAGAAACGTACGTTTGCCGTTCCTTAGTCTATCTTCTAAGATAAGTCATAAGGTCAGTATTGCCTCACGTGTTCCAACATTTCTACGGAATCCAAACTGATCTTCTCCGAGGTCGGCTTCTACCAGTTTTTCCATTCGTCTGTAAAGAATTTGCGTGAGTATTTTGCATCCATGACTTATTAAACTGATAGTTCGGTAATTTTCACATCTGTCAACACCTGCTTTCTTTGGGATTGGAATTATTATATTCTTCTTGAAGTCTGAAGAAAATAACACACCTATTCCACACACTATGTATTGCAGCGCATATTGGAATACTGTACGTGTTCTTGTGGTAGGTACATGCTTGATACCAATGCAAATACCTTGTGGTACAAAAAGGTGTAGTACATATGCTGTTTCCTCATTTGTCTCGTGCCGAGGTGTTCGGTGTGCTGGGTGCATTCCTCATACACACGCACGCTGTAACGCCGAAGATATGAGGTTTAAGAAGAGTGTTTACAGTGACATTTTTTTCTTTTCTTGACGCATATCCCCTGTAAATGTTGGAAACTCTTTCCTGGACACTGTGTTGATCGTCTGCAGCGATGACGTACATTCTTTCATACATAGGGTATTTTCCTTAATATCAAATGCCAGTGGAAATCTTACTCCTTTGTTAGTGGTTTTCCCTTTAGTTTCCATTACCTTCAATGATAGACTCCCTATGTGTGATTTTTATACCGTGGTATAAAACTTTGTCCTAACCCTGTACGTTCCAAAATGAAACACTTACGTGGATGGTACACAGATTGCATTCACAGACTAAAGCCAACTGAAGTAAAGCAGTTTTGATCACATAATCTGAGTTTCATCCTCATCTATCGGAGATTACTTCCCCTTTTTTCTCATTTAGAGGCAGAACATTTACGCTATTGGTCTGCTCGCAAATTCTTGATCGGAAGTTCGCCAAACGAGACATTAAATATTAAGCCCTTTGCAACAGTTACGCGGCAGGTTACATGGGAGTCCATACACTGAGAACCGTGGCGCACAGGTGGCGGCCTGCCGCGCCGCTTTTCACATTCGTCTGCAGCGGAAGGGCGGGCCGAAAGCTCCCGCTGCTATTACAGGATTACCGATCTGCCCCTCCCCCCTCGCTCCCCCCACCCCCACCCGCTCCTCGCACGCACTCCGACAGAACAGCTACCGATAAAAGCGATCGCTAGAGAGGCGTGGGCGCTGCCGCCGGCCTCCAGAACACGAGATTAGCGTTCGTATTTTTATTTCGGCTTGTCGCTCGTTTCATTTTTGGTAATTTAAGCTTATTAAATAAATCTAATTTTAACTGTTAAAGCTGCCGCTCCGAGTTTTAATATGAACCAAATTGTATTACCGATTGTGAAATATTCTCCCTGTGAATTTCTCGTCAAATGGCACGGCATGCACCAGGATTAATTCAATTTTCGTTTGATTGATTACTGAATAATGAAAGGGCGTTTCTGTTTTAAACTCAGCGTGCTGGCCAGTAACTCCGAGTTTTATCAACACTATATTTTCCACGAAACTACATGTCGAGGAAAGAAATTTGAGAGGGCCAAATAGGAAGCGGAAATGCGGAAGACTCGCAGTTTGTGAAGCGGGAAACGATGAAATTCATCGCTACTGATACGAATTACAGTAAAGAGAATTATAAAAAGCGGGCAAAAGTAAATAGCAATCAGCTGCCTCTACATTTGCTGGATATTTTTCTGTGTAACTCAAGAAATACACTACACCTGTAATCGCGCTTCGGTGAAGAGAGACAAGTAAAGTCCTTTTAAGGCTAATTTAGAGACGCAAATGGTGAATGAGAACAGAGATGATCTTTTTTTCTATTTCTTACAGAATTATGTACTGTGATGAATACGTGTGACAAGCTAAAACTGTATACTGGACTTTGACTTGAAGCACATCCTTGTCTCTCGCGAGCAGTGTACTGACAGTTTAATCTGGCACTAGTTTTCATCACAGCGTATTCCCATCTAAAGAATAGGACTCATCTTCTCTCTGACATCGCTAAGCCAGTGATGAGGTCCTTCTTTCCGCCGCAATCCTATCTGTCGAGGATGCTAGAGCGGAACTTCCGTGGAGTTTGGATGGTATGGAGGGGAAAAGAGTTGAAATACTTACACTTGCAGTTTGCCGTCTACTGTGCTGCTGTTATGTACTTGTGTGCTATGTAATTTTACAGCCTGCTTCGCAACCATTTACTATACTTGTAGTACCTATATACTCATAGCATTAGCAGATTAAGGACCCTTGCCGCTATTTTCTGTTTGTATATGAAGGCTAATCTCAGGAACTACTCTAGGTCTTTTGATACGGTTTTCACTAAAGGACAGACGGAGTCATATGGAAGGTGTATCTGTATAATTTGTGTGTAATATACGTATTGCTATCCGTCCCACATTTTACTGGAGGTTAGACTGACATCTGTGGCAATAATGGGAACTACGAGCTAGTCAGTTACAGAAGAGGCAGGATAAGCACAGAGCACCAAAGCCTGACCAGTATGTATATATGTTGCCACTGCATATCTCTCTCTCTCTCTCTCTCTCTCTCTCTCTCTCTCTCTCTATATATATATATATATATATATATATATATATATATATATATATATATATATATATATAAGTCGCCCTTGCCGGCCACTATGGCCGAGTAGTTCTAGGCGTTCCAGTCCGGAACCGCGCTGCTGCTACGTTGGCATATTCGAATCCTGCCTCGGATATGGATGTGTGTGATGTCCTTAGGTTGGTTAGGTTTAACTAGTTCTAAGTCTAGGGGACTGATGACCTCAGATGTGCAGTCCCATAGTGCTTGGAGCCATTTGATTTGAAAGTCGCCCTCTCGCGTCTTTCTGTGTGTGCAGGCTAGTCTCAGGAACAGATGTAGGGATTTTGATCTGGTTTTCACTAATAGATAATGATTCACGAGAAATGTTTCTGTAGATATTTTATAAATACCTTCTACAAATTGTCTGAATTATGACAAATTAAAGTTGAATTGTGGAAATGATTCCACTCCCGCCTAGCAAATAGCCGCCATAACTCGAGAGAGAGCAGCAGCGAGTTACGGGTGCAGTAAGAATGATTATCTACATCTAGCTGGGTGGTCTAGAAGTAGTTCCACCTTGTGTGCTAAGCGAGCAGATAGTTGTTTACTTCTTCGATAAGCCGCATTGTCGTGTTTCAGTGGTGTTAGTGCCTTTATGTATGTGAGAGACATCGTCGTTGTGTGTGTGTGTGTGTGTGTGTGTGTGTGTGTGTGTGTCCGGGCCTAGTTCTCTCCTGTTAGTCCCTCATAGTGTCCAAGAATATTTCGCATAAAGCTACTGCGAGTTTGTAATTTGAGAAGTCCACACGCAACGTGCAGTCCGGGAATTTAGAAATCCGTGATTAGTTAGTTGTTACTTTTCCTGTTACCTCGGACCAACTGCATAGCACCTATTTTCACACACCTATTTTGACACTGAGGTTTTTGTCTTCTTTGTGAAATTCGTAGATCCCCTTCAAGGTGACAAGTTGCTATTGAAGCACGATACTCAAGTTCCCATCCACCACAGAGATGGTTCTGTCAGTATGTTGCTGCTTGCCAAATGCGGACGTGGACCTCCGAAGGTAGAGCGAATTAATCTTAAGGATGTTTTGGCGCAATATGGCGACGTGAGAGGCATTCGCCGTGAACGTTGTTCAAGTCAACACAAGCTGCAACATTATAGCGGCATACATTCGGTCGCAATGCAAATCAAAGAGAATATTCCGTCACATTTGCTAGTTTACAGCTATCGCATTCATGTTACACACAGCGGAAAACTGAGGACGTGTCTTCTGCGCAATGAAAGTGGCGATCTTCGACCCAACTGCCATCAGAGAGGTTTTGCTTTAAGGTCTTTCTTCGATCAGCTGTAAGTAAAGGGGGATTGGAACGCCCATCTCGACAATGTTAAATATTGTCATTTTGCTTCCCTGTGTTTCAGAAACCACTGAAGCAACTGACATAAATTGTGTAGAGGACATTATATGTTGGGTTCTGAGTCTACTGTACTATAAGCATTGCCTTTCAGCGTCTGCTTTCGGAAATACGATAGTTTAATAACGCGGTTAAAATGTTGTGTAATTTTTGTACTTTCTCTTAAATAATTTTAACTGTACTTAGTCCGCAGCTCGTGGTCGTGCGGTAGCGTTCTCGCTTCCCACGCCCGGGTTCCCGGTTTCGATTCCCGGCGGGATCAGGGATTTTCTGTGCCTCGTGATGACTGGGTGTTGTGTGATGTCCTTAGGTTAGTTAGGTTAAAGTAGTTCTAAGTTCTAGGGGACTGATGACCATAGATGTTAAGTCCCATAGTGCTCAGAGCCATTTGAACCATTTGAACTGTACTTAACATTATGTTTTTCTTTTGGTTCAATAGACTCAGGATATCTGTGTTGCTAGTCCCTGAAAATTTTAATACTCTAATCCAAGTAGTCTCTGAAATTTAGGGAAAAATGAAACAAAAAATGTAAATTTTCAGGAACAGCATCTATAGCTTCATAAGACTAAAATTTACTTAATATATGCTTTATTTTTTATTTTCACTCATTCAGAAGCACCTGCACCATACCGTGAATCAGCATATTGACCTTTTTCATGGTTTCATTCTTTTCTTCTTTCCTTAGTGGACAGTTGTGCTGCATACTCTGCTTTATCGATGCGAACCTTGTCCATCCGTTCAAGGTCTCTGGTGCTGTTTGCTCCATTATTAATTAATGCTGCAGAACTTTCACCCAACCAATGCTAGCCGGCCGGTGTGGCCGTGCGGTCTAGGCGCTTCAGTCTGGAACCGCGTGACCGCTCCGGTCGCAGGTTCGAATCCTGCCTCGGGCATGGATGTGTGTGATGTCCTTAGGTTAGTTAGGTTTAAGTAGTTCTAAGTTCTAGGGGACTGATGACCACAGATGTTAAGTCCCATAGTGCTCAGAGCCATTTGAACCAACCAATGCTCTCATCATGACAAGCATTAATAGCGTCACTGACCCCCCACTCATAATTTAGTGTCTTCATTAGAACAGAAACATTTTTTGTAATGACTGCTGCTGGGATGGAATGTTTATGACTGTATGAAAAGAGTACTGTCATTGCGATAATTGCACCTTGAATCTTCTCTGAGAGGAAAAAGTTGGTGTATTGGGTTTTCATATGTTGACAGTCTGTGGAAAAAGGTAGCCCATATTGACTGCTTCATTTTCAACAAAACACCAGGATTATTTCTAAAAGTCATCCCATAATATTGCTGTAGTTTCTAATATAAAACGCGCGAATAAGATAAGGTAAAATAGCGATAATGTGATATATGGATAGTAATGTGATTAGATAAAATTACAGATAATAATGATATTGCAACTTTTACTAGATTCTGCACTCACTTCAATTTCTTTGCAGATTTTTGGTGCAGGTCGAGAGAGCGGAGTTTTTAAACTGTGTTGCGTCGGTTCAGGATTGTGTTCAGGATGAGTAATGTCTGATTACGCAAAGGTGGCTTGAGCCTGACATTTAACCCGGATTGCCTTCACGCAACCTGATTCTTCGATACAAATACCTAGGGGACCTAACTGAACATTAGAAAAATAGGGAAACCGATACACGAAAGTGGGTTTTGGTAATGGTTATCAAATCTGAGATTGAATACATTACTAGCCTCCCGAAAACAACCTAGATACCGCTATAAAGAACTGACCTGTAACGTAGTTAGCATACATCAAAAGAACACTGAGGTTACTTAAAGAAAAGAATAGAAAGAAAAGATTTCATTAGGACTCATCAATATAGTCTAAAAGAATCCTTATCACTGAACATGAGTAAATACATTACTGGCCATTAAAACTGCTACACAGATATGCAGATGATAAACGGGTATTCATTGGACAAATATTTTATTCTAGAACTGACATGTGATTACATTTTCACGCAATTTGGGTACATAGATCCTGAAAATCATTACCCACAACAACCACCTCTGGCCGGAAAACAGCCTTGATACGCCTGGAAATTGAGTCAAACAGAGCTTGGATGGCGTGTACAGGTACAGCTGCCCATGCAGCTTCAACACGATACCACAGTTCATTAAAAGTAGTGACTGGCGTATTGTGACGAGCCAGTTGCTCGGCCACCATTGACCAGACGTTTTCAATTGGTGAGAGATCTGGAGAATGTGCTGGCCAGGGCAGCAGTCGAACATTTTCTCGGAAAGGCCCGTACAGGAGCTGCAACATGCAGTCGTGCATTATCCTGCTGAAATCTAGGGCTCCGCAGGGATAGAATGAAGGATAGAGCCACGGGTCGTAACACATCTGAAATGGAACGTCCACTGTTCAAAGTGCCGTCTTTGCGAACAAGAGGTGACCGAGACGTGTAACCAATGGCACCCCATACCATCTTGCTGGGTGATACGCCAGTACGGCGATGACGAATACACGCTTCCAATGTGCGTTCACCGCGATGTCACCAAACACGGATGCGACCATCATGATTCTGTAAACAGAACCTGGATTCATCCGAAAAAAATGACGTTTTGCCATTCGTGCACCCAGGATAGTCGTTGAGTACACCATCGCAGGCGCTCCTGTCTGTGGTGCAACGTCAAGGGTAACCGCAGCCATGGTCTCCGAGCTGATAGTCCATGCTGCTGCAAACGTCGTCAAACTGTTCGTGCAGATGGTTGTTGCCTTGCAAACGTCCCCATCTGTTGACTCAGTGATCGAGACGTGGCTGCAAGACCCGTTACAGCAATGCTTTTAAGATTCCTGTCATCTCGACTGCTAGTGGTACGAAGCCGTTGGGATCCAGCACGGCGTTCCGTATTACCCTCCTGAACCCACCGACTCCATATTCTGCTAACAGTCATTGGATCTCGACCAAAGTGAGCAGCAATGTCGCGTTACGATGGACCGCAATCGCGATAGGCTACAATCCGACCTTTATCAAAGTCGGAAACGTGATGGTACGCATTTCTCCTCCTTACACGGGGCATAACAACAACGTTTCACCAGACAACGCCGGTCAACTGGTGTTTGTGTATGAGAAATCGGTTGGAAACTTTCATCATATCAGCACGTTGTAGGTGTCGCCACCGGCGCCAACCATGTGAGAATGCTCTGAAAAACTAATCATTTTCATATCACAGCGTCTTCTTGCTGTCGGTTAAATTTCGCGTCTGTAGCACGTGATCTTCGTGGTGTAGCAATTTTAATTGCCAGTAGTGTATCTAAGGAACATAGAGCTTACATTTGTTATTTCTTTCACACATTGTATGGTACAACAGTGTCCTGTTTTGTCTGTCCAAAATTTTCTTGAAATTAGATGTCCTTGGGTGCGCGTGAGTATTGCATTGCGTCACAAACGCTTCGAAGATTTACATTGTTTAGTACACAAAATGTGGTATAACTTGTAGCAATGCTCCACTGCACTTCTTCACATGTCGGCAACGAAATAGTAAAAGGTAATCAAGTCTTTAGAACTATACATAACAAAAGATACATTTTTATCATTCATGTGTTTCGCAATGATTTAAATATTTGCTCCCAGCGGTCATAGTGTTTATTTGAGGCAGTTAATGCTGGATGCGCGTCTTTGTGTAGTCGAACATTACAAAAATATACCATTTTGCAAACTACAGCTCGATGACTATTCTTCTCTTTTATGACAAATATTTAATATACAGAGCATCCGAAACCCATTATTACATTGCTTCCCGCGTGAGGAGGGGTAATTCCGAGCTGATCATCACTACTCACGCGCAATCGTGATGTTATTGCTTTCGTGAAACAAATAGCGATTACTCTTTAAAATTCTTTACAATAGATTAAATTTTATATCTCACACATGCCATTAAACAAAGTAGTTGACATAAGGGATAACAGGTACATATTCGTACGCATGTAGCTGAGTATGACTTGTTCATATTGTAAAGACATGACAATTGAATCATACATCTTCTAACGTATTTTACTAGGCTAACAAATATTGATTACTCAGCCAGTGACGCGTGAAATCAGGATAAAGATATACATACATAGGTACGTTACATATGTCTGACAAATATGCAATATAATGAAGAAATATATTATTTGACTTCACAAGAAGTCTTGGTGCAATGTGCCCTCTTGGCAAAATATAATACTAAGAATTAATATTTTTGTTCTACAGTGACATATTACATGAATACTTTCATTGTGGTTTCAACAAATATTTCTTGCAGTAAACAGGTAGCACTTTACTGATTTCTTTCTTTCATCACCTGCTCAAAAAAAATTTTTTTTACTACACTTGGGTTGGTATGACTTTCAATGGGAGTGGTAGAACTTCAGGCAGAAATGGTAGCACTGCGCACAGGTGGGGAATTTGATTGCACTTTCACAGTTTAGGAAAAGTAGGGCATCTCTTTCACTGTGTAGGTTGAAGTGGTTGTCTGGAGGTGATGGTGCGTTGGGATCAGGAAATGCAGGACTGGTTCTGTGGCGAGTCGAGCCATTTGGTGTCGGTCTTTATGGCACTTGACAAATGTTCGAGCTTCCATTCATGTTCCCGTCCATGAAAAATACAGAGAAAATCTGTATTAGAGTGTGTTTAGTTACTAATAACCTAGTCTAAAAGGAAATAAGATAAGGTAACGATAGCAATTTTTCTCTACATATAGTCTTATTTTCTTATGAGTGCTTAGTTATCGTATGGATTTTTCTTCTTTTATTTAGTTTGACACGTTTCGTCATTACTTGGCCTAGTCCATAAATTTATTCTGTCAGTATTTCTGTATTAATTTTCAAAGTAGGATTTAAGATGTTTTATTAGTGTCTTTGTGATTTAATAAAGAATATGAGTGCTTAACTCAATGTCTCATCATATTTCACATTGAAAGTATTTGCAAGACATGTGGTTCTCGCGCCCGCTGCACGGAGGAACGCTGATTGTGGAGCGTGCAACGTACGCAGCGTTAGAGCCGTACGTCAGAGTCACTTGACACTAACTTGGCGGTTTCACAGCGCTGGTAGCAAGTATTCCGCACGAGGCAGACTGTTTGGTGGCTGACAACGATGTTATAAATTTTACAACCTTTCATCGACTCGTGAATACGGGAGCAGCCAGATACAGCAACTTCCGTTACTGTGTCGAAGAATATTTCCGTCGAAGGGTAAACAGTACCAGTTGACGTAAGTAAAGCACTTATTCACTTGCACTGTTCTGCTTCACATCGTTGTTACACGGTACAAGTACTTATAGCATTACTGAACACGCGGCATTCCACGCGTGTCCTTATAGTTATCACCCTTTTCAGTCCACACTTTACTGTTAATTCGTGTCCACATGATTTTTTCTCGTCATGTTAAGGTTCACACGCACCATTTTTACATGTGCCCATTAATTGCTTGTCTACAGTCACTTCACACGTAGCAGTTCATACGTATCCATTAAACAGTAACTGTTTCATTACTGTAAAGTACAATGAACCTTTCGTATACATACTATGTGCAAATGGTTCAAATGTCTCTGAGCACTATGGGACTTAACATCTGAGGTCATCAGTCCCCTAGAAATTAGAACTACTTAAACCTAACTAACCTAAGGACATCACACATATCCATGCCCGAGGCAGGATTCGAACCTGCGACCGTAGCGGTCGCGCGGTTACAGACTGAAGCGCCTAGAACCGCTTGGCCAGAACGGCCGGCCACATACAATGTCTAGAAATCATTTACGAAAGAAAAATAGTCTCTGTGACTACAAGGCCTGACAAAAAACGTGTCTCCTATTCATAAGTAGTGCTTTCATGGGCACATTACGTTTATACTTAGTTCTAAATCCTTTTATTCTTTTCTTTTACAATAGTTGGTCTTCTTTAAATTTCAGCTCTTTTATTTTCTCTCCATTAATTACATCGGTATTTCGAAGACAAAGTCAGTGTAGTTTAATTGACGTAGCAAACTGTTCATGTTCAAGTTTCCACCATTGGCAATTAGGAAGCAAGTCGTTCCCTAATGTGCAGTTGCACACAACAAATCAAAATTGAATTCGTGGTTCGCGAAAAAAAAAAATAAGCATAGCCTCTCAGCAACCAATGTGTCGCGACTATCCATACTCAACAGTTTGTACGTATCGTGCACTCAGTCAGCCCTCAAAATTCGCTTCTCTACATGGTGAGGTAGGAAGGTAGGGATTCAGAATAGAGGAAAACGTAATAGAATTGAATAGAGTAAATAGTGATGTATGAAATGATGAGATTAACATGAATTGTTCGTTATCACGCTATCCTTTTCGTGACATATAGTTAGTATCATAGGATCCATGCAATAGTGTCAGTATTGTATTATTCGATCTGGGCATCAATCTATACACATTTCAAATTACTTAAAGCATGCATTAGCAGTAAGGGTCAACAGAGTCTGTTGGCCACTTTCTGTTCCGTGTATCATAAAAATAGTTTTCTGAAAACAAGCATCTCATCTCAAATGCTTGACATAAAAATTTTTAAGAGAGCATATGATCTTATATGTGCTGTAACAATAATAATTAAGTCGAGCAATTCTTTCCTGTTACCTGGATTGTTAATGACTTACTTGAATCTTACTTGCTAAGTTGCAGCCGTTATCTGCTGCGTTTCACTGGTGGTCTTAAAGAAATTATGGTGAATGAAAGATGGTTTGAAGTGGGTCTTTACTAGCACTCGCTCATTTATATAATACGATAAAACTTTACGAATGTGCTTGTCATGCGCCTTTTTTGTTAAGTTGGCATGGGTGGTTAAAGATATGAGAGCTTGCCACAACTAGTCGTCTAGTGTTACTTCTGGATGCTGTATTTTAGGAATAGGGTCTACCCATTCATTTCTCTCTAGTTGTTTAGAAATTAACTCGGATGGTGTCAAACCAGTGGATGTGTGAGATAGGTTATTAAAAATTTCTTGAAATGGTGTGACGAAATCAATCCAGCGGATCAGCTGATTTGGAATACAAGTTCGGATGAAACGATTGAATTCTTTAAAGATTCTTTTTGTGGGAGTAGTGGTCTGTATCGTGTTATCAAAATTTGACTGATGTTGTTAGTGGCCAGAAAATTTCTCCATTGTCTCCCTACAAAAGTTGATGGGTTATCAGACAATATGGCCTCAGTGATGAATTCTTCTCGGGTTATCAGCGGAGTGGTGGCTTCGTCTTGTCACAATGTTTCGATGGGTTTCGAACCCCTCATCTTCGCCAGAAGATTTATAGTCTTACATGCTTGCTAAAAAGATCTAACAAAGCGACCAGATACTTTACACCTCCTCTGCCCTGACGAAGGGGACCTGCATAATCTAAACTGACGATTTGGTTTGGTTTTTCAGTACTTATTGGGTTTAAGGGTAAGGCATTTGATAGGTTGATAGGTTAAAAGGTTTCGCCTTCTGACAAATGGAACAATTTCTTAATAGTTCGTGAAATTTCTTGTGAAGATTGGGTACCTAACAATAAGCTGAAATTTTACGTTTACATTTCTCCGGGCCATAATGACCCCAGGAGAGGTGAGTATACCAGATGAGAAGTTCAACATAGTCTTCAGGAATGAAGACACACCACCTCCCTCTCAAAAAAGAAGTTCGATGAAACAAAACTCCATTGTGTAGTTTATAGAATTTTGAAAACGCGTGATCAGGATTGTTTTGGAGAAGTTGCTTAATTAGTAAAAACAGGTACCATCGGGAAAGCCTTGATGATAAAGTTTGCAGGAGAATAGAAAGCTCAGCGTTGGATGATCTGACTATACCTTGATTTTATGTTCATGAATATGGTAATTAAAATGGCGAAAAGCCCACACAGCCGCTAATCCTTCTAATTCAGTTACCAAATACGATCTCTCACACCCTGTTAGGACTCGACTGGCGAAACTGATTATTTTGATTTCATCTTTGTCACCGGTTTTGTCTCTTTGAAACAAATAGGAACCTAATCCATGAATTGATGCACCGCAAGAAACACAGAAATCTAAACTCATGTTTGTATGACTTAAGATGTTACTCGTTAGAAGAGCTTCTTTAATTTTCTCGAAAGCATTCTGACATTCGGAAGTCCACACCCAGTGGACGTTTTTCTTGAGTAAATTCAACAACGCTGGACTGTTCATTGACTGACCTGGAATGAAACGACAAAAGAATGAAGTTAATCCGATGATACTTTTTAATTGCCTTTTATAGCAAGGTATAGGAAATTTTTTTTATAGCTGATAACTTGCTGGGATCAGGAAAGATTTCGTCAGAAGAAATTAAATATCCTAAAAACTTTACTTCTCTCTTGGCGAATTTAGATTTTTGTAAGTTAGCTGTAACTTAGAAATCAGAAAATCCTTGAAAAATCCTTTGTATTAGGGCCAAATGTTTCTCCCAGGAAACTGTCGCTATAAGTAAGTCATCAACGTAGACGATTATTTGATCAAGTAACTCCGGACCTGGCGTTTGATCAAGTGCTGCAATAAAAACAACAGTACTAATGTTGAGACCAAATGGTACTACTCGAAAATGATAGAGCGACCATTAAAGATGAATGCTGTGTACATCCTGGATGATGATAGTTTCACCTACCAATAGCTACTTCTGAGGTCAATTGAAGACAGGAACTTCACACCATGAAATCTTTGTAATTGCTCCCCCAGGGCTTCAGGTCGTGTAAATACTGATATGATGATCTTATTGATATTTCTCGCGTTTAACACAAGTCTAACGCTTCCATTCTGCTTGAAAATGGACAATAAGGGACTACTATAGGGACAGTCGGACGGTTCTATAATTTTCCACCTTAGCATCTTACGAATTTCTTACTTAACTCTTCCTTACCGGCCTGCGGAACAGAATAGGTCGTTATACAAAAGGTATCTTGGGGCTTCACGTTCATGTCGAATTCATAGTTAGCTATGATGCCTGGTTTCCTGGAAAAAATATTGACAAATTTTGTTAACAAGTCATGAAGTTCACGTCTTTGTGGATCGTTTAGTCCGTCTGTTTCCAAGGTTTTCATACGTAACTCATGTGCAGTGGGTAACAAGTCAGGGTCATTGTGCGACATCATCTGACTCGTCAATCCCAGTGTAATAGTGTTGCCTGTAAGAGAGCTTCCGTACCTTTACTTTGCGTTCAAGGCTGGATATTCTGACTTTTGTCCTCTGCAGATGTATGACTAATTCTCGATCACTGAGTCTTAATGTAAACTTACCTTCATCAAGAACGATACTGACGCGATTTTTACGTAGAAACTCCATTCTCAATAAACATGGAACGGACAAGCTCTTAACCACTAAGAATGTACATGGTATACTGAGTGATTCGAATCTTATCTGTGCTTGTATTTGTATGCTGACTTTCTGTACCAGAGAGCCCACAGCTCCGGATACAGTACATCCTTGAACGGGGAGTGAAGGAATTTCAGTAACAGTTCACACTTTCTTATATATGGACATAGATAAAGCGTTTATGTTGGCACCTGTATCAATAATAGCAATAGAAGGTATGTCAGAAATGCGAATAGGAGTTGATGCATGTACTTCGTTTTCCCACAGATCTTCCGTGTTGCATGTGTCATTTTCATTCAACAGGTCGTCTCGTAAGTCAGAGTTGTCTCCGTATCTAATTACATTGATGTTTCCCTTAATGAAGTGCCCCTCCCCCCCCCCCCCCCCCAATTGTTTCACAGCTACCCCGAGGAGGCATGAAGAAGCTGATACTGGTTTTCTGCACTAGGCTCTGAGCACTATGGGACTCAACTGCTGAGGTCATTAGTCCCCTAGAACTTAGAACTACTTAAACCTAACTAACCTAAGGACATCACACACATCCATGCCCGAGGCAGGATTCGAACCTGCGACCGTAGCGGTCTCGCGGTTCCAGACTGCAGCGCCAGAACCGCGCGGCCACTTCGACCGGCTTTCTGTACTAGGTTCAGATGAAATTTCAATTACTTTTACTTGAGCAGTATTCTGTGGCCTATTCGGTTGAAAATTGGCATTAGTATTCCACACAAACTGTGATTCATTTAAAGGCGTTTCATTTTGCACAATATTTGATACTTGATTTGTCCGCATATAAAAGACAGTTGAGTTTCCCGCATTATTCTGGCATGCTGTGTTCTGAAAAGAATTTGGCGGATTGTTTTGCTCATTGTTTCTGGACTGTTGATGTGATTGCTGAGGAAGTGTCGTATTCAGAGGTTTAGCAAAATTCATTTGTGGTGATGGAGTAAAGTTACATTGCTGATTATACTGCTGTTGTCCGTCACAGTTATTACATCGCCTGCCCTCCCTTGCAATTTCCATTACGCTTTCTGTTATTGTGGTACTGGTAATTGCCATTATAGTTTAACGGTGAATTGCTATACTGTTGCTGTTTAGTCTGGTAAGTGGGATTATATCTGTTTTGGTTTTGATATTTATTATGTGGATTTCCGTTACGGCGATTAAAGTTGTTGTTATTATTGTAAGGCTGCAGGTTAGGGTGATCGGTGTTAGGTTGGTATGACATTCCGTTGCTACCGTTTGCAGCGTGCTGTTCCGTGCACTCGCACACACGTCCTCATGTATCATGTCTAGGTTATCAAGCATGGAAAGAAAAACTTCTGGGTCGTCCTCATTTACATTAACCAATTTTTCTCTGATTGAGACTGGAAGTTTAGATTTTAAAATCATAATGATATCTTTCGTGGAGATGGGCGTGTCCCAATATGTAATTTTGCCTAAATACTTTCCAAAGTATCGCCTAAGACCTCCTCTTTCGGTGTTAAAGGGTTCAGAATTGTACACCTCCTTTCGGAGTCTTTGCTGGCTACCAGAGCTCCAAAACTTATTCAGAAAATCTCTCTCAAAATTGACATATGTGTGGCATTTATCTATGATGTCTGTACCCCAGATTGATCATTCTCCTAGGACATATCCTAACGTGAACTGAATTCGTTGTTTGTCATTCCAAGTTTCTGGAAAAACACCAGAGAACGACTTCAGAAAAACCATGGTGTGAATGTTCCGCTTTTCCGGTATGAACGGCTGGAAAACTAGATGTTTTAAAACAATTTCATCTCTCATTAATTCAACAAATGTCAACTGATCATTGTGATCACGCGACGTTGAAATTTTGTCACGTGTACTATTTGTTGGTGGGGAATGTTGTACATGATATACTTTGATTATCTGTCTGCAATTCATTTCCTTGTCTCCTAAGCTGATCAGTGTCGTTATTTAATTGTTGCTTCCACTCAGGAAGATCATGAATAAAGGCTCTTCTAATTTCTCCAAGTGCACTGGACAGAGTGTCACCAGGTGTTCTAGGAGCAGTTCAAATCTCAACCGTGGCACATTTAACTGCGTCTTTCAGTTCGGATTGTACTTTGGTCTCTTGATAGTGTTCTTTTGAGTCGATTTATTCCGCAAATCCTCTATTAATTGTGGAACATACACCTGCAGTGACGCCATTTATCTTTTTGCTAATATTGACATCTGGCAGGTGTTGGGCAATATTTTCAACTCGTTCCCCTATATTATCTACTCCTCCTGTCAGATGGTTTACTTTCTTTGACACTTCACTATAATGTTCCAAAGAGTCGTCCGTGGTAGATTTACATACTTCTACCTGTTCTAGAAAGTCCGGAAACTTCCGACCTATGTTGGTATCGGAGGATTCAACCATGGAAAAGACACCATCTGTTCTAGCACTTACATTTGTGCCTAGTTCGTTCGCATACTCAGTGGCAATAGTTTTAATTTTTTCTTCCATGGTGTCATTTGCACATTTAATTTGGCTTTGTATGCCACTGATAACAGAGTTTATATTACTCATACGCACTTGAGTATCCTCTATTCGCAATTCAACACTGTTTAATTTACAGGGTGTTTCAAAAATGACCGGTAAATTTGAAACTGTTGTCCCAAGCATATTGCAACAAACGGTGTATTTCTATCGCTGCTGCCGGCCGCGGTGGTCTAGCGGTTCTGGCGCTGCAGTTCGGAACCGCGGGACTGCTACGGTCGCAGGTTCGAATCCTGCCTCGGGCATGGGTGTGTGTGATGTCCTTAGGTTAGTTAGGTTTAAGTAGTTCTAAGTTCTAGGGGACTTATGACCTAAGATGTTGAGTCCCATAGTGCTCAGAGCCATTTGAACCACTTTTTTCTATCGCTGCTCGTTTAGTTTTTATTGCCGTTTCAAATATACCGGTCATTTTTGAAACACCCTGTACTACCAACTCTTCAATTTTGTTCCTGCAACTTAGCATCGACATCAGCTATCTGGGTTTGTAAATCGCTCACGCTGACTGTAATGTTATTTATGTGAGAGTCTAATCTTCGTTCGATCTCACAGATACCAGTTTCAAGATTTGTCATGTTAGTGGCAACATTATTTATCTGGCTTCCGAGGGCATGTTTTAAGGTACCAATTTTGGTTTCAAGATTGACACTTTTACTTGCTATTTGAGTTTCAAAATCGTCACTTTTACTTGCTAGATTACCCATGTGAGTTTCAAGAGTAGTTTTCATATCGGCGAACATTTTCATTACATCGGATAGAGTGTATTCTCGCGACTGTGACGCGGACTGTTGTGCCGGTACATCGCGCATCATGTCGTCATCATGTAATCCTTCAGCTCGGGATTCGGGTCTATTAACACCTGTTCGCGATCGTAGCTGCTTCTGATTTTCATCTGCCGTCTTGGATTGAGCGTAATTACAACAACACAAGCCAATGAAGATATTTTAGAATTACAAGAGTCACGTCGCGCCAATTCTTTCTCGTCCTGATTTCTCAGATGTTAATCACACGTACTTCACAGTTGAAATACTGGCACACTAAAATGCCAATATGGAAACCGGATGAATAAAATAAAAGGAGGTTACATAAATAACAATGAAATTGATACTGATAGGAGCCATTTTGCTTCCTAAAGATAGCAACAGTGGCAAATTCAGCAGAACTATTTCTAACTATTTAAGCGAAATGATGATAAAAATCCTTCTCTCACTACAAAAGAGATGGGTTTTTTGGAATAAGATTGCGACTGGAGTAGAACTGAAGGAAAGAGAACAAACTTTCGTTAGCCGAGTGAATATTCGGTACGAAAAAATTCACACGTATTTGAAAGTCGGGGTCTACTGAAGCAGGGGATACAACTGTCGGCTTTGACGAATGGTTTCATACATTACTCATAGATAATAATGTCTTTACTTTCAGCCATAGATAATAAAACAGTTCTGTGTTGCGCATAAGCGCTATCATTGTACATTAAAATAACTGTGATTTTAAAAGAGATCGCTACATGTTGTTGTTGTTGTGGTCTTCAGTCCTGAGACTGGTTTGATGCAGCTCTCCATGCTACTCTATCCTGTGCAAGCTTCTTCATCTCCCAGTACCTACTGCATCCTACATCCTTCTGAATCTGCTTAGTGTATTCATCTCTTGGTCTCCCTCTACGATTTTTACCCTCCACGCTGCCCTCCAATGCTAAATTTGTAATCCCTTGATGCCTCAAAACATGTCCTACCAACCGATTCCTTCTTCTAGTCAAGTTGTGCCACAAACTTCTCTTCTCCCCAATCCTATTCAATACCTCCTCATTAGTTACGTGATCTACCCACCTTATCTTCAGCATTCTTCTGTAGCACCACATTTCGAAAGCTTCTATTCTCTTCTTGTCCAAACTGGTTATCGTCCATGTTTCACTTCCATACATGGCTACACTCCATACAAATACTTTCAGAAACGACTTCCTGACACTTAAATCTATACTCGATGTTAACAAATTTCTCTTCTTCAGAAACGATTTCCTTGCCATTGCCAGTCTACATTTTATATCCTCTCTACTTCGACCATCATCAATTATTTTACTCCCTAAATAGCAAAACTCCTTTACTACTTTAAGTGTCTCATTTCCTAATCTAATTCCCTCAGTATCACCCGATTTAATTTGACTACATTCCATTACCCTCGTTTTGCTTTTGTTGATGTTCATCTTATATCCTCCTTTCAAGACACTGTCCATCCCGTTAAACTGCTCTTCCAAGTCCTTTGCTGTCTCTGACAGAATTACAATGTCATCGGCGAACCTCAAAGTTTTTACTTCTTCTCCATGAAATTTAATACCTACTCCGAATTTTTCTTTTGTTTCCTTTACTGCTTGCTCAATATACAGATTGAATAACATCGGGGAGAGGCTACAACCCTGTCTCACTCCTTTCCCAACCACTGCTTCCCTTTCGTGCCCCTCGACTCTTATAACTGCCATCTGGTGTCTGTACAAATTGAAAATAGCCTTTCGCTCCCTGTATTTTACCCCTGCCACCTTCAGAATTTGAAAGAGAGTATTCCAGTTAACGTTGTCAAAAGCTTTCTCTAAGTCTACAAATGCTAGAAACGTAGGTTTGCCTTTTCTTAATCTTTCTTCTAAGATAAGTCGTAAGTTTAGTATTGCCTCACGTGTTCCAACATTTCTATGGAATCCAAACTGATCTTCCCCGAGGTCCGCTTCTACCAGTTTTTCCATTCGTCTTAAAGAATTCGCGTTAGTATTTTGCAGCTGTGACTTATTAAACTGATAGTTCGGTAATTTTCACATCTGTCAACACCTGCTTTGTTTGGGATTGGAATTGTTATATTCTTCTTGAAGTCTGTGGGTGTTTCGCCTGTCTCATACATCTTGCTCACCAGATGGTAGAGTTTTGTCATGACCTGGTTCTCCCAAGGCCATCAGTAGTTCTAATGGAATGTTGTCTACTCCCGGGGCCTTGTTTCTACTCAGGTCTTTCAGTGCTCTGTCAAACTCTTCACGCAGTATCTTATCTCTCATTTCATCTTCATCTACATCCTCTTCCATTTCCATAATATTGTCCTCAAGTACATCGCCCTTGTATAAACCCTCTATATACTCCTTCCACCTTTCTGCCTTGCCTTCTTTGCTTAGACCTCGGTTGCCATCTGAGCTCTTGATATTCATACAAGTGGTTCTCTTCTCTCCAAAGGTCTCTTTAATTTTCATGTAGGCAGTATCTATCTTACCCCTAGTGAGACAAGCCTCTACATCCTTACATTTGTCCTCTAGCCATCCCTGCTTAGCCATTTTGCACTTCCTGTCGATCTCATTTTTGAGACGTTTGTATTCCTTTTTGCCTGCTTCATTTACTGCATTTTTATATTTTCTCCTTTCATCAATTAAATTCAATATTTCTTCTGTTACCCAAGGATTTCTATTAGCCCTCGTCTTTTTACCTACTTGATCCTCTGCTGCCTTCACTACTTCATTCCTCAGAGCTACCCATTCTTCTTCAAGTGTATTTCTTTCCACCATTCCTGTCAATTGTTCCCTTATGCTCTGCCTGAAACTCTCTACAACCTCTGGTTCTTTCAGTTTATCCAGGTCCCATCTCCTTAAATTTCCACCTTTTTGCAGTTTCTTCAGTTTCAATCTGCAGTTCATAACCAGGTCAGAATCCACATCTGCCCCTGGAAATGTCTTACAATTTAAAACCTGGTTCCTAAATCTCTGTCTTACCACTATATAATCTATCTGATACCTTTTAGTATCTCCAGGATTCTTCCAGGTATACAACCTTCTTTTATGATTCTTGAACCAAGTGTTAGCTATGATTAAGTTATGCTCTGTGCAAAATTCTACAAGGCGGCTTCCTCTTTCATTTCTTAGCCCCAATCCATATTCACCTACTATGTTTCCTTCTCTCCCTTTTCCTACTGACGAATTCCAGTCACCCATGACTATTAAATTTTCGTCTCCCTTCACTACCTGAATAATTTCTTTTATATCGTCATACATTTCATCAATTTCTTCATCATCTGCAGAGCTAGTTGGCATATAAACTTGTACTACTGTAGTAGGCATGGGCTTTGTGTCTATCTTGGCCACAATAATGCGTTCACTATGCTGTTTGTAGTAGCTAACCCGCACTCCTATTTTTTTTATTCATTATTAAACCTACTCCTGCATTACCCCTATTTGATTTTGTATTTATAACCCTGTAATCACCCGACCAAAAGTTTTGTTCCTCCTGCCACCGAACTTCACTAATTCCCACTATATCTAACATTAACCTATCCATTTCCCTTTTTAAATTTTCTAACCTACCTGCCCGATTAAGGGATCTGACATTCCACGCTCCGATCCGTAGAACGCCAGTTTTCTTTCTCCTGATAACGACGTCCTCTTGAGTAGTCCCCGCCCGGAGATCCGAATGGGGGACTATTTTACCTCCGGAATATTTTACCCAAGAGGACGCCATCATCATTTAATCATACAGTAAAGCTGCATGTCCTCGGGAAAATTTGCGGCTGTAGTTTCCCCTTGCTTTTAGCCGTTCCCAGTACCAGCACAGCAAGGCCGTTTTGGTTAATGTTACAAGGCCAGATCAGTCAATCATCCAGACTGTTGCCCCTGCAACTACTGAAAAGGCTGCTGCCCCTCTTCAGGAACCACATGTTTGTCTGGCCTCTCAACAGATACCCCTCCGTTGTGGTTGCACCTACGGTACGGCCATCTGTATCGCTGAGGCACGCAAGCCTCCCCACCAACGTCAAGGTCCATGGTTCATGGTTCATGGCGGTCCATTAGACGAGGGACGTGGTTCGAAAAATCTAAGCTCGCCTTGAGAAGACATTGTGAAAATAACGTACTGTTGGTGTTTGAGATATCCTGTTTCGCTGTGTGTCCATGAATGTCGTGTGAGTAAGCGTACAGTTGTATACTGGTACTCTTTTTGTAGGGAAGTGTGTGAGGAATACATGAACTATAGGGCGCCGTTGGATGGGCCGGGTGTTATGATCGAAATGACGAGTCGCCTTTTTGGGAAAAGGAAGTACAATAGGTGGGGGGGGGGGGGAGACCTTCGGTGGGATTATGGGTTTGGGGAGCTGTAGTTTCAGTTCAAGAGTGTTCCATTGTAATTTCAGATGGTTTTCCTTAATACAGGGATTTAGCGAAAAGGGGTTATCAGCATCTCGTAGTTAATCACAATACTGATTTCAGATTATCCACAGGGGCTTGCACAACTAGCATAGAGGGATATTGGTCAGCGGTGAAATCTCTTGTAGGGAAGGGGAAACGACGGATTTCCACACTTCGAAGTCACTCAGACAAATATTCATGGATGCGTAGTATTCCCCAAACTTACTGCCCGTTTAAATGTTTTGTTAAACGTGTTGGGCAAATGTATCGTCCGAAATATGTTAGCTAATTTCACATTAGGATGGGAGGTGAGGGGTGAATATGTGTGTCTGTGTGTGAATGTGTGTGTGTGTGTTTCCGTAATGTTTTGTTTTTTGTGTACGTGAGTATGTGATTTTTGTTTATGTCTTTCTGGAAGAGCTTCCGTTCTTTTAAGAAGTTCCCGTGTTGTAAGTTCAGTTTTCCATTTTTTTCTTTTACTGCATGACTATTTAGACGTATTTCATTGTTGTATTACACCATTACGTATGTAATCGTGTACTCCAGTACGTAATAGAAATTTCACAGCTGTCGTTCTTCTTTCGTTTCCCAGCACTAGTATCAGTACGGTTTTTCAGAATCTGTACAAGCAATATTAAAGGCAAAACGCCCGACACAACTAAAATCTGTATCCCGTCCTTCAGTTGACCTTTACACTAACACTACGTATTCGAAAAGAACGACATATGTAACAATGATGAGATTTACCTATATATGTCAACTGGAGAGCAGGATAGAAATGTTGTGTATAGCTCAACTAAAGAATGGGATACTATTGTCACTGCTGTGACCAAAACTATAACTTTCATCGAAGGCGAAAAAAATAAAATAAATAAAATAAAAACTATACCCCATAGCGAAGTACGGGATACAGATTGTATATGTGTGTTCTTATTGCCTCTTCGCGTAGTTCAACTGTAGTACGGGTTGCAAATGTAACGTACGTCCATTTCCACGTTTTCGTTTGCAGTGTACATATATATAGGTCAACGGAAGCATTGGATACAAATATTATGTATGAAGCCCCTTCTACCACGGCAGTACTACTATCTACGTAAGAACAGACTTTTAGTGGTAGCGGAGGCGAAAGAAACAACACATGTAAAATTTGTATCCCGTGCTTAGGTTTGTAGCGACGCTGCCGCGCGGTAGTTCAAGCTCGCCGGTGTGTGTGTGTGTGTGTGGTGTGTGCGCGTGTGTCAGTGCAGTGCTGTGCGGTCGTAATTACTGTAGACGACGTCTGTGTAGTTCCGCGCCCAACCTCTAGAGGCGCTGTGTTTTCTAGCTTTTATATACGTTCTGTTTATTATTATTATTCCTTGTTTTTTGTGTTAATTAGTAGTTCCGTGCCTCCTGGCTTGTGTGGACCAGTACTTTTTTCTCTCTAATAACTATGGAAGTTTCCCAGGATTAAGGATCCTTCTGTAGCAAATTTTGTAACTCCGATCGGTCCATGCATGCCGGGCGTCGTCAGATATGCGCTCGCAATAAAGTTATTGTTGCTGAACTGAAGGTCTTTATTCTTCTGAGTCACGTTAAGCACAGGTCGGACAGCCACCAGTTTAGCTGAACCCGACACGTTGACCTATATAGTTCAACTGAACAACAGGATATTAATGCCAACGAAAGCAAAGAAATTATCGTACCGTAAACTTGTATCCCGTACTGCAGTTAACCAATACAGTTCGAATGAGGTTCGAGATACAACCCATATATATGCTACCAACATTTCCATCCATTTTTCCCCTTCATTTTCCACAGAAATAATATGATACAAACACGCGATATCCTTAACGTGAAAATACGTTTCGGAACAGTCCCGTCAGCTCTTTCGTCTGTGTAATAAATGCTCTCTGGCCAATTCTGACGTCATTGGTCAAAGTCGACTCGTTGTATCCCCTGCTTCACTAGACCCGAAAGTCGTACTCACACTCGCTGTCTTGCGCGCTGCTATTTACTTCAGACGTGGATCTGAATTGCGTTTTCTGTATATACTTCTTTTTTGTTGGTATTTTTCAGATTTGATTCCAAGTCTCCATCAGATGGTTGCATGAAACATAAAAGGAAAACAGATTATTTTTCATTCGAGTGCCTGGTGGTGGTGGTGGTTAGTGTTTAACGTCCCGTCGACAACGAGGTCATTAGAGACGGAGCGCAAGCTCGGGTTAGGGAAGGATTGGGAAGGAAATCGGCCGTGCCCTTTCAAAGGAACCATCCCGGCATTTGCCTGAAACGATTTAGGGAAATCACGGAAAACCTAAATCAGGATGGCCGGAGACGGGATTGAACCGTCGTCCTCCCGAATGCGAGTCCAGTGTGCTAACCACTGCGCCACCTCGCTCGGTCATTCGAGTGCCTGTTCGGGCGCCACATAGAGTATAAATCGCGCAAAGAAGAGAAGGTAAAATAGCGATAATGTGATATATGGATAGTAATGTGATTAGATAATGTCAAAGATGAAACTTCCTGGCAGATTAAAACTGTGTGCCGGACCGAGACTCGAACTCGGGACCTTTGCCTTTCGCGGGCAATTGCTCTACCAACTGAGCTACCCAAGCCCGACTCACGCCCAGTCCTCGCAGCTTTACTTCTGCCAGTATCTTGTCTCCTACCTTCCAAACTTTACAGAAGCTCTCCTGCGAACCATGCAGAACTAGCACTCCTGAAAGAAAGGATATTGCGGAGACATGGCTTAGCCACAGCCTGGGAGATGTTTCCAGAATGAGATTTTCACTCTGCAGCGGAGTGTGCGCTGATATGAAACTTCCTGGCGAGGTGGAGATCGGCGAGGCAGCCTCTGGTATTCCCACTGCTATATGAACGCGTGGTGTCTGTTCCTTCGGACATGACAGAAGCACGCATTCATATAGCTGATTCGCCTTGATGGGCAACAAATCCACTGTCTTCAGCACGGATTCACAATTAAGTCCTACCTCCAGCAGTAATCTCCGAGTAGCGAGCATGGAGGACATGGACAGGGTCTATGGAAAGGTGGTGCTGGGTGGGAGTGTGGATCGGCCGAGAGTCTTACCGAGACAGTC
Source organism: Schistocerca nitens (assembly GCF_023898315.1). NCBI lineage: Eukaryota > Metazoa > Arthropoda > Insecta > Orthoptera > Acrididae > Schistocerca > Schistocerca nitens. Next base: position 447,543,570 of record NC_064615.1, read on the forward strand.
CTCCCAGTTGCGATGAACACTGTGTCGGGTAGCGCAGTGGTTAGCGCAACTGCCCAGTAAGCAGGAGATCCTCGGTTCGAACCCTGATCTAACAGACATTCTCACTCGTCGCCGCTGATTCCGCTTAAAATCCCGATTAAGCTGACATGACTAGTCCCTTCCCATTCCTTTCCTTTTTCCTTCGTTCACTTTCAAGCTACATATTCCTGCTGCTGAGCCCATCTGTGTGTCGGAATTGTCTCCTTCGCAGCCTCCACCACACATATAACTGATAATACCACAATGCCCTCCAGTTCTTCTGTCTGCTGACGGGCATCGTGATTTGCCGCCTACTGCGACCCCCGTTGCAGAAATTGTTACCCCAGAGTTGTCTCTTGCTGTCTGTGAGATTCACTCTGATTGGCGTCCATTAAGGAGACTCCTTTACAGTGATCCCTCTGTGAGGGAGGCCTCTGACCCAGTGAAGTTACAGGCTGATATGTAAGTGGTACAAGATTCGCCTACGCCACCGATTGCGCGATGCGCCAAACAACCAAGAGTACTAGCCCACGCTCTCGGACTTCGTGATGGACTATGGTGGGTGACTGGTGGAATACTCATGCTACTATGTTGTCCTTCCTCTGCTTTTTTACTGTTTAGTGATGGAACAAGCATTTACATTTCGCACACTTAATGTTAACCGAGTGGTATCATGGCTGCGCGTAGCTTCGGGACGTCAGTTGTATCTGACTCCTGTCCAGATATAGTGTTCCTGCAAGAAGTTTTATTTTCCAGTTTCCCTCTCCCTTGTTTCGTACTGTTTTAATGTGGCGCCAGAGTTTTAGACGGGAACTACCTATTCTTTCGGAACGGCATTCACGTTGCTGATGTAGAGATTCTTGAACCTGGCTGAGGGACCGGCTGTAGGCATTTTGGCCTCGGTTTGTTTGTCCTATATGCTCCGTCTGGTTCTGGTCACACAGTGGAACATTCGGGTTTTTACAGAGAGGAGATTGTTTATCTTTCACGCAGGAGTCCTCGAACTCTACTGCCGGGTGGCCATTTCAACTGTGTTCTGCGTCCTGTTGATTAGGCCCCCATTTTTAATTTTTGTCGGGATTTAAACAAGTTGATACGCTGAATGCACTTGCAAGATGTTGGTTAGCGTAAACATCCGACATTGTCCAGATTTACTAATTGTATTGTGACTTCTGTTAGAAGGATTCACCGATCCTGCTTATCGGATTAGATGTGCGATCGCATTCTTGCAGTCTACGTTATCCCTGCTGGCTTTTCTGATCACTGTGCTCTGGCGCCACCGTCCAACTTGATCGGTCACCGGTGGAACTATCCCATTCCCCGTCGACGTCAGATGTCGTTCACTTGGCAGATCCTTCTCTCTACGACGTGATACATCATGTGTGGGAGCGAATTGCTCGATCCCCTGGGAGATACTCCATCATTATGGAATGGTGGGCTGCTCTGGCTAGATCGACGCTCCGACAAACTTTGATCACTTATTGTGGTGCTAGGGGGAAGGATTTTCGGAAACCTCATAATTTTTTTATTCTCTCTTTCGCGACTTGTATGACGATGCGGATCGTGTAACCCCCCACCCGTTTATTGTAGTTGCATGATGTATTAAAGCTCGCAGCTCCCGGTCTCTTACAGCAACTGACTACTGTTAGCTGAGAGCGCTGGTTGGCGTAGTTCAGGGCTTACATCTGTAGTATGTGAATTTTCACGACATGGCTACAGCTAGCAACTTTCCTTCCGAACCGGCTACTGGAACCCTAGGTAGGCTACTCACTTCTGAGCAAACACCGAATTCTTAGCCGCCTTTCAACCAGATGACGTATATGACATTACTATTACTTCCCGTTCTCACAGATCGCCACGGGGGGTTCCCCTAGGAATTTTATGGGCGTTTTCAGTCCCTCTTCGGTGTCACATTTAAGTCAATGTTTAATGTGGTGACAAGGGGCAAGCTGTGTCCGCTCCATTCAAGATGGAGATACCTAAACGTCCTGGTCGTAACACTGTTGATAATTTTCGTCGTTTCACGTTAATTTTAATATCGATAAATCAGACAATGTCTGCCTTGCAGGCGACTGCAGTTGGCAAGTATCAGAACTGTCTTTCTGTCCTATGGCCAAATATCGTGATGTGGTTTCTGTTGCTGCCGATATTCCTGTCCATTGTGCCCTTGCCGTTTTGGATTTTAATATGGCTTTAGTTTGTGCAAATCATGAATTTCAGCTTCGTATTTTGTAGATGATCAGATTTATTGTTGACACTTGAGGAGTATTATCGAACATTTTCAAGGGCATTGTAACCTCGACAGGTGTAAATGGGCAACCCCAGTTACCATCCGTCGGCGTGTGCCGCAGGGATGTGAGCTATTTGTGTTTTTCTCTGGACCCGCTGCTTCGGAAAGCTGCGTTCCAGATTCAGGGTTGGACGCTTTCTGGAAATATCATCGCTATTCACACGTATGCTGATCATGTGATGGTTTTACTCCGTCGACGTGCAGAAATATCTCGGCTGAAGGCGCTCATCGTAGATTATTGCTGTGTCTATTACTACTGTGTCGGGAGAGCCACTTAGCTAGGGCAAAAACAAACTTCTTAATTTACGGCGTTTCGATAGAGTAGCAATGACGTGAGCCACTACTGTGGATCGATATACGTCACCAGGAATTGTTATTGATCCTTGTCTGCTCCAAATGACGATTCTCAATTGGAAGGCAGGTTATTGGTAAGATCCAGGGGGCATATTGGAACCTGAACAATACCTTCTTACCCCAGTTCAGAAGGTACGAATTTTGGCTACGTATGTGTTATGCGAGGGATATTATATTCCATAACTTTTACCGCTGCCCTCCATGACGGCTAACCTGTTGTCCAGTTATTTTTATGGAAACGGCATATATTCAGGTTGCGATACGAGACTGTGACGGAGCAACGTTCCCTCGGCGGACTGAACCTTTCTGACACTGAGAGGGAGGTATCTGTCTTATACGTTCAGCATGTAACGCTGGAAATGCATATCCTCCTATTTCCATCTATTGCACTGCAAATTTTTTTCCTTACTTTGTTACCTGAAGATATAACATTTCTGTGTCTTTGTATATTGTAATTGTTTTACTATTTGTATATATATATGCATTTATGTCGATGTATAATTGGTTTGTTTTGTGAATATTATTTGTATTTATACGCTGGGTCTGGCCTAGGAAAAACTATACTATCGAATTAATACATCGATAGGTCGTGTGGAGAACGAAAGTGTTTAGGATCTTTGGTAGTGTTTACTCTGTCGCGTGGAGCGCGGGCAGAGAGAGTCTGGCGGGAGTAGTGCAGTGGAGCAGGTGTGTTGTGTGACGCTCCCGCGAGTTGCCGCGCGTTCGGGGTTTGGCAGCATGTAATTGCGCTCGACTTGCTATGTTAGTTTCTGACACGGCGTCGCGGACGGGAAGCATTAGCTGGCGCACATAAAGAGCCCGTTTCGCCTGGTCACAGTGTCGAGAAGAAGGCGCGCCAACATCCAGCTTCTGCAACAGCGACGGCCGACAACGAGTGACTGTCGCCACCTCCTCGATCGACGACTTCAATCAACCAACAAGGAAGACTGGTAGCACGTAAAGTTTTAGAAGTTTATGGCAGATCTCAGCTTTTAAAATTGTTGCATAACAAAATTACAGCAACTTAGCATGAACCTTTGTTGCTCACTGTCCCAATTGCATTACCAAGCAGGGTCCCCTCCTTTTCCGGAATGAACCCGAGTGTCGTTGAAATTCAAACGGCAGCATTAAAGTAATAGCATTCGATTTCACTGCTTTAATTTCAAAGTTCAGTTAAGGTATTCATAGCTGGCTACAATATTTAGATTACACAAGCACAAATTAAGAGTGCGAGTTTTGTTAGCATATTTTAGCTTACCTGTGACTGCAGCTCAGCTTGGTACGTACTAAATTTTACTATTGTTAATTGTTCAGAATCATTTAGTTCAAGTTCAAAGTTAAATCTCTTATTTCTAAATTGCGTAGATTCAAGTAGCTTTTTAAATGATTGTTGAGATAGCCCAAGACTAACCTTATTTTATTGAATTTCGTAGTGCTTCAGAGACAAAGTTCACTGTTAATTTCAGTCACTAAATTAACTTTCAATTTTCCAGTTTTATTAATTCTTTTGCTAAATTAAGTCAGGGTGTAGCGAAATTTATTACTTCAGACAAACATTCAGTTTTCACACAACACGTGTCAACCTTCAGTTGTCACGCTTTTAGTGCTAATTATATGTGAAATAACCTTTATTTTTCAGTTATTATAGTAATTGTCCATAGGACTGGCGACCGTAATTTTCCCCAAATCTCAAATATCTAATTACCACTAGTTAATTGTTAACGTAACGGCCGCACATTTACTTTCTTTATTAACTTTACCCCTTTTCAAAATTAATTTCCACCAGTTTCATTTGCATTTTCCTTTCATTTAGATGTAACCCTTTCCTCCCTCTTTACCAACAGATTGACTTCGGTGACGATTTCTTTTCCCAAATTTCCATTAGGTACACGCGGTTTAATTTTTCACTGTCATTAAGGTCGATAAGTGAGGGGGAGGTTACAAGCACACCATTTTGATGAGCGCTTTCTGTCTCAGCTGTACACCTCAGTGTACTCTTGATTCTCCGGCTGACTTTGGTCGTCTGAATTTAAAAGCTGAGACACATTCGAGAGTTCTACCTAGGCGTGGGCTACTTGGGGGCTGACGTATTGAAGCGGCCGGTGCTCACGACAAACTTTCCGTTGATCCGCTGGGAAGGGATTCTCTGCCCCAATCCCTTTGAACAATTATCACTGCGAATACCCTGGAAAACTGGGTAGACAAACATCAGCCTCCTCGTTCTATCAAAAGCATCACTCTTCTCTGGTCAGCAATCTGATTTCCAACAACGAGCGTTTATACTCTATCGGAGTTAATGATACAGACAAATGTAGTACATGTGTGTCGCTAGACACTCTGTGGCATCGGTTTACTTGTCGTGGTCACCCAGCAGACTGGTCCTGTCCCAGGAAGCAATTGAATTTGCTCACTTGGTCTGTCGAAGCAGCAAATTCCTCTAATTCTGTGGCCGACTACTTCTTTTTTCTGACGACAAAGACTAATATGATCATATGGTAGGACACTGTAAGTTTTCTCGTTGCTGGTGAGGATGGTTGTGATCATTTGGCGTTTCGCCAGTTTATGCCTACGGCTTACTGGTCCTTCTTACAGCTGCCCCTGTTTTGAAGACTCTTCGTTAGCAAGCTGAATCTTACTTTTCCAAGGCAGGGCGTTGTATAGTTCCGGCACAAGCTGCTGCCCTTATTGTTCTTTTGTTTTCTGATCTCTGTATTTCATCTGTTGTCCCTCTTTTTTCCCTGTTGGTATTGTTTTTGGAAAATCAATACAAAAAAGGGATGATGATGATGATGATGACATTTAAGGGTGCGGCTCAGTGACAGAGGGTAGGAGGCATCGTGGCCAGGTCTAAGGATTTGACCCCCACCCACCTTGTCTCCACCAGCCCGAAGGCGACTGCGACCATTATTGATTTTGTAGCATGAATTTCCTATTTTCACGAATATTCAGATACTTTTGTTGTCCTTTTTCTAATTAATTCCATTTTCATATTTGTAAATTATGTCATACTCATATTTATTATCTTTATTTTTAATAAAGTAAGAAAAACAGTGGTAGAGCCTGTGACTGGAGGCAGAGTGGTTTTGGGGGGTCGAATCCCGGATAAGTCACTTATTTTACTCTGTCTTTTAACCCAGTGTTTATCTCTCAGTAATGTAAATTCGCCAGAAACGAAACGTGCCTTGGTTTCCACGTTACACTTTCCATGGTTGGCTAACTGGTTAGGGACATCCAAGTCATGTGAGTGACATCCAACTAATTGCAAATGTTTCAGAACAGATGCATAGTGAAAAAACATGCAAAATGAAAACCTGTGGTTTTCAGTTCTTTATGCATATAGTGGAACGTACTTTTTGCGTTCCTTAAGCTAAACTTAGATGCGAACACGATTCTTTCCGTAGTTGGGCGAAAGACATTATTATTTTGTTTGGCCACTTTCAAATTATACAGAATACTGATAAACGAATATCCACTGGTGAAAAAGAGATGCAGGCCTTTTAAAGATCATAAATACATAGGCTCGATCCTCTCGAAAGGGATCTAGAAATTTCTTACAGATAAATCCAGAAGATTTCGAAATTCTTCTACAGATGGTTCAAGGACTCATTTCGAAATAGTGAGTGTAACCATAACATTGCGGCGCCTGAGGATGGGCTTTTTGCGGTCTGAAGCCTGTCGTGTGAAAGTGAAGTGGTTTACAACTGAGGCGGTATTTTCAACCTCTGCCGTTATGAATTTCCTCGAAGAAAGCGGTCTATTGACACACATGGATTTAGAAAACATCGTTCTTGTGAAACACAACTAGCTCTTTACTCGCACGAAGCATTGAGTGCTATTGACAATGGATTTCAAATTGATTCCGTATTTATGGATTTCCGGTAGGCTTTTAACAGTGTAGCACGCAAGCAGTTTGTAGTTAAATTGCTTCCCTATGGAATATTGTCCCAGTTTTGTGACTGAATGAGCGATTTCCTGTCAGAGAAAAAAGTGGTTCAAATGGTTCTGAGCACTATGGGACTTAACTTCTGAGGTCATCACTCCCCTAGAACTTAGAACCTAACTAACCTAAGGACATCACACACATCCATGCCCGAGGCAGGATTGGAACCTGCGAAGGTAGAGGTCGCGCGGTTCCAGACTGTAGCCCCTAGTACCGCTCGGCCACCCCGACCGGCCCTGTCAGAGAGGTCACATTTCGTAGTAATTGACGGAAAGTCCTCGAGTGGAGCAGAAGTGATTTCTGGTGTTCCCCAAGATAGTGTTATAGGCCCTTTGCTGTTCCTTATCTGTAAAAACGATTTGGGAGACTGGCCGAGCAGCCATCTTAGGTTGTTTGCAGTTGACGCTATCGTGTATCGACTAGTAAAATCATCAGAATATCAAAACAAACTGAAAACGATTTAGAAAAGATATCTGTATGGAGTGAAAGTTGGCAATTGACCCTAAATAACGAAAAGTGTGTGGTCACCCACATGAGTGCTAAAAGGTATATGTGAAACCTTGGTTATACGACAAATCAGTAAAATCGAAATCCCATAAATTCAACTACATAACTAGGAATTACAATTACGAACAACTTAAATTCGAAGGAACACATAGAAAATGTTGTGGGGAAGGCTAACCAAACACTGCGTTTTATTGCCAGGAGACTTAGAAAATGTGACAGAGCTACTAAAGAGACTGCCTAAACTACGCTTGTCCGTCCTCTTTTAGAATACTGCTGCACGGTGTGGGATCTTTACCAGATTGGATTGAGAGAGTACATCTAAAAAGTTCAAAGAAGGGCAGCAAGTTTTGTGCTATCGCAAAATAGGGGAGAGAATGCCACTGAAATAATACAGGATTTGGGATGGACAACATTAAAAGAAAGGCGTTTTTCGTTGCGGAGGAATCTTCTCACGAAATTGCAATCACCAACTTTCTCTTCCTAACACGAAAATATTTTTTGACGCCGACCTACACAGGGAAAAACGATCACCATGATAAAATAAGGAAAATCAGAGCTCGCTCGGAAAGTTATAGGTGCTCGTTCTTTCCGCGCGCTATACGAGATTGGAATAATAGATAATTGTGAAGATGGTTCGATGAACCCTCTGCCAGGCACTTAAATGCGATTTGCAGAGTATCCATGTAGATGTAGATGTAGATGTAGATGTAGAAGGGAACAAAGGGGTAAGGAAATATGAGGAGGGAAGGGGAAAGGAGCAGCCCAGTTGATGTGGGGTGGAATCGTAGTTGGTATGAGGACTAAATACGCGAATTGTTACCCTGTATTATAGAGAGAGACGTTTGAAATTTCATTAAGAGGGGATCTGAGGCGTGTGGAAGTGTTGAGTTGGAGGAACGTGTCGGTGTTTAATGTGTGTGAAACCTTACGGGACTTAACTGCTAGGGTCATCAGTCCCTAAGATTACACACTACTTAACCTAAATTATCCTAAGGACAAACACACACACGCATGCCCGAGGGAGGACTCGAACCTCCGCCCGGACCAGCCGCACAGTCCATGACTACAGCGTAGACCGCTCGGCTAATCCCGCGCGACCGTCGGGGCGGCAGCATACCAGAACTGGAAGTTAAAGGGGAGACATATTACTGCAGTCGAGTTTGCCATCTAGGTCGTTCGGAAGCACTCAGTCTGAGTGAGGAGAGTTGATTATGGCGGATAGCCAAGCAACATTTTCACAGGAAAGGACAAGTCGCATCACGATTTTGTAAATGTTGAAGATGTTGGAAAGATGTTATCGAGAACTTCGGTGAATTAGTAGTTTGATCTCTTTTGGGCTTTATCTTGGACAGTTATCAGGTGGAGTTTCCCCGTTAGTTGTCGACCCTGTGTTAGCTACACGTACATAAGTATGTGTGTGTCTAACTAACTGGTATTCAGATAGTAAGCAGATAGTAAGAAGCCATGAAATCCTACTAGTAACGAACGTTAATGTGAAGTAACGGTAAGGTGAAGTGGATGCGTAATTTCCACATACTGCTTAGTCTCCAGTGCATTTATGCTAGTGATAACGCTAGTGAGCGAAACGCAGTCTCCTTCCCTCATGAAAGTAAAGTTCTCGTGTCTTCTTTGCATTGTGGGGAGAGGAGTAACGAGATTCCATGCATGCGGAATGAAGCGTGGGCACAGGTGGCGCGCAGCTGACGTCTATCTCCGGCGCATCTCCTCCCCACCAGCCTTCCTTAAAGAGTAAGGCCACCGCCACGGCCCTCTGTCGCCGGAGACAAGTTTTCACACCTAGTGCAGTGATCAATAGCCAATGTTGTTAGACCTCATTGTGTACCGGCTGTGTTGAAGTACTTCCAGAAAACCCGGCCATTGAGTACAAGATATTTCAGGAGATACTGAATACTGTCCAGGACGCGTTTTTGTGGACTGTCTCTATTTCAGACGTTCATGAAAGCCTGTATCCGGTCTTCAAATAGTACGAACATAGAGGTGCTTCAATTAGGTATATGCACTTATTGCCTGCTCGCAAGTCTGAAACAGATTGCTAACACTGACACTGTTGTCTGAATCATAAAACACTGTAGTTTGAAGCTGACTATTTGTGGACATGGAAGTACTTTATACAATGCCACAGTCTTTAAAACGATGAATACGGTAAAATTCAAAATTGCGTTTTGTTAGGATATACTCTTGTCAAATATATCCTGAATAAATCCCTTATTAATGCGGTGAGGAGTAAACAAAACAGTTATACATGCGACAAGTGTAAGATCTCGCCATCAGAACGAAGTAAGTCGCTACACAACAGGATCAACGTAAAAGTTTGAAACTATGAGTCCCACATAACGTAGAAAAATTGTTCCCTTAAGCGTTTCACTTCAACTTATCGCTACCTTTCTAAATATGTCAATGACGTCGCTGAACAGCTGATACCATGTAAAAGTGCCTAACACAAGGCATAACATATACAGGGTGAGTCACTAACTATTGCCACCTACAATAACTCCGAAAGTATAATACTAGCTGAAAAGTTTGTGGGACACAATAATATGACGTTGGTTTTTTGTTGCTAGGTGGAGTCGCGTCTGGAATATTAAGGTCAATTTTTTTTAATGAGTTGCTATAGTTTGGTATTTATTTTCTGATAGCGGCTATCGAGACGAATCCAATGATGATGTGTAACAGTAAGGTCTTTGAAGGTCAACGAAAGTCTCCAAGATAGCATGAACGCCATACAATGCTATACGAACCAATACAACACTAATAGGAAAGTTAAGACTAGTATCGTCGAATCAAGCGAATGTGAATGATGTATTCCTTCGAAAAATAAGTGATATGCTTCTCATTTACAGAGAATGCCAACGAAATTCAGTGAGAGCTAGACACTTATACCCTGAAAGATATTCTCAACGTACGCACCCCTACACGTCCTACATTTAAATATGTGTGTGATAAATTGAGAGCAATTGGATTTTTAACGCATCAGAAACATATCCGGCAAAGGAAGTTTCCTGACGAGAAAACGGAAATTGGTACTCTTGCTACTGTGGTTCGAGATCCTTGTGTTAGTTCGTATCAAATCGCAATGGAATCTGGCATGAGTCAGAGTGGTGATGTTATTGTTCTGCATCGACATAAATATCATCCTTACCATATCAGTCTCAACCAAGAACTAACTGATACGGATTGTATGCGTCGCATTGAATTCTGCCGATGGGCTCAACTACAGATTCAGAGGGATGACACATTTATTAAATTGATTTTATTTACTACCGAGGCTATATTCACGACCGATGAAAATGTTAATTTGCATAACATGCATTATTTGGCAACTGAAAATGCATGTAGGCTGCGGCAAGTTGCACACCAAAAACCGTGGTCTGTGAATGTATGGCGTGGGATTCTGGAGGACAGAATTATAGACTCCTATTTCATCGAAGTAACTCTTAATGGTAGGAAGTACACCGCAGTCCTGCAAGAAACATTAGGTCTGTTATTGGAAGAAATACCTTTAGGAGCAAGAAACGGAATGTGGTATCCACACGATGGGTGTCTGACACATTTTTCGCTGATGGCTGGAAATGAGTTGCAAAGACCATTCCCAAATAGTTGGAATGGACGCGGAGGAGATGTGTCGTGGCCTGCTCGTTCGCCAGACTTCACGCCTCTGGATATTTTCTTGTGGGAATTCGTAAAAGACATTGTTCATAAAGACGTTCCAACTACACCTGAAGATAAGCGAGAGAGAATTGTCAGAACATATGCTTCGATAAGTGCCGAAGTGATAAGGAATACCACTCAACCCACAATCAGAAGATTGCAGCACTGCATTGATACTAATGGTCATCAGTCCGAACACCTTCTGTAAATGGACATTCATGCCACCTTTTTGACCTTCGTTCACCTTCAAAGACCTTACTGTTACACATCATTGGATTAGTCTCGATAGCCGCTATCAGAAAATTAGTTGGTTCAAATGGCTCTGAGCACTATGTGACTTAACTTCTAAGGTCATCAGACCCCTATAACTTAGGAATACTTAAACCTAACTAACCTAAGGACATCACACACATCCATGCCCGAGGCAGGATTCGAACCTGCGACCGTAGCGGTAGAAAATAAGTACCAAACTATAGCATCCCAATTAAAAAATAATGTTGTCCTTCTTATCTCTGACGCGACCCCACCTAGCAACAAAAAACCAGCGTCATATTATGGCCCCCGTTGTCACATGCAACTTTTGTGCCACAAACGTTTCAGCTCCTATCATACTTTCGTTGTTATTCTTGGTGGCAACAGTTAGGAACTCACCCTTTATTTTACCAAAAGCAAGAATTACTACATATCCCTACAAATATAGCCTTGTCAGATGTTTAAGCACAGTATACAATATAAATGGTTTACATTTTTATGCAAAATGATGTATACACACTTTACACAAATTACAGCACTGGCAGAGGAGCAGAATAGCTGCGTGAAGAAATTTGAAGATTGTAGAGGACGGCCTATCATAAATGCTGCCACAGCAAAGCATGCAGCAAATAGACAACGTAACGTGTTAATGAAAGCACGTGACCGACATTAAAGTCTATCAGATTTACATGATAAACATTAACAATATATCGTGAATGATGATGGACTGGAAGACACATTTACACCTAAATGGCAGGAATGAAATGATAATAACAGAGAAAATGAGGACATAGAGCTGTATATCTCAAAGCGACAACTAAAGTCCCATGTGTCCTATTTAATACTCAAACTGCTTTTATTAATAATCACTGAAACCGAATATATAGCAACTGGTCGAGCTTTGTGTTAAAACATTGGAATCACATAGATGACATCGAACTGTATGCCTCAATAGAAACGCAGATGAATTATCTCCTCAAAGCATTATAAATATATTTTGGAAATGGTTATGATGAATGACGAAGCTATGAATGAATAAGCTGCTACAAGTAATTATGTCTTCACAATTGTGAGCGCTGGCGCATAAAAACATAAAATTACTCGTCATTAGTTCATACGTGAGCAGAATATCCTCAGTTTGGGACAAAACCAACAACTGAATAATATACACGGTTTTGGCCTCGCAGTACAAGATGTCTCAGGGGTGAGTCAACCCAGCTGCGACTGTGCAAGTATTAAGCATTGCCATTGTGGACAACATGCGACACAAACCTTAAGCATAGCTTGCAGAAGTCAAAGCGGGTACTCGTGCTTCGTCGCTTACAAGCCCAAATTTTAACACAATGAAATATTCCTCAGACTTTTCATTTACAGAAACAAATTAGCGAAAATCAAAATATTTAATAAATGAGTAATTCAAATAAACAACAAATAGTTAAATAAAATGCTGTGTTAGAGCTAAACCAAACTAAAATTCAAACGACACGTTTGTTCGAGAAACATGTATAAAATATGCGAATGGTGGCCTTACATAGATAAAATTGAGAAATCGATTGAACAATACTTAAACCAGATGTGTAAAAACTCTAGTTAGACTGTGCAAGCAGAGCACTTACACACCGTAGCATCATAAAATAAGTTCATACAGCCACACATTAATTCACGAAAAACAGTAGCAAAATCTCGAAGTTCATCAGATTAATCTTAAAATTTATCATGCAAAATCACACTAACATTGTCAGCGAAAACTAGATTTCATTAATTTCATGATTATACTTTGTCCCAGTTGTTGGTATTTCCTCCAATAGACCATAAACTGCTTCGTTTTCCGTTTCAAAACAATAAACGAATAAAATAACAGCAGAACAGAACAGTAACTTTATAACAGGTGCTACACTGCCACAGGACCAGCAAAGTTTTATTCGTATTCTCCTTCTTCTTGGTGTTATTATTAGTGACAATGGTCAGACACAAAACGTTGGCAGCCTGAAGTTTTCAAATTTCTGACACTGCTGATTTACAAACAGTGGCTTAACTACAGTCCACACATATCAGTTTGGTGATTTCATATGGGGATACAGGGAGTGGCTGAAGTAAATGTCGCTGAAGAGGGGTGCCGCCAAGGAAGCGTGTTTTGTAACAAGAGCCTACCCTCAATGAGCAAGTCAGCTTTCTGAGCAGATGTATGTAGCAGTGGCAGCGCATTGAGAATTGCTTCATCACATAAAAAGGTTGTTGAAATAAGCAGTGGCAATTGTCTCACTGACTAGATGATTTGTGGGTTAATAAAACACCTATAAAAACTAAATATCATTTATCTTCTGTCATTTTAAAAAAGAAGTGCTCAAAGAATTTTTTTTATTCCAAACTCTAATTGTTCATGATTTTTTTCGGGGGGGGGGGTTAGGGGAGGGGAGGGTTAGGGTTTGTAGCTAACATCTTATTGAAATCTGGGGTAATGGTTTCAGACACGTTGGTGGCTACTGTGCTACAGCATAAATCAACTTTTCAGTCAGTATCTGACTTCCTATTGAAACATTTATACAATATTTTAATATGTATGGATGAATGCATGAATACCCCGCCACATCCTGCGTTATAACGTATTCAGATTTAAACTACAAACCACAAAACCAGTTTCTAACAATGAAATATGGTTGGCTAAGCGTGAAGATTTGCTAGATAATGGACTACAATACGCAAGCTGATTTCATACTACGTTTGTACATGGAGAAATCATTGTTAAACAATTTACTATCACATAGTAAATTGTTCCACAATGATTAATTAACGTTAATTCCCCGTTCAGGAGAGCGCTAAAACACAATCAATTTTCATGGAATTTTTTCTGTCCTTTTTTTTCTTCCCAAGAACGTCTCATATATTCACTGTGTTTCTTCTTCCTCTCTTCTGTCTACTTCTTTTCTGTTTTCTTCTCTCTGGGCGTTTGCTGAAATTTCTGTTTTCTGATTTTTTTCTTTGTATTTGTTCCCGGTTGTGGTTTCTTTTACCCTGTTAGTTTTCACTGTATTAGTCGTCACTAGAGCAAATTTCTATGGTTTTTTTGTGCTAATGTGTTTACGAGAGAAATGCTAGATAAAATTTAAGCTGACAGTTAGCGTTTACGTATTTGTGCTATGGTCATCTGCAAATGACATGTGAAAAAGCAGATGACATGTGAAAAATCCGTAGAAGACAGAACACAAGCCTTGAAAAAAATTTTAACAGTGGTAGAACACCCGAGAAATGGGAAGAATTCAACAGGATACAGAAGACCACTTCAAAAAGAATGCGTGGAGAAAAGAGGTTATGAAAACAACAGATTGAAACAGATAGAAGAGGAACTAAGCACAAACAACACACGAAACTTTTACAGAATATTCAGATAAAATATGGCAGGGTACCTACCACCAAGCTTATGCTTCCAGAAGAAAATACGGAACACTGAAGACAAGCCGGAAAAAGAACAGTGAAATATTAGCGCAATACATTGACATACTAATAAACTGCGATAAACCAATGCCGATCCTACAGTTCGAGAAGCCAGAACCCAACCTCGATTTCAAACCGTCAACACCTGGAGATCGTGAAAATAATAAAATCACTAACAGAGCACCTGGTGAAGATAGTGTGATTACGGAAATCTGGAAATTAGACGACGAATATATCACACTCAAAGTACACAGAATCATCAAAACCATCTGGGTAACAGAAAAAGTATCACAAGAATGGAAGTCAGCGATAATACACCCCTTCCATAAGAAAGTAGACAAAACAGCTCCTAATAACTACCAAGGAATTTCACTACTGCCTGTGACATACAAAATTCTGTGAGAAACTCTGATAAATCGGCTAGGTCCTCAAATAGATCCACAGGAGGGTTCAGAAAGGGAAGATCATGCAATGAACAGATCTGGTGCCTGAGAACAATATTGACAACAAGAAAGTCCGGGAACACCAGAATAACAATCGTCAACTTCAAGAAGACTTACGACTCCGTAGATCCAGAAACACTCTTCAACACACTGTAAGAAATGAAAGTGGACAATAAAAAGGAAGCTAATCCTGGAAACATAAAAAATGCAACATTGAAAGTGAAATATATGAAAGAGTTCTCAAAACCACTCGAAATCAAGACAGGAGTGAGGCAGGAAGACGGGCTGTCACCTATCCTATTTAATATGGTTTTGGAGAAAATAATCAGGTTATGGGACAAAGGAGTCAATGAGGAAAGATAGGCAGGCACAAGGATAGAACGATCAGCATAAAATGTGTGGCCTTTGCCGATGACATAGCCATCATAACAAATAATAGTCAAGAATTCAAGGAGGCTCCAGAGACATTACATGAAATCTCAGCCGAAACAGCACTACAGATCTCATATGAAAAAAACCAATACATAGACACAAAATCCACAAACAGACAACCACTGGTAACAATGTATGGAAATATAACATCGTAGGTAGTTTCAAATACCTGGGAGAAATTATACAGAAAACAATACAGAACGCAACAATCAATGAAGAAAGGATCACAAAACTAAATAAAGCAAAAAAACTTACATGGCTTCATTACAACAGAAAAAGTGTTTCCATCAATGCCAAATTACGGCACTACAGTACATTAGTCTCATCAGGAGCCTTTTATGCTGCAGAAATAACAGTAACGAAGGGAAGAACGAAAATTAAGGAGATGTAAAAACAAGAGAGGAAAATACTGCGAAAGATCTACAGGCCAGTTCAGAAAAACCCTTTCTGCGGCATTTTAGAGCATTTCCAACAGCTGTCCTAAGGTTTTGACCAATGCATGAAATCTCATCTCCCACAGTGACAGGGTAGTAGATGTCTTAGTGTTCCGTTTCGAAGAGCATTGTCTTCTCATTTTGCAGTCATGTACGTGATTACTGTTCCAGTGTTGACCAATCTCAAAATGTGCTGTTCACAACAAGCGCGAGGTAGCAGAAATAAAAAGTTGAACTGTTATCTTATCAATGAAAAGAAAAATCATATGGGGGGGGGGGGGGGCACTGCAACATATGGAAACAGGACGAGTCTGTAGCATGTTCAAAACATGCGCGACGTAGTAGAAATGAAGAAGTATGTCGTAAAATATGTAAAGGACATCACAGCACATGGAAATGGGGCGAGTGTGCAGCATTGGAGAAGGTGATGACCTCTAAATTTAATTGCATGCTCCACAGTGACAAGTAGCAGATATCCAGCATTCCATCTCAAGCAAGTGGTGTCAGTTAATTATCATGCGGTAGTCAACAGCATATCAGTGGGCGAATGGGATAGGAAAGGTGCCGTTATTAAAGGATAATGTACTGTAATATGCACCACAGATGTTAGCGTGGTCAGTTTTAGGAATTTTACGAGTTCTTCCGCAATTGCGACGCCAGCAAATGACAAAGCAGAATGCTTCCCAATTTTTGAATAATCGCTAAATCTCCTCTCCACCACTTTGGAATAGACATAATAGATTTGGAATGCTGATAGATGAATGTGCGGTGAGTCCGTTCGGTCATACACACCAAAGAATACCAGACAGTAACGTATACCGAAGAAATTAGGTTATCTACATATCTACATCTACATACATACTCCGCAATCCGCCATACGGTGCGTGGCGGAGGGTACCTCGTACCACAACTAGCATCTTCTCTCCCTGTTCCACTCCCAAACACAACAAGGGAAAAATGACTGCCTATATGCCTCTGTACGAGCCCTAATCTCTCTTATGTTACATTTTGGGTCTTTCCGCGAAATGTAAGTTGGCGGCAGTAAAATTGTACTGCAGTCAGCCTCAAATGCTGGTTATCTAAATTTCCTGAGTAGCGATTCACGAAAAGAACGCCTCCTTTCCTCTAGAGACTCCCACCCAAGTTCCTGAAGCATTTCCGTAACACTCGCGTGATGATCAAACATACCAGTAACAAATCTAGCAGCCCACCTCTGAATTGCTTCTATGTCCTCCCTCAATCCGACCTGATAGGGATCCCAAACGCTCGAGCAGTACTCAAGATTAGGTCGTATTAGTGTTTCATAAGCGTTCTTCTTTACAGATGAATCACATGTTCCCAAAATTCTATCAATGAACCGAAGACGACTATCCGCCTTCCCCACAACTGCCATTACATGCTTGTTCCACTTCATATCGCTCTGCAATGTTACGCCCAAATATTTAATCGACGTGACTGTGTTAAGCGCTACACTACTAATGGAGTATTCCAACATTACAGGATTCTTTTTCCTATTCATCTGCACTAATTTACATTTATCTGTATTTAGAGTTATCTGCCATTCTTTACACCAATCACAAGTCCTGTTCAAGTCATCTTGTATCCTCCTACAGTCACTCAACGACGACACCTTCCCGTACACCACAGCATCATCTGCAAACAGCCGCACATTGCTATTCACCCTGTCCAAAAGATCATTTATGTGGATAGAAAACAACAGCGGACCTACCACATTTCCCTGGGGCACTCCAGATGATACCCTCACCTCCAATGAACACTCACCATCGAGGACAACGTACTGGGTTCTATTTCCAGCATATCGATCATAGTGCAGAATTTACGAATACAACTGGTCATCGTTACTTGTGTGGATGGGCGTCACAGAGTAGTCTCGCATTCGTAGGACGAAGTCAGAGATTCACAGATCCCTCCCATATTGTCCTTGAGCAACCCTTCCAGCGACGTGGTTGCCAATTTAATCTGCATCAGACCAAAAGTATGAGCGTCTTAAACTCACTGCATTCCTCGTCATGTGAAGGAATAGAACTAGCTGTGTCTGTAACTGCTGTTCAGTGAAAACTTTTCCACACAAATCTCATCCACAGCATACATAAAAATCCACAATATCTCTCAAGATTCATGCATATGTGGGAGGATAGCACCTGTTATCGGTGTATAGTACACATGAGAGCGTTGCAGTGAAATAACAGACCGTTAGGAGAAACGTGTGGTTTATATATGATGGAGCTCCAGACGGATGGAGTTTGAAACATTTCACGTGAATCGACTGTGCTATCATTTCTGAAGTATTATTTCATTGTCTGGAGTCAGTTCAAGGAAGGTACTGGCGTGAAAGAAATGTTCATGAACACATTCACCCTCCTATGACTAAACGGTTCTGCGTCTAAAAATCCTATATTGTTAAAACCATATGGTTTCCAAAGTCTTCAGTGCAGAATACAACGCTTTTAACACACCAATGCAGAATATATTTGTCCAACATCAGACATACAACCACCCCGAAAGTTTCCTATCCTAATCACTATGACTACAAACGTTAAAATGATAAAACTACTTCCTTACACACTATTCTGGTGCCCTAGGAAGCCATTGCCAGTGTATATCCGACGCTCGAGTTGCTTATAAACCTACTAGAATAATGTCTGGAGACTGCTGCTCTGTCGTTTACGAAATTAAAGGATTTTATACATCATTGTAAGTTAGAAATGTGTGTACCCTCAGTCACATTTCCTGCGTCAATCCCGCTTATTATTATTAGTCGTAGTATCTGTTTTGACGGATGCAGCTGTGTCTCAATAGGAAATAGGACGAGGGAAACCCGACATGAATATTTTCGATAGCTGATACATTGATGTACCACCCAAGTCCTGCTGCACGAAAATGCACTCGAAGAAGCAGCAACTTCTTGCGAGGGAGTAAGCACCACGATCAGTAAACAAAGGAGATGTTACAGTCTTACACAAGAAGTCCTAGTCTGATGTTAGGTAATTTTGCTCCTTTGTAGGATAATATAACAATTTCGTCCTAACACCCTCCCGAGTATACCCTCATCACCTATTATAGGTAATATAGGTGACACTGGTACACTCTAGGGAATGGATTTAAGTCTAATAAATGCATTGATTATTCTCCTTAATACTTAAGGAATAATACTGCTTGTGAGAACCTGCTCTAATTTGGTAATATCTATACTCTACCACATGTGTGAAACACAGTTATGGATTGGGATTCATATTACGTTTCGCCTGCTGTCATGTGGTACCTCTGTGTAATACTTATGTCGCCTCTGTTAAAGTATGTGTTACGGAAACCCATGTAGTTTACATGGGGAGGGAGAGGGTTAAAACCGAGTGCCACCAGATTGTAATTGTTAATCTTCTCTCAGTCTTGAGTGTATGGGTACCCCGAACCCACCCCAATACCCTGCATTTCATGGTGCATTTACCCTAATTTCTTGTATTGTCTGTCAATTTAATTAATTAGGCAAGAGTTTTTGGCGACTTTACATATTACATCGTATTTCCCTCAATTTTATGTTTTTCGCATCAATTTATCGGAGTTAGACCTGGTTTTTCTCGATTTTTACCGATTTTAAGTCGTTTTTTCACAGTTTTTTTATTTTTCCGTGTGTATATTGTCATATTGCCGGCATATTTATCCGTTATTTGATTTTGTATGAGGATATTTGAATGTCCTAAACACAAGCCTACTAAAAAATCCTAAGAATTCCCCTCTTCCCGATGATCTACATGCATGCATTTTCGATAGGAAGATCATAAAAAATATAGTAGCATACGCCTCGTACATAGATGAGACTCAACGAGTGGGGCAGATTGGAAACTTGTAGTCTGGAAACAAATCCCTGTATTGCTACGACACATCAAAGAGCTTGAGGGCAACTCATGCAGCGATGCACTTGATGGAAACTCAAAATCCTGCACAGTTCTACACGTTCGTCTGAATTCCACTCTATCGTGAAGGGACCTGCAACAGGGAGTTGACATGTGTACAGAGTTGATTTCTGCTCCTCCACTGATATATTTTTCCTGTAAGTATATCTTCTTATTGTTTACCAAACGAGCTTCGCTACTTTTGTTTACACCTTCCACCTTTGATGCATCCCCACAAGTATGCCAGGACATTTACAACCTGTGGATTTCGGATCTTTTTTTTATCCTAGTAATAAGTTATTCGTTATCTTAAATTGTGTTCGACTGCACTTAGCATCCTGGAAAGTGAGAGTTTCCCTTCTCCATACCTACAGAGTGCTCACCCCCAACAACGTAATGAAATGCAGGAAATTCATGTGGGTTGGGGGTACCCAGACGCCCACGACCGAGAAAAGCTTAACAATTATGCTCTGGCTGCATTCAGTTTTAACCCTCCCCCTCCTTCTGTGAACTAAATATACGTTTTTGTAACACTTTCTTCAACAAATGAGATGTAAGTTTTACACAGAGGCACTATAATAAAGTTGGCAAAACATGCGTGTCCCAATCCATAATTATTTTCTCACCCACCCGGTCATATATAGATATTACCTAATTACGTTTGGTTCTCACAAGCAATATTATTCCTTAACTACTAAGGAGAAGAACCATGCGTTTATTCCCTAGAGTGTTCTACAGGGGAGTGGACCGATGTCACGTATATCATCCTTAATAGTGTAATGATGGTGTACTCGAGAGATGTGATGTTAGGACGAAATTTCTGTATTATCCTACACATGAGCAAAGTTACCTAACATCAGATTACGACTTCTTTGTGCGAGAGGAATGCTACCGGATCCATGGCGATGCTACTGAAAACAGCTATAAGACTGTAACATCTCCTTTGGTTACTGATCGTAGTGCTTACTTCCTCGTAAGAAGCTGCTGCTTCTTCGTGTGCATTTACGTGCTGCAGGGCGTGGGAGGTACCTCACTGTATCAGCTATCGAAAATATTCATCTCAGTTTTTCCTCGCTCTTCTTCTTAGTGAGACAGAGCTGCATCTGTCAAAACCGATACTACTACTAATGATAAGCATGACTGATGCAGGAAATGTGATTGAGGAACTTACATTTCCAGCTTAAAAAGTATAAAATCCACTAATTTCGTTAACGACAGAGCAGAAGCCTCCAGACCTTGTTCTAGTTGGTTTATGCAGCTTCAGCGGCAGATACACACTGATGATGGCTTCCTAGGGCACCAGAATAGTGTATAAGGAAGTAGTTTTATCATTTTTAATGTTTGTCACCGTAGTTATTGGGGTACGAACTTGCAGGGTTGTTATATGGCTGATGTTGGACGATTATATCCTGCATTGGAGTGCTAAGAGCGTTGTATTCTGCGCAGAAGACTTTGGAAGCCATATGCATTAACAATATAGTATTTTTAGATGCAGAACTGTGTAGCCATAGGAGTGTGTGTATGTGCTCCGCAGTTATTTCTTTCATGCCGGTTCCTTCCTTGAACTGACTCCAGACAGTGGAATAATACTTCAGAATTGATAGCACAGTTGATTTACATGAAATGTTTCAAACTCCTTCCATCTGGAGCTCCATCATATATAAAGCACACGTTTCTTCTTAACCGTCTGTTATATCTCCTCAACTCTCTCATGTGTACTATATAACAAAAAGACGTGCTACTCTTCTTGATATATGTGCATCTAGAGAGCTGTTGTGATTTTTATGTGGGCTGTGGGTAAGAATGGCGTGGAACTGTCTTCACTGAACAGCAGTTATATACACGGCTCGCCCTCTTTCTCCACAACATGTGGAATGTAATGGGTGCAGGATCTCCATACGTCTGGTCAGTTGCAGATCAAATTGCCTATCGTGTTTGAGGTGAAGGGCAATGTGGGATGGATTTGTAACCTCTGACTTTATCCTACGAATGTGAAACTATTCTGTGACGCCCATCTAAAATCACTAGTCTTATTCGTAAATTCAGCACTATGATCGATATGCTGGAAATGTGTGCATAACATAATTTCTTCAGTATAGGATGCTGTCTGTTAAACTTTTTCTGTATATGACCAAATGGACGCACTGCACATTCGTCTATCTGCACTCACAACCTAGTATAAGGTACTTGCTATATAGTGGAGGGGTGATTTAGCAATGATACAGAAGTTAGGATGCTATCTGTTGTGTCATTAGCTACCATTAGAATAATGGAACTACTTGTGTACTTTGGTTTATATGGTCAAATTATAATATAATAAAATAATGGAATAGACGATAATAAAATGCGTGGCTTTTTAAAATGTATTGAATTAATGAGATTAATTTTTCTGCATCAATGACAAGCACAATAAGCTGAGCTATGCCTGGAAATAAGTTCGTATTAGCTCATATTATTTTGCAGGGCGAAGTAGTTTCTTTCTCCGCTGTAGATTTGTGCTTACCATTCTTTATAATGCTACGTTTGGTCGCCGTGTTCACCTTTGAAGTCTTGACCGTGTTCCCATTAAGCTTATCGGATCTTCGTAATTTTCCAAAGTACGCAGGTGGGCTTCAGTTCTTGTAATTATTGTACTATTTGAAATAACAACTCACACGACCTTTCTGTTAATAAACCAATACTGTATTTTTCTAAACGGTGCACATATGAAATACACACTCCTCACTTATTCATAGCGACCCCAAAATGGCGGTCTACAATTACTTGCTAAAAATGGCGTGCTTCTCACTCGTTCACTAGCTGAGCGCGAATCCTTCCTTCCTCCTACTGGTACGAAGAAAAAAGTCCTCTGTTTTTTAACAACTGAAAGTCAAAAAATACATGACGGTAGGCATAGACTCTATGATGGGCTACCGCTTCATCTTCTCTCTTTGCCTTTAAAGAAGACGAAAACATAAAGAAAATGCAAAAGGTTTATCACAAAATGTATTCGCAACCTAGTATATGGTTCTTGTAAAGTAGTGGGGAGGTGATTTAGCGATTATGGAAAAATTTGCAAGCATTCCTCTGTGTCATTTGTTGGCACTGAAGTTACAGAACTCGTAAAATTGCTAAAAGTGATTACGCTATCATTTGTGATGTGTGTTACAGTACATTATCCTTTACCAACAGCAACTTTCCCATCCCATCTGCCCATTTGTACGCCGTTAATTACCGCATAATGATTGACTGACACCATTTGTTTGAGATGGAACGCTGGGTATCTGCTATTTGTCGCTGTGGAGCATGGAACTAAAGGTAGAGGTCACCACCGACAAGCAGTTCTTTGGAAGTGGCCCTCAACGCTGCAGACTAGTCCTACTTCCATATGTTGTGACGGGCACCACATGTTTTTTTTTTCTTTTCTTTTCATTAATAAGATAAAAGTACCTCCGTATATTCCTACTAACTCGCATGTGCTGTCAACAGCAGCTTTGGCGATGGTCAACACTGGAACAGTGATCATGTACATGGCTCCAAAATGAGGAAACAATGCTCTTTGAAATAGAACACCCACACATCCACTATCCCAATGCTATTGAAGATCAGATTAACTGTATAGGTCATCACCTTAGGATATTTGTTGGAAATGCTCTACAATGCCACAGACTTTCCAGCTTCCAAATGTTGTGATGTCTTTCTCATTTTTGTCAATGAGGAACATCACCTTTGTGATTTGTTTCTACCAATGTGTTTGTTTTGTGAGCTGCATAGTTTACACCATGCAATGTTCAGCTTTCTGTGAGAGTAAATGGATCAAAACTTGTTAATGTCAATTTAGCACCTGACACAGACCTCTAAGTCACGTTACAAACACAAAGTTTATGTAAGTACAAAGCTGTAGTTGGACACTGCATGGATATGTTACAGCTGAAAAAAACAGTGTATTTAACTGCTTATGAAGGAACAATACAGGAACCCTGTCGTGTGATTGATAGCCTGTTGAATATGGTTTTCCTCGAGTACAGTCAACAAAACTTTACACAGAATTGTGCAAGCGAATTCGACCACTGTCCACCAGCTCCAATGGAGCACTACATGTATATGTAATATGCTCGACGTTCACACACAGACGATATTCGTTTTTTATGTATTGGAAGAGATAGATAGACGTGGTAAAATCTTCTAGGTGGTTCTGTTACATGGAGTGGTATAACTGGTAGAAGTTTGGATGCTTATAATTTTATCAAAACTGCAATACTATTGCTTATAAAACTAATAGAAATCTGCTGTACCTATGCTCGTGGAATCATGACATATTTTATTATTATCGTCACAATCGTGCATTTAAAAATAGGTGTTACTGCAAATCCTCTGTTATTTCATACTTCACAACCTCTACTTATAAAGTACACACCACTCATTGTGCTCGAAACGATATTGTTTCTCCCGACATGCGAGTAGATTGCATGAAACAGGCTGTGATTATAAAATTGCTTACAAAATTACAAGCAAAGCGTCTGCTGTGATTGCAAGTGATTGTCTGCTGTATCACAGAAACTTTCAAGACAGGTCGATAGAGGAGAGCTATGGAGCAAAAGTGTCAAATGTAACCTGGCATCGGTATTTCGTTTCGATATATTGGAAGAGATAGATGTGGTAGTATTTATGGGAGGTTCTATAACAAGACAGATCCTCACAATTTGTTTCGTAAATGCCAGTATGATAAAGCATTGTACTGTAAAACAGTAGCTGCCATAGTGTACAAAACAGCAATATCCTCTTGAATTTTAGCTTGTGAAATTCTAATGTAAAATTATAGTTTTTTTCCGACATGTGAGAAAAAGTTGTGGAAGGCTGTATTCTTTAACGTTATTTCTCGTGTCTGAAACGTTGTAATACAAATGTGTATGACTGTTTATTTACATACACTGATTTGAATGTGAGAGATTTTCTCGGTTTGTGTAATTTGTCCATCAAGCTAGAAGATATTGCTTAACATAGACTTTTTCTTTGGAGTTTCAGTTCTCTCTTTCCTCTGATTATAGTTTCGAAATAACAAGGACTTTTTGTGGTGATTGGTAGGTTTCACAGCAAAATAGTGGAATTTTTTCTCCAATTTTATACAGGGTGCACACGTATAGGCCTCTGTTGTCTGGTCATCTGTAATCGGCAGAGAGAGAGTGTAGTTTTTTTCACTTGGTGAGATGTCGGAAAATAATGAGATGCGCATTGTATCCTACAGCCGAATGTAAAAGCTATAAGGATTTCCTCATAAAACTAAGAGAAAATGGACTATGCCTATTTTCATAGAAAGAGGACATTTATTATCATCACAATTGTTTTCTTTATTAATAAATGCTCAGTTATAAGAGATTCGTTGATGTTAAATATATTTGTTACAATGCAGTGTTTTCACATTCAGAACGGTGGGCACTTTCTGGGGTAGGCCTCCTGTGTGTGAGGTCGCCCATGCTATTGCACCCCGATCTGGGTCTGTTGTGTAGGGCAGTGTGATTCCGCTACACTTTAGATGAACAAACAAGTTGTAGTTGGGGTGGCCATTATTTATCTTGTTTTGTTTAGTTGGGTTCAAATCCTTTTGTGTTGGCGAAGGATAGATTTCTGTACTGGAGCCTCAAAATGAGCCGGGTTGGCCAGCGATTGCAGGAGGATGGTAGTATGCCACAAATAAATCTGCAGTGCACGGTAGCAGCTGACCATTGGAAAGAGACCTTGTCCTCTCGTAGGTGGGGGCAGGGAGGGAGGGAGGCAGGGAGGGTTGGCGGGTAGGAGAGGATGAGGGGAGGGAGTAGGGCCTACAATTTCACTAGTTCCCAGAAGGAGAATCCATGTTCATCTGCAACCCCTCTCCAATCTTTTTTTCCCCAACACATGTGTTGCATTATGATCTACTGATTATGAGTGCTGGTCATTTTACAATTTCAGTGTGTAATTAGAACAGTGAAGCAATTTCCATCAAATGTGGTAGCGTGTATGGACTTCAATTATCTGAGCTGCAGGGTGATTGAGTAGACGTCTGCAGCGAATTCCATGCGGCACAATGATAGATACAGTCCCCAGCTTTATGCTTACAGGTAATACACTTATTAAACTCCTGTGTGTCCAACACCAGCATCTCGTCAATTGAACATATTTCCCATCAAAAAAATTATGATAGTACCTTCCACTCCAGTCTTTTCCCCACCAGCTTGCAGGTGAAGAGTAGAATTTGAAAGCTTTGAGTGGTATTGTGAATTTTTTTCCTAGAATGATAACGCCAGTCGTAAGGCATCGTCAATTTTTTAGCTGTATTACGAATTTAGGCACTTCTTGTGTAGCACAATACATATAGTTACTGATGATTTTCACGGGTTTGCAGCCGGGTTCCATCGTCCTGACAACACGATATTTCGGCGGACCATCTGGCCGCCATCTTCAGGTGAGATTGAGTGCACAATCACGCCGGAACTGAAGAGACCTCAGATTCGGCGGCTCCTTTATACCGCGGGTCCGCCAAAATATCGTGTTGTCGTCAGGACGATGGAGCCCGGCTGCAAACCCGTGAAAATCATCAGTATTTGATACGCCGGGAAAATCTACGTTATCACAATACATATAGTTGTGTATTTAGGATTGATGTTTATGATTAATTACATGATTAGGACTGCTCTTTACTTCAGTCTCCCAGCCAAAATAAATATAGTATACCAATGTAATCTTCCTCTCTTGCATCTGGACAGTTTTCATATATTGGGCAGGGGGGGGATTGCACTTTGGCTTCCCATCTAGAAGAACCAGGATTCAGTCACGGAAAGAGCACCGCCATTTTGAGTTTCCCACCAATTCTCTGGTAGGGGGAGAGGTTGGGTGTGGATCATCAGCACAGAAAAGCTCCCACCATTTTCGACATTCTCGCCAAAATCCTTGTTAAAATTCGAAATTCCTGTCAATAGCGCAGGTTGGGGAGTGGTTGGGGGAGAGAGAGAGATGGGGAGGGTGGGTTGGGCAGTGATCCACGTGCCTGCTGAGGAAAACACGTGATATCATCCAGAGGCTGTGGGGCTGGTCGTGGGTGGTGGTAATTAATTCACCAATTTAGTTAATTTGCATATCAAATTGATATAAAAAGTGTCCTAACACCGCCACATCTTACTACTTACTTTATCTGACTTGCACTGTAAATGAAATTCTGCTGTTGGTCGAAAGGCCTCTAACTGATTAATTGGCTTTGCACGGGGAATTTCCCCTTTAATGTTGTTGTTTTGTTTAATATGTATTGTAACTGTGTTCTAAATCTTATTTTAAATTATTTCGTGCAAAAGCGAACTGTTATGTCTTGTTATCTAGTCAATAATTACCTGTTGCGGGTCTGCCAGATGTCTTAGTTTTGAGCTTTCTTTCTCAAATTTCTATAGAGCTCACTCTTGATTACTTGTATTTTGCTGGATTAATTAAATTTTTTTAAAGACCAATGTTGTTAAAGTCTAATCTTCTTGCATTTTGTTTAAGGCCATTATTATTGTAATTCAATGACTGTGTTATTCACCATTTTGAATGGTTCAAATGGCTCTGAGCACTATGGGGCTCAACTGCTGAGGTCATTAGTCCCCTAGAACTTAGAACTAGTTAAACCTAACTAACCTAAGGACATCACACACATCCATGCCCGAGGCAGGATTCGAACCTGCGACCGTAGCGGTCTCGCGGTTCCAGACTGCAGCGCCAGAACCGCGCGGCCACTTCGGCCGGCACCATTTTGAATGCTTTTCAAGCAAATTTGAACTGTTTTTCTTAAAGGGGATTTGTTGTTACTTTGAAAAATAAATGTTTGTTATCAAAAGGATGAAACTTCCTGGCAGATTAAAACTGTGTGCCGGACCGAGACTCAAACTCGGGACCTTTGCCTTTCGCGGGCAAGTGCTCTACCACTGAGCATCCAAGCATGACTCACGCCCCCTCCCCATAGCTTTAATTCATATCAGCGCACACTCCGCTGTAGAGTGAAAATTTCATTCTAGAAACATCCCCCACGCTCTTTCTAAGCCATGTCTCCGCAATATCCTTTCTTCTATGAGTGCTAGTTCTGCAAGTTTCGCAAGAGAGCTTCTGTGAAGTTTGGAAGGTAGGAGACGAGTTACTGGCAGAGTTGAAGCTGTGTGGACGGGGCGTGAGTTGTGCTTAGGTAGCTAAGTGGTAGAGCACTTGCCCGCAAAGGCAAAGGTCCGAGTTCGAGTCTCGGTCCTTCACACAGTTTCAATTTGCCAGGAAGTTTCTCGTATCTCCCTCTTCATGGTCGCCTACAAACCGGCAGACCTGGCAAAACAGAGAAATATCTAACAAGTCACCTTCCATGATACACAGCACTTTTAATTTGCAAGCCCCCTGTAATGAGAATGTGCACATACACACAGATATCTAAGGTTAGGTGGTAGCCATGTGGAATCAGAAGTCTATGGATATCATTTTAGTTTTATATCTGACACTGGTGTTTTACCAAAGCGAACTGTAAAAAGTCGACAGCATTTTTAATTGCATCTTTCGCTCTTTCATCAACTACATTAGATTGTTGTGCTGAACATATGAGTAATAACTCCTCGTTTCTAAGAGAATATGGTAGTTTACTGACTGCTGGTTACTGGAACTGATCATATCAGTATTACACTATGTGATGAAAGGTGTCCGGACATCCCCAAAAACATACGTTTTTCATATTAGATGCACTGTGCTGCCATCTGCTGCCAGGTACTCCATATCAGCGACCTCAGTAGTCGTTAGACATCGTGAGAGAGCAGTTTGGGGCACTCTGCGGAACTCACGGACTTCGAACGTGGTCAGGTGATTGGGTGTCACTTGTGTCATACGTCTGTACGTGAGATTTCCACACTCCTAAACATCCCTAGGTCCACTGTTTCCGATGTGATAGTGAAGTGGAAACGTGAAGGGACACGTACAGCACAAAAGCATATAGGCCGGACTCATCTGTTGACTGACATAGACCGCCGTCAGTTGAAGAGGGTCGTAATGTGTAATTGACAGACATCTATCCACACCATAACACAGGAATTCCAAACTGCATCAGGACCCACTGCAAGTACTATGACAGTTAGGCGGGAGGTGAGAAAACTTGAACTTCATGGTCGAGTGGCTGCTCATAAGCCACACATCACGACGGTAAATGCCAAACGACGCCTCGCTTGGTGTAAGGAGCGTAAACATTGGACGACTTAACAGTGGAAAAACGTTGTGTGGAGTAACGAATCACGATACGCAATGTGGCGATCCGATGGCAGGGTGTGGGTACGGCGAATGCCCGGTGAACGTCATCTGCTAGCGTATGTAGTGTCATCAGTAAAATTCGGAGGCAGTGGTGTTATGGTGTGGTCGTATTTTTAATGGAGGGGATTTGCACCCCTTGTTGTTTTGCGCGGCACTATCACAGCACAGTCCTACATTAATGTTTTAAGCACCTTCTTCCTTCCCAGTGTTGATGAGCAATTAGGGGATGGCGATTGCAACTTTCAACAAGATTGAGCAGCTGTTCATAATGCACGACCTGTGACGGAGTGGTTACACGACAATAACATCCATGTAATGGACTGGCCTGCACAGAGTGCTGACCTGAATCGTACCGAACACCTTTGGAATGTTTTGTATCGCCGACTTTGTTCCAGGCCTCACCGACCGACATCGATACCTCACAGAAACCTTCCAGCACCTGACTGAACGTATGCCCGCGAGAATGGAAGCTGTCATGAAGGCTAGGGGTGGGCCAACACCATATTGAATTCTGGAATTACCGATGCAGTGCGCCACTAACTTGTAAGTCATATTCAGCCA
Source organism: Schistocerca nitens (assembly GCF_023898315.1). Lineage (NCBI taxonomy): Eukaryota > Metazoa > Arthropoda > Insecta > Orthoptera > Acrididae > Schistocerca > Schistocerca nitens. The sequence goes on from NC_064615.1 coordinate 447,573,071, forward strand.
GGTGTTCGAATACTTTTGATCACATAATGTATGTACAAAAGTGACTGTCAGTGAATTCAGTTATTTCATCTGCAATCACTATACCATACTATTATTCATTATTATTACCATTATTATTGTTATTGGCTGTTTTTGTTATTTCCTTTTAACTTGTTAAATTTTTAGTAAGTGCCCTATTTTCTCTGATACCTATTACGATACGTAAACCCATACTTGTGGATTTCTAAGATTGGCCACAACATACAACACTTCCTCAAATCAGCCACCACTGATACAAAGCGGAATACGTTAATTTTATATCACTTTTGTCACAATCAAGGTAAATGTCATTCTGTTAATGTTAGACAGTGACTGCTTCCCAAGGTTCATTAGCATTGACGGTATTTGCTAATGAAGTCATTGTGTATCATTACTCTTAAAAAGAACTACACGTAATACGAGACACTGTGATCATTACACGACACATAATGAATACTGAGCAAGGAATGTAACACTATCCATTTTTCAGTAATACAGATGCATATACCAAGTTCTAAGGTCCACATTATTAAGTCTGTAAATACAACGGATTTCAGATGTAGTCCCAAGAAACGGTTAACTTGACTTGGATGGTATAAACATAAGCATATATCGACCATATGGCGAATTGTCCGCTGCATCACTATCTCCGTGAAGTTAAAGCGTGTGTGCTATGCACGTAAATTCGAAAACAGAAGCTGTAAGATACAGAATGAAAGTAAGAGCACTCGATTATTAAACTTAGTAGTTTCACTAATATTTATTTTTTACAGGGCAGCTCGAGAAGCAAAAAGGCTGTATTGATGAAGATATAAATGTATTATCCTAACTTAAGATTGGTGAAAATTCGAAACCCATCTTAGCATAAACAAACTTATTTGCAACGTGTTTGCTTGCAGTATTTCTTCAATTAAAGTGGAAGGTGTTGCAAGTCAACATGTGGTGTGTTCATTGCCACGGTGGTACAAAAGTTTAACCATGAGTCAGTATCAGCTAATATAGGGTACTTCTGTATTCTCGGTATAAAACAACTGTAAAAAGAATAAAACAGAATCTTAAAGTGAGCCTCATGTTTGCAACATTTAAAATGATAATCAATATTTTTTATGATTCCAGCTCCCTCCATCAGAGTGACCTTTGTCATTAGTTGGTCTTTCGTATTGATTTGAACCATCAATTTAGAGCCAAATATCCGCGTCTGGATATTGTTCACCACAAATTAAAAGTAGACAGCAATAAACGTTCATAATTTTTCAGCCACCTTCTCTGTCTAGGAAGTGTTACCTGAAAGGACAAAAGATGATATGGTTACAGATATTTCTATTTACTCCGTGGCAATGTTACAAAAAGCGGCCGAGTCCTAGTCGTACTGTTGCCTCTGAATCCATTTAACAAAAAGCGCAGAAACGGAAACCCCTAAGCAATCCATGTCAGCCACTAGCCACAAGGTAAAGATGCCTTCATTATTCTGCAGATGTGCTTTACCGTCAGACATCAGTGACGAATACCCACTCAGGCGCCTTATCTCCCTAATGGAGGCTACACTAATGCTAACCCAACTACATCATGTTCTAAATCTATGTTGTTTGCATAATACGTTCCGTCTATAATCAAAGATGTGGGAGTTCATATGGTCTCTAGCAAACATACAGATACGGCTCCTGCGCAAGCGTGAGATCAGAGACAACGCAGAGACAATGTTACACTCGTAATTTGCAGTCTTCTATGTACGATACATATGATAAACTATTTATTTTACTTTTTCTACAGAATTTAGGTATCGAAGTGTTAGCTTACACTACGTGAATCAAACATTTATGTATCTCTCTCGTGATAAGGAAATTCAAATAGGATTTGCGAATATTTTCCATAACTGGAGGATATGTTACCAAACATTAGGGTGACAATAAGATGTTGCATACGATTCACACAGCTTATATAAATAACCTCCGCTCCCACAAATACAGAACGCTACTACACTGGTGTGCAAAACTGAAGGACGAACGTAACTTTCGGATGACGTGTCACTGTCAAGTATATAGCTCGATGAAACTTGGACCACGTATGGAAAGAAGTGCTACATTATAGTGCATATAGGGAAATGAAAGAAATACGCAATAAGACGAACAGAAATGACAGTTTTATTCAAAGAAAATAATTACACTGAAGTTCAGTGCGAGTGTTGGTGGTTCTCTGGACATTACTAACGGCGGAATATAGGTCACACTATGGGTATGATCACCATGGAGAGCAATAAATGCTCTGCAACGTGCTCCCATCTTAACTACAAGAGTCGTAAGGAATTATTGTGATACGGCGTTCCATTCCTCCGCCAATGCGGTTGACAAATGCTGGATGGACTAGCTGCAGTAGCCGGCCGGGGTGGCCAAGCGGTTCTCGGCTCTACAGTCTGGAACCGCTCGCCAGCAACGGTCGCAGGTTCGAATCCTGCCTCGAGCATGGATGTGTGATGTCCTTAGGTTATTTGGGTTTAAGTAGTTCTAAGTTCTAGGGGACTGATGACCTCAGAAGTTAAGTCCCATAGTGCTCAGAGCCATTTGAACCATTTCTAGCTCCAGTACGTCTCCACAACGCATCCCACAAGTGCTTGATCGGATTTAAATTGGGGTAATTGGCAGGTCAGTCCATGGGCTGAATACCCTCTCGTTCCAAAAGCTCCTGCACCTCCGCTAATAGATGCGGTCGCACATTGCCATTCGTAAATATGAAGTCAGAGCCGAATGTACACCTAAAAAGAAGCACATAGAGAAATATTATGTCACAATAACAATAATCCGTGTTCAAAGAACCATAGCACCTGGACCACCGAGAAGATCGTGTTCGAAAATGTTCCTGAGTGCACTACATTTTCCCTCATCTCGGCGAATGAGATAGGTCTATCAGCATCATTTATGTTCGTCTCATTGCGTATTTCTGTTCTACACTGTTGCGGTTCTACCTATGTATTGTCCAAGTTTCATCGAGCTGTGTTACTTGGCAGTAGTACATCATGTGGAAGTTACTTTCGTCCTCGCATTTTACACACCAGTGTACCAGCTATTAAAGAAAAAGCTTTGGTATATAGTGAAGTTCGGTGGCAGAAGGAACAAGACTTTTGGTCAGGTGAATACAGAGTTATAAATACAAAATCAAATAGGAGTAATGCAGGAGTAGGTTTAGTAATGAATAAAAAAATAGGAATGCGAGAAAGCTACTACAAACAACATGGTGAACGCATTATTGTGGCCAAGATAGATACGAAGCCCACGCCTACCACAGTAGTACAAGTTTATATGCCAACTAGCTCCGCAGATGACGAAGAGATTGATGAAATGTATGATGAGTTAAAAGAAATTATTCAGATAGTGATCGGCCGGCGTGGCCGAGCGGTTCTAGGCGCTTCAGTCTCGAACCGCGCGACCGCTACGGTCGCAGTTTCGAATCCTGCCTCGGGCATGGATCTGTGTGTTGTCCTTAGGTTAGTTACGTTCTAAGTTCTAGGGGACTGATGACCTCAGATGTTAAGTCCCATAGTGCTCAGAGCCATTTGAACCATTTCAGATAGTGAAGGGAGACGAAGAAGAGAAAGTTGTTAACATCGAGTATAGATTTAAGTGTCAGGAAGCTGTTTCTGAAAGTATTTGTATGGAGTGCAGCCATGTATGGAAGTGAAACGTGGACGATAAAATGGGCCGGCCGCGGTGGTCTCGCGGTTCTAGGCGCGCAGTCCGGAACCGTGGGACTGCTACGGTCGCAGGTTCGAATCCTGCCTCGGGCATGGATGTGTATGATGTCCTTAGGTTAGTTAGGTTTAAGTAGTTCTAAGTTCTAGGGGACTGATGACCACAGCAGGTGAGTCCCATAGTGCTCAGAGCCATTTGAACCATTTGAACGATAAAATGTGTGTGAAATCTTATGGGACTTAACTGCTAAGGTCATCAGTCCTTAAGCTTACACACTACTTAACCTAAATTATCCTAAGGACAAACACACACACCCATGCCCGAGGGAAGACTCGAATCTCCACCGCAATCAGCCGCACAGTCCATGACTGCAGCGCCTTAGACCGCTCGGCTCATCCCGCGCGGCCGTGGACGATAAATAGTTTGGACAAGAAGAGAATAGAAGCTTTCGAAATGTGGTGCTTCAGAAGAATGCTAAAGATTAGATGGTTGGATCACATAACTAATGAGGAGGTATGGAATAAATTGGGGAGAAGAGACATTTGTGGCACAACTTGACTAGAAGAAGGGATCGGTTGGTAGGACATATTCACCAATTTTGTATTGGAGGGCAGTGTGGAGGGTAAAAGTCGTAAAGGGAGACCAAGAGATGAATGCAATAAACAGGTTCAGAAGGGTGTAGGCTGCAGTAAGTACTGGGAGATGAAGAAGCTTGCACAGGATAGAGTAGCATGGAGAGCTGCATCAAACCAGTCTCTGGACTGAAGACCACAACAACAACAACGTAGGACATCCAAAAGTAAGAGACATAATAATTAATTTAGAGAGATACCCTTCAGTGGTACTCAAGCTGATTTAAACCAAGACCGGTTTCGGGATTTTGAAGTCCCATCTTCAGGTGTATGAAAATAAAGTATTTGGTAACACATAAATACGGTCGGACCAGTCAGTGCAAGAGCTCCGATTATTGTGGACGCACTTCACAAGGCGAGATCTGGGAAAACGTCATGTTTTCAGGAACATTGTCGAAATGTGGAACCCTACCTTTCCGGTGGTCCAGGTGTTAGGGCGTGGGGAGGCATAGTGTTGCAGAGGCGTACTGACTTCCAAACATCGGGTGTATGAAATCATAGTATTTGGTAATACGTAACATGCGGTCGAGCCAGTTAACGAAAGAGTTCCAACCATGCAATGACTGGAACTTTGCACTGACCGGCCCGACCGCATGTTACCTACTACAAAATACTATAAATTCATACACCTAAAGATGGGATTTTAAAATTTCGAAACCGGTCTTGGTTTAAATAAATGTTGGTACAACTGCAGCGGATCTCTTTAAATTAATGATTGTAGAACACTAAGGATGTCACGGATGAAATGGATTAGAGGTATATCACGGTCAACAAGCTGCAGTTGCATTCCACTACAGAATGAGACAAAATTCGCTTATATATCAGGAAATATTTCTGCAGTCTGATAAGTCCTTAATTTCTGATATATACAACCGCTTAATATCAATTATTATAACAACAGAACTTGATGAGATATCTGTAGTACGATTATTGAGTAACAGTCATAGATCAATTCGATGCCAAAACATGACATCCTTGTTTCCATTTTCTCCAAGACAGGGTCGTCTCTGGCTGTAACATTGACCAATAGTGACATTTTCACATAGAAGTAAATGTACACTCCGGGAAATTGAAATAAGAACACCGTGAATTCATTGTCCCAGGAAGGGGAAACTTTATTGACACATTCCTGGGGTCAGATACATCACATGATCACACTGACAGAACCACAGGCACATAGACACAGGCAACAGAGCATGCACAATGTCGGCACTGTATATCCACCTTTCGCAGCAATGCAGGCTGCTATTCTCCCATGGAGACGATCGTAGAGATGCTGGATGTAGTCCTGTGGAACGGCTTGCCATGCTATTTCCACCTGGCGCCTCAGTTGGACCAGCGTTCGTGCTGGACGTGCAGACCGCGTGAGACGACGCTTCATCCAATCCCAAACATGCTCAATGGGGGACAGATCCGGAGATCTTGCTGGCCAGGGTAGTTGACTTACACCTTCTAGAGCACGTTGGGTGGCACGGGATACATGCGGACGTGCATTGTCCTGTTGGAACAGCAAGTTCCCTTGCCGGTCTAGGAATGGTAGAACGATGGGTTCGATGACGGTTTGGATGTACCGTGCACTATTCAGTGTCCCCTCGACGATCACCAGTGGTGTACGGCCAGTGTAGGAGATCGCTCCCCACACCATGATGCCGGGTGTTGGCCCTGTGTGCCTCGGTCGTATGCAATCCTGATTGTGGCGCTCACCTGCACGCCGCCAAACACGCATACGACCATCATTGGCACCAAGGCAGAAGCGACTCTCATCGCTGAAGACGACACGTCTCCATTCGACCCTCCATTCACGCCTGTCGCGACACCACTGGAGGCGGTCTGCACGATGTTGGGGCGTGAGCGGAAGACGGCCTAACGGTGTGCGGGACCGTAGCCCAGCTTCATGGAGACGGTTGCGAATGGTCCTCGCCGATACCCCAGGAGCAACAGTGTCCCTAATTTGCTGGGAAGTTGCGGTGCGGTCCCCTACGGCACTGCGTAGGATCCTACGGTCTTGGCGTGCATCCGTGCGTCGCTGCGGTCCGGTCCCAGGTCGACGGGCACGTGCACCTTCCGCCGACCACTGGCGACAACATCGATGTACTGTGGAGACCTCACGCCCCACGTGTTGAGCAATTCGGCGGTACGTCCACCCGGCCTCCCGCATGCCCACTTTACGCCCTCGCTCAAAGTCCGTCAACTGCACATACGGTTCACGTCCACGCTGTCGCGGCATGCTACCAGTGTTAAAGACTGCGATGGAGCTCCGTATGCCACGGCAAACTGGCTGACACTGACGGCGGCGGTGCACAAATGCTGCGCAGCTAGCGCCATTCGACGGCCAACACCGCGGTTCCTGGTGTGTCCGCTGTGCCGTGCGTGTGATCATTGCTTGTACAGCCCTCTCGCAGTGTCCGGAGCAAGTATGGTGGGTCTGACACACCGGTGTCAATGTGTTCTTTTTTCCATTTCCAGGAGTGTAGTTAAACTAGTAACCCTGTCATATACAAACCAGATGCTGATTCGGTGCTCTTAATCCATATCTGTGTTTCTCCTTCACCTACCGTTTTCAGCCATTCAAGCCGTAAGACTACGCTTCAGTTACCAATTCAATTTCAGTTCGTGAGACAAAGCGAGGTGATGCAGAGGATTAGTAATGATTTCTATTGTGGATCATTAGGGTTTACATTCCTGTCTGACTACGATGATTTTACATGTATTACTTTAGATACATATCGCAATGTTTTTGTTAAGAATATCCACAGTAATTCCACTAACTTTGTTTTATACAGTATTATCTAAAAATTACGTCAGGGCTATCTATAACTGCAGAAGATTGAAGGAATAAAATCTGCCCTGTTGAAATAATTTACTTTATTGGTATCGACGGGTTTTGATCTTATGTCACTGTCAAGCGCTAAGTCACTGAACACCACTCACACTAATCACAGAAGATGGGAGTGCCAATTTCACCAGCATGTATACACAGCTTCCAGATGCCTTGTTCAGATTTTAGCCATCCCCGTGTGGTCATTTGCTTACTGCAAACTCCTTTGAAAAGGACACATGCACCAAGACAAAGTGCTCTAAAATATCCTGGACAGTAGTTAGTTTTCTTGTTTCACTGAAAATAAAAATTGTGGTAATGTATTTGTTGGTTTTAATGTATATAGTTCTCTCTGTGCATAGTTATTTCTCTCTGTATCTGTTTTCATGTCTATATATTGAATCGTTGTCACTTTATCGTTGCTGGTCTGGCACCTAGCTGTCACTACAGTGGTTGATAGGACAATTGGACCCCAACAACGTATGGCCTACACAAGTAATCACTTCATTAGGGCCCTACGTGGCTGTCTCTTTGTACAACCGAAACCTGGGAGAGTGATACAAAATTAAATACAGTGAGGTAATGCATGCACTAAGACTTGTGTTTCTCACTTTGAACTCTTCCAGTGAGCTTGAATTTTTGCTAAATGATGGAAGTTCCTTATACATAATTGTTGAGGCTTTCGTGGCCACTTGTTGACAAACTGCCTATTGGCTTCTGTCTCGGGATCTTCGGCCGACGTTCATCTAATGATTTTTCTGACGTTTCGCCAGCACGAGTGGCTGGCATTGTCAAAGCTTCACCCTCCATTGCCGGTGGTGAACTGGAGCCGAGCTCGCGACCGCAGACTATATGTACCTGGCGCGCCAACGTCCGAGGGCTTCTCCGCGGTCATTTCCGGTGCGCCTATTCACCACCGCCCAAGAACATCGTATCTACGACAGAATGGAACGAGCTTTTCTTCGTGAGCGAAGACATACAACACGGAGAGACTTGGCAAGAACGGATCAGGAACTTCTGGACATTTTCTATCAACTAAGTAGCAGAATGCATCGAGACGACTGGGACAAGATCGACAGCATCACTCACAGGAGCATGCAGAACGAACTCGAGCGCTGCACCGAGCGACAGAAGAAAAAGTTTGAAAGATGCCGGAAGCAGACCGACAAGGCGACTCCCGACATGTCACACACAGTGGTCAACCTCACTGAACGACAATTGACCGAAGAGGAAGTGTCTGTTCTTCAAAAAGGAGGGAATTTCGCTATCATTCCGAGAACCATACCTATGGAGGACATCATTGCCAACACCGAAGCAGCCATTCGTGCCCTTCCTTGTGAAAGGGCAGAGGAAATACGCACGGAAACAGCCAGGATACTGCGCCGAGCAAAACCGCCAGCTTGCAACCTGAAGAAAGAAGAGGTACAAGCCATTAAGAATCTCAACGCCGACAAGAGTATATTGGTACTGCCTGCCGATAAGGGGAATGCAACCGTCGTAATGAAGACCGAAGATTATGAGCAAAAGATCCGAAACCTATTAGATCCGACGACGTACCGAAAACTAAGCGCAGATCCGACGCAACGTATCATACGGAATACGAATCGATTGATCAAGGCGTCTTCTCTGCCGGCGGACTACAGAGAAACCTGCGCAACACAGAAGCCCTACCACCTCGGCTGTATGGATTACCCAAGATCCCTAAGAACAACGTTCCACTGAGACCGATCGTTAGCGCTCCTGGATCACCGACATGTAAACTGGCAAAATACTTGGCCTCTATGCTCCAACCACACGTGGGGAAGACCGACACATACATTAAGGACTCAGGACATTTCATTGAGAAGCTGAAGAAACTGAAACTTGCACCAAACGACATCCTGGTCAGCTTTGATGTTGTTTCGTTATTTACGAAAGTGCCACTCAGTGACGCTCTGGAGCACATCGGTTCCATTTTCCCGCTAGACATCAGAAAGTTCTTCCATGCATGTCTCACCAAGAGCTATTTCATGTGGAATGGCGACTTCTACGAACAGCTGGAAGGCGTCGCCATGGGTAGTCCTCTCAGTCCAGTGGTGGCCAACTTCTTCATGGAACAATTCGAAGCACAGGCACTGGACTCGGCGACTTACAAACCTAAGGTGTGGTACAGGTATGTCGATGATACTTTCGTGGTGTGGAGCCATGGTGAAGAACAGCTCGGTGACTTCCTAAGACACTTGAACAGCCTCCATGCCAACATAAAATTTACCATGGAAGTAGAAAAGGACAAGAAACTGCCATTTCTAGATGTACTGGTCACAAGGGACGGCGAAAACCTTGGACACAGCGTGCATCGAAAACCGACTCACACGGATCGATACCTGCACAAACTGTCAAACCACCACCCGAGCCAGAAAAGAAGCATGATTAGTACGCTCGTAACGAGAGCAGGACGAATATGTGAGCCGCAACACCTCAAATGAGAAATGCACCTGGAAACTGTCCTGAGGAGCAATGTGTACTCCACAAATTATATTAGAAGTGTAACTGAGCCAAACACTCGGCGTAGTAAGGAACCAGAAAAAGAAATGTCGGGTACGGCCTTTCCGCCATACATTCCCAGAGTGACGGACAGAATCGGCCGTATATTGCGCAAACAGGGCGTAAAGACGATTTTCAAACCGACAAGGAAGATCAAAGAGTGTCTTAGATCGGCGAAGGAGAAAAGGGGCCCACTTGCAATGTCGGGAATATACCGCATACCATGCACATGCGGAAAAGTTTATGTCGGAATGACTGGACGATCCATTAACACTAGGATCAAGTAGCATAAGCGACATTGCAGGTTGGGGCAGGTGGAGAAATCGGCCGTGGCAGAACACGCACTGAATGAGACCGACCACGTAATAAAATTCGCCGACACGGAAGTTCTGGCTGTAGAGAACCACTATCACACGCGCTTGCTCAGAGAAGCTGTAGAAATACAAAAACACGCGAGGAAAGCCTTAAGGTAAACGGATCCTGGCTTCCCGTACTGCCGCGAACGACCGTCGCAGGTAGCAAGAGGAGAACCGCACCGGAAATGACCGCGGAGAAGCCCTCGGACGTTGGCGCGCCAGGTACATATAGTCTGCGGCCGCGAGCTCGGCTCCAGTTCACCACCGGCAATGGAGGGTGAAGCTTTGACAATGACAGCCACTCGTGCTGGCGAAACGTCAGAAAAATCATTAGATGAACGTCGGCCGAAGAACCCGAGACAGAAGCCAATAGGCAATTTGTCGAAGTTCCTTATGTCAATAAGAGAACCTGCACCCAATTATAACACTTATTTTAGTACCTAAAACACTCAACTTATAATCCGCTACCGTCTGTGTATATCTGACATTCTTATGGGCATAAACGTACGAACCTTACTGGTTTCACGACTATCATCGAAATCTTCATATTTCATCCGTATCATAAGTGGCACGTTAACTGAGAATTTTTTTCACCTTTTAACTGAGCTTATTATCCTTGCTGTGTCTCATAAATTCTAGAATAGTTCTAAGCTCGCATTAACCTTGAGAGATAGAGACAATAACAGGACGGGACTGTATCAAGAGTATCTCGAAACTATAAAAGCCATCGGTACTACTTCGACCTAGAATATTATTTGTAGCTTTCGTAAAAATTCACTTGTATTGTCTGACATATTAAAAGAAACTGTAATTAAGCTGGCTACCTGGTCTGCTCTTCATCTACACCTACATATATACTCCGCAATTCACCGTACAGTGCACGGCCGTGGGACCACGTACTGCTAGTAGTCATTTCCTCTGCAGTTCCACTGGAAACATGATGATGATGATTAGTGTTTTAGTGAGCACAACAACGAGGTTATCAGGGCCCGTTCCCAAAATAAACGTTGACGAGTGCAGCCAAGATATTTAAACAAGGATGAATTCAGAGCCTATCTTTGCGAGAATTGTAAATGCTCAAATTTCAAGATTAGACACAGCACATCTGCACACAGATAAAACTAAAAATAAAATACCGGGACAAAACAGGTAAATATAATTAACTGTGGCTGGGTGACCACTTACAAATAATGGGTGACAAAACCACTTTACAACACATTTAGATCTCAATCCCAATATTTTGGGAAGAAGTCCAGACATCACACAAAAACGTAAAACTCTTGCCACACTCCCCTCATTATTAGTTAAAATAGAGGGCAGGTCTGGTGGGAAACTTAAATCTGCCCTCAAACCCGCATATAAAACACACTCACTTAAAATATGTCGTATCGACAGCTGTGTCCCACACGTCTGACACGTTGGTGGCTCCTCACGAAGTAACAGAAAACCATGTGTCAATGTCCTATTCGAAGCCGTGTAAGGGCTACTTCCTCGGCTCGTCGTTGTCGGAAGGAGGTAAGCCACGGTCGGACAGAATCCTTCACCGCTCGCAACTTATTATCCCTCACTTCCAGCCACTGAGCCTCCCACCAGCGCATGACGTTCCGAGTCACGAATGATGTTATTGCCTACAGGGGGACGGAACAGCGAGCAGGAGGGATGGAGCAAGCCTCCTTGGCAGCCGCGTCTGCAAGTTCATTTCCAGGAATTCCTATGTGCCCTGGAACCCAGCAGAAAATTACATCCTTACCCTGCTTTTGCAAGAGCAGGACTGCGTCCTGCACTTCTTGCACCATCCGATCTGCTGGGTACATCTGCTCAAGAGCGTGTAGAGCACTTTGGGAATCTGAGCCGATGATGAATTTCTTGCCATGATGTCGTCGCATATGCTCTAACGCTTTCAGAATGGCAAACAGTTCTGCATAGTAAACGGAGAACTGCTCTGGGAGCCCTATCCTACGGACAGTATCGGGAAACACAGCAGAGCAGCCCATAAAATCCCCCTGTTTAGACCCATCCGTGTAAACAGTAATAAAATCTGAATGACGGTCTAAAATCTCAGTAAATTTAATTTTAAAAAGGTGGTCCGGGGTACAATACTTCTTGTAAGCAGCCAGATCGAGAAGTAATCTCAGCCTTTGTAGTAGCCACGGAGATCCCCTATTCCATCCCTGGTTGAGGACTTAAATGTCCTCCAGGTGTACTGACTCGAGACTCTCCTTTGCACGGATGCCAAACGGTTTTGTTGCCTTCGGACGGTAGCGGAAGAGACGTTCCAGTGCCGGCTGTGAAAAGGTGTTGGACGCCAACGAAATAGGAGTGGACTTGGCCCTGCATGCTTGCCGTACCACGAGAAGACGCCGAATGGACAGCGGAGGCTCTCCAGCCTCGACACGCAGACTAGCCACTGGACTCGCGCGATAAGCCCCCGTTGAAAGCCTAATACCCTCATGGTGAATCACATCCAACATTTTGAGGTGCAAAGGTCGTGCAGATCCATAAGCTTGACAGAGCGAGGCGAAAACGACTCCGCTCGAGCCCTAATTTCCCTCATCTTATCTTTGTGGTCCACAGCCGAAATGTACACTGGTGGCAATTTAATCGGTCTGCAGTCGGCCTCAAATTCCAGTTCTTTAAATTTCCCCAATAGTGCCTCGTCCCAGGAATTTCCGTTTCAGTTCACAAAGCATCCTCGCAGTACTTGCGAGCTGATCGAACCTACCGGTAACAAATCTTGCGGTACCCCGTCTTTAATCCGACCTGGTGGTGATCCCACACACTCGAGAGAAGAACTCAAGAATGGGTCGCACTGGTGTTGTATGCGCCGTCTCCTTTATAGGAGACTTACACTTTCTCAAAATTCTCCCGATAAAACGATATTTAATAGATGTGACTCTGTCGAGCACCATACTACTAATGGTGTATTCGGACGTCACGGGATTGTTTTTCCTACTCATCTGCGTTAACTTAACATGTTTCATCATTTAGAGCAAGCTGTCATGCACCACACTGACTTGGAATTTTGTCTAAGTCATCATTTATCCTCCCACAGGCACTCGAGCATGACGCCTCCCCATACACCACAATGACGTCAGCAGACAGCTGTAAATTGTTGCTCACCCTGTCCGTCAGCGGGGCACACTTTACGACACTCCCATTTACTATTGGGCACATGAGACCCAAAATAAAAATAAAGGCTCGACAATTGATAACGGAAATTTAGCGGTATCTACACCTATCTCTACTAAGCACGTAGCGAGCAGGCTTAGAGTGAAGGCTGACTGTAATCTGGCAGATGGAAGTTTGTGTCAGTATTCGAGAACTGTGATTGCAGCGCTGCTCTCGACAGAAGAGTAGTCGGTTTCTTGTCATTTTTCTTGCTATTCGACAGCTTATACATTCAAACGGTATACTGAACGGGATTCGAACCCGGATTCCTGCATTTCACACAATTACATCTGGCAGTGCATATTTCGCTAAAACGTATAAACAAGTCATCTCAGTATATATTTCACGTATGGCCTATAGCCGTTTATTGCTGTATAATGTGTGCCGACCACGATGTACTCCATTTTAACTGCTACGCGAAGTGACAGTGTGTCTAGCATAAAACACGCTATTTCTAATTTTAAACTAGAATATTTAGCACACGTAAGTATCACAAGTGTGACAGTTAGTAGTTTCCATCCATCTTGTAAGCCGTTTTCACGGCTTCCATTATGACTAAGGTAGATCGAAATAACAACCGTAGAACACAGCATACTATATCGGAACAGAATGACCGAATACTGTGAATTCTACAATTGTGCATGCCCGCACGTACGTGTGTCTGTCTGTGTGTGTTTGTGCTTGTGTGTGTGTGTCTGTGTTTGTGCGTGTGTGTGTGTGTGTGTGTGTGTGTGTGTGTGTGTGTGTGTGTGTGTGTGTGTGTGACAATAAAACGCAAAATCTAAGAAACTTTGTAACTTTGTGAAACTAACGTCACTGACGGCAAATAGGGGCAAATTTTCTCTAAGTCATACTTTCACTTTCGTGAAACTCGGCCATGTAACACGTTCAAGGAAACCATTTTTTAAGCAACTGAATATCATAAACATTCATTAATCTTCTGTTGTTTTTTTTTCCCCAACATGCAGGTTTTTCCAACATGCGCCGGTATCAGCTGTGTGGGAAAATTGCTGCTGACGTTGCTGCGGGAAACTCCAGCTTGTGACAGGGAGAGAGTGTTGTAGAAGCAGCAGGGTCGCCTTAAAATTGCGTTGCAAGCAGACAAGTGCAGTGTCCCGATATTGGAAAACGCATCGACTGGAGAAGAAATAGGATAGTCATCTGGTAATGGCATCTGCTGCCAAGAATCGATGTTCCACATGCTACCTCCATAGTCAAAGAGTTCTTCACCAGTGATTTCATGAAATTTGCAGGTATTCTCCTGCAGTAAATTTCTCGAAGGAGAAGTTGTAAAGGTTAAATTATGATCATTCTCTCCGCAGAGTTTCCAAAATCAATCGTCTACCTTGGATCGAGAAATTGCAAAACATCTCATAATTTGTGTTTGATTACATTCATGACAAGCAACAACTGTGCGCGTGCTTGTACATTGTAGCTATACAGGTCATTACTGTTCCTCGGGAACTAGCTCTAAACTTAAGTACATTTTCGTCTTTCGAACGTGTTACACTATGTCTGAGACTGAGTCTTTTATTTACGATCTGTCTGAATGTAGATTTAAATATTTAATCTGATTTTGTTGCTAAATATTGCCGTCGGCATATATGGCGGAAAGGCACAAGTAGCTTGGACGTAACAAGTATGAGGAGCGAAATAATCGCTGATATGTTGTAAACGTTACTAACATTCTCTTGAAACTGTTTACGGACAGCCAAACGCACAGTGAACAGAAGCGAATAAGCGCATCACTTCTATCAATAACAGTCTTTTGTTTTTTACCAGTGACCTACTTCGCTCGGATACTGTTCCGTTGCTCTTTGTACCAACACCAGGGAGTTGCGAACATTTGGATCTCTTCTCTATCCGATTAAGTGTTATCTGTGATTAAATCTACTGCGAGGCGACAATTAATGTTCACAACCGCTTAACCAAATACTTGTAAAGGTATACATCTGTAAAACCTACATATAAATCAGATTACTTACTTTTGTGTGGCGAATATCTTTCTGGCTAACTGTGGGGACTATGAAATACGATCTCTGAATACATCAGTATATGAAAATACGCGAAATATGTTAACTTACTGATTCCTTTGCCCCCAAAAATGACAGTCATTCTTAATCATAAACAAGCTAAAGTTCAACGCTTTAACAAACCTAAAATGTTGGCTGTTTCGAATTTCGTTTTAGTTTATAATGGAACTTAAGAATGTTGGTCGTTTCTAGCGTGTTTGTTGTTTTATTATGGTGCAGTAAGTTAGTGGTATATTTGTGATAGTACAAAAACAATGATTTTTTTATTAGCTTAATAAAATTCCTGCTGTAATCTGCTATGAAGACTATTTCTGTGTTATGGCTAATATGTGTCTAGCAACAACAGGCTGAGGATTGAAGCCTTATAAATTTTCTCTACGAGAAGATGTGATATTCTTCTAATGTTATTTGTTTTACACTATTTATTGTGAAGAAATTTATCTGGCGTATGTGAATCTGTTTATTCCATAAAAAATACTTTAATTTCTCTAATAGAATTTTATGACTGACAGAAAAATTCAAAGCACCCTACAACAATGTTTTATTATTTTAAACTTCTATTACATACTTAGTATATGTAGAGTTGTCTACAAAATAGCTACATAAAAGTAACCTTTAATTGTGAAAAAGGGAAATACCTTACAGAAGTTGGTTCAAATGGCACTGAGCACTATACGACTTAACTTCTGAGGTCATCAGTCCCCTAGAACGTAGAAGTAATTAAACCTAACTAACCTAAGGACATCACACACATCCATGCTCGAGGCAGGATTCGAACCTGCGACCGTAGCGGTCGCTCGGCTCGAGACTGTAGCGCCTAGAACCGCACGGCCACTCCGGCCGGCCCTTACAGAAGTGTTTGATACAGCACTGAATACGCTATATCTTCAGGTTTTATTCACAAATGTTCAGTGTGGCTACCTTTTGTAATACGACAAATGTCCCATTTGTAATCAATTTCCTGCGAAATCCTATGAAGCAGGTCTTGATGTACACTCCTGGAAATTGAAATAAGAACACCGTGAATTCATTGTCCCAGGAAGGGGAAACTTTATTGACACATTCCTGGGGTCAGATACATCACATGATCACACTGACAGAACCACAGGCACATAGACACAGGCAACAGAGCATGCACAACGTCGGCACTAGTACAGTGTATATCCACCTTTCGCAGCAATGCAGGCTGCTATTCTCCCATGGAGACGATCGTAGAGATGCTGCATGTAGTCCTGTGGAACGGCTTGCCATGCCATTTCCACCTGGCGCCTTAGTTGGACCAGCGTTCGTGCTGGACGTGCAGACCGCGTGAGACGACGCTTCATCCAGTCCCAAACATGCTCAATGGGGGACAGATCCGGAGATCTTGCTGGCCAGGG
Source organism: Schistocerca nitens (assembly GCF_023898315.1). NCBI lineage: Eukaryota > Metazoa > Arthropoda > Insecta > Orthoptera > Acrididae > Schistocerca > Schistocerca nitens. Next base: position 447,589,681 of record NC_064615.1, read on the forward strand.
TAGTTGACTTACACCTTCTAGAGCACGTTGGGTGGCACGGGATACATGCGGACGTGCATTGTCCTGTTGGAACAGCAAGTTCCCTTGCCGGTCTAGGAATGGTAGAACGATGGGTTCGATGACGGTTTGGATGTACCGTGCACTATTCAGTGTCCCCTCGACGATCACCAGTGGTGTACGGCCAGCGTAGGAGATCGCTCCCCACACCGTGATGCCGGGTGTTGGCCCTGTGTGCCTCGGTCGTATGCAGTCCTGATTGTGGCGCTCACCTGCACGGCGCCAAACACGCATACGACCATCATTGGCACCAAGGCAGAAGCGACTCTCATCGCTGAAGACGACACGTCTCCATTCGTCCCTCCATTCACGCCTGTCGCGACACCACTGGAGGCGGGCTGCACGATGTTGGGGCGTGAGCGGAAGACGGCCTAACGGTGTGCGGGACCGTAGCCCAGCTTCATGGAGACGGTTGCGAATGGTTCTCGCCGATACCCCAGGAGCAACAGTGTCCCTAATTTGCTGGGAAGTGGCGGTGCGGTCCCCTACGGCACTGCGTAGGATCCTACGGTCTTGGCGTGCATCCGTGGGTCGCTGCGGTCCGGTCCCAGGTCGACGGGCACGTGCACCTTCCGCCGACCACTGGCGACAACATCGATGTACTGTGGTGACCTCACGCCCCACGTGTTGAGCAATTCGGCGGTACGTCCACCCGGCCTCCCGCATGCCCACTATACGCCCTCGCTCAAAGTCCGTCAACTGCACATACGGTTCACGTCCACGCTGTCGCGGCATGCTACCAGTGTTAAAGACTGCGATGCAGCTCCGTATGCCACGGCAAACTGGCTGACACTGACGGCGGCGGTGCACAAATGCTGCGCAGCTAGCGCCATTCGACGGCCAACACCGCGGTTCCTGGTGTGTCCGCTGTGCCGTGCGTGTGATCATTGCTTGTACAGCCCTCTCGCAGTGTCCGGTGCAAGTATGGTGGGTCTGACACACCGGTGTCAATGTGTTCTTTTTTCCATTTCCAGGAGTGTATATTGGCAGCTGCTTGTGTTACCCGTGTCACAGCCCATCAACTTTTTCTGGAAGCGGAGGAAAAACATTCAGTCTTAAATTAGCCCCATACACAGAAGCCTTTTGGGTTAAATAAGATGATAGTAGTCGCCAGCATGTTTTCCGATCATATCTAATCCGAGTCGGCATCTTCCTGCAGCGATACGCAAGAAATTCACGATGATAATGTGGTGGCGCACCACCTTGTTGGAAAATAACACTGTAATATTATGCATATTCAATTTTAAGCTGGCATGACTTGTTGATTTACCCGGAGTAGGAATGTCAGACTGCTGAACTTGTTCCGTTGCTGCTGTTAAGATTGCTGGGCGACATTGACGCTTCGTCCCATGTGATGCAGTCAGTTTCACTGAAACGATTATTCCAATTAACATCAGCTTGTCTTTGAGATGGCAGCTCGTGATACGTAATCCTGAATTGTCTCTGAACTGTAGTAGCGGATTTGGAAACATGAAACCATAAACAACACTGTACAAAGTGTGCACCGTTATGCGACTCCATGATCACTGCTTCAATAATTCATTCGCACATGCCACGTAGCGGGAACGTTAGAAACTAACAGAATTAGTCCGTAATAAAACCTGAAGATATACAGCATCCAATGCTGTATCAAACATTCCTGTAAGTTATTTATCCTTTTCACTATTATAGGTTGTTTTAGGAATCACAATTTAGTATTGGAGGGCAGGGTGGAGGGTAAAAATCGTAGAGGGAGACCAAGAGATGAATACACTAAACAGATTCAGAAGGATGTAGGTTGCAGTAGGTACTGGGAGATGAAGAAGCTTGCACAGGATAGAGTAGCATGGAGAGCTGCATCAAACCAGTCTCAGGACTGAAGCCCACAACAACGACAACAACAGGTTGTTTTAATATAACGGATCCATAAACACCTCTGGTAATCTAAATTTCGTTCGTTTTTTAGCAAAAAATACCGAAAAATACCAGTGTTTGCTGAAAATATGGGGAGAGTAATGACTGCTTATTGCACTTGGAATAAAGTGTTCGAAGAAAACAGTTATGTTTCATAATTTAATACGCCATTGTTCGAGAACAGCGATTTTATTGTCATAAAATTATTTGAAAACAGTCTTGATCGCAGTAGATGTTAACATCTGTCCGTTTTCGGCCTTTCAATTACGGCCCATCATCAGAGTTTGCACTGTAATAACAGGCACCATCGCCGTCATCCAGATGAGTAATGATGCATCGTTTCAGAGTATACTTCCACATCACTGTTTTCTCTATGTAATATAGCACTTTTACTTTTGTTATTACAGTGGAAACTATCATGATGGACCGTAATTAAGAGATCGAAACGGGTCAGAAGTTAGCGTCAACTGCAACCAAGACTATTTTTAAATAATTTTGAGACAGTTATCTCCTTCATGTGTGACTTCATCTGACGTCACCAGCATTTCTGCGTCAGGAGACACCTGTTCCACTTGTCGACGACGTCGAACTATGCAATTCATTCAGTTTATTTATTCAACCAGGGATCTATCTGACAATGATATTCCATTTGTCATAATAACATCATAAAAATAAATGGTTCAAAACATAGTTAGGCCTACGCACAGAACATGTACGTATGCTGTTGTGAGAACAGGACTCGTGGTCGGTGTGGTGCGACCATTCATTTTGTTATAACAGGGCTGTATACCCGAATCTTTTTCCGATACACAGAACTGAAGTGGGCTGTTGCAAAAACTGCAGGTGTTGCCACGGAGCGTGACACTGTGTTTGGACGTTGGAATTCTTGGGCCTCACCGCTGAGTAATCGGATTTTGATGTGTTATAGATATTTCCCTCGGAAGAAGAAAGAGATATTAAAAAAAAAGTCTTGAAATGTCAAGGAGTTGTCGCAAATGGGTTATGGAAAGCTGACAAAATAAAAAGTGGGGAAAACATATAGGAGTAATCTAGTGACTGCGGTTATCGCTGAAACAATCGGTTTCAGTTATATCAGTTTCTTTCCACTCTAGTTTAACCTGACTGTTGCAACCGCTCACAATGATCGGTTTCTGAACTAACTGATTTTCGGCTTTTCATTCCTATTACTTCCTGTAGTAAAAGTAGAAATCGAACAGAGATTGAAAGCTTTTGACTCGCTCAGTTTCAAGATACAAAGAGTCGTAATATTAAATTAAATAGCCAAATCAAATAAAACTTAGTTCGTCCACCGTTCTCTGCTTTCCTCGAAAAGTACTAAGTGGTTGAACACTAAAAAAAAAAAAACACCAGTATACACTCATTATCTCTAATTTCTTGAAACTCTGCCCAAAAACGTGTTGTAATCGGGGATCATAACACTGTTTGGGCATTACATATAGTCAATGCTAAAGGGTGAAAACTGAGGGCGGATAACGCTATTTTTCGTGTTAATTTGTCCGTTTTCAAGGGCTACAAGCAGATAAAGCCGTGCTATGTAGAAACCGGCAGCAAATCAGGTACTTTCTATTTTTATTGTGTACTATAACTGAATTGTTAAATTTTTAATTTAATACTGCTATCATAATTTCTTTCCTCTTTTATTATTTCGTAGGAATGACAGACAGTTCCTTAATCTCTTAAAGCAAATCAATCATTGTACTTCAGTGCTACGTCACTTCGTTAAAATATTTACAGACTATATTTACGGACTACAGTTGGTGCCATTCTGCAAGACGTCGACGACAGTGAGAAACTACCATGTAGACCAGAGGGGATCACGTCTTGCGCACCGCAAGTACACGCGCGCGACTCACAACAGGGGGATTGCTGCCTCAGCAGTGAGCAATTCTTTTGTCATGTTTTTGTTGCTCGTTTCTATTGGTTTGATGATGAAATGACGAGGGCAATACAAACATATAGTCCACAGGTGCAGAAAATACCCGACCCGGCCAGGAAACGAACCCTGAACACCGTGATCCAGGGGCAGCAGCGCTAAACACTAGACCACGAGCTGCGGATTGCTCGTTTCTGTCGGTGTTATTATTATAACAGCTCTGATCGCTTTTCTCATTTCCTATAACACCATAATATTTCAAACAAACGCAAATTTTACAAAAAAAAATACTGTATGTTTAAAAAGTGGTCATTTAAAACAGGAAAATTACAGCACTCCTACAATAGCTAGTTAATATTTCGGCCCTTTTTTACTCCTTTACTAGCAAAAAATGAAAAAACACCTGTTATAACCGAGATCAGACAAATACCGGAGAATATCGGTTACTCGGAACTAAAAAACCGGTGTGTGTTGTAACTTGTCGGTTTTTCCCATCCGTAGAGTAATGTAGAAACTGTCTCGGTGCCTTGCACTGAATGGTACACTACCTTCTCAGGCGTACACTGCATTTTTCTTTCTTTTTTTCTTTTTTGTTGTTTGTTTCGTTTTCTAAATCTACTGTTGAAGGCATACCACAAGTATAACAACAAACCACACAGCAGCACATGACCGTTACACTTGCGGTACAAATGGCAGAGCCGCGTATCTTCAGCGGCTGCAGACAGCAGTGCGAAAGCAAGCTTAGGGCTTAATGTTCACTCGACAACGACGTCGTTAGAGACTGAGCATGAGCGGAGTAGAAATACGGCAGCAGACGTTTTGAAAGAATTGTGACTGCAGTTGCCTGAGAAGATTTAGGGAAGCAGTGGAAAAACTAATTCAGAATGGCCAGACGAGAATTTATGCCCCGTTTCTTCGGAAAACGTTTTCTTTTCTTGCATGGCTAAACTGGGAGATTATAATACTTGTAGCGACGACTCACATGTGAACCTCGGCTGAATGCTCTTAATTTAGGTTCCCATAAGACAATCCAAGTCTGGTGATCAAGGATGTTACTGAATGCAGCCTGTCGCATTACATCACTCTTCACCAAATTTGTCGTTACATGCGCATAGACGAAACTCTCCTTACAGAGAATATCGTGGAAAGTGATTAATAGTTCACTTTTTTTGCTATACATTTATCAGTTCAGTTCTGCACAGTCCAAAAAGTAAAATTCAGTATATTTTCATCACTTTATTGGCCAGAGGTAATGATTCCCTCGCTTGCACGGAGTGCCAAGAATCATATTCTGTTACAGTCAGCTGGTATTAAAACTTCAGTTGCTGCTATCAGGCACAATTCTTACTAATAATCAGACGCAAATATTACGAACTTCAGATTTGTGCCTCATGATGAGTAATAGCTGAACCTGGTGGAAGCAACAGAGGTTCCGACAGCACGGTGGTACAACATGATTTTGTACACTTCGTACACGTGAGATAATCATTATCTCTGACCACTAACGTAATGAAAATTTATTGTGTTTTACGTGTTGGACTATACTGAACGGATCTGATACATGTAATCGACAAACAAATCAATGCACCTCATCGCAGGGTGTATTCGTCTCACAAACATGCGCTGCCTACCAGTTCGACCACTATAATTTGGAAGATCATACCAATTGCTAGACGAGTGGAGAAAAATAAAAAACAACCCAGAATTACCAATTCAATCAAAATTTTGGTTATCAGAACACCAGCGACTGACGACTTTAAAAGCGTCGTGGGGCACAGCAGCCAGTTGTCATAACAGTATTTTCAACATCCAAGGCCCCTGGAACCATCAATGGCAGGCTCTAACTTCCTTGACACATCACCAACCCGCGGTATTGGACGATATCTGATCGCCGCACTTTCAAATACACGCTTGCGTCTCTCTCACCCGCCACTGTGGAACGGGGTCGCTGCCATGAAGGATTACGTCGCCGCCAGTGAGATGCAAGCATCCCCCCTCCGGAGCCCCAGCGGCGGGTGTACTTAAGTTCGAACATCGACGCGCTGAGCCAGTTTTGCGTGTTTGCGAGCTGAACGAGCTGAAGAAGATTTACAAACTTTCATAGTGACCAGGGCTCGGTACCTTCTACAGAGACACTTAGAGTGACAGATTTCTAAATCCTTTGTATCTATATTTGTTTCTACTTTCTACTGTTAGCAACTGACACTGCAAATACAGCAGCGAAGTTATGTATTATTTTTACTGTTCGATATTAGTTGTGGAATAAATTAATATCCGAATTCTCTGTTCACGAACATCATCTGTTCCTGTATTTACTGAAGACCCACGCAGCGTGCAAAGAAGTCATAACACAACCAATTAAAACTCCTATGGGGCGATCAACAGGTTTTCATCCATCCAGACGACACTGCTGCATAATGATTCGGATCAGAATGACTGCAACAGTTGTGGGGCATGGCTGCTCCAATGGGGAGTGAAGTCCTCTCCTCAATGTGACTGCGCTGAAGGGCAGCAACGTTTACATAACATAACACTGGAATGTTCTCTCAAAGAATTCAGTGGCACAATACAAGATCTTCACAATTTGTCTGCAGCAGCCTCTGACCGGATGTCAAACCTGGATTAGAGCTACAAATTAACAACGAACTTCAGATTGTGTGCATATTTGTAGAAATGCATACATCTGTTGTTAAATATTTGTCTAATAATTTCATCTGTCATCAGATGGTAAATGAAATAAATCCGGCACAAAAGCTTTTTAATATACAGTATCTTTGTTGCTCCCAACCCACTCTACATATTTCAGAAACAATAACACGGAGAGAGAAATTTATACACATAATGTAAATATAAACTGATTTCAGTAAAGTGGTCCGTTTTTTGAATGAATAACGACTAGAATAAAACGTCACAAAAGTATTCATGGAAATATTATTGTGACGTTACTTTCATGCCAGTATGCGATTTCTATTCATTTGACGGCCAGTGTTTTGCCACTTGCCATTTTGTCACTTGGCGTGCGTGTTGGAAGAGAAAGCTTCTCTCTCCGCTGGCGTTTTCAGGTTTAACTGAGGGCCGTTTTGTCGTTCGGGGGCCCATGGATATATCTCATGGCATCAACCACTTCTCTGTGGGAGGGGGGGGGGGGAGGGAGGGGCGCTAACATCGACGTAGGTCAGGCTGGCTAATCACACCAGGCGTCCGACCGTGTTGTGCAAATTTATATATAAGAAGAAAGGGTACATAAATAAAGAGATTAATAGAAATCAATTATTTTCTATTAATGCCCAAATTCTGAATTTTTATCGTTCTTTCCTGTGAGTCCGTTTACCATGAACTTACTTCTGATGTCCGTAGTTATATTCATCTTCTTCCGCCATGAATATATATGCTGACTGTGTCTATAACAGTTCTTAATCGCACTTCTTCTTCCGAATGCAGGCCGCTTGGGGACCTGACATTGAGATGATGCGCGGAAGGAAAGAAAAAAATGGTTCAAATGGCTCTGAGCACTATGGGATTAACTTCTGAGGTCATCACTCCCCTAGAACTTAGAACTACTTAAACCTAACTAACCTAAGGACATCACACACATCCATGCCCGAGGCAGGATTCGAACCTGCGACCGTAGCGGTCGCGAGGTTCCAGACTCAAGCGCCTAGGATCGCTCGGCCACTGCGGCCAGCGAAGAAAAGAAAACTTTCGTGGTTTTGCACAAATAATAATTATTATTCAGACAACACAAATGGCTACCTCACACATCTTACAAAAATACGTCTTGCCCACTCGAGAACTAAAGACAAAGTCTCTCTATTAACAAAAAAAATTGAATGGAATTTTATATCATTTGTTATCCGCCTTCCGGCGTAGCAAAATATATCTTTATTGGCGCTTACGGGGGCCGCGCTAATGATTATTATCATTGGTTTTAAATTTTTGTCGTAGCTTTTCCTTATGTACCTATACAGTGTGACTCGCTGCCCTCTGGAGGCAAACTGAGTCTGGTATCTCTGTGCTCGCTACTAAGGCCCCATGCCCCTGCGACTGCCAGCTAGTGTGGGTGCGCCAACGTTTGGGTTTGCCCAATGAGACTGTGTCGTTATACCTAAGGCAGAGCGCAGAGAAGCTGGTCAATCGAAACAACATTGCTTCAGTCCAGTGCCAACGTCATGTACGTCGTGTTACTGTCTTTTTCCCGATTTAAAAATATTTTAAAACAATTCTCGGCAGCCACAATGGCAATAGCACACAGTCAGCACTCCTATATCAGCAATTTTTGAGGCTGGAAGCTGGGCAGAAGAACGGAATTTTACGGCGATTCGAGGACGGAGTTTCGACGGACTTCTTCAGCGATCGAGAGAAAGAGGGAACCCGAAGGACGTCTGGGGCTGTTTTGTTACACTCTGCTGACTTCGAAAAGATGTAAGTGTTTGCTGTCTGTCCTATCGCGAACTGTAATCTGAACAGGGCGCTTCTCATATGATGTGCAATCCAAATTGGTGACGCAGTTTTATTTTTAATTAAGATTCTTTAATCTTGTATCAGCGAGCCGCACAGATATGAAGGCTATAGCCTCGATGCAGTCTTCTTTCCATACGGTTCCTCCCACAGGCCTCGCCTCTTTTAACAAAGTTCGCGTTTCAATTAATTTTGTTTCACTGATAACTTTTCATTAATTGTTGCTTTGTTTAAGAGTAAATACAGATTACTTCTGATTAACTTTTGTTTCATTTAAGAAAAAAAGGCAATTCCATTAAAGGCAAATATCGTTTGATTTATCTTTGTTCAATTTCAAATTTATGTTAAAAGCAGACGTGACATCCATTACAAGATCCTTAACTGGGCCTATAGCTTTTCTGGTCAGTTAAAAATCACCTGTGTTACTGTCAAGTTGTGCTTTGCTTTGTTGGTGTTGTCCTTTACGTGTAGTGGCCAGATTAAGCGATAAGACATATTTGTTTCATATGCTGCAGTAGAAGCACTTTTGAGCACAAAGGCTCTATAACAGATACGGTATCTTGGTTTAAGGTGATCCCTTCAATATAATTAAAATAATTGTGTCTGATGATAATTAGTAAAAACTGAAGTTGTTAACAATAATGCAGATTGTAATAGCAGCTCATTTTCGACAGATGTCTACAAGCTGTGGGTCAGCAGTCACTGGAAATGTACGAATTGAGTTTGAAATTAAGTCTATGTAATTGCACTAAGGTCTGTATAAATTTGCAACATGAATAAGTGTACGTGTAACAAGCGGATCACAAGAGAGTGTGGGTTTTGTAACGACACAAGTATCATTTGACCAAAAACAGTGAACTCCCAACCACATAATAACATTGCATTGTTACAGTTCCTGACACTTGCGCACTTGTCTGTTCTCATGAGTAAAGAGGCGTGTCGTAGAGCACGCCTCACTACATGCATATGCCGTCTAGCAAGTGTAACGGGAATTAATGTTGTGAAGTGACGGTAACATGCTGTCACCTCTTGGCTAAAGTTGCAATTAATGATGCTGTAGACGTTCATAAACCATATTTGCGAAATATGTGAGTATACAGTGTTTGATTTCTTTTGTTTAAAGGTTTGTGCTATTAAGGCTATTGTGAAGTTACCTTTTTCTCATTCTAAGGAAACATGGCCTTAGTATTAAGGAATATTCCGTAGTAGATCCCTGCGGATATATTGGTGTGCACATATCCCGCCGTTTTGTTTAACTGTAGTTCCAGAACAGCACAATATACATAGCCCTAGTTCAGAACGGGTAACATGAAGATGCAAGCGCGGGTGTCTGTGTGTGTTTGTGTGAGTGTGTGTGTGTGTGTGTGTGTGTGTGTGTGTGTGTGTGTGTGTTAATTGAGCTAATTGGCAATGAGATGATCGGAAGACAAAGGTAGAATACAACATTTCTACAAGAGGAGCAGCTAAACAGATATGTGTAATTATCTAAGGAGAAGTGGGCTCTGCTTTATTACAGAATACATGCCAAATGTCGTGAGCTCTGCAAAACTTCAAAAAACATTATATTAGCTATTGGTACAAAGGGAGAAGCAGTATTATTCAGGACAACAAAAGTGCACACTGCGAAGTGCATTTTATACTAGCATTTACAATGGAGGCTTGGACTAGATCACCACACAAGTTTATGTTTGTATGTGATTTTGTGCAATTCGGACTTAATACAAGGAAGCCATATTTAAGATGTAAGAGCCGTGTTCTATTTTGATTTTCAAGTTACATAATAATATTCGTAAAGCAAACTCTTCTATACGTTGTTATTTGTATTGATATGAAATGATCCTTTTCACACTGGGAGTGTGTGTTATACTGATTATGGTTTGCAGTGATGAAAGCTGGCAGAAATATGAATACAGATATTTGGGAGTTACTAAAATGAAGTATAAGTGACTCATTTTGCTGACGCTGAAATTAAGAAGATGCACAGCAAGGTAACGTGACAATTTTATTCTTCTTGTCAAAAGCACTGTGGTGGAATGTACTTTCCGAAAATTCTCAAGTACTTCGCGTGTGAGAAATTAGTACCATGCTTGTTCAGATTTAGGCTCAAGGGATAGTTCAAACAGAAAGCGTAACTTCTTGTCAGATGTTGAGAACTGATCTACATAATTTTAGCGCTGGTATGAAACAAACGATCATAACCGAAGTTAATATCTCGACAACCCCTTTAACGATATTCTAAAATGAACTGTCTACGGATAGGACAGATTAGTATAGTAGATTTCTTATAAACAATACATATTTTAAATTACAGGCTAAAACGAGTATTTCGTACGTAAAACCATAATTTTTACGACAATAATATATTAAATATTGAAAGCAGCGGTAGCATTGAGAAGTAAAAATAGAGAGGGATGTATGAAGATACTATTTTTTAACTGTCTATACTTATTATCAACAAAAGAGCGTAAAGCAGTGTTTATTTCGACAAAATCGTTGTTTTTGCACAAACTATTTAACTTACAAAAAACCAAGCAAATGAATGGAAAGCTGAGGAAATTTACGTACAAATTGATGTATGGTACATGCGTATAGTGCTAAATTATAGTTTTTACTTGTGTTTCCGAAGTTGTGTGCACTTGACTCAGGGCAAAGCGAGGGCTTAAATGGCTGGTAGCCATCTGGTGTGGGGCATATCGTTTGGCATTCGTGGAGCAGTCGGCTTTGAGTATGCATATGCGATGCAGAGATAATGTCTCGAGTGCGTTGAAATTCCTTTATGTATTGAATTGTGGGTTTGTAAATTCGCGCGTGTCAGTAGCGAATACTTCGACATATTTTCAGGCTGTGGACTTTGAATATTTCGTGTTCGGTGAACTAATCTGAACTCTACAGCTTTACTGCGGTTATCTGCGAGTGATCTGCACTCGTGATTTAACTAGCCCATAATCGAGGAAACACAAACTTGCAGTAACCGAAATTTGATTAATTGTCCGAGATTTTTCCGGAAGTTTACGCGATACATAAAGTGTGGTACTGTTCCAATTCGGTTTACGCTCTCGCACAGATATTTATTAATTCTATATATGAAGATAGTAACTGTTCTCGAAAGAACAGCTACCACCGATGACCGTGCAGCTTCTCTACAATAAACGATAATTAACTGAAACCCTCAGCTGCCGACAGCTGTTTTTGACATAGCAGGAGGTCCCGGGTTCTAGTCCCAGTCGGGGCACCCATTTTCAGCTGTCCCCATCAAGGTATGTCAACAACACCTCTCAGCAGCTGAGGGTTTAAATTAATTATCGTTTATTCTAGAGAAGCTAGACGGTCATCAATGGTATCTGTTCCTTCGAGAACAGTTACTATCTTCATATATAATTAAATTGCTACCCGGTCATTGACCTTCATCTGTGCGAGTGCGCACAGGTTGTCCGAACTCTTACGGGAATCATCAACTTAAGTGGGCGCCAGTAACGAGTGGATGGGCAAAGTATCTATTAGGAACATTACGTATGTAGATTGTGGACAGTTGGGAATGTGGGTCTCACTAGAAGCGTGCAAGGGATAAGTCCCTGCAGTCGCACTATTCATCTGTGTCCTCGATGGCTCAGATGGGTAGAGCGTCTGCCATACAAGCAGGAGATACCAGGTTCGAGTCCCGGTCGGGGCACACATTTTCAGCTGTTCCCATCAACGTATGTCAACAACACATGTCGGCAGCTGAGGGTTTCAGTTAATTATCGTTTATTTATTAATTCGATGAGAAGCCGTTATTAAGTTGTGACATATGCTGAGAAAACGAATAAACGCTGTTTTCGTAAATCTTAGAAATACTGTGAGTAGTGAATATTATTTTTCACAGTAAATTTTTGCCTGCATTTATTCGAATTCTATGACCGTATTCTAGGGTAATGGAACAAGTGCATGTAACTGGTCATTATACCTTACCATAGCCAACTCTTAGAAATCTAGCCACACATACAGAGGCCTTATCAACAGTGACATTCAAATGATTTCCAGTTTATTATTCGTTTGGGTGGATGTTGGGGCACACGGACTAAAGTAAATGCAACTCCTTTTTGGGATCAACACGTTAGCAGCATTTGTGCAAATAATATTGCTGTACATCGCTGCTCGTGTCACCAAGGGTGGGAGATGACTTGATGGATCATGTCAGACAAACAACTGATATGTACTTTATACCACAGACTAGGTACAATGATGTCTCCTGTGTGTGACTAATTTTATGTTCAGCGTGCATACTTCACAAAACACAAATGATTATGAGTACGAGATTTTTCATAAACTTCGACTTTAAGAATTCTGCTCGATGTGAAGACTCCCAGTACTATAATTAGATCATCTGCATACGTCTCTGCAGGGCTGCTATTCTGGCGGTATATCTGCGTATCCGAGAAACATTAACAGAGTTTGCTGGAAGACCTCGGCTTACGGATTCCCAGAAAACCGCACCCCAGGTATGATCAATCGGAGATACGTAAGTCAATTGTGCCAGCTAAGCACGTAGTGGTATTCGTCGTTTTTCGGAAGGGACAGGTTGGTGGTTGCACATTTCTCGCCACATACTGCCGGAAATTGTTCTACTGAGTAATGGCATGTGAAATTGACAAGAAGAGAAGAAATATCGAAGACTGAGCGACCCCCCTGAAGCTTCCGTTTTCTCACAACACCTATGAGTCTAGATGATACGAGGCCTGTTCAGAAAGTAAGCTCCGATTGATTGCCAAATTGAAACCACAGTGAACATCAGAAATGTTTTACTTGTAACAATTAGCTACACCTTTCAGCTACTTCTCTACGTAGTCGCCGTTCTGACTTAGACTTTTGTCATAGCGTTGTATCAACTTTTCAATAGCCTCATCATAGAAGGCAGCCGCCAGTGCTTTCCGCCAATTCTCCACGCTACACCTCGTTGTCTGTGTCAAAATGTTGTCTTCAAAGACAGCGGTTCATGTGACCAGAGATGAAACTCAGGGGGAGACAATTGCGGACTGTATTGTGGGTAATCTCACATTTCCATTTGAAAACGATGCAGGAGCATCTTCATTGCCCCTGCAGAATGCGGCTGAGAATTGTCTTGAAGAAGAAACAGCACGACAGTTATGTAATGTTAGTTGCATAGCTTCAGGCGAAATTTCTCACCAGGCCCTCGTACTTGGCGGCAGACACTATTTTCTAGACATCTTTACGCACTCACTGCGAGCTCAGAAATGAGAAGAGCTACGTGATGCTAACTGGGGTTATACTAGAGACACTACCCAACACATCTGTGCAAAGCTTTATCGGATTTTCATAGTCGTTTCCATTTCGCGACCGATCGGAGCTTACTTTCTGAACGCCCCTCGTATTTTATAATCAGTGGCGACCTAAACCGTTAGAGTTGGCGTTTATCCACAATGTCACTCCAAGCCGCCATTGTACAGCCACCACTACGGCGTATAACACGTAAGAGAGGAAGGTGAAAAGTTCTTGACGTGTTATTAAAACACTGTTTACGGTGATAAGTGCACTTATATTTGGAAAAAGTCCCAACGTTGTGTAGACTCCACTCAAAAAGTACAAATCTGAAACTTCAGCTTAGTAGCCACCTGCAGTTTCCATCATATCTCCATTGGATTTAAAGTATTTTCACGCATCAAGATACGGAAATAGGAGTAAGTCAGATAAGCAAAATTTAGTGAACTAGATGGATGTACAACATTTCGAACTTTAAACCCCACAATTTGCCTATTGTCAAAAAACATTTGGGTACAGCATCCTGACGAAGATAAAAGCCACATGTCTTGATCGACGCTATTTCTCAGACATCAGTCACTAGTTTGTCTAGAGGACTTCAACATATTAGTTTCCAGAATGACTTTTCACTCTGCAGTGGCGACTGTGCTGATATGCAACTTCCAGACACATTAAATCTGTGTTCCAGATCGAGACTAGAACTAGGGACATTCATTTTTTGAGGGCAAATTTTCTACCAACTTCTATTACTTTCCTTTAATTGTTGTTTTAATTGTTTCTTTAGTATTTTACTTCTGTAGTTCCTTTTGATTTTAAATTTTTCACCCATTATTTTTTTAACGTGGAACGATTCATGATTTTTCGTGTAATCCTTTCGCAGCGGCCATACTAATCTTCTGTGAATCTTTCAAATTTTAGTATATTTGCCACTGAAACAAGTACGAGTCTGACTGCCTTCCAAGGCCGGAGATGAGGAACTAGCAGAAGTGCAGCTGTGATGACGGGTCGTGAATATTTTTTTATTTTTTTTATTTATTTTTTTTCATTTTTTTTACCTTCGAGGAGGGGGAAATGTTGGTATACCACTTGCCTAAGAAAGAGAAAGGTCCCTATTTTTAATCGTCCAGAAACTAACAACATATTTGTTGACATTCTTCAATTACTCCTGGCGTATTTCATGGCGAAAGTGTTCACGTGTGAACAGTCGGGTGTTAGTTTCCAACGGGCACAATATTTCGGTAAGCGAACACGTCGCCCTCAATCTATCTGTTCCGAACGCGGTCCGCGCTTAGGCGCCGAGCGTCCAGCGTCCGTTCCCTTCGCGGTCCGCGCCCATGGGAGCGTGCTGGTGGTGTCTTCTTAGTGTCTTCTTAGTATCTCTGCCTGCTCTCGAACTCTTTTTACTTCGCTTGCGAACACTGGTCTCCTCCTACTGGTTTAACAGGTTGTGTTGTTTCTCTAGTGTAAACTGTGGGCACGTGCCGGCCGCGGTGGCCGAGCGGTTCTAGGCGCTGCAGTCCGGAACCGCGTGACTGCTACGGTCGCAGGTTCGAATCCTGCTTCGGGCATGGATGTGTGTGATGTCCTTAGGTTAGTTAGGTTTACGTAGTTCTAAGTTCTAGGGGACTGATGACCTCAGATGTTAAGTCCCATAGTGCTCAGAGCCATTTGAACCATTTGATGTTTTAAGGACCTTCTTGCTTCCAATTGTTGAAGAGTAATTCAGGGATGGCGAGTCCATCTTCGAACACGATGGAGCACCTGTTCGTAATGCACGGTCTGTGGCGGTGTGGTTACACGACAATAACATCCGTGTAATGGACTGGCCTGCGCAGAGTCCTGACCTGAATCCTACAGAAGACCTTTGGGATGTTTGGGAACGCCGAATTCGTGCCAGGCTCCACTGACTGAAATCGATACGTCTCCTCAGTGCAGCATTCCATGAAAAATGGGCTGCCATTCCCCAAGAAACCTTCCAGCACCTTATTGAAGGTATGCCTGCGAGAGTGGAAGCTGTTATCAAGCCTAAGGGTAGGCCAGCGCCATACTGAATTCCAGAATCAACGATGGAGGGCGCCACGAACTTGTAAGTCATTTTCAGCCAGGTGTCCGGATACTTGTGATCACTTAGTGTAAGTCCTAAACGAATTTGGACGCACTTCCGTTGATGATATTACTTCGAAATCGAGAATTTTATTGCAGCATGTATACTTTATCGGAAAAAAGCAAAATATTGTAGTTATTTCAAGGTATCAAATGGTTCAAATGGCTCTGAGCACTATGGGACTCAACAGCTGAGGTCATTAGTCCCCTAGAACTTAGAACTAGTTAAACCGAACTAACCTAAGGACATCACAAACATCCATGCCCGAGGCAGGATTCGAACCTGCGACCGTAGCGGTCTTGCGGTTCCAGACTTCAAGGTATCATTATAAATACTGCACAGATGAAGTTGGCATTGAATACTGCAGTTGACGTACATACGAAATATTTGTGACTGTAGTTATCGCCCGCCGGAGTGACCGAGCGGTTTTAGGCGCTACAGTCTGGAACCGCGTGACCGCTAAGGTCACAGGTTCGAATCCTGCCTCGGGCATGGACGTGTGTGATGTCTTTAGGTTAGTTAGGTTAAAGGAGTTCTAAGTTCTAGGGGACTGATGAGCTCATAAGTTAAGTCCCATAGTGCTCAGAGCCATTTGAACCATTTGAACTGTAGTTATCTGACTGAAGACAAGTGAAAGCACGTAACGCGGTCAAAACTATTCAAAAAACGTGACAAGTTTGATTTCTTCAAGGAAAAACGCATCATTTTGCAGTAAAGACATGCACTTCTTAACTTCAACACGGTGTAGGAAATATGAAAATGAAACAATTTTTCGTTTATCAGTGTGATCTACAACGAAAACATTTGAAGAGACAGGCTGTTAGAAACTGTGTTCAATAAATGGGAGACGCAGAACATCTATTGAAGTCGTACATGAAGGCAGAATACTAGCGGCCGCCTCTTTGCGTATGGGATGCAGTATGCATGGCTTTTCAAAACGAAGTCGTATTTCGTACAACACTGCGTGCTGTATCCTTAAAATTGTCCTCAGTGTCTACTTATATCCATCATGCAGACGGACTGAATCCTGGAAACATGACACGATTGATTTAAAAAAAATTAATAATGAAAAGTGATATATAATTGGCGATCAAACAGTTCCTGTTCGAAAGCCGTACAGTCCATAAACGGAATGCTAATCAGACAAAATCGCCGTGAACATTGAGGCAATTATCCCATCGACGCTCCAAGTTGAAGATACTCGTCTGGTGAAACCACGTGCCCTTCTGCGTGAAGAGGACCCTAACTGTCTGTTGCACATCGTCGTCCGACAGAAATCGGCGACCCTTCCAAGTAATTTCTAAAGGACCGGTGCCTTGATAATCGTAAGGGGAGAGATCCGGACTATCGGCTGTGCGCTCGAGAGTTTCCCACTTGTCCCTAATGGATGAGGCTGGCGTCCCACATTGACCGGCGTTTTGTGCCGATTAGCGACCGGCACGGATATTGGCACATCACTAGCAACTGTGGTTTTCGACAGAAATGCTGCCCCATTCACATGTTTCATTAGCCGACGGATGTCAACCGGTCTTCGTCCTTCGGCAACCAAGAAAAAGTAATAGCACGTTGATCCTGTTTGGACCAATTTGGTAGTAATGTCGCCATAGTTCACTTTTCCGCATTTACCCTTCGCTTGCGGAAAAATTTTGAATACCACACTAATCCCTTGACTACATATCGCTGCTTATATACCCGCATCGGAGACGCACTACGTTGGTACACGCTACAGCAACGCCCTCAGACGGAAGTTATTTGATCGCCTGTTGCAGAAAGATTACTAAGTGCCCCACAGACAAGAACACTGCCTTCTCCCTTAGTGATACTACAAATGCGTAAAACTCTCAATGCAGGAGACATAGGGCTGACATGTGCTACATTTCAGCCATACATGTCCCAAGGAACAAGCACGGCGGCTACACCCGTTATGATGTACATGAGGACGGGTCGTGAGTCATGCTTGGGTAACTCAGTTGGTAGAGAATTTGTCCGCGAAAGGCTAAGGTTTCGAGTTCGGGTCTCGGTCCGGCACACAGCTTTAATCTGCCAGGAAGTTTCATATCAGCGCACACTCCGTTTCAGAGTGAAAATCTCATTCCCAGTTGTGAATACGAGCAACAGTCAGTTGTATAAGGGAATGGCGGCACTGAGAAACTGCGCTTGACCGCGACTCCAACTTGGATTTCCCGATTTACGCGGTTGCTGGCCTTTATTGCTTCGGCTATCCGTGCACGACCCACGACCACACCAAGATTTCCATACGTCGTCCTCCCTATGTCACAGCCTGTACCCGTACACGCATTATGTAAATCCAGTACGAGAGAGTGTGCTTAATTAAATGTCTCTGCTTGCTACCAGTGGACCATTATGTCCCAAGTGGGTCATGTCGACGACATTGTCTGGCGAGTAAGGAATAAGCCGTCTGCCGAAAAGAGGACAGAAAACCAAATGAAACGAGACTAGCATATTCGTTAGCTCATAGCCCACTTTGCAAGAAACTGGGACAGACACAGCAGTTAACAGTCTATTAAGCGGATGTACCAGAATGAGCAGGATACATTCGGTTCGGTCATTAGAAACAGAGCTTCCTGAATGTGCAACCGCTGAGTTGACTCGACTGACGTCAGCCACAATCCAACACGCAGCCGAATCAGCAATAGTCTAGGTTGCTGCAGAAGAACGGGGACTTGTGAACACTGTGAATAAATAACTGAACCCTAATAATGTGTTACTGGCGTCGTTAATGCTTCACACGTTTCCAACAGCTATCCTGACTTCATGCAAAGGTGTTTCCACCCGGCCCTCTGTAAAGTGGTGCCAGACGTTTGCACTCCTAAGCCGTCAACAGAGAATTTGGCAATGGAAGTGTTCGACTCCAACTATCGGAATTTCTAGGCAGTGATCCGCATTTACGACGGTCACGCATCGCGACAGTAACCGCAATGCGACAAGAAAGAAAAAAACTTTTTCTTTTACTTTAATTGTGATATGGCCGAGTTTAGGCGCTTTGATCGGCATGCTGTGTTCAAAGTATCTTTTTTGAAAGCAGTGGAACCTATTGACTTATCGAAATTTAGAGGAAATTGTAAAGACACAAATTTGCTACCATCGTTCATTCCAGTGACTTGTTCTACTTGTAGAAGGACAAGTGCAGTGTGTGACGCTGAAGTAGTAGAATCTAGTTTCGTACATCGTAAGTTGTATTTTTCTTGCTTGGCATATCTTGCTCTATTTGAAGTCTTTGTTTTCTTGGTGTAGTTGTAATAACATTCAGCATAAGTTTTAACTTAAATCTGCATCCAAATTATTTAATTTTTTCTCTTTTAATCAGAATCACTTCTATTCCCGAATTCTTTCGTCTCTTTCACAACGTTCAGTCCACCACACTGATATTCAGGGTAACTATTCTTCTTACTCTGATACAGATGGGAGTGAATATGTACAAAGGAATTTTTCATCCATCGTTTAATATACTAAAAGTCCATAGATCAAAAGATTTCTGCGACCACTCCAGTGTATGATCAATTTCCCTTGGTACTTACGATAAATGCTTATGTCTTTTATACCCCACTCGTATCCAGATTTTTAGGTACACTGTGTTCTGAGTAATATATGACCGTTGCCTGCGCACCTACAGTATATTTTTGTTTTTCCAACTACAGTTTATGTACATCCTTCACAACAAGCGTTTCGATCTCTTTTCTTCTTTCTGTCAAACCACTCCAAGTTCCAGTTATTTTACGTAAAAATAACCTTTAACTGCACTATCTTTGTGGTTGAACTGGTTTAATACGATATGATTTAGATCTGTTTGATAAATTTCTTCTTTATCTTACGACTTGTTGAATAACATTACTCGTGGGAATCAACCTTAATTTGCCAGTGCCTTAATTGTATCGCAGAGAACGATGTCCTAGATAGAGAAAAATATGCTTCTTTACCTTCACTCTTATGTACAATATACAGTGTCTATCGTCTTTGCGACGAATATGCTCCTATTTTATATGTGGAGACTTAAAACTGTAGACTGACAGGCTGCACGGCCATAACCTGTTCTTGGTCTTTATTTTAGCCGAGCGGTCTAGGGTGCGGCAGTCATAGACTGTGCGGCTGGTCCCGGCGGAGTTTCGAGTCCTCCCTCGGGCATGGGTGTGTGTGTTTGTCCTTAGGATAATTAGATTAAGTAGTGTGTAAGCTTAGGGACTGATGACCACAGCAGGTAAGTCCCACAAGATTTCACACACATTTGAACATTTGAACATGGTACAACACTTTAACAAGATCCTGGATTACTCGCTCTCTCCAGTAGTGTTAGCGGGCACGTGAGACCCTTATGGCCATTGCCCACGTGACGAAGAGCGCTGAAGAGACTATCTCTTTCGCTCTCATCTATCAGGTGGGTGAAATGCTTCTGTATTTGCGACACAGAGCGCCATTCGCACTCCAGTAGTGTTATTAGCATTGTAGTGGAGGGACAACGAACCCAGTAGCACAGCACTGTGTGGTCGGACAGTGCTTAAGCTACGCACATTTGTGGAGCAGATAACGGAAGGTACTTTCTGTTTGCGTTAAATTAAATGGGTAACTCCACTGCTTCTATCCCGCGCCTGTGGTGGTTGTGGTAACAGGACAGGCAGGAGAAATTGTTCGTAGTGCAGTTTAGCGTATTTTTTATTTGTGTAAAAGCCCGTCTGTTTAAATGCTCCTACTCGGATTTCCAGCTGTTACTGACATCTCTACCAGAATATTCAAGTGTACTACTCTTGTAACGCATTCCGTTAGCAATGTCATTGTTTTACTCCATCAAAAAGTCATTTTTATGTCGGTGGTGGTGGGTAGCAGCGCAGGTGGTCTGGGGTAGTTATTTACAGCACGAATGTAATGATGTCGTGTGTGTGTTTGTGTGTGTGTGTGTGTGTGTGTGTGTGTGTGTGTGTGTGTGTGTGTGTGTACTTGGTTTTCTGCTGCTATTTACAAGTCTGCTGTAATGTTACCGTGTCAGACTTCCCTAAGAATGCCTTACAGTAACGTCATTATCTTTAACCCACTAGGAAAGCAGGAATACGTTCTATGTAGACTTGGCATGAAGTAATAGCCCATTCTTTGTAGTGCCTTTATTATTTAATATATTACCGTCGCTATTCCACATTTAATATGGGATATAAGTGTTTTCTTTTTTTAAAATGATGCTGTGCTAATTGTATTTACCGATGTCTTAGGATGACTCTTGTAAAGTGGGAACAACACGGTCAAAAAATGTTACAAATTACCACAAAACTATAAATAACAATGAGAGCAGGTCACACATTTGAGTGCTTTTTAACTCGCTATAACAGTAATGAGAGGAAGAGGTTGATATAGTTAAATTCCACTGTGCAGTTTCTTTTTATTAGTGTTGGGTGTGGTGGTTGATCTGTGTGATGGTCGTTTCACTATGGCACTCAGACCTCGATTGACGAAAGTCACGCAGTTGGACTAGAGAACAAGGGGAGAGGGGCGGGGAAAGGTGAACTTGTTTCCCCACTTCCCGTCTCCCTATTGGATTACATCAATCGAGAGAAGACGTTCTTAATTTTGGCGTCAGGACCTACAGAGTGGATTGGTGGCCATTTTCCCACCATTTTTGTCACACAGTTTCCCTTAAGAGGTGGGAGGTGGGGTGAAAGGGCTCTTACTTTGACACTTAACTGGTATCTAGTTGCACTGGATGTATCACAAACAGTCACCCAAGAAACAAGGGTGATGACATTGAGATAAGGATGTTCTCTGTTCCGGAACATACCCCGACCCACTACTGACATCACTCCTCAAATTAACATCCATACAGAATGGGTTCCCTGCACAAATTGCACGTCCTGTCTACCAGTGTCTGTATTTGACGATAAGCAAGCCCCCTGTCGCTATTCCACAGATGAATGGCCTCAGAAGTCTCTACAGTTTTGTTACTTATTGTCTGATGACTCCTTGAATTAATAGGTGTACACAGGTCGGACGCGACTACAGCTGAAATCATCTAATTGATACTCACAATGCACTGATGAATGATCAGTCGCGAGGCGCGTTCAGTAAGTAATGCAATACATTTTTCTCGGACAATTTTTGTTGAAAAAATAAGAAATTTGTTGGGCGACGTCGTGTAATACTCTCGGTTCAGCCGCTACAGTTCTATGAAGTTCCGATACGTGGCGGCGCTATACGTAACCTTCGATACGGCGTCTGTAGCCGAGGTACGTTCCAAGCGGAGTGCTGCCATTGAGTTTCTTTTGGTGGAAAACTAGAGCATCGCAGACATTTATAGACGCTTGCAGAATGTCAACGGAGATCTTGCCGTCAACCAAAGCACAGTGAGTCACTGAGCGTGTCGTCTGTCATTATTGCAACAAGGTCGTGCAAACCTGTCCGAGCTCCCATGTGTCGGCTGGCCGTACACCGTTGTGATTCCTGCAAAGTCGGAATGTGAGGCCACTCTCATCCGAGATGATCGACGGATCACAACCAAACCTCTCGCTGCTCAACTGGCCGTCTCTGTTACTAGTGCAGCCACCGTTCACTAGCTGGGGTACCAAAGGTGTGTGCCGGCTGGGTTCCTCACCATATAACAGAAGACCATAAAGAGCAACGAAGGACCACTGCTTGTGCGTTACGAGGCTAATCGTGACAATTTTTTCTCGAACACCGTAACGGGTGATGAAACACGTGTTCATCACCTCGAACCGGAAACAAAACGGCAATCCATGAAGCGGTGCCACACCGTCTCTCCTCCGAAAAAAAAGTTCAAAGATGCTCCCTCAGCCGGTGAAGTCATGGCAACGATCTTCTAAAACTGTGAAGGGCTTATGCTGTTTGATGTCATCACTCAAGGTGCATCGATCAGTTCTGAAGTGTATTGTACTACCCTTAGGAAACTGAGGATATGACTTCACTGTGTTGTTAGCAGCCACAAAAACGTCTTCGCCAAGACAACGCAAGGCCATACACAAGTCTGTCCACCCGAGAGAAGCTCAGAAAACTTGAATGGACGGTTCTTCCTCATCCATACTTTAGCCCGGATCTCGCACCTTCAGACTTCTGTCTGTTTGGCCCACTGAAGGACGCACTTCGCGGGAAGCAGTACATGGATGACGGGGAAGTTATTGCTGCAGCAAGACGCTGGCTCCGACATCAACCTGATACCATCCAGGCATACAGGCTCTCCCAGTAAGGTGTCGTAAGACCGTCGCCTTGAACAGAGATTACGTTGAAAAACAGGGTTCTGTAGCCAAAAGAGTGGGGTATAATATGGTGTACTGGAAACCTGAATGAAATCAGCCTGCATTCAGAAAAAAAATTGTTGCGTTAAATACTTAAAGCCCCTCGTATTTTGTATTATTTTGTTTTTAATTTTGTTATTAAAAAACCACAGTCTAGATCACATGTTTTTATTGTAACGACTAATTTAAACCGAATTATGCAAAATACAGAACTAGAACGAAGAGGAGCTAGTAGCGTTCACCGGCATCCATTGCTACGCGTCGTCAAAGCAGACCGTCGTGGGATTTTACATCTGGCCATTACAGTCATAATTCGTGATGTAGTGTACAGTGCTTCGCTCACACAGTAACAAAACAAAGCTACCGTTTTCTTGTGACGACACAATGAGACATATCTGGCCCATTTTAATCATACTTTATAGCAGTTTAACTCTGCATCTGAGCCTGAATGTGCCTTTCTCCATAGAAAAAGAAATCAGTTTTTAAAAAGGCTTAAGCAAACGCTCGGCAGCAGAAGAAGTTGCAAGTAAGCCCTTTTTCTTCTCTGACATTAAAAACTTTTTGTAAACACAGAATTTAGGAGCCGAAGTAAAACATTATTGACTTTGCGACAACTTTTCTCATTCCTATTTTTCTTCTCCCCCGTTAATTGAATGAACACCGGTCCACCTTTGTGCTAACCGTTGGCTTTCGGACGCTGGCTGCACTCTGACAGATGAACGCAGAAGCAATTCGGTGGAAACTTCGCAGATAGAAGTGGAAGTTTTGCAGGAGTTGGCTTTCAGTCCGCTCCGGCAGTCGCTTTGCATTCCGACCGGTCGCCGGCGGCGCGGCGGCGCAGTTGCCGGATCGCAGGAGCAATCGGAAGCGGCGATAAGCGCGCGCCCCGCCGTTACCGTAACGACACGGCGAGTCGCAGTCTGCTCGCCTCACTCCTCACTCCTCACTCCTGACTCGGGAGGCCGTTACGACAGGCGCTGCGCCGAGACCTCTGCGAGACACGCCGCCCCGTTCCTCCTTTATGACCCACCTGAACGCCCGACACTGTTTCACTTCCATTAATCCGACTATTGCGTGACCAAGCTGTTCCCGTCGCAGCGCTGTATTTGCGTTTCCTCCTGGCTTTTCTCTCTAACATATCTAGGTTTGTAACTTGCACTTTAGTACAAAGTACTGTGCGTTATTTTGGGCATATTTTCTCTATATTTCATACGAATACTAAAGCACGTGAAAGTATTAGATTTCTGCACAATTTCGCAGCGTTTTGTTTTGCTTATTGGCATTTCAGCTGTTTGAGTTTAATTAATCTCATTTTGTCATTTGGAAATAGTGAATGGAACTATGGACGCTAGAAACTGGATTGCCAAGTGGAGAAATCGGCACATTTCAGCCACATTCTTCTGTTTGAGATCAATGGAAGGGTGACAGCAGTGGAGGCAGTTAGACACATTAGCGCTGTGCATGGGGATAATGGCGTGGGACAGAGCACGGCAAGAAAATAGTTTTCTCGTTTTAAGGAGGATCGTTTTGATATTAGTGAGTCTCCATGTTCATCAAGACCTTTGGGGTTCGTTGTAGGTCGTTCACACACATTAATCCACAATGACCCATGTCACTGTACTAGAGAACTGGTTCAACTGGCTCTAAGCACTACGGGACTTAACATCTGAAGTCATCAGTCCCCTAGACTTAGAACTACTTAAACCTCACTAACCTAAGGACATGACCCACATCCATGCCCGAAGCAAGATTCAAGCCTGCGAACGTAGCAACAGCGCGCTTCCGGACTGGAGCGCCTAGAACCGTTCGGCCACAGCGTCGAGAACTGGCAGATCTATAGAACTGTGATCATCCCATCACCGTGCGACATTTTCTTGCTGTGGGCAGGGTTCAAAAATCGGATGTGTAACTGCCGCATGCTCTAAGCCAAAATCACGGCCGGCCGGGGTGGCCGAGCGGTTCTAGGCGCTTCAGTCTGGAACCGCGTGACCGCTACGGTCGCAGGTTCGAATCCTGCCTCGGGCATGGATGTGTGTGCTGTCCTTAGGTAAGTTAGGTTTAAGTAGTTCTAAGTTCTAGGGGACTGATGACCTTAGAAGTTGAGTCCGATAGTACTCGAAGCCATTTTTGAACAAAAATCACGCAAGCCTGCGGGTGGCCAAATGTGCACTCTCCTTGCTCGCCCTCAGCTGGCTCATGAACAGTACCGACGATTTCTATTCTGTATCGTTACTGGTGACGAGCTGTGGTGTCTTTATCCTAACGTAAGGGGAAGAATAAATAGTTGAGCTCAAACAAAGCAGCAACTACCCACACAAACATCTGCGCGCATCCGCAAAAGGTAATGTTATGTATCTGGTGGAACAGCGGCGGTGCAGTGTACTCCGAATTGCTTCCCCGAGATGTGGCCATTAATGTTAATGCATTTATTGTCAACAACTAAGACGTCTTTCAGACCTAATAGAACAGCAATCAGGAACCGAACGGAGTGGCCGAGCGGTTCTAGGCGCTACAGTCTGGAACCGCGCTGTTGCTACGTTCGCAGGCTTGAATCTTGCCTCGGGCATGGATGTGTGTGATGCCCTTAGGTTGGTTAGGTTTAAGTAGTTCTAAGTTCTAGGGGACTGATGACCTCAGCAGTTAAAGTCCCATAGTGCTCAGAACCATTTGAACCAAGCAATCAGGAAGACTGCGTGAAGTGATGCTACTCCACGATCACGCCCGTACACATTCTGCTAGACCGAGAAAAAACACTATACGGGAGTTGGGTTGGGAAGTCTTTCCGCACCCATCTTATTCAACTGATCTTGCGCACTTAGATTTTCGCCTTTTCCGCTCTCTGCCTAACAGCCTTCAAAGATCTTCCTTTTCGGATGAAAATGTGCCTGGAACATGGCTCGACGAGTTCTTCGTCTCAAAACCACGTGATTTCTACAGTCGCAGAACCGAAAAGTTACCCCAGCAACGGCAGACAGCTGTAAATAGTGAAGGACGATGTATTATTGATGACTAAAGTCTCTGTTGTGTGTATCTATTGTGTTTAATAAACTTATGGAAAAACGTTACGAACTTATGCACCAACCTAATACCTTATCTCACATACCTTGATGTTTTCTACAGAGTGATCGCAAAGTCCCATAACCTCCTAGCGCCTGTCACATGTTCATGCACGTCGCATTTTATTGATGTGGGAAAGGACGACTTTCAGATACTGTGACTATTTATTATTTAATCCGTAGTATGCGTGTGTACACCATCGTTTTTAAAATAGTGTGATTCTCCTCCATGTACAATGTGACATTCTTTTCAACACTGTTGGCATGATTGCAGTAAATACACGTCTAACTACATCCTTAAGTTTGTCACCTGTCTCGTAACATGTGGCAGCAACCTTCTGTTTAACGAGCCCCCATAATCCACAATCGCAAGATGACTCATCAGGACCTAAGATGGCCACTCCTAAGGTGCAGGCAAATATACAGGACTACGTCCAATCCATTCCTCAGGAAATACCTGATTGAGACACTCTCTAATAGCAACAGCATAATGACATGATCCTCCATCCCGCTGGAAACTACACCCCCGACCAATCCCGATCTTGCAGATGTGGAATAAAGCAATCAAATAACAAGGTGAGATAACGTAATGTGATTCACAATACCACCAAAGAAATGTGGCTCTAGTAAGTGGGTTGCAGACATTGCAGTCCAGATCAAGACGTGTGGCAGGTTGTGTCCAAGTTCATAAAAAGTCCGTTTCCTTTACTCCAGAAGTAAATGTTTCTTCCTGTTTCACTGCGATATATTGAACACTCGTTCGAAAAAAACACTTTCCCCGTCGAAGGAAGAGCTGGAAAGACATCGAGCATTCGCCCACAAGCCTGATGAAACTTGATATGCCTTTATCACTCAATTCATTTATAAATAAAGTTTTAAATGTCTTTAACTTCAAATCATTTCACATGTTTTTGTAATGCCGGCTATGGAACTCCCAGTTGATGTGACCGATCACAAATTAACTTTTTCGGCGAATGTCGGACACAACTTGCAGCCTCCGCAAACGTTTCCAGTCGTGTTGGTGGTCGTCCTGAATGGAGCATATCCTTTATGCAACTAGTTGCAAAGAGCTTTTTCCTCCGCCATAAAATTGTAGGTTTTGGTGGTGAATGTTTCCTCCTTACAGTGAAATCATGCTGAATATCTCGCACTGATTTTCGTGGGCCTACCTGCTCACTACCATACGCTCCTACAGAGTCTAAGTGGACTCATCAGCCATGATATATACATATATTGAAAGGTGGCTACACAGAGTCCCAGCGCCAGAGATTGCGCCAAAGGTTATTATTCCGCCGCCTCCACTGGGCAGTAATAGTTCAGAGGATGTCGAGGGCAGTTGTTGTTCTGTTGGGCGAGAGAGTAGACGCTGTTTGGTTGGTGTAATGTATACGAGATGGAGGAAGTTGAAATTGTCAGAATATATTTGAGAAAGGAGATGGGCTTTTGATTTATGATGCTGGTGTAATGGAAAATTTTCGTCAATATGTAATGAGGTAAAAAGGTATTACAGTTTTCTTCAATGACAATCCCTCTTGCTCACAGGTACAGTCAGCAAAGCATCTGGCTCGTGTTTATTTATTAGACTTGTAATTCTGGTTTCTATGTGCAATTATAGTATTTCTGGTTTTTCATTTAGTTCATTGTAAATGGTGTTTAAAATATTTTGTCGTATTGAGAAAGAACCGAGCCAGATGCATGTACGTTGAGTCACACTACCACACACAGAACAGTTACACATGTGCTTTGTTGTATCGTAGCTTTTACAGTTGCAGAGGTCTTATCAATTGTGTTAATAGAAATTCCTTGTCATTCTTTATTTTTATTTTATGCAGTCAGATTGCGTGCTAATACTAGCCAGGGCCAACTGGTTACGAGACTTTGTAACCGGTCACACAGCTACTAAAATTATTGCATTTATTCATTAATATTAGTCCTTTCTTTTTAATTAAACCCCCATGCACCATGTTGAAAACCAGGGAAAATTTAATGAACACGTTAAAAAGTAATTTGAGCTTTAGGAAAGCAAGTTAAACAAATTGAAAGCGAAATCGTAGGAAAAGACAGTAGAAGAAATTTAGAATCACCGATAGCTGGGGGTTTTGAAGAAAATAATTTATTTCATTTACGAGATGTAACAAGAGAGCGCCAGTCGCGCGAACTTGACAATAATCGACATTCGGACTGGGACAGACGCGGTAGGTCTTTGTCGCCACGAGGCGAAAACTTTGAGTATAAACACTTTTTAACTGTTCGGAAATTTAAGATCTTTCACAATTCTAATAATGACATACATCCATGTTCATGGTTAGATCAATTTATGCACGCACTTCCGCCAAATTGGCCACTAAGTCACAAACTGGAATTTATGTGTGGATATTTAGAAAACGAACCAGCGTCGCGCATGCGCGCACTTATTAGTGATTGTAATAATTTAAATGATTTTTATCATTCATTTCTATCGGCATATTGGTCCGAAAACACGCAAGACAGAGTCAAACATAGTCTTATTATTCAGCGTAATTTTAAACAGTCTGAGTTCCGCACGCCGACAGAATAGTTTGAAGACATGATTCAAAAGAATCAATTCCTTTCCAACCCTTATAACCAGACTGAATTAATTCGCATTTGTTTAGCTAAGCTGCCACAATCGATAAGACACATTTCTTTAGCCGAAAGATCTAAGACGACATTAAAACTTTTAAGACTTTGCTACAAGAACTTGAGTATGACAACGACGACAGAACTTCTTGTACTTTTTTCAGAAACGGTAATCACAATAGATTTTCAGAGAAAAGGGATAATGATCGGACCGGACGTTATAGCGGTAATTTTGAAAATGACAGACGAAACGGACAGGACAATAGATACCAGCCTTATGACAATAATAGACGTTCTAACAGAAATTACACAGACAATTATAATAACAGAAATTCTTACCGGAATGATCAATCATACGGAAACAGTAATAGGTATCATCAAGACAGAAGTTATTCATACAATAATAGAAATTCGTACTACAGAAATAATGAGGGTAGTAGACCTAACAATAATTTCAGAAGTGACAGTTGAAATTACATAAGAAGTACTCATGCAGATAGTCAGGAAAATAGAAATTTTAATAACAGACACAACCAAGACTTTACATCTAACAGACAGGGGGGACCTAATTGGCATCCTCCACGTGACAGAAATTCAGAGTGACAAGTGCAAATCGTAGAAATTGATCCGCGAAGTGACGCGAAAAATCAAAGACGTGACGCAAACAATCGACAATGACTTGTAGCTTCGGCTTCTGGCAGCAATATAGACGGTTCAGAAAGTAATGACACTACGACTTTACACTACGTACGCTTGGAAGACATGAGAGATATTTTGCTAGACGAAAAGGAAAATCATGTAGACGCATTTTTACATTATGTTATGGAAGTATGGGTGAGTAAGAATACGTTCCCTGCCGTTTTAGATTCTGGGAGCCCATTGAATATTATTAGTGAATCAGTTTTTCGTTTCTGTGTAAGAACTATTGCTTGTCCTGCGTTACCCGTTTCTAAAACCACAATTTGAGGAGCTATTTCTGGAAAAAGTGTGGAAGGCAAACAACAGACCAACTAAAATTTCATTTGTCAAGGATATGAATTTCCTGCTAATTTTATTATTGTTCCGTTACTCAGTACACAAATTATATTAGGTATGGAGTTTCTTAACACATATAAAGCCATTTTAAACTTTAAGGAAGGAAGTGTGAACTTGACTGTTGCCGGAATGCCGAGATGTTTGAAATTTTTCGAGTGTGTAACGAAATCTGAATCAGACACAAATTGTTTAATCTTTCTTATTTCTGATGTTTTTGCTGAGTATTGTGACGACAGTTTGTTTATTCATGACAACGACAATAGATACAGCAACGCAATGGATGATATGATTAATAGTGAAGGATTAATTAATGAAAAGGTTAACAAAGCTGAAGTGACAGATGACGTTGTAAGAGAAGAATTACACAAAATTTTGACTTCACATGGTACAGTATTTAGTCACCACACAGGAACTATACAAGGCTTACAATATTTTAAAGTAAAAGAACACACACCATTTCGGGGGAAAACGTACGCTATTCCTTTGGTTTATAGAGACAAGGTTAAGAATAAACTTCAATACATGTTACATCAAGGCATTATTGAGCCAGCAGCCAGTCCTTATACCAGCCCATGACATGCCGTTCTTAAAAAGGATGGATCAATTCGTTGGTTTTGGGTTCCAGACAGATAAATAATATCACCATTCCTGAAACTGACCGTCCACAAAATTTAGATGAACTTCTTCAACATTTCCATGGAATTAAAGTTTTATCCCCAATTGATCTCCGCGCAAGTTTTTGGCAAATTGAACACAATTTTTAGCCTTTGATAACTGTTATCAATTTCGGAAATCACCGTTTGGACATACTGTATCTCCAGATGCATTCATTCGCTGTTTAAATGAAATTTTACCTGTTTATCTTTGTAACGATATTACTTCATATGTTGACGATACCCTTATTGCTAAACGTTCTTGGAGTGAGCATAACAGAATTTTGGATACATTATTACGTATTTTTGCAATAGTTGGCATTACAGTGAACTTGGAAAAATCTTAATTTGATCGTTCTCAGATGAAATTTCTTGGTCATATTATTTCTACAGAAGGTATTCTTCCTGATCCAGAGAAACTAGACGCTATTCGTAATTATGCTGTTCTTACTACTAAACGTGATGTTCGTAGTTTCCTTGGTGTCTGTTGTTTCTTAGACGCTTTGTTAGATTGGACAATTTGGCCACACCTCGTTTGTGTGAACTTTCTGGAAAGAATTCTAATTGGCGTTCGGATGAGGAAGCTCAATTATAATTTGAACAATTTCGTGATGCTTTAGTTGCTGCTCCACTTCTTTCACACCTGGATATATCTAGAGATTTTTGTTTGGCGACAGACTCATCATACAAAGTCCTAGGTGCACACTTATTTCAAGAGATGGAGGAATACGGCGTTGTAGTGCAGAAAACTATGGCATTTGGAAGTCGTGTTCTCTCTAAATCAGAAAAGAATTATTCGATCACAGAACATGAAGCTTTGGCTGTTGTTTGGGCTTTCACAAAATTTCGCATTTTTTTGTATGGCAGACATACTAAGGTTTACACCGATCATCGAACTCTGGAATTTCTTATGTCAACAAAATTAACAGATGGAAGATTCTCACGATGGGCACTATATCTACAGGAATTTGATTTTAGTATTGTTTACATCCAGGGTTCTTCTAATATTATTGCTGATGCTTTATCACGTGCACCTATGATTTTGAAACAGAGTGCTGGGGAAGACTGCAAAGACAACAATTATTGTTTGATGTATATATAAGGTGTTGCGTTTGAAAATTTCATTTTGTCTTCGCTCCAGGTCATCGCTAAGGATCCAATCTGGATGGACGTTAAGGAGAAGTGGAGGAGAAAGGAAAGCGTAGCGATTAGTATTATTTAGTTCGTAATGATATTCTTTTTAAACGAAAATCGGTTGACAACTCTGCTTCGTTAGTTTGCATTCCTGATGAGTGGGTTAACAAATTGATTTGGTATACACATTTCAGCTATGCACGCTTTGGTCCCAGAAAATGCTTATATAAATTACGAGAAAATTGCTACTTCAGTAATATGGAAAAACGTATTCGATTTGTTCTTGCTAAATGCAAATTATGTCAAAAGTCTAAGACGCCAACTATTTCTCACAGAGCACCGTTGTTTCCTATAATTCCAGCGCGATTAAAGGAGATGGTGCAGTCCATTTGATCGGTCCAGTGATTCGTTCTACTAATGGTTTTGCGTACATTATGGTAGTAGTGGAATTGACATCAAAATGTGTGTGTTTTACACCTTTACGCAAAGCAACAGCTCGTTCAGTATCTAATGCTTTCATCAAACATTTTCTTAAAGAAGTGGGTCATGTTGATAAAGTTATATCAGATAATGGATCACAGTGTCGCTCTAAAATTTGGCTTCGTACTTTACGGCGTCGTAAGATTAAACCAATTTTCATTTCACTTTTTCATCCTCAGTCTAACACGTCAGAGAGATGGATGAAGGAAATTAATAAATTGTGTCGTCTTTATTGTCATCGTAATCACAGAACGTGGGATCAGTATCTTCATATTTTTCAAAACATTCTGAACGAACTCCCTAATGATTCAACTTCTTTACTGCCTATATTGATATTATAAAATAAAGCACTGACAAATCGTATTTCTGAAATCGTTCCTTTTCCACTTACACGGAAACTGCGGCATTCTGAAGTTGTCAACCTGGCTCTACAAAATATTGAATCTGCGGCTGCTAGAAGAGAGAAATCATCTAAACGTCCTGGTCGTTTAAAAACTTTGTCAGTTGGTCAAAATGTGTTAATTAAGTCTCATCGTTCGTCTCACAAAGAAAAAGCTTGTGTCGCAAATTTTTTCTGCTTTGTAACGGTCCATATAGAGTTCGCAAAAGTATTCATGATAATACTGTTGAAGTAGAAACTCTTAAATCACTGCGCTCTAGGGGAATACATCATATATCAGACGTTAAAATTTTTGTGGAATGACATACTTTTGAGAAAATTAACAGTCACACGTAAACACACAGAGAACACAGGGATACCGCGCCGTGTTCTAGCGGCAGCACATACACAAAGCGACAGTCAGTCCGCGCGCTGCACAAGGGAGCCGTTGACCGCAAACATTTACTTCCTACGTCACGCTTACCTACATCTGATCGAGCGCTCAGTGCAAATGCACTGACAGCCGTAGACAAATACATTGTCTAATTTCTCCGGTTAAATTCAGTATAAAGCTATAGTGACTTGATAACTTATGTCGTTAACGCTGAGTTTTTCCAGGATACAACTGTATAAAATCTTTAAGAACTACAGGGAAATTCTCTGCGTGTCCAACATTAAGAAGATTTGCTATCGACAAAATTTCAGGAAGAATGTAATTTGAGGAAGAAAATAATAAACTAAAAAGGTAACTATTAACTGAGTTTATTTTTCAGGTAACATATTTCTACTTAGGTATGTACTTTATACGTAATTTGCTACTCGCGATTACGTGATTTATACTTTGTGTTAATTTTATGCTCTATGAATTTACTTGTTAAGCGACATGCTTGCGTATATTTGCTGATTTTGACAATGTTTTATTAATGAACAGGATTGTTACTTGTGTATATTACGCATCGCTTGGCTGCTATGCTTTTTCACTGATGTCATATTTTTCATAATGTGCCCACTGTGCCTATTTATTTAAATTATGTTTGTCACCTGATTAGTTGTGCTGATATGGCTATGCATGTAAGTTATACTTTGTGATTTATCTGCTTCCGCCTTCATGTTTACTTATTAAGATTACATATGAACATTTATTTGCTTATGCTGATATGATGCTAATTACTTATTTATTATGTAAGATATATACTTGCTGCTTTGCATATGGATTGCATATTTACACATTTCTGTTTTGTTGTCATAACTACTCTTTAATTTAGTATATAGAAATGCTTATATACTGTGTACGAACATAGAGTTTAGGTTACACTATGGTATTAATTATAGATTGTTTGCTTGGCAGAGCCTCGTTGTAGGGATTGTGCTGCATCCATTTGTTGACATTCTGTTCTCTACTGGTATATTTACTCGCTATTGCATGTTTTGCTTACGCTCAGTGCTTTACATTTTAAGACAGAAAATGAACTGCTATAATTCTATTAACTATATGGGTACAAGAAACTTCACTGAAGTCACATGAACTGGAGATTTTATGGAAGCTGTATAAATTCATTATTATAGAAAGGAAGCTGACGACATGAAATACCAACACTAGCTTTAGACCACTGACATTTATTACACTGCATTCTTCGTGAGCAATTAAAATAACAAGTGACACTTGACACAAAGAAATACTCCACATATTTGCTTCTGTTTTGCCATGTTTCTTGAAGTGGTGTACACACTGTGAAATATTACGATTTATTCATTCAAATTCTTATGTGATCATTAACACTGTATACTCGCACCTACTTACTGAAAGTTATTCAAACTGAAGGCTGTTAGAGGTCATGAATGCATTTGTTTTATTTGATGATGGACAAGGTAACCAAAATGTAGTTTATAATTCATAATGAGTAGAAGATTTGGCTCAGGTGGATTACACAGAGGTTGTGTGTGGACATTGTGTCTTCGGATTGTATGGGATGATGAATTGAAGTTTGCACTAGGATTTTATCTGTACTTGTTCGAGGAGACTGACTACAGGAAAGATTTGTTATGGAAGTGAAATGATATTGGTGATAAGGTTTATATGTATAGACGTATTGGAGAGGTATTATTGAAGGATTGAGATTGTGTGATGCTGATGATTATTGGAGTTTTGGTGGATAAGAGGTAAGGTAAGTGAGGAGCAAATTTTTTTGTTTGTTTGTTTATATAGAACAAGAGGGATGAAGATGACAGACCAGAACACTCCAATGGAAGGAAGGTTGTCTACACACACACATTGTTCAATCAATAAGCAGTGTATGCTTTTTTTTGGGAAAGAAGTATTTGCGTATGTTGGCAAACTGACAGCTGATCAGCAACTGTATATTTTAATGTGGCTTGGCAAACATTGGTCTTGACATGATGACTATGGCGTTGACTAACTACTATTGGTTATTATACACTGCTGCCACTATTAATTGATACACATGTTAAACATCAAATTTTGACAGACTATTCAATTACACAATGGTACTTAGTATGTGGATGAAAGATGAGTGAGCGTGTTTTGTGTGTTTTCCTTTCCTAATCCCAAATAATTGGTACCGACCTATCTCCTAAATATTATTTTACTTATTTGTTGTGGCTTGCACTGACACCCATAAATATTATAGGTTTACTGATATCTGTGTAGTTGTAATAGTTAATATGATAATTATCTGATATCATTTGTGTGTTTATTATAATTTGTATGTTTAGTGTAAGAGCATTGATAATAATTTTGTAAAAGCAATTGTGTGTGCATTCAAACTGTTGTTCGTACTTACACCTATTATCATTGGTGGGTGCCACTTGGAAATGTTCAATTTCTGCTGATGAAATATGATGAATTGTTTAATTTGTGCTGACGGAAATTGATGATTTGTTTAATTTCTGCTGATGAAATGTGATGAACTGTTTAATTTCTGCTGATGAAATGTGATGAACTGTGTAATTTCTGCTGATGAAATGTGATGAACTGTTTAATTTCTGCAGACGAAATGTGATGAACTGTTTTATTTCTGCTGACGAAATGGATGAACTGTTTAATTTCTGCTGATGAAATATGATGAACTGTTTAATTTCTACTGATGAAATGTGATGAACTGTTTAATTTCTGCTGACGAAATGTGATGAACTGTTCAATTTCTGCTCGTGAAATGTGATGGACTGTTTAATTTCTGCTGATGAAATGTTATGTACTGTTTAATTATTGCTGGTGAATATTATGGACTGTTACCTGCACTTGTTCAACATTGCTGGGTGCCGCTGTTGGAGCTGCTCAACCACTGATGAGATGTTACTCATTCCTCCGTGCACCAGCTCGCCATTTCTGGGTGCCACTGTTGGAACTGCTGCTATTGAGATGATGTAACTGTTGCTGTCTGCACCTGTTCAACATTGCTGGGTGCCACTGTTGGAACTGCTACTATTGATGTGACGTCACTCATTCCTGCCTGCACCTTCTCGCTATTGCTGGGTGCCACTGTTGGAGCTGTTCAAATACTGGTGATGAAATGTTATGGGACTGCTATTTGCACCTGTTGACCATTGTTGGGTGCTGCTGTTGGATCTGTCAACTACTCTGAGGAGTGCTACTTGTTTATTGAACTACTGAAAAGATTTTATGTGAATATTTGTGTAAACTGATTTATTGTGTATTTACTGTTTATGAAATGTTATGACACTCTCATCTGCACCTATTCGTCATTGCTAGTGCCATTGATTGCATTATTTAACTACTCTGAGAAGTGATAATTGCATAAACTATTATGTAAAATCACATGTATGCAAGCATTTGTATTCCTTACTGTATTTTTATATATTAGGTTATTGAAGGGTCAGTGCAAAACCAAAATTTATTTAGTTATGTTATATTTATTTATTAATATCATATTTTATTTTTATCTGTGTTTTTTGGACGAATTTGGTGGTATTTTCACCACCAATGCTAGCATAAATACCACCAAATTCTAGCCCATGGAGGAGGGGTATATGAAAGGTGGCTACACTGAGTCACAGCGCAAGAGATTGCGCCAAAGATTACTATTCCGCCGCCTCCATTGGGCAGTAGTAGTTCAGAGGATGTCGAGGGAAGTTGTTGTTCTGTTGGGCGAGAGAGTGGACGCTGTTTGGTTGGTGTAATGTATACGAGATGGAGGAAGTTGTGATTGTCAGAATATATTTGAGAAAGGAGATGGGCTTTTGATTTATGATGTTTGTGTAATGGATAATTTTCGTCAATATATAATAAGATTAAGGTATTACAGTTTTCTTTAATGGCAATCCCGCTTGCTCACAGGTACAGTCAGCAAAGCATCTGGCTTTTATAGTTGCAGGGGACTTAATTAATCAATTGTGTTAATGAAAATTTCTTGTCGTTCTTTATTTTTATTTTATGCAGGCAGATTGCGTGCTAATATTAGTCAGGGCCAACTGGTTACGAGACTTTGTAACCGGTCACACAGCTACTAAAATTATTGCTCTTATTCATTAATATTAGTCCTTTCTTTTTAATTAAGCCCCCATGCAATACCTGCAACAAATACGAAACAATTCATTAACATTTATGTAATATGGGACTTTCTGATCACCCTGTAGGATTTATTTTATCCAAATCAATAATAGACCACAGAAGTTGATCGTATTTTTGCGTACAGGGGATCAGCTGAATAGCTTAACCATGAGCTGAGTACTCGTCTTTCAACGCAACCTAACCTAGGATGTCAATATTGTCATAACAAAGTTTCTTCTAAAAGCTGCAATTGAGAAAGTGCGAAAACCCCGTTAATTTCATATTCTTTGCAAGTGAAGTGGGGGTACAATCTGGTAGCTAAGGATAAAGCTACATAACGATTACAATTTTCATTTTTGCGACTTCAAACTTAATTCAGTTCAAGATAAATAAGGCATGAACAACATTTTGAACTATGAGGACTTCTTTTTGCTCTTTTAAATTATATTTAGTATAACTCAGCACTGTGCAATACATAGTTATACCCCAGAGCTTGCGGTAAAAGCAGGTACTCTGTGGGGGACAAACTGGCAATGTTATATTTCCCGTCTGATGCATGAGATGTACCGATTCTCATGCAAGTGATCTTTAATCCACCCTGTACAATTCTCATGGCGCACTTCTCACAATACTTTACCCACCCATCTGATTTTCTTGTTGATTAGGTCTGCTTGCAAGCAAGACAAGGTGTTCCATCCTCATCTTCAGAAGAACTGTTTTACACCACACGCCTTCACTCTTCTGACTGTTACGGTCTAGACCCGGAGTTCTTTCGCAAATTTTCTTAACCTGCTGAGAAGGTGCTTTCGTTGCCCTGAGTTCATTTTTGTAGGGCGACTCCGCGATCACGGCGTATTTTTCTCTTCACCTGCTTGATGATGGTCTCTCGTAGTGAGGAACTGGCTTCACGCTCTCCGATGATCCAGTAAATGAAGACTGTCTGCACATCGGCGATGGACCAGGATGTGGAGAAGAAGCAATAACTGACTTTTTTGTGCTCTGGGGATCTCCCATTATTCTTTCTGTTGCATCTGATTCTGCGAATTCCTCTTTGCCAAATGCATTTGCACTTGCATGAAGTGGGAAATTACCCGTCTTTTTAAACCCAGACACGCCTTTCTGCATTGTTGCTTTTCTACCAGGGTTCTCCAGAAAGTAATGCATCGCATTTCTTTCTTCAACAATTCTTTATTGAACATAATGAGAATTACAAACATGAAATAATGCTATTTTATCTACATACCCTGCTTTTTCACGTAATCTCCACCCCGTTCTATTGCCTTCCTCCAGCGCGAAACAAGGGCGTGTATGCCCTGTCGGTACCAGTGCTTCTCCTCGTGGCGGGGCCAGTGCTTCACTGTGTGAATGTTCAAATGTATGTGAATTCCTAAGGGACCAAACTACTGAGGTCCCTAGACTTACACACTGCTTAAACTAATTTACGCTAAAAACAACACACACACCCATGTCCGAGGGAGGACTCGAACCTCCGATGGGAGGGTCCGTGATACGGCACCTCGGACGGCGCGGCCACTCCACGTGACAATGTGTGCATCATCTCCTCATCGTCCTCAAAACGTCTTCCACCGCTGGGATCCTTTATTGGCCCAGAGAAGTGGAAGTCCGAGAGGGCTACGTCAGGGCTGTATGGACGGTGGAGTAACGCTAACCCTGTTTTGGGATGTGTTCAGCAGTCCTTAAACATGTTTGAAGCCTAACGTTATTGTGTTGCAGCAAAACATCTCCTGGGTTGCAGTGGCGCTGAAGTCGACGGAAGCGCGTCTTGAGTTTTGTTAATGTGTTGACATATGCTTCTGAATTAATGGTACCGCCTCCTGGCATCACGTCAATGAGAATCACACCTTCACAGTCCCAGAACACAAAACCTTAGCGGCGAACGCAGTTGCTTTGAATTTTTTCTTCCGTGGGGAGTGGGAATAGCTCCATTCCATCGACTGTCGTTCTGTTTCTGGCTCAAAATGTTGAAACCAGGTCTCATCACCTGACACAAGCCGAGACAAGGAGGCCTCCCACTCAGCTTCAAAACGTTACAACAAACCAAGACAAATGTTTCTTCTGTGCGCTTTGTGATCCACCGTTAGACGCCATGTGACCCATCTTGCACACATTTTTAAATATCCAAGAGTGCGGATAATTGCATACACACTTCCTTTGCTGATTGACAGATGCAGCGCCATCTGCCGAATCGTAATGCGTCTGTCCTCGCAAATGACATCATCAGCTCGCTGCTACATGTCAGGTGTGACAGCCATGGATGGTCTGACCGATGGCTGCAAATTGTGGAGTTCTGCCGAAACGCCTTTTGATGACCTCACCCTCCGTGCCCAGCAACTAACTGTACTTCTCTCGACAGTAGATGCTCCATAGACTTAGCACAAGCATTTGTGAATATTCCTCAGAGTTACTTTCTCTGCAGTGAGAAATTTAATGACATCACGGTGCTCGTGACGTACATCACCTACAGACGCCATTTTGAACCTGCCCTGCAGCTGTGACGGAAATTTGTCGCGTTCACTCAGGAGACTTCAGATAATACATACGTAACGTTTCGCGTTCGTAGCATTGTTTTTGGGTGAGGAAAAAAAAAGTAATTTTTTGTAACTGTTAACCTCTACACGCTAAAGCTATGTGCGGTATCATTTTGTTACAGAAATGTTTTACAGTTAATTTGACATTTAATGTATACCTCTAACATTATTGCATTTGTTAGAGGCCTTCTATAAGAAATTGTCGTATTGCTTTAATGTAAAATTATGATATTTAACACCAGCAAGACGCAGTGCTTACGCGCACGTGTACAGCGCCCATTGTGTTCCCATTTTCCTTATCGCTTAAGCTCCAGTAGTGTTAAGCAGAGTCCTTTTCTTTTTAGTAACGTTGTTTTATCTTTTATTTGCTCTTTTTTCCCCGTGCATTTGTTATAGTGATCTTTGGTAAATAGAGCTCGTACCTCATGCAAGCTGAAATTATGTACAGTATTACACTGTTAGCAAATGTATTAGTAATTTTATACTTACTGTAGTGATGATGATGAGGTCCCATACTCCGAAAAGCTTAGGCGACGATGCGGGAGACCCGCACCGCCGTATTAGGCAAGGTCACGTAATGAAGTATACCGGTAAATCTATTACATTTTTAGTAGCCATGAAGAGGAAATTTCATGCAAACATTAACGTAAAATGCTTCGTCTCTGGCATTACGTACATTTAACTTATGCAAATATTTTGTTGTGACCCCTGTTACAATTTCATGTTGACAAGAGCCTCTACCTGTGAGCATTTACTAATGAGCATTCATTCTGAAGTACGCTAAATATAATCTGGCTGCTATCTAAAGCCATAATTCTAGTATTCGTCACTTGTTTATATGACAAGAGCCGCTCGGCTTCAACTAATCTAATGTACCATCGTGTGATGTAACAAGTGAGTACACTCACCTCACAAATATTTTTCTATTAATATTTTGTTATGTTTGTAAAAATAATTTTCGTAACTCGTTACAGAAATTTTTAGCGCCCACTCCTTCTGACGAAGATATTTTTAAAATATCGAAAGCTAGGTCAAGGGCTAGCAAATATTTGTTCTGCAACAGATTCGGCGATTTTTCAATATTTACAGATTTACACAATTGCTGTTTCGCAGCCACGTTTAAGATTCTGAATAAAACTATTTACGTTAATTCAAGGATTCGTCTGGCTATAACCATACCGGAAATTCTAATTAAATGAATTGGGGTCATGCACTTTCCAAATTCAATAGATGGACTAAACAAAGACGATTTATTTGACTGCTTAGAAACTGACGCTTGTAACAAGGAAAATTTAAAGTTTTTTCCACTGATTGTACGATCTTTTACAGCAAAAATTTCATTAAAGGTAAGTTAATACATTTTTATGAAAATAGTGATGAGTCTGATAGTGCATCTTTCAAGTAATTCAGAAGTTGATGGAAAAATACAAATTATATTTTTATCATGTATTTGGGCTAAGTGATGCCATCTTAAACACTACATTGTAGTTAACCATACATTATTTAAAAATCTAAGTGATTTGGCACTAGACTGATTCAGGGAGATCGTATGAACACATATTGCATAAATGCAAGAGACATGCAATGAACTTCTTATCATATGACATGGAGACTGTAATTTTGAAAGTTTATTAACATTTCCTCTCACTTTGTTGTAAAAATTGAAGAACTTAAAAAAAATTACAGAATCAGCTGATACAGACTTCCATGAAGCAATATTTTGTATGCGAACAAGATGACTCTCTTTTACCCTTCAGAGATATTAAATTGGAAAGCAATCTCAAATTATTTCGTAACCTTAGGAGGAATGATTTTGCGTATCTTATTGGTGCTGAACACTGACAATGGCTTAGCTGAAACTGATTTGCATTTTGTAACCAAATTTTAAATTTGTTTAATAAAACTGTAAAATACCTGCAAGGACACTGCATAACTATTTTGGATGTGTATAATGTCACGGATAATCTTAGAAACAGATTAACAAAAAGAAAAAAATCTCTTCTTTGGTTATCAAACAGGCAAACATTAAACTGTTGTCTTTACATGAACTGACTAGTAAAATCACAGAATTTTTTTACTGTTTGTTGACAGAACTTTAGAGTTCAGTTTAGTGGCAGAAATTGTTTATTTATGCTAAGAAATATTAATTTATAAATTAATGTTGAATTTGACCATTTTGTTAACATAGTTGAAAATCTAACGCTGTAAAAACTGAATTCAAATTTGTATGGCATTCATAGCGAAACTGAATTATTAAACAAGTTATATTATAAA
Source organism: Schistocerca nitens (assembly GCF_023898315.1). Lineage (NCBI taxonomy): Eukaryota > Metazoa > Arthropoda > Insecta > Orthoptera > Acrididae > Schistocerca > Schistocerca nitens. The sequence goes on from NC_064615.1 coordinate 447,631,276, forward strand.
TTATATACTTCTAAATGTTTTACAGAATTATTCCCTACTTAAAAATGGCCGTAAATATTTAACCACGGCTTGTGGTTCCTGGCGTTTCCGTGCTGTCGAGACGGAAATTTGTTCATGCAATGGAGAATGTAAGAGTGAAGTGATTCGATACGAAGGTGATTCGATTTGCGAGTGACTTAATTCCATGTACTGATGTAGTTCTTGGGAAAGGAAGCATTCCGACACCACAAGAAGAAGTACTGTGAACTTCCAGTCAATTCTTTCTCGGAATACGGCTTCGTATACCTTAGCCTCAACTCATCCACTTGGACACAGAGAACATCCTTACATCTGCTGCAATGCGAAACCACCACTAAAGTAAGTGAGACCTGGGTATGGCAGAAGGAACTTTCTCGACACGAAAAGCACAGGGCAGTCAAAGATGGAGATTTCGACCGCAACTTATTTCTCTGAGAATTTGATGGACGAACAAAGTGGTGTCAAAGAAACTTAATGAAAGCCGTAAGTTCGTAGTGCCACACTCCTATGGACGGGGAATGTGCAGCATACGAACCAATGACAATCAGCCATATGAAGAAAAAGCAAGGACAGCAGAAAATTTTCAATGTGATTGTAGTTCACTTGGAATCTTGGAAACAGTTTAGTTGGACCACTCGAAGAGTGCTGATGTTCCAGTTTTGTGGGAATCATAAGACTTACTAGCCGCTGCTACTTCGAGATGGTAGCTTTGGCAATGACTGCCGTTGCCCACTCCCACTACCCACTACCCCTGCAGCACCCTCCCCCCCCCCCCTCTCACACACACACCGCTGCTGACGGTGTCGTGGGTCATCACGAAGATCTCTGATCTCAGATTCACTGAACCTAGAACTAGACGAGGACGTGATGCATATGTAGTGCCATGCTTACCATGGCTCAACCAGCCAGCAGCGGGCTGCATGGCTGGCCAAGAACGTGGTAATTCCCTTCAGTTTGGAAGCCTCGCCCCACTGTAGACCAGAGCTTGAAGTCAGCCGTGGATCCAGTGAGAGGATAAGCAGTGTACAAACAACAGATGCAAAAAAGGTATTACGATTCTTCTTCTTCTTCTACTTCTTCTGGTTTTACAGCCTCATTGGACTTCATTTTCTCGTTATCTTCTTCAATGGGTTCTCTTTCCAAACTGCGCAGTATATTTTCGTTCGTTCTGGTCTTTCTTGTCGTTCCTCATCTGCACATACAGTTTTTATTGTTTGCCATTTGTCTATTTTTGTTTAGATCTTAATTTTATGTTTTTAAGTTTTTTTTTTAATTTTCTGTTTTGTTTTCCAAATTGCCTAGGATTAATTCTACCTCTTTCATATCCTCTCTGATTTTCTTTATACATCTTACATACTGATATATTTTCCAAAGTTTCTCTATAACTTTCTTTATATTGTCATGTCCTCATAGTGTAACCAGAAAAGAGATCCTTTTTTCGGTATAGTATCTAAATAGGCTCCAATTAGCTGTACACTACTTCATTTGGCACTATCCGCCATTGTCCATCTTTTTGATACTTCTTAATTACGCGTGTTCTAGCTATTCTTCTCTCTGATTTTAGAATTTTATCGAATCCGTTTTTCTGGTTGACATTGAAAAGAGTTTCAGTTCTGTATGTGACCTCTGTTTGAACCACCGTTCTATAATGTTTAATTCATTTTTGGATAATAGACATATTTTATCGTATATTGACCATCTTAATTTTTGAACCTTTATCATTTTGTTAGCTCTTACGTTACAAGCATGTTTCTCATTCAAGTTGTATGTTAAAAGTCCTCTTAGGTATTTACATTGCTTCACTATTTTTACTTTCCTGTTATTTGCTGTTAAGCGGTTGATTAGTAGTGGATCTGCTGCTAGTATCTCATTCTTTTCGAACCATATCTGGAGTCCTATTTTTTGTGCTATATTTTGTAGGCTTGTTATTTGATTTTTGACTTCTTAAGCATTATTAGCTAGTAACGTTAAGACATTTGCGAATCCCAAGCAGCGTAAATTGATCTAATATTTCTTCAATTCTTATGTTTTTACAATATTCCTTCTACCATTCCTTCATGATGTATTCGAGTGCACAGTTGAAAAGTAACGACGATTAACCCTGTTTTAGTCGTAAATGGCTTAGGTATTTGTCCTCTGAACCTTACTTTAGATATGGTGTCTTAGATTTACGTTAATTTTTATTAATTTAGGATCGAGACTAAAATTCGTTATTATCTTCGTCATTGAAGATCCGTTGATATGATCATACGTTTTTTAGAAATCTGCAAACGTTATCGCTTGTTGTTTCTGTTTCATTTTGTAATAATACATTACCAATTTTGAAGTGATTATCTGTGCTGGGCAGCTTCTCCAGTGTCTAAATCGTCCTTGATATTCTTCTACTTCCAGTTCCAGTTGATCTTTACAACTACTGTGTAGAATTCTCGACTTGAATTTGCGTGTGATATCCAAAAGGGAAATTCCTCTACAGTTGTCTGGATTTAATTTGTCTCCTTTTTGTGTAATGGATAGATTATAGCTGTGGTCCTATGTTCTGGTAGTTCTTCTTCGTTCCAGATTTTCATTATGCATTGATTAATGATGTCTTCACTGGTTCTGCTGCATATATATACAAAGTTCCACAAATATTTGATCTTCTCCACTTGCTTTGTAGTTTTTTAGATCTTTGAAAGCTTTGTAGACTTCATGGATTGCCAGTGGGTTAATCTTTCTGCTGGTGTTTCAATATGGGTATCTGTTTTTACCTGTAACAGCTCAAGGGATTTTCACAATTTAGTAATTTTTTAAATATTTGTTCTAATATTTCTGTAGTTTTTCCACTATGGATCATCTTATTATTTTTATGTTTTGGCATTAATGTGGGAACATCATATCTTTGTAGTTGTCTGCTAAATGTTTTGCAGTATTCCCTGAGTTTGTTTTCTCTCTATTTGTTCGCATCATTAGAAGTATATCTTTTTGATATTGGCGTTTGAATTTTCTTATTATTTTTGGGTTATCTTTCTTTGTTCTGTGAATACCAAGTGTGAGCCTTCTGTTGTACTACTCTGATACCTTAAACCAGGCTTAGAGTTTGGCTGTCACTGTTTTCGCACGCTCATTGTTCCACCATCGGTGTTTCCTCCTTTGGTTTACTGGAGCTATCTGTTCAGTCTACGACAGCGTAGTAGCTTCGTGGGGTATTATAATTATAATAAAATATTTTCTATATTTTGTTGTTATGAGTATTAAATTCATAGGTACTTGTGGCACGTTGAATGCGGGACTGAAGGGGCTGACGGGAAGGAATACAGTGAAAAACTGGCCCTCCTTTCCACCACCACTCTGGAACTGAATCACCGATTCACTCCCCTCATAACATCACACGTGTCTCTGGTAAAACGCCGTAGACGATTCTTCCCTTTTTATCAACCTCTCAATCATGGAATTTTTTCATAGTGTTTGTACTAATATCAACGGTTCAGGACACATTCTATCAACGTTAATCTTCCACTGCCTGATGATTTTCGTACCAATTCCTATCACAGCGCTTTCATAATAGTACACACACCACAGCCTTTCTAATGTTTTCAGAATTACTTATGAATTATTTGACCTCGTTAGCCTTTTTTATTTTTGGCATTATCAGTGTTCGTGTATCATCAGTCTTTAATACGGACCACCACGAATCCCCTCCCGTGCCAAGGTTTTCATTTCAGAGTAGCACTTGCACCCTACTTTCTCAGTTATTTGCTGGATATATCCCAATCTCTGTACTCTCTCTATTGTTTTTACTCTCTGCAACTCTGTCAGGTACTCTGGAGCTTATTCCTCGATGTCGTAACACATGTTCTATCATCTTCTCCTTTCTGCTAATGTTTTCCACACGCTGTTCTCCTTGCCGAATGTACGGAGAACCCTATCATTTATTACCAATTCATCTAATTTTCAACAGCCTCGTACAACACTACATCTCAAGCGCCGCCATTCTCTTCTTTTCCATAGTCATTCATTCCATATCCCTTATGTAGCATATACCAACTCATAATCTGCATTTAATTAAAATGTTGGGTCAAGGCATTACAACTTTTCTCCATTTTTCGTTTTGCAGCACTTGATTCCCCAAACGCCAAAGTGCCTTTGGTCACATGTTCTTTCCCGAAGTGTCAACATTTTTGGGCATTTTTTCAGCTTGATATCTCACTTGAAATTCCTGTGGAAAGCTCTGTGTAACAGCTTCTTGCGTTTCGATCTTATGCAATACCATTCCATCACAAAAACCTCTGTCCTCTTTATTGATTCTTCCCACACGACCATGCGAGGTGTTGCTTCGTGAGCTGTACTATGGATCTCCAGTTTGACAGTACACGTTTTTGTAGGACAGTGTCGGTAAGACAAAGTGCTATACCATATAAACCACACATCGATTTCGTATACATATGAGACATCTGGTGATGAGGTTGGAAGCCTCAAAACCGATAACGGTAAAATAAAACTAAGGTCATGTAGCTGCAGTTGATGCAACATATCTTTCCCCTGATTGTCGATACGACTGTGCTCTCTTTAGGTACATAAACGACGGCTACAACAATAATAATAAAGTTTCATTCAATGTCAGTCCGTCAACCCTTCCCTAAATGTCGCTCCTACTTAGATTTACTTCCAGAACGTCACGCTCGTACGGCTGTCTTCTTCATGTTTTATCCCCCTCTTACTGACCTCTTCGTATATTACCATCGGTTTCTGATGAAACTTCTTTAGCGAGTGCCTTAGTCACGCCACTGAATTCGTAGGCATTTCATCACAGCCAATTTCTTTCTGTGGTGTTGATAGCCCACTTATGTTGTTTGGGGCATTTCCAAGACTGCTCCTCCCGTGACGTCACGTAATTTCCTGTTTCAGTGGATTGCATGACTCTAAGCCTTCAGCCAGGCAGTTCTAAAAGTCCATCTACTTCATTAAAGAGATTGTACACTGACTCCATAACAGTTTTTACTCCTCTATCCCGTACAGAAATCACACGCGACGCTTACCACCGAAATTATGACTGACAAGTCAAAAATCGAAATTAATCTGACGTTTATATGATTAGTTTCTAACTACTGTTGCCACTACTACTACTGCTACTACTACTACTACTACTACTACTACACACACACACACACATGGAATAATCAGCAACCAACTACATAAAAGAAATTTAATTGCTCAACCGTTTTCGGGAACTAGTGCCCTTCTTCAGAAGGGCACAAATATGTAGACGCCAGATAACAGTATTAAAATTAAGGACGAAAAGTTTAAAAATTTCAAAAATTAAAGATAAGCAATGGTGTATTCTTATACCTGTCCTATTATTTGGGAATTTCGGCAATAATATGCGTACAGTAAGATGCTGTGGTCCTAGAAGAAATACAACTACAGTTGCTGAGGATGAATAAAATACTCCTACCATTTTAAACAACTTGCTGTGTCTAATCGAATAAATAGTTCTGCTTCTTCTGCGCCTACACATTCGGCCCCCTTCGTGTAATGAATTCTGAGCGTTACACCCTGACAACCAAGTTGTCATGGAAAAAGTATAAGGGTTTTATTTATGTTACCCATAGATCTGCTGCTAATGGGAACTATATCGGGGAAGAGAAATGTTATCCTGTAATGTAGCTAACATTAGAATATACTGTCGCCATTGGACCATACCCATAATAAGAACAACCTGGTCCGAAATTGATATAACCATTCATTTTATATAATGCACAAATCGCTACGTATGGACTCCAAAACTAAGAAACCTTAGAACAATACATTGCTTAAATTATGCTTCATGCTGTTCGACCTCGTCAGATTTACACCGAGGTGACAAAAGTCTTGTGAGAGTGATATGCACGTATACAGATGGCAGTAGTATCGCGTACAAAAGGTATAAAAGGGCAGTGCGTTAGCAGAGCTGTCATTTGTGCTCAGGTGATTCTTGTGAAACGGTTTCCGACGTGATTATGACCGCACGCCGGGAATTAATAAACTTCGAACGCGAAATGGTAGTTGGAGGTAGAAACATGGAACATTCCACTTCGAAAATCATTAGGAACTTCAATATTCCGAGATCAACAGAGTCAAAAGTGTACCGATAATACCAAATTTCATGCATTACCTTTCATCACGGAAAACGCAATGGCGACGACCTTCACTTAGCGACCGAGATCAGCGGTGTTTGCGTAGAGCTGTCAGCCTAAGAGACAAGCACACTGGGTGAAATATCGGCAGAAATCGATGCGGGTAGTACGCTGAAACCCGTTAGGACAGTGTGGCGAAATTTGGCGTTAATGGGCTACGGCAGCAGACGACCGAGGCGAGTGCCTGTGCTAGCAGCACGACATCGCCTGTAGCGCCTCTCCTGCGCTTGTGACTGCCTTGTTTGGACTCTAGACGATTGCAAAACCGTGGCCTGGTCAGACGAGTTCCGATTTCAGTTGGTGGGAGCTGATGGTAGGGTTCGAGTGTGGCGCAAACCCCGCGAAGCCGTTGACCCAACTTGTCAACAAGGCACTGTGCAAGCTAATGGTGGCCCCATAATGGCGTGAGCTGTCTTTACATGGAACAAACTGGATCCTCTGCTCCAAATTAAGCGTGGAGACCATTTCCAGCCATTCATGGGCTTCATTTTCACAAACAACGATGTATTTGTAATTCTTGTGGATGACAATGTACCATTTCACCGGACCATAATTGTTCGTGATTGGTTTGAAGATCTTTCTGGATAGTTCGAGCGAATGATTTGGCCACCCAAATCGCCCGACATGAATCCCATGTAACATTTATGGGACATATGGAGTGGTCAGTTCGTGCACAAAATCCTGCACCGCCAACACTGTCGCAAATGTGGACGGTTAGAGAGGATTCATGGCTCAGTATGTGTGCAGGGGACTTCCAATGACTTTTTGAGTCCAAGTCACGTCGAGCTGCTGCATTACGCCCGAACAAAGGATGTCCAACGTGATATTAGGAGGTATTCCATGACTTTTGTCACCTCAGTGTATATACCTTTAAAGGTACGTGCAAGCCATACAAGCAAGAGACAGAAACCGCGAATCAAAAATTCTTTCCTCTTGGACAGCAAAAAGACGCTTAAAACTGGTCAGTCAGAGAGAACTATTCCAAAATCTGGTCTTTTCTCAAAGTTATTTCATAAACAAGCTGATTGTCTTCTTGTACTAGTAATCAAAGAATGCGAGAGTCGTATTTTCATCAATCGCGATGTAATTTCATATGTGCATTTTTGTTGGAGTTCCAATGGCTGTAGCCTCCTAACTAGAAGCAGATAATCAATGACCGTTGTACTGAAACAAGGAGGGAACTTGACACCTACGGAGAGAGTGCTCTATTCTTTTTCCGTAGAAGTAAATTTCTTGGTTGCTGCGGTTACCGACCCCTTCAGGACTGCTCTGTAGTCCTCGATACAAACTGTTACTTGAGGCAACTAAATACAACTCATCCGGCATTATTACACACTGCTCGCCATTAGAGACATATAATACATTAGCAGTCATGATGGACTTACATAGTATCTTTCACAGCACCAGTAACAAAATAAGGTGTTTGCATTCCCTGGGTAGAAATTAGCATAAAGGCACTCACTGTTTTGTTGTGTTATTGTACTGTTAGTACTTTGTCCAACCTCTGTTCTTCTTAATCACCTCCAAAATTGTCCTTGGCATTGCTTTTGTTAGGATATGTAGTTCCTGCAGTATCGCTGTTTTCAGATCACGTAGGCCTCAAATTGCCTTCCATTGATTCAAACGACGTCTTGGTTGTAGCAGAACCATGCACAAATGCATTATCTTGTTGAGACGTTAGAGTTTCGTCGCCGTGGTTCTTATACATTCTAATCAATTCCGTATCTAGTGTCTCAATGAACACGTCAGAGTTCATTCTAGTGGTCAGTCAAGCAATGCGTAACTTACTTCTAGCGCAAAAAGTTACCTAAATCATAACACTTCCAACACCAAAATTTCTGCTCGTTCTTACCTGCTGCTCTGTTCTCAGATCATGCCGATAGTATTGAAATGCATCCGTCCCATCTAAATTAAGCTTCTTCTCATCACTGAAACTTTATGCCATCCTGAAATCAATAACACATGTTTTTCAGCACACTCCAATCTAGCCTTTCTATGTTTGGGTGCCAGAGAGGGTTTCTGCAGTCGTTTCTTGAAGCTAAGATGTTTGACGTATGGCAAAATTTGTCATACATGTCTGGCATTTTCTTACATGAAAATCAGCAACAAGTTCAAAAGAATAATGGTCTGTGGCCATTGCTTTGTGCAAGAATAACTCTTTCTATGCCTCATACAATTTTCTACTTTGCCCATATTTACCGTTCTGCCCATATCTTACGCCCAAGCTAACGAAATTATCGATCACTGTACTTGAATAGTTTAACTTCCTGTTAATTTGACGATTAGAGAGTCCCATTTCCTTTTACGTACCGACATTTGCTTTTTCATCAGATGATAACTGTTTTTGGAGTGAACAGTCACACTTATGGTTTATGTACACAGTACACATTGTCAGTAACGGTGTCTGTTCCCAATCGGCAGTAGAGGCACGTATGCACACTCTAACGCCGAACAGAGCCAACTGTCTCCGTACCGAATTCCAACCTTTATCACAAGAATCGTTAATCTCTTGTTATATACTGTACTTCAAATGCGGTACCATTTGACTGTATTTGCCAGTATACTAGATTTGATACTATTGCATACACATTACGTACAACTATCCCAACCGACTATGTTAATTTTCCTGCAAATATCCGTGCGTTTGTTTTGATTTCGACTGCTATACATGCTGAGATATGCAAATGATTAGCGTTTCAGCACAACAGCACAAACCACGTACAAGTAACGCCATCTCCATTCTGTATATAATGAAAGATCACGGAGCAAGTTTCTCATTCAGAATTCGCATTTGGAAGTTATTTATTTGAGAGAAGATCGTGTAGGAAGAAGAAACGTCCAACAGCAGGTGTCGACAGTTGTAACATTGTGGCGCTTCAGTACTGCCCTTTCATTGTTCTGCAGTATTGCTACTCTTGTGGGTAGCGTTCTCACGATTGTCGAGCGAGTATATGAATTCAGAAGGGCTATAGTCAACACCATGAAGGAATTCAGCAGCCCTCAGATGATTAGCGCCTGAAAGGACAATCATAATGTTCCCTTGGTGCTGCAGTATCGTACAATCCCGTCACGTACCTTGATTCAACAAATGGGGTTGTTTGTTGCAAGACAAATGTCTTACGGTGCAACTGCGTCTAGAGCACCACGAACTGTCAGCATGACAACCATTGTTGCGGCTTCCTTTTACGTGGCAGCGGAGAGAGACGTGCCGCCAATAGTGCGTGTAATGATACAAATATCATTACAATCACAAACAGTAAACATCCAAGTGTATAAATTTTTTACCATAATAACACTGCATTCTAACTGTTGGCAACACTTACCTGTTCTCATGAGTACAGACGTTCGTCATAGAATAACCTAACTATACGCATATGCCAACTAGTGGGCGTAAAGACAATTAATATTGTGAATGACCGTAGCGTGCTGCCGCCTTATGGTTAAACTTGCAGTTAATGATGCCGATGTTCATAAACGATATTTGTGAAATATCCTAGTGAATATTGTTTGATTTGTTTTGTTGAGAGTATTATGTTATTAAGAATATTGTAAAGTTTTGTATTTCTCATTTTAAGGAGACATGCTTTAATTTTAAGGAATATTCTGTAGGGAAATCCGCACAGATATACTGGAACGGGTATATCCCGCCGTTTTCCGAAACTGTAGTTCCAGACCAGGACAACATACAGAGCCCTATTTCAGAACGGCTGACATGAAAATATAATGTGCGTGCGTGTGTGTGTGTGTGTGTGTGTATGTTTGTGTGTGTGTGTCGGTATGTGTATGTGTGTGTGTGTGTGTGGGGGGGGGGGGTTGTTAATTCCGCCAAATGTCAGTGAGAGACTCGGAAGACAGAGGGTGGAACAAAACTGTATGCTGTGAGGTGCATTTTATAGTAGCGTTTTTAATGGAGACTTGGACATAGTTACCACAGAAGTTTATGTCTGTATCTGCTTTTGTGCAAGTCAGACTTCATACAGGGAAACCATATTTAAGTTGTGTAAGCCATGCTGTACTCCGGTCTTCAAGTTGCGTAGTAATTATTTGAGTTATTCATAAAGCAAACGCTTCTACTATGTTGTTATTTGTATAGAGAGGAAAGGATCCTTTTTTTCTTTGAGGTTGTGTATTAAACTGATTACATTTTGCACTAATAAGGTAGTAGAAATATGATAATAAACATTTGTCAGTTACTTAAATGAAGCTAATACGTAAATAATGAACTTGTTAAATCCTATTATAAACGCTATGTGTTACTGGCACTTAACTTAAGAAGACTGCGCTGCGAGGTAATGTGAAACTTTTAATGTGCTTACGAAAAGCATGGTGATGGATTACAAATTATGAAAGGTGTGATGTGACGAAATAATACTCAGCTTACCGAAAGCCAGGCTGAATGCATAGTTGAAACAGAAAGTGTAATTTATAGTGAGATGTTGAGCAACGATCTAAATTATTTCAACTTTGGTATGAAAGAAATGTTCATAGCTGTACAGTCACCGCCGGCCGGTGTGGCCGTGCGGTTCTAGGCGCTTCAGTCTGGAACTGTGTGACCGCTACGGTCGCAGGTTCGAATCCTGCCTCGGGCATGGATGTGTGTGATGTCCTTAGGTTGGTTAGGTTTAAGTAGTTCTAAGTTCTAGGCGACTGGTGACCTCAGAAGTTAAGTCGCATAGCGCTCAGAGCCATTTTTGTACAGTCATCAAATCTGATGCCACAGTAAGCTAAGCATCTTCTATGCTTTGTAAGCTAGTTAATATAATATTTCTATGATCAGTCTTACATTCAGAGTACTTCTTTGTGTATGAGTGTATGTCGATATACTCGTTAGACACTGGTGCACACGAAGTGTTCATGTCAGTTAACAATTTCCCATCGTTGTCACCTGAAAGGCAGTTCGTATAAAGTTAGGCAGGTTTCTTCTACTTTCAATCTGCAATAGCTCTTTGAAGAGTACAGGAAAAGACCATGCTTTGTCATCTTGTTTTCAAAAATGAGATATGTATGGTATGAGGTGTAGGATTCCGTGTTATTTAACACTGTCAATCGACCAGTGTGCTAATATGAATAGCCCAAGTTCTGTAACTCATTTTAAATTAGGTATGCAGGGAAAGAATGTGCCAATGTATCTCGCTACACGCTATAAATATGCTTTATTCAAAGTTACATATTAAATTTTAAATTCCTTGTGGGTTCCAAAACAATGTTAAAAACAGAAAATTTTCCTTTGCTGTGCGTTGCTGGAACAAGTGAAAACCACTGGTTTTGTATGAGATATTCTGTTTATTAATACAAGTGTTGTTAAGTGATTCATTTCAGTTTTAACAGTTTGTTATTTATACTGAGTGATGAATACTTCACCTGAAGATGAAATACAGAGCCATTCATATTCTTTTGTTTTGTGTACATGGTAATTTTCTTGCATAGTTAGGAGGTGCCTTTCATTATTTGTTCTAACTGCTTTTTGTCTTTATCTCTTATAGTAGGTTTGTGATTAATTTCTCTTAAATTTTCTGCCAAAGTTGAGTGGCTCGCCAGATATATCCATGCTCTGATCTGTTCTTTGTACCAGGCGTCAAATGTTCTACAAGAGTGCTAGGAAAAGGCAATTATGAGAGCGAATGAGTACAGTCATGAGGAAATTAAGGTTCAGTCGTACAGAGTATGAGAAGACTGCAAGTTAAAGTGTTTTGAGGAAGTATGAGATGAAGAAAGTTAGAATACAAGAAAATCTGATGATATGCAAGACTGGAATGAACAATCATTGCATTTAACAGGCCTTGTTGCAATATTTCCAGTTCACAGAAGGCTGTGAAGAAAGAATTATGAAGAATAGCTTTGAGGGTGTAATTTCAATTACAAAGTAAGAGTGAAGCGACACGATATTGTAAATGAGATTCCGATATGCAGAACATCCTTCATGACAGTAAATGGAATAAAAGATAACTATCGATGACAGTTCAAAAATATATGAATTTGGGCGAGTCTCTTCATGATGGAAGGAGCAGCATGGAAGTTGTCATGCAAAGATAAGGAAGATTTAGGAAAGACAGTTTTATGTTCACACTGATGAATTTATAGGTAGATCATAACATTGCAGCAATGACAAGACCAAGAAACTGTATCCCTCAGAGGAATCTTCGCAGAAAAAATGCTTGAATGTTTCAGAAGAAATGGCAAACTTCTGAAATTTCATATGAAACCTATAGAACAATATTCAACACCTAATTCAATATAGATTTTCCATATTCAACGAGCATTGCATGCTCAACCTGTGAGAAGGATACCACAGAGATGAAAGTGCTGAATGCAAAATTATCTGAGAATATAGATGACGACTTGAAGAAACAAGTTTCAAAAAAGAGTAATAAGATTATCATTGAGTACAAGGTACACAAAGTCAAAGCTTAAATATTTTATTCCAGAAAGTGAAAGGCTCGTTTAAGGAGCCGAAAGTCTAATCAAAGAGAAGCAATCTGCATGGACTATGAAAAACATTGTTCGTTACCAAGCACAAGTACTAATGATGACTATTACAAAAGGCAGTTGTCCGTTTACTGTTACATTATTCATGAACTTTCGAATGCAACTGCATTTATATGGAAGATACTGGAAAAAAGGGGCCAGTGGGGCTGATTTCTTTTTAAATCACTTTGTAACAGACTTATTGTGCAATAAAGTCAAACATATTGAATTTTATTGTGACTTGTATTCAGGCAGAACAAGAATTACGCTGTTTTAACGTATCTTAATTATCTAGTGAATGAACTGAAACTTTTTGAGACGATGAGACTTTCGCTGTTAGAAGACGCTCTTGTATGGAGTTGTGGGGCGGAGATGCTGTCTTTGATGAGAGACTGAAAACTATTTTTGCGGTCAGCCGGAAAGTGATGGAGAACATACTGACCATAGTTTCCAGTCTGCAAGTCGACGTTCTTCTGGTATCCATTGAAAGAAATGTTTCTACTCACTATTTACTCAGCAGGACAAGAAACTAAGATTATAAATGAAAGTTTTGAGTTCTAACTGATTAATATATATTTAGAAAAAGTTCACAAGCAAAACATACTACGAGGTGCGACAGTAAAGTAATGAGACTGATGTGAAAAAAAAGTTGCTTACCGTTTTAGTCAAGTTTAGTGTTGTCTCCTTCAAAGTAGTTCCCTTCTGATTGCACACACTTTTTCCAGCGCTTCTACCACGGATGATAACATTTTTGGAATTCATCTTCCGTAATATCCTCCAAGACCCTCGTTACAGCTTTTTGGGCGTCATTTGTTTGAAAATGGTCTCCCTTGAAAGCCGTTTTGACTCTTGGAAATAGAAAAAAAGTCGCACGGAGTGATATCTAGTGAATAATGTGGCTATGGTAGTACTGAAATATGTTTTGAGGTTAAAAATTGCTGTACTGACAGAGCAGTATGGGATGGAGCATTATCGTGATGCAGAATCCAATTATCAGCAATGTTGGCACGGACACGAAGAACTCTTTTACGAAGTCTTTCTAAAATTTCTTTGTAGTAATACTAGTTAACTGTTTGTTCAGGAGGCACCCACTCTTCATGAACAATCCCCTTGGAATCAAAGAAGCATTTCACTTTGGCTTTGACATGCGAGCTTTATTTGGTCAAGGTGATCCCTTATAGCGCCATTGCGAACTTTGATTTTGTCTCTGGATCGTACTGAAAAAAACACCGTTCATCACCAGTGATAACACGGCTCAACAATTCTGAATTGATTTCCGTTTGGTCTAATAGATCGGCTGCCACATTTTTCCATGTTTCTTGCTGTCGTGGTGTGAGATTTCTGGGGACCATTTTTGCACAAATCTTTCTCATACCAAGATCTTCTGTTATTATTAGACCAATCATTTCTCGATTGATGTTCAGTTCTTCTGCAATCATTTTCACGGATAATCTTTGATCAGATCGTACGAATTCACGCACCATGGCCAAGTTGACATCCGTCCGTGAGGTTTATGGTCGTCCACTGCGGTCTTCATCTTGAACATTGGTTCTGCCTTCACTAAACATTTTATGCCAACAAAAAACTTGAGCTCTTGACATAATCTCCTCTCCAAAAGCCTTCTGAAACTTACCGTAAGTTATCGCGTTTTCACCAAATTTAACGCAAAGCGAAATGTCATATCCTTGCGCAATATTATGCGGTTCCATTTCCGTGAGGAGAGACAAAAACATGTGTTAACTTATTACAGTACAACTGACGACTGAGCTGTTGCCTCGATGAGCCGCTTGGACTAGAAGCCTACGCAAGCCTGCATGGTTGCCATATCTTGCAAAGATATTACTTTATTGTCGCACCTCGTAATTCTGATAATAACAATAATAATGTTCCTATCAAAAACAACACTAGTAGCAACTCAGAGGCGACCTCTAAGGTTGGTTCCCATCAAATGATCTTTCGCCCTGTCTCCTAACAATAAATGTTAATTGCTCACCACCACAAAAGTGGAAAATAATATCACCACTTGCCATGAGCTCAGTGGAGTTGCTAGTCTCCTACTGGGCGCCTCCCCAGGTGGCAGATAGGTGGATGCTCATCAGACATGGTGGGTACCGGGGAAATAAAATACCTGGGGTGGACCAAAACTAGTACCAAGGGCATGGCTGTTCCACATGTCAGTGGCGGTACCTCAACAGACTCCGATCCACATGTTAGTGGTGGCTGATGAAATATACCTCAGGGCTAACAACCTTGAGAGTTAACTTCATCACCCACTAGGTTGACCCCATACACACACTCGTTGGTCTCGACATGAAGAGAAAATCAACATAAACAATACCCCACGTGGTAACCAATCATGATGGGGCAAACAGGTCATCGGTTTCTGGGGAGCCTGCACCTTCATGTACTCCACCACTACTGACCTCACATAAACAAGAACAGAAAAGAAAAGAAACGTCTCTTACCTAGCTATAGTGAATATGAATTCCCTGTTAAAGATTGGTAAACTCAAACACACCCTTGATGTGTTGGAGAAGTATAACATCAAGATAGCGGCATTACAAGAGACTCGGTTCCCAGATGAGGATGCTATGGAATCCCAAGGATACCGGATCTATAAAGGAAAACAAGGTGAAAGAGTGATGAAAACAGTTCCACACCTGGGTGCTGGATTTGCTGTACATCATAAAATGGTCGACCATATTTTAGAATTCACATCCCTCACTGGCAGAATCTTCTCGTTATCCTTGAGGTCCCACAATAGAGCATACACAATAGTTAACTTCCATGCACCTACAAATGACACGAATAGGGAAGATCTGGAAGCAGTAGAATACTACTGGAACATCCCTGAAGAGACCCTAGACAAGATCCCTAACGACTACACCCTCGTATTCATGGGTGACTTCAATGCACACGTTGGCAAGGAAAAGAAGTACTGCAGGATAGTAGGTGGTTACCCAGCCCACAAGAGGACCAACAGAAATGGCGAGCGCCTCAAAGACCTTTGTGACAAGTACAACCTGGTCCTAAAATCAACTGCATTCAAACGACTACCAAAGAAGACTATGACCTGGAGCAATCCAAATCACATGCTGGGTGAATTCCAGATAGAACATGTGGGTATTGCCAGGAGATGCCACAAGGAAATACAAAATGTTGAGGTATTGAGGGAAGCAAACCTCGAATCTGATCACTATCTATCCCTAGTTAAGACCAACCTGCAACCATTGAGAAGTGCTCACAATACCCCAAAGATTTCAAGAATACCAAGGTTTAACACCCACCGGCGATAAGGGCTGCGACTTCCAGACCACCCTTGAGAAGAACACACAGAAACATGGGTGGTCTACTCTTCAAAAGGCTTTACTAGATGCCGCTCATGAAACTATACCTTATTCATCGAACAAAGGCAAGCACCCCAGGTGGACCACAGAATGTGATCAAGCTATAGAGGAAAAGAAACAGACTACTTCATACTTCATACACAGCCCCAAACCTACATATCAGAGGGCCTGAAGGGAAACTCCAAATGTATAACAGGGTCTGCACAAAAACCTTTGCAGAATACTTCCAGAGACTCTTCAATGCAGAACAACCGAAAGAGAGACTTGTTTTCGCCGAGCCCACTATCAGGAACCAGGACTCTATACCACCCAACAGGGAAGAAAGACAGAAGATCATCAAAGACCTTAAGAACAACAAGGCCTCAGGTGAAGATGATATAGTTGCAGAAATGTGGAAGCACATAGATGACCAATCGCTGCAAAGTATCACCCAGATCATTCAGAACATTTGGAGAACAGAGGTCTTGCCAGAGGGAGTAAGACCTACCTCAACAACTACAGAGGCATCTTCTTATTGCTTATAATCTACAAGATCTTCTCTAAAGCCCTGCAAAATAGAGTCACCAAACAGGTAGACTCCCAACTAGGTGAATAGCAGCCTGGTTTCCACGCAAGTAGGTCATGCACAGAACAGATTCCAAACCTTAAGACCATCCTCTCACATAGGAGCCGCAGGGGACAGCCCTGGGTAGCCATTCGGAAAGGTATATGACTCAGTAGATCGACAGACCCAACTCTGTGGGACCTAGGTCTACATGGGAAGGCTATCAGACTGGTCCAAGCTACCCTGACGAACACCACCTCCAAAGTCATGTTCAGGGGTGAACTCTCTGAAAGCTCTCCCATCCAGAGAGGAGTCAGGCAGGGGGGTGGCCTCTCTTGCATCCTCTTCAACTGTGTTCTGGAGAAAATCGTCAGAGAATGGACTTCCACATTGTCACCATAAGCAGGACTGAAGCTTGGGTACAAGAAAGACAACCTCAATGTACCCGGTCTAGCCTTTGCTGACGACCTCACCCTATTGGCCAACAGCTTGGAGGAGGCTACTCACCCACTGCAGAGCCTCTACAGTATTGCTGCAAAAACCGGATTGAAGGTCAACATACAGAAGATTGAGTTAATCACCAATATCAAGCAGGCTTCTTCTACAATCCCACTAGGAAACAATACTATCTGTAAAGTTCCTGCAGCCAAGTACTTCGGAGAATGGACCTCAGGAAGCGAGAGCTAAACCTTGACTACAGACGCCAGATGCAGCAAGTTAGACAGGGCCTATCATTCCTGTGAGAACATCTGTACCTCCAAGTACCTATCCAAGAACATAAAGCTGAAGTAATACAACTCGGTAGTAAAACCCTCTGCACTCTGTGGCTCTGAATATCTCTTGATGAATCGAAAGGGCCCACTCAGCAAACTAGAACTTAGAGGAAGATCCTGCGGAGAATACTAGGACGCATAAGAGAGGAAGACGGTACCTACATAATCAGGCACAATAACGAGCTCTACGAACATCAGGAAGACACAGTAACATGTATGAGGAAAAGGCGACTGACCTTCTGTGGGTACATGACCCGCCTGAATCACTCCAGGCTCACCAACAGAATCCTCACAGTGATAAGTAGGGGAAAGGCGCCCAAAGCCAAGTGTATCACATCTGTTAAATCAGATTTAGAGGAACTGCAGATCCCATTAAAGACAACCGAGAACCGAACTCAATACCGGCAGGCCATCCGGCAGGGAGTCTTCCCACTGCCTCTCACAAGCAAGAAGTGTACAGGCACCACCAGTCCTCAGTGGACGGATGAGAGGAAGCTCACTCACAGCGAGAAGATGAAGGCATACTGGGCCAAGAAAAAGCAGAAGATCCTAGCTGAGAGTTAAGACGAGCCCTGTGGTCCCTAGTAGGCCGAAATGAAATTAAAAAAAAAACTTTTGTTGACATTACGGGCGGCACACACAAACAGTAACTTCTGCGAAATCTACGCGATCTATGGCATTGTACAATCCTGGCGAGTTCACTTTCTACTACTGCTGAAAACATGCTTTTAATAGCGGCTTGATTGCGACGTCATCCGAAGCAGAGCGTAAGCCGGCGTTTGACTGACGCGGACCGTATGGTAGCTGACAGATAAGTCGTCTACTCCCTCTCAGGTCGTATTTACATCTGGGCGTAGTGGACGGCCAAAGGGAACATCTGCCATCGTCCGCTCTATGGCCAGGCAGCAGCCTCTAAATGGCCTCTTTCGCGGACACATATTTTTTAATAAATCCGTTGTATATTAGTTTACAATCTTCGTAATTTTATATGACTGGAGTTAAATTGGCTTTAATTATAGAAAAAGTTTATAGCTGGACTGCATGTAAACTATGCTAGCTAGAATTTTTAGAACGGAACCGACTGTAAAACATGAACTCTGAACTACATATTTAACAAACCTTTTATTGATTGTTATTTACAACAAATTCATGAAACTTGTTACATCTTCATTATTTAGTAGATGTAATCAAGTGCAGTAATTAGAACCTTCTGTCATTAATATACATGGTACTTAATGAATTACAAATAAGAACGTTTTTGTTCCAAACTTAGTTTTTAGTAAATACCTCGAAAACTACTAGAGGTAGCTTACTGGCATCACATAGTTCAGGTTTTTATGTCAAACTGATGCTTCATACCAATTCTCATCTTTCTGTATCTAATATTTAGAATCTTCACTTTCTCATAAAAACAGCGATTTTGACCAAATTATTGCAACAATGAAGTTTAGATCTGTAACCATTAATTTTTATATACATATGCACATTCTGAACATCGTATTGGTTTTCTAGCTTAATCATTTAGCGCCACCTATTGTTTATTTAAAATGATATATTTAGGGAAACATATTCATCTGATCACTTTGAGATTTAACAATTTTAACATTAATATACTGAAGCAAATATTGACAAAGTCTGGAAAAGATACTTTAATTTTTCATTTCAGTCTTAGATAATGGCGCAATACTTTGTCTGCTACGCACAGGCGCGTTATGGTGACGTGGCGCTAATAGCAGTGCACTTGGGGTAACTCCCAACACAGTCGCTCGTCTCTGTATGTCTTAAATGATACAGAGCTTTTTTCGACTCAGAGTGTGATAGGAATACTGGACTGATTTAACACATAAGCAACTGAAGACGTTCCAAAGGACTGGGTACAGATCATGACTGAAAGTCTATCATAAATCTGAATCTTTTGATATTGTGGTGGTCAGTCAAGATATGATCCAAAATTGGGACTCATTTCCGGACAAGAAATAATTGATGAAATGTCCATTCCTAAAAAGACCCACCAGACAGTAATCATCAAAAAAAGGTTTTAATCAATTCAACATCGAGGAGTGTGTAATGGAGCTTGGCTTACCTTGCTGGTGAGAACTTCACATTGACTTCAAGAGCAGCAGTCTGAAGAATACCCAAACAATACCCACTTGTTGTAAAGGGTAAAATACGATTATAATAAATTACTTTAGAACAATTTTATATTATTATTATTATTATTATTATTATTATTACTTGTCTTTACAGGACCTCTGGCGATATCGAAAGAAGAGTACGAAGACCTTCGGGTTTTGAAAGAGTGTTGCAGACAAGAAAGTAGAGGACTTTACACAAATCCTATACACCAGGGTAAGAAGTACTTGTTGAGACAAAGTTATATTCGGAAACACAACGTTAAACAAAATATGCTGTCTTACTTGCAATATCTTCTGCTCTACTATTACGAATAGCACGTGTTTTGTGACTGTTTCTTCGCGACTAAGAAGCAACAAACACAAACAAAGCACACAGTATTTTGTGATAGAAATTATCATATAAATTAAAAGTAAAACTTACCATACATCTTGCTGCATTTGTGAGTCAGAGCGTGCAAGTCATCTGTGAAATATAAGCACGACACCAGCGTCGTCGAGGTATGCAGCCGTCTGCAAGGAGGCTGACAAACTCAGTTCGTGCGGCGGCCAGATCAACAGTACGCAACACCTTATGTCTTTACGCCTACCAGGTGCGGCTCCTTCAGGTACAAGGTACGAGGTACAAATCTTACTGCGAGTAGTTTGTAGTTGATATACTAGCAAAGACTGACGCAACACTGTTTTTTGGAAAAAAATTTGTTCTCCAATTTTACCTGAAAATGTTACAAGAGTTTACTGTATCGCAATTGAAACATCTGAAACCCGGTATCATAACTCCGCAAAATGGAGCATCATCTTGAATTGTCCGTATGTACCCATTAATTTCTGGGTGAAAATTTTAGAAATAGATGGATTGGACGAGATGGCCCGATTTTGTATCCACCACTATCATAAGACCTAGCAACATTAAACTATTCCTATGAGCTTTGTGAGTTGACCGCTACCTCAGAAGATGGGAGGAATAATACTGGAAGAAAAGAAAAAAGATTGTAATTACTTTCGCTTCCTTTGTAGTCAACCACTTAATTTTCTGGAAAAGCTTCGTTGCACGAAGAATATTACTCGCAAATAATGCCGATGCTGATCATTGTAGTTTAACTCAGACGTTCACTGATGAGCCGAAACATTATGATCCTTTCCACCGCGACATTGGATACCGCCTGATGGTCGTTGCGGGTACGAGACGCGGTAACAAAAGTATGTAAGCGGAGCAGAAACCGATGGAGTATCACAAGATATGGGCTGCAAATGGAGAAATCCGTTGAGATAAGCGACTTTTAAAATGGGCCGATTATTATTATGCAGAGTCTGTGTCTCGGGAACGGCGAAGCTGGTCGAATGTTCGCTCGATACTGTCCTGAGCATCTAGGGAAAGAAGCCGAAAGACAGTGAAGGACAGGACGCGCTAAATGGTTGGACGTTCGCGATTCTTCATAGAACGTGGGCTCGGAGTCTTGTCTGCTCTGTAAACTGGGATATACGGTGATCAGTGGCCTCTCCGTCGAATGAGCACAATGCTAGTGTTTGCACAAGTGTTTCGCAACACGTCGTTCATCGTACATTGTTGAACATGGAGCTCCGCAGCAGGCCATCCCTGCGTGTTCACATGATGACTCAACGATATAGTCAGTTACGACTGCAATGGGCACGAGGTCATCACGATTCGACCGTCGATCGGTGGAAACGTGTCGGCCCTTCGCATGAATCACATTGTTGTTGTAACAGGTCGATGGTCGTCTCCACAAACGCCTGACGTATTGCTTATGTAAGGATAAGGAACGAAAATAGCCCCACACTCAGTGGATATTCTTTCAGCATGATATTTTTTTCTGTGTAAATAAATATGTAAAAGATATGAAACTATATGTAAACGAAAGATTTAATTACATGTTAGAGACCCAATTTCGAAAAGCAATGATATTTAATTAATTTTTGCTCTCTGTGGAAAAAGAGAGCGCATTTCCTTCTCTTGTCTGGAGTGAAACTTGAATGTTACACACACTCTCTCTTCTTAGCCGTCGTATCAAATGTATCTCGTAAGTATCGCTCTTGTTTCTGTATTTTAATTGAATAATTAAGGTGGATTTATGTTAAGTAGCCGTGTCATTATTTCCACGCCTCTTCCTACTCCATCCTTGTGATATTGAGTTTTTGTTATGTGTTTTTTAAAGTAATGTTTCAAACCTCTTTGGAGAGAAGTTACGGGTACGTTGGTGGGTGACCATGAAAGAAAATTGATAGTGTTCATTCGTCGCTTATTCCATCATTTCAAATCTATATGTCCCTGAGATCACTTTACCGATCTTTTCTACTCGCGACCCCGGCTATGTTTACACGTGAAAGGCGAACCACTTCTGATCGATTATTAGCCGCCTAACAATGTCGCCATGCAACAGTCTCAAGGTCTGATCCAGTATACAAATGGAGTGTATATATCATCTGTAAAAGGAAACACTATATCTGACACAACCAACGAGTGGCTCGAACAAAATGTGTATGCTCAAAACTAATGTCGTATTTTTATGCTTAATGAATCATCATTATAGTAGTAAAATGGAAAATTGATGTATGCCGCCACAAAACTAAAAGCCAATTGTAGCGCTATAATTGTTGTATTGGGAGATGCACAAGAAAGCGGACCTAAAACAAAAAAGGTACCGTTAACATTATGTTACCTATTGCTTCTGATTTTTACAGTCTGCAAAGCGTAGTTTGGTTGATTTATGGATGCAACAATATTGCTTCCTATGCATTAAGCTCACACAAGATGGAACGCAGTGCTCGTGTGCTGTTTTGAAACTGAGCGTCCATCTTGTTATCTTAATGTTGCAATAGTTTTATTCTATTGAAATTATATAGTTCATTTACTTTTATATTGCAAAATTAATTCATTTCAGAGTATAATTCCCTTGGGTGTTATGACAAAGATAGGAAAAGTGGAAAACATGGATTCGGAAAATAATGATCGTTTTGAGACAAAGGTCGATGGCAGAGATAAAGCCCATCCGATTATGTCGGAAGTTGACACGCCCATGTCGGAAATGGATTCGAATGTGCAATCGCAATCTCATGAGAGCGTTTCTCAGATCATTCCGGTGGTACGTGTTGTGTCGATTACATACAGCATAGACACAATGAGGTAGCTAGGTGCACGCTAAACTAACGCAGACGGGCGTGAAGTCTGAAACAGGATACTGGATGAAAACTATAAAGAAAAGAAGGGAGCTTCTTTTATACTTAACTTTAATGAATCCTTGGAATACATCTCTCTTGAATATTCGTTAGCTATAAGCACTGATACAAATGGCGCCTTGCTAGGTAGTAGCTATGGACTAGCTGAAGGCTATTCAATCTGTCTCTCGGCAAATGAGAGGAAGACTTCGTACGTCTGGTCGCAAGCTATGTCGTCCGTACAACTGGGGCGAGGTCTAGTCCGTGTATTGTGACCTGCCATGTGGTGGCGCTAGGATTGCGATTACACAGTGGCGACACGCGGGTCCGACATGTACTACAGGACCGCGGCCGATTTAAGTTACCACCTAGCAAGTGTGGTGTCTAGCGGTGACACCACATTCCTCCCCCGCAAATCGGCGAACGGTCGTGAGATAAGGCTTCCGCCCGCCGTGGGGAGGACCCCATGTTGACGTACGCGATGAGGTGGGGAGCCTAACAACAGGCGAGGCTGTGCCACCCGCACCCGGCCATTCGGTCCGAGGGGAGCTAGGAAACGCCTGCAAACCTAGTCCAGGGTGCACGTCAACATGAGGTGTACGCGCACGTAATGAGACAAGAGGGGCCGAAGGGTCGACCTCCATTGCGTCGGGGAAGCCGACGCGCGACGACATCTGGTCCGGAGCGGGCAAGAGGTCCATGGCGGAGGACGGCTGGTCACGGGAAGCGAGCGGCGGCGCGTGACCCAGGGAGGCGCCAGGCGGTTGCACCGACGCGTCCACTGCGGGCGGCGCCGGCGTCGGCTGCGGCGGCTGCTGCGGCGGCTGCGGCGGCGGCGCGACGCCATGGGGCAAAATGGAAGGCAGCGTCGGTAACACCTGGGGATGAGGCGAGCCAGTAGATGGGTCCCCAGGGCGCTGACCTGACGGCACCGTCGCTGAAAGCTGACGGGGAGCGGCAGAACCCAGGCGACGACAGAGGCGCAGCTGATTGAGATGCCGACGCACCTCACCAGAGGCCCCCAAAACCAAATACATCGCGCGGCCGAGGCAGCGAAGAATGCGCCCTGCGAGCCAACGCTGTGAACCGCGATAGTTGCGATAAGAGACAACGTCGCCAGGAGCAAAAGCAAGAGTCTGACGCTGCACAGGAACCTGATGCGGCGGATGCAGCAAAGACATCAGGGTGCGATGAGAACGACCATGGAGCAACTCAGCCGGCGAGCGACCATCGCGGGGCTGAGAGCGATACGAAGACAAAAAGAGCAATAATGCGTCCTCCCGAGAATGCGACTCTTTCAATTTCAACATCTGTGACTTGAAAGTCCGGACCAATCGTTCAGCGGCACCCTTTGACTGAGGCGAAAACGGCGCGGACGTCAGATGTTGAATACCATTGGCCTTGCAGAATGACTGAAATTCTGCGGACATGAATTGTGGGCCATTGTCGGAAACAATAGTCTGCGGAAGACCCTCAATGCAAAAGATAGCAGACAAGGCTTGGATTGTGGCAGAAGACGTCGTGGAAGACATCCGGACAACAAAAGGAAAATTACTGAAAGCATCGACCACAACCAACCATCGAGCATTCCAGAATGGACCAGCAAAATCGATGTGCAATCGTTGCCAAGGGGAAGTGGCTTTCGGCCATGCAAAGAATTTCCGCGGCGGTGCGGATTGTTGTTCGGCACACGCCACGCAAGAGGAGCACATATTCGTAATCGCAGCATCGATTCCGAACCAAGTACAGTGCTGACGAGCAAGTTGTTTCGTACGCACTATACCCCAATGTCCTTGGTGAAGAAGCCTTAAGACAGAGGACTGTAACGATCGTGGGACCACGACTCGGGATTGATCATTATCGGAACGCAACAACAAAACACCACGTCGTACAAAAAGTCTCTCCTTGTGAGCAAAAAAAAACGGCGAACCAAAGGATCTTCGATCCGTGACTTTGACAAGGGCCATTGCGTAGCAACAAAACGCAAGACAGTAGCAAGGACAGGGTCAGCAGCTGTGGCTGTAGCTACACGACGAAAATCAATCGGAAACGATTCGACCACGTCATCGGTTTCCGAATCAATGAACATGCAAGCAAGTTCGGAAGAATCGAATGCTTTATCCTCAGCAACAGGCAAACGGGACAACGCATCAGCGTTGCCGTGTTTAGCAGTGGACCGATACAAGATATCGTAGCGGTACTGCGAGAGAAAAAGTGACCAGCGAATGAATTTCTGCGCTGTACGTGGAGGTACAGGCTTGCTCGGATGAAAAAGCGATGTCAACGGTTTGTGGTCTGTGATGATGGTAAAGTGACGACATACAAGAAGTCATGGAACTTGGTAACACCAAACACGAGAGCTAAAGCTTCTTTCTCGATCTGTGAATAATTTCTTTGCGCAGATGAGAGCAATTTGGACGCAAAGGCAATAGGGCGATCATGCGAGCCATCCTTGTGCGCAAGCACAGCACCGATCCCGAAATCCGATGCATCTACCATCAACAAAAGGGGTTTTCGGGGATCGAATGGCGTAAGGCAAGTATTTGAAAGTAACGCCGATTTCAACTGGCGAAAGGCGCGTTCGCATTCCGTCGTCCAGACGAACGGAACACCTTTACGGCGTAAGCGATGAAGCGGAGCTGAAATGAAAGAAGCGCGCGGCACAAACCTGTTTGGAAATATTGCTAAAACAATGCAGGTGCGGATGCACACCCGACTGGCAGTCTTTTGATGCGATACAAGCCAAGATGCGTGTTCACCACCAAGACGCGCTGGGATTCTTCGGCCACAGGTATCTGCAAGTACGCATCTGCTAGGTCCAATTTTGAAAAATATTTTCCCGGGCACAGTTTGTCAAAAAGATCTTCCGGGCGGGGCAAAGGAAAAGTTGCAGTCACAAGTTGTGGATTCACAGTTGCCTTGAAGTCCACACAAAGTCTCAGTTTTCCGGAAGGTTTTGGCAAAATTACTAAGGGTGAGGCCCAGAGAGAAGCCTGCACACGTTCAATTACACCTTGAGATTCTAAATCGTGTAATGTTCTGGCGACCTCATCACGCAATGCGTGGGGAACATTGCGCGCTCTGAAAAATTTCGGTTGCGCATTGTCTTTCAGTTCCAAATGTGCAGCATAGTTCTTAGCGCAACCAAGGCCCGGTGCAAAAATATCTGCAAATTCTTCACAAAGACTAGAAACACTGGCGGAAGGCACAGTCTGATTCACTGATAGGACCTGATTTACTATAGACAAATTAAATAATTGAAACAAATCTAAACCAAACAAGTTCACTGCAGTAGAAGAACGAAGAACGTAAAATGACACAAGTTTTGTTTGTCCCTTGTATGTTGCAATAAGGCTGCACTGTCCTAACACAGGGATCGGCTGTCCTGAGTAACTAGTTAACTTAACATTTGCGGCACGCAATGGCGGTTTGCCCAGTTGTTTGTACGTGTCGTGATTGAGCAATGAAACTGCAGCTCCAGTATCGAGCTGGAATGGGATCACTTTGCCGTCAAAGTCTAAGTCCACAAAAAGTTTATTGTCCTGCTGACGACAAGAGCGACTGTCACGTGCAAATTGAACTGATACAGGTACAGAAGCACTTGCGACTTTACGGGATTTCCTGCGACGTCGACACACACTTTGGGTGGGACGAACACAGTCACTGTTAGCTAAAGTGTCACTGGACGGGTGGGAATGAACTACATTAATGTCCATGGGTGAAGGTCCACGAGCCTGATTGTCCTGGGTTCGATTCCGGCGCGAAGCAAAAGGCCTGGAATTTTTGTGATTGTCTGATCTAAGCTTTTTCTGGCAAACACTTTGAACATGTCCTTTCTTTTGGCAGTAAAAGCAAATAGCTTGGCGTGACGGGCAATTTTCACGCGAATGTCTAGTTGCACACCGCGGGCATGATTTCACTGCAGTTGCTTGCTTACGCGGCGCACGTGTTGGCAAGGTAGGCTGCCGCTGCTGCGATGGGCGCGAGGGCCGCTTAGCGTCCCGTGCAGCGGGCTCAGCAGGCCGGGTAATGTGACACACTGCTGGCGAAGTTTCAAATGAGTCCTGAGCAAAGTCAAGTGTGTCTTGCCTATCCAATATGTCTATCACTTGTTGAAGGGAGGGATTAACTAGTTTCAAAATCTGTTCCCTTATGCGAACATCAGAAACGTTCTGTGCTATTGCATCACGCACCATAGTATCTGAATAAGGCAGGCCACAGTCACATTCAAAGGCACACTCCCTAGTAAGTCCTTGCAAAGTTGCAACCCACTCCCTATTAGTCTGACCGGCCGTACGTTTTGTACGAAAGAACGTATACCGTTTTGCAACTACATTTACTGTTTCTTTGAAATAGGCATCTAAAGCAGACAAAATTTCTTCGTAGGACAGAGTTGCTACGTCGCGTCGGGGAAACAATTTCACTATCACACGGTAGGTAGACACACCGACACAAGAAAGCAAAAACGGCTGCCGCTCTTTACCTTGAATTCTGTATGCTGCGAGGTGAAAGTTGAACTGGCGAGACCATTCGTGCCAGGTCTCTTCGGCCGCCACGTATGGCCGAAAAGGAGGTGCAACAGCGTTTTGTGGCAGCGGTAGCGAAGAAGCGGCGGCCGCCGCATCGGTTTGCAGCGCACGTTGACCCTGGACGAGCTGTCCAAGGGCTTCCAATAACGCCTGCGTCTGCTGATTCTGCAAGCGAAAAAATTCGGACAGTACATCTGGAGATTGTGGCGAAGCCATGACACAAGCAAATCAGAGCAAAGTACAATCAAGTAAAGCAACGTGGGCGCGGCATCACTCCTCGGCGCCAAATAATGTTGTGTCGATTACATACAGCATAGACACAATGAGGTAGCTAGGTGCACGCTAAACTAACGCAGACGGGCGTGAAGTCTGAAACAGGATACTGGATGAAAACTATAAAGAAAAGAAGGGAGCTTCTTTTATACTTAACTTTAATGAATCCTTGGAATACATCTCTCTTGAATATTCGTTAGCTATAAGCACTGATACAAATGGCGCCTTGCTAGGTAGTAGCTATGGACTAGCTGAAGGCTATTCAATCTGTCTCTCGGCAAATGAGAGGAAGACTTCGTACGTCTGGTCGCAAGCTATGTCGTCCGTACAACTGGGGCGAGGTCTAGTCCGTGTATTGTGACCTGCCATGTGGTGGCGCTAGGATTGCGATTACACAGTGGCGACACGCGGGTCCGACATGTACTACAGGACCGCGGCCGATTTAAGTTACCACCTAGCAAGTGTGGTGTCTAGCGGTGACACCACAGTACGGATGTTACATTTTCGCTCATATCGAGTAGTTAAAAATTGGAGGACTGTATCACCAGAAAGATCTCAAGAAATGCATTCAATAAGAGTATCTGTCTAAGACGGAAAACATTTTAATTTATATGTTCTTATGAACTTTTATTGTAACTCTGTTTGCTTTTAATGTATTGTCATGTGTGTTTACTGCCAAAGAATTAATTTTCACTATGAGGACTGTGCAGTTATGCACATAAGCATAAAAGGTCATTCAGAATATACGTAACACAAGATGATGTCTTAGACTAATGGTCTCTGGTGTAAGTAGTAGTGCTAGTAGAAGTAGTGACTATTTAGTTATACGTCTTATAATGCAAGAAGTATTTAATGACTTACTGTGTTTTATTGAAGAGTGTTTATTTTGTGAAGCATGATACAAAGTATAGTGAGGAGAGTGCATCAATACGACACAAAGAACTGCAGTACAAAAATGAGGACTGATATACGTCTCTGAAGAAGAGATGATTTTCTAATAACCTAAGGCGAGTAAGCTTTTACTTGTACTTATATTTGTTTGTGTCCTGTTAATGTAGAGTAAGTTTAGGTTGATAAATTTACTCACATGAAGGGAAGGTCATGTTTGTGATATTCAAAATGAAGTATAAACAGCGACTGATTAACTGTTGTTTGCAGTGAAGTTATAACGTAAAGCAAAGACATTATCCTTGTAAATAACTACTTTGTCTTAAGTATTCAGAGGCAATTTATTTTGCCGTAAGAATGTTTGACATATTCATTCTACAAACAGTGACAAACAAGGACACTAGACTGAATTAACAAGCAACGTCCATGTGCGTAGGATGTAATTAGCAGTTACACATCTTCGACTGGAGAGATATATTCAATTTAAATGCTCATTTAGTCAGTGGAACCCACAGGCCGTATAGTACCTGATATGATTTGTAAATATCTGTATATAAATATCACGTAAGAGGACACTCTTAGCTGATAGATGAAACTGAAGTCAAACCAGAAGTATTTTTTCCAGACATTTTATTTTAGACATGTACAGTATTTTCATAACGATCTATGTAGTGTTTTAACGATTTTCCTGGGAGTGAATGGTTGTCATGGAAGGTACAGCGACTGAATGAGAAGGAACATGATTCTTTATGTATCTGTAAACATAAGACCACGAATCAGGGGAGCTATGCTGCGCTTTTCTTCAAGTCAAATCGTTTGGCTACATGTGATTTTGGTGCATATGTTTCTTCTTCGCTAACGCGAGTTTTGTTTTGTATGTTTGGTGTTTTTGTTCATCCTATCCACGCCTATGGTAGGACTGTTTTATATACACCAGGTAAGATAGTGGTAGCTCAGGTAACAGCGATAAGTGTTATAAAATGAAAAAGAAAAGAAACTTATCTATAAGCATCAGGCTATCGAGCAATACACTTTAAAAACACAGCTACATACTACATTAGCAACACAATTTTTTGTAACCATCAGCATCTTCTATAATTATCACCACTTGTAAATGATATAAATGTAAACTGCATTTTTAATGCGATGCAGGGGACAAGTGAAGTTTTATTTGGCATGAAAAACATGTTTAGTTGGAGTATTGTACGAATATTAGGAGCAGCATGAACTGGTGGACAGTCACCACAAATGACACAATAGAACGCTCGAGTTAGTACTGTTGTGGAATCAGTGTGTGCAATGTGACCGAGTATGTCACTTGAAGGGAACATATGTTCATGGGACACCCCGTGGTTAGGCTGGTCTCCAGACGACACCGTGGAAAGGTTCCGTGGACGCCTGTTGTCTTCAATGAGAGCTGACGCGTTGTAATATATGTAAACGCGCACACATATGCAGCTTGATAAACACGTATGGAAAAACTGTCATACTGGTGGGGACACGCCAGCTCAGTAACCATTTTGTCAATTAACGAATATAATGCAACCGCAATACGATTGTGGCCATGTGTTGACTTCATATTTGTGTGAGTAGTATGTTTTCTACTATGAAATTAATAAATAGTGACTCTGCAGTGACATTATTCAAATTACTGGGGTGAATATTAATATGCTTCACAAATGTTGTGTTGATAAAAATAATGTGTAAAATGTTCACTCACTCGATTTAAGATCTGAACTGGTCTACAAACAGTAATGCCATCACAAATCTAGTGAAAAATTAAAGTTCCCTAGTTATATGGATGGCAAAGACATTTATACATAACACAATAATGGATATGAAAGTGTGATGTATTAATCGAGTTTTTCCTCAGGGCAACTTTGCTTTGGCTAAATATTTTTGTATCACTGATTCTGCCCTTTTGAACTTCTCATGTTTCCGAGGAAACGTGTACGCCATCATGTCAACCAGCAGTAGCAGCCAATCCTCACGCGTCCAGAACGAGGAGGGGCGCCGCCATTGCGTCCAGCTCCCCCCACCGAGCTGTCGCCACCTTGTCAGCTGCCCACAGAGTTCGCTGACCTGCCGACATGGACCGCCAAGCATAGTCAGCTGTTGGTTCAGCGTAATTACCTGGGGGAACTAGTTTCGCAGAATTTACATCAGGCCACGCCAAGCGCGCTTTGGCTGTATTTCCTGCATCTCATGTATGAGATGCACATTCGCCGACAACGCTCGTGACCGCAGTTTATCACCTTTGATGAACAATAAAAGAACAAACATTTGGATTTTTCAACAACTCATTTTTGTACGGTTATTTAATGTCCATTTTCTAAACAAGAATGAGAATTTTACGAAAGACAGTTGTATCCTGTGTGAAACATTTGAACCTGTTGATTCAGTGACAACTTAATAATGGTGAACTGTAAAATTTTTTGTACACAGTTACAAAAGGACAAGGACTAAACGTGAATTTCATTAGTTTCATTATATAAAAAGTGTTGTTTCATCAGAGAATTTAAAAAAAAATACTTTGCTAAATACCCTCTAGTTAAATACTTGACATGTGTTTATGTGGACAAAATACAGCCAGTTACTCAAGAGCGCGACAAAGTATTACTCATGTAAGGACAAGGCACGAAAATAGCCCCAAACGTAGTGAATAATCCTTCAGCATCATAAACTTTTTTCTGTGTAAATAAACGTGTAAAATATTTGAAACCATATGTAAGTGAAAGATATAATTATATGTTAGAGTTTCAACTTTGAAGAGCAGTGATACATAATTAATTTTTGCTCTCTATGGAACAAGAGATCTCACTTCTTTCTCTTGTCTGGAGTGAAAAGTTAATGTTACTCACTCTCTCTCTTGTCTCAAATGGCTCTAAGCACTATGGGACTTAATATCTGAGGTCATCAGTCCCCTAGAATCACACACATCCATGCCCGACGCAGGATTCGAACCTGCGACCGTAGCAGTCGCTCGGTTCCAGACTGTAGCGCCTAGAACCGCTCGGCTACTCCGGCCGGCTTTCTCTCTCTCTTCTTCGCCGTCGTAGCAGATATATCTCGTAAGTATCGCACGTGTTTTTTGTACCGTATTTTAATTGAATAATTACGGTGGATTTATGTTAAGTAGCCGTCTAATTATCTCCATGCGTCTTCCTACTCCATCCGTGTCATATCGCATTTTTATTATTTATTTACGCGAATTGGCCAACTATGGATCGCGTTACAAATCTTATTTCATGTTCACTTTTCTCTTTCTCTTCTCTCGGGCTGCTCTCCTGCCTGCTGCCATTTTTTCCAGATGTTCAGCTGATAGTTTCCTGTTGGTCTTCGGTTTTAGAGCCTCCTGAAAAACCTCGAGTTCGTTTATTGCCTTTCTGTATTGGTCCCTATTCATAGTGTCTATTTCTGTAAGTCCAAGTTGACCGAGGTCTTTTTTATTCCTTGCAACCAAGAGTTGGGTGTTTTCCTCTGTTGAACTATATTGAAGATTTTCTTCGTTAATCTGCCATCATCCATTCTCACCAGATGACCAAAGAACATCAGCCTTCTCTTTCTCATTTCCGTTGTGACTTGTTTAATAAATTGGTTGATCTCCTCATTGCTCATCTTTACCCATTTTTCACCAATTTTTTTTGTGTCCACCAAGAATCTTGCTCAGAATTACTCTTTCCTTCTTCTCGAGCTCATCTATTAGTCTTTTGTTCTTGAGGGAGAATGTTTCTGCTGCATACTGAACTTCTGTTCTCGTCACTGTATTGTAGTGTTATAGCTTTGCATTTCGAGATAGGCATTTTTTCTTGTAAAGCTTCTGTGTTAACTTGTGTGCCCTCCTAAGTTTAGCTACTCGAAGTCTGACAGCTTCTTTTTCTATGCCAGCATCCATTACTGTTTCTCCCAAATATTTAGTGCTTGACCCTTTTCGATACATCCAATAATTGTGTGCAGTTCTTTGATTTCCTTATATTTGTTAGACATGAATTTAGTTTTTCTTTTGATATCTGTAAAGCAAATTTAGCTGCATCCTTTGCTAATATTTCTATTTATTTAATTGCATCTGCTATATTTGTGGATAGAAGAGCAATATCATTTGCAAAAGTTAGTGCATGTATCGTAAGGCCTTTAACTGATACTCCAAAAGAAATTCCCTTTACTTTTTATTGTGTGTATTCCTCCACTGTCTCCCTCATAACCTTTTCCAAAGTTATGTTGAATAGAATTGGGGAGAGTCCATCCCCTTGTCTCAAACTCTTTTGGATTTTAAAAGGTTCAGAAATCTTTCGAAATTTGACTTTGGATTTAGTATCTGTAAGTGTTTGCTTTATTATCTCTAGTTTTTCTGTCAATTCCAAATTCCTCCAGAGCTCTAATGAGGCTTTCTCTGTCTATGGAGTCATACGCTTTTCTAAAATCAATAAACGTCGTAACATGTAGTTGACCAGCATGTGTTCTAATTATGTTTCTAAGGTTAATAATTTGGTCCGAACAGCTCCTCCCTTTTCTAAACCCACCTTGGTATTCTCCTATCTGTGGATCGAGAACTAGTTCAATCCTATTTAGTAATATCTTGGAAAGGACCATGTATGGAACGAATAGAAGGTAAATCCCCCTGTAATTGTTCACATCCGATCTGTCACCCTTTTTGTGAAGTGGATGTATAAGTGCCGTCCTCCAGTCTTCTGGGATCTTCTCGGTTCTCCAGATTTCCTTAATAATTGTACCGACGTGTAGTACTTCTCTCCCCCCCCCCCCCCCCCCCAGTTTCAAAAGTTCAGCTGTGATTCCATCTTCACCAGAAGATTTGTTATTCTTGAGGGATTTTATAGCTTGCCGGACTTCATTTAGTGTTGGTGGATGTGATTCTGCAGGGATTTCTTCTAGAGTTTTGAATTCCGGTTTCTCTGGAGGCTCTTTACAGTTGAGAAGGTCTCCGAAATAGTATGCTAAAATGAGCATTTTTCTTGGTCATTTGTACCTAATTTCCCTGATTTGTCACGATAATTTAAACTGGGTGGTTCGTAATCTCTCATGTGTCTTTTGAAAGATTGGTAATACTCTGGATTTGTTTTGAGTGAAGTACACCTGTATTTGTTGAAGGGATAGTCTTTCATACAGTCTCTTTCCGTTTCTGATTGTGTTGTTGTTGTTGTTGTGGTCTTCAGTCCTGAGACTGGTTTGATGCAGCTCTCCATGCTACTCTATCCTGTGCAAGCTTCTTCATCTCCCAGTATCTACTGCAACCTACATCCTTTCTGATTCTGTAGGAGGCTATTTTTCTACCTTCTCTGAACCTTTACAGGTTGTTTTTGTGTCTGATTCGATTTAATTTTTTTCCATAGCTTTTGTCTGTTTTCCAAAGCTTCATTGCACTTTTCATTCTTGTGTTTAGTTTTCATTGGAAGAGATTCTTCTGCCGCTTTCTTTACTTGAGACTTCATTTCGTCCCACGTCTCAGCTTGCAATTTTGATTTGAAATAATGTTTAGTATCTGCCTCAATATTCCTGGTTTCTAATGGTTTCTCACAGGTTCATTATTATTTCTTCCTGAATTATGCATGAATTTAATTTTAGACTTAACAAGATAGTGATCCGCATCTATTTTGACTCCTTTCTGTACCGTAATATTTTTAATTGTCTTAAATTCTCTTCTAGAAATGGCTATGTGGTCAATTTGGAACTCTCCAAGGAGTTGATATGGTGCTTTCCAAGTCTTCATCTTCTTGGGATGTTTCTTGATGTGTGTAGTCATAATTTTGAGGTTGAAGATTTGGCAGAGTTCCACTAGTCTTATTCCATTGTTATTTGCCCTTTTATGCGCTGGGTATTCTCCAAGGATGATTTTGTATTTTTTCTCCTTGCTGAGCTGTGCATTATAGTCCCCGTGCAGAACTATTACATTTTCCTTTGGAATCTTCTGAATCGTGTCTTCTAGTTCTTCCCAGAAATTCTGTACTTCGTTCGAATTTTTTTACTGTCAATATTTGTTGGAACATGATCATTCACTAGCGTATACATCTTGTTTTTACATTTGATCGTCAGTGTTGAGAGTCTTTTGGACGTAGAGCTGAAGTTTGTTACGGACTCCGTTATATTTCTTCTAACAATAAAGGCTGTACCCAGTAGAGGGCATTTTCCAAAGATATACCCTGCTGGTTTTCCTCAATGAATTCTGTAATTGCCCGTTTCAAAAGAATTTTCATTAGTGTAGCGAGTTAGTATAGTGAGTATAGCCAGAATTTGGATATTATGGTGATCAAGTGATTGAGTCAGTTCTTGACGTTTTCCTGTTTTGACCAGTGCGTTCATGTTCAGTGTTCCTATATTATATTTCTTCTTAAATTTGAGTTTCTTTCGATGAAACAAGAGCAGAAAGTACAGAATCCGAAATGCCTGCTTGCGACCTGAGGTCGAGAGATTTTACTCCCTAGGGTAATTTGTTTTCTTTTCCACTCATAATCCATAAAATTTGTAACGTTGGAATGGTGGAGCTTTCCGAAGATTGCTCGAGACACACCTGGAATGTTAGTCTAGAGGGTTGGTGTTTGGTCCGCGAAAGCTATTTTATTTCGCTCAAGTCCGCTGGCAAGCCAGTGAGGACCCCCACCCCCCAAGCCGCCACATGGGGACGCGCCACGTCGGAGTAGCACCTCTCCGCCTGTTAGGACAGCGTAACAGGTTCGTGAATTGTAGTTTTACTATGTGTTATTTAACGTAATCTCTTAGGCCTCATTGAAGAGAAGTTGCGGGAATGTTATTGAGTGGCCACTAAAGGACGTTGCTAGTGTTCATTCGTCGCTTATTCCATAATTTCAAATCCATGTGTCCCTGAGATACGGCCGAGCGGTTCTAGGCGCTACGGTCGCAGGTTCGAATCCTGCCTTGGGCATGGATGTGTGTGATGTCCTTAGGTTAGTTAGGTTTTGTACCTGAGATAAGTTTAGCGATCTTTCTGTTCGCGATCCGGGCTATGTTTACATGCGTAAGGTGTACTGTTTCAGGTCGGTCATTAGCCATCTAACAATGTCGCTATGCAACAATGTCAGTGGTCTGATGCAGTGATACACTGGAGTGCAGAAATAATCACAGTTATATAAGAGAATAAAAGAATTACGAAAAGCTATCTGTTTCAAGTTTTATTCTGCAGTAGTAGAGCCCCCAGCTATGTATTACATTAAATTATGGCGTTTCACGTTCAATCAGTTAAAATTCATACTAATATTTTCAAAAGATATAAATTATATTAAATCCGTAAAAGGAAACGTTATAAGCTGTCATCGAGGTGAACGGTGGCCCGAAACGGGCAGCGCGCGACAGATGCAGGATGGTGGGAACAATATTATGGTCCATCGCTTTCGTGGGACCTATGGTAGTATTCGAAGATATCATTTCTGCTCCAGACCACCTGATCCCTTCATGCTTGATATCTTCCCCGACGACGAGGTCAATTTTCGGCAGTATAACTGTCCGTGTCTTGGAGCCAGAACCGTACTACAGTGGCTTGAGGAGCATTATAGACGTCGCCTGATGTAAATCATATGGAACCTATATGGGTCGCTACCGGGTGCCATCACCAATTATGTAAATTAGCGGCCCGTTATTTACGCGAATTACATGACGTGTGTGTAGATATCTTATGCCACGTACGTCCTCAAACCTGACAGCAAATTGTTGGATCCCTGATACGCAGAATCAGTGATGCATTTCGTTCCACTGACGCACAAAGAACATATCAAGCCAGTGGTCATAATGTGTTGGCTCATCACTGTATGGAGGAAGAACATTGGGTTAAAGACGTGGACTGTCATAATTTTGAAAAGTATATCCATGACACGATCGGTCAATCGCTTTATGCTGCACGGTTGATTAAATGTTGGACTTTGTTTCTGAGAGACTGTAGGCTCATTGGTGCACAAATAAAAGAAAATTATCTAATAAATCAGCATTTCATATTACGTCAAAGGCGGACATGTCCTATGTCTGGAATTTAGCGTCCCTTTTTTCGTAATAGTTGTAAATGAAAATCTTATAATTACGTAGCATTAATATACAATAAAGTGGTCTGGCTTTGAAATAAACAGACCAGATAAATGTTAAACGAGTTCAGTAAATTCATAGTTAACGAGAGACTAATCTATTGATGCTTACAGGGTGGTAGCTGGAACACGAAAGACAGCACGAAACAGAAAGGCTTCTTCTCGCTGCTTGCAGGAAAAAGCGAAGACTGAACCCTCCTTTATTTATAAGAAATTTTATTACAGTAAATTAAACATCGATAACGGACTCGTTGGTCCTCATTCTCACAACATACATTTTAAATTTTAGATACAGAGGACAGAATAAGAAAACTAAATGTCGGAATGTTATAGCATCTGTATAGTATCGAGTGTACCGTTCCACGGCTACAGACCAACAGGAACTGAAGACATGAGTCCACCTCAACATGTCGTCGTGAAGCTTCTGGAGACTGAGGGAAACAGAATACCGACTGGATGTTGCCTGTAGCAGTAGTATGGCACCCACTGATGCGTACTATCGAGGGGACGAAACTTTTTAAGTTTGTTATCACTTGTTGAAAACCAGTTGCTATTATCTAGTATAGTTTTAAAAAGATTGAAGTTAAAACTGTAAAGATAATTTATTGACATCCCACATATGCTCTGACACGGGTTCTAATGAGCTACTTCTGTGCCAATCATCACAATCTCGTTTAAGGAGTCGCATCAGGCAGATAACTGCACTATTAAATTCATTACAGTTGATGCTAAAAATGTACTCCAAAAAAGGGATTTAGTATTACTTGCAGGACATCAAGAGTTTACTTTCGTATTTCGAACAAAATTTTGTGACTTGCTATGTTGTATAAAGACACGTGTAGATTTTCTGAACATAGAATATCTGAATGATAGTCGTGTTGGACTCCATAATCGGATGCCCATAGTAGGAATTTACACAACTTTCGCACGGGTCTTCCAAACGACTGGTAGAACGAAAAGGAGTAACTTCTATACCGGTGAAAGCGTATTCCAGGTTAGGAGCTTTGCGACATGACAAGTTTGCGCCAACTGCCTGCTCTTTCAAAAGAGCTGCTCTGCGTTATCGGCCGGTCTTGCGCCAGATCAACTTTTCCTTTAGAATTGGATCTCCCGTTCTCTATGGCGGCTCTGTCAAGCGGAAACGTGAAGTACTGGGGTGTGGGGCGAGACTACAAAATGAAGCGAGAGAGGCTGTACGGCACGGCAGGCGGCAAGCAGCTGAAAAGTCAGGATTCTGCGTATCGACTGTACGAAGCAAAGTTCGGTTTCATCGTGCTCTTGACGAAAACCTCATTGTCGAAGAAGCACAAACTACCATATGAGAAGAATGGGGAACAAAACTCACTGTCTCCTTTCAAAAGGAAAGTGATTTGAGAACATACTTCCGCTTTCTCTAAGATTATTACCAGGTAGTTAACGTCAACAGTGGTCAATCACACTATTGTATATCGTCAATCCGCTGTGTCAACGTTTTCTTTATTTCAGGTTTATTTACCAGGACTGCAACGGAAATAATGCAGAAGTAATTTTTGTTTTAAGAAGTTCCTCCTCCTGTTTGAAAATTGGCTTGATACATCTCCCCATTCTAGTATGTCCTGTATAAACATCTTCAGCTCAAACCTTGGTCTCCATATTTAGTTTTTACCGCCAGCCTCCATTACCAAATTGAGGAACACCTGTTGCCTCCGGATGCGTCGTGTCAACAGATCCCTTTTTTAAGTCAATTCGATTCAGTACCTCTTCAACAGTTATCAAATCCATCTATCTAACCATCGGCATTTCCCTCCAGCAATACATTTAAAAAGCGTCTATTCCATTTTCTGCGTCAAGTATTTATCGTTCATGTTTCAATTCCCTGCAAGGCTACACTTCAGACAAATGCCTTCAGAAAACACTAACTAACACTTAAATTCCTCTTTTTCAGAAACGCTTTCCTTGTCAGTGGCAGCCTCAGTGTTATATCTCCATAGTTCAGCCATTGCCCCTTATTTTGCTGTCCATATATTTTGCCTCTCGTACTACCTTGAAGAATCATTTCCAAAGTTAATTCCCCGAGATTAACATGATTTAAATCGTTTACATGCCATTACTTTTGTTTCAGTTTTATTGACGTAGATCTTAAACACCTTTTTAAGCCACTATTCTTTCCGTTAAAAAGCTTTTGCAAGTCCTTCACCTTCTCAGACTGAATAACGCTATCACTGGCAAACCTCAAAATTATTATTGCCTCTCTATGAACTACACTCAGGTGACAAAAGTCCTGATATGCCTCCTTAATACCGTGTTGGACCTCCTTTTGAACTGCGTAGTACAGCAACTCGACGTGACGTGGACTCAACAAGTCGTCGAAAGACACCTGCAGAATATTAGCCATCCTGGCTCTATAGGCGTTCACACAATTGAGAAAATGTTGCCGGTGCAGGATTTTGTGCACGAACTGGCCTCTCGAATATGTCTTGTAAATGTTTGACGGGATTCATGTCGGGCGATCTGGATAGCCAAACCACTCGCCCGAATTGTCCAAAATGTTCTTCAAACCAATAGCGAACAAGTGTTCTCCGGTAACATGGCGCATTGTCAGCCAAACAATTTCATCATTGAAACTTCCTGCCAGATTAAAACTGTGTGTTGGACCTTGACTCGAAATCGGGGCCTTTGCCTTTCGCGGGAAAGTGCTCTGTCAACTGAGCTATCCAAGCACGACTCACGACCCGTCACCACCACGTTTCCGCAATATCCTTTCTTGCAGGAGCGCTCGTTCTCCAAGGTTCGCAGAAGAGCTACTGTGAAGTTTGGAACGTAGGAGACGAGGTACTGGCAGAATGGAAGCTGTGATGACGGGTCGTGAGTCGTGCTTGGATAGCTCAGTTGGTTGAGCAAAGATTCCGAGTTCGAGTCTCGGTCCAGCACACAGTTTTAATCTGCCAGGAAGTTTCATATCAGCGCACACTCCGCTGCAGAGTGAAAATTTCATTCTGGAATTCCATCGTTGTTTTCGAACGTCAAGTCCATGAATGGCTGCATTTGGTCTCCAAGTAGCCCAAATATCCACAGGACCAAATCCATTCAATGTGAACACATCCCAAACCACTAAGGAACCACCACCAGCTTGCACAGTGCCTTTTTGACAACTGTGGTCCATGGCTTCGTGGGGTTTGTACCCGACTCGAACCCTACCTTCAGCTCCTACCAACTGAAAACGGGAGTCATCTTACAAGGCCAAGACTTTCCAGTCGTCTAGGGTCCAATCAATATGCTCACGAGCGCATGAGAGGCGATACAGGCGATGTCGTGTTGTTTGGCAAAGACGTCGGTCGTCCGCTGCCATAGTCCTTCAGCGCAGATTTCGCCGCACTGTCCTAACGAATACGTTCGTCGTACGTCCCACATTGATTTCTGCGATTATTTCACGCAGTGTTCCTTGTCTGACAATTCTACACAAACGCCGCTGCTCTCAGTTGTTAAGTTAAGGCTGTAGGCCACTGCTTTGTCTGTAGTGAGGGGTAATGCCCGAAATTTGGTGTTCTCGGCAGACTCTTGACATTGTGGATGTCGGAATATTTAATTCCATAACGGATTCCGAAATGGAATGTCCCAAGTGTCTAGCACTAACTAGTATGTTCAACGTCTGTTAATTCACGTCGTGCAGCCGGAGTCATGTCGGACACCTTGTCACATGAATCACCTGAGTACGGGTGACTGCTCTGCCAATCAACTGTCCTTTTATAGCTTGTGTACGCGATACTACCGCCATCTGTATGTACAGGGTGGTAAAAATTGTGTCACGAAATTGTGAAGCCGGATAGCTGATGCCAATAGGAACGTAAATTACAAATGTTGTGTAGGTCAACCACACACAATTTTTAAACTACGGAAACTTGGCGCCACGTGCTCCGACTGGCTGCGGAATTGCCCTGTTAACCGCATCATCTGGACAACGCATGACGGCGAATGCTTTGGCTGCCGGAGATCGCGATGTATCCAAGGCGACCCGCACGCAGGTGACGCGCGTGTGTGCTCCGAAGCGAAGCTTACGTGTGAATGCCTCTGATGTGACGTAGAGACACGTGTGCGTAGGGGCAGGGACGGAGCGAAGGACGTTTGTATGTATGAAACGACAACCATAGCGCTGCCTGTCAACAGACGAACGGCAACAGGGCAATCCCAGGCCAATCGGGGCGCGCGGCGCCAATTTTCCATAGTTTAAAAATGGTTCCGTGTCGACCTACACAATATTAATGATTTCGGTGCCTATTGGCATCAACTACCAAGGGTTAAAATTTCGTGACACAGTTTTTCTCCAACCTGTATGAATATTGATATCCCATAGTTTGTCATCCTCTTTTCAAACTGCTTTCCTATCGAGTACTGATGTTTTCTCCGCCAGCTTTCTATTACATCTGCATCTACAGTTTCACCTGTACTCTGAAAACCGTTGCAATGTGCGTAACAGCCGGTGTGTCCCCATTGTATCCGTTCTCAGGCTCTTTTTCCCCGTTCCATCCAGGCATGGAACACGGCATGAAGGATTGCTTCAACGCCCCTGTGCGCGTTGTAATCAGTAACATTGTCTTCACGATTCGTATCTAAGCAGTTCGTAGGAAGCTAAAATATATTCCTTCAGTCATCACTAAAATTGTAGGCTTCAAACGTCTGCCAATTAAGTTTTTTCAGCACCTGCATGGCACTCTCTCAGGGGTCATCTACCTGTCCTCCCCGCTCGTTTAGTCCAATTTGGTACGAATAACACAAACTTGAGCAATATTCTATGAAGGGTCGTGTGAGCATTTTCTGTGCTACCTACTTTGTAAAATGATTGTAAAATGATTGCATTTACCTCACCCTCTATCAATGAACTGCTGTCTGCCATGTGCTTTACCTGCGACTGAGCCTGTGTGATCGTTTCTTTCATATTCCCACAAACTGTTACACCAAGTTTTTGTATGAGCTGACCGATTTCAACTGTGATTCAGTGATTTATAGTCATAGGACACTATAATCTTTTATTATGTTAAGTGCATAATTTTAAATATCAAGTTCAGAAAATATTTCTGCACTTTTTTGTCAGACAGTACTTCGTTACAGATTTTGTTGTTGTTGTGGTCTTCAGTCCTGAGACTGGTTTGATGCAGCTCGCCATGCTACTCTATCCTGTGCAAGCTTCTTCATCTCACAGTATCTACTGCAACCTACATCCTTCTGAATCTGCTTAGTGTATTCATCTCTTGGTCTCCCTCTACGATTTTTACCCTCCACGCTGCCCTCCAATGCTAAATTTGTGATCCCTTGATCCCTCAAAACATGTCCTACCAACCGATCCCTTCTTCTAGTCAAGTTGTGCCACAAACTTCTCTTCTCCCCAATCCTATTCAATACCTCCTCATTAGTTACGTGATCTACCCACCTTATCTTCAGCATTCTTCTGTAGCACCACATTTCGAAAGCTTCTATTC
Source organism: Schistocerca nitens (assembly GCF_023898315.1). Lineage (NCBI taxonomy): Eukaryota > Metazoa > Arthropoda > Insecta > Orthoptera > Acrididae > Schistocerca > Schistocerca nitens. The sequence continues at coordinate 447,673,066 of NC_064615.1, forward strand.
TCTTCTTGTCCAAACTGGTTATCATCCATGTTTCACTTCCATACATGGCTACACTCCATACAAATACTTTCAGAAACGACTTCCTGACACTTAAATCTATACTCGATGTTAACAAATTTCTCTTCTTCAGAAACGATTTCCTTGCCATTGCCAGTCTACATTTTATATCCTCTCTACTTCGACCATCATCAGTTATTTTACTCCCTAAATAGCAAAACTCCTTTACTACTTTAAGTGTCTCATTACCTAATCTAACCCCTCAGCATCACCCGATTTAATTTGACTACATTCCATTAACCTCGTTTTGCTTTTGTTGATGTTCATCTTATATCCTCCTTTCAAGACACTGACAGAATTACAATGTCATCGGCGAACCTCAAAGTTTTTACTTCTTCTCCATGAATTTTATGTAATACCTACTCCGAATTTTTCTATTGTTTCCTTTACTGCTTGCTCAATATACAGATTGAATAACATCGGGGAGAGGCTACAACCCTGTCTCACTCCTTTCCCAACCACTGCTTCCCTTTCATGCCCCTCGACTCTTATAACTGCCATCTGGTTTCTGTACAAATTGTAAATAACATTTCGCTCCCTGTATTTTACCCCTGCCACCTTCAGAATTTGAAAGAGAGTATTCCAGTTAACGTTGTCAAAAGCTTTCTCTAAGTCTACAAATGCTAGAAACGTAGGTTTGCCTTTTCTTAATCTTTCTTCTAAGATAAGTCGTAAGGTTAGTATTGCCTCACGTGTTCCAACATTTCTACGGAATGCAAACTGATCTTCCCCGAGGTCCGCTTCTACCAGTTTTTCCATTCGTCTGTAAAGAATTCGCGTTAGTATTTTGCAGCTGTGACTTATTAAACTGATAGTTCGGTAATTTTCACATCCGTCAACACCTGCTTTCTTTGGGATTGGAATTATTATATTCTTCTTGAAGTCTGTGGGTATTTCGCCTGTCTCATACATCTTGCTCACCAGATGGTAGTGTTTTGTCATGACTGGCTCTCCCAAGGCCATCAGTAGTTCTAATGGAATGTTGTCTACTCCCGGGGCTTTGTTTCGACTCAGGTCTTTCAGTGCTCTGTCAAACTCTTCACGCAGTATCTCATCTCCCATTTCATCTTCATCTACATCCTCTTCCATTTCCATAATACTGTCCTCAAGTACATCGCCCTTGTATAAACCCTCTATATACTCCTTCCACCTTTCTGCCTTCCCTTCTTTGCTTAGAACTGGGTTGCCATCTGAGCTCTTGATATTCATACAAGTGTTTCTCTTCTCTCCAAAGGTCTCTTTAATTTTCCTGTAGGCAGTATCTATCTTACCCCTAGTGAGACAAGCCTCTACATCCTTACATTTGTCCTCTAGCCATCCCTGCTTAGCCATTTTGCACTTTCTGTCGATCTCATTTTTGAGACGTTTGTATTCCCTTTTGCCTCCTTTATTTACTGCATTTTTATATTTTCTCTTTTCATCAATTAAATTCAATATTTCTTCTGTTACCCAAGGATTTCTATTAGCCCTCGTCTTTTTACCTATTTGATCCTCTGCTGCCTTCACTACTTCATCCCTCAAAGCTACCCATTCTTCTTCTACTGTATTTCTTTCCCCCATTCCTGTCAATTGTTCCCTTATGCTCTCCCTGAAACTCTCTACAACCTCTGGTTCTTTCAGTTTATCCAGGTCCCATCTCCTTAAATTCCCACCTTTTTGCAGTTTCTTCAGTTTCAATCTGCAGTTCATAACCACTAGATTGTGGTCAGAATCCACATCTGCCCCTGGAAATGTCTTACAATTTAAAACCTGATTCCTAAATCTCTGTCTTACCATTATATAATCTATCTGATACCTATTAGTATCTCCAGGATTCTTCCAGGTATACAACCTTCTTTTATGATTCTTGAACCAAGTGTTAGCTATGATTAAGTTATGCTCTGTGCAAAATTCTACAAGGCGGCTTCCTCTTTCATTTCTTCCCCCCAATCCATATTCACCGACTATGTTTCCTTCTCTCCCTTTTCCTACTGACGAATTCCAGTCACCCATGACTATTAAATTTTCGTCTCCCTTCACTACCTGAATAATTTCTTTTATCTCGTCATACATTTCATCAATTTCTTCATCATCTGCAGAGCTAGTTGGCATATAAACTTGTACTACTGTAGTAGGCATGGGCTTTGTGTCTATATTGGCCACAATAATGCGTTCACTATGCTGTTTGTAGTAGCTAACCCGCACTCCTATTTTTTTATTCATTATTAAATCTACTCCTGCATTACCCCTATTTGATTTTGTTTTTATAACCCTGTAATCACCTGACAAAAGTCTTGTTCCTCCTGCCACCAAACTTCACTAATTCCCACTATATCTAACTTTAACCTATCCATTTCCCTTTTTAAATTTTCTAACCTACCTGCCCGATTAAGGGATCTGACATTCCACTCTCCGATCCGTTACAGATAACTACATTATATGCTGAAAATCTGAGGTACCTCTTAATGTTGTCAGGAAGGTCATTAATGTATAACATGAACAGCTGAGTCCCAATACCCTTCCTGGGGCATAACCGAAGGTACTTCTACCTCTGTCGTTCCAAGATAACATGCATAGTCCTCCATACCAATAAACCCTCACTCCAATCACAAGTCTCGCCTGGTACCCCGTATTAACATTCTTTCGATAATAAGCATGGTACTGAATTAAATGCGTTTTTAAAGTCAAGAAACACCGCCTTAGTCCATACATTTCAGGTGTCATGTGAGAAAAGTGCGAGTTATTTTCACATGATCGATGTTTCCGCAATCTGTGTTGGTTCGCATGAAGGTGGTCATCCTGTTCGAGATACATCATTACGTTTGAGCACAGAATATGTTCTAATATCCTACAACAATATATGTCAGCTACACTGGACAGTAGAATTGAACATCACTTCTGCTGTCCTAGTTGTAGACCTGTGTTTCCGTCCTACCACTGGGCACTGATTTTTCTTCGAGAGATCTTCGGTATATTTACAGGTAAAATTTGCCGTAATATCACTATAGAATCTGATAGGAATTCCGTAAGGCCCTGGAACTTTGTTCATTTTTAACGATTTTAGCTGTTTCTCAGAGCCACTGACATTAATATTTGTTTCACTCATTCCGCGGTGGTACGAGAATTAAATTTGTTGCAATGCTCTGTATTTTCATATATAAAGGAACATTTGAACACACAATTACGCATTTCTGATTTTACTTTGCTACCCTTAATTTCAGTTCCTTTAAGTCAACAAGTGCCACTAAGAGCCTTTATGTACGTCCAGAGTTTCTCCGGGTTTTATGAACACCTTTAGATAATATTCTGATACGGTAGTTACTGACGGCTTCACAATTTGCCCTCTTCACAGTCAAAAGCCTTTCACTCAGCATCTATAGCTCTATGTTTTGTTTTGCACCCGTCATACAGTAGTCTTTATTTCTTTAGAAGTTTCTCTCCAATAACTGTACACCATGGAGGGTCTTTCCCATGGTCAAATATTGTTTTAAACCTAAGTCAACGTAGAAGTTTTTATATATGTCAGCACCAGCTGACACTCCTTTGGCTCTTGGTAATGATTTTGCATCATTGTATTTGTTTATATACACTCCTGGAAATTGAAATAAGAACACCGTGAATTCATTGTCCCAGGAAGGGGAAACTTTATTGACACATTCCTGGGGTCAGATACATCACATGATCACACTGACAGAACCACAGGCACATAGACACAGGCAACAGAGCATGCACAATGTCGGCACTAGTACAGTGTATATCCACCTTTCGCAGCAATGCAGGCTGCTATTCTCCCATGGAGACGATCGTAGAGATGCTGCATGTAGTCCTGTGGAACGGCTTGCCATGCCATTTCCACCTGGCGCCTCAGTTGGACCAGCGTTCGTGCTGGACGTGCAGACCGCGTGAGACGACGCTTCATCCAGTCCCAAACATGCTCAATGGGGGACAGATCCGGAGATCTTGCTGGCCAGGGTAGTTGACTTACACCTTCTAGAGCACGTTGGGTGGCACGGGATACATGCGGACGTGCATTGTCCTGTTGGAACAGCAAGTTCCCTTGCCGGTCTAGGAATGGTAGAACGATGGGTTCGATGACGGTTTGGATGTACCGTGCACTATTCAGTGTCCCCTCGACGATCACCAGTGGTGTACGGCCAGTGTAGGAGATCGCTCCCCACACCATGATGCCGGGTGTTGGCCCTGTGTGCCTCGGTCGTATGCAGTCCTGATTGTGGCGCTCACCTGCACGGCGCCAAACACGCATACGACCATCATTGGCACCAAGGCAGAAGCGACTCTCATCGCTGAAGACGACACGTCTCCATTCGTCCCTCCATTCACGCCTGTCGCGACACCACTGGAGGCGGGCTGCACGATGTTGGGGCGTGAGCGGAAGACGGCCTAACGGTGTGCGGGACCGTAGCCCAGCTTCATGGAGACGGTTGCGAATGGTCCTCGCCGATACCCCAGGAGCAACAGTGTCCCTAATTTGCTGGGAAGTGGCGGTGCGGTCCCCTACGGCACTGCGTAGGATCCTACGGTCTTGGCGTGCATCCGTGCGTCGCTGCGGTCCGGTCCCAGGTCGACGGGCACGTGCACCTTCCGCCGACCACTGGCGACAACATCGATGTACTGTGGAGACCTCACGCCCCACGTGTTGAGCAATTCGGCGGTACGTCCACCCGGCCTCCCGTATGCCCACTATACGCCCTCGCTCAAAGTCCGTCAACTGCACATACGGTTCACGTCCACGCTGTCGCGGCATGCTACCAGTGTTAAAGACTGCGATGGAGCTCCGTATGCCACGGCAAACTGGCTGACACTGACGGCGGCGGTGCACAAATGCTGCGCAGCTAGCGCCATTCGACGGCCAACACCGCGGTTCCTGGTGTGTCCGCTGTGCCGTGCGTGTGATCATTGCTTGTACAGCCCTCTCGCAGTGTCCGGAGCAAGTATGGTGGGTCTGACACACCGGTGTCAATGTGTTCTTTTTTCCATTTCCAGGAGTGTATGTATATATTTTGTGTACCTGTTCATCTATGCCTCTATGTTAACTTTTGATAATAGGTTTAAGCAATTTTAAGATAATATCTCATGTTTCTTGTCGTAGTACGTCAGATGACATGATGTTAGTGTACAGTATCACACTCAATTTGTTTTGTTAGCCTTGCGGACCGCATGAGGTCACAATTATTGACTAAGGCCGGATAAAACTCATTTGGATCTAAGAGATCAATCAAATCTTTTGTGCTGCTGTTTGCCTGTTGCAATTGTTGCTCGTTAGGGTATGTTTCTTTCGAAGACTGTTGGCGAATCTCCTAGCATGGTGAGAAAATTCGCGGCACAGTCTTCTCCGGGACGTTTGGGGTGATGAAAGGGTCCTGTAGCCACCTTTCATTAGTCCGGTAGCCCATTTTCATTATCATTTCTCTTTCTTTTCCTCGTTTCACTATTCTCTTTACTCTCATAGTAGTGTGATTGAATGAATGTGGTTGTGTGTCACGTTGCTAGACGGTGGCGTAGTCTGCTGCAGAAATTCTGCGATAGTCGTACAGATTCAGCAGCAGTTGTACAGAATAGCCAACTCTCGTAGAGGTCAAGTCGGCAAAGAGGTTTCCGCTACTTATGAGAAATCCACCTGCGTTAGGTTGGTGGCGTTAATGGCATCTTTGGGTTTTCCGGTCCACGCGGAGCGTGGAAGAGTCTGGAGAAGCGGAAGGCAGTCTGCCGCCGGTACGGGAAGCGTCCACAGCTGTGCTCCAGTCGAAGAAGGGTGAGTTAGACTGACCGCGTGGCGCGTTGTTACTTGGCGAGGGGAGAGCTGTCAGCCTTTGGTCTCGCTTTTCAAATCTGGAAGATTGCTTTGCCTTGTCGCAGCAAGGAATGCAAAACTTTGGCAGATTTTTCTTTTAGCAAATTTCTGTAGCAGACTTGGATCCGCCGGAAGAGCGCCACACAAAGGTGTCGATAAGAAGAGAGCACTCGCTTCTGTATGAATGTCTGTTTGCCTTCAGCTGTGCCTGCATAAGCTTTCACCTTTCTAAATATTTAGAGCCTTGCCTTATCGTAAATTTTTCCTTGCTTTATGTGTCTTTCGTCCGTGGGGAGCCAACAACGTGGTAGAACATTATAGTTGTTGGGCTACCGGCATCACTAACTGTCCAATCGCATGTTTGTTTTAGATAATGTTAACATGATTGTGTGATGTGATATTGTTGGAATTTGGCACTATAACTAGAAATTGTCTCCACAAACCACGTGTTATCAGGAATCGTGTACATGCCTCACATCCTTATCTTGGGAATAAATGATTTTATCTACAATTTTCTCTTGTATTCCGAGATTACGTTTTTGCGCCTAAGCCACTCACCTCGTGGCTTTCCCGTTAGCAAAAATGGCTCTGAGCACTATGGGACTCAACATCTTAGGTCAGAAGTCCCCTAGAACTTAGAACTACTTAAACCTAACTAACCTAAGGACATCACACACACCCATACCCGAGGCAGGATTTGAACCTGCGACCGTAGCAGCCCCGCAGTTCCGGACTGCAGCGCCAGAACCGCACGGCCACCGCGGCCGGCTTCCCGTTAGCACATCCAATGCATTTCCTTATGCACAGGTCCAGTGATTAGTCTCCCCTTGTATTTTATAACAAATGATGTAGATTAAGTCTTATTTTCAGGTGTGTTGCTGGGAGATGATCTTCTGCACAGTGTTCTTGCATGTGCTATTTTATTTTAAATGTTTGATTGTCGTGAACAGTGCACGGGGAACACTATTAATTACATTGTATCCCCTATGAGCAACATAACAACGTATGCAAGTTTGTGAGTTTTTGGTTTGTGATCAAATTAATTTATTTTCCGACTCGACCAAATCTTTGATTAGTTGTATGGTTTGAGTCGGTGGCGACCCTATTCTTCTCACGTTGATTTCATAAGCAATAAGTATTTCCATTCCCAATAATAAGGAATAACCCGCAGTAACTGGTTAGTTACACATGGCGACCCTGCCAGGATACGAACCTGGAATCTTCTGATGCGCAGTGAGGATTAGTTATTTTCGGTTGGGTGTGCTAATTGGTATATTGTCTTTCTGTGATACAGAATTTACGTGAATTTATGATAAAGGTGTGCATTTTCTTACATGTTTTATCTTGTATATGTATTACTGTATAGACATTGTGATTTAGTATTCAGTTGTGTTACAAGTGTGGGTTGATTCTTGTCCTGTGGCGTGTATCGGTGTCATATAGCAAATCTTGGGTGCTTTGTGGAGACTGTGAGTCCATTAGGAGACTTTGGCATTATTCTTGTTGTATTTTGGAGCACGGAGTAACTATCCTTATGATGGAGACGCGTAGCTGTTCAGGGAGCCGCGATCGGAAAAACCTGCCAGACAATAACCCTGAACAAGGACGAGGTCAAAACGTCGAGTCCGACCAGGAACGAAACGCGGAAAACGCAAGTACAAGTGTTGTCCATCCTGAGCCCGCTGTAGTGATTTCGAATCATTCGATAGATGCAAATTCATTACAGACTATGCTACGACAATTACTAGACAGTAATAGGAGACATATCGAGGAAGTGAATAAAAAACAAGCGGAAGAAAATAGGAGACATAGCGAGGAAGTGAATAAAAAACAAGCGGAAGAAAACAGGAGACATATCGAGGAAGTGAATAAAAAACAAGCGGAAGGAAGTAGGAGGCATGTCGAGGAAGCAAATAAAAGATTGAGTAGTGAAATAGTACAGGGTGTTGGGGAGAAACTGGAGATCATTGACCAACGCATCTCCACCTTAGAAGAGGGGTAGCAAGTCATTAGCAAGCAGGTGATGGAGCAAGAAGAAAGGTTCGCTAGGAATATACGTATACTAGCAGAACAGTGCCAGAGTGAACAAGCGGCTCTTGAGTCCCGAGTAGGTCAAAATTCCGCCAGGGATCTCCGCGCGTTGCAGAACAATGCCAGAGTGACCACGCGGCTCTTGTATCCCGAATAGAGGACACTGCGGCTAAGTGCCCGGTCCACCTTAGCGCGCAGGTAGAAACCCTCAGCCAGGCGATAATAGCTCTCGAGCGAGAGCAAGTGCTTACGCAAACACAACAAGACACGGCCCACCGAGAGATGCGAGAAGAAATAGCCAGGATCTCAGACGCAGTGGCGCGTAAGCCTGACAATAATAGGGAAACGATTACCTCGTCATCAGCGGATGCAGACGAAATACGGTCGATAACGAAATGTCTGCGTGGACAGTGTGAAATAAAAATACAACAAAGAGGGGCTACCGAGGGAATATGTGAGCGCATGGCCCGTTTAGAACTTCACCTAAAAGGGTTAAAGGCCCATGAAGTTGAAAGAAATGAACGAAAGGGCCATTATTCCGACGATGATTCCGGGAACGATGGCGAATTTGATCATCGTCATGATCACGGATCTCGTACCAGGTGGGAACGGCGCGGATCCCCTCAGGAACGTTCGCCAAGGGAAACTCACGAATTTGACTTTAAACATTTTCTGACCGTGAGGAAGTTTGAAGTCTTCCGTAACTCGGCTACGGGGATTCACCCGCGGGCCTGGTTACAGCAGTTCGAGTTCTCCCTCCCTCCTACGTGGCCCAGTGCGCACAAGATAGAGTATATGTGCGGCTACCTCGAAGGTGAGCCAGCGGCGCGGATGAGGCCAATTGCACGCAATTGCTACACTGTTGGGGAGTTTCGACAACACTTCCTGTCGATCTATTGGTCAGTGGCAGCGCAAAGTCGTGTAAAACACGGACTCATTATGCTACCAGAGTTAAACAGGTCAAAATTCTCCAGCCCTGTGCAGATGTTCGAGCACATGCTGCAGGCGAATGAACATCTTGACGATCCTTATGGACCTGCGGAAATTATTCGTATTTGCCTGGGAAAGTTTCCAATGCAGTTGCGGCACGTTATCCTTGCAGGACGATGGAAGGATGACGTAGAGAGTATTCGCAATCTTCTTTTAGAGCTTCAGTGTGATGCGCATGGCACCACGCAGAATTACGGTCAGAGCGTCTATGAGCAGCGGCCGAGTGAGCGAAGCCGCAGCCATAGATACAGGTGGCAATCCAGACGTAACGGGTCGCCTCAGAGTTACAGGGCGCGCGAGCGTTGGCAGCGTCGCGACTCCTCACGGAACGCGGGCAGAACAAACGATGCCAATCGTCATCATTCGCCGAGAGGAAATCAAAGACACCCCCGGGAGTTTAGAAGATATGGAAATGAGCTGAGATTTAGGCGCAATTATAGCGGACCTAGGAATACTAGTCGTGACCGACCACAAAATATCTATCGAACAAGCAACAACAGGGTTGCTGTAAACAGTACGGGTAGTCCGCCAGTGGGCGTTGAAATTCGTCGCGCAAACCCGCGGCACAATCCGACAAATGCCTCTAATCAAAGGGATCAATGACTGTTGGCTGGCTCGGTTGGCGTCAAACTTAATGAGGACCGGTGTTATTGATGATATTGATGTGCATTTGATAGAGGAAGACGTTATTAAGGAAGATTTGTTGAGGGAGGGCCACAGTATTGGTGTGCCTGCGGTAAACCCAGTCGCTTCTGTTTCGTAAAATTACAGTGCATAATTTCCAATGTTTTGATTCACTCTGGTGTGATTAAAATTAAAGTGTATATTTTCTGTGTATTGTAAGGGGTCCCCCAATATATGTGTAGTTATTTCTTCCTCTGAGCAGAAAAGAGTAGTGTTGTGCAGCTTTATAACGTCTCAATGTGAATGATTATGAGGCTCAGATCAAACGTTTCCTTTTACAGTAATATGGCTTTTGTTTCTTGATGACTAAAAAGGTATCGGGTGTGTTGGCGTGGCGAGTCAGTGGTCGTAAGGTAATTCTTTATGATAAATTACAGTTTTAGTGTTCTTATTCCCCTTAGGTGAGCATGATTCGGTGAGATTTTTCAAATGTACTGCGATGTTAATGAAGCAACTTGGTGACTTGTAGGTGAAGGACTTGTGTATGAAGGGAGATTAATAGTGTTTGATTTTCAGAGTTACCATCTTATAAGATATCTGGAAAGTGTAACTTGCCGTCACATACTACTAGGTACGGTTGAGGACACCAGGATGTGAAACCCCAGAAGACGTATATGGAAACAGCTTATAAACTCAAGCAGCTTGATATTTAATAGAGAATCAATGCGACTACCTCCAAGCTAAAATAACATGACGGTAGGTGAGGACCCCTGGGGACATGTGGTGAGTAAGTGTGTAATCATTATGAGTATCTTATGATAGCAGTAAGTTGGGTACTCATGGCCCTGGACAATGGATTTCTTTTGACAGTATTTTTTATGTACTTATGGGACGAAGTGTTTATGTGTTTGCTAATAGGATAGGATGATTTTTATTTCCATTTTTATGCCCACTGACCTTTTGCATTAGTCTGATGAATAGATGTTGAAACATTTACCATTCCAGATGTGACTTGAATGAACCTTCTGTGTCTCATTAATCATAACTTTTATTATGCAATGTCCATAGAAAAGAAGTCTCGGAAATTTTTCACAGATCAGCAAACATGTTCTGCAAACCTTGGAGGAGCAGTCAATGAACAACAATATGGGTACTGGTGTTGAAAGGAATATTTTGTTTATATGTGGGAATGGTAGTCGGGCTATATGGTGATGGTGACTAGTACGAGCTGTGTAGATTGTGTGTGAGAGCGTAGTTAGGAGTAGGTAGAGTTTTGTGTCTGTAGCTAGCAGCGGCGCCAAATCCTATCCAAATCCTGACCAAACATTGTACAAGATCTACCCTGAATGATTGACAGCAGATGTAATGCTGGAACTATATTTTATAAAAAGGATTTTTGTTTGTTTGAATATTGGTTATTTAATTTTCCTCATTGTTTTTTTATTAGTAATGTTAAGAAGGCCCTTTTTGTCAAGTTAATTTTGGGCACTATTCCATGTATTGATCAGGAGTGAGAAACTCCGAAGATTTTGTGGTAATCTGTACACATGATATTTTGTAACGATCTCTATGAGCGCAGTTCGTAAGTGGGTGCAAGGCCGCCTAGGGAGCCTCCGCATCAGAAAGCACAGGGCTTGGTCCACCGGCAGGCGTTGCAGAACCGTGGTATCAACGGCGAAGCAGTGGTGCGGCGAGCGGTCACAGCTGTTTCCCCATCAGAGGGGAGGGGATGCTGGTCTTCCCCCATGCCCAGGCTCACACCGGAGCCCGCAGGCGTGTCACCACGGCAGCGCCAGCTGATGGCCGGCGTTCCACCCCATGCGCTAGTCATCTGACAAGCGGAAAGGAAAGTATGACGCACACCAGGCGAGGCCGCCGAACCCTGAGCGCCGCTAGTCCAGACGGCCGCTGCGGTGAGGTAAAGCCCACTGCCCGGAGGGACACGGGTCCCACCACTGACGCATCAGCTGAAACGGTGCAAAGAGGTCTCAAGCCCGACACCCGCACGAGTTTACGTCGACCTCGATGCGACGCAGAAGAGCGCGTGTCTCCCCATTGACACGACAGGAGACGGGGGCATGTGTCGGTAAAACACATTCCTCCACAACACACGGACGACGACCGCCAAGCCTCCTTCTCGATGATGAGGCAGGGCCCACAAGTGGCGATGTCCTGCAAATCCGCAACGCCGAACCATCCCACAGTATGGACGCAGAGGGTGGAAACGGGCACGAGGCAACGTCGCGGGGTGCTGTCTAGGATGAACAACCTGGGTTACAACGGACGTTACAATCAACGCCGCTGCGAACTCCCCAGTTCAGTGTTGTGGTCCCCTAGTAGCTTATCCTCCAAGTCGCCTTTAGAAGAGACGCCCACCCCAGCACCTAAAGAGAATACCCAGTGAAACAACAATGTGACGAAACTGAAAAATGACAGCGTGTCAACGAGTTGGTTTCTGGATGTGTTTTTGTACTCATGTCTTATTTTCCATAGTTGGTTATTTACCAGCTGTCATTCCATTTGTTCATTGGTTTCATTAATGATTTTGTGTCACTGTATTTGTTACGCACATTGAGTTTTGCACTTTCACGTAGAAGTTTTTATATATGTCAGCACCAGCTGACACTCCTTTGGCTCTTGGTAATGATTTTGCATCATTGTATTTGTTTATATATGTATATATTTTGTGTACCTGTTCATCTATGTCTCTATGTTAACTTTTGATAATAGGTTTAAGCAATTTTAAGATAATATCTCATGTTTGTTGTCGTAGTAGGTCAGATGACATGATGTTAGCGTACAGTATCACACTTAATTTAATTTGTTTTGTTAGCCTTGCGGACCGCATGAGGTCACAATTATTGACTAAGGTCGGATAAAACTCATTTGGATCTAAGAGATCAATCAAATCTTTTGTGCTGCTGTTTGCCTGTTGCAATTGTTGCTCGTTAGGGTATGTTTCTTTCGAAGACTGTTGGCGAATCTCCTAGCATGGCGAGAAAATTCGTGGCACAGTCTTCTCCGGGACGTTTGGGGTGATGAAAGGGTCCTGTAGCCACATTTCATTAGTCCGGTAGCCCATTTTCATTATCATTTCTCTTTCTTTTCCTCGTTTCACTATACTCTTTACTCTCATAGTAGTGTGATTGAATGAATGTGGTTGTGTGTCACGTTGCTAGACGGTGGCGTAGTCTGCTGCAGAATGTCTGCGATAGTCGCACAGATTCAGCAGCAGTTGTACAGAATAGCCAACTCTCGTAGTGGTCAAGTCGGCAAAGAGGTTTCCGCTACTTGTGAGAAATCCACCTGCGTTAGATTGGTGGCGGAAATGGCATCTTTGGGTTTTCCGGTCCACGCGGAGCGTGGAAGAGGCTGGAGAAGCGGAAGGCAGTCTGCCGCCGGTACGGGAAGCGTCCACAGCTGTGCTCCAGTCGAAGAAAGGTGAGTTAGACTGACCGCGTGGCGCGTTGTTACTTGGCGAGGGGAGAGCTGTTAGCCTTTGGTCTCGCTTTTCAAATCTGGAAGATTGCTTTGCCTTGTCGCAGCAAGGAATGCAAAACTTTCGCAGATTTTTCTTTTAGCAAATTTCTGTAGCAGACTTGGATGCGCCGGAAGAGCGCCACACAAAGGTTTCGATAAGAAGTGAGCACTCGCTTCTGTATGAATGTCTGTTTGCCTTCAGCTGTGCCTGCATAAGCTTTCACCTTTCTAAATATTTAGAGCCTTGCCTTATCGTAAATTTTCCTTGCTTTATGTGTCTTTCGTCCGTGGGGAGCCAACCACGTGGTAGAACATTATAGTTGTTGGGCTACCGGCATCACTAACTGTCCAATCGCATGTTTGTTTTAGATATTGTTAACATGATTGTGTGATGTGATATTATTGGAATTTGGCACTATAACTAGAAATTGTGTCTCCACAAACCACGTGTTATCAGGAATCGTGTGCATGCATCACGTCTTTATCTTAGGAATAAATGATTTTATCTACAATTTTCTCTTGTGTTCTGAGATTACGTTTTTGCGCCTAAGCCACTCACCTCGTGGCTTTCCCGTTAGCACATCCAATGCATTTCCTTATGCACAGGTCCAGTGATTAGTCTCCCCTTGTATTTTATAACAAATGATGTAGATTAAGTCTTATTTTCAGGTGTGTTGCTGGGAGGTGATCTTCTGCACAGTGTTCTTGCATGTGCTATTTTATTTTAAATGTTTGATTGTCGTGAACAGTGCACGGGGAACACTATTAATTACATCGTATCCCCTATGAGCGACATAACAACGTATGCAAGTTTGTGAGTTTTTGGTTTGTGATCAAATTAATTTATATTCCGACTCGACCAAATCTTTGATTAGTTGTATGGTTTGAGTCGGTGGCGACCCTATTCTTCTCACGTTGATTTCATAAGCAATAAGTATTTCCATTCCCAATAATAAGGAATAACCCGTAGTAACCGGTTAGTTACAACACTATAGCTTCTTTATCTAGTCTAATGATCATATAAATCTTGTTACTTGTTTTGGTTGACACTTCTGGAATCCTTTCTTGTTAATTTCATTTTTAATACAGATACTAAGTATTCAAGCTTCCATCCCTTCGCAATAACGGCTCCCTCTCATAGACATCCCTTGAAAACTGTTTTGTACATACACCGAGGTGAAAAAGGTCGTGGGATAGCAATATGCACAAATAGATATGGCTATAGTATCACGCACACAAGGTATAAAAGGGCAGTGCATTGATGGGGCTGTCAGGTGTACTCACGTGATTCATGTGGAAAGGTTTCAGACATGATAACGGGCGCACGACGCGAAAAACACAGGATGTCAAATTAAACATCTTCCAGCCGTCTAGATTCCAAACTTATGTTATTTGGCAAACAGTTTCAGCTTTTTACTACGCCGTCTTCAGGCCCCTGGCCGACGTGTAAGATATTCTACGTCGGTTGAGATCAAAACAGGGACCAGCAATACTGGTATCAGTAGATGTTTGCTATAGCGATCACTTCATCCATCATCTGCCGACTGTTAGAGGGTAGGGATTGAGTGTGGCGTACACCCCACGAAGCCGTGGGCCCAGGTCGTCAACAAGGCACTGCGCGAGCTGGTGGTTGCTGCATAATGGTGTGGACTTTGTTTACGCGGAATGGACTGGGATCTCTTGTGCAAAAGAACCTCTCGGACACCAATTCCAGCCATTCATGAACTACATGTTTACAAACAACGATCGAATTTTTATCGTTGACAATGTGCCATGCTACCGAGCCAGCACTGTTCGCGATTGGCTTGAAGGACATTCTGGACGATACGAGCGAATGATTTGGCCACCCATATCATCCAACATGAATCTCATCGAACATTATTTTATGAGACGTAATTGATAGATCGGTTCGTGCACAACATCCTGCACCAGGAATAGTTTCACAATTATGGACAGCCGTAGAGGCAGCACGGCTCAGCGTTTCTGCAGGGGACTTTCAGCGATTTATTGGGTCCATGCAGGGTCGATATGCTGCATTATGCCGGGTGAAAGGTGGTCCGACAAGGTGTAGGAGGTATCCCATGGCTTTTGTCACATCAGTGTATCTAACAAGGGGACCGCTCCTACTCGTCGTCACCGATTTCGTCATAATCTATGCTATATGCAGGATTTGGCCAAAACTGAAAGTGAGTGAAGTGGGAGCTCTTGACGGCCAAGAGTTTAGTGTATTGGCGAGATATGAAACAGCTTAGGTTCGTTTCCACGTTACGGTTGGGACAACTGTAAGCCTACAAAACAATGATCAGAGGGACGTGGCACTGCGTCCCTCTGCGGAATTTTTTAAATTTCTAATTTTTACTTTACCTGAAGTGCAAATAAATCTAAATGCTTAATATTCTGAAATTGAAAATAAATTTCGACGAAGAAATTGTAAACTTACAGGAGAATTTTGTGTACAAAAAAAAGATATTTTTAGCAGTTATCAGTTCATGATTTACACCTGCAGAGGAAGCAGTAACTTTTTCAGCATCTCGCACATTTTCCTCAGTTGCATAAATGTTTTGAAGTTAACGTTCATAAACTGTTCCCCCTAATCGCACACATCGACAACAAACAACGCATGACGCATCACTTCGTCAAACATTGGCGAGGATAGCTGGTGATGTAATCTGGAATGTGTTTTGATGCAGACTTCTCGGGATATGATTTCTTTTCCTCTCTCGATGAGATAAGAGCAGTCTTGAAGGTTTTTTGTGAAATTCTTTATCTGACGATGAAGATAGATATCGCAGAATTGCACTAACGGAGTTCATTTGGGCGGAATCACTTTAATACTGCACATGGCAACCATCTTCATCTTGAAAAACCGGCATAGTATAATTGTGGATCTATTTGCCCTCCCCACGAAGCAATTAACAGAGGAAATTTGTTAAACGGCACGTAGGGATTCATTACACCAGTCAAAAATTTTTCCGTAAGGTTGTTGTAGGTTTTTAGAATCCTCCATCCAAAGGAGCCAGTACTCTTGCAGGAATACGTAGAATGCCGGTAGTAATTTTCCAGATAGGAATATAGCATAGTTATAAATTCATAGGTGCTTCCATAATGTCTCCAGACACCTGGCAGTAAACAAAACCAACAAGGTCGCGCAAGCCTCTCCGATCTCCCGCGAGCCGACTGCACACACCGGTGACTTCTGCAATGTTGTAATGTGCGGACACTCTCATTCGAGGTGATCGGGAGTCACAATCAGACACCTCGCTGCATAACTGGACGTCTCTGTTGGCAGTGCTGACACCAGTTGGGGTACTCAGAGTTGTGTGCCCACTGGCTTCCTCGCCGCCTAACACAAGACTACAAAGAGTAACGAAGACCGTCTGTGCGGAATTGCTTGCGCGTTACGAGACTGACCGTGACACTGTTTTGTCGAATGTTGTCACAGGCGACGAAACATGGGTTCGTCACTTCGAACCATGTCTTCCCTCATGGTGCAACGATTAACTCTGAAGTGTAATGTGCTATCTTCCGGAAACTGAAGAAACGGCTTTAGCGCATTCGTCGCCACAAAAATGCAATCTAACCTCTCCTTCTCCATGCCAATGCAAGGCGTCACACAAGTCCGTGCACCCGGGAGGAGCTCACAGAACTTCATTGGACTGTTCTTCCTCATCAGCCCTACAGCCCTCTGCGTGAAGAAGTACGTGGGTGACGGGGCTGGCTCCGATGTCGACCAGTGGAGTGGTACCATGCGGTCATACAGGCCTTTCCAGTAAGGTGACTGAGCTGGTGCGTTTCTGGCGCCAGTTTCCATCGATCGTCATTTTGATCTTTGAGTCGACTTCGATGCTTATTTGTCTTCTCCTCATCTTTGGCGGAGCGGATTTACCGGCAGCGCGTGCGCTCTAATGGAGAGGTGTGTCGGGATCGGCGGTGAGCGAGAGTCACGTGGGACTGTGTACGTAGGCAGGACGGCAAGAGGACGAGTCGGACAAGGAAGGTGCGGGGCCAGCGGCTATGGCGTGTTGAGTCGTGAGGCAGATCCACCGCCCGTGGTAATTTGGTTTTATAGAGGTCGGAAGGACAAGCTCCTTCGAGTCTGTTATAAGCTGCGCCGGCCGATTGAATTGGAGTCGCCGAGTTGCTTCAGTGGGTTGCGTGCGACTTAATTGAATATGCCAATGTACTAAAAATCCTTTGGAATTGTTTTAGTTGTTTATCACTTACCTCGGTGTCGTGACTAACTATATTGACGACAGTTGAGGAAGTGTGACTACGCTCAACCAACCGACATGAAGCGTGGTTAAAGACGTAGCTAGAAGTGCAAAGAGTAGTGAGTAAGTCCGGCTCTGGCGTTTCAAGACACGCCAAGATACGTCCTCTACTCTACCTTGTAGTTCATTTGGTAGTTTGGCGTGTAAATGTGCGCCGAGATAATTCTTGTCATCGTAACTGTAGGGCTTGATCTTTTAGCGAACTGCCGGTCGAAGTGGCCGAGCGGTTAAAGGCGCTGCAGTCTGGAACCGCAAGACCGCTACGGTCGCAGGTTCGAATCCTGCCTCGGGCATGGATGTTTGTGATGACCTTAGGTTAGTTAGGTTTAACTAGTTCTAAGTTCTAGGGGACTAATGACCTCAGCAGTTAGGCGCTACAGTCTGGAACCACGTGACCGCTACGGTCGTAGGTTCGAATCCTGCTTCGGGCATGGATGTGTGTAATGTCCTTAGGATAGTTAGGTTTAAGTAGTTCTAAGTTCTAGGGGACTGATGACCTCAGAAGTTAAGTCCCATAGTGCTCAGAGCCATTTTAACCATTTTTTCAGCGAACTTATTAATCAAAGGTAAGGACTGGCACTGCCCAAGTAACTCACGGAAGCTAATTTGTTTCTATTCAGTTGTATTGATCACCTGTTCTCTAGATAAGATTGTGTAGTTTGTCTCAGTATATTGTCTGCCATTGATGTGTGTTGTGTTACAGAATAGTGGCAGCGGTCGACGCGAGCATACTGGGAGCAGAGCACCACGGGGGCAGAGAGATATTTAGGCCTTGGCCTCTCCTTAACATCTTGGGTTATGTTGTCACTGTTGCATGATTCCATCTTTCCGGTGGAGAATTATAGTATCTGAAGTTCAATTGCAGTGCAAAGTTGACTATATTTCTATGTCATTTCCTGTTTCGTGGATCTCTCGTATTGATTTGAATCCTTGGTATGCTCGCGTCTATCGCTAATTTGTCATATGGTCATGTTCTAGTTGTGATCACTCTAAGAATATTGTTGATTAATCAACTGATTAAGTAAATTTTAAGATTGCTTTGGTCAAAATTAAAGCATCTCCTTAATTGTTTTAGTCATTTATATATATAGTTTTGTTTAGGAAACTTGGCTAACCAAACCCTGAAAGATCTGTGTTCTTACCCTTAATCTGTTCCTCAGCTGATTGGAAGTAATGAAAGTTCTGATGGGAATTGTATGGACATTTGTACTATTGAAAAGCTTTACCTGAGTATATTTACCTAGTCATATTCAAATTTAAAGTTTTATGGGTCTTGTTCCGATTAAAGAAAATTTATTTGCTATTTTTCCAAGTGATCTGGCCTTGTAAGGCAGTCTCCTGTAATATTGTTATTGTGATTTTATAATGCTTTTGATTGCAATAAAATATGTAGCAACTACAACGGATTACTATTGTGATTTCGGTGTGTCACTACCATTACATATTTCAGTGGCGTAAGGCCGTCGCTATAAAGGAAATTGCGTTGGAAAATAGGGATTTGAAGAAAAAAGAGTAGGGAAAAACACGGTGTACTGGAACACT
Organism: Schistocerca nitens; assembly: GCF_023898315.1. NCBI lineage: Eukaryota > Metazoa > Arthropoda > Insecta > Orthoptera > Acrididae > Schistocerca > Schistocerca nitens. Next base: position 447,691,852 of record NC_064615.1, read on the forward strand.
GATTAACGACCTGATTTCAGAAAAAAGGGGTTGCATTACTTACTGAACGTCCCTCGTACATTGGCCCCTCGATGCTTCGGGGTTCGGTTGTAGGTCGACTGGTACTGGCAAAATGGAAAGAGAATATACTGTTGTAAATATTTTACTTTACTTGACCTTAAGAAGAATATTTCGGTTGATGTTAACGAGTGAGAAATCTCGACTTACTCTTTTATAGGTGTTGATGACAAAATGCTTGTTACGATTGGGGTAAATGTCCGAGTCTGGACTCTAAACTCTGCCGCAGCAAGACTTTCCTCAATAGCGTTAGTCTCTCTTTCAGACAAAAATTTCGTAATTTTCCTGTGAAAAATCTTTCGGTTATGTTTGACCCGTAACTCAATTTTCCGACACTTTGAATTGCACATTTGGAAACCCACTCGCAGCAGCAACTGCTCATTGCTGCAAGTTTCTTGTAGTAGCTTTTTGATTACAACTCTGCGTTTCTATGAAGTGATCATATATCCACCTGTGTCATATTTATCGTCCCGGGTTCCACCGTTTTAAATACGTTCATCTCAAATTTTCAAATCTTGCTTATACTTCAAGCGAGATGCTCTTTTCGTTTGTAGGCTGTTCAACTTCCACTTTGGATGTGTTTCTAGAAAATTAACAACAATTAACTTGTAATCGAGTGGAAAAAAACCTGAATCCTCTTTCATGAATTCGTCTGTTGCAAAGTCATCGCTTGGCGCAGAGTCACCCTGCAATTCTTCATATTCCCCTCGACCTTCGACTTATTTAGACTAAGTCAATTCATCGTCAGACACAAAAATATACCGCTCTAAAACTTCCATTATTTTCTCCTGCATTTTATGTTCAATTTGAATGTATTCTTCGGTTATTACGGTGTAGCTTTTTGATGTGATCAGGCCAAAAGATGTAAACAATATTCCATCGCCATTTCCAATCGTTGCTTCGACGCTTCGCTGTGGATGCCATCGACATGTGGTTCTTGCCCTTCTTCTGCTGATGTTCCAGGCACATCAGTACTGTCACTTTTTCTATCAGACATTTTCAGTCAATTAATATTTTTTTTACTGTTTTCTCACTGTGTTCTCACAATATCCTCGAACACTTCACGTTTCTCGGTTGATAGCTAGCAAGCGAATGGGATCCGTAGCCATAGCTAACGTTGTCCCCAACGGCCGATGGGCCCAATTTAGCTGCACTAGAAACGTGTTACCAGCAAGCAGCAGTAGTGGGCTGTTCGAAAGTTAATACGAAATTAATAGATACAGTATACTGAGCATTATTTCGATTTATTTACAGAGTAAACAACGTAAAAACTGAAAATATAAAGAAAATATCTCCATCTGCCGACTAGCCCCACGACCCCCAGATTACCATGTTGTCCTTTATCCCCTACGCCAGCGCCAGCTTCTATGTGGCCTCCGTCTGCCAGCCAACCACTCTCCACCCTGCCCTTTAGCAACATGGACACAGAGGCGTTTGGCGGCTATGCGTGTGCTTCGAGCGAGCTGTCTGGTGGAGCGCATCGTCCAAAATTCGTCAGACTCTCGACCCCGGCAGTGGGGAGTCCGAAAGTGCCATTTGCACGACACGCTAATATTGCAGAGAAGTTCCATGTAGATGTTAGGCAGTGGCAATTATTAAAACAACTAAATTAAGGGTTAGATAAGAGACTAGTTTCAGAAACTTTATGATACGATTTTGAATTTCTGTAACCCATTAATACTCGAGTCTGTCAAAACATAATAGCAGCGCTGAGATACTTGGGTTTCCAGGAAACGTGTACTAACTTTACGACAGACAAATTAACTGCAGTTACCATTCTTGCTTAATTGTTGTGTCGCTACTGCTACTCAAAGTGGTATGTATCTCTGAAGGAACAGTACTGGACGCTTCAGTGTCTTCTTGTAACTCCCCCGTTCCCACAGATAGAAATCGAGAAGTGTAGGTTATGGAAACCATGTAGGGTATCCTGCAGCTCAAGTGCAATCTACCCATCGCCCAAGTTATTTCATCGTCAATTCTAATTATTCCTTCTAAGCATTCGCAGTACTATTAACTTCGATCAGGATCGTTATCGCTCGTAGCGTGCAAGAGTCTTGGAAGTTGTACGTTTCACTTGACAGCCTCCAGGATTCACAGGATACATGATCGGACTAGCCTAATGTTACAAAAATGCGGCACAGATAGTCGGACTTACTACTGTTTTCAGAATGAATTTTCGCTCTGTAGGAAATTACTGCTGTTCAGACAAGACTGACTGCCCGCCCTTACACATTTACTTCCGCCAGTACCTCACCCAGCTTCTTATTGTTTGCCTGTGCACATTATGAACACTGTGGGCAGGTAAAACACAGTAAGGCAATTGTAGAAATGATTGGTATTGTAGTTGTAAATTGTCGTAGCTGTGTTGGGAAAGAACCAGAGCTCCAAGCCCTAATAGAAAGCACTGAAGCTCAAATAGTTGAAGGTACAGAGAGTTGGCTAAAGCCGGAAATAAGTTCAGCCGAAATTTTTTCAAACGACCTAACTGTGTTCAGAAAGGATAGATGAAATACAGTTGATGGTGGAGTATTTATTGCTGTCAGAGGTAGTTTGCCTTGTAGCGAAATTGAAGTAGATAGTTCGTGTGAAATATTATGGGTAGAGGTTATACGTGACAATCGGACTGAACTATTAATTGGATCGTTTTACCGGCCCCCCGACTCAGAAGATATAGTTGCTGAACAGTTCAAACAAAACGTGGGTCTCATTTCAAATAGGTACCCCAATCATACAATTATAGTCGGTGGTGACTTCAATCTACCCTCGATATGCTGAAAAAATTATACGTTTAAAGCCGGCGGCAGGCATAAAACGTCATCCGAAATTGTACTGAGTGCTTTCTCAGAAAATTATTTTGAACAATTAGTTCATGAGCCCACTCGAAGCGTAAATGGTTGCGAATGCATACTTGACCTCTTAGCAACAAATAATCCTGGACAAATAGTGAGTGTTGTGACGAATACAGGGATTAGCGACCACAAGGCAGTTGCTGCTAGGCTGAATACCGTAACACCTACAACCATCAAAGAGAAACGCAAAGTATATCTATTGAAAAAAGCTGATAAAAATGATCTTAACGCCTTTTTAAGAGACAGCCTTCACTACTTCCGATCTGATCATGTAAGTGTAGAAAAGTTGTGGAATGTTTTGGGAGAGATACTATCGACAGCAATTAAGAGATACATACCACATAAATTAATAAGTCGTGGTACTGATCCCCCATGGTACACAAAATGGGTCAGAACGTTGTTACAGAAGCAACGAAAAAAGCATGCCAAATTTTAAAAAAACGCAAAATCACCAAGATTGGCAAATTTTTACAGAATTTCGAAATATCTCGCATTGAAGTATGCGAGATGCTTTTGATAATTTCCACAACGAAATTCTGTCTCGAAATCTGGCAGAAAACCCAAAGAGATTCTGGTCATACATAAAGCATATCCAGTGGCAAGACGCAATCAATATCTTCACTGCGCGATAACAACGGTGAAGTCACTGATGACAGTGCCACTAAAGCAGAGTTATTAAACACGGTTTTCCGAAACTCCTTCACCAAAGAGGACGAAGTAAATATTCCTTAATTCCAATCAAGAACAGCTGCCAAGAAGAGAAAATAGAAGTAGATATCCTCAGAGTAACGAAGCAGCTTAAATCGCTTAATAAAGGCATGGCCTCCGGTGCAGATTGTATACCAGTCAGGTTCCCCTCAGAGTATGCTGATAAAATAGCTCCATTTTTAGCAATTATATACAACCACTCGCTCACAGAAAGATCCGTACCTAGAGACTGGAAAATTGCTCAAATCACACCAATACCCAAAAGGGGAAGTAGGAGTAATCCGCTGAATTACTAGCCTATATCACTAACGTCGATTTGGAGTAGGGTTTTGGAACTTATACTGTATTCAAACATTATGAAGTGCCTCGAAGAAAACGATTTATTGACACATAACGCGGTTTCAGAAAATATCGTTCTTGTGAAATACAAATAGCTCTTTATACTCATGAAGTAAAAGTGCTATCGACGGGGGATGTCAAATTGATTCCATATTTTTAGATTTCCAGAAGGCTTTCGATACCATTCCTCACAAGCGTCTTCTAACCAAACTGCGTGCCTACGGAGTATCGCCTCATTTGTGCTACTCGATCCGTGATTTCCTGTCAGAAAGTTCACAGTTCGTAGTAATAGACGGAAAGTCATAGAGTAAAACAGAAGTAATATCCGGCGTTCCCCAAGAAAGTGTTATAAGCCCTCTATTGTTCCTGATCTATATTAACGACATAGGAGACAATCTGAGTATCTGTCTTAGGTTGTTTGCCGATGATGGTGTCATTTACAGTCTTGTAAAGTCATCAGATGATCAAAACGACTTGCAAAATGATTTAGATAAGATATCTGTATGGTGCGAAAAGTGTCAGTTGACCCAGAATAAGGAAAAGTGTGAAGTTATTCACATGAGTACTAAAACAAATCAGCTAAATTTTGATTACGCGAAAAGTCACACAAACCTAAAGGCTATAAATTCAACTAAATACTTAGGGCTTACAATTACAAATAACCTAAATTGGAACGATCACATAGATAATATTGTGGGTAGAGCAAACCAAAGACTGCGATTCATTGGCAGAACGCTAGGAAGGTGCAACAGGTCCACTAAAGAGACTGCTTACACCACGCTTGTCGGCCCTACTCCGCAGTATTGCTGTGCGGTGTGGGATCGGCATCAGGTGGGACATACGGATGACATCGAAAAAGCTCGTTTTGTATTATCGTGAAGTAGGGGAGATAGTGTCACCGACATGATACGTGAATTGGAGTGACAGTCATTAAAACAAAGGTGTTTTTCGTTGCGACAGGATCTTCTCATGAAATTTAAATCACCAGTTTTCTCCTCCGATTGCGTAAACATTCTGTTGGCACCACCTACATAGGGAGAAATGATCATCACGATAAAATAAGAGAAATCAGGGCTCGCACAGAAAAATTTTGCTCGTTTTTCCCGCGTGTCGTTCGAGAGTGGAACGGTAGAGAGACAGCTTGAGGGTGGTTCATTGAACCCTCTGCCAGGCACTTTATTGTGAATAGCTGAGTAATCACGTAGATGTAGATGTAGATGTGAAAGAAAAACAAAAAGTAATCAAAATACGGGCAGTATGTTCGAAAGTACACAATCTGCGAAATCAGAATCTGTTGATGGGGTACATTTAATAGAGATTTGTTGCTTACCATGCACTGTAACATGCTTCTATCCTTATTAGAACACTGACCACAAGGTGCTCGAGCCGTTGCTGGCCAATCCTGTTTCTCTATTCTTCGTTGACTTTCTTGAGGCCATATGATATGTGAGAATGGATTATGCACGATCCACATCAAGTTTCAGCAGGTGCCATGTATGCTGAAAGGTGGCTACACTGAGCCACAGCGCCAGAGATCGCGCTAGAGAGTATTGTTCCGCCGCCTCCACTGGCAGTGATTATTGAGAACTCGTAGTGGGCAGTGCTTTGGGAGAACTCGTGGTAGTCAGTGCTTGTTAAGAACTCGTAGCAGAGAGTGTTTGTTGAGATGTGCTAGTAGAGAGTGCTTGCTGAGATGTGATACTGAAAAGTTCTTGTTGAGATGTGGTAATAGCGAGTCGGTGTGGAGATATATTGTAATGATTAGAGTGATTTTGGTCAATATATGAAGGTAACGAAACTTGATTTATTTTTCATTATTTAATGTCGTAAATAATGCTTCATTACAGGTTCAGTCAACAAAGCATCTGGCTTGTGTTCTTGTATTAGAGTGTAATTCTGGTTTTCTTGAGTAATTATGGTATTTCTATTTTCTTTAATTAATTCAGTATAAATGATATTTAAAATTTCTTGTGTTGTTGGAGAAGAACCGTGCCAGATGCGTACGTTGAGTCATACTTCCACACACAGAACAGTTACACTTGTGCTTTGGTTTCGTAGGTTTTATAGTTGCTGGGGACTTAATTAATTAATTGTGTTAATGAAAATTTCCATTTCATTCTTTGTTGTTGTTCTTTGCAGTCAGATAGCGTAATAATACTAGTCAGGGCCAACCGTTACGAGACTTCGTAACCAAACAGACAGCTACTGAATCAAAAAATTAAAAAATTATTTGCATTCTATAATAATTAAGCCCCCATGCACGTGGCGACCCTGCCAGGATCGTCCCTTGGAATCTTCTGATTGTAAAAATAGTAGACAGTAGTATTGTTGTAGTAATTTGTAGTTTAGCAATTGTAGTCTATTTTGCATGTGTAGATTTGGTAATTGTCATTCTTCTAATGGTATTTTTTTTTTTGCAAAATTTCATTTCTGTTGTCTTGTCTACGGGTTTGACAATTAGTGCAATTATTTCAATTGTTCGATTACTCGTGTTTGAAGGAAACATTTCGTGTGAATGGTATTGTTGGAGATAAAGTGTCATTGTGTGTAATTTCATATAGTGACGAGTTTTGTATGTTTTGTAAATGATTACGCGGTCGATGAAAGAGGCAAAAATGATGGACAGTGAGAATGACGAAATTGTTGACATGGCGAACTCGCCAACACAGGACAACAGTATGATGAATAATGGAGTGGAAAACAATTTAATAAGTCGGGAAAATAGTCCGGAACCATTTCAAAATTTTTCTCAATCAGGAAATTCACAGAATACGAGATTAACGATAGAAGAGTCTGAAATAGTATCGAACACAGATAGCTTTACAGCTATGACGAAGGAAACTGGTTTTGCGGGAAAGGGTAGGGGCGAAAGGAGTTTCGAATCAGTTACTATGGAGCAGTTGATGAGTGCTATATTAAAAATGGAAACACGGTTTGGATCTGAATTAAAAACACAGAGGGGAACAATGGAATCACTGGGATCACAAATAGGAACAATTAAAACAGAGATGGGAACTTTACGATCTGAATTAAAAACTGATATGGGAACAATGGAAACACGGTTTGGATCTGAATTAAAAACACAGATGGGAACAATAGAAACACGGTTAGACTCACGAATAGGGACATGTTTCAAAAACATGAAAGATGAATTAAAGAAAGAAATCAGAGAAGAAGTATAACCGATTTTGAATGCTCACAATAATAGATTAATTGCAGTAGAGATTAGACAAAGGGAACAGGATAGAGAACAGGAGGAAAGAGATCGCGTGATAGTACAAAAATTTTCAGAGTTAAATTTACAACGTGCACATGATAAGGAAGAAATATTTGAGAGAATCGAGGAATCCGTACCAAATGACAGAATAAATAATCTAACACAACAATATGAACAGTTAACTACCAAATGTGTCAATACTGAAACCCGAGTCGCGACACTTACGGAAGGCGTAAGTAAACAGAAAGAAAAAATAGGTGACTTATCGGAAAGAGTTGAGGAGATTTCAGATAAATTGACAAGTCTTAGTTTAAATGGGGATAGAGATTCAGATGACACAGCTCCATTACCATTTGCAGAAACTGAAGAGTACCAAAACATAAGTAAGCATGTTGAAAATCAGGGAAAATTTAATGAACGCGTTAAAAGGGAAGTTGAGGCATTACGAAAGCAAGTCAAACAAATTGAAGGCGAAATCGTAGGAAAGGACAGCAAAAGAAATTTGGAATCACAGTTAGCGGAGGGGTTTGAAGAAAATAATTTGTTTCATTTACGGGATGCAACAAGGGAGCGCCAGGCGCGCGAACTTGACAATAATCAACACTGGGACTGGGACAGACGCGGTAGGTCTTTGTCGCCACGAGGCGAAAACTTTGACTATAAACACTTTTTGACTGTTCGGAAATTTAAGATCTTCCGCAATTCTAAGAATGACATACATCCATGTGCATGGTTAGATCAATTTATGTATGCACTCCCACCAAATTGGCCACTAAGTCACAAACTGGAATTTATGTGTGGGTATTTAGAAAATGAACCGGCGACGCGGATGCGCGCACTCATTAGAGATTGTAATAATCTGAATGATTTTTATCATGCATTTCTATCGGCATATTGGTCCGAAAACACGCAAGACAGAGTCAAACACAGTCTTATTATGCAGCGTAATTTCAAACAGTCTGAGTTCCGCACGCCAGCGGAATATTTTGAAGACATGATTCGAAAGAATCAGTTCCTTTCCAACCCTTATAGCCCGACTGAATTAATTCGCATTTGTTTAACTAAGCTGCCACAATCCATAAGACAAATTGCTTTAGCCGGAAGATGTAAAGACGACATTGAGACTTTTAAGACTTTGTTACAAGAACTTGAGTATGACAACGACGACGGGACTTCTTGTAACTTTTTCAGTAACAGTAATTACGATAGATTTTCAGAGAAAAGGGATAGTGATCGGAACGGGCGTTATATGGGTAATTTTAAGAATGACAGACGTAACAGACAGGACAATAGATACCAGCCTTATGACAATAACAGACGTTCTAACAGAAATTACACAGACAATTATAATAACGGTAATTCTTACCGGAATGATCAATCATACGGAAACAGTAATCGGTATCATCAAGACAGAAATTATCCATACAATAATAGAAATTCTTACTACAGAAATGACCAGGGTAGTAGATACAACAATAATTACAGAAGTGACAGTCGAAATTATACAAGAAGTAGTTATGCAAACAGACAGGAAAACAGAAATTTTAATAACAGACACAACCAAGAATTTGCATCTAACAGACAGGAAGGACCTAATTGGCATCCTCCGCGTGACAGAAATTCAGAGAGACAAGTGGAAATAGTAGAAATTGATCCGCGAAATGTCGGGAATAATCAAAGACGTGACGCAAACAATCGACAATGACTAGCAGCTTCGGCTTCTGGCAGCAATATAGACGGGTCAGAAAGTAATGACACTACAACTTTATACTACGTACGCCTGGAAGATATGAGAGACATTTTGCTAGGCGAAAAGGAGAATAATGTAGACGCATTTTTACATCCTGTTATTGAACTATGTGTGGGTAAGAATAAGTTCACTGCAGTTCTAGATACTGGGAGCCCATTGAACGTCATTAGTGAATCAGTTTTTCGTATATGTGAAAGAACTATTGCCTGTCCTGTGTTACCTATTTCTAAATCTACAATTCGAGCAGCGATTTCTGGAAAAGGTGTGGAAGTTAAACAACAGACCAACCTAAATTTCATTTGTCAAGGATACGAATTGTCTGCTAATTTTATTATTGTTCCATTACTCAGTACACAGATTATATTAGGTATGGAGTTTCTTAACACACATAAGGCAATTTTGAACTTTAAAGAAGGAAGTGTGAATTTGACTGTTGCCGGAATGCCGAAATGTCTGAAATTTTTCGAGTGTTTAGCAAGATCTGAATCAGATACAAAATGTTTAAGGTTTCTTACTTCTGATGTTTTCGTTGAGCATTATGACGACAGTGTGTTTATTCATGACAATGACAATAGATACAGAGACGCGATGGAGGATATAATTAGTAGCGAAGAATTAATTAATGAAAAGGTTAAAAAAGCTGAAGTGCCAGATGACGTTGCAAGAGAAGAGCTGCACCATATTTTGACTTCACATGCTACAGTGTTTAGTCATCACACAGGAACTATACAAGGCTTACAATATTTATTTAAAGTAAAAGAACACACACCATTTCGCGGGAAAACGTACGCTATTCCTTTGGCTTACAGAGACAAGGTTAAGAATGAACTTCAATACATGTTAGATCAGGGCATTATTGAGCCAGCAGTCAGCCCTTATACCAGCCCATTACACGTTGTTCTTAAAAAGGATGGGTCAATTCGTTTGGTTCTGGATTCCAGACAGATAAATAATATTATTATTCCTGAAACTGACCGTCCACAAAATTTAGATAAACTTCTTCAACATTTCCATGGAATTAAAGTTTTATCCACGATTGATATGCGCGCAAGTTTTTGGCAAATAGAACTCCACCCTGATTGTAGAAAATATACTGCCTTTTTAGCCTTTGGTAACTGTTACCAGTTTCGGAAATTACCGTTTGGACTTACTATATCTTCAGCAGCATTCATTCGTAGCTTAAATGAAATTTTACCAGTTTATCTTCGTGACAATATTACTTCATATGTTGGCGATATTCTTATTGCTAAACGTTCTTGGAGTGAGCATAACAAAATTTTGGATTCATTATTACGTATTTTTGCACGAGTTGGCATGACAGTGAACTTGGAAAAATCTGAATTTGGTCGTTCTCAGGTGAAATTTCTCGGTCAGGGTCGCCACGTGCATGGGGGCTTAATTATTATAGAATGCAAATAATTTTTTAATTTTTTGATTCAGTAGCTGTCTGTTCGGTTACGAAGTCTCGTAACGGTTGGCCCTGACTAGTATTATTACGCTATCTGACTGCAAAGAACAACAACAAAGAATGAAATGGAAATTTTCATTAACACAATTAATTAATTAAGTCCCCAGCAACTATAAAACCTACGAAACCAAAGCACAAGTGTAACTGTTCTGTGTGTGGAAGTATGACTCAACGTACGCATCTGGCACGGTTCTTCTTCAACAACACAAGAAATTTTAAATATCATTTATACTGAATTAATTAAAGAAAATAGAAATACCATAATTACTCAAGAAAACCAGAATTACACTCTAATACAAGAACACAAGCCAGATGCTTTGTTGACTGAACCTGTAATGAAGCATTATTTACGACATTAAATAATGAAAAATAAATCAAGTTTCGTTACCTTCATATATTGACCAAAATCACTCTAATCATTACAATATATCTCCACACCGACTCGCTATTACCACATCTCAACAAGAACTTTTCAGTATCACATCTCAGCAATCACTCTCTACTAGCACATCTCAACAAACACTCTCTGCTACGAGTTCTTAACAAGCACTGACTACCACGAGTTCTCCCAAAGCACTGCCCACTACGAGTTCTCAATAATCACTGCCAGTGGAGGCGGCGGAACAATACTCTCTAGCGCGATCTCTGGCGCTGTGGCTCAGTGTAGCCACCTTTCAATGCTCAGTCGGGTTAATGTCAAGAGATACCGCATGCCATCACCAATCGTTTGCTTCTTTTCTGCTGAGCGAAGGTTTCTCACAACGTCGGAACAGTGTGCTTCAGTATTACCAGCATGAAAAACGAACCACTTACTGAATTGTTTATTGTATGATCAGACACTGGGTTCGAACATCCTGTCCTGACACTGAACAGCACTCAAATTACTCTGAAGTGCTAAAGAAACTATTATAGGCATGCGTATTCAGATACAGAGATATATAAACAGGCAGAATACGGCGCTGCGGTCGGCAACACCTACAAAGAAAAAATAATTATATACAACTATTTGTTTACCACAAATCACCGCCGAAATCAGGAAAAACAAGCGAAAACGTTGCGTCATTGTTCATCGTGACATCTGGCACATCAGGCAGTTTATTCAAAAATGGCTCTGAGCACTATGTGACTTAACTTCTGAATTCATCAGTCGCCTAGAACTTAGAACTAATTAAACCTAACTAACCTAAGGACATCACACACACCCATGCCCGAGGCAGGATTCAAACCTGCGACCGTAGCGGTCGCTCGGTTCCTGACTGTAGCGCCTAGAACCACACGGCCAACTCGGCCGGCCAACACCTACAAAAGAAAACAAGTGTCTGGTGCATTTGTCAGAACCGTTATTGCTGCTACAATGGTAGGTTATCAAGATTTATGTGAGTTTGAACGTGATGTTATAGTCGGAATACTAGCGATGGGGCACAGCATCTCCGAGGTAGCGATGAAGTGAGGATTTTCTCGTATGACCATTTCAAGAGTGACCGTGAATATCAGGAGTCTGCGGCGACAGGATAAAGATCCTGCAAGAACGGGACCAACGACGACTTAAGAGAATCGTTCAACATGACAGAGGTGCAACCCTTCCTCAAATTGCTGCAGATTTCAATGCTTTGCTATCAACAAGCGTCAGCGTGTGAACCATTCAACGAAACAAAATCGATATGGGCTTTCGGAGCCGAAGTCTCACTCGTATACCCTTGATTGATGACTACCCGACACAAGGCTTTACGCCCCGCCTGGGCCCGTCAACACCGACACTGGACTGTTGATGACTGGAAACTTGCTGCCTGGTCGGACGAGTCTCGTTTCAAATGGTATCAAGCGGATGGAATTGTATGGGTATGGAGAGAACCTCTTGAATCCATGGACCCGGCATGTTAGCAGAGGATTTTTGAAGCTGGAAGATGCTCTGTAATGGTAAGGAGCGTGTGCAGTTGGAGTGATATGGGACTCCTGATACATCCAGATACGACTCTGACAGATGACACGTACGTAAGCATCCTGCCTGATCACCTGCATCCATTCATGTCCGTTGTTCATTTCGACGGACTTGGGCAATTCCAGCGATGACGAGCGACACCCCACATGTCCAGAATCGCTACGAAGTGGCTCCAGGAACATTCTTCTACGTTTTAACACTTCCACTGACCATCAAACTCCCCAGACATGAATATCATTGAGCATATCTAGGATGCCTGGCAACGTGTTGTTCAAAAGAAATCTCCACCTCCTCGTACTCTTAAGGATTTATGGACAGTCCTGTACGATTCATGATGTCAGATCCCTCCAGCACTACTTCGGGAATTGTGGAGTCCATGCCAAGACGTGTTGTGGCACATCAGCGTGCTCGCGGGAGCCCTATACGTTATTAGGCAGGTATACCAGTTTCTTTGGCTCTTCAGTGTTATCTTCGACACCTGTGAGAGGCGTCCGACTTATGGTAAATGATGCCAGCCCAAGAACATGTTCGATCCGTCTCCCTGCTGAAGCAGTGGGGCTATACCTTCGACACCTGTGAGCGGCGTCCAAATTAACATAAATGATGCCAGCCCAAGAACATGTTCTATCCGTCTCGCTGCTGAAACAGTAGGGCTATATGCCAGAGACGTCCATTGGTAGCTGGCCGCAACTGCTACGGCGATCATGAGGCCTTAAACAAATCCTGCAAGTATCGCTGATGAGAACCCAAGGCCATGGTTCCAGGTTCCGTTTCGGCGGCTCAGTTACTGACCTACTCCACGCACCACTGTGGTCTTCCACTGTCGTTCGTAGTGGATCCATCGAGACCGTATTGATTGCGTGAAGACGGCTTGGCACGGACCAGGTCGTCACAACCATCCCTGTTGCCAGGAAAAGGGCATCATAACACAAAGTTCCGTTGTAGTCTCCTCCGGGACTCTATGAACCATAACTTCTAGGTAGTGCTCATCAGCTGGTGTTTCTGACCACAAATTAGTCTGATTTCAGTGTTTTATATCTTACAATACAGTATGATGTGTTCGAATAGCGTCACTGTGTGGTCTACCAACTCGGTGGGAAACTTCCCGTGCTGATAATACATCTGGCTACAAAATAACGTAGAGGACTGCATCTAATGGTGTCCTGAGGTCAAATAAGTATTGAGAAAGAGTTTACCGATAAAAAAAGAAGTAGGGAAATTCGGGGCAGAAAGACGCACCCAACTTTTAACAATTTGGGTAAAATAAAGGAACACAAGGAAACCCTTTTTATAGGTATAAAAAATCACCTTTTAGTATAAACTAACGTATCGTACTTGAAAATAACATAAAACTGTATATTATGATATTTTTACATTTTTCTAGGAAAGTCTTGAATATTTCCCGTTCTGCCCCACCCACGGGACGGAAGGCGATAAGGCAATCTTTTTTAAATGATTGTCTAAATGTTGTAATTATTAGGTACATCATCTTAAAAGTAGGGCATAAGGCTGCTTAATCAACGGTTTAGACCAAGGAAGATGGAATCATAAAAAAATCAAATAATAAAATATTTTAGCGTCAGATTCAAAAACGTACAATTATTTTTAATGGTTAATACCAAGTTACAGTTACTTTATTGAACCCCATTGCTCGTAAACGAGATGTGTTTTCTGGCTCTCGAATAGACAACATAGGATGCCTGGCAACACGTCTCATTATCCAGTCCTGCTCTGCTAAACAAGTTTCTTCGTCAAATCTGTTTGGTAAATCGTTGCTCCTTTCTGTCAGCCGGTAGGGTAATGATCTGACAGCGGGATGCTTGATCTTCGGACTAAACCATCTATACTTCGTCGGCCTCAAGTATGTTATCGGCTCGTGTTTTCGCTGTGCAGTGAACATGTTTTTTAGTTTCCTATCTGATTTTCCGTTTCCATTGATTTAATCCAATTGTTGTCTACCAGTCTTCGTAATATCTCACACTATATGGTAAAACAAGGAAAGAAAACTGTGTGGTTTCACAACTACTCACATCAAAAAATTAAGTTTCAGAACGGGGCCCCACTCAGTTCTGTTCCTTCCATTTCCGCCCCAAGAGTACTTTTCAGTTTAACACTTTTACGGAGCATAATGACTGGTGGATTTAAATGTATTATGTACCAACGTATAGTGAATGGTATGCACTTTAAGGTTACCTTTTATTTAATGGCGTACAATTAAAAATTAACGGCTTATTTCGCGTTTAAATTTATCAAAATTACAAAAGCAGAGCTGAAAATGTGAAGGACAACCGTTCACTTGTACGTCTCACTCCAAACCAAGTCAAAATGGATGTCGTATCTTTCCTTCCGCTGAGAGACATAATTACATGTCACTCTACATGGTTTCAGCGTTGTCCACACTAGAAAAAAGCAGAACCCCGTTTTGCCCCCCTAACCCGTCCTGCCCCAAGTTCCACTATACAAGTCATGACAGTGGTGCAAAACGGTTGTGAGAAATTTATGATTTACCTTCTTTATCACATTCACTATCTGCTCAAAAGTATCTCGGCACCCCTATGTAACGTGGACCTGTCCTGTAGACGGCACAGAGGCGGGCCCGTCAGTATAAAAGGAGGAGGAGATTATTGTGCTGTCAGCAGAGAAATTGTAACAGTAGAATGTGTGGATCAGGAGAGAACAGTGATTTCGAACACAGACTTGGTCATTGGATGCTACGTGAGTAGCAAATCCATGAGGGATATTCCAATGTTTCCAAAGCTGCCCAAACTGACTGTTGGTGATACGATTGCAAAGTGAAAACGCGAAGGAGAAGCCACAGCTAAATCAAGAACAGGCGACCTCAAGTACTCACGGACAGGGACCGTCAAGCATTGCAGAGGTTGGTTGTAAGAAAACGTGTGAAAGCAGCGGAAACAATCACTCAGTGCTGCGAGTAGTCCAGGTAGGACAGGAGCTGTACGTCAGGAGTTGAAAAGAAATGGGTACAATGGTCGAACAATTCCTCACACATGACACATATCGGCAGTCAGTAATAAGTGATGCGTGAGGTGATGTACAGTCGCCAGAGGACAGTGGATGACTGGAAACGACTGATTTGGAATGAAGAATAACGTTACACTCGGTGGCAATCCGATGGAAGTGATTCGGTTTGGCGTGTGCCTGGAAAACGTTACTTGCCGCGTGATAATGCGCCCTGTCACAAACCAGCATCTATGAGGGAAAGGTTTGTGGACATCCCCAAAATGGATTGGCGTACGTAGAGCCCAGACTTGAACCCAATGGAACAGCGTAGGGACGAGTTAGCACGTCAACTACGCTCAAGACTTTACTGTCAAATATCAGTGCCTTCTCTGGTTTTGGTTCATGAGCATGACTGGGCTGCCATTCCCCACAGACACTCAGACACCTAACTGAAAGTGCCCCAACATAATTAAAAAAAAAATGGTTCAAATGGCTGTGAGCACTTTGGGACTTAACTTCTGAGGTCATCAGTCCCCTATAACTTAGAACTATTTAAACCTAACTAACCTAAGGACATCACACACATCCATGTCTGAGGCAGGATTCGAACCTGCGACCGTAGCTGTCGCGCGGATCCAGACTGTAGCGCCTAGAACCGCTCGGCCACCCCGGCCGGCAACAGAATTCAAGCCGTCACGATGATGAAGGGTGGACACACCCATATTAGTGTCCAGATACTTTGATTTGATAATGTATATCTGAGTATATTATTTGGATGCTCCTGTGGTACATACATGTCTTCTGGGGGATGGATAGTGGACGATAAGTCTGTCAGTCTTTTCACAGGAGTGGGTGGGGGTATCCGTATGACATTTATGTCACATGCTAATGTCTACGATTCCTTGGCGGTGTAAAACATTTAAGCTTCTAAGTCAATGTAATCGAAAGATAGTACCATTCATGTCACATTTTTTATATTCGCAAACTCACTCATCAAAACCTGCAGATGAACCAACTATATACACGATTAAGTTTATACGGAGCCGCAAGTACTAAGAGCATTTGCACATATTTTTTCTTTTTTTTAACTCTATAATCATTTTTGTGATAAAACCATAACGAAGTTTGGAAGAAATTAATGTGTGTTTTATTATGTGCCTCATCTTATTCCTAGAGTGAATCTTATGGGAAAAGTTCATTACGTTCTCATTTAACAGAGTGTTCCCCCTTTTTACCTGCACGACAAAGAGTGCGATGTGGAGCGAGAGTAACAAGAGCTCCGGTACCCGATGGCAAGTACACGATGGCTGCCGGACTGCAGGCTAGCGCTAGCGCCGGCTGTTCGCCCACAGCGCCGCCACGGTCTCTATTCACGCGGGGCCTGAGGTGCGCTGCAACCGGTCGCTGCCTAACGAGAAACTTAAGCTGCCCGTATATCACGGCAGTACAATTGCAGCCGCTTTCACGCCCAGCGCGCTTTGTCTCCGGCCAATGAAAATTAATTCCAGGCACTGCTTTAATATTCGCTTAGCAGTAAATTTCAGGTGTCGGTAGGTGACCCCAGCACGCTGGAAATCGACCTGTGCCTCTCGCCAAAGGATAAAGCACAAAGCCAGCTGTTCCCGGCCCGGGCTATTGTTCTCTGCGACAAGCACCCTCGCTGCAAAGACGGAGTAACACGGAAATGTGACATCGCGGAGGACATGAAAAGCTGGCCCTACGTGTTCGCCTGTTCCGTGCGACTCGAACGAACGCTATTTTCCGCCCTTCGTGACGGCGCAGGTACGAAAGGCGTCCGCAGGCATGAAAGAACAAGCTGTGTTATCTGCCTTGACAGACAGTTGGACGTCCAACTTTCGCACCTGCTTTAGTGAGCTGCAAAGCAGGAATTCCATTTGACTTTCACTTTGATTCTCACAGTACTGCCGTTTTTAGCCTGAGGCTCGTTCTCATTCAAAGTTTTCAATGTGACAGCATATTTGTGAAGCTACGAAACTTCACTGGAAATTTAAAATTTAACATCTCTGCAAGTACCGACAGACAACTGAAAATAACTGTCTCAGAAAATGTGAGGTTTCGTGTTTCATTGCAATTCCACAATTTAAGAACCCGAATTAATTTCAAAAATTCCACTAATCCCACTCACGCAGAGTGGGCTATCACCTGCATGTGTTACAGCACGTCCTCAGGATTATATCCTAATGTAAGGTTCTATTTACGATTGGTATGTCTGTTGAGGAAACCTTCAGTGCATTTTATCGCTAATGTGAGTAAATTACGCAACATATTCCGACAGACGTGATGAATTAGCTCTGTATGGAATACCCCATATTTTGTTATTAAAATGTGCAGCACAAAATATAAGTCAATCTACTGAGCTTTCCGTCAATTTTCTTTGCTAGCAAAAGGGGAAATTAATCAACTGTCACGAGAAGTAAGTTGATGGTGGCGCCATCAGGGAATGTTAAATGGAACGTACTGGCAGAAGGAAAATAGAGTGGTGCATACTGACCTTACGACTTATCTCAGAAAATTGAGCCGGCCGATGTGGCCAAACGGTTCTAGGCGCTACAGTCTGGAACCGCGCGACCGCTACAGTCGCAGGTTCGAATCCTCCCTCGGGCATGGATGTGTGTGCTGTCATTAGGTTAGTTAGGTTTAAGTAGTTCTAAGTTCTAGGGGACTGATGACCTCAGAAGATGAGTCCCATAGTGCTCAGAGCCATTTTTAGAAAATGGATTAAGGAAAAGCAAACCTACGTTTCTAGCATTTGTAGACTTGGAGAAAGCTTTTGACAATGTTGACTGGAATACTCTTTCAAATTCTAAATGTGGCAGGGGTAAAATACAGGGAGCGAAAGGCTATTTACAATTTGTACAGAAACTAGATGGCAGTTATAAGAGTCGAGGGACATGAAACGGAAGCAGTGGTTGGTAAGGGAGTGAGACATGGTTGTAGCCTCTCCCCGATGGTATTCAATCTCTATATTGAGCAAGCAGTAAAGGAAACAAAAGAAAAATTCGGAGTAGGTATTAAAATCCACAGAGAAGAAATAAAAACTTTGAGGTTCGTCGACGACATTGTAATTCTGCCAGAGACAGCAAAGGACTTGGAAGAGCATTTGAACGTAATGGACAGTGTCTTGAAAGGAGGATATAAGGTGAACATCAACAAAAGCAAAACGAGGATAATGGAATGTAGTCGAATTAAGTCGGGTGGTGCTGAAGGAATTAGATTAGGAAATGAAACAAAAAAAAATGGTTCAAATGGCTCTGAGCACTATGCGACTTAACTTCTGAGGTCATCAGTCGCCTAGAACTTAGAACTAATTAAACCTAACTAACCTAAGGACATCACACACATCCATGCCCGAGGCAGGATTCGGACCTGCGACCGTAGCGGTCACGCGGTTCCAGACTGAAGCGCCTTTAACCGCACGGCCACACCGGCCGGCTGAAATGAAACACTTAAAGCAGTAGAAGAGTATTGCTATTTGGGGAGCAAAATAACTGATGTTAGTCGAAGTGGAAAGGATATAAAATGTAGACTAGCAATGGCAAGGAAAGCGTTTCTGAAGAAGAGAAATTTGTTAACATCGAGTATAGATGTAAGTGTCAGGAATTCGTTTCTCAAAGTATTTGTATGGAGTGTAGCCATGTATGGAAGTGAAACATGGACGATAAATAGTTTTGACAAGAAGAGAATAGAAGCTTTCGAAATGTGGTGGTACAGAAGAATGCTGAAGATTAGATGGGTAGATCACATAACTAATGAGGAGGTATTGAGAAGAAATGGGGAGAAGAGGAGTATGTGGCACAACTTGACTAGAAGAAGGGACCGGTTGGTAGGACATGTTCTGAGGCATCAAGGGATCACAAATTTAGCATTGGAGGGCAGCGTGGAGGGTAAAAATCGTAGAGGGAGACCAAGAGATGAATGCACTAAGCAGATTCAGAAGGATGTAGGTTGCAGTAGGTACTGTGAGATGAAGAAGCGTGCACAGGATAGAGTAGCATGGAGAGCTGCATCAAACCAGTCTCTGGACTGAAGACCACAACAACAACAACATACTGTTGCCACTGCTAACAGCGTGCAGTAGGGATGTTTGTATTTCAGTTCAAAGGCTCTTTATCCGAATACTGTTGAAGGACTGAAATAAGATTTCACAGTTAAGTTTCAAGGAAAGACCGTGGCTGATTTTAATAAACGACATGTGTGTACACATTAACTGTTGATAGCATCGTCGATATGCTATGGAGAAAGTCACTCATTATTGTGATTCGTATTATTCAGCCTACTGTTCTTGTTCTATTTGTTTCGCTAAGGACTAGATCATTAATGTCCCCATAAGATCTAATTATATTGTTAATTACTTTAATGTTTAGATTGCTAGCATGATAACAACAGCTTAGCTGGTTTGTTAAAAGGCTAAGACTGTTTCCCTTTAAAACCAACTTCATTCCAGTTACGGAGCACATATTTTATTTATCAGGTTATTAAATAGTTCAAATGGCTCTAAGCACTATGGGACTTAACTTCTGAGGTCATCAGTCTCCTAGAACTTAGAACTACTTAAACCTAACTAACCTAAGGACATCAAACACATCCATGCCCGAGGCAGGATTCAAACCTGCGACCGTAGCGGTCGCGCGGTTCAGGACTGTAGTGCCTAGAACCGCTCGGCCACACCGGCCGGCTCAGGTTATTAATTTCGGTTAGTAATGACAATCTGCAGCCTGAATAAACACAGAAATGATTAGATAACTGTGTGTATTCAGCTATGAAGATTGTCATTACTAACTGTAACCTTCCCACAAAATGAAAGTCTAATGTTACTCAAATGGAAATGTACCTAGAGCTAAGTGTAAGCTCCCCGCAAAAATATTAATGACAATGACAATTAAACAAAATTAGCAATCTGACGCAAGTATAAGTTCGCATAAAATAATGAAACATGATCCCATGACAATGGAACTACAGTGACAATCAAAACTCAGCTTAACCGAAATGTCGGTCTTTGGCCCAGTGCAAAAATCAGAATTAATTTCTTACCTTAATATAACTGCATGTCAAAATTCTGCTCTTATTCTGCGCCACAGCTTGCAGCAGATGTATCCCAATAACTAAATTTTGAAGTTAATTGAATTTTTTTTGTTTAAAGGAAATGGAAGGAAATCGAATGATTCTTTGTTAAAAATTGCTTTTAAATCAAAATTATTATTGGGGCGATTCTTTAAAGTTCATTACATTTAATTTACATTACTAGCTGAGCGCGATGCTGCTTAATAATATACCTTGTCCTGAATCTCGACCATTGCGGTGCCGACGCCCGCCGACTGCTCTGCGCTACCACTAGCTTGCAACTATACTCGGCCACTACTGTCGACAGACTGACTGCTCGCTACTGCGAGTGGAGCGCAACTGCACCAACATGATGCTCTCTGGTCAGAGATTCTACAATGCCTCGCCATCGCCGCCGCACAACATACGTGTTTCATAACCCTCCACTGGGGGGGCAAAAATTTGGCAGCGATGGTGAGTCATTTGGACTTGCCAATCGCAGCAAAAATTTTCTGTAATTAATTAACTTTTACATTTTACAAACAAAAAAAAATTCAGATGTAGTACATGAATTAAATGTTGTGCACATGCACCTAGTACAAAACACTTCAGACAAGACAAAATATAAGTACAAAACATATTAGTAAATCAGAAAAATGTATATACAAATTATTTGACAGATAACAAAGTGCACACGCACTGTAAGATTCTGTAGCATTTTTTTTTTTTAACAAAATCATGTTGATAAAGGACATGAGTGCACTTGCACTGCAGTGGAGAATATATCAGCAGAAGACGAAATGTATATACAATGAGGAACAAATGACATAAATCATAAAAGGTATGCAGAATGAACACAAATCATATTGAAAATTGAGAAGAGTGCACAGGCACTGGAGTTCAGTAGAAAGCATATTCACATAAGTGCACATGCACTGAAAACTTTTGAACAGTTTTATAACAAATAAACGCAAGGGTAGAAAAATCATCAAATCACAAAAAGTATATACAATATAGATGACAAGAGTGCACACATACTGCACTTCAGAACAAATCGAAAAATGTCTTTAGTATTTTCACAATAAATAAACAATGGCAGAAAATCATGTCGACAAGTGACACAAGTGTACTCGCACTGGAGTTCAACAAATCGAGAAAAAATGTATAGGCCATGAACATAAATGGTGTTAGTTAAAAATGATTTTCACTATTAGGATAGGAAAGGAAAGCATTGCATCATGGTTGTAGCACTTTAGTTTGCACACAGCTGCACTGAAAGTCCATATCTTTCCACAGAATCACAACACTAAGTGATACAATCTGCAGTTCCGTTCCCAGAAGTATTTATCAGCGTATCAAGACACTGAAACGTCGTAGTAATATTCCATGCTATCATTTGGCAGTATGCCAGGTACACCAAACAGTGGGACCATAATAACGTCTTCATCGCTTACGGTGGTGGACAACATGTCGTGTCAACACCACGCTCTTAAGAGGCACACCAACGCAGAATTAGTGCAAAAACCAAATATAGTGCTCCATGATAATGAGGATGGACAAGACAAATGGATGTTACAATATTTTCAGGTAGTTAGGTCAGAAGGTGAAGGACATTAACTAACACACAAGTCTTGAGTAGTGATTACATAAGTAGTTTGCGGCATCCATACTCTAGTTATTGAACATTTCTGTACCAAGTATTTTAGTATTGCAGAATAATGTTCATAAAATTAAATTATTGTCATCATGGGTAGTCGTATTACAATAAACAGTGGCAATCTTTGTTCAGTTACACAATTACAATCATAGCATTAATAATCATGGGCATAATAAGTAGTCTCATTACAATAGACAGTGGCAATTACTAGCCAGTTATAAAATTACAATCATAGCATTAATAATCATGGGCATTATAAGTAGTCTCATTACAATAAACAGTGGCAATTTTTAGCCAGTTACACAATTACAATCATAGCATTAATAATCATGGGTATAATAAGTAGTCTCATTACAATAAACAATGGCAATTATTAGACAGTTATAAAATTACAATCATAGCATTAATAATCATGGGCATAATAAGTAGTCTCATTACAATAAACAATGGCAATTATTAGACAGTTATAAAATTACAATCATAGCATTAATAATCATGGGCATTATAAGTAGTCTCATTACAATAGACAATGGCAATTACTAGCCAGTTATAAAATTACAATCATAGCATTAATAATCATGGGCATAATAAGTAGTCTCATTACAATAAATAGTGGCAGTTATTAACCGGTTACAAAGTATTATTATTCAGATAATTAAGAAGTCATTATTAAAGTGACATACTATTCAGAGCTGATCAGTATTATTCAGAATTGTCATAAACTAGTGACATTATATGAGACTGGTAATACATTTTGTTTTTGTGCTAGCAATGCATTGCTTTGGGTAATTATAAGGGAAAGCAAGAAGAAATAAGAGAAAAAATTGCTTCTAGGTTGTTCCTATAAATGAAAAATGTGTAACGTCATTCGTCATGAGGTAGCTGTAGCAAGGTTATCACTTTATAAATGATAGACACAAATGGGTAAAAAAAAATTAAGTACTAGAACAGGTATAATAGATAACAAGTTTAGTAAGTATCATAAAAAACTTCTCCTGAAAAAAAAAAATACAAAATGGATTATTGAGCTGAAAGAAGAAACGCAGACTATGCTGAAAAGTAGTGAACTTCGAATTAACAGGTAGTGAAATGTGTATAAAAATGTGTTCCATAGCTGTCCTTTCCAAAACCTTCAGTCATCCTACTATGCAATATAACACCTGCTGTCAAAGCATACTGCAACAAATACTTAAATAACTACATAGCATAAATACATAACTTCAACATTATCCTCATCTGTAACGAAAAACTTCATTATCCATATCATCATAACTTCATTATTATCATCACCTGTAAAGAACAAACTTCATTATTCATAGTAGCATATTCTTCATCATTATTCTTCAGCATTCATTATCATCTGTAAAAAATCACTTCATTACTCATTACACAACTATTCCTTATCTCTAGCATATTTCATCACTTAAAACTAAGATGTGTAGTTCTGTCTGACAGCTTGCATCAATCGCCTTGTATTCTGAAAGAAAAAATTAGTTAAGACTGCTATTTTACGATGAGTATAGTATATTCTTGTTAATGCTTGTTAATTCTGATCCATTTACTCTTCTTCATAAAGTTATTGCATCTTCTTTCGTTTATTCCGTAGGTGAAATTCCCATTTCTGTTTAATTTATTTCCTTTACGCATCATTTCTTTCTGAAATTGATGAACAAAGATTAATGTCTTGTATTTAAATCATATACCCATTAGATAATGACTGGTTAATGGTGACACAATTAAGCATACAGCATAACATGACAGAAAAACGTAATATGTCAAAAGCATAGACAGTGTTCAAAGGCAAAAAGTGTACAGAGAATATCATAATGCAGCAGCAAAAAAAAGAAAAATGTAAAATAGTCACGATGTTGAGATATCATAGGGCAAAAAATGTCAAAGTCAACTGGTGTGTGTTATACCTTAACTATTTCATAATGTATACAAACAAAACAGGAAAACAATCATATACACAAAAGAAAGACAAAATGTGACATTCGTTGTGTTCAGCTTGTATGTAGTGTAGTTAATAGAGGCGATAATTAAAAACTTCAATGGAGAAAGAATTTGATAAAATTAATGCGTCACTACAGAGAATTGCATAATTATTCATAAAAATGCGTAAGTTCATCTGGAAAATATGCACGGTCTAGTGTGTAACGACAAGAAGAGCGACCTGCTAACCTTACCTTGCCGGGCACTTGCCAAGAAAAAATACGATAATCATCAATAAGTAGTCATGTGAATATAATTGCAGAAATATTCATAAAATTAGCAAATAGCATTACGGCGTGATAAATCATAAAGTATGTTCACTCAATAAAGGGTTTTATGTTTGACCAATGGTGGTTGCCTTTCGATTTCCTGGTTCTCAGAGTTTCGACGTGTACAACATTAGGGTGAGGAATGCTGCGAATCCGATATGGACCTGCGTACAGAAGTTCAAATTTACTGCACTTACCTTTTAATTTGCTGGATAAATAGTGTGTACGTACTAATATCTTCTGTCCAACGTGAAAATCTCGGCGTCTACAAACCTGTTTTTGCTGTCTTCTCCGGCGCTCTGCGGCACGTTTGATGTTGTTCAGCGCAATGTCAATTATTTCGTGGTGTCGTAATCGACGAGATGTAGGAAATGTTACTAATTCTTTAATTTTGTTTAGTGGTTCAACGTTTTTCAGTATTACAGACGGAGATAGCATAGTGGATTCATTTGGAATGGAATTAATTACATCTTGGAATGAGTGTATGTGTGTGTCCCAATTAACATGTCTTTTGTGGCAGTATATTCTACACAGTTTACCAATTTCTTTCATTATTCGTTCACAAGGGTTCGAAGAAGCGTGGTACTTGGATATATAAATCGGAGAAATGTTTCTAGCTCGTAACATGCGTGTCCATATAGCAGAACGAAATTGTGGTCCATTGTCAGAAATTACTTTCATCACATGCCCTACATGAAATAGAAAATGTTTTACAAATGCTTTCGAAACGGTTTTAGCAGTAGCTTTGCGTAACGGAGTGAAGGTAACAAATTTTGAAGTGAGTTCAACAGCGACAAAGATGTAGCAAAAACCTCTGTTAGTTCTCGGAATTGGACCAAAAATGTCTACTGCGGCCATATGTCTTAATCTAACAGGTATAATGGGATATAATGGAGGAATATGTGAGGTGGTGTCAGACTTAGCTTTCTGGC
This sequence comes from Schistocerca nitens, assembly GCF_023898315.1. Lineage (NCBI taxonomy): Eukaryota > Metazoa > Arthropoda > Insecta > Orthoptera > Acrididae > Schistocerca > Schistocerca nitens. The sequence continues at coordinate 447,717,051 of NC_064615.1, forward strand.
AAATTTTACATGACGCTAAAACTCGTCGTATACGTTTTTCCATGTTCGAAAAATAACAGTTCTGTCTCAGTATAAGAAAACATTTTCTGGCTCCGTAATGTGCATAACTTAAATGAGTGTACCAGATTAATTTGTTAACAAGTTCGTCAGGAATGCATAATAACCAATTGTTGCTGTCTGGATGAGAGCGGCGAAACAGAATGTCATTGCGTACAGTGTAGTGGTTCATAATCGTAACATTATTCTTATCGTGCCAAAGGTGTTTAATTTCTTTCCACACATTGTCTTTACTTTGCTCTTTTGCTATGTCCTGTAATGACGACGAAATAAAATTTTCAAATGCTACTTGCTGAATGTACATAACGCTGAATTTTGCTTTGCAGAAGTTGGTTGCGACGTCTTGCTGATTGTTGCTGAGAGAACGAGAAAGTGCGTCTGCTATAACATTTTGTGTGCCGGGAATGTGAACAATCGTAAAATTAAATTCCTGTAAATACAGTTTCCATCTGCTTAATCTATCATGAGTAAATTTAGCCGAAAGTAAGAATTGTATAGCTCTGTGATCTGTGTAAACGGTCGTGTGTCTTCCATAAAGAAAATGCCTAAATCTCGTAAAAGCCCATACAACACATAACGTTTCCAATTCTGTGACGGAATAATTTCGTTCAGCAGGAGACAAAATGCGGCTTGCAAATGCGATGTTCTTAATTACTGTTGAGCCATCTTCTTCAATTTCCTGAAAAATGTGTACGCCTAAAGCGGTGTTGGAACTGTCGGTGGCAACAGAAAAAATTCGAGTAAGATCTGGGTGCGATAAAAGTGGTGTATTCAGCAAAGCATGTTTCAACAACATTCTCGTGAATAAGATTCTACGTGTCAAAATTATTGCTTACGTTACTGGAATATGCAACCTGTACTGTATCTGGTCAAATTCTGTCGTACGTACTGTTATTTACGGGACGATGCTGTGGCATATCGACTATTTGAACTGCTCTGTTATTTCTTACTGACGTGTTACGCTATAGATGACACCTATTGTCTGTTTCATTCGTGATAATATGTTGTTGCTGATGTTCTTGCTGCTGAAAAGATCGACTGTAATGAAATGTACGCTGAAAAATTGTGCTCGTTAATTTTACGTCTGTCATAATAGTCACTTCTATACGGCGCATTACGATACGAGTCTAAATAGTGTGTTGTCTGTACGTAGTTATTTCTTTGCTGCTGTGTGTTACTATTTATTGTAGCTGGGACTACACGTGCACGCGGCGAAACATTAAAGCTTGGTTGACCTTGTAGACTGCATTGTTGGTTACGTATGCTAAGCGGCTGACTTTCATGCTGTTGTGGTGAAAAACGTCTATTGTTACAAAAATGTGGTTCCTGTTACTAATGATTTTACACATACTGATGATTACTATTTTATCTGTTATTAAAATTACGCGGGTAGTTCTGGAGTGCCTAAAGAGAATTGTCATTTTCGGTAAAAATTTGTCTTATCGGGTTTTCATTACATTTTTCTTAATTCTAAGTAGAGCAATAGTTAAAGAGCTGTTTTGATAGATATAAAGGATAGTAGAAGAGAAGGCAGCAGTGCAGAAAACTAAAGATGAAACAGCACTACTACAGCTCGGGGCCCTATGCTCGCTACGGCACATATTCATTAAAGCGTAATGAATCCCCTGAGGTCAATTACGCACTGCAAATAAAATTTTAGTTTTTGCGTTCCAGGCAATGTCGGTATAAATTCAGAAATAAATTGCTGTATCCATGCTAATTGTCGTTTCTGTATTACACTCAATGCTGATGAAAATACAATGGCAAATTGTCGTATCGAGTTCAAAGCTAGTTTCTGCGTTACAGATAATAGCTGTGGAAGTACAGAAATAAATTGTCGTATACAGCTCAAAGCGTGTATCTGTGCTCTGTCATTATTAAATTCCTTAGATTTTCTTACAAATGCAAATTGCTCATAATCTACGTTCTCGTCACTGATTTTAAGAATACGTTCAGGTTTGTGTGAGAATTTTTTGTCTGTGTCATTTCGGATTTGAAGTTGCGTAGCTTTTCAGATTTCAAGTCGCGTAATTTTTCGGATTTTAAGTCGCGTAGTCTCTGTAAATTAGCCAAATTGTACGCGCTGCGTGAGTCAGACAAATGTTCATAAAGTGGCGTCTGTTGTGATGTGTTATTAACCGAAATATTTTTCATCTCTGTTACTTCTTGTTGTAAACTTGACGGTTTTCGACGCAATGTGTTATTAGATGAATCTATCTCATTAACAGTCTGCTGCAAATTTTGAAATTCAGGTGTTTGACTAAACGAAACCGGTGAAGTATCATCTGATTTGCTGTCATTAGCACTTTCGATAGCATCAATACGACTGGCCAATTCATCATATTTTTCAGTCAGTATTTTAACCTGATCATCGGTTTTAGAATCAGAGGCGTTAATCTGTTTTTGCAACTTACGTGTAGTTTCGTTCAGTTTTTTAACATCAGCTTTCACGACATCGGAATCCTGTGTTAGTTCTAATTGTTCGAGTCTGTCGGTCACTGTTTGAAAATCTGTTATGTTTGTGTCTGTTTTCGATTTCAGATCAGAAATTTCGTCACGTAATTCTGTGTTTGACTGTTCGATGGTATTAATTTTGTCGGACACTGTAGCAATATTGTTGTCCACGTATGTTTTTGCTTTCGCAAACATCTTACGTTTGTCTTCCTGTCTCTGAGCAGTGATTGTTTCCATTACTTGACGTTTTACTTTATTTTGATCATCAATAAATTTGCGGAAACGCGTATCACTGTTCTGTATGTGAAGACTAAGACGTTCGTTGATTTGAGTGTTCTGTTGCTCGAATTTCGCATCAATCTTTTCATCCATTGTGCGCGAAAGTTCTACCGTCATTGCTTTAAATTCGTCGCGTAATTGTGTAGCTTTTTCAGAGCATTGTTTAGCGACTGTACTGATTTCCGCTCTAAGTGTTTCTGTTGTAGCTGTTTGCATTTCCCTTAATTCCTGAGCAACAGACTTAATTTCTTCGCTACTTTTTTTTGAACAAGCCTCGATTTCCTCGCGTAACTGTTCCTTAGTGTCATGACATTGCGCGGCAACGGCTCTAATTTGTTCACTAAGCTGCCTGGAATTGTTGTCTAATTTTTCACTCTGTTGTCTGACCTGTTCATTAAGTTATTAAGTTGTTTGAGATTTTCATCATTGTTGTCTAATTTTTCATTAAACTGTTTGGAAGTGTTGTCTTGTTTTTCAAGAACTTGTAGCAATAATGCCATCAATTGATCCGAGGTAACATTACCTACTTTATTCACTGTGCTGTTTAATGGTGGATCTAAAATTGTCTCGCTTTCTGTAACCATTTGGTTATTCTGAGATTCACAAAAGGGTTTGTCAGTCGGATGTACACTGTCAGACATTATTTCGGAATTAAATAAATCCGTCGCACTTTGTGTATCCCGCTCATTTTCACTAGACAAATTTGTCTGTACATTATTTGAATTTTTCAAACCGGGTGTATTAAACTGGGCAGCGCTCATTACAATAGAGCCCCCCGCGTCATCAATTGTCGTCAAATTAACAGTGGAGACAATTGAGTTCGCTTGTTCATCATTAAGGCAAAAGTCATCATTAGTGGTTGGAACGCATTGATTGTCAGTGAACGCAGGATTGTCATCATTACACTGCGTGTCACAATTACTATCGGTCACATTGTTTAAGTCGGTAAATTCATTCATAATACCTCGCGATACACTATTCACAGTCTTTCGCGGCATTTTTACAATAGTCACAATTAATCACAAAACAAATAAGCACAATGCAAAATCAACATACAAATACAACAGAGCAACGAATTGCCGATGATCTGAGGAAAGAAAGTCACAAAATTAGTAAAAGCGTTGCGCCAAATTCTAATTATATTTAAGCAATAAGAGCAGATATCTGACTGTTTTACAAAAGATTCTCACGAAATACGATCCTGGACTGGATGTCGTCAAGTGTAACCTTCCCACAAAATGAAAGTCTAATGTTACTCAAATGGAAATGTACCTAGAGCTAAGTGTAAGCTCCCCGCAAAAATATTAATGACAATGACAATTAAACAAAATTAGCAATCTGACGCAAGTATAAGTTCGCATAAAATAATGAAACATGATCCCATGACAATGGAACTACAGTGACAATCAAAACTCAGCTTAACCGAAATGTCGGTCTTTGGCCCAGTGCAAAAATCAGAATTAATTTCTTACCTTAATATAACTGCATGTCAAAATTCTGCTCTTATTCTGCGCCACAGCTTGCAGCAGATGTATCCCAATAACTAAATTTTGAAGTTAATTGAATTTTTTTTTGTTTAAAGGAAATGGAAGGAAATCGAATGATTCTTTGTTAAAAATTGCTTTTAAATCAAAATTATTATTGGGGCGATTCTTTAAAGTTCATTACATTTAATTTACATTACTAGCTGAGCGCGATGCTGCTTAATAATATACCTTGTCCTGAATCTCGACCATTGCGGTGCCGACGCCCGCCGACTGCTCTGCGCTACCACTAGCTTGCAACTATACTCGGCCACTACTGTCGACAGACTGACTGCTCGCTACTGCGAGTGGAGCGCAACTGCACCAACATGATGCTCTCTGGTCAGAGATTCTACAATGCCTCGCCATCGCCGCCGCACAACATACGTGTTTCATAACCGAAATAAATAATCTGATATATAAAAATTTTTCTTATTCGTAATTGGAATAAAAGTATGTTAATATATTTCAGGATTGCTCGGAAAATTTTGCTGCGAAAATGTCGCAACTTGGGGAAACCTATGTACGTGGAGCAGTTTTTCTTAAGTAGTATCTACAGTGATAAGTCCTGACTTTCGCTGTAGTCCAGATACTTTATGGTAATCTGATCTCCCCACACCAGACCAAAAACCATGCTCGAAAGTGATTTTGGATCACACATGATTTCAGTGTAGTGGGTGTCTGAAAACGTCATGGCGTGCGTTTTAATGGCCGTCTGCTTTACAGAAAAAGCGTCCTAATCTTACAATAAGGTTAATGATTTTTTCCCACACGTAGGGTTTTATTGTTAGCACCATACTGGTAATGTTTAATTTTCTCTCTGCAGCTGTCTCCGAAAAATATGCGTACACTCTGCGATGTGGCGGTCAACTACCTATCTAACAGAAATTTACCACATTTGTATCGCTTTCGGTGAGATTACGGTGGTCTGTCGTAGATGGCTGAAATTTCCTATCGTGAATTACGGAGACAGCGTGGCGGTTGCCGTCAGTCCGTCAGCATATTATGCAGCGTCTATTATTTACTGTATTTTTGGTCCATCTTTAAGTCGTCATAATCATCAAAACAACAACCATGTGACGTCCGCTGCTGGCCAGAATCCTCCTCTACCTGTTTCCATGCAATAATACCTTCAGCGACGTATATCCATGCTGCTCCAGCGTGTTATGCAATGACATCCATACATCTTGATTTACCTCGTCGTCACACTCCTTTCTTGTTTATTTTTTTTTTCTTTGAATACAGCAAAAACTTCCTTAGTCTGCCAACCATATGCTCGCCGTGCTACCTTTGCTACTCATTTCCAATTCATATTCATTACAGTCATAATTGCGCCTTTCACATTACTCTGTCACCTAATCCATTCATTTGTTTTCATGCTTGTAATAAAATTTCCAGCTTACGTTTCTCCACTGCTTGCCGAGCAAGCCGCCTATTTTAAATAGTTTTCACACTGAAAACGCATGTTTTACAGCTGTTTTAAAAACTATTAATACACACCGATTGTAAGCTTTCCTTTTCTGATATATCGGAAGTTTAGTTTTGGAAACTAATTACTTTATCAAAAGTAACCAGTGTACTTTAATTTTGTTTCTTTGTTCTCTTGCGCGTGAACCAATGTTTTTCATGTGCCCTAAATAGAAGAAAAAAAGTCTTGCTGATAGATTATTTCACTCCATTGTTAATCGATACAATGCTCTGTTAAATTGATCATAATTATTTCAGTCTTACTTTCAAACTTGCTCTATTAAATTAGATTAACCCATACTCTTTTTTGAATTTCTTAGGTTAATGATGTGAAACCTTCCTCTAGAAATTTTGAGAATAGTTTGTTTTCCCTACGGCTCTAAATTTGCCAGTACCTTATGAAGCGTAGTAGAAGCTGTGACATTAACGTATCTGTTCTGTTGGCTGTAACATTAACGTATATATTCTTCAGTATAGGAAATAGGTTCAATGCCTCGTTTTTCACGATCACAGGTTTTGTTGAAGACTGCCGGACTACGTGGTACTCTTTGCTCTTTGCTCCGTTTCATAAATTCGCTCAAATGGTGCGTTCTGCTAAACTGACTACAAAAGCTCGCTTTATAAAAATCTAGTATTTCCTCTATACGGTTTCGAAAGATTGTAGAGAATATCTTCTACTTTATGTAGGATCGTCTCATAGCTTCATAATATTTTTATATTTTCGTTGTTTATTTTCTTGTAAAAGAAAACAATTGTAGCATTATTCTGGTTTTGGAGAATTACCTTCCTTCCCAGACAATCTGTAATCTACATCTCTATAACTTGAATATACTTCTTATCTAGCATTACCTACGGAATGTCACTGTTCTATCATTAATTACCCTTTTTTTCTGATTCAGTTCTAGAGCTATACAAATTTTTAAAGAATTTTTCGAATTACTGTACAGTTTTCGCTCTGTTGCTTGTTACTGTGCCGTCTGTCAGCTAAATTATACGAACTTGACGTCTGTCCAATATATGTCACCATTTTATTTTCTGCATACTTTTTTTCCTTTCTAGAATTTCTCTTATAAAATTGTCATTTCATGTTTGCATACCTTTTCTAAGATATTTTCGGTTTTAAAGTCATTAATTATGTACGAGGAAAACCAGCCAATTTTCTATCTTGAGTAACACCAGGATATAATTTATTTCTTCTGTAGTACCATTTGTATGCTACTTTTGCCAAAATATTATATAAAGACACAACAATGAGTGAGCATCATATCATTTGACAGTCGTGCGTCTGCTAAGTTATCTCTGTGCCTGTGGCAGGCTCTTCTATGCGGAAGCCGATCCGAATTGTTTAGTTGCTTTTTCATGAAGTGAAAACAATTGCAAATTTTTCAAGAAGTCTACTTAAACAAGAGGTTGAACTAGCATCCTGAACTTTTTGTGAAAGGTTAGCCTATGCTTACTTTACCATCGAAGAAGGCATGTTACAGATACAAGACCCACTGTAGGCACAGCAGAGACAGTAGCAGGAAACCAGTAACATACGTGAACCAAGCGCCGAACAAAGTATCCGAGCGACTCATTTACTGCTCTTCTCAAATGTGCATTCAACGGCTGCGAACCAGATACGTACGACATAACGTGAAGTGTGCCGCACTAAGCAAGGCAGGCGTAACAGGAGGATCCAGTTTCTTCGATCTATCCTGTAGCAAAAGGTGCACGCACACAATGTGTGTGTGTGTGTGTGTGTGTGTGTGTGTGTGTGTGTGTGTTTGGATCTTAATGACGTTCAACGTAATCAACGCCCTTACACATATTAAATGAAACGTATGTGGGTAAAATGAGTAAAACTGTTGTCACACAGTGCGGAAGAACCCTATAAAATGACACTCATTCACTCACTCCCAACACCAACACAAGTTGAGTGGAGTGTGGAGGCCTCTTCACAACACAACACAACACATGTCACAAATTAGAATGTTTTTTACAAATACATTTTCAAAACAAACTATCATTATTTTACAGAATTCAGGAAAATTGATTGTAGTTTCGACTTGGATCGGATGTTCAGCAACTTACATATTTCACGAAAACACCAGACGCTTTTTGGTTTGGAGCCTACATGTTGAGAATATCGTACTTCAACTAAGAGTGGCACCTCAGTGTACTCATTCGTTGTACCAATGAACTTGTATTATCGTAAAGCTTTAATTCTGTATTTTCATTGTCCTTAACATTCTCTGGCACTTATTTTATGCATCTCTTGTCATTATTCCACAGAGCTGCTTTTACTAACAGTATTTGTTTCATAACAATTATTAAAGCCCAACTTAGAATTTTTTTGAAGTCCCTTTTTCCCACATTGTCGTTTTTGCCGCATAGATGCAAAGGTAATCACAAGCGGTAGTGTACTAGTTTCATTTGATCACAACCTAGAAAATTTTGTCGTTATTTTTATCGGTACTGTTCTAGGGACAAGCAATATATCACAATTAAATACTCCACAAAGGATCAATTCTGGAATATTTATTGAAGTACCGTCCTTTGTAAATCAATCACAAACCAAGTGCTTGCAGAAAAATCGTCTTCGAATTCCATTACTTACACATAAATGTTTCTTAGCAGTGCAGTTACTGTTAGTTTATACATAGGGATACCTACTGACGATTGCGGTATCTAGTTACATTAAATAAATACATATACCTTCTGCCGTCATTTATACACAATTATTAAAAAATATCTCTAAACTGAAGACAGTTTAACTACCGTAGAACAAAATCGTGGGAATATTGGGTAATAAGTAATGAAACAGTAAATCCGTATAAACTGATTAAATCTATCCAGCTCTAGACATCCCAGATGCGAGACTAGAGAGTATCTCACATACCGCGGGGGAGGGAGATCCAGTTACTACGATGAACTCTGAAGCCACTTCTTTTGACTCTTCAGCCTCCCAAGGAAGACATTTCACCAAATGTTCTCCCTACAACACTCCTTCATGTTTCTTGTGGTGATTCCAGTGGACATAAGGAGAGGCACCACTAGCTTACCATTTGTGGGCATATTCTCCCCTAGATTAAGGACGCAACAAGTGATGTCCTGTGTTTAGTGTGTGTTTGGTGCCGTTATTACAGTATGAATTTCGAAGCCGTGCTTATGTTAAGAGGCAACGTAAATACGTGTAGTACCTTTATTTTGTAATATCTCAGAATTGACAAGCATTAAGGGGAGCTAGAACAGAAACTTTTTTTCACATTTTCGGATTTTTATCTCATTATAAAATTTGCAATTATCGGAATAAAATGCTATATACTTCACTTATAAACTCACATGGGAAGTATTTTATTTTATTCTTTTAATATAATCTACACTGGTATTTTTACGTGCATCACTTCAATATCTAATAAAAGCGGCAATTTTTTTTATGTAGAAGCCTGTGGATTGCTGTGTTATAAAGATTAAATTAGTGTTTCTATTAGTCATATACAAAAGAGGATGGGCTCCAGGTTGGGGAAGTTGAAACAAAGTTTGAGAGACAAGAAATTTTCTGATGGTAAAACTACAAGAGGCAGGATGACAGACAAAATGATTGGTGAACTACATCAGTGTTATGGGATGGCCATTAGAATTAATACTGAGGATTTGTTGAATCTGAAGCAGGCAGTACGGGCTACCTTCTTCCACAGCCTGTCAACTGATGAAAAACCAGTACACCACTTTTGCCTTCCTGGACCTGATTCATGGTGCAATTACTGCAATGCCCAGTACTCAAGCAGTTCATACAGCCATAAACATTTCATGCCAGCAGCAGTCATAGATATCATAAAACCTATTTACAGAGACCTGGCAAATCCTGAATTACTGAAGAAGTGTCTGCTTGGTCAGACTCAAAATCCCAATGAGTCTTTCAATAATCTTATGTGGACTCGCTTTCCAAAAAAAATGTGTTTGTTGGAATGAAGACACTAAAGTGGGGGGTCAGTAATGCTGTTATTGCTTTTAATGAAGGCAACATTGGTAGGGTGCAAGTGCTACAGCATATGGGAATTAATCCTGGAGCAAACCGCATCAGAGAACTTGAGCGGATGGACAAGGTTCGCATCGATAAAGCAGATTATGCAGCACACTTGGCCACTAAGTCCAGAAAGAAGAAAAGAAGAAAAAACTTGGAAAAAGATCAAGAGGATGATATACAGTATGGTGCAGGGTGCTTCTGTGTGGCTAAAAATAAAAAATTCAGCATATATTAAGTGAGTTAGTCTTTTTAAACCTCAGAAGCCGTTCCTGAAAATTTACATTTTCTGTTGCATTTTTCCCTAAATCTCAGAAACCACTTCGAGTAGAGTATTCAAATTTTCAGGGAGTAATAACATACATATTCTGAGTCTACTAAACTAAAAGAAGGACATAATGTAATATACAATTAAAATTATTTTGGATAACGTACAGAAAAAGTACTCAAAATTTTAACTGTGTAATTAAAAAATTGTATTTCCGAAAGCAGTGGCTGAAATGCAATTATTTTAGTTCAGTAGACACAGATCATACAGTTTAATGTCCTGTAAAAGTTTCATATAAATGGCTACAGTGGTTCCTGAAATGCAGTGAAGCCGAGTCACTAAATTTAACACTGTCGGGATAGGGAGTTCCAACTCCCCTTAACAGCGGAACTTCTTTGTTGAGTGAATGGTGACGTTGGGATCCCTTTGGCTTACTCACAGTGTCGATCAGCAGATAAACTCTGATGGCTATCGTTTCTTGGTTTAGGAGCCTTGTATGCAAGAGGAGCGGTAAATTCTTATAGCTGTTTCATGAGCTAGATTCCAAGGATTTAAAAATACTGGCTTCCGTTCCAGTCTTATTACTTTAAATGTCTTTAAAACGAATGATAAATGATGTTATTTTCATATATAAATGAATAAATAGAACACCCTTACTGAAAATCGTAGTGTAGGAATGAAAGCTCCCATTCATAACATCTGTGTAACATGGTTTTTTCATTAGCTATTCATCTGTGATATGGTGCATTTAAGACGTTCGCTAAATGAACTAATACCGAAGCTACAATTTGGGTTGCAAAACACTGTATTCGTGTGAGGATGGAAAGAGGCGTAGCGTCATGCACACTAATACGAAACATAAAAACTGTAAAGAGGTCAGCGATCTCTTAGAACTTACACAGAGAATTTTTGTTTCGATTTCAATTATTTTATTTTGCAATTTTCCTTGTGACGTGTTTCGGCATCACCTTCGCCAAATATGTTTACAAAGAAAACACGTGTCAGGTGCATAGTCCTCATGTAGTTTCACCCTAACAGTTCGTGGTAAACTTTGTAAATGTTTTGCCAAATTCCTATTCTCAATGGCTGTCACACGCAAAAAAAGAACCCAGTTCCTGTTTAAGTACCCAGGTTTCGCTACAGAAATATTTAACAGATTAGAGCATAGAGCAAAATATTCGTCTGTTTCCACATTAGTACTCTGCAAAAATGACAAAAACCTTGTCTGTTATTTCGGACTATTTATGACACACAGTGGATGTCGTAGGTCATGATGAGTCCCTGTATTAAGTGTTTTATGAACAATTGATGAATAAAGTACGTAGTAAAACTAAAAATTCCGACTTTATTTCACATCATTTCTTACTGTTAATTATAACGAATATAAATAAAATAAATTCCTTTGTACAGAGTTTAAAAAAAACCTACATGTATGATAGGTAAGAAAATTCCCGCTATGACTGTTACATCACTTACTGAGTAATCTCAGAATTTAATAAATAAAATTTTCCGTTGTACCGAACCATTTAGCAATAATGGTGTGGTCGTTCACGCACAAGCTCGAGGAAGGCCTTTTTATGGACAGTTGTTAATACTTCAACACTTCTAAATTTGACAGTAAAGTAAGAGCGTCGTTTCACGTAAAATGAGAAACGCATTTGGCATTCCGTTGCCGCCCTGTATCTGCTGCCAGCGGCGGCGATGTGACTGCGGAGCCCGGCCGCTTCACAGGTAGGAGGTCCGCGAGCGGCGGTGCCTGGCGGGCGGCGCGTCGCCCGCGCGGCCGGGCGTCGAACCCAGGACCTCCGTGGTGGCCTGCACCTGCGCGTCCGCCCGCCGCAGCAGCTCTTCCTGCAGGTCCCGCAGTTGCAGCGTGTAGTACCGCAGCCGCCAGCACAGATACTGCCAACACCACACCACTCTCTCCAGAAACTTTTCACCTGCCTCGAGATGACTGGATGTTTGTGTTGTCCTCATTATTTCATCATCATTCATGCAAGTGGCAAGATTGGACTGAGAAAAGGTTGGGAATTTGTACGGGCGCTGATAACCGCGCAGTTGAGCGCCCCAAAATCCAAACATCATCATCATCTTTCCAGAAACTCTCCATTGCTGTAGCTCACGGTACAGCAAAGCATAAAAAGCACGCAATTAAGAATGGCCTTCTGGTAACAAGATTTGGTTTACACCAAGCTAATAGCAGAGGAGCAAACAGTACGTCATATGGCTGCACCCTGTCTAGAAGTGAGAATTCATTACGCCTCACTCAATTGGAAGGAACTACATTTACAACGGATAGTTGTTTCCAAAAGAGAAATGTTGTGGTCCTCCACGTCCTCCCACTAACGCTTTATTGTGCTCCTCGATAGAACGATTGCAACAAGTGGGCATACTTTACAGTTTGGCACTGAATGTATCGTATAGGTTTTGAGAGGGTGCGAGATTTCTCGCTATTTTATAGGTAAGAATTTCAATACAGGAAAGACTTTGATTAATAGGAAATCCCGTACTAACAATTATATACAGATGAACTAATGTACATATTTGTGTGTTTTGGTAAAGTTGACTAGAAAAGCCATTTCAAGAATTACAACTATCTTTATTATGTACGAGGACTTATTACGGAGAACGTTCTATCGTGGTTGTCCATTTTCTTTGCTTGGGGTATTTTTAATGGAGTTCATGCGGAGACGCCATTGCAAGAGCAGCAGAGGGACTGGTGTGCCGCGCGCGGCTCCAAAGAGTATCAACGACTCTGGTGTGATATAAAGAAATAATATCAACATATACTGAATCATGTTGTAATAGCACTTCGTTTCATTGGTTGAATGTTATAGGCAGAACTCGATGTCAGACATACAGACTCATGCTAGTTTGCTGTCTGATGTTTGGTCAACGAGTAATAAAGTATGATTGTAGCTCCCAAGTTGTCAGAGTACTGATTTATTAGAAGTTGGCGCCGATTCATGATTTAAGAAAATTTCATGAAATCGGAAGTTTTACGAATACAGCATGGCAGGTATGTAGTTTATTTGGGACACATATACAGACCGAACTCTCACAGTTTCTTTGGGTTTGCTTCCAACAGTTCGTTCACAGATTCTTAAATGACTTGATAACAACAGAGATACGTCTTTCCTTAGTTTTAAACGATGGAAAGTTGTCCGGAATTGAAACAATACGTTTATCTGTTTCTTATGCACTCTGGATGGCTACCGGTGCGCCTCAGGAATCCCTACAGATAAACTAATTTTGAGGCCCAAACTCATCTTCTCATCGTACAAAATATTAGTAATGCCTTTAAGAGGAATCAGGTTTCTTTGGAACACCGTAAATGGTACCTACACATGATCTTGGGAAAGTGTCTTTCAATATCATTAGTGATTAAAACCTCATCGATCCCAGGTTCGAAAGCCACCACCGTTTAAATTTTGATTAATTATCGGCATTGGTGGCCGCAGACTTTCGTCACCCTTATTCTGCCAACGGCCTTGTCAAGAGGGCGGGGAAGCAACCAGAGGTTCAGAGCACTCTCTTGTCCTTGGAGGTGGGAAACTGCCCCCAAAGGAGGAAGAATCAGCAATGATCAAGGGCATGAGGATGCAGAAGGCATTAAAGGCACATAACGTGTATCCAGAGGACATGTGGCCTGAAACTGGAAAAGTGTCATGATGATCTCTCCATTGGTAAAAGATTCCGAAATAGTGCCCCATTCGGATCTCCATGAGGGGTCTGCAAGGAGGATGTGACCATGAGAAAAAGATTGAATAATCAACGGAAGGATAACGTTCTACGAGTCGGAGCGTGGAATGTCAGAAGCTTGAATGTGTTATGGCAGCTAGAACATTTGAAAAGCGAAATTCAAAAGCTCAATCTAGATATACCAAGGGTGAAGTGAAACGGGAAGAAGACAGGGATTTCTGATCAGATGTGTATAGGGTAAGATCAACAACAGCAAAAAATGATATAACGGGAGTAGAACTCGTTATGAATAGAAAGGTAGGGTAAAGAGTGTGTTATAACGGATGTTCAGTGGTAGGGTTGTTCTCGTCAGAGTCGACAACAAAACAACACCGACAACGACAGTTCACGTATACATGCCGAAGTCGCAAGCCGAAGATAAAGAGAGAGAGAAAGTATATGAGGATATTGAGAGGCAATACAGTATATAAAGGGAAATGAAAATCTAATAGTCATGGGGGACTGGAATGCAGTTGAAGGGGAAAGAAGAAAAAGTTACAGGAGAATATGGGCTTGGAACATGGAATGAGAGAGGATAAAGACTAACCGAGTTCTATAATAAATTTCAGGTTGTAATAGTAAACACTTTGTTCAAGTATCATAAGAGTTGGAGGTAGTCTTGGAAAATACCGGGTGATACTAGAAGATTATAATTAGATTACATCATGGACAGATAGAGATTCCGAAATCAGATGCTGGACAGACTCAGATCACAATGTAGTAGTGATGAAGAGTAAGCTGAAGATCAAGCGATTAGTCGGAACCAATAACCGCAATAGAATGGGATACAGAAGTACTAATGGATGACGAGATACGCTTGAAGTTCTCTAAGGCTATAGATACAGCAATAAGAAATAGCCCAGTAGGCAGTACAGTTGAAGAGGAATGGACATCTCTAAAAAGGACAACACAGGCGTTGGAAAGAAAAACGTAGGTACGAAAAAAGTAACTGCGAAGAATCCATATGTAACAGAAGAAATACTTCAGTTAATCGATGAAAGAAGAAAGAACAAAAATGCTCAGGGAAATTCAAAAATAAAAGTCCCTGAGGAATGAAATAAAGAGGAAGTGCAGGGAAGCTAAGACGAAATGGCTGCATGAAAAATGTGAAGAAATCGAAAAAGAAATGACTGTCGGAAGGACTGACTCAGCGTACAGGAAAGACAAAACAATTTTCGGTGACATTAAAAGCAAGGCTGGTAACATTAAGAGTGCAACGGGAATTCCACTGTTAAATGCGTACCAGAGAGCGGACAGGTAGAAAGAGTACACTGAAAGCCTCTATGAGAGAGAAGATTTATCTGATGTGATAGACGAAGAAACAGAAGTCAGTTTATAAGAGATAGGTGAGCCATATTAGAATCAGAATTTAAGAGAGCTTTGGAGGACTTAAGATCAAATAAGACAGAAGGGATGGATAACATTCCATCAGAATTTCTAAAATCATTGGGGGATATACCACCTGACTTTCGGAAAAATATCGTCCACACAATTCCGAAGACTGCAAGTGCCAGAATTATCGTACAATCAGGTTAACAGCTCATGCATCCAAGTTGCTGACAAGAATAATACACAGAAGGAGGGAAAAGAAAATTGAGGACGTGCTAGATGACGGCGAATTTGGCTTTATAAAAGGTAAAGGCACCAGAGAGGCAATTCTGACGTTGCTGTTGATAGTTGAAGCAAGATTAAAGAAAAATCAAGTATCTGGGAAAAGCATTCGGAAAGGTAAATGGTGTGAGATGTTCGAAATTCTGAGAATAATACAGGTATGCAATAGGTAGAGACAGGTAATACACAATATGTACAAAATCCGAGAGGGAATAATACGAGTAGTCGACCAATAACGAAGGCCTCATATTAGAAGGAGTGTAAAACATGGATGTAGTCTTTCCCCCCAACTGTTCAACGTGTACATCGAAGAAGGAATGGTGGAAATAAAAGAATGGTTTAGGAGTGTAATTCAAGTTCAAGGTAAAAGGATATTAATGACACAATTCGCTGATAATATTGCGCTCATCAGTGAAAGTCAAGAAGAATTACATGATATGCTGAATGGAAAGAACAATCTAATGAGTACAGAACATGGATTGTAAATCGAAGAAAGAGGAAAATAATCAGAAGTAGCAGAAATGGGAACAGCAAGAAACTTGACATCAAGATTGATGGCCACGAAGTAGATGAAGTTAAGGAATTCTGCTACCTAGGCAGCAAAATAACCATAGACGGGCGGTTCAAGGACGACATCAAAAACAGTCTAGCAGTGGCAAAAACGGCATTTCTGGCCAAGAGAAGTATACTAGTACCAAACATAGACCTTAACATGAGGAAGAAATTTCTGAGAAAGTACGTCCGGAGCACAGTATTGTATGGTAGCGAAACATGGACTGTGGAAAACCCCGAACAAAAGAGAATCGGAGCATTTGAGATGTGGTGCTAAAGGCAATTGTTGAAAATTAGGTGGACGGATAAGGGAAGGAACGAGGAGGTTCTGTGCAGAATCGGAGAGGAAAAGAATATGTGGAAAACACTGACAAGGAGAAGGGGCAGGGTGATAGAATATTTGTTAAGACATCAGGAATTAACTACTAGAGGGAGCTGTAGAGAGCAAAAACTTTAGGGGAAGACAGAGATTGGAGTACGTCCAGCAAATAATTAAGGACGTAGATTGCAAGTGCTACTCTGAGATGAAGAGGTTGGCATAGGAGAGGAATTCGTGGCGGGCGGCGTCAAACTAGTCAGAAGACTGATGACACGAAAACAAATGAGGTAGATCTAGTATAAGACCGTCATGTGACTCTCCAAGTGTGGCACATTTCATGGGAGTGAAGTGGATTGTCTGTGCCAGTCGGTAGTATGGAATAAGCGCACCACAATGGGTCAACATTGTGACAGGGAAGAATGGTACAAAAGAGTGGTCGTGTTTGAATATGGTCAGCACCACACAGTCAATGATATTGACATAATTGTTGGTGTAAGAATACGGACTGTTCAACATGTCTACAAGGAATGGTGTAACACTCGCAGCCATGCAACACGGCGTAAGGACAGTAATCGTAAACGGATGCTAATGGAGATGGTCTTGAGGGTTACACATTGTGAATGGCAATCGCTTTCAAACCGGACAGGAACTTCTGCTGTCAATGAAAGTAGGTGCATCTCAAACATTTCGTGTTTCGAATGGGCCAAACAATGAGTCACGAGTTTGTCTCCGTTCAAATGGTACAAAGCACCGAGAGCAGAAATGAGGCATTTCATCCGCAATGCGTGGAACGTGAAATTCAGCCATAAATGGTTCTCTTTTTTATTTTTTAGGGGCGGGGGGTGGGGGGGGGGGTGGTACCATGACTTATGCTAACTCATTCTGGTTTCTGGGCACATGAATCAGGATGTTTTCCATGTCTTCCAAGATGACAAGATGTGTATTCACTGGGCTGCACACATATGTTTATAGTGAGAAGAACACTCTGGCACCTTATCACACCTCGACTAGCCTGCTGTATCATCCGATTCCACTCCAATACAAAACGTTGGAGACTAGAATGAAATCTTCGATCTGCAGCGGAGTGCCCGCTGATATGAAACTTCAGGACAGATTAAAACTGCGTGCCGGAGCGAGACTCTAACTCGGGAACTTTGCATTTCGCGGGCAAGGGCTCTATCGACTGAGCTACCCAAGCACCACTCACGTCCCGCCCTCACAGCTTTACTTCCGTCAGTACTGCGCCTCCTACCTTCCCAAGGCTGTGGCTAAGCCATGTCTCCACAATATCCTTTCTTCCAGGATCGCTAGTCTTGCACGTTTGGCAGGAGAGCTTCTCTGAAGTCTGGAAGGTAGGAGACGAGGTACTGGCGGAAGCATTGCCGTGAGGATACGTGCGTCGTGCTTGAGTAGCTCAGTCGGTGAAGCACTTGCCCACGAAATACAAAGTTCCCGACTTAGAGTCTCGGTCCGGCATACAGTTTCAGTCTACCAGAAAGTTTCATGTAGGAGTCTGTTTCCAACAGCGGGTGAAATATCCACCCAGTTTGATAGCTCTACGTTTCTAATCACCGAGTGGCTTCAGTTGGGTAACGCGGACGTGAAGGAACTCGTGTATTTTCTTCTTCGCCGAATTCAGGCCATTATCGAGATTAGAGGTGGTGGTACACCGTTTCAGCATGATGGTCCCTAAGGGTGGCTGAAATGTTGTGCGGTAAACTTATCATCTTCTCCAGTGCGCTCAACGTCACCATATCCGATGTACCTCGCCATCAGAAACTTTGATGTGAAGAGCATAATTAGCCTACGCGATTTATCAGTGAAAATCAGCTTGTAATTATGATGCTGACAGAAGATGTTTCGCAAAGAAAACATGTAAATGAAATCCAGAGCAGTCTCCCTCTCGTATTGATCGTTGAGCCTCTTTAATATCCCGGTCCACAAACGTTTCCACCGGCGGGCAAGGGCTGTAATATGATTTACTCCTACAGGCATAATAGCGACATTGGCTTATTGGACATGAGTTGTTTACAAAAGCCTTTTTTTGTTGGGATGAGGAATCTAGTGGAATGCCGTTGAGTAAGAATCAGACAAAAAGAGCTTATGTATCAGTCACACAATGAGCAGCTGCCTCAGTATAACTTGGAAGTTGGCAAAGGAGCATGCCTCTCCAAATATTATACGTTTTTGATAATCTTTAAATGATCACTACAGCTTCAAATCACAATAAGACTTGAGCTACACACAGAATTTGTAAAACTGGAGCGGGCGAGATTCACCTGTTGCTCAAGAGCTATGCATAAGTGACTTGCATGAGATTACTTTCAAATGCCTCAGCAGCGTGCTGTCGCACACTGGAGCCGAACGGCTTGCGTTATCAATCAGTGTCCTTCCTGAGCAGTTTAGTGACTGAAAATATGCCTTGACTGGCAGAAATTACCCTACACGGCTTTCCCTGGTGAAAACCTGAAACCAGTGTTCACTATCCACATCTTTTTAATCTCTTTATTGTTAACTGGAACTGTTGCATTAATCAAACTATATGTTTCCAGAGACTTTCTCAAATCCAAAACATCTATAATGCATAAATATATATGCAGACTGAAGCGACGATGAAAATTTGTACCATGGCCGAAATCTGAACCAAGGTCTCCCGCATACTAGGGAGATACGCTAACCACTATGCCACCCTGCCACAGCAGCTTTGCACAACTTTACAGACTACCCTAGCATGCCTCCATTCGCAGTCCAAATTCCAAGACATTAGCCTTTCTGGTAATCACCCTAAACTCAAACAGCATCGAACGAAACTGGGGATCGTGCCTGAAAGGCCAAGTATACCAGCTTTAATCAAATGAAGCTACGTAGTTCATAGACGTCTGAGACTTCAAAAAGTTTCTGAAATCATACAGTTTCATCTGATTTTCGAGCTGGATCGCCTGTTTCATTCGGCTCTGAGATGTTGTTCCAATACAATTGGAGAGCCTCTGCAATGGTGTGCGAGTTTAGGGGTAATATCACGTGGACTGAGGCGTGAATGGAAATTTGTATTGAGGACGGAGGTGTGACAGAGCTGTACTTGTAGTTGTGCAATGCAAAGCCATTGTGCCAGGATAGCTTAATGGTTAGCGATCATGACTAGTGAACACGAGACTTAGGCTCCAATTCTGGCCTTGGCACAATATTCCATCGTCCTTCATTTTGTAAACATATGTCGTATCAATGTTACACAGTTGGAGTGGAAGCAAAATATCACACTATCGTCTATAATTAGGGAATCATAAATTGCTCTCCTTGTCGTGGACATTATGCTGTTAACAGCTATGGAAAGGAGGGTAAGAATCAGAATGCTACCCTGATGGACACCATTCTTCTGTTGAAACCGGTACAGTAGTACATATTTCCCGCATC
Source organism: Schistocerca nitens (assembly GCF_023898315.1). Lineage (NCBI taxonomy): Eukaryota > Metazoa > Arthropoda > Insecta > Orthoptera > Acrididae > Schistocerca > Schistocerca nitens. Next base: position 447,736,739 of record NC_064615.1, read on the forward strand.
CGACATCTGAAGTATAAATGTGTGTAGTCTTGTCTGAAAGTCTTCTTGATAGTCCTGTGCGAGGATATTGTGCCTCTAACTGGTATCGTGAGCCTTGTGCAGAACAACTCGGTCGGCATATTTTGACTGTCTGTCTGATCCATACCTTGCACCTGTACGTCCTAACTTTCAGACGATTAAGTGACTGGAGACATCCAGCTCCTTTTAATCTCCAGTACCTGTTCTCTCTTTCTACCGAAAAAATGTTTGCCGCAGAGCTCTGTAACAGTTACTGATGCCTGCTACACTTTGGCTGCTGACATTTGCTTAACGAATATTCAATCTGCCTATCCAGATGACAGTAGTAGTAACAATATGAGAAAAAAATTTTTAACGTTAGCCTTAACAGTAATGTCGATTACATTGTATGCAGAATCTTGAACATTGTTTGGAAACGATTATGCTCATTTTTAAGATGGACTGAATTATCGTCATGCAGACTGTGGAGAGGAAGTGACACGGTTTTGAGGGATTTTTATTCAAAGGATTGAACTGGGTTTCTCATACCAACTTTCAAGCAGCTACGGAGTAACATTGCAAGAGAAAGGAAATAGTCAGAGGTCACTGTTATGCTTCCTTCCGAGTTTGCTTTCATAGATGGGACAACTGGAGTTAAGGAATGAAGATTAGGGCTTAAGTCCCGTCGACGACGAAATCATAGGAACCGCAGAACAGGTTATGATTGGAGAAAAATGGCGAAGGAAACCGGACGTGCCATTTTAAAGGAACCATCCAGGCGATTGTGTTAAAAAATTTAGGAAAATCTCAGAAAACCCAAATTTGTATGTCTATAGGGATATATAGAGAGGATATAAAATGTAGACTGGCAATGGCAAGGAAATCGTTTCTGAAGAAGAGAAATTTGTTAACATCGAGTATAGATTTAAGTGTCAGGAAGTCGTTTCTGAAAGTATTTGTATGGAGTGTAGCCATCTATGGAAGTGAAACATGGACGATAACCAGTTTGGACAAGAAGAGAATAGAAGCTTTCGAAATGTGGTGCTACAGAAGAATGCTGAAGATAAGGTGGGTAGATCATGTAACTAATGAGGAGGTATTGAATAGGATTGGGGAGAAGAGAAATTTGTGGCACAACTTGACTAGAAGAAGGGATCGGTTGGTAGGACATGTTTTGAGGCATCAAGGGGTCACAAATTTAGCATTGGAGGGCAGCGTGGAGGGTAAAAATCGTAGAGGGAGACCAAGAGATCAATACACTAAGCAGATTCAGAAGGATGTAGGTTGCAGTAAGTACTGGGAGATGAAGAAGCTTGCACAGGATAGAGTAGCATGGAGAGCTGCATCAAACCAGTCTCAGGACTGAAGACCACAACAAACAACAACAGGGATACTGGAACGACCGTCCTCCTGATTACGAGTGTAGTGACTTTCCACGGCTGTCACATCGCTCGATAACTGGAGCTTTAAGCACAACAGTTCACTGTGTTCAATAGAACAGGTATTTCGCCTAGTATTTTGAGTTTACAACTTTTTTAACGTGATGTCATGAGTATTACTTAGGCAGACTCGATTAGGAGGACAATTCAGTGGTATATGTGTTCAGAGTAAGCAGCTTTTCCGTCTCTCCTACTTGTGGAAGACATTAACGGCGCTGTGTAGTCTGAAATAGCATTTTTTTTGCGTGTTTTGAACAACTGAAACAGTATTATGACAATGTTTTGCAGAGGCTTGAGCCTTCTTTTTTTTCTTTTTTTTTTCTTACGTATAAGTCCTGTGACATGAGTTTGGTACGTTTCTATGCAATTTTTTTAGGAAACGCAAAGCATCAGGATGTCCACATAGAGAGGATACGCCCACATTTTACACACTCAGCATGAGTGCCATTAATGACGAATGATTTCACATGTTTCTTCTGTGTCTGAGAAAAATAATCTCCGTTTCGACAAATATGTAAACATAGATTTTCTTTCGTATTTGTTGACCATATTCTGTCAAAAAGCGAAAGTGAATCTCAGCGTACATGACAGGAATAAGATACAGCAACCCCTCTGAAGTAATTGAAATGATCATACACACAGAGTCAGCCTGGATGGACCTGGAGAGACACCAGTGTCAGTGTCCAAGTAGGAAATGACACTAGTGGTAAATTGAATTCTAGAGAGGTACGAAAATTCTGTAAACTGACTGCAGGGAATGAAACTGTAATCTCTATTGGAGAAACAGATGCGAAGTGTAAAAATATCATTGTTCACACTAAAACCACAATATTTTGCTCTCTGGGGGTGTACGCCAGTACTGAGCCACCATGTCGCTAGGTAGAAGTAATGAGGCATTTGTAGAATTCATGTACATCTCAAAAATTCGTAAAAATCTGAGATTACCAAAATTTTCAAAAAATTGTCACGACTGGGCCCCAAATGCGCTGCGTGAAACTCAGAATCGACAGGCAGAAGTTATGAGTCAACTTTGCAAAATGTTCCGAATAGGTGAAAAATGTTGGAAACACCGAAATTTCCTAAAGATGCCCATCACATCATCAACCTAAGTCCTACCAGGCATAAAGCCCGATATGAGGACTCTGTTTATCATTTCTGCTTAGAACAAGTCACCTAGTTGAATCATAATTTGAATTTCACATCAAGGGAGGAAAGCAGGAGTATTTAAGTTCACAGTACAATTGTGTTATTCGAATTTGCATATTCTACCTGAGGGTGGACACAGGGTGATGTCACTAATTAGGCTACCTATTAGTGATAGCATATATCGATGCTGTTAGGCAATTTATGCTATGAAACATGTGGTAAAGTGTTATATTTTCCATGTTATTGACAGAGAGCATACAATACAGTTTATTTTAGTATTTTCTGTAACGGTTGCAGCTGAGTAATCATTTATCAATACCCTGTACCATATACATAGAACAACTACTTTCTCGTAGGCAAACATTAATCTTGACTGGCAGTAATTATATAAAAAGAGAAACTGAGCGAATGGACGGTTCACAGTAAATTTTCGTCCTGTACTAAACGCATTAGGCGTTTCCACAGCACATGTAGATACAAAGAGTTTCTTTGCAGTATTACAGCACAATGTTTTCTGGAGGTTCACCAGAGTTCTCTCTTACGGTGTTACCTCATCCACGTTGATACATAAAGATAAGTAAAGCTGTATTCTAGAGAGGAAAGTTTTACAGTTTATCTTTTTCCAGTTAGCTAGATTTAAATTGTTTGTTGTTACCATAAGTTATTAAGGAAAGAAGATGAGATATCTTTTAACTCTATCAAACAGTTTCGTCCTGCAACAAAGCGATGCCCAAATAAGGATATTTGAGGGTACGCTACACACAGATAAATGAAACGCAGTAAGAGCTTGAAAACAGTTGGTGGGAAACAGGTGACAGTGGAATGAACTCTTGCAGAAAATTGTTCCGGAACGATTATAATTACGAAATATAATTCCCAAACAAATCGAGACTTTCAACAGAGAGAAAAAGATGGGACTACTAAACGCTACAAAAAGTATATAAAACAAAGTGAACAAAAGGAAAATGGGTTTCAACGACAAATATCTACCAGATGCTGCACGAATAAAACTATCACTGATCGACGATAATGGAATGCTAGCTATCTATGAAATCGAAATTTACATTAAACCAATTGTATTACATGCATATCCGTCACATAAACTCAAAATGGGCTACGTAACTCTTCTGTTGATTAAACTGGAATGTGACATTTTGGTTCTGAGTTCATGAAGCCAAATATAGTGGAAACATAATAAATATTGTGTAACTCACTAATTTGTGGAATATCCTCTGGTCTGTGTTCATCACCCACAGAATTTATTACATAATTAATAGATCTCATTACGGCGAGATGTGAAACATGCTTGGTAATTTGAGAATGAACCACTCTTGTTAACATGCGCTCCATATTTAAAGCATTTTTCTTAATAATCAGTTAAAAGAAAAAACAAGATAACTCAGAAACGTTGAAGCATTGTTTAAGAAACCTTCAACGAGTATTTTCGTGAATATTACGTAGATACGCTATACATCTGATATGGAAAATACATGGGGTGAGATGGGGGCAAGATGTCACATCATAAATCTTACAGCTTAATTAACGTTCATTGAGATTTAATAACGCAGTATTGTACAGAACTTCTACACAAATTTTATTTTTAGTCATTTTCATAAATTAAAATTTACTGTACTTCATCGAAGAGCACGAGCAGCAATAACTTCAAACGCTTGCCGAGAACACCGAAATACAGAGGCTGAACATAAATATGTAGCACTAAAATCACGACACATTAGCATGCCTAACACGGTGCAGGGAAACCGTTGGCATTTAAAACAGTTTCCAGTTGTCTCGGAATGGATAAATACAGGTCCCGTGTGGTTTTCAGGGGAATCTTATACCAATCTTCCTGCAAAATAAAGTAAGTTAAGGTAACGGTGTTGAAGGTGGAGAGCCGTCATCCACCCTTCCCTCTCAAGTTAACCACCCTGTCATCTCGGAACACGGCGTCACCACAGGAGAACAACATTCCACCGTCTGATGTGCCTGATCAGACAAAATTGTTGCATAGTCCTTGGCAGTAATGCGACTTTGCGGAGTAGCTCTGGAGCCCGATGGAATACCATGATGTGGCTGCCCAAATCATCGCCGAAGCCCCGCCATGTTTTAATCTTCGGATGTAAACTCGACCAAAAGTTGGAAACATTGTTAACCAAAACGTATATGATCGAATAACATCCTTCCATTGCCCCACAGCCCATGTTTTATGGCTTCAGAAGCACGTTTCCTTGTTGCAGGCATTTGCATCACTGATGAGTGGTTTTGGTGTTCCAGCTCGCCTTGCAATTCGCAACTTATGGAGCTCTCTTCGTGTTGTTTTGGAGCTGACAGGGTTTGCGATTGTGACATTGATTTCTATAGTGTCTTTTGCAGCTGTCGTTCTCTTATTTGTCGTCACGATTCTCTTCAAGTCCCGTCTGTCACGATCATTCAACACACATTTTCGTTCACATTGTTACATAGTGGATAATGTTTTTACGCTTTCCCTGTATGCTGTAAAATCATCGATACGGAGCTTCTTGAAACATCAGATACTTCGGCTACCTCAGTTACGGAAGCACCCAGCATACGAGCACTAACAATTGACCACGTTCGTATGCACTGAGCTCCTACGTAATGCACTCATAACTGTACGGAACACGGTACTGACCACGAATGACACTTGCAACGTATTGAAGACATTGCACAGGTGTCGTTCGTAGTCAAATACGCAGTTTGTAGGCTTGGCAAGCATCTGCATTTATGTTCGCATTTCTCGCTATGTTTCCGTACTTCGATCCACCCTGATAAGCGTGTAAGACAATTACGTTCTACATATGCCGGATCATGTATCATACAAACGAAGAAACATTACAAACTGTAATGTGACTGTGCACAGTTCATGCAAATTTGCAAGTTTGGAGAACGGATAAGTGTCTCATCGAATGCGTACATCCCATATAAGATGATTAACGAAGGTAATAACATTCAAGGAAGATAATAAAATCAAACCAATACTTCGTCTTAATTTTGTTAATATTAAGTGAACGAAAAAATTTTGATCTCTTATCAAAACCATCTATAGCACATGATTTTGCTTCTTTCTTTTTCGTTTGAAATGTCTGTTATGTTTCGCTATCTGTTAGAATCATCTTTTGTGGCACTATTAAATTATTACATATCGAACAACGTTATGGAGATTTTGAACGAATATAAATTGAAAAGATAGTATCAATAAAGCAACTAGTGCATACAACAATTGGGTCTAATGAAGGAGGGGATACAAGCCGTCGGCTTTGACCAATGACATCATACATTACTCACAGATAATAATGTCTTCACTTTCAGCCATAGATAATAAAACAGTTCTGTGTTCCGGGCAAGCGCTATCATTGTACATTAAAATAATTGAATGTGATTTTAAAAGAGATCGCTGCATATTGCTCAAAATATTCTTCGTGTGCGTTTATTTAAATAATTTGATATATGCAATACATTCGGTACTTAATTTCATTCTTAATGATATTGAGGTGATTTGGATTATTAGTTTCTTATTTTAGGACAATTTTTAGTATTTCATTTTCGTTTGTAGGTATGGCTTTATCTGTTCCGATGAACCTGTATCATTTGAGAGAGGCTATGGGCGTAGACATGTCGAGCACAATTTATTCTTAACAAATGTGTGGTCTCGCTGCCGAGTATGTTCGTTGTCATGAGTGCGGCGAATATATGCGCCTCACAAGTGTACATGCGCCATACTCACTACTTATTCGTTTGGCGCTGCATCAAAGATCGGTTGTGGCAATCCATTAGACGAGGGACGTGGTTCGAAAAATCTAAGCTCGCCTTGAGATACATTATGAAAATCACGTACTGTTGGTGTTTGAAATATCCTGTGAGGCTGTGTGTCCATGAATGTCGTGTGAGTAAGCGTACAGTTGTGGATTGGTACACTTTTTGTAGGGGAGTTTGTGGGAAATATATGAAACATAGGGGGCCATTGGGAGGGGGGAGGGTGTTATGGTAGAAATTCACGAGTCACATTTTGGCAAAAGTATGTACAACAAGGGGGGAACCTCCGGTGGGATTATGGGTTTGGGAGGCTGTAGTTTCAGGTCAAGAATGTGACGATGTAGTGTTTAAAGTAGTACTCAATCGAAGGAAGGAAATTTTTGTCAGCTTAATTGAAGATCACGTTGCAGAGGGTTCCATTGTAATTTCAGATGGTTTTTCTCCATATAGGGATTTAGGGGAAAGTGGTTATCAGCATCTCGTAGTTAATCACAACATTGAGTAAGATTATTAACCACATGGGCTTGCACAAATAGCATAGAGGGTTATTGGTCAGCTGTGAAACGTATTGTAGGGAACGGGAAACGCAAGATTTCCACATTTCAAAGTCACTTGGACGAATATTCATGAAGGCGTAGTATTCCCCAAACATATTGCCCATTTAAATGTTTTGTTAAACATGTTGGGCAAATGTACCATCCGAAATATGTTAGCTAATTTCACATTAGAATGGGGTGTCGGGGGATGAATGTGTGTGTCTGTGAGTGTATGTGTGTCTGTGCCTGTGTGCATGTGTGTCTATGTTTGTGTGTGTGTGTGTGTGTGTCTATGTTTATGTGTGTGTGTGTGTGTGTGTGTGTGTGTATGTGTGTGTGTGTGTGTGTGTGTCTATGTTTGTGTGTGTGTGTGTGTGTGTGTGTGTGTGTGCGTGTGTGTGTGTCTTCGTAATGTTTGTTTTTGTTGTTGTTGTTTTGTATGTGGGTATGTGATTTTTGTTGATGTCTTTCTAGGCGAGCTTCGGTTCTTTTAAGAAGTTCCCGTGTTGTAAGTTCAATTTTACATTTTTTTTTTCTTTTACTGCATTTGACTATTTTGACGTATTTCATTGTTGTATTACACCATTACGTATGTTATCGTGTACTCCACTACGCAACAGAAATTTCGCAGCTGTCGTTCTTCTTTCGTTTCCCAGCACTAGTATAAGTACGATTTTTTCGAATCTACACTAGCAATATTAAAGGCGAAAAGCCCACCACAACTAAAATTTGTATCCCGTCCTTCAGCTGACCTTTACACTGACACTACCTAATCGAAAAGAACGACATATGTAACATTGATGAGATTTACTTATATGTGTCAACTGGACAGCCGGATACAAACGTTGTGTATAGCTATATAGCTCAACTAAGGAATGGGATACTATTGTCACTACTGTGATGAAAACTATAACTTCCAGTCAATACTATTAGCATCGAAGGCGAAAAAAAAACTGTACCTCACAGTGAAGTACGGGATAAAAATTGTATATGTGTCTTCTTACTGGCTCTTCGCGTAGTTTAACTGAGGTACAGGTTGCAAATGTAATGTACGTCCATTTCCAAGTTTTTGTTAACAGTTTACAAGAACAGATTATTAGTGGTAGCGGAAACGAAAGAAACAACACATGTAAAATTTGTACCCCGTGCTTCAGTTGACCTACATAGTTCAACTGAACAACAGGATATTAATGCTAACGAAAACGAAGAAATCGACATACGCTAAACTTGTATCCCGTACTCAGTTAACTAATACAGTTCGAATGAGGTTCGAGATACAACCCATATATATGTGACGTGAGGTAGTCTATGCTACCAATATCTCCATCCATTTTTCCCCTTCATTTTCCACAGAAATAATACGATACAAACACGCGATATCCTTAACGTGAAAATACTACTTGGATTGATATATGTCAACTATATTTTTCGTCTCTCGTATTCCTTTGTTTTTGAACAGTCTTGTCAGCTCTTTCGTCTGTGGAATAAATGCTGTCTGGCCAATTCTAACGTCATTGGTAAAAGCCGACGGGTTGTATCCCCTGCTTCAGCCGACGGGTTGTATCCCCTGCTTCACTAGACCCCAACAATTTTACCCAACAGGTGACGTCTAACTGTGTTTATCTAAGTGCTTCCTTTAGAATCAGTTGGTTATTTGGCCGTGGAAGTACGGTCCAAAATACTCGAAGACGGTAAACGCATTACAGTGTATGATTTTCCACTTAACAATCTTTAAAGCAGATTGACTCTATGAAAACACGCATAACGTACCTTGAGGAAGAGGATGGGTGCAATGAGAACAAAAGCTTCGATGAGCAGCAGAAGTACCCAGTTGTCGAATGACAGCACCAGCCACTGCTGCAAAGAACAACCTGCCGCCGTTCCATTCTCGTCTGTCGACATGGACCTATCTGCCTGCCACTGCACTGTAGTTCGTTTTTAGGCTAGCTCCCATCCCGGCGCTTGTTTGTTTTTTACTCTCTGCTTTTCGCGGTCCCCTTGTGGCCGCCGACTAACGACACTCAGTGGTGTGATATCTTTCTCTTGTAATCATTTACTTTACACAATTATCATTTTATAGTAGAGTTTTCGATTAATTTACGTATAACGTTTCTTATGGAAAATGTTTTATTCCCCATTCGCTGTTAGTAATTTTGAATAATGTTAGATTCGCAGTAACTGAACAGCATGAAATGAAAGAATGGCTTAGGCGTTGGAACGATGGTAAAGCAATGTTCGTATGATGGGAAAGAAACGATTACTTAACGGAAAAGAAGGCAGTTTACTTTTGTGGAATAAACACATCCCTTCGGTGACGATCAACCTAGAAACTAGTAGAAACGAGTGTGTTTTTCATGTTTAGTGCAAAATTGATGTCTGTTGTTTCAGACAAAGCGTTTCAGATATTGAAATAATTATTATGGGTCATTACAACGGCTGTTATCTATGCGTCTCATTAGTTTCTTCAGCTCAAGATATATTTTACTGTTTTTTTTTTTTTCATTAACATAGCGTTTACTTGACAGAGCTATTTATTATCTGTAGTTCTCTTGATTTAGGACAATGGTTTCGATGTTAATATTAATACATATTTTCTCGTCGTTTGCCCTTTCTTATTCAGCGTACTACTCTCAGAAGCACCGAAAATTCTTTCATAGGTGGTCGACGTGGTGGGAAGTCAACTGAGCTTTAACTTTTATGAAAACAAATGTGCTCGCAAACTAATCGTAGAGAAGGAATATCTGAGGTGTGAGCCATTTGGTAGAAATATCCATGAAGTGTACATAACGTTGGTAACACTCATTTCACAAGGCTTCATACAAACGTGAAGTCATTTTGACGTCACACGTAGTGCTGACACCCGCAGGAACTGCTATCGACTCTCATTAGCGCTTGGTTTGCCGGAATTTGTGTGAGATGAGCGTTACCTGCGAAATATTTGTGAGATGGAATTTTATTGCTGTTCTTTTGATTCGCAGTAATTAAAGCAGCCCCCTTAGGTTTCTGCCTAACCCAATAATCGGAGATCACCACATATTCCGAAATAAATAGTCAAATATTTATTTCATCATTCAACTCCGAAAGCCATGACATTATCTATTACGCTATAGCATGTGAGCACTATCTCCTGTCTCCGTTATCTCTGTATCTCTTTAACGCTTATATCGTTGATGCGTCATAACTGACATTTAGTGATAAAGGTGATGTGTTTGTATTACATTTTCAGTGAACCGTATGTCTTGTAAAGTTAAAATACAAAATATCTAAATATACCAAAATTAATATGGTGCCAGCCGCATCAATTGTTGATACTGCGTTTGATGGCAAAATGACGTCCGATTTGCCGGAAGGCTTGTAAAAAGAGTGTTGGTTACCCTCATAATGTCACCAACATCAAACAAAGTAGCCACGTGACATTAGTATGTAGGTGTTGTTTACATTCTGCGTTAAGATCTAAACTTTAATATTGTATTTGCTAGTCCTGTTTTCGCATATTTATTTAGTAATAAAAGCACTCGCGCTGAATTTTTTCTGCTACCAAGGCGAACAGAAATTAGTTGCAATAGGAAGAGTTTCCTTTTAGGAGTAAGTACAACAAAGGTCTATTTATAGTTATCATACCAATAAGAGGCGCTTAATGTGTTGATTAACGAAGTTATGAAATCGTCGGGCTAATTTGTGTGACTGTATGACCACATATTTATGAGAGGCGTGCTAGGCATATTCGTTAGTTTTGGTGTGTGCTACCAGTCAGTCCATGCTCATCTCAGATGCGAAAGCAATCTGTTAAGATGCACATGAATCGCGTGAACAAAATCCATGACACTTTAGAATGGTTTCTGCCCGTATCAGTCATGCAATTACATTTAAAACTGGCAAGGTGTTGTTCGAGTCGATGTATATTGGCGACTAAAATTATGTTCTGTGCATCCAAATGCTCGCTACACAGATACTCGTATTCTAAGCAATGAGAATAGCTTATAACACATGTTGCCAACAGTAAACGTTAAATTTCACGTAAATAAAGCGGCCCCTAGGCCCGTCTATGGCAATAACATTGTACAATTATATTGTGCACTGTTAGTGAAGTTCTCCCTACATTGCGCAATAATGTTGCACAACATTATTGACTCAGAGCGGCTCTAAGCACTGTAGTAAAATCGCGGTCATTTTAAATCTCCCGCTCTCAACGTCGGCGACTGCGAATACAAATGTTCCCAGTGACTGTAGCACGCGAAACGCTGTCTACGTTATTGTCAATTCTGCCCACAGTTGGCATAATATATCCGGCAGAGTAAAATATTTCAAAAGTTTTTGATATCCTCAATGTTACTGCGCAATCTCTCAGTCTCACCCCTAGACGTTCGACGTTGTTACGCTTCAGCAAAAATTTTGCAATATTATTGACCTCCTAGAAGACGCTTAATTGTAACACGCTCTTATTTATATTTTTAGCAAAAGACCGAAATTTTAATACACCCGTACGTGTATTGCTTTTGTGCATTTATTTATTAGTAACAACAACTGTCAACAATTGTTTCTGTTACGGATTTAAATTGAAACATGAGAAAAGGTATTTAAGTCCTATAACTTCTTTTCTTTGTGGGGGGGGGGGGGAGGGAGCACGTTGCTAAATTCTATTGATATTCCACCGCTGTGTTGCTAACCAGAGATCACGGTGCAATGGAATTTATGTTGAATCCATAGAAATTCCGTTTCGGACCGCAATCACCTTGGTAGCACAGTCTAACATAATAGTCGCACCACTCCATCTCGTTTTTGTTACCCCCAGCTACAGAAGCGCCCTAGGCGGCCAGTAAGCGACGCTTCTGAAGATGATATCCCATGAGTGCGAATACTAACGTTTATATCGATTTGTAACGTAGCTTTTACGATAGGTTGTGTATGTAGCGCCATAAAAGTCGACAATAACTAAAAAATTACACTTTTGTGATCACCGGGATCCTAAGGACCCTGAGAAATACTAAACGGTGCATTTCAGGGCAGCTTATTTACGATTCTCTTGTAACGTACAGACGTTTACTGAATAACTTCGTTTTCCTTTAATAACAAAAAAATGCCAGTAAACACCAGAAGAACTGACGTGCTACAGAAAGACGTCTTATATCTATCCAACAAAGCAGAGTTTTGTTCGCTACACTTTTAGTCAAATCAGTGAACGTGGAACCGAGGAAACCTATCTGGAATGCAATACCTACATTATTTAATGTACCAAATAAGCCACCACAACTGTAGCTTAAGGAAAACCTCATGGACGTGATAATAAATCGTCAAAACCAACAACACTGTTTCCTAGCACAGGAGGAACCAATTCCACCGCTGTTACTAAATCGGAGCCACAAACTACAAGACTCTTCAATATATTCTCTTTTTAAGCAAGAGTAATTAGATGGACGAAAATATTCATGTATTAGAAAGACGAGTGAAGTGTAAAGTGGGGTGAATCATTGGACTCCATAAAAAAAATAAGTGTCGAGGAAAGTGCCTATAATGATAACAACAGACAACAACAGAAATATATGCTTCTCGTGCATGAAATTTGTTTGTATTGTCTTGCTTTCGGTGAAATGAGTTACAAATATAGACATATTAGGAAGCATATCTTCATGAATGAGTTGTAGCTTATTTCATTGGTTCAGCGTGATTCTGCTGTTTTTACATGTATTTCTCGATAATTCTTGTCTCTTGGTAACTTACTTAAGCGTGTAGCGATATAACCACTGTACCGTTAATTAAGTAGAAAATAATTAAAAACAAACAGCCTTACGACGCATGTGACCTTTTGCTTTCTTACCGCTTGGAGCACTAGTGTCGATCCATCTGTCAGAGACTGCAACAACTTTCGTACCAGAGTGCCGTGACTATACTTATTAGACTGTCATGGTAGTGAAATTGATAAAATTGTAGGAAACAATATTGGTACCTTAGCTTACCAAGTTGTTATAATATTTTTACGTACCTCAAGCCTGAAAAATCTCAACATTTTTATACATTATTATAACATATCGCATAATACGTCGTTCCACAGTTCAATGGAAATGGTTCGTTCAAACGAAAGATTTACAAGTAAAGTAAAAAAAAAATCATTCGCAAAATTCATTCAACAAAGAACACCAGAAACAATGTCGCTGTTAAGATAAAGAAAACTTTCTCGTTCTAAACGTCAGAGTTGATTCATTCAAACAAAAAAGTCCTCCAATACTCTGGATTTAAAATAAATCTACAGTCAATCCGTATGTAAGGTCATCAACTTCTTTTTTCAGAAAATGCTTAATGAAGATCCGTTCACATCTCTAGTAAATTCAGACCCACGTCGGTCTGCACCTCGTCAACAATGGACATTAGATCGTTTGAAGCTTTCCATACATTTTTATGAAGCACTTGCATTCGAGTAGCGCATGATAGTCGCTAATTATCTCCGGATTTCAGCGGTATATATAGTAGCAATTAGCAGTTTATCTTAGAACTCTGATCATGATTCCTCGACACAGATAAACACGAGACATCTGTAAAGTGCTCGGTCGTGCTGAAAAATAATACCTTCGAATTTCTTAAGTGGAAACTCTTAAGGCTTTTGAAATAACACAAACGTCATCAACATTCTGCTTCTTTATTCTTCATATCTACATATTTGCAGCCCTATTACGCAATAAGACATTGAATTATAGCGTATAACATTGCGGAGTGTAAAATAACTACGTCGGCGCATGAGAAACAGCGTGCTTTAATCGAGTTTTCAGTTCGAAGAATTCGTCCACGCATGCAGTATCTTCTCATACAGCATGACAAGGGAATGCTGCGCCATCTGAAACAATCCGACGCCTTGGGTTCACTGTCATCGATCACTCACCATGCTGTCCCAATAATACCCTATCCGATGGTAATCTTTTTCCAAAACTTAATGAACACCTTCGAGGATTGCACATTGACAGTGATGAAGCGGTGCAACAGAGGTGAGGTTATGGCCCTGTCAACAAAGTCAAGCTTTCGACGACGACGGGATCGACAAACTGGTCTATCCTTCCGATAAATGTGTTCGTCATCAGGTTGACTACGCAGAGAAATAAATATGTAGACATGAAGAATAAAAAGGTAGTATGTTAGATATATTTTTTATTTTAAAAGTCTTGAGAGTTTTCACATAAAAATTTATATAAAAACTCTTCAGCACGCCCTCGTAAACTCCATTCCAAATCATCTTAACGTTTATTTTCGTTACATTTATGGATAGAGCGCGTTTCTGCTTGATGTTCTTAGATATTTCGAAAGCAATGTGTAGGAGCGTTCTTGGCGTTCTTATATTTCTCCACTGCACAAAGCACTCTAAATTGTCTAAATTATTTCCCGTTCAGTGTTGGACATTTTTCTTGCGTTGTGGTCTTCAGTCCGAATACAGATCTATTGCAGCTGTCCACCCTAATGTCCCATATGTAATCCTCTCCATCTCTGCACGCCATTGTAACCTACATCAATTTGAACGTGCTTTCAGTAGTCGAGCATTGATCTTCCAATACAAATTTTACTCCCACATTTTCCTCCAATACCAAATTGACTATTCCTTTGTTACTCTGGAGGTGTCATGTGAACCGACCCTATCCTTTCAGTCCAATCGTGACATAATTTCTTTATCCTCATTTCGAATCAGTCCCTCCTCATTACTTATTCGATCTACCACTCTAGTCTTTAACGTTATTCTGCAGCATTACATTTCAAAGATACGATTCTCTTCTGGTTTGAATAGCTTATTACCCGCGTTTCATTTCAGTACACTGCTACAGCAAAATGCCTCAGGAAAAAAAATTGTTAAGACTCAAATTTGTGTTATTTGTTAACGAATTTCTTCTTTTCACAAATGTTTTTCTTGTTATTACCAGTCTGCATTTGACAGCCTCTATCCTTCGGCCACCAGAATTTACTTTCTTGCCCAAATAGCAAAATTAATCTACTTTTAGTGTCTTATTTCCTAATCTAATTTCCTCAGCATCGCCTGATTTAATTCAACTACATTCCATTCCTATTGTTTTACTTTTGTTGCTCTTCATCTTATATACTTTTTGCATGACACTAATCCATTTCGTTCAACCGGTCTTCCAAATCCATTACATTGCTGACAGAACTACAATGTCATCAATAAATCTTAAGGTTTTCTGCTTCCTGAACTTTATTTCTCTTTCCAAATTTCTCCTTTGTTTCCTTTACTTCTTGCTAGATATACAGACCGAATAACATCGTGAATAGTGTACAACCGAGTCTCACTCCCCTCCCAACCTCTGCTTCTCTTTCACATCCTTCGATTCTTATGACTGCTGTCTGGATTTTGTATAAGTTGTAAATCACCGCCGGCCGATGTGGCCGAGCGGTTCTAGGCACTTCAGTCTGGAACCGCTACGGTCGCAGGTTTGAATCCTGCCTCGGGCATGGATTTGTGTGATGTCCTTAGGTTAGTTAGGTTTGAGTAGTTCTAAGTTCTAGCGGACTGATGATCTCAGATGTTAAGTCCCATAGTGCTTAGAGCCATTTGAACCATTTGTAAATCACCCTTCGTTCCCTGTATTTTTCTTGTAGTGGATGTCGGTTCGCTCTCAGGGGAACCAAAAATTTTTCAACTAAATTCTCTTCCTGTCTGTTGAATTACAAGTTCACTTACTTCAATGTAATAGTGATCCCACACATTTGATCTGTATACCAGTTTCAGTTGTGGAATAAATATTTTTGGTAGAAAAACTGTAGCACACCAAAGTACTGTCTTTCATATGTGTAAGTCATAATTATGTCTTAATTATGGCTATGTGCTAGTATATTTTATACTATTAATATCATAAATAGCAGTTAATGCAACAACCATTTGTCATCCACTACCTTCTCATGCCTACGGTCCTCATTTATGTGTATCAATGTTATTTCTCCAATTTTCTACTGTTATCTATCCACATTCCTTATAGCCGTCGCTTCTGTTTACAGGCAAGGAATGGCCCAGGAAAGCTTAATAGGACCGCTCTTGTCCTCCGTGTACTGTACGTAAACTATCTGACGGGTAGGTTGTGCTGCAATCTGCGAATGTTCTTTGATGACGCAGTAGTGTGCGGGGCAGTGTCGTCTGTAAGTGACTGTAGGAAAATACAGTACGACTTGAACGGAATTTCTGAATTTTGTGATGACTCAGCTTCCTCTAAATGTGGTGAAATGTTAATTAATACAGATGAATAGGAAAAAATAAGACCATAATTTTCCAAGACAGTACTGCTGGTGTGCTGCTTGCCACAGACGCTTCAACAACAAATCTAGGAGTTATACGTTTCTAAGCGTTATAAAATGAAACTAGCACGTACGTTTGATGGTAGGAAAGGCGAATGGTGGGCTTGGAGGCATTGGGTGACTTCTATTTAAGAGTAGTTCACCTATAAATGGGACTGGGTGCACAAAACTTGTGCGATCCATTGTTGAGTACTGCTCTAGTGTTTGGAATCCCTACTGGTTGGATTAATGGAAGACATCGAAACAATTCAGTTGGCCTATTGCTATATATACTACCAGTATCTTCGATTAACAACTGAAGTGGCATTTGCGACAGACTACAGAACGATACTACCACCATCAATTTAGATCTCGCGTAGGGATTGCGAAGAAAAGAGAAGAGAAATCAGGGCTCGTACAGAAGCACATAGACAGTCGCTTCTCCCTTGTCCGCTTTACGAATGGAACAGAAAAGGGAATGACTTGCAGTAGTACAAGGTGCCTCCGCCATGCGCTGAATGGTGGCTCGGAGACAACGTATGTAGATGAAAATACAGATATGAAAAACTAATTGAATACACTTGACCTTGTCACAGTAGAAGTGTACGACTTGGTTTGTAAGCAAAAGGCATCTTGTTAATAGGACATCAAAATATAGACTTGTTGCACTTGCCAGACAAAGATAAGATAATATGACAAAAATAAGCTGCTGTCACGTATGTTTGCTATAGAGTATCCGTGAAGAAAGGAATTATTTTTTAATGGAATGTCTTGATACTTTACCCCAACACAATTTGCAGGCAACCGTCAAAAGAGCGTGATACGATAACTGACTACAGCTACTTGGGCTATGTCAATTGATCTGACTCGTCACATTACGGACGTTTGCTTCAGTTCCAAATGAACTATGGCTTGGCGTAAAGACGTCGACATCGACGGATCGTTTATCTGTTTTCTTATCCTCCTCCTGCTAATGATAGGCCTACACGATTGTTCTTTGAGGAACGTAATCTTGGGTTCAATTACGTACTGCATTTACTGAAGCACCCTTAGATCCTGTAAAATAAAATATAAAACAAAACAGTTATGAAGCAAGAAAGTCAACGAAACGGTAAGTATCAACATCTGCATCAAAAAATAATTTTAACTGCTAAATCCCTAAGTTAATCTGTATCTAACGATTTTGTCGTCTCACAGAAAACTGAGTTACGTTCAAACGTTATACGTCAGTATTGAACATCACACTGGCACAAATAAATCATCTTCAGAGAGTAACTGTGAGAAAGAACAGGAAAATGAGTACTTGATAGGTAAATTTCGTTTAAAGGCTAATTTTTTTATTAGAAAAATGTTTCGCGAAATGTTGTCGTTCCAAACTGAAAACTTGCAGTGTGTGTCATCTCGTTCATTACCCAAAATCTTTTTGCACTTGTATAAGACTTTTAACAATGTTGTTTTCATAGTTCATTCATTTATATAGGATCCATATTTGTATGTTCTTCATATTTATATGTTATTACACAAATATTACGCCATTTATAATAGTTTCCAGAGAGGCTACTGTGCCGTGTAACACGACCTTATTGCATAATCTTTGGAGGATAGTTTCCTGTACTGATTTACAAATCTGACGAAGAGAAGTTTAGGCTGTGTTTATGTCTGGCACCACACCAGATACTGTTACAATGGAGTCTGAAATTTCACACAACTTCTTAACAGCTCACTTTCAGTGCTAAATCTTACGTTCCACAACATATTATACAGAATGCAATAAACCGCACCATGTCTCATGTTCTGTAGTCGACGACGCGCTTTCAAGGAACTGTCTTCTCTTCAAAAAGCAATATGATAACATGATTGTGCAATACTTTATAATTTTCTTCACAGTGGCCGTATTATCAAACAACGCATTTAATCCAAAGGTAAGCAGTATTATATTTTCCACTTTTCATTTGCTTCCCTTTTTATAAGTCTTACACTTACTTAGTAGCCAGTATCCTAGAAAAAACAATTCCTTTCATTTCTCCCGTAGTAACGGCTCTGTATTAATTCATATTGCTACGTAAACATATTTTCAGCTACCTTTCTATCCTCTCCTCCATGGAAATGTAACCGTATGATCGAAACAGGAAAGCACTTGTGTCAACATTACGCTACCTAAATTTCGAAAATATTAACGTCGCTTGCAGCCTGCATTTAGAAGAAGTAGGTGCTGAATTGTATTAGCAGCAACTATGTGGGTATTTCGTCCCAAGAAATCGTTGTAAAAATCCCATAAAGCATGAGAAGAAGAAAGGAATATCTGCATTACAAGCAGTATATCAAGAACCTAGTATTACGAGGAAATAATATATCGAACAGTTCCTCTCACTTCGTTATTCGATTACTTCGACCACATATAGGCCTACGCTTATGTTAACGATCTTCGTCAATCGGTTACTTCCGTATTAATTAGTTTTTCTGTTGTGTCGTTAATATTTTAACCAGTATGGATGTCATTAGGTAATTATATAACCGGGTCTCGGCATCCTTCACCACACAATATAGCACTCTTACTGGAGGTGTTTCTAGTTATCGTGCTTCCTTTACCAGTACATGACAATGTAGGAATCAGTCCTTGATGAACTGCAGACCAATTCATTTGCAGAATCTATGTCCTTTTGGTAACAGACTAACACGTTGACTTGATGTCGTTATGGAAGTCGTTAGAGATGCAGCCATGTCTGAAATGAGCAAGAACAGGAAAGAAAGTAAGCTATGTCTTTTTAAATGGCCACACTGGCAAGTACCGAAAAACTTTAACCAGGATGGCAACACGTGGAACGAACTGAATCCTCCCGAATACTACTTCAGTGTATCTGCTGCGAAGCCACAGTGTAAATGTATCGCGATATCAGAAAGCAGAGTTTTACACAGAAGTTGCCCAAAGGTGCGATTTATTTGATTTAAAAACAGATGTTTTGCGAGGCTTTAGTTCCATTATTAAGTTGTTAAAAACATTACGCCATTAGACACAGTCAAAAATATGCAAGTTTCAAAACTCTGAATATCGTCGTGGTATTCCTAAGTGTTGAGGGAAGAATGTTAAGTTTACTCCACTTAATAAGTTGGATATTCTCTTGCCGAAAATTGTATTTTTAAATTAAATGTATCGCATATTCGGACATCTTCGGAGCAACTACTTCATTGTGTCTCTCCTGTAACCAGGTGAAGCGGCAGCCAGTTTGAGGTAGCGGAGTCGGCACTTATTGAATTTAGGGGGACAATATTTTCGAAAATATTTTTTCTCACTTTTTGATCGGTTAGACTATGTTGATCTCGAAGATGTTATTTATTTCCATCCCCGATAAAAACTTTTTAGTATATCGAGAAAACAAAAATTTTTATGAAAAATTTTTTTCTCATTTTTTGACCTGACCACGAATATGTTATTTGCAAACATCATTGAAGCTAAATCGTAGCACATCAAAGCACTCGGCGCGTTTATCCGAATGCTGCGATTTAGCTTGCTGCAATTTAACTTGAATGATCTTTAAGTATTGTTATATTTCGATTACATGAGAATTTGTTGTTTTATTGTTACAAACACATTGTTATGTTGTTGTATTGTTACATTTTGATTAAATGACAATATGTTATTTTACTGTTTCAAAACTTATGAAAAAATGTCATACTCGTGATCAGCATAGTCAAATTGACGATAATCGGTAAAAAATCAAAGATTTCATGGGTATCCCCCTAAACTCGATAAGTGCCGCGGAGTCATATTCGGAAGGACCAACTTCTAGGCCACGATCCATCATCCATACATATGTATGCGAATCCAATACAGCTGTCACCCCGTTTCTCGCTTCCAATTATCCTTTGCTTCTTGTCCATCTAGTTTGCATATCGCAGATCTCTACTTTGCATTACTCACCTATATCATGTTTCCATTTTCTTGCTGGTCTATCTCTTTTCTTCTCCCATGAGGTATCCACTGCCATCCTTGTTTCGGAGATCTTGTACCCTCCATCCCTTCAAAAATTGTCATGCCACAGTATCTTTTTTGCCTCAGAGATGTCTTTTGAACTTCCATTTTCCTCCGTATTTCCTTATTTCTTACTGATCTTCTCTTAATATTCCACTAGTCCTCCTCCAGTCATCAACTTTAATTTACAGGGTTGCTGACCCATACGTCGTAATACTTTGCGCATTTGTACAGCATACTACTTTTTGGCATTGACTCTTACTTTTTCGTTCCATAAGATAGAATTTAACAGTCGGATTGCATTGTACAACTTTATTTTTTGTTCCTTCTGTGCTTTGTCCAGTAACAGATAATGTTACCCACAGATATTTAAAAGCTTTACTTTCTTTAATCTTGCCAACATCAGTTTCTAAATCAATTGTCACATCTTCTCTCACTGAAAGGTATTCAGTTTTGCGAAGATTTATTGAATGGCCATGTTGCTCATATTCTTCTCAGAATTTGTATAACATATATTCCACGTCTTCAGCGTTTGTTGCAATGGTCACTGACACGCGGGTTAGCCGCACGGTGTGAGGCACCTTGCCACGGTTCGAGCATCTCTCCCCGTCGGGGGTTCGAGTCGTCCCTCGGGCATGGGTGTATGTGTTGTCCTCAGCGTAAGGTAGTTTAAGTTAGATTAAGTAGTGTGTAAGCCTAGGGACCGATGAGCTAAGTAGTTTGGTCCATAGGAACTTACCACAAATTTCCAAAAATGATCACTTGCACTTTCATAAAAAGCAACTCTTCTGCGTCCCTTTCTAGTTTGACAAATCCTTTTTTCCAACCCTTCCGCTCTTCTAGACAGCAAAGTACATCAACGGCATTTTTTAGTTTTTGGTCATATGGTTAAAAAATGCCATACGTATTACTTCTCGTCACTCTCTCCAACACTACGTTAAAAAGTAGCTTGGATGACGCACTCCCCTGTAGTAAACATTGGTTAACATCAAATTCCTTAGAGCGTTTTCCTGCTACGTAACATTTCATGCTGGTGCGGAACATTTGTGCCAATCTAATCAGTTTATGCAGGAGTTCCAGATCCTTTAGCATCTGATACAGTTGTTTTCTTTTGACGTTACCATAATCCTATTTGAAATCTTCAAAGAGGTGATTATATTCATAGCACTTCCACGATTATTTACCTTATAGTGAAGATATGATCAGTGGCTAATCTACCCTTTATATGTATCCTCGAATATATAATGGATATTCCGATTTCGAGCCATTATCTTGTCTATTAAATCTTGTAAAATGAATATTCCATTACGACACAAGCGTCCATTTCGATCTCCATTTTGCTCTTCTGTCTCTGCTAGCTCTCCCTCTTTTCGCTTCTTTAGATCTCTACTACACTATCCAGCTATTGAAGGTATCACACTAATCTTTCTGTAATATTCACATTGTCTCCGGTCATCCATTTTATATGTCGAACCACTATATACTTTTTTCCATTCATAAGGGATTTTTCAACTTAACGATAGTATAAGTAACCTTTGCCAGAAGTTCACAAACAAATGTAGATGCGGCTTTTATAAGTTCAGTACTTACATTACCTGGTCCCGGACGTTTACCAGTCTTCACTTGTTTGACCGCATGCACACTTCGTCACGAGTTGGCACCTCGTTAGGCACCTCTCTTCCTTGCATATTTCGAATTCAACTCTGTCTTCTCTCAACAATTTCTGATAACCCGACGCTCCATACTGATTGTGCTGATCTCAGCCTGATCTCTATTTTGCGTTCTCATCGCTTTGGTGAGTATTTCCCTAGGCATTAATCGGTCTTATATTTTCTCTGCAACTTTTTTTTTACTTTGTCACATATTTTTTGCCAATACTCTTCTTTATTTTGTTTATATTCTCACTGGCGCTCTTCCTCTTTTCGCGATATGTTCTAAGGTCCTCGTCCAATTTCATAGTCAGCCAATTCCGATATCCTTCTCTTTTTTCATCCACGATTTTCTGGATCGTGTCGCCCATCCAGGATTCAACTTTAGTCCTCGTACATTGTGATAGTTTTTCCCCTAAGGCCTCCTTAGAGACATGGTGAATTACTTCTTTACTTTCCTCTTTCATATTACATGCAGAGTTGTCCTGTATTTTGCACAACTTACTTACGAGTCTGAGCTGAAAAATGGGCCTGATAGAACCATCTCGTAGAATGTTTTAGTGTGACTTAATTGCTTTTCTGTACTGCTCTTTAAAGTGACGCTTTTCCTAAGTGGGAAAATAACTTTTGAGATCAGAAGACAGGCATTAGATCCGCATCCTGCACCTCTCGTAGCTCTTACAACATCTGCTTTTAGATAAGTAGCTTGTCGTCCACACTTTGCGTAAAATCACTCCTGGCAACTGCTGCTGTATTTTGTGTGTGTGTGTGTGTGTGTGTGTGTGTGTGTGTGTGTGTGTGTGTGTGTGTGTGTGTGGTTGTACGTGTCTGTGTGTTCGCATAATCTATATCACTTGGAGCAGAGGGATTTTCGTAATGTCGGGTGTTCGGAATTTTGCATAGGTTATAATTCGACTAAGAAAATAAGAAACAAGTTTTTTTTTTCTTTTGTCCAAAAATAGTCTTGACCGGAAATACAAGCCGCCAAATATGACGCCTCGAGATTTTAAAACACTGTATCTCTGGAACAGTTTTTGATATTTTGTTATTTTTTTAATGATATCCACGGTTTAGACACATGTGTCAAAGTTCTTTTGCTGTAGCCTTGTGATACTTTTTAATTTTTTTCAAAAATATCAATCCCAAAAATTCTGTTTATCCTGTATTGCAGTTGTTCATAGCCAGTTTCGTTAGTGCAGAGTCTTCTACGAAATGTGTGACCATTTAGGGTATTCTATGTCTGTAAACTTTCGCGAGGATTCTGCTGACTGACAGAGTTGTAGGGCGTTTGGAAGGAAGGACCGTTTGAAATGTCCTCTGATTGGGACCGCAGGAGAGTGAAGTGTGCCGACAGTTTGTATATCCATAAAAGACTGATCTACAAGACTAGCAAAAAAAAGAAAAAAAAACTGATTTACTTGAGGTTCGGAATAGGTGTGCTCATTTCAAGACTCTGTTTAAAAATCAAGTTGTCTTCAGTGACGACTCTCTGCGTTCTAATGTCTTGACAGAATATCAATGAGGACAGTGACTGAACAAATTGAAGTTTCCCACGGTGCAGATGATGTAGTTTTGTATCTGTAGAGAAAGAATTACATTCCCTGAATCGGCCAGTAACCTCTGAAGAGTTCATCCATTACGTCTTCCAAACCAAGTGTCTGTACAGAGAACCCTCCAATTCCAGGGCACTCACCACATTCCTGAAACAAAAAGGTCTCTTGTTTTACATGTTTCTTAACAGGGCTAACACCTACAGTGGTGTTAGTCATGTTAAGAAATCGTGGTCGGTGAAGTCAGGTCATAAGCTCTACGCCTCCAGGAAACTCAGAGAAATTACTGAAGCTGTGAGGGAGTACATTAAAGCTAAACTGAATTCAGGAATGTGATGAGTGCCCTGGAATTGGAGGATTCTCTGTACAGACACTTGGTTTGGGAGACGAAACAGATGACTCTTCAGAGGTTACATATGCAATGTGGCAGAAAAATATACCAATTATGATAACTGCTGTGTGTTGACTGTCTCATTGATGAACTTGGGAAATTGTCAGTGAAGAAATTACAACACCTACACACTGCAGAAGTAAAGGGACCTATGCAAGCTAAAGATCTATATTTAATGCTTCACTGTGATTTTGCTGAAAACTCGCCTGTGATTCTCCCAAGAATATCACTGGAGTAATGACCAAGTTTCAATTTTTACAGGAATGACATATTTTCAAAACAAAAGCACGAGCGTTGTAGTTATAAGTGATGACACAAGACAGGATTTCCTTTGCTGGCAATGTGCAAAATTCTTCAATAACTGCAGTTACTGGCCGAAAATATCATTATGGCTTCCGATGGTGCTCCTAGTCACTTCAGAAACCATTACCAGTTGTTTGGATTGGCTAAGTCACATGTGTCAATGCAGCAGGTACATAGTGCTACTGGTCACAAGAAAGGTCACGTGATGGTAGAGGACGCCTGTTGAAATACCATGCTACAAAACATAATTTTTCCACCCATGTACAACTACAATTCACAATACTGAAGATTTTACAAGAGTGGTGAAATCGTACACATCAACAGCCCTCATTCTGTTGCCTAAACTGAAGAAGACCACCAGCAGAAAAGAGAAGAACCATCTTAAAAAACTACATCTGCGAAACAAATTCAGAAGACCCATTTTTGGGTACAAAGTGATGGACGAAATTGCACGCTCTATCAAGGGCAAGAAAGGAGAAAGTTCATATGTCTGGCCAATACCTCAGAAGTAGCTGGAGAATATTCCAATTCACAACTTAAGAGGAGGAATATTTGTGGCGCGTGTGTATGACTGTGACTGGTGGATTGCAGAGGTTATAGACATCAGTTATGAGTTGAATGAAATCGTTGTGGACTTAATGCTACCATTCGGACCGACTGCAGGATATAGGTTTCTAGCTGCAAGACAACAACACCACCATCGGTGCTCACTTCCGGTGCACATTGTTTCACAGATTGTGAGTGCCCCAGTTCCTACTGATACAAAAAGAGGGCATCACTCAATACCAAAGCAAATTAAAGATGCAGTGAAACACATTTTTAGATCCTTGAATACCTAATTTCAGTTCTAAACAGAGGGCACAGAAGTTGAGTACTTTGGAACCTGCAAGTTTTTGTTACTTTTGCACATATTTTGGAATTGTTTAGGATGTTTTAAAAATGTTTCTCACTCATATTTCACAAGAAATAAAATTATATATCAAATGAGAGCAACTTTTGTACTCATGAGCCCGATATATGGTAATGGAAATTGGCTTAATGTATGGCAATATTTTCAATCCATGTCAATAAAAATGTAAACGTTTGTTGTTTAAAATCGCGTATCTCCGAAAGTTTTTGACCGATTGCTTTGAAATTTTGGCACAACGTTGGATTTCAAACGGATGTGGTTTAGGTACTCAGTTTTTAAAAAGGAAAACATTGTTACTATAGATCTCAAAACGTGCCTTTCCGATTTACTTCAGATTTTTACACATTACTGCAATAAACATTTAGACCCACATAGACTATGACCCAGGACTTGCACAGAAATATTGCGGAAATGGAAAGTGCTATTGATGTATTGATGTGCGGTTTTCACAGGATAGACAGGTAGTCAGAGGCTCGTTTTAATAGCCAATAAACAGATTGTAATATTCTAGAAATTGTATTTTTGAGCAAACATACACTTTTTAAATAAAACTATCCCTATTGACAATAAAAAACTAAAAGTAAAGTAAATAAGAATTTCAGTGGTGTTTGTTGCAGGGTTCTTGTGTGAGTCGTATTTTGAAAAGTATCCACACTGACACTTGTTCGTGCCATCTAACCTGCGTAGTTGTTAGATACGATGTTGTTATTTTTGCTTACATTGTGTTTGTGTGTTTCTTGAGTGCTAATCATTTGGTATGTAGGCGATGGGACTAATCAATGCAGAAAAATCCGACATCATCGTGGCGTATGGAGAGTGTAGGAAGAATGTCATTCGTTCGTGTACGGTGTATGCGACAAGATATCCCAATAGACGTCCATTACAAAGAAAAACCCAGGAGAATTGCCCCAATTTAATCCTCGTCCCACTGAAAGGTGAATGAAATAAGTTTTAGTGTCAGCTGTGTTGAAATTAAACAAAGTTGCACCCTCCGATGGAATCACTAACAGATTCTATACTGAATTTTCGGCTGAGTTAGCCCCTTTTCTCACTATAATGTATCGTACATCCCTCGAACGAAAAACCATGCCCAGTTCTCGAAGAAAGGTACAGGTCAGAAGGGTAGTAAAAGTGATCTACAAAACTATCATCCAATGTCTTTGACATCGATTTGTTGTAGAATCTTAGAAATTCTGGGCTCAGACAAAATGAAGTACCTTGAAAAGAATGACCTCCTCAATGACAACCAACATGGTTTTCGAAAACATCGATCATGTGAAATCCAACTTGCACCTTTCTCACATGACATACTGAAAGATTTGGATCAGAGTAACTAGGTAAGCGTAGCGTTTCTTGATTTCCGGAAAAGCATGTAACTCAGTACCACACCTACGCTTCTTGTCAAAAGTACGATCATATGGAGTATCAAGTGAAATTTGTGACTGAACTGAGGACTTTTTCCTAGGGAGGACACAGCGTGTTATCTTGGATGGAGAGTCATCGTCAGATGTAGAAGTAATTTCAGGTGTTCCCCAAGCAAGTGTTTTGGGACTCTTGCCGTTCATGTCGTATCTTAATGACCTTGCAGATAATATTAACAGTAAAATCAGGCTTTTTGTAGATGATGCAGTTATCCATAATGAAGTACTATGTGAGAGAAGCTGCATAAATATTTAGTCGGATTTTGATAAGATTTCAACAAGGAGCAGAGATTGGCAACTTGCTCTAAATATTCAGAATTGTAAAACTCTGCCCTTCACAAAACGAAGAAACGTAGTATCCTACAACTATAATATCAATGAGTCGGTGTTGGAATCGGACAACTCATACGACTACCTGGGTGTACCACTTTGTAGGGGTATGAAACGGAATGATCACATAGGTTCAGTCGTGGGTAAAGCAGGTGGTAGACTTTGGCTTATTCGTAGAATACTGGGGAAGTACAATCAGTCTACAAAAGAGATTTCTTTCAAACCACTCATGCGACCCATCCTAGAATATTACTCAAATGTGTGGGACCCATACCAGGTAGGACTAAGAGGGGATATTGAACGCATACAGAGAAGGGCAGCAGGAATGGTCACAGACTTGTTTAATCCACGGAGAGTGTCCCAGAGATTCTGAAGGAACTGAAATGGCAGACTCCAGAAGACAGGCGTAAACTATCCCGAGAGATTCTGTTAATAAAGTCTCAAGAAGTGGCTTTAAATGATTTTCTAGGAATATACTAAGGCTCGCTACGTATTAGTCACACGGAGATCGTGAGAATAAGATTGGAATAATTACCACACGCATTCAGACAATAATTACAGCACGTCATTCAGACAATCATCCTTCCCGCGCTCCATACGTAAATGGAACAGGAAGAAACCCTAATTACTGGTACAATGGGATGTACCCTCTGTCATGTACCTCACGGTGGTTTGCAGAGTACAGATGTAGATGTAGATGTAGAACCATCTTGGCAGTTATTTATCACCTTATCCAACCAGTTAATTGAAAGTGGTAGTGTAATAACTACAGAACATGAAGCGTGGCGCCTTACATCGCTCCTGTCTAGGGCCTGTGTATCGGGAGAATGACTCATGTGTCCACAGCGACAGATGGTCTGAAGCCGGTTCAGTCGAGTACGTATTTCTAGTTTTCATCTGTTAGAGGACTAAACAGAAAGAACTATTATGTAGTTAAGAAATTTGGCCACCACAATCCAGTAGTGTACAGAGACATTCAAGAAACAGCTAAAGAGAATGTTTCTGTGAATTATTGTGTGTACTTCTTGAAGGATTTTTTTGTTTATTATTGTTTGTACAGTTTTGTACATGCTTTTAGTAGCGTGAATGATGCGTGAATGTCGTCTAAAGTAAATATGTAGATCATTGTTCTACTGATGAACGCTGTGCGAACTAGTCTGAGAAAGTTTTAAAACAGTGTGAATGCAGACGACGGAGAATTTTGTATCGTAATATGTTAAGTAAGTTTATGGTAAAAGGGAAGCTAATTCGAGTGCAAATGAAAACAGTTAATAACGTAAAGTATAAACAAAATATCAGAATGTTAAATATTTATTTTGGGAAAATGTACAGTTCGAAAGTGTGTTATTTGTTGATTGGTTTCATGAACAGCGCGGACTAACGCAGGAGAATAATGTTTTTTTATTGACCTTAAAGAAAATTGACCAATCAGAACGGAGTATTCCTCGCGCGTCTTTACTCTTGAAGATACAGAATGGTTACAGCAGTCTAAGGGGGTCAAAGCCCAGCCTTCCAATGGTACGGTCATGTGTAGTATGAGTTCCGAAGAAAGTTATAATTTGTCGGTTTTAGTTGTGCGACATGTTTCTAAAGTGTTTTAAAGTAAAGGCATATTTATTACGTTGTGTTTTTTTAGAAAGTTCGGATTGTTTAAGTAATTTTGTGTATGAGAAACGACAGTAATTCCGCGTGGCATATTGACAAGATCGGTGATTAAAAACTTGAGTGCATCAGACACCGATAAATTTAACACTATGGCAAACATTTTCATTTAAGAACAATCCGTGCTTAGTAGCTGTTCATGTTTCTGGAAATACGTTACCATAAACTTGTTATCGTGAGTGAAAAGGTTTGTGCATGACTGTGTACAGATTAGCATGGGTTTGGCAGTGAACGTGTACATGTCAAGGTTCAGAATATATCGAAGTTTTGCCGGTATCTCCACCTTTCATCCAAAATTAAGACCTTTTCCTGATTCTTAGAATAGTTACGTTGTATGCAGCCTGGCGCGTGTTGCAGTACGGTAGATTTCTGCTAGGCTTTCCTACTAGCGATCTGCTGCAACGAGTTCGCAGGTAGCTCCAGGTAATGGACGAACGTAACCGCGCCGCCGCAAACGTAACAGAAGGAACAATTGACGACAGAAGAGGGGGAAATTTGTGTTCTTGTTGCTGTTGCAGTTGATCCGTACATTAGCCCTTGCGCAGCCCCACGAGGAAGCGATTTGTGTCAGACAAGTGTCCTACACATTCTCCATCGACACAGGTTCCATCCCTATCACATTTCTCTTCATCATAAGCTGCATGCAAACGAGTATGAGAATCGTGTTAACTTCTGTGCATCGACATTAAGACAGGATACTCCAGATGTTTCATGTATTGTGCTTGTTGATGAAGCCACATTTACCAGGTAAACCACCGAAACATGCACTATTGGTCTGTTGACAACCTCCACTGGCTTCGTCATCTGGTACGTCAGCGTCCATGGGGTGTAAACGTGCGCTGTGGGATAGTGAACTATCAGCTCAAGGGCCGTTTTTTACATACGGAACACTAAACGTACAGAAGTACCGTAGGTTCCTGACAGACCATCTTCTACAGATGCTAGAAGATGTTCCTCTGCAGACTAGAAGAAACCTGAGGTACTAACATCATGGGTGTTCAGCCCACAGTACAAGATGTACTACTGCGTGTCTTCATGAATTATTTCCAAATCGCTGGACTGGACGCCGAGGACCTGTACCTTTGTCCGGCCCGTTCCCTAGCTTGGACGCCTGTAGACTTTTTTCTTTGGGGAAGGTGAAAGATGCTGTCTACAAGCAGATACCGACTACACCCGATGATATGCAGCAACGTATTACTGCAGTCTGGTCGGACATATCCGCTGAAATACTAGCACGTGTGCAGCAGTCGCTCCAGACCAGACTGGAAGTATGTATTCCTGTTGTCTGTGGTCATTCTGAACACAACCTGTGATGGTGAATTGTTTCGTTACTGGTCAGACTCTGCATAACTAGTGTATGCACTTGTTCTTCAGTACTTGCCACGATAGATATTGTACAAGTGCCGGTGCAGGAACTTTTCAGAATACGATATCTCGTAAACGACTAGCACTAGAATTCGCAAAAACACCACTGATATTCTACTTTACCCTGCTTTTAGTTTGTTAATGTCAATAGACATTGTTCAATGTGAAAAATTGTATGTTCGTACAGAAAATACGCGTTCAAAGTATTATTACAATCTGTTGATTGACTAACAATACGAGCCCCTGACTATCAATCCAGTCTGTGAAAACCGCACATCAATAACAATTTCCATTTCCGCAATATTCGCGCTCAAGTGTTAGGTGATTCATCCTGATTGTATTTTTAGATACATATATAAAACACACACAGTAGCAAAACACCTTTAGTAAACTAGCAAGTTGTATTTATGGTTTTTTGGTTTATGATTACAACACCACCACAGAATCCGAATAAAAGTAAACAAGGCTCATGGAAAGGGAGAGGAGGGAAAGACGACATGGAAAGAGAGAAGGGGGAGGGGGAGGAGGAGTGGAGAGGATGGAGAAGACGGAGAGAGAGAGAACAGAGAGGGGGGGGGGGCGAAGGACGAGGAGATGGACAGAGAAAGGGGAAGGGGGAGATGGGCAGTGACAGGGGAGAGAAGGACATCAGAACGTGTATCCAATTCCCATATATATTAGAAACGTGTGCTTTCTCTATTCTTTCTTTTCCATTTAAGCTGACTGAACCACAGCAAAGTTTCGCCGGATACAGCTAGTTGTTTATAAGACCTGTTCAGCTTAAAAGAGGAAGTTGTTCTTTTCAGTGAATGTAGTACAGTGTGGCACTAATCAACAGTAAGAAACCAAAGTTTTGGAGATTAGCATTTTTGAAAAATATTTTTTTTGCTTGAATTAAGTAGAAACACCAGAAGGCTGCAGCACAAAAACTTTGAAACATGTCCAAACCGAGGATATCATTGTAATCATCACATAATTACCTTTCAAATAAAAAAACTAAGAGAATATATAGAACCGTTCCACAGACACAGCGTTTTCAAATTTTACACGAAAAACGTATGTGCGAAATGGTGCTCGAGGCGTCAAATTTGGCGGCTTGTATTTTGAGCCAGAAATTCCTTTGGACAGAACAAAAAATACAGTCTTCTTTCTTAATCATGAATTGTAACATATGTTAAATTCAATAACATCGGAGTAACATCGGAGACTATGAAGGTAAGATTTTTTCTTATCTTCCCTGAGGTGATATGGACCCTCTGAAACTCTTACATCTACATTTAGATAAGAACTTTCGTAAAATCGGTTCTGGCAGGAGGTTCAGTGTGTTTGTGTGTGTGTGTGTGTGTGTGTGTGTGTGTATGTGTGTGTGTGTACGTGTTTCTGGATCCCAAACGGTCTCTTTGCTCGTGTACGACTAATAAAAAGGCTTTCCACTATGGTATGCTGGTGAATTGGGAACAGCGAGGAATTTACTTGCCTGACGCACTATGAGGAGCTGCCGCCGGATAGTGAATGATGGTTCCCCATAATCAGCAGCAACTGTGCTAAAGTTCATTCGATAAGGTACGCCAGTCCTGATTTGCGAGCTGTGGCATGAGCAGAATTGGACTCCCGATTATATGTGTGCCGTGTGACGAAATACGGGCACGAAGAACATTTATAAACACTGCATAAGAAATTTAAGAGTTTTTCTTTCACAAACTGTGTCATTTGTCTCGTAGCTCTCGCAATTCATCTGTGACGACTTTTTAAATACTTCATGGACTTACCCTTTATATTCTTATACCCTTACGTCGTATGTTTATTGTTTTCATTAAATTTCTTGTTCTTTTTGTTTTCTTCGTCACATTCCCTTTTGTAATTTCATAGTTCAACGAAACTTTATTTCGATTTCATCTTTTAGAAGTTCCGATACGGTAGGCTATGTTTTATTACTGTCTCTTTGGTACAGAGGTACACTTGGGTAAAAGTTAAATTAAATGTTTGAGCCAAGCGTCAGTTCTGCTGATACACTATGTGATCAAAAGAATCCGGACACATGGTTGAAAATGACTAACAAGTTCGTGGCGCCCTCCATCACTCATGCAGGAATTCAGTATAGAGTTGGCCCACCCTTAGCCTTGACGAAAGATTCCACTATCGCAGGCATACGTTCCATCAGGTGCTGGAAGGTTTCTTGGAGAATGGCAGCCCATTCTTCACGGAGTGCTACACTGAGGAGAGATATCGATGTCGGTCGGTGAGAAAAAAAATGGCTCTGAGCGCTATGGGACTCAACTGCTGTGGTCATCAGTCCCCTAGAACTTAGAACTACTTAAACCTAACTAACCTAAGGACATCACACACAGCCATGCCCGAGGCAGGATTCGAACCTGCGACCGTAGCAGTCGCACGGTTCCGGACTGCGCGCCTAGAACCGCGAGACCACCGCGGCCGGCCGGTCGGTGAGACCTAGCATGAAATCGGCGTTCCAAAACATCCCAAAGGTGCTGTATAGGATTCAGGTCAGGTCTCTGTGTAGATTTCTTCATTACAGGGATGTTATTGTCGTGCAGCCACTCCACCACAGGCCGTGCATTATGAACAGGTGCTCAATAGTGTTGAAACACACGATCACCATCACCGAATTGCCCTTCAACAGTCGGAGGCAAGAAGGTGCTTAAAACATCAATTTAGGCCTGTGCTGTGATAGTGCCGCGCAAAACAATAAAGGGTGCAAGCCCCCTGCATGAAAAACACGACCTCACCATAACACCACGGCCTCCGAATTTTGCTGTTGGCATTACACACGCTGGCAGATGACGTTTACCGGGCATTCGCAATACCCGCACCCTGCCATCGGATCGCCACATTGTGTACCGTGTTTCGTCACTCCACACAACATTTTTGCACTGTTCAATCGTCCAATGTTTACGCTCCTTACACCAAGCGAGGCGTCGTTTTGCATTGACCGGTGTGATGTGTGGCTTATGAGAAGCCGCGCGACCATGAAATCCAAGTTTTCTCACCTCCCGCTTAACAGTCATAGTACTTGCAGTGGATCATGATGCAGTTTGGAATTCCTGTGTGATGGTCTGGATAGAGGTCTGCCTATTACACTTTACGACCCTCTTCCACTGTCGGCGGTCTGTATCAGTCAACAGACGAGGTCGGTCTGCACGCTTTTGTGCTGTACGTGTCCCTTCACATTTGCACTTCACTATCATATCGGAAACAGTGGACCTATGGATGTTTAGAAGTGTGGAAATCTAGTGTACAGACGTTTGACACAAGTGACACTCTATCACCTGACCACGTTCAAAGTCCGTGAGTTCCCCGGAGCGCCACATTTTGCTCTCTCACGATGTCTAATGACTACTGAGGTCGCTGGTATGGAATACCTGTCAGTAGGTGGCAGCACAATGCACCTAATAGGAAATCGTATGTTTTTCGGGGTGTCCGGATACTTTTGATCACGTAGCGTACATTGGCCTTGTCGGTACATTTCGATTGATCTGTTCTTCTTGTTGCTGTTGTCGTTGTTTTGCAATTGGTGGCGCTACAATGCACATGTATAAGTGAACTGACACTACAACATTATAAGTATCGGTAGCAATTTCATGTTTAATAATAAAGATCTGTACATTACGTTAAATCCATACATCCATACATTTTATGTATGTATGTATATCTTCTACTAATCCATTCCATCAATGTCAGCAGTACTTTCTAAACATATGACTTACTACCTGGAAACAGTCGATGTGAGGTAAGAACCAGAAGGATTGGAGGTTGGAGTGAAAAGAAGGGTAGCTCACGACGAGCGAATACTCACCTTATTCCTCCATTATTTGAGAATGAGAGTGGTTAGTGACTAGGAAAAAACAGTAAACGTAATTTCAAACCTTTGCGACATTTTTTCTCGGCGAAAACCCCCACAAAATGATGGAAGGAAAAAGAGTTTATTGCTTACTAAATTTTCGCTATTCATGCAATAAAACTGGCGCATCAGTTATGACATTTTAATTTCTTCCTTCTTCACTACTAACTGTATTTGCGCAACACTTTTCAGACGGTATTCACATATACCAACGAATCTACTTGCGAAATCATATCATTTTATGGCACATAGATCAGAAGATACGACATCAAACACACTGAAACGCGTGGAGAACTGCCGCATTGTACTAAAGTGATTATTTCTTTGCTACTAATGCTATTCGCAACACATTTCGCAGAGAGTATCCATATATGCCGCTGAATGTGCCTACAATATTATATCAGTCTACAACACTTAGCTCAGGAGATATGACGCCATATGCATCGAGCTGCGTGAAAATGAAACTAACAGGGCGAAATTCGCTCAGGATACAAGTGCACAATATGTGAAATATATGAGTCGTGTGTATGTGGGCTAATGCATGGGTAAAAAGCTCAACCTAAACCACTGGATCGCTTTCAACAAAATTTTGTACACATCGAATACTACTTACTATTGGGAAAGAAATGCTGTGGGGGTAAGAACAAGCAACCTCCTATTGGGTAGTGGTGATGACGTGGAAAGAGAAGTGGGTACGACGAGATGGGCAGAGATAGTGGCGAGGAGGAGAGGGGGTGAGGAGAAGATAGAGGGACAGGAGGAGGTAGACTTAAGGGGGGTAAGAGAAGATGCACAGAGTGGGAAGGAGCACAAGGACAGATAAAGGGAGAAGGTGAAATGGAGATGAAGGGAAGAGGGGGAGATGGATAAAGACAAGGGGAGGGGAGGAGATAGAGAAAGAGGGGTGAGGAGCAGTTAGAGAAAGAAAGGAAAGTGGAGAAGATGGGCAGAGAAAGGAGGACGACATGGACGGAGAGGGGAGGAGGAGTAGATGAACAGAGAAAGGGTGGAGGAGGAGATGGACAGAGAATAGTGGAGGAGGAAATGGACAAAGAGAGAAGAGGAGGGAATAGAGGAGGTGTGAAGGAGGTGTGGGTGAGCAGGGGATTGGCTCAGAGGTGGAGGTCGAGATGGACATAGAAGGGAAGGAACATGTCCACCCAGTGGGCAGGAGAAGATGGACAGAAAGGGGAGAGAGGAGGAGATGTATGCAGAAAGAAGAGAAGGAGATTGGCAGTGAGAGGGGGATTATGGAGATGGAATAATAGAAGAATAGAATAAAAACATACCTGGGTATCGCTAGGTACTCAGCTAGGAAATCTGGAAATCTGTGGTAAGGACTATGGGACCAAACTGCTGAGGTCATAAGATCCTACACTTACGCACTACTTAATCTAAGTTAAACTAACTTATGCTAAGGACAACACACACACCCATACCCGAGGGAGGACTCGAACCTCCGATGGGGAAGCTGCGCGAACCTTGACAAGACGCCTAAGACCGCACGGCTACCCCGCGTGGCTGTACTCAGCTAATAAATAAACAAAATACAACACAGTTTATAGTCAGCATAATCATAGCTCAAATTCTCAATAATGCTCTTAGTTTAGCCTTTATGTCGTTTTTGTATATACAATAAACAATGCCATCCTTGTACGACAATAATTGTCTATGTCCATTACTTCAGTGGTAAAGAACATTACTTAGCTCTAAAGCAGAGAAGTTGACTTAAGATGTATCTGTTTTATTTCTTGGTGTAGAAGGATTTTGTAGTATTGGTTGCTGTTTTCCTCATTTCTTCTCCTCCACTTACTTTCTCTCTTAATTATATATTCTATCACCTTCATCCTCACCCTTTTCACATTTTCTGCTGGATACGGATATATTTTAAACTTTCTCTTGTATTGAGGTCTTGAAAAATACCTTTTTTTATCTTTTTTCCATCTCTTGTTATCCAGTAAAGACCTTCTTGTTACATTTAACAACCAAGATCGGCCGACTACATGTCACGACCTCCTCCATTCCATCAATGTGGGCTATTCCGAAAGTGAGGAACAGTTGGTCGCGAAATTGAAACCACAGAGAAAATCCGATGTAGCTTTGCACGGATATGTTGGGCAGTGTCTCTAGTATGCCCATAGACAGCGTCACTTCGCTCTTCTCAGTTCTCAGCACACAGTGAGCGCGCAAAAATTACTAGAAAATAGTGCCTCCCACCAAGTATGAGTGCCTGCCGGGAGATTTCGCCTGATTTCATGCAGCCGCATGACAGATCTAAGGGGGAATGAGGACGCTCCTGTAGCGTTTTCGATGGGAAGTTCTTGATCATCCATCATACAGCGCGGACTTGGCTCTCTCTTACTTTCATCTCTGCTCATGTGAACCGCTGGCTATGAACACAATATTTTGGCACAGACAACGAGCTGGCGTCCAGCCTAGAAAATTGTCGGAAAGCACAGCAGGCTGCCTTCTGTGTCTAGGGTATTGGAAAGTTAGTACATCGAACGCTACGATAGTTGTATAAGTCGTAGCGGCGACTGTGTAGAGAACTAGCTATAAGGTATAACTAAATGTTTAAAAAAAAGTTTTGATTTTCACTGTGGCTTCAATTTCTTGGCCAATCGTTCCTCACTTACCGAGTAGACCTAGTATATTCAGATGTCCAGTGATAACTATGTCTTCTACCGCAGTCTGTTCCCCGATCCATTACTTTGTTTTCTTGTCCACTAACTTCAAACCGATAGTTAATCGAAATAGTTGGGCAGATGGTTAATCATAGACTCTGTAGACTTTACAGATTAACGCGGAGCATAACGCAAC
The DNA here is from genome assembly GCF_023898315.1 of Schistocerca nitens. Taxonomy (NCBI): domain Eukaryota; kingdom Metazoa; phylum Arthropoda; class Insecta; order Orthoptera; family Acrididae; genus Schistocerca; species Schistocerca nitens. The sequence continues at coordinate 447,773,113 of NC_064615.1, forward strand.
AAAGGCAATAGGCTGATCTGGCGAAGTAAACACAGAGCGCAACTCTTTGCTCATTGGACTGGGAAAGCAACTACCTCAGGGGCGGGCAAACGTTGCACGCGGCTCATGAGCGCACAGCGCTACACGTGTGCTGCTCGCGTGCAGGCGTCGACCGGGGCTGTGGCGACAGCCGGCAGGTTGCGGCAGTGTAGTGCCAGACTAAGCTGCGGACGTTGATGCGAAGCGAGCACTATATAATGAACGTTGTGTTTCAAGAAACGGAGAAGTGGTGATTTGCTATCTTTTAAAAAGTAATGGGAGAATCATTTTTTCTTTGTGCAAAAACGTGAAAATTCGAAATGTTTAATATGTGGCAGTATTCTCGCTGGTCAAAGGAAGTTTAGTATTGAAGGCCATTATAATAAATTTCACAAGGACGAGTACAATTTATTGTCGGATTCTGAGCGGATGGGGAATTGACTGAGCTTAAGAAGACCGATCTGACGATACCAGATGAATCTGTCGTAGTTGGCCGGCCGGAGTGGCCGAGCGGTTCTGGGCACTACAGTCTGGAACCGCGCGACCGCTATGGTCGCAGGTTCGAATCATGCCTCGGGCATGGATGTGTGTGAATATCCTTAGGTTAGTTAGGTTTAAGTAGTTCTAAGTTCTAGGGGACTGATGACCACAGCAGTTAAGTCCCATAGTGCTCAGAGCCATTTGAATTTGTCGTAGTTGCTGTTGTCACGAGAGATCTGCGACTTTCTCTCGTCATGTCTCTCATCTAACTGATCTAACATTTTATGGAGCACTGTTTTCAAGTTTTCAGGACGACAACAATAATAGCCCAGCGGTATGTGCAAGTTATAAGACTGCGCTTAATATAGCGAGAGCTGGAAAACCATTTGCTAAGTTAATAAGTCTCGGTTAAGAGCAAACATCAGTGATGAAAATTTAAGTAACTGTTTGTGTTTGTCTGTATGTAGAAATTTTGTTCCAGATATTAAACGTATTGTAAACTCCACCTGTGATAATTAAATAAAACGTATCGTAGGTAATAGGTACTCTTTCAAACCATGATTTCTTTCAAGCACTCCTACTAACCTTATTGATTCACTCAATAAAACAAGCTAGGAAACAAATCGCATTACAGAGGAAGGAGCGGACAGAAGGTATGGTGGGGATGGGAGATAAGCGGGTGGCCAGCTTGCCCCTGTGTGCACGCGGAACACCTGTTAACTGCACGCGTGCAAGTGCGCCGCACATGTGCAGGATTCCTGCCCGCTCCTGAACTAGCTCGAGAGGTATTTCAACAGAGCCAGAATGGATCGGTGGCCTGTACACAGTTGCATAAACAAGCGAGCTAACTGGGCTAGCGTGTGTAGCAGGTCAAGCCTCCAGACACTGGCTGGGAGGGCTTGAAATCGGTACCGTGCGTGACTATATAAAGATATAGCTGCTCCATATTGGCGAGTTCCTTTCTGGCGGAGTTTGATCTTTTCCAAGTGCTTGAGGAAGAGTTTGAGCCCTATTTAGAAGTATGTGTGTGTGTGTGTGTGTGTGTGTGTGTGTGTGTGTGTGTGTGTGTTTGTGTGTGTTCTTGAGTGTGTGTGTGTGTGTGTGTGTGTGTGTGTGTGTGTGTGTGTGTGTGTGTGTGTGTGTGTGTGTGTGTGATGCAGTGGGACGAACGCTCTTTTTACCTGATGTGATGACCTAAGTGTGCACGCAGAACGCCGACGGTGGTCCGCTGGTGAAGACCGAGGGGGGACAGGTGCGGGGTCGCATCGCCACTTCGTTCACCGGACGTCGCTACGCCAGCTTCCAGGGCATCCCTTATGCGAGTCCCCCAATGCGGAACCTCAGGTTCAAGGTGAGTCACTACACATGTAACAGTTCCTATGTACATCGCCACAGGAAATTGTAGGCCCTCCTTAGTTTCTGGCAGGCAGCATTGTTAGTTACAGTACGTCGTCGAATTCTGCGTCAACAGGTTCGCCAAGCTTGCATTTCAGAAACTGCCCAGAAAACAAACCTCTGGTCGCCAGATACTATGCAGCAGCAGGTTCGTGCTATTGGAGAATAGTAACAACGATATTAATACTGAGAGAACAATACAATTTTCACTAGAACTGGTAAACTCTTAGTTGTCGTACTCCAACTTATCAAATTCAAGAAATACAAAGATAGGCACAAAATCATTCGGTTTGGGATATAATATTGTGTTTTTAAGGTCAAGCTGCGCTTTTTTCGGCGAAATCCACATTTACGGCAGCTCACATCATCCAACGTTTTCCTACCGAGTAGATGTATTCTCTGGAGATCGATTCTGGAAGGTTTGTACACAATTTAGTTTCATTAGTGGTGCTTGTTTTCTGTTTTAATCACTTACCCTCCTTGCTTAGCTGTTCTGCTAACGGAATATCCATTTTACGATTTACCTGTTGGTCACACAGAATAATATCAACATACAGTATGATGGAGTCTCGCAAAATTGTATCGTGCTTATGAGGCACTATCAAAACCATACTTTTCGTCACTCATATATTGCAATGATTGTGCAATTATTTGTAAACCCATCAAGATCTGCGAAACTAAAACTATTAGATTTCTATTTTTCGTTTTGGATTAAGGTGGTTGTGTGCAGAAGAATATGTGAAATGGCCTATTAGATAGCATCACACATACTGACGCCTGCGTGAAGCACAGTATTGTGACAAACTGAAGGGATAATAATTGGTTTGGTTTAGTCCTCAGCTGTAAAGAGGATCTACCGGCCAATGTGAGGACAGTGTTCGAAGTTTTCTCACGTACATAATTAAACACATATGCTGGCCATAGGCTACACTCTACCTAACCAGTGTGCACCAGCTATCAGTCGAATGGGCGCCTAATGTACTACAGCGTCATTGATTAGTGTCATCAACTTGGCGTAGTGGCTGGTCTACTAACACTCAGATAGCCCTAATGGTTCCGGGATTCGAACAGCCATGCACGCTAGATATGGCTGGCTCCCAGGCACCAGCCGTCGACCCTCTATCGAAGCACCGAATAATCAGAAACGTAGTGGAGCAAGCAAATCTTGACTTTCTGCTCTCCGGTTATTAGAAATTCCATTCCATAGCTTCTAAGTAGAAAGTGGCATTTTTAGAACAACACACTCAAAAACTTTATTATTGAAAAAATGTGTTGCTCAAATTCATTTTTTATGTCAATATTAAAAACAGAAAGCACGAATTCAGTGAAATATATCCATTAACACGAAGTTTTATAAGTACACGAAGTAGTGTTTGTAATCAGTTGACTTAGCTTTTGTTATAGTTTGTTCCCAGTTTTTCTCTTCGAGGAATATTAATGTAACATTTTTGTTGGTCTTTATCAATATACTTAGCAGGATTTTCTCAGGCATTCTCACTTGTTTTATTTTATTTTATTTTTTTATTTCAGATTTGTAATTTTTATTTCAACCCAATCTTATGACAGTATGAATAATCTTTGGGCATACGCTACAGCTATATTTCAAAACTCTTGGAGTACCCTAGATTTCATAATGTTGTTGTTGGTGTTATTGTTTTTGTTGTGGCTTTCAGTCCGAAGACTGGTTTGATGCAGCAGTGCATGCTACTCTATTCTCTGCCAACCTCCTCATTTCTCCACAATTATTGCAACCTACATTCCTTTGAACCTGCAACACATTTCAGGACATTGCCTTTATGTTATACTCCTGTCGAAGACATGGCTGCAGCCGAGTTCTGTAAGTCTTGATAGTTATATTTTTCTGGGACGTGAAAGACGCAATAGATGAGTAGGTGATGTGACAGCACATACATGAACAAATTTGTACCCCAAGGTCATTCCCACGTCTATAAACGAAGACAAACAGCCCAAAATACTTGTTCATTGAAGTTAAACTTCTCAACAGAAAATGTCTCATCTGTGCAATATACTACCACCTAAAGTGGGACAGCTCTTCTAGCTTTGAATCTGCGCTCTCAGGTCTTGAATCTTTGTATGAAAGGTAATTATAACTGGAGATATCATCATAAATTTTCTAAACTACTGTCTTTCTCTATCAAAATTCACGTGCTTCCTTTTCTGCTTAAAACTCCCAATGTTCCATTTGTGCCTATTCAACATACAATAGACACTCATACGTTTATCGTTGTATTCGCAACCAAATCTCCAAACAGAATAATTCGCACTGAACGGATTTCTGCACCTAAATTATCTGCTCATGATGTAATATTTATTATTTACTCGTTGCAATTCGCAAATAACAAACCGAAACGGGCGAAATTTAGAAATTTCAAGCGCATGAATATGTCTGAGCTTACAGCTGACTCCCATGTTATATCTTGGCGGAAAACGACAGGAAATAACTTCTCCAGCAATGCTGAAGTATCTAACTTCACTGAGAGACTCAATATTGTATATGATAAAGATGCTCCTCTAAAATCAGTAAGAGGAAGAAGAAAACCTCCACCATGGGTTACACATCACATCAAACATCTTTTGAGTGTAAGAGATGTTGCACACATGACATACAAATGGCACCCAACCCCTGATAATCGTCTCACCTCCAAGAAGGTATGCAACCGAGTTATTCAATCTATGAAGAATGCTAAGATCTGGTATGCCCAGTCGCTAAATGAGAATTTTCATCCTAAACGCAAAATTATATCTATTTAAAACAGCAGATAAAAATTCGCTTGATGCCTTCCTAAGAGAGAGTCTCAATTTCTTCGAAGCTAATAATGTAAGCGTAGACCAGATATGGCTCAAATTCAAAGATACCGTATAGACAGCAATAGATAGATTCGTACCGCATAAGTTAGTAAGAAACGGGACTGATCCACCATGGTACACAAAACACGGCAGAACACTGTCGCAGAAACAACGAAAAAAGCATGCCAAATTCAGAAGAACGCAAAATCCCCAAGACTGGCTAAGTTTCACGGAAGCTCGAAATTTAGTGCGGACGTCAATGCGAGATTCTTTTAATAGTTTCCACAAGAAAACCCAAGGAGATTTTGGTCATATGTAAAGTACACCGGTGGCAAAAAGCCGTCAATACAGTCACTGCGCGATAGCAATGGAAATTTTACCGACGATGGTGTCACTAAAGCAGAGTTACTAATACAGTTTTCCTTAATTCGTTCACGAAAGAAGACGAAGTAAATATTCCAGAATTCGAAACCAGAACAGCTGTTAGCATGAGTGACATAAAAGTAGATATCTTAGGTGTTGCGAAACAACTCAAATCACTTAATAAAGGCAAGTCTTCCGGTCCAGACGGTATACCAACCGGGTTCCTTTCAGAGTATGCAGACACAGTAGCACCTTTCTTAGCAATCATATACAACCGCTCACTTGACGAAAGGTCTGTTCCTAAAGACTGGAAATTAGCACAGATCAAACCAGTATTCAAGAAAGGAAATAGGAGTAACCCATTGAATTACAGACCCATATCACTGACCTCAATTTGCAGTAGAATTTTGGAGCATATACTGTACTCGAAATTATGACTCACCTTGAAGAAAATGACATTTTGATACATAACCAACACGGATTCAGAAAATATCGTTCTTGTACAACACAGCTAGCTATTTATTCCTATGAAGTAATGAGTGCTGTCGAGAATGGATCTCAAATCGATTCCATATTCCTAGATTTCCAGAAGGCTTTTGGTACCGTTCCTCAAAAGCAACTATTAATCAAATTGCGTGCATATGGATTATCGTCTCAGTTATGTGACTGGATTCATGATTTCCTCTCAGAGAGGTCACAGTTCGTAGTGACAGACGGTAAATCATCGAGTAGAACAGAAGTGATATCTGGCGTTCCGCACGGTAGTGTCGTAGGCCCTCTGCTGTTCCTGATTTACATAAGTGATCTAGCTGATAATCTGAGCAGCCCCCTTAGACTGTTTGCAGATGACGCTGTAATTTACCGTCTAGTAAAATCATCAGACTATCAATTCCAATTACAAAATGATCTAGAGATGGTGCGAAAAGTGGCAATTGGCACTAAACAAAGAAAAGTGCGAGGTCATCCACATGGGTACTAAAAGAAATCAGATAAATTTTGGGTATAAGATAAATCGCATAAATCTAAGGGCTTTCATTTCGACTAAATACCTAGGAATTACAATTACGAACAACTTAAATTGGAAAGACCACATAGATAATATTGTAGGGAAGGCGAAACAAAGACTGCGCTTGGTTGGCAGAACACTTATAAGATGCGACAAACCTACTAAAGAGACAGCCTACATTACACTTGTCCGTCCTCTGCTGGAATATTGCTGCGCGGTGTGGGATCCATACCAGGTAGGATTGACGGAAGACATCGAAAAAGTGCAAAGAAGGGCAGCTCGTTTCGTGTTATCGTGCAATAGAGGTGAGAGTGTCATTGATTTGATACGCGAGCTGGGGTGGCAGTTACTGAAACAAAGGTGGTTTTCTTAGCGCCGAGATCTATTTACGAAATTTCAATCACCAACTTTCTCTTCCGAATGCGAAAATATTTTGTTGACACCCACCTACGTAGGGAGAAGTGATCATCGTAATAAAATAAGAGAAATCAGAGCTCGAACGGAAAGATTTAGGTGTTCCTTTTCCCCATGCGCCATTCGAGAGTGGAATGGTAGAGATGTAGTATGGAAATGGGTCGATGAACACTCTTCTAGGCACTTAAGTATGAATTGCAGAGTAACCCTGTAGACGTAGATGTAGATGTAGATCCGCCGTCCTGTAGAAAAATCTACGAGCTTTAGGAATGGGCAAACCCAACCTCTAGTTCCTATTGAGAATCTAATTGAGTATTTCGCCAAGTTGATATTTTCAATTGACAAATATACAAGGATTGAAACCGTTGGTTAATGCAGTGATTGGTACAAAGAGAAAATTGTATCTGCAGACGATGAGCTGATCAGGAAGTCAATTGCTTGAATTTGTTCGGCAGCTAGAGGACACTATAAAATAACAGCGCGAACGATCTGTTTTTTGTCTATCTTCTACTGCCCAAAATAGCACACACCTTCCAAAAGCCCGGAAGCGGGAATTCATAAAATCAAGAATGAATGAACACACAGCTCACGAACAGCTTACTAAGTAACACCATACTATCTTCTAGATGAATACCAGTCCGATTTCCGTCAAAATCACTTCACAAGGACTGCTCTTACAAAAGTAACTGACGAACTGTAACAAGCTATGAACGTATAACAATCAAGTAGCAGGTGCTTTATGGGTTTCAACAAAACTTTCGGCACTGCCGGCTCTGATATTCTACTTGCTAAACTCGCAAGTGAAACTTTTCCTTCAAGTGCAGTACAGTGGTTCTGCTCGTACCTTACATCTCGCCAACAGTGTGTAATGATTGGAACAAAAAGGTCGCAGTGGAGGAATGTAGTATCCGGGATCCTACAGGGATCTGTATTGAACACATTATTACTCTAATTATATGTTAATCACGTGTCAACTATTTTCTTCCATCGCAAATATCAGCTACACGTAGACGACCTTCAGTTATATCTAAATGTAAGTCCAACAAACCTGTACACAGCCATCCAGCATGTAAATACCGATTTATTTCACCTATCTGAGTGGGCGCAGAACATAGCTTTGAACTTAACCCATCTAAAACGCAAGTAACCTTAGTCGCTCACAAAAGACTTATTACCCCTAAGTTCAGAGAATCTCTTCTACCATTAATCCTAAACGGCGCAGAACGGCAAACAGCTTGGGCACAATTCTTGGCCATCACTTTGAATGGACTGAACACACGCAGCTGCAGTCTGTAAGGAGGTGTCGACATCACTTCACTCGCTACAGAAATATAAAAAAGTATTTTCTAACGAGCCCAAAAAAAGCTCTTAGAGACACTAATACTCCCCATATTTGACTACGGTGATGCGATTGTTGAAGGATTTTCGTACGAAATCTCACGCAGGCTGGAACTAGTGACGAATGCTTGTGTACCGGGTGATCAAAAAGTCAAAAAATGGTTCAAATGGCTCTGAGCACTATGGGACTTAACATCTATGGTCATCAGTCCCCTAGAACTTAGAACTACTTAAACCTAACTAACCTAAAGACATCACACAACACCCAGCCATCACGAGGCAGAGAAAATCCCTGACCCCGCCGGAAATCGAACCCGGGAACCCGGCCTGGGAAGCAAGAACGCAACCGCACGACCACGAGATTCGGGCATCAAAAAGTCAGTATAAATTTGGAAACTTAATAAACCACGGAATAATGTAGATAGAGAGGTAAAAATTGACACACATGCTTGGAATGACATGGGGTTTTACTAGAACAAAAAAAAACAAGGTATTGCTAGACGCGTGAAAGATCTCTTGCGCGCGTCGTTTGGTGATGATCGTGTGCTCAGCCGCCACTTTCGTCATGCTTGGCCTCCCTGGTCCCCAGAACTCAGTCCGTGCGATTATTGGCTTTGGGGTTACCTGAAGTCGCAAGTGTATCGTGATCGACCGACATCTCTAGGGATGCTGAAAGACAACATCCGACGCCAATGCCTCACCATAACTCCGGACATGCTTTACAGTGCTGTTCACAACATTATTCCTCGACTACAGCTATTGTTGAGGAATGATGGTGGACATATTGAGAATTTCCTGTAAAGAACATCATCTTTGCTTTGTCTTACTTTGTTATGCTAATTATTGCTATTCTGATCAGATGAAGCGCCATCTGTCGGACATTTTGTGAACTTCTTACTTTTTTCGGATCTAATAAAACACCATGTCATTCCAAGCATGTGTGTCAATTTGTACCTCTCTACTTACATTATTCCGTGTTTATTCAGTTTTCAAATTTATACTGACTTTTCGATCACCCAGTACTATACATTTGTGACGTAGGCTTTTTCGACCATATCGCTCGCACCAGCCTACGAACAATTATGTTGGCCCCGCGCTGATAACTCGTAGACTGTCATATTCCATGTTTCCTCAATCGTCTTCTCAATCACTGCGCTCCGTCCTATTTGTCTTCAACTCTTAGACTGTTATCTGAACACCACATCAGAAACACTCATTTTCAACAATGTGAAATTATTTCTGGACTTCATATAAGACTGCCATGTGGTAGTTAATCTGTATCATTCTAAATGCCCTTTACTATTATTATTAGGAGCGTCAAATATTATTATTTTTATTATGTGATCGGAGGCTTTCCCAGCGTATGTGTGGTTTCCAGGGCTTTCGGGTGTCCAGCTGGATGCGATCGTTGAAGTCCCACGATATTTCGGCGAATAACCTATCCGCGATCATCAGGTGGTTCTGATGGAATTCCATACCGAAATATCGTGGGACGTCAACGATCTCATCCAGCTAGACACCCGGGAGGTCTGGAAAAAAAGTTATTATCATTGTTTTACCGTTATTATTGTGAACATTTTTTAATGTCTTTGGCATGTGTTGTTCCTGATCAGATGTAAGAGAGGGACTTAAACCGTAATCTGGCCAGGCTAAATCAAGCCTTGGCCTCCCTCTACAATTAATCCTGGATAAACAGGGAGTATCATGACGAATACAGGGATTAGCGAACACAAGGCAGTTGCTGCTAGGCTGAAAACCGTAACAATCTCAACCATCAAAAAGAAATGCAAAGTACGTCTATTTAAAAAATCTGATAAAAATACTCATAACGCCTTTTTAAGAGAGAGTCTCCATTCCTTCCGAACGCAACACGTACGAGTAGAAAAGATGTGGAATGATTTCAAAGAGAGAGAGTATCGACGGACATAGGGAGATATATACCACATAAATTAATAAGTGATGGTTCTGATCCCCCATGGTACACTAAACGGGTCAGATCACTGTTGCAGAAGCAACGAAAAAGCATGATGTGGAATGATTTCAAAGAGAGAGAGTATCGACGGACATAGAGAGATATATACCACATAAATTAATAAGTGATGGTACTGATCCCCCATGGTACACAAAACGGAACAGATCACTGTTGCAGAAGCAACGAAAAAGCATGCCAAATTTAAAAGAACGCAAAATCCTCAAGATGGGCAAAGTTTTACAGAAGTTCGGAAGAAAGAGCGTATTTCAATGCGAGATGCTTATAATAATCTCCACAACGAAACTCCGTCTCAGAATCAGGCAGAAAACGCAAAGAAATTCTGGTCATACATAAAGCACAAACGTGGCAAGACGCAATCAATACCTTCACTGCGTGATAACAACAGTGAAGTAACTGATGATGACAGTGCCACTAAAGCAGAGTTATTAAACACGGTTTTCCGAAACTCCTTCACGAAGGAAGACGAAGTAAATATTCCGGAATTTCAATCAAGAACAACTGCTAAGATGAGATTTCCCGCGCGCCGTTATAGAGTGGAACGGCAGCGAGACAGCTTGAAGGTGGTTCATTTAACCCTCTGCAAGACCTTTTATTGTGAATAGCAGAGTAATCACGTAGATGTAGATGGTACACGGCACGTTTTATAATCTTGACCCTCCTTGGATACGTTTCTGTGCAGCGCTCCTACAGCCCATCCACGAAGCAAAGAAACGTGAAAATGTAGTCACATTAGTCCGTATAAAATACTTTTGCTAGCTGCTGTGGCATGTGAACCTCCTGGTGGCAGGGCGTTGTTACCAGCGGCTGTGCGCTCCGCAGGCGCCGCAGGCCGCAGAGCCGTGGCAGGGCGTGCTGAACGCGTCGGCCCCCGGGCACGACTGCCCCCAGCTGGACCATCGCTCCGGATGCGTCGTCGGCCACGAGGACTGCCTCACCCTCAACGTCTACACCACGCAGGTGAGCTCGGGGTTCCAGGTAAACACTGCTGGACACAGCTGTCTGCAGAATGCTGTGGCAAGAGGTAAAGCAAACGCGTACAGTGTCACTCCCCGTGGGACTCCGAAGAATAGATACCGCCAGCTATTTGAAAGGGTTTTGTTTCTTCGTGTATTTTGGCAACTTTCCTGGTGAAGAGTACGTATTCCCCATGCTTGTTTACATATATACTTCAGCAGCCACCGTACTGGGAGTGAGGATCTACATAACCGCGACATTCTGTGATTTTTAATTTCGTGAACATTATTGTACTCCACAATAGTATCGATTTACAACATTAGTGGTGAACATCTCGAGCATGTCGCATCGTATACGTATTTAATGGAACTGGGACTCTCAGGTATCATCGGTATTACGGAGAGCGAATGGAAGACAAAGGTTTGTTGAAAAAAATGGCTCTGAGCACTATGGGACTCAACTGCTGAGGTCATTAGTCCCCTAGAACTTAGAACTAGTTAAACCTAACTAACCTAAGGACATCACAAACATCCATGCCCGAGGCAGGATTCGAACCTGCGACCGTAGCGGTCTCGCGGTTCCAGACTGCAGCGCCTGTAACCGCACGGCCACTTCGGCCGGCCAAAGGTTTGTTGAGAAGGTTCTGGAAGGGTGCAGTGCATCTGCAGAGGGAATCACAGAAAAGATGCTACTGCGTCTAATTCTAGTGTACTGATCCAATACTTTGAGTCTTTGTCACGCACAAACGGCAGTAAACGTCGGGCGAGTTCAGAGACACGATGCTAGGATCGTAGATGCTCAGGGAACTGACAAGGCAATCATTCGAAGAAAGACGGTGTAGGTCTCGCGGAGTTATGTTAGTAACTTTACACAACCAACATTTAAAGATGACTGTGTGACCATTAGTCCACGTATGTAGCTGAGAGGTCACCACAGATGGCTGCCATGCGAGGGACCTGAGTTCGATTCCCGGTACTGCCAAGGATTTTTCCTTGCTGGGAGGTCCAGTACGAGAAGCACTCAGCATCGTGATACTATTTGCGGAGACACTTGACTGAATAGTTGCGGTTCCAACGTCTGGAAAACTTCCGGGAGAGCAGTGTATTAACCACATGACCCTCCTTACCGCATGCGCATGACGCCACAAAGTAGAGGGCGATACGGCACCCGATAGACATCCTCGGGCCTTCATGGCCTATTGGGAAGCTCGTGTCACCATTATGCTGCCACCAACGTATATGGGGTAAACCACAACTCCAGCGCCGAACTTTCATAGTTGGTAGTGCAAACCAAACGAAGAAAAAGCTCTAGTAACTGCATACCTTAAGAGCTATAAGCACGTGTTCATCTTCCGTACTGTGAAATCCATCTCTCCTATTGCAAGCTCTTTCTTTTCATGGTTTAGGAGGATTTAGTACGCACCAAAACAAGACAAATTGTCCAGTAAATATGGGGTTTCAAAATGATTACCATAAAAGCTATGTTTTCCACAGTAGGTGAAGACGAACAAGTGCTAATAGCTCTTAAAGTAAATACTTTAGAGCCCATGTTTCCTGCAAATTTTTTTATTCTTTTGCTTCATAAAAAAGACTCTCAAAACAGAGGAACCAAAGAGTTTACAGTAAAAGAGATGTGCTCCACAGTAGCGAAAACGAACAACTGCTCATAGTTCTTAAGGTTGCCATTACATGCGACGAGACAACTAACGCTGACGTGGACGTGGTTGCGGACGGGAAATACACTCCTGGAAATGGAAAAAAGAACACATTGACATCGGTGTGTCAGACCCACCATACTTGCTCCGGACACTGCGAGAGGGCTGTACAAGCAATGATCACACGCACGGCACAGCGGACACACCAGGAACCGCGGTGTTGGCCGTCGAATGGCGCTAGCTGCGCAGCATTTGTGCACCGCCGCCGTCAGTGTCAGCCAGTTTGCCGTGGCATATGGAGCTCCATCGCAGTCTTTAACACTGGTAGCATGCCGCGACAGCGTGGACGTGAACCGTATGTGCAGTTGACGGACTTTGAGCGAGGGCGTATAGTGGGCATGCGGGAGGCCGGGTGGACGTACCGCCGAATTGCTCAACACGTGGGGCGTGAGGTCACCACAGTACATCGATGTTGTCGCCAGTGGTCGGCGGAAGGTGCACGTGCCCGTCGACCTGGGACCGGACCGCAGCGACGCACGGATGCACGCCAAGACCGTAGGATCCTACGCAGTGCCGTAGGGGACCGCACCGCCACTTCCCAGCAAATTAGGGACACTGTTGCTCCTGGGGTATCGGCGAGGACCATTCGCAACCGTCTCCATGAAGCTGGGCTACGGTCCCGCACACCGTTAGGCCGTCTTCCGCTCACGCCCCAACATCGTGCAGCCCGCCTCCAGTGGTGTCGCGACAGGCGTGAATGGAGGGACGAATGGAGACGTGTCGTCTTCAGCGATGAGAGTCGCTTCTGCCTTGGTGCCAATGATGGTCGTATGCGTGTTTGGCGCCGTGCAGGTGAGCGCCACAATCAGGACTGCATACGACCGAGGCACACAGGGCCAACACCCGGCATCATGGTGTGGGGAGCGATCTCCTACACTGGCCGTACACCATTGGTGATCGTCGAGGGGACACTGAATAGTGCACGGTACATCCAAACCGTCATCGAACCCATCGTTCTACCATTCCTAGACCGGCAAGGGAACTTGTTGTTCCAACAGGACAATGCACGTCCGCATGTATCCCGTGCCACCCAACGTGCTCTGGAAGGTGTAAGTCAACTACCCTGGCCACCAAGATCTCCGGATCTGTCCCCCATTGAGCATGTTTGGGACTGGATGAAGCGTCGTCTCACGCGGTCTGCACGTCCAGCACGAACGCTGGTCCAACTGAGGCGCCAGGTGGAAACGGCATGGCAAGCCGTTCCACAGGACTACATCCAGCATCTCTACGATCGTCTCCATGGGAGAATAGCAGCCTGCATTGCTGCGAAAGGTGGATATACACTGTACTAGTGCCGACATTGTGCATGCTCTGTTGCCTGTGTCTATGTGCCTGTGGTTCTGTCAGTGTGATCATGTGATGTATCTGACCCCAGGAATGTGTCAATAAAGTTTCCCCTTCCTGGGACAATGAATTCACGGTGTTCTTATTTCAATTTCCAGGAGTGTACATCATCGCGAGGCACAGCGCTGTCGGCACATGGCAGCGCTCTCCAACGACAGTTGTCGACCTTATTTGGTTCGCAAACCACACAGTTTGTTCAGTAAAATGGACGTGCGTAACTTACTTATGTTCGTTCTATTAAAACGCAAATTTCATCGCTTTTCCACGTGGTAGTCATGTTGTTTTGTCTGTAGAAATAAAAACTTCAATATCCATGACCATGTAATAAGACAAAAAGAAAAGGTACATTTACAAAAAGTCACAAAATCGAGCAAAGCTCCTCTTGAGACAGAGTGCACATATATTTACATAATATCAGATATTACAGATACTACTTTATTAATTTAATAAGAAAGTACCACAACCTTTTAGAATACGCGAAGGTGTAAAAAAAAGTCGTCTTACACGAAAGCGGCTACCCATTGTTTTTTAACGTAGCGGTCCTACAGTACACTGAAGTTATGCAGTCGCCAAGGTCAGGTGCGCTGACGAACTGGACAATTCAACGCACCTGACGATGGCGGCATGTCTGATCGCCGAAATATTGTGCCCGTTGGACACTATGGACCGGCAGCACACGCGTGGACTGTTAGCTTAGTTTTACAGTTGTTGACATCATCAAAACAGTAGCTCTCAAGGCAGGATTCAGATTTATTTGCATTATAATCCAATGTATATTTTCTTTACTCATCATCATAATATGGGATGGCAAATGAGGCGAAGGGGGAATGTTGAATCAATTACAAAGAAAATAAATGACAGGGACACGTAAACATTGTATTAATTTCGTTACATAGAAAATTTACAGAGTTCTGTGAATAATTTGTCCAGGCGACATCCGTTTTGTGAAGTTTTCTTGTTTTTATCCTTCTTTCGTGATAGAGACGATGTGTCTCACAAACTATAAAATGTAGTGAGGTGCAAAACCGTAATCTCGAGTGAATACTTCCATCCATGTTTGTGGACGTGGTTTTTTTAAATACAAAACCCACTATACGCGTCTGGAATTTTAAGTTTTATCGCATATCAAACAGAATATTAGTGTCTTCTGTCAAAGCAGTTATCTTCAAATGTCGCTAGTCCCTGTACAGTTACCAAAATTCCGTACTACTCGAGGTTAAGACGTGCTACATGTGCGCTCGGCCTGTTCCCACAGCTGGAAGGCAAGCCGCAGCCGGTGCTGGTGTGGATCCACGGCGGGTCGTTCATCAACGGCAGCAGCCGCCTCTACCAGCCGGACGTGCTGCTCGAACAACAGCTCGTCGTCGTCACCCTAAACTACCGACTCGGCGCCCTCGGTAAGTCAAGATGTGTCTGCAAGAACAGAATGTCTCTCAACTCATCAGTAGCTTAGTCGTCCTGATAGCGGGTGAACAGAGTTTGGTATTAAATATTTTTACATCAAAATTCTCTTGATGGCACCAAATACAATGGCGAAGCTGACCCGATTGAACAGTCATCGTAACCTACATCTAGATGACTATCCTGCAGTTCACACTTACGTGCCTGTCAGAGGATTCATCGTATCACCTTCTGACTATTCCTCTACCGTTCCTCTCCCGAAGCGCGTGGGAAATATGAACAGTTAAATATTTCGGTACTAACTCTGATTTCTCTTACTTTATTATGATGATAATTCCTTCTTATGTACATTGGTGTCAATAAAACGTTTTCATATTCGCAGCCACGATGTGCGCATGTGAGTCACATAATCCGAGCTGCCATCTCTGCTTCTGAGTCACGTTTATAGGAATGGGTTTCAGTATATCAACAGAGGGTGCAGAAGCATACTCGCCGAGTGGTCTGAGGCGCTTCAGTCATGGACTGTGCGGCTGGTCCCGGCGGAGGTTCGAGTCCTCGCTCGGGCATGGGTGTGTGTGTTTGTCCTTAGGATAATTTAGGTTAAGTAGTGTGTAAGCTTAGGGACTGTTGACCTTAGCAGTTAAGTCCCATAAGATTTCACATACATTTGAACATTTTGAAGCATACTCGGTTTACGCATGTGAGTAACAACGGGTAATTATATACTAACTGTAAATCTAAAAACAAACCACAAAAACTCTGATAAAAGTGAAGGAGCAAAATTCCTGGTCATAGAAATAAATTAACAGAATAATCATGCAAACGCTCTTATTCGTAAATGTATGTAATTATTATAAAAAATAAAAGAACGAAGTATAAATAAGTACATGAAAAAAAAATCATTAAAAGCGCAATGTATGCAGAAAAGATATTAAAAGCCACAGTATGAAACACAGAAAATGATGGTAACTTGACTTGTGGCCGAGTCGCAATCTTCAAATGGGCCCTTGTTCTCCTAATTATGCTTCCAGCAAAGAGCTTTTGCTTTGACAGTAAACAGATGGACCACAGTGCAGCAGGCCCACTGTGTCGCGTGGGTCCTGAAGATCGTACAGGCATGCTCGGAGTCCAAGAAAGCAGAGCCTTGGAATTTTCCGAAACACATTCTCTTGGAATATACGTCATTCGTAGAGTAACAGACACCTTTTATTTTATTCTTAAATATCAGTTGCTTTCTCTCATCAATGAAACAGTTTCTGAACATTCACACCGCCCTTATTTGAATATTCTCGTTGCCCCATGTTAGTCTTATCTGATTTGAATTCCATTCTGTTGACCTGTATCCAGATATGGGCATCACACATTGTCTATAAGTAATGTCTTAAGCATAGAAACGTAAGCTTCTCCATACTCCACCAATGAATTTAAGCTGGCACTTGCTGAGTATATGTACTTCATTTTCATATTTCTACATACTGTCAACCTCATATCATGGCTCATACTAATGGTGCCTCATTAAACCTCTGGTCAAAGGATAACACTTATAAGACTCTTGAAGTGTACAGCTTTGCACTTCTCTACATCTGTTGTGTCCATAGTTTACAAGGTTGCTTAACAAAGCAGACATCTACAAAATGAATAAAATATTAACACATTTATTTAAAATATGTATTAGTTGAAATATGTGGAATACATAACTTTGAAAACGCTGTGAATCCTTCAGTGGTGCTGTGTTAGACCAACTGCTGAATTGTCCTTCATAGAAACTAGTTAACTTCCTATCACTTATAAGATAAAAACCACTGGCTAGCTATCGTGCTATACTGATATATTTTCACTGTAAGTTTTTCGAACCTGGGGACGGAGCTCTGTTTGCGGCTTCTTAAAAAGACTTGCCAACGGAACAACTGAATATAGTGAGTTAGTATATCAAATTCTTGTCGGGTTTACAGCTGGATCAAACTGTCATCTGAACACAATATTTCAGCGGCCCAACTGGCCGCTTTCATCAGGTGAGAAAAGCTACGCTGCTCTCGTTAATACGCCGGGAAAGTCCACATAGTCACATCAAGTGCCTCTACGGGGAGGAGATGGTTCAACTCGTCAGCAAGTTTGATAAACTTCGCAAGAAGAAAGGGAAGCTGCTGAGTGCAATCATCTTTTTACTGAGATGTCGTGACGAAGGTATTATAACAAAATTTGCCAGTTTTGTCCATTACGTAAATACAAAAGCGGCCAATAGTATTTAAAGGCGAGCTAGTTTGGCCTTAGTTAGAGAAACCGTTTTACTCGTAGACGATTGGTTATTATATCCAAAGATTTATTTTATCTTCACTTGGACATTTTTTCACTGATATCTGCGATATCTTGCGGGTTGACGTCTCTCCTGGGCTTTATCAGATTGGGTATACAGGAGTGCTTCTAGTAGGCAGTGCTCTAAATTTCAACGTTTTTGTCGTCAACACTTGATATCAGGAAACGATACTTTTCGACGGACTGTGATTAATCTTACAAGTAAGGAACTGGTTAATATCACAGTTTCAGTGCTGGAAAAAGGTTTAAGCTTAGCACTCACGCCTAGAAGCATTCCCACCATGGAATTCATTTCTTCTGTTGAACAAGCTGTCTTTCGTCTTCCGGAAGAACAGGCGGAAGAGATTAGACAGGAGGTTTCTCACCTCTTGCGTCGAGCTCGGCCTCCACAAAGTAACAGCCGAACGAGCAGCCATTCGGTCTATTAGAGAGGACCCTGAATTGTTAATTTTACCAGCAGTCAAAGGTAATGTCTACCGTTTTAATCTCTAAGACAGATTGTGTGAATAAGATGTATGATTTACTTAAGGATCCGTCGTATCGTATAGTATAGAAGGATCCCACGGATCGCATAAAACGGACTACGATTTCACTTCTGAAGAAGAGTTTCTTACCTGAGGACACTATCAAAAAACTACGTCCTGGTGCTGCCGTTCCATCTAGATTATACGGTTCGCCAAAAATCCATAAGGATTGGATCCCATTGCGCCCTATTGTTTCTAATCTGGGTGCACCAACTTACAACTTGGCAAAATATATAGCGTCGGCTTTCAGCCCTCATGTGGGTAAATGTGAACACCATATTTCCAATTCCATGGATTTTATTCAGCGTTTAAGGTTGCTTCGTCTTGGAACCTCTGATTTACTTGTTAGTTTTGATGTAGTGTCACTTTTTATTCGGGTCCCTCTTGAAGAGTCATTGATTTTAATTAATGAAAAACTTGATATGGAAATAACGAAGCTCTGCTGTCATGTTCTGACGTCCACCTATTTTTTACTTGATGACAAATATTTTGAAGAAACTGGCGGTGTGGCTATGGGGAGTCCTTTATCCCCCGTAGTCGCTTATCTTTTTATGGAGGACTTTGAGGTTATGGCCCTGAAAACATCTTTTCTGAAGACTTCGTGTTTTCGGAGATATGTTGACCATATGTTTCTTGTTTGGCCACATGGAATAGACTCTTTGCACCGGTTATTGGGCCATTTTAATTGTCTTCATCCGAACATCACGATGAAACTGAAAAGGAGAGAAAGTTACCTTTTTTGGATGTACGAGTGTGTAGAAAAGAAGACGGTACTCTTGGACACAGTGTTTACAGGAAACCGACTCATACCGACAGGTATTTACATGCTACCAGTTGCCATCCACCTTTTCAACGTACAGGAGTCCTTCGGACCTTGGTTAAACGAGCATATGCTGTCTTTGATACTGAGAATTTACCATAGGAGCTGCAATATCTTAAGGACGTGTTCAATAATAGCGGCTATACACACCGACAAATTCGACGTGCTTTTGAGTTTCGACCTCTACCTGAACCTTCTGAAGACACCTTTAGGTCTGTGGCTTTTCTTCCGTATGCTGGGAAAGTGTCCGCCAAGATAGGTAGACTTCTGAAGAACTATGAGATCAGATGTGTTTTTCGTCCGCCAGCCAAGATTCCAGCACTTCTTGGCTCGGTTAAAGATGATTTGGGTTTGAGGAAGTCTGGCGTTTACAAAATACCGTGTGAGTGCAGGAAAATTTACGTTGCCCAAACTATTCGTACCGTCAACGTCAGGTGTATTGAACATCATCGCCATACGCGATTATTACAACCAGACAAATCTGCGGTGGCTGAACTTTGCCTTACAGAGGGACACAGGATGCTATACAATGAGACGCAAGTAGTTGTAAATGCTTCACGGTACTGGGATTGTGTTTTGAAAGAATCTGTTGAAATCAGGCTAGCAGATAATATTATTAATAGTGATCATGGATATCCGCTAAGTAAAACGTGGAATCCTGTTTTATTAGATATGAAGAAACAACGGCATCTGACTCGGCCGGCTATGAATAATCATTTGTAACGATATATCATTTTCAACAGTATTCACCACCGGAGGCGCTGCAACTCTTTTTGCGCCAAGGGGCAGCACGTATGATTGCGCTCGTGCTCACTGTATCTAACGCATTCGCTGTTGTACTTCGATGCATATAAAGGTGCAGTCATTTGCGACTGTAATCATTTATCGGCGAGGGCAGCATAGCATTTGTCACCTGATGATGGTGGCCAGGTGGACCGCTGAAATATTGTGTTCAAACGACAGTTTGATCCGGCTGGAAACCCGACAAGAATCTGATATACTAATACGCCGGGAAAGTCTATATAGTCACAACATTATAAGCGTCTTATATTGGAACTTACGCTACTCACTCAGTCATCAACGTTTAGCATTAAATGTAATCTACATTTCAATGCAGTATACCAGGTATTGCTCATTTATACAGTTCGTGTTGCTTTTCACTCTATTATGGAATCAACATACAGTATTAAGACCATTGAAGCGCAAATACAAAACAGCTGCTATAGTGCTTTACCATTGCAAAAGAACAGTGTTCGATAGAATTTTGTTTTGTTATTATGTTACCCTGACAAACTGCAGCAGTGAACTTGCGTTGATCAACGGCTTGGCTTGGTAACATCCTTTTTTATGATCACTGTCGCACACCCTCCTTAACTGGTATAAATTCTACAACTATACCTACAGAGTGTTCGGAAATTCCCGTTATAAACTTCTACGACTTGTGAGGAGAGTGAGTACATAATGTTTTGAATAGGAACCCCTGTTCGGAAACATATTGTTTCCGTTCTTGGACAGTTTCAACTTAAATGTTTAGCTCATTCACTTCTGATTGATGAATTGTGTTAGGCGTAACGCAATACAATTATTAGGTACCAATTCGACGGGAAACATAACTAAACAGCCATTTATCACTTAAGCATATTTTTTGTATTAACACTTACTATTATGTGTTTACATTATTTAAAAGCAAAAATGAATCCAGCATACTGATCGTACTGAACAGTACTGCTGCATTACAACAGCGGCTCGATGAGGCGACCACCAAGGTTGTTGCGGACATTATACCTACGAGCATGTTCTGGCACACACTCCATCCCACCTGGTGTCGCTTCAGTTTCTGGTGCAGTGGTCAGAACTCGCGCCAGGAGATCTTCCTCTGTCTCTTCAGGAGTCTCGAAAATTAAACATTGCATACGACTTTAAGTGACATCAGATTACCATCATACGTAGAACACGTCATCCTGTCTACCCTTTTGCATACCAGGACAAACGACACAGAGTTTTCTCCTACCCTCAGCAGACGTCATTACATATCTGAATTGAAATCATCGTAGAAGGAATTCGGTGTGTTTCTGGATATGTGTTCCTATTCAAATTACCATGCACTCACTGCCATTTGTATCGGGAATGTGCGAACACCCTGTATATCTAAGCTACATACATAACCCGGAAGCCACCAAATGGTGCCTGATGGAGAGTTCCTTGAGCCGCTATCAACCATTTTCCTTCCTGTTCTACTAGCAGATGAAGCGAGGAAAGAACGACCGTCTTTATGCCTCTGCAAAAGTCCTAATTTCACTTACTTCGCAGTCCTTACTCAAAATTTACGTTTCGGCAGTGGAACCGCTCTGCAGTCAGTTGCAAATATCGATTCTCTAAATTGTCTCAAAAGCGTTGCTCGAAAAGAACGTCTTCTTCCCTCCAGACATTGCCATTTTCCCTCACGAAGCATCTCCGTAATACTCGTGTGTTTATTGAACATACCGTTTAACAGAACTAGCAGCACGCCTCTGAACTGTTTCGATGTCTTCCTTTAATCCGACCTGTTAGGGATCGCAAATACTCGAGCAGTCTGATACTCAAGAATAAGTCATACAGTTGTTCTGTAAGCGGCTGCTTGAGAGATGAACCAAACTTTCCGATACTTCTACTGTTAATCTGAAGTCGACCATTTCCCCTCCCTACCACCATCGTTTCCACTTTACATCGTTTTCCATCGTTATGCATAGATATTTAATATTGTATTAGAACAACAAAGCGTTGGTTTTCCTACTCATCTCAGTTAACCTTAAATTTTATACATTTAGAACAAGCTCCCATTCATCACGCGACACAGATATTCTGCTTAAATCATTCTTATCCTTCAACGGTCACTCAACGATGTCACTTTCGCATATGGTACAGTGTCATCCGCAAACAATCGCAGACTACTGCTCATCCTACACGTCAGATCATTCATGTACAAAAAAAGAAACAACAGCGGTCGTATCACACTTGCTTGGAGCACCTTTGTCTCTTACGAAAAAGGGGATGGAATAAATTTTCATCTTCATTTGGCTGGCATAAAGAGGAGTAGTTGTGATTTGAAGCCTCAAATCATCAAATCTTGTACCAATATCCCAGTAAAATGCTAAACCTCGCTCTGCGATCGAAATTGCTATTAGGGAAACTCGCTACAGGGGCGAGTGCGGACAGACGCTGATACCGTTCTGCGTGCTGTCTAACACCGCCATGCTTTTCCACGGGGTTCTTGTGCTGATGTGAGACGCAACATCACTTTGCTGTCCCATAGGTTTCCTCTGCTAATCTAAAACTCTGGTGTCTTGCAACGTGGGCCTCAACGATCAGATGCTGCCATTGTTCTAGATGCCGTCCAATATCAGTGTGATTTGCCGCAGGTTTCCTGTGCTGGCCCAGTGCTGGGGTGCCAGGCAATATGGGCTTGCGCGACCAGTCGCTGGCTCTGTACTGGGTGCGACGCAACATCGCTGCGTTCGGTGGCGACGCCGGATGTGTCACCCTAGCGGGACAAAGTGCAGGGGCCGCCTCCGTCATCTTCCACATGCTGTCGCCGCTCTCCAAAGGTCAGATAACAGTCTCTGAATGCCGTAGAATTTCATCATTTCAACAGCGTAATCAACTATTCAGTGACCCCAACAGCGCGGCACGTCGTCAACTGCCTTCGTCAAAACAAACTCTTCTTTGGCGAAACTCGTAACCTGAGTACAGAAGTGATCGTCAGTTATAATCTTTTTACCACACACACACACACACACACATATATATATATATATATATATATATATATATATATATATATATATATATATATATATATATATACGAGGGCCGTTCAGAAAGTAACCTCCGGTTGATTTAAAAAAATACACCAAGTTAAATAAAAATATTTTAATATATACATCTTACAACTACATCTTTGCACTATTTTTCTACATAGTCTCCATAGCGATTGAGGCACTTATCGTATCTCTTCACAAGCTTTGAAATTCCTTCTGCATAAAAATCACCCGCTTGTGCCTGGAGCCAGCCTGTGACCGCATCTTTGAGCTCTTCGTCGTCATCAAACCGCTGTGACCCGAGCCATTTCTTCAAATGCATGAAGAGGTGATAATCACTTGGCGCCAGGTCTGGGCTGTAAGGTGGATGGTTGATAACGTCCCACTTGAAGGACTCAAGAAGGGCCGTTGTTCTGGGAGCAGAGTGAGGACGGGCGTTATCGTGCAAAAAAACGATACCGGAAGTCAGCATACCACGGCGTTTGTTCTGTATAGCCCGTCGTCACTTTTTTATTGTTTCACAGTACACGTCTTGATTAATGGTCGTACCACGTTCCATGAATTCAACCAACAACACCCCTTTGGCATCCCAAAACACCGTTGCCATCAGTTTTCTGGCAGAAAAATCTTGCGAGGCTTTTCTTGGTTTGGTAGGCGAATTTGAATGTGCCCACATCTTTGATTGTTCTTTTGTCTCAGGGTTCACGTACTTAATCCAGGTTTCGTCACCGGTCACGATTCTGTTTAACAATGGTTCTCCTTCGTCCTCATAACGTGACAGAAAGTCTAATGCAGAGGCCATTCTTTGAGTTTTGTGGTGGTCGGTAAGAATTTTGGGCACCCATCGTGCACAGAACTTAAGGTAACCCAATCTTGCTGTCACTATCTCGTACAAGAGAGTCTTAGAAATCTGTGGAAAACCAGTAGACAACTCCGACATTGAGAAACGTCGATTTTCACGAACTTTTGCATCAACTGTCTGAACGAGTTCGTCAGTCACCAATGATGGTCTACCACTCCTCTCTTCATCATGAACGTTTTCTCGTCCACTTTTAAATAAACGTTCCCATTCACGGACAACTCCTTCACTCATAACTCTTGGTCCGTACACGGCACAAAGCTCATGATGAATAGCTGCTGCAGAATATCCTTTGGCTGTAAAAAACCTTATGACAGCACGCACTTCACATTTGGCGGGATTTTCTATTGCACCACACATTTCAAACTGCCACAAAAACTAAACTAGCGCAGGTACGACGGTCACTCGACCACGGCTTGATGCCGACTGACCTGTTGAGTGCGTGAACGCACAGATGGCGTCGCTACTCCCCCCACAATCCGCACTGTGACCAATCGGAGGTTACTTTCTGAACCGCCCTCGTATATATATATATATATATATATATATATATACGTTCTGTCGGCTACACCGGTTATTATTAATGTGGTAACATTTCACACTGGCGATGGCTAATCACACACTTACATTAATCTGCGATCTTGAGACGTTAATCAAATATGTTACGTACCGGAGCGGTTCTCCTCTGCTACCTGCGACGGTAGTAGTAATAGACAGCCCAGGTGGCTGACTAGTGGGATAAGTATATCATGTAGAACAAAGCAGTGATTACATCAAAATGTTAGACGTAGTCACAATCAAGCTATAGTAGCCCATTACAAACAGTATTTTAAGCTGCTTAAAAATGTTATTAGGAAAGGAAAGATTATGTGATACGCAAATAGAATAGCTAATTTACAGGATAAAATTAAAACCATATGCTAAGTTCTGAAGGGAGTGTCTGGTCAGCAGCACAAAGTCGACGATATAAAATCAATTCGTAGTAAAAATATTTCTGTTGGTGATAAATCAGTTATATGTACAGTATTTAACAATCATTTTCTGAGCATTGCTGGTGAACAAAATAAAAATTTAGTTTCTACAGGGAATCACATAACTTTCTTGGCAAATGCCTTTGTGAGATTGATGTATGAAATACTCCTCTGTGATACAGACAATGGAGAGATTGAGTCAATAATTAAATCACTGAAGACTAAAGACTCTTATGGACATGATGGAGTGCCTAGCAGCATTTTAAAGTACTGTGCTGCACATGTTAGTCCTGTATTTATAGATATTTGTAATTTTTCCTTTAGGAATGGGCAGTTTCCCGAACGATTAAAGTACTCAGTAGTAACACCGCTTTATAAAAAGGGAGAAAATGATCATGTAGACAATTTTGACCTATTTCTATGCCATCAGGGTTTGCTAAAGTTATTGAAAAGGGCTGTGTATGTAAGCATAATTGATCATTTTATATCACACGATTTGCTATCAAATGTACAGTTCGCCTTTGGAAGTTGTTTAACAACTGAAAATCCTATATTCTATTTTCTCTGTGAGGTAGTGGATGGGTTATACAAAAGTTTCGAACGCTAGACATATTTTTTGATTTAACTAAGGCGTTTGATTGTGTTGATCACAAAATATTGCTCCAGAAGTTGGACCATTACCAAATACGGGGAGTAGCTCACAATTGGTTCGCCTCTTACTTTAGCAACAGTAAGCAAAAGGTCATTATACACAACATAAAAGTAATAACACATAAAAATAAATGTTCATGAATCTGAAAAATGTCAGTCCATAAGTTTAAGTAAACGCAATAAACAATACAAAAAGAATCACCATAATTTTTCAAGGGACTCCTCGACAGAATAGAAGGAGTGACTCATGAGGAAACTCTTCAGTTTCGATTTGAAACCGCGTGGATTACTGCTAAGATTTTTGAATTCGAGTGGTAGCTTCATTGAAAATGGATGCAGCAGTATACTGCACACCTTTCTCAACAAGAGTTAAGAAAGTCGGATCCAAATGCAGGTTTGATTTCTGCCAGGTATTAACAGAGTGAAAGCTGCTTATTCTTCTGAATAAGCTAATATTGGTAACAAGAAACGACAATAAGGAATATACATATTGAGAGGCTAATGTCAAAATACCCAGACTCGTGAACAGAGGTCGACAAGAGGTTCGTCAACTTACACCATTTATTGCCTGAACCGCCCGTTTCTCAGCCAAAAATATGCTGTTAGAATGGGAAGAGTTACCCCAAAATATAATACCATACGACATAAGCGAATGAAACTAAGCAAAGTACACTAATTTTCGTGTCGAACGATTACTCACTTCTGATACCGTTCGAACAGTAAAAATGGCAGTGTTATGTTTTTGAACAAGATCCTGAATGTGTGCTTTCCACGACAGCTTACTATCTGTCTGAACAACTAGAAATTTGAACTTTTCAGTTTCACTAACTATTTGCTTGTTCTGTGAAATTAAAACGTCAGGTTTTTTTAACTGTGTTAGAAACTGTAAAAACTGAGTATTACTATGATTTAGCGTTAGTTTATTTTCTACAAGCCATGAACTTAGGTCATGTACTACCCTATTTGAAACCGAGCCAGTGTTGCACACAACATCCTTTACTACCAAGCTAGCTAGTGTCATCAGCAAACAGAAATATTTTAGACTTACCCATAATACTAGAGGGCATATCATTTATATAAATAAAGAACAGGTGTGGCCCCAACACTGATCCCTGGGGCACCCCCCACTTCACAGTACCCCACTCTGACCCCACATCACAGCCGTTATCAACATTGTGAATAATGACCTTTTGCTGACTGTTGCTAAAGTAAGAGATGAACCAATTGTGAGCTACTCCCCACATTCTGTATTGGTCCGTATTCTGGAGCAATATTTTGTGTTCAACACACTCAAATGCCTTAGGTAAATCAAAAAATATGCCAAGCGTTCGAAACCTTTTTTTAGCCCATCCAGTGCCTCACAGACAAAAGAGAACATGGTATTTTCAGTTGTTAAACGACTTGTAAAGTCGAACTGTACATTTGATAGCAAATTGTGTGATGTAAGATGATCAATTGCCCTTACATACACAGCCTTTTCACTAACTTTTGCAAACACTGATGGCGTACAAATAGGTCTAAAATTATCTACATTACCCCTTTCTCCCTTTTTATAAAGCGGCTTTACTATTGAGTACTTTAATCGCTCAGGAAACTGCCCATTCCTAAAGGAAAAATTACAAATATGGCTAAATACAGGGCTAACATGTGCAGCACAGTACTTTAAAATTCTGCTAGGCACTCCATCATAACCATGAGAGGCCTTTAGTCTTCAGTGATTTAATTATTGACTCAATCTCGGAAAGGCATTTGCCAATAAAGCTATATGATTTCCTGTAGAAATTAAATTTTTATTTAATTCATCAGCAATGCTCAGAAAATGATTGTTAAATACTGTACATGTAACTGATTTATCACCAACAGAAATATTTTTACTGCGAACTGACTTTATACCGTCGACCTTGTGCTACTGACCAGACACTCCCTTCAGAACTTACCATATGGTTTTAATTTTATCCTGTGAATGAGCTATTCTATTTGCACACCACAGACTCTTTGCCTTCCTAATAACATTTTTATGCACATTAGAATACTGTTTGTAATGGGATACTGTAGCTTGATTGTGACTACTAACATGTTGATATAATTCCCGCTTTGTTCTACATGATATCCTTATCCCACTAGTCAGCCACCCGGGCTGCCCATTACTGCTAGTACCCCGTTTAGAATGTTCTAATGGAAAGCAACTCTCAAAGAGCATGAGAAATGTGTTAAGGAAAGCATTGTATTTATCATCTAAGTTATCGGCACTATAAACATCCTGCCACTCTTCTTCCTTGACAAAGTTTAAAAAACTCTCAGTGTCGCTTACGTTTTTTGATCCTGGTGTTGATTGACCGTCCAGACATTCCATCATAAACATTTCCGCATGTGCATGGTTATCGGTACATTCCCGACATTGCAAGTGGATCCCTTTTTCCTTTGCCGATCTAAGACATTCTTTCATCTTCTCTGTCGGTTTCAAAATCGTCTTTATGCCGTGTTTGAGCAATATACGGCCGATTCTGTCCGTCACTCTTGGAATGTATGGCAGAAAGGCTGTACCCGAAATTTCTTTTTCTTATTTGTCACTTTGCCGAGTGTTTGGCTCTGTTACACTTCTTATATAACTTGTCGAGTACCAGTTGCTCCTCAGAACACTTTACAGGTGCTGCATTTCGTGCCTGAGGTGCTGCGGCTCACATATTCGTCCTGCCCTCGTTACGAGCATATTAATCAGGCCTCTTTTCTAGCTCGGGTGGTGGCTTGATAAATTGTGCAGGATCGGTCCATGTGAGTCGGTTTATGAAAAACGCTGTGTACCAGATTTTCGCCATTTCTTGCGACCAGTGCATCTAGAAGTGGTAATTTTTTGTCCTTTTCTACTTCCATAGTAACTATTATGTTGGCATGGAGGCTGTTCAAGTGTCGTAGGAAGTGACCGAGGTGTTCCCCACCAGGACTTCATACAGCGAAAGTATCATCGACGTATCTGTACCACACCTTAGATTTACAAGTCGCCACGTCCAGCGCCTGTGCTTCGAAATGTTCCATGAAGATGTTGGACAGGACTGCACTAAGAGGACTAACCATGACGACGCCTTCCAGCTGTTCGTATAAATTGTCATTACAAGTGAAATAGCTCGTGGCGAGACATGCATGAAAGAGTTTTGTGATGTCTTGCGGGAAAATGGAACCGATGTGCTCCAGAGAGTCTCTGAGTGGCACTTTCGTAAACAAACAAAAAAAAACAATATCAAAGCTGACCAGGATATTGTTTGGCGCAAGTTTTAGTTTCTTCAGCTTCTCATTCAAATGGCCTGAGTCTTTTATGTACGTGTCAGTCTTCCTCACGTGCGGATGGAGCAGAGGCCAAGTGTTTTGCCAGTTTATACGTCGGTGAGCCATGAGTGCTAACAGTCGGTCTTAGTGGAACGTTGTTCTTATGGATCTTAGGTAATCCATATTGCCGAGGTGGTAGGGCTTCTGTGTTGCACCGGTTCCTCTGTATATCTGTTGGCAAAGAAGACGGTTTGATTAACGGATTCGTATTCCGTGCGATACGCTGCGTCTGGTTTGTGCTTAATTTTTGGTACGCAGTCGGATCTGATAGGACCCGGATCTTTTGTTCTTAATCTTCGGTAACAATATACCCTTCTCGGCATTAAGAGTCTAAATAGCTTGTAGCTCTTCTTTCTTCAAATTGCAAGCTGGTGGTTGTTCAAAAATGGTTGAAATGGCTCTGAGCACTATGGGACTTAACTGAGGTCATCAGTTCCCTAGAACTTAGAACTACTTAAACCTAACTAACCTAAGGACGTCACACACATCCATGCCCGAGGCAGGACTCGAACCTGCGACCGTAGCGGTCGCGCGGTTTCAGACTGTAGCGCCTAGAACCGCTCGGCCACTCCGGCCGGCTCTGGTGGTTGTGCTCGGCGCAGTATCCTGGCTGTTTCATTGCGTATTTCCTCTGCTCTTTCACAAGGAAGGGTTTCGTATGCCTCTTCGGTATTAGCAATGATGTCCTCCATAGGTATAGTTCTCGGCATGATGGCGAAATTCCCTCCTTTTTGAAGAACAGACACTTCCTCTTCTGTCAATTGTCACTCAGTGACACTGACCACTGTGCGTGACATGTCGGGAATCGCCTTGTCAGTCTGCTTCCGACATCTTTCAAACCTTTTCTTCTGTCGCTCAGTGCAACGCTCGAGTTAATTTAGCATGCTACTGTGAGTGACGCTGTCGATCTTGTCTCAGTCGTCTCGATGCATTCTGCTACTTAGTGGATAGAAAATGTCCAAAAGTTCCTTACCCATTCTTGCCAAGTCTCTCCGTGTTGTACGAATTCTATCACGAAAAAAAGCTCGTTCTATTCTGTCGTATATACGATGTGCTTGGGGAGGTGAATAAGATCTTACATTTCAAGAACTTCGGTGTAGCACCTTCATCCCGGCACCGCGACAGAAAGGCGAGAGAGGACATCAATCGCGCTTTCTTCTTCCACCGTTGGTCAGGGCGTCGGTGCAATTGCAGATCTCCTCCTCGTAGAGGCGTAATACAAAATTGTTAAGTCTTTCATGGCCACTTGTTGACATACTGCCTATTGGCTTCTGTCTCGGGTTCTTCAGCCAACGTTCACCTGATGACTTTACAAGAATAGCTTCAACAAGAAAGAAGAAATCCTTAAGGTAAACAAATTCTGACTTCCCATGCCGCAGCGAACAACCGTCGCAGGTAGCAAGAGGAGAACCGCACCAGAAGCCCTTGGACGTTGGCACGCCAGGTGCAGTCTGCGGCTGCAACCTCGGCTCCAGTTCACCACCAGCAATGGAGGGTGATGCTTTGACAATGCCAGCCACTCGTGCTGGCGAAATGTTAGTGACAGAGTCTAAAAAAACTCTCTATTGCTGTTGGATTAACTTTCCTACATAGTTTGTAATTATATGTGACATTTGTTTGAGTACAAAGCCTTTCTGTGTTAAAATTTGTGCATCATGGTCCGAAAGGCCATTCACCCTTTTACTAACAGACTCCCCATTTAGTAACGAAGAATGAATAAAAATATTGTCTGTGGCTGTGCTATTGTTCCCCTGCACCCTTGTTGGAGAAAACAAAGTCTGCTTCATATCATATGAATTTAGGAGATCTACCAACATCCTTTTTCTCGCACCATCATATACAAAATTTATCTTGATGTCACCACAACCAACTAATTTCTGGTACTTTCTACAAAATGAATCAAGGATCCTCTCTAGCTTGAGCAAAAATGCCCGAAGTCAGAGTTAGGGGACCTATAAACAACAACAATTAGAAGTTTAGTTTTATTAAATTCAACTGCCCCTGCGCAGCATTCAAATATCTACTCAGTGCAGTACCATGATACGTCTATGGACTCAAATGGAATACTATTTTGTTACGTATTTAGCCACTCCCCCATCCCACAAGGAACACCTTGAAAAACAACCAGCTAATATGTATCCTGCTAAAGGAAGACTATGGATTATCAAATTATTTAAGGGGGTGCTCCGATATACCAATAATTTCAGAGTCAACATCTATAAGCAGTTCACTAACTTTATCTCTAATACCTCTTACGTTTTGATGAAACATGTTAATTCCTTCCCTACTTGGAAACATTAAGTCCTCTGAAGGTGAGCCATTAGTTAGAGAGACTTTCTTTAAGCAGTTATACCTAACAGATGACTTCAATCTAAAAAAGGTGCAGCTCTAACACCAACTACTACAGGAATTTTTCCATGAGTGGTCCCACCACCACCCACTACACTGTCACCTATAAGCTTTGCCAGCCTCCCCTTACCATTGATTCACGAGACCGTCAGTTCACGAGACCTAGAAAACTGCGTTCTTGTCTTTTTCTGGATGGAACAGGAATAGCTCTGATTGCTTCCAACTTTTCAGGATCCGGCTGAATGTCCTCAGAAGAAATAATATGACCCAAAAACTTCACCTTTATCCTACCGAATTCAGATTCTTCCAAGTTAACTGTTATTGCAGATTCAGCAAAAATACGTAACAAACTGTTGAGGACACGATTATGATGATTCCAAGAGACTTCTGCTATTAAAATATCGTCCATGTACGAGGTATTGTGTTGTTTTAAAAAGTCAGGTAATATAGAATTTACCTCACAAATGAATACCGCCGAAGAAATGTTCAAGTTTCCGAAATTGATAAAAAACACCGAAACAAAGAAAAACCATATACTTTCTATATTCTAGATGAAGTTCAATTTGCCATATGCTAAATCTAAGTTCAACGGAAGACAACACTTTAACGCCATTGAAATTTTGAAGTTCTTCCAACTTTTGCGGTATTAATTTGTCTGGAATCTACGACAAGCCTGATCGTTCCGTTTTTCTTCTCAACAACATATAATGGTTTATTGTATGAGCTTACCGCGTGGTTCAATGATGCCCTCGTCAAGCATAGATTGTACTTCCGGTCTACACAGCCCCTATAACGTGCTGGAATTACGTATGGTTTCACGCAAAATTTTGTACGCTCACGAGCACGAAATTTGTACTGAAATCCTTTAAGTGTTCTCCTGTTTAGTGAGTAAAAACGGTGGAATGTGATTGTAAGACGTCAAAAAGGTCCTGCCTATCATTGTCATTACAGTTCTCAATTGTTTGAATTTTTTCTGAATTAAAACGTTAGTATCTAATACGTCGTCAATATCATCCCTGTCAGTACTTGCAGAGTGATCATTAGTGTCAAATTCCGTCGAAAGTTCCAAATTGTGATCTGACAAAAGGTAACGCTGATTGATTTCCACGTCATTGTTTGAAAGCCAATCTTCAAATTTCGAAGCTATTGACTTACCTTCTAACTCTAAACTTATTTCAGCGTCGTGAAAGTTTAAAAATGCTTTATACTCAATCAAAAAATCTACACCTAATATTATCTCTGTCGACAATAATGGAACAATAAGAAAATTCATAATAGATCTGTGGCTTTGACAAAAGAATTCTAAGTTTGTTTGTTGGCTTACATCTACACTTTACCCAAAAATTACACCTTTTAATTTAATTTTACGTAAAGGAAATGTGGGGCAATCGTTCGATTTGTGACATTTAATAAAAGCTGTTTCACTAATTACTGAACGTGGATTGCCGGAGTCAAGTACTGCTGTAAATTTTGTCATTTGTTGTGATGTAAATTGAAGGATATGCAGTATTGTTCTGTTTCACGTCATGTTCCTGGAGTAAAATGTCCCTAATGTCTTCCATTTTCAAATAATTGATAGTCATGGTAACCACGTCGTCAGCCTCACAAGTACGTCGCTGATGGTCTCGATGTTGAGCGCCCATAAGCCCCCCCACAAGTACGTTTTGTAACTGCCTGCGGTGCGAGTCATTGTCTATTACCTCTCTGTTGTCGCGTGACGTTACTGTGATTTGGAGGTCGACTTTCTACAATTTCAACTTGTCGAGAGGGCCCTGCCCCATTTGAATCACGCCAATTCTGTTTAAATTCAGGTCTTTTGTCAAGACTATAGCGTCTGTCGTCTTGTCGGTAATTTCTGCAGTTTCTTTCCTGTCGATTAAGTTGTGGAGAATTTCTCCCGGAATCATAATTAGGAGGTGGACTGTTGAGTCTGAAGTCATTTTGTCTCCCTTGATAATAATTATTCTACCTCCCATATTGTCTATTTCTACGGTTGTCTCTGTCATACTCATTACCAGGGAAATGTGATCTGTCTCTGTAATTGTTGTTATTTTTCCAATGGTTGTCATAAGGGTGGGGTCTATTTTGATCACGATTTGTGTTATAACGGTAGACTTGTCGTGTACGGTTATTGTTTCTGTCGTCACGAAATTGTGATGAATATGACCTGTAATTGCTGTTGTTTTCCTGTTTTCGCATCATGCGATTGTCCGTGTCGATTTCCAGTTCTTGCAAAAGTCCCTGAAAAGCTTCGATATCATCTTTATAACGTCTAGCCAAAATGATATGTCTTAAGTGTTCACGCAATTTAACTAAGGAAATGCGAATAAGTTCCAAGGGTCTGTACGGGTTTGGCAAATACTGATTCTTGTGTAACGTATCTTCAAAATATTTTACTGGTCTAGAAAATTCAGACTGTTCGAAATGCTTCATCATTATAATACTGATTTTACTCAATCTTCTGTAGCCTGACATCAATATACAGAAAGGAAGGCATGATAAAAATCTCCTTCATTGTGACAGTCGCGAGTAACCGATCGCATTCTTACAGCTAGTACATTTTCTAAATAGCCACACATCAATTCTAATCTATGCTCTAATGACCAATTAGGAGGAAAATAATGAGAAAATTGACGAAGCCAAGCTTGTGGATGTACGTAATTACTAGAATTCATGACTGTTTTAAATTTACGCATTGTGATGAAGAGCCCATAGTCGAAATCATCGTGTTGGCGAGTCGCAAATTGGTCACTGTTACGTCGTGTCGACCGTTCCATCTCAAGGCTCGCTGCTCCCTGCCGACTCCGTTCAAGATCTCCTAAATACCATGTTTTATTACGGGTCACTTACCGTGTGACTTTTCCGTATTTCTAAATCCCTCCTCCCGTGTCGGAGCGCGTGTATCCTCTGAAATACGTAATTCTTGTATCACCTGTGCCATCTGATCTTGTACTACCCCCATTTCTTTTTTGTGATGCGTATTAATTTGTTTCTGACTCTGTTTAAATTTCCTAATTTTCTCGTACTTCTCTTTGTCAGTAAACGCTACCGGTCTTGTATCATTCAAATCTTCATTTACCTTCGTAGATAAATTTGTTAACTGATCCGAAAGTTCCGCTATTTTTTTCGATAGTGTGCTGATCTCCTCCGTGTGTTTTTCTGAGCCAAGTTTTAGAGCGTCCGATTGTTTCGTAATCGTATCTACTGTGTCCTTTTAGTTTTCCTGATTTTTCACAATTTGCTCAACCGTATCTGTAGACGCTACAGAGTCAAATTTGGCTTGCAAGGTATCGTGATTTTCATGTACAATGATCTGCAGTTCTTTTATTGCTGCTTCATGGTTCTGTAATGTGTCTTCACGCAGCAAAAAATAGACTGAAAATACTTACATATTTGTGTTTTTACGTCTTCAGAAATGTTTTGATATTTTAATTCGATTTTGTGTACCTCAGCTGTTAAATTTTCATATGTTTATTCAAGTGTTTGTTTAATTTCGTCGATTGGGTCTAACTTTTGGAGTTGTTGCTGTATTTGTTTCTGATTTTGTTCCATTGTGTCTAACTTTTGAAATTGTTGCTGTTTTGTTTCTGATTTTGTTCCCTTATGTCTAACTATTGAAGCTTTTGGTCTGTTTGGTCAAAATTTTTATTAATTGCAATAACAGTGCATTATTGACTGAAACATGATCCTTTGTGTTTTTCCTCAGTGCGTTTGCACTGGCAATATTCGTATTTTGAAAAGTAGAGTTTGTGTCATGATTTAATTGAAAAAAGTGTATTGATGCAAAACATGAATCTACGGCATTTGCAAGATATTGTTCTGTTGACTGATTGTTTCGATTTCTACCCCGTTATTTACTGTCTGGTCCATGACCCTATGCACTATTACCAAATTATTGTCTTGAACATTTGACAATTCGTTACTAGGTTGTGCTAACAAGCTACGCTCATCGTTACTGTCATTTCTCAATTTGCTTTGGAGCCTAGTCTTACGCTTTTAACTCGTCATGATTATCACATTACTTTACACAATAACACACATAAGCAACTTGAGTAGCTAAATTAAGAAGTAACTCCAAAATAGCACTGAAAATAATAAATATCTAATTATTTGCAAAGGCGACTGCGAGATACTGCATACCACAACTATTTTTCTCATGACAATACAGTAAAAAAATAAGAAACTACAACTACAAAGGAAATTCCATACATACAATTACGTGCCAGCAGTAAACAATAACTAATTTCTAATCATGCACTAATTATTCGAAATACAAGGAAATTAGAAGTAAAGTGACGTATTCTCGTCTAAGAGTCGACAGGTGAAACTAACTCTTTAAATATTTTTTTATTAAACACTGACCAACAGAATTTTCCCTGACAAAGACAACTCAAACTTAACCTATTCATTTATTACCCTCAATATTCAAGCCCAACGCAATCTGACTGCTATACATTGACAACATGACTTCCATAATTAACACAAAAGAATAGCCCTGACTTGCAAGAAATTACAACAATAATACAAATCCAAAAAACATTAAATAGAAGAAATATGAAACTACCTCCAACTCTGTTAATTGCCTAAACTCATTTCAATCACGAATCCGACAGTGGAAACCCCATACTTTTTCATAAGTCACTTACCTCACAGAAAATCTTTATAATAGGAACTACAGCAATTACAGCAAGTAGCAACAGCCAGCTTAATAAAAAGATTGTAACTACTACAGACTATAACTACTAGGAGGCGTATGGTTAGCAAAACAAATATTTTGTTTATGAGCAAATAATGTATTTAGAAAATTTTACCTCATTCATATGACGTCCAGTTACAGAAATTATATAGTTGTCCATAACTCCACTACCCAAACATTATCAACCATGCATCCATTATCATATCTTTCCAAGCATATTTTCTAATAAGAAATTTCATATAAGAAATTTCCTATAAGAAATTTCATCTCACTTTACATTGCGTGTCCTACCAACACAGTCTACTAAGGAAAGCATGTCCATTCACTTCTCTATCGACTCGCTAACTGCTAGTCCGTCCAACCAACAGAATCTCTTGCCGAGGACGCAGAGCGCTGTCAGTGATATTAACACAGTCTATAGCGCTGCCAACATACAAACAGGCTACTTACAGGGTGACAGGATACAAATTTCAGAATATCTCAGCAGTCAGCGTCAAATGCTCAGTGAAGAGGACGAAGATGTGGAGAACAAACGGAAAAATTCAAAGGCATCGTTCAATACGCCCTAGATAAGTAAGTTCCGAGTAAGGTTTTAAGGGATGGTAAAGATCCACCGAGGTTTAATAGCTGTGTCAGAAAAGAGCTACGCAAGCAAAGAGCACTTCATCTCAGATTCAAGTGAAGTAAAAACCTAACTGACAAACAAAAGCTGAACGAAGCGAAAATGAGCGTTAGGAAAGCAATGAGAGAAACGTTCAATGATTTTGAAAGTAAGACATTGTCAACCGAACTGAGTAAAAACCGTAAGAGATTTTTGTCGAATGTAAAATAAGTAAGTGGGTCAAAATCATCTATTCGTCAGCGACCACGCCGACACCGAAACGGGAGATGACAGAGAGAAGGCCGAAATACTGAATTCGCTCTTCCGAAATCATTTCACCTAGGAAGATCGTAACACTGTCCCTCCTTTCAATCGCCGTAAGAACAACGAAATGGCAGATATTGAGATAACCGATCGCGGAACTGAAAAGCAGCTACAATCGCTTAGTAGTAGAAAGGCTTCAGGACCAGATGAGATACCTATAAGATTCTATAAAGATTATGCGAAGGAACTTGCTCCCCTTCTAGCAGTAATTTATCGCTTGAACAACGAAAGGTACCTAACGTATGGGAAAAGAGCTGGTCATTCCCGTTTTTAAGAAAGGCCATAAGACAGATCCACACAATTATAGACCTATATCGTTGACGTCAGGTGAGAGAGCGTTACGGAGATGCCAAATAAACTACACTGGCGGACGTTACAAGAGAGGCGTTGTGCATCACAGAGAGATTTACGATTGAAATTTCGGGACAGCACTTTTCAGGAGGAGTCAGACAAGATATTACTTCCCCCCACATACATCTCGCGTATTGACCACAAGGAAAAAATTCGAGAAATTAGAGCCAATACAGAGGCTTACCGACAATCATTCTTCCCACGCTCTATTCGTGAGTGGAACAGGGTTGGAGGGATCAGATAGAGGTACCGAAAGTACCCTCCGCCACACACTATTAAGTGACTTGCGGAGTATGATGTAGATGTAGATATAGCTTTTTATTGTCTTTAGAACTATGTTGCTTATATCGTGTCAACGGATAAGACTTTCACAAAACAAAAAGACGACCCATCAATTACATGTATTTGTCTGCCCTCTTACAAAATTTGAAAGGATTTTTTCACGTAAAATAAAAATGAAATCAATTTTTTGAAAGCGAGTTGTCAATTTTATTCTAAGAACGCATTTTTTAATTTCATTCACTCTAAACCATTTCCGCGCATTCAGTTCACGCAACAATGAATTTTACATGCTAGGTGCCGGCCGGGGTGGCTGTGCGGTTCTAGGCGCTACAGTCTGGAACCGCGCGACCGCTACGGTCGCATGTTCGAATCCTGCCTCGGGCATGGATGTGTGTGATGTCCTTAGGTTAGTTAGGTTTAAGTAGTTCTAAGTTCTAGGGGACTGATGACCTCAGCAGTTAAGTCCCATAGTGCTCAGAGCCATTTGAACCATTTTTACATGCTAGGTCTAGCTCCACTTTAAACCATAGTATCTCGACAACGGATAAACATTATTGAATAAAACAATTTTTTGACTTTATTCGTTTATCTACCCTCGTGCTACAGTTTGAACCGAGTCATACACGTTTAGAGTACAGCAGTGGCGCGCTCCAGAAACGTCCCAAAGAAACAGTTTTTTTGAAAGTAAGATCCAAATGAATTTTTCAAACGATTTTCAAATTTCAAATGAAATTTTCAAACGATTAAAACTTATCTTCGACCAAGATCCAATACACCGGTGAACCAAATTTAAACCATCAGTCTCGCTTCAGTTCGGAGTTATTTAAGACAGTTTTTTTCTATTTTTCAGTTTTTTTTATATACTTCGCTAGCCACGAAGTTGTGTGTGGCGGAGGGCACTATTAGTTCTACAGTATTTATTCAAAAAATGGTTAATAAAATACAAAACAGGGATCAAAATATACAAACGTTTGAGATACTATTTGCCACATAACAGATCAGTGTAAAACAAAAAGGGTCGACGGCAGTTTGTTGCATAGATGTTTCTATAGTCCACAGTGAAAACCAAACTGCGAAAATTTAAAAATTCGTTGGATGATGTAGTGAAAATTCCTAAAAACAGGTTACCCGTCATATCTTTATGTCTTTTGCTTCGTGACAATAATCCCCGTAATGGACTCTTGTCGCTGCGAACCAGTCGCATCCCGACGTGATCCCACTTAGGTACATCGGACAATTCACTGGGTCACCTATTTCCTGCCTGTGCTTCCTGTTGGAGTTAGCCAGTTCTTAGCATTTTTTTTTTCATTTCCCCGCAGGTGATTTCTCTCAGAGCTCCGAGAATGTACTATGACCAGCCTGAAATTACAGACAAATAGTTAGCCGCCTTAACTGAGACGCTGTAGACGGTCTAGAATCAGTGCAAGGCGGACATGTGGACCTCCACTGCTAGCGTAAGTCATGGCAGTGAAGTGATGTATGTGTCAATCTACTGAGTGACATCACCACAGTGTGATGGGTGGACGTGAAGACGTGACACAATGGCAGTAAGGAACTACAGTGCTTGGAGAAAACCGTGATCACACCCAGATTTATTGACGTATCAACATGGCTTGCCGAACGCGTCTTCGAGGATTGATCTACCACTCGCAGAAAGATCCTAACCGACAGCGACTGGAGTCGAGTGTGCCGTCCTGTCAACGACAGTCGGCTTCGAACCAGACAGGAAGTGCTGCTGTCCGTGGATTCGCATCCAACGCAGCAATTTTACGACCAAACATTACGAAGGGAACCGTGTGCAAACATTTAGAGTCTGGTCATTGGCCACACAGCACGTAAAGCCGCACGTCTTCAGTAACCAAAACAACACAGAAACCGGACACTACGTGACTGGAGGCGCATAGTGAGGTCAAATGAGTCGTGATTTTGTCTGTTTTCAAATGATGCAAGGCGTCAACTGACGTACCATGATTTGTGCTGCAAATTCAGAACCATGAATGTGGACCAGCATTGTTTGGTTCAGTGTTGTCAGTGTTCCTTTCTTCTACACCTTTATGAGTATGATGTGACCACTCTCACCTTCCAGATTACAGCTGTGTTTACTTGACTGTATGAATTCATTCCCCGCTAAATCACTGTACCGTAATCCCAAAGAAAATGTCTGAGACTAGTTGGAACAGAGGATGAAACATAGAAATCAACATCCCTGTAGCTATGTAGCTGTACGGGATATAATGCTAATATCAATAAGTGGCTTCAGCTGGGTATGGTATACCTGGAGAAAGTTATGGGCTGTCTGCCTCGACGAAGTGAGGTCATTATCAGCGCTAGAGTTAGTTATATACGGTACTAGCGTAATGACTCGTGGAGGTGACCAATGTTTTGTCTGGTTGTCCTTCGGTTTGCTTCCTTGCGTCGTAGACAATATATATAAATGACCTAGTAGATATTGTCGGAAGTTCCATGCGGCTTTTCGCGGACGATGCTGTAGTATACAGAGAAGTTGCAGCATTAGAAAATTGTAGCGAAATGTAGGAAGATCTACAGAGGATAGGCACTTGGTGCAGGGAGTGGCAACTGACCCTTAACATAGACAATTGCGAATACATAGAAAGAAGGAACCTTTATTGTATGATTATATGATAGCGGAACAAACACTGGTAGCAGTTACTTCTGTAAAATATCTGGGAGTATGCGTGCGGAACGATTTGAAGTGGAATGATCATATAAACTTCATTGTTGGTAAGGCGGGTACCAGGTTGAGATTCATTGGGAGAGTCCTTAGAAAATGTAGTCCATCAACAAAGGAGGTGGCTTACAAAACGCTCGTTCGACCTATACTTGAGTATTGCTCATCAGTGTGGGGTCCGTAACAGATCGGGTTGACGGAGGAGATAAAGAAGATCCAAAGAAGAGCGGCGCGTTTCGTCACAGGGTTATTTGATAAGCGTGATAGCATTACGGAGATGTTTAGCAAACTCAAGTGGCAGACTGCAAGAGAGGCGCTCTGCATCGCGGTGTAGCTTGCTGTCCAGGTTTCGAGAGGGTGCGTTTCTGGATGAGGTATCGAATATATTGCTTCCTCCTACTTATACCTCCCGAGGAGATCACGAATGTAAAATTAGAGAGATTCAAAGCGCGCACGGAGGCTTTCCGGCAGTCGTTCTTCCCGCGAACCATACGCGACTGGAACAGGAAAGGGAGGTGATGATGGTGGCACGTAAAGTGCCCTCCGCCACACACCGTTGGGTGGCTTGGGGAGTATAAATGGAGATGTAGATGTAGATGTAGAAGTAGATGTAGATAATGTAAAATGATTGTATGTACTTGATGTTGTCCAAATTGTAGGCGATCTGGATCAATACGAAAACAGAAGTAAAAAATTTTCAAACAGTCACGTCCGCTTTTGTAAAGCATTTATTTAGATTACCGGTTTCGGCAAACTATGTTGCTACCTTCGGATCTCGTGCATTACACTTCAAGAACATGTAATGCGTAGTATATCTGTATGTCATAAGTAAAACTACCATTATATAAAATATCATGCGTAGAGCATAAAGTAAACATGCTCATGTTCGTATAACAACTGAATGAAGAATCATCTGCCTCCAGACGCCTGACATGTGACAGATGCCCACTCTGACTACTCACATTTTCCATCTTTAACTGTTGCAGCTCGACTACCTCACGCAATTGGTGAGCTGTCCTTATATTCATCACAGACAGTACCTCTTCTCTCCGTTAACCTTTCCTTTGAGGGTGGCAGCTGGCTAGTGTTTATTGTGTGGGGGCAGGCTTGTTCGACCGCGCGCTGTGCATGAGCGGCTCGGCGCTGTGCTCGTGGGCGACGCCGCCCCACCCCGAACAGCGTGCGCTGCGTCTGCTGAGGGCGGCGGGGCTGCCCGCACACCTCAACCCCGGAGCCGGCAGCGACGCCGCCGCTGTGGCCGCCTTCCTCGCGGGCCCCGGCGCCGCCCCAGACGTTCTGGTGCCGCGTTACTACGACGCACTGGACCCACAGGTGTGGCGCCTCTCTCCCTCTGCCGCTTTATTAAAGACTGTATCCGAGCTACTTGTATTTGCTTTTCGAGGCTGTCTCACAGACATCGGGCACTGCTTTACCCATATGTATCTGTGAAAGAAAGCTAAACAGCTGTTCGAAAACATTTAGGGATTGCCGCCGGTCGTCGTAAACTTCATTCCACGATATTTCAACTTGACACCTGCCAGTCATCTTCAGCTGAGCCATCGAAGACTGACGAAGACTTTTTTTTTCTTTACTGTAATTTCTTTCCACTGCCCCATATGGAAACTTGTACATAAAAAGGGTGGACAAAGGGGGCTATAAAAACACAATAATGGGGTTAATGGAAGTTAAAATAGACACTAACATAGGGACACTCATTGGAAGACAGTTAAAAAAGTCGACTTATAGTTAAAATAACACAGTTGCAGATCTGTGGGACACTTAAAAATACACTGGAGTGACACACACAAGTTAAAAGTCAATCACAGTATAAAAACACACAGAGCGAGAGACACTTAAAAAAACCACTGTACATCTACATCTACATCCATATTCCGCAAGCCACCTGACGGTGTGTGGCGGAGGGTACCTTGAGTACCTCTATCGGTTCTCCCTTCTATTCCAGTCTCGTATTGTTCGTGGAAAGAAGGATTGTCGGTATGCTTCTGTGTGGGCCCTAATCGCTCTCATTTTATCCTCATGGTCTCTTCGCGAGATATACGTAGGAGGGAGCAATATACTGCTTGACTCTTCGGTGAACCTATGTTCACGAAACTTCAACAAAAGCCCGAACCGATCTACTGAGCGTCTCTCCTGCAGAGTCTTCCACTGGAGGTTATCTATCATCTCCATAACGCTTTCGCGATTACTAAATGATCCTGTAACGAAGCGCGCTGCTCTCCGTTGGATCTTCTCTGTCTCTTCTATCAACCCTATCTGGTACGGATCCCACACTGCTGAGCAGTATTCAAGCAGCGGGCGAACAAGCGTACTGTAACATACTTCCTTTGTTTTCGGATTGCATTTCCTTAGGATTCTTCCAATGAGTCTCAGTCTGGCATCTGTTTTACCGACGATCAACTTTATATGATCATTCCATTTTAAATCACTCCTAATGCGTACTCCCTGATAATTTATGGCATTAACTGCTTCCACCTGCTGACCTGCTATATCGTAGCTAAATGATAAG
The DNA here is from genome assembly GCF_023898315.1 of Schistocerca nitens. Classification (NCBI taxonomy): domain Eukaryota; kingdom Metazoa; phylum Arthropoda; class Insecta; order Orthoptera; family Acrididae; genus Schistocerca; species Schistocerca nitens. Next base: position 447,815,416 of record NC_064615.1, read on the forward strand.
GGATCTTTCTTTCTATGTATTCGCAGCACATTACACCTGTCTACATTGAGATTCAATTGCCATTCCGTGCACCATACGTCAATTCGCTGCAGATCCTCCTGCATTTCAGTACAATTGTTACAACCTCCTGTTATACCACTGCATCATCCGCAAAAAGCCTCAGTGAACTTCCGATGTCATCCACAAGGTCATTTATGTATATTGTGAATAGCAACGGTCCTATGACACTCCCCTGCGGCACGCCTCAAATCACTCTTACTTCGGAAGACTTCTCTCCACTGAGAATGACATGCTGCGTTCTGTTATCTAGGAACTCTTCAATCCAATCACACAATTGGTCTGATAGTCCATATGCTCTTACTTTGTTCATTCAACGACTGTGGGGAACTGTATCGAACGCCTTGCGAAAGTCAAGAAACACGGCATCTACCTGGGAACCCGTGTCTACGGCCCTCTGAGTCTCGTGGACGAATAGCGCGAGCTGGGTTTCACACGATCGTCTTTTTCGAAACCCATGCTGGTTCCTACAGAATAGATTCCTAGTCTCCAAAAAAGTCATTATACTCGAATATAATACGTGTTCCAAAATTCTACAACTGATCGACGTTAGAGATATAGGTCTATAGTTCTGCACATCTGTTCGAGGATGACCTGTTCCTTTTTCCAATCCTTTGGAACGCTACGCTCTTCTAGAGACCTACGGTACACCGCTGCAAGAAGGGGTGCAAGTTCCTTCGCATACTCTGTGTACAATCGAACTGGTATCCCATCAGGTCCAGCGGCCTTTCCTCTTTTGTGCGATTTTAATTGTTTCTCTATCCCTCTGTCATCTATTTCGATATCTACCATTTTGTGATCTGTGCGACAATCTAGAGAAGGAACTACAGGGCAGTCTTCCTCTGTGAAACAGCTTTGGAAAAAGACATTTAGTATTTCGGCCTTTAGTCTATCATCCTCTATTTCAGTACCATTTTGGTCACAGAGTGTGTGGACATTTTGTTTTGAACCACCTATCGCTTTGACATAAGACCAAAATTTCTTAGGATTTTCTGCCAAGTCAGTACATAGAACTTTACTTTCTAATTCATTGAACGCCTCTCGCATAGCCCTCCTCACACTACTACTGTAAGCGACGAAGCACTCACGAAGAATAAAAAACCACTGGTAGGGACGTGCCGAGGGATGGAGGACCTGAGAGGTGGGAAAAAGAGGGGAGAAGAAGGTGCAGTGGAGAAGGGAAGTTTGAAGGGGGTGGGAGGAGAAGAAGAAAAGGGGGGTCGGGGGCGCACCAAGAAGCAGGAGAGAGGTGGGGCGGGAGGTGGAAAGCAAGTCAGGAGGGAGCACACAGACACGGAGGGCGGGTATGGGAAACGGAGGGGGGCGTAGGAGGAAGGAAAACCGCTCAGTGGAATGGAAGAGGAAGGGAGGGGGAGCCCTGAGGAGTAGGAGGGGGGAGATGGAGCTAGAGTTGGTAGGAAGGGAGGAGATCAGGGTGAAGCTCATCATCTGGGAGGGATAGGTGCTGGAAGTTGCTATGGGAAAAGAGGTGGTGATGGAGAGATGGCAGGACACAACGGTAAAGGCGCGGCAACGGGCTGGAGGAAGAGAGGAGTGAAGAAACCAGGGGGTGGGGGACATCGAGTCGGCGGACGATGTACAGGGTGCAGTTGTGTTCGAGGAGACGAAGACATTCTGCACTCGTCTTATATAGCTCGCTGATAGTACTACTGCACATGTGTCAGAGTCTTGATAACAGAAGGACCACACCACCTGGCGGCATCGCCCTCGCAGGTGGACCTGCTACGATCAGCTGTCTTCGGCGTTGCCGCTCGCCTCAGTTATCAGAGTATTCTGGAGTCTTCATCTGGGGCAAATCTCGGAGATGACGGGATTCCACGCATTATCGAGCTGGTAGCTGCAGTCACAGTTCATTAGATTTTCGGCGTTTTTTCTTTTTCGTACTATATTGAATGTCCATTGGAGGTACAATGTTCCGCAATTGCAGACTTGCTGGGTTGCAGAAGGCGAGTGCAACGTTTATGTTTTGTGCAACGTTCTTCCACTGTGCGAGTTATTTGTCCTATATAGCGCAAACCACACTGGCAAATTATTTTTAAATTCTTGCCTTCCACAACAACAAATTATCCTTCACTGGTCCCAGCAGGTCCGTAATCCTTAGATGGTGGGTGGAAAATCTTTTTCGCCTGAGAATTATTTAGGATTCTTGCCATTTTTAAGGAAATATTTCCAGTGACGTTCTCATGTTTATCTATTTTCCGGTTCTTGGTTTAAGCTGAGAATGCCCTGTTAATTTGCCGGGTCGAGTATCCATTGTCTCTCAACACTGTTCTTAAATGTGCAAGCTCCTTAGGTAAACTATCTGCATCTGACATTTTATGGACCCTGTGTACCAGGGTTTTAAGCACACTGTTGGTTTGGTATGGGTGATGGCAACCTGAGGAGAGCAAGTACAAATAAGTGTGAGTGGACTTGCGGGAAACAGGATGTCCCACAGAGCCCTCACTATTCTGTCTAACCAAAATATCCAGAAATGGGAGACAACCATCTTTATCTAATTCCATAGGAAATCGAATGTTCTCATGAATGGAGTTAAGATGATGTACAAACTCCTTTAACTTATCTTCTCCGTGGGACCACATGACGAAAGTATCATCCACTACCTCCAAAAAAACAGTTGGTTAAGAAACCACTGATTCAAGTGCTCTTCCATCAAAATCCTCCATAAAGAAGTTAGCCACTAGGGGAGACAAGGGGCTGCCCATGACGATGCCGTCAGTCTTTTCAAAATATTCTTGGTTAAAAATAAAGTAGTTAATCTATAAAATCCGAACTACTTAGATGGAGAGCCCCAATGCTGTTGATAAAATCGACAGAGTTCCGTGTATGATGGTGACATTTGCCAACCAATGGTCTCAGTAAGAAAACCGGATGTTTGGCTAAATCATATGTGGGTGCATCAATATTACTCACTATAGGCTGTAAAGAAAGACCTTCATTCTGCACATTAGGAAGAACATACAGTCTTGGCCGTCCACTGCCATGTGGTCTTAATCGCTTCCTTCGTCTCGAATAACAAATTCTCTGCATCACAATAACATGACTCACTTTCTCCATTATCTTCCGTGCAGTGACCGTCTTAAAATGTGACACTCTGGAAAATTTTCGTATTATGCAATGGTCCCGACATCTCATTAAAAAACTTTTAGACCTTAAAAGTTTTGCTCAGTTACCACGTAGCTTGTCGAAACAGCTCACCTGAAGATGACCCGCAGGTGTCCAGTTGCAATGTCGTGAAACGAAGTTTACGACGACCGGCTGTAATCTCGAAATCTCTGGGCGTGGTGAATTTGCATATCAATTTGATATCAAAATTGCACCTGTGCCCCCATATCCCTACTATTAACTTGCTGTCAAGACACATAACACGTGATAGAAATGTATTTTAATAATAGACCAACAATAGCAATCAAATTTGAAAATGATGTTTTAATACAATAGCAGTAATACTTATTTGATTATGTAATTGGTAAGTTCATCGCCTTAGTACATCTACCAACAAACTAAAATTATGAGAAAATATCAGTAAAGCATTCGACTAAGAATTTTAGGTACGTTTGTCATGCAACAATTTTTACTACCTCAAATCTTATGCGATATAAAATAGAAGTGTGCACTCACCATTAGTAGCATTTCATGCAGACTATGGCAATGCGAGAGAAAAGAACGACTTACCAGGGAAAAAATATTCGAATGGGACAGAAATCGGCGATGTGATTTACACGCACAGACAAATTATTCCAGTTTCAGAAGAATTAGATCATTTATTCAAGAGAGAGAGCTTTACAACTTGTCAAAAGCAGTAACGCGATGGTCTACCTCTCGCCCTTGTGCAAGCTGTTATTCAGGTTGTCGGCTTGGCACTGATTCATAGATTTGTTGGATGTCCTTCTGAGGCATATCGTGCCAAACTCTGTCCAATCTGCACGTTATATCGCCAAAATACCGAGCTGGTTGGAGGGCCCTGGCCACAATATTTACTTTTTCAAATGGGGAGAGATCCGGCAACCATGCGGAGCCAACTCCAATGATCGTGTTCGTAGGCAAGCAACCGATGACATGATGTATCCGTTTCTTGTCAACGACTGCATCGTTCTGTCTCACTAAGGCCAACGAGAAAAAGTTGAACGTAGGTGGGGATAAGGTTATGAACGTGTAATGTCTCTTGCAGCGGTCTCCTCGCGATATTTTCAGAAATTTTATAAATTATATAACTCAGTACATATCTCGAAATATCTCTTCTTATCTTACCGATTAGCAATGAAAAGTAGTTTCAAGCCCAATTATTCCTTGGAGCGTCCATTTACTCCATGGAATAGCTTCTCTGCTATCTATGTTTTCTCTTATGAAAAGAATGAAGGAATGCTTGCCGATTAGTCGTGAAAGAAGGAGGATGTATATGTATGTGTTCCTGAGCTAGTCGCCATCTTGATAAGATTCTGTATGAGAAGGAATTTAATACATGAACTAAACTAAAGTAAGTGTGTTCGCGTATTATTTAACTGATTATTTTTGACAGTGTCTGCTTACTACGCTGTGTTGCACGGGATCAGTGGGGAACGTCTGATTTACACTGGACGAACCTGCCATTTTGTATGCTCAAGATGTCCAGTTACTTCAAATAAATAAGCTAACACGGTCTTACCAGCAGATCTCCGGTCTTCCCCATGTGATCACCGAAAGTTAATAATTATTACAAATGTTTTCAGGAGATCGACTGACAATTTTCGTCGCACCGAGACTTCGAAATGGCTTCACTGCCTTATGGTATTTAAGTTAAGCTCAATTTAATCAGGATAGAACAGTATTGAACTGTGTGAATATGATAAGCCTGCTTTGTGAATGCAAATTCCCTTGACATATGCATGTTTTTACTATCCTGATCAGTGAAGCTAAATCAGGCCGGTGTGAGAGAGTTTTTTAAATTTTAGATCCCACAAAAAGAAATATTAAAAACGATTTAGTATCGTGAGGACGCCACTCTCTTCAGAAGAACAGGTAGGCTGGCATAGGACCAAACAACCTTCCGATCTGTCCCAAGCGACAGGGGCTCTGCTGAGGAAGCACCATTTGGAAGCGTCTAGCGGAATAATAGCATTTTTACAGATAGATGTGACTGGGAAAGAATATCAACCCCCCCCCCCCCCAATAACTGACATCAATAAGAAATTTCTTAATATACTTTTATTATTTATTCTACCAGCATCTATAGGAGGCGCTAAGCTCGTAGGTAAGAGACGGTCAAAAAGGCTAGCCATCTGTAAGTGACTGGGGGACGCGAAGACACGTTAAAACAGTTCGTTGGAAAAATAAAGCAGAAACCTTGATCTGACCATCAGGGAGATCCAAACTTCGCATCAGCTGGGGTCTCACCATAACCTCACAGCGCACCCGAAAAATAGAGTTTCGCCAAATAATCTCGCCGGATAATTATTGTAATTTACGGGATATCGCTGCAGGAAGGGGAAAAATTTGGGTAACAAAATATGCTTTCTCTCAGCACTTAAGTTTCCAAGGTACGAACCTTAAGAAGTAACGAAAGGAAGCAACGCTCGTGTTCAAGGATTGCTCCTTCAATCCTGTCCGTAATGGACTTCCAGTTTAACGTAGTTATCTTCATCGGACAATAGTTAATAATAACACCCAACGATCGATGAAGGGTGACTGCCACAGACCATGAAACCTCAGCTACGAGAAATCCCCGTAAATTGAGTAATCGACACTTCCTGTCATTAATCTGTGCTCCCGTAAGACGAGAATATGCATCCAAAAGCTCCTTGAGCACTGGTATGTCGTCATGAGTACGAAGAAATAACATATCGTCATCGTCATACGCGCGAACGCTGAACCTCTCTCCCAGTAACAACCAGCCAGCCAATCGAGCAGCTATGGACTGCAATAAGTGATCCACAAATAGCACTGATAACTAATTATATACAGGAGGCCCCAGCAGGATACCCCGACACACTTTTATGGGAGAGGGCAGGAGGGGGAGGGGGGGGGTGGTAAGACGACGATTCACGTGAATAGACTTCCTCAAACCAGTCATTAGAGAGTTGAAGATCCGTCGTGCAGGATTATTGAGACCAGCAGCCGTTAATACAAGCAACAGAAAATCATGACTGACTTGGTCAAACGCATTATTAAAATCAACAAAAGTAGAGATACCGACACAGGAACAGTCTAAGCAGTCGAGATGATATTACGACATTCAGCAACAGGAGTCACAAGAGTACGACCCAGAAGACAACTCTGATAATTTCAGCAAGTAAAACCGACAAACAGCTGTTTGTCACCCGCGCTACTATTTTTTAATCAAAATCGAGTAGCTTTATCGATGGACCTGATTCACGGACAGATGTCCCGTCTTTTTGAGAAGTAAAACAGTTTTTCCGACCTTAAAAAGGTGGGACGTGTACCCCTTGCACCAGTTCATTCACCATAGATGTCATCGTATCTCGTATCAGAGGCCAAAACGAAACATAAAATTCTTTGGGTAGCCCATCCAAACCCGGCATTTGCGGGAAGGAGAGCGAATTACCTCAGATACCTCATCACAGTGAAAAGCTGCCAAAAGCTCCTCATGGAGAGCTGGCGTAACAGCACTATCGATGAAGGAAGTAAAATTGGCACCATCTGGTGCTAATCCAGTCTAAAGATCGACAAAATACTGGGGGAGTTCACGCATTATATCGCGTTGGGATGACCACTCACGTCCATCTAAAACACGAATGACAGTGAGACACGTCCTCTGAAATAGCGTACGAAGCCAAATTAGATGATACAGAGACGTGAAGTCATCCTGGAGAATCGAACATAGCTGGGAAAGCAAAGGAAGACAATCTAATTCTAGTCTTTTGAGTTCCAGGAATTTCACCATCACGCGGTGAACTTCCTCAACTTTTAAAGGAACGCCTGGATCACTGTATAAAGAGCACGAAGGACAGCATAATGAAATTCACGAGTCCTCCTCATTTCATCCGCTTTACCAGTGCTAAAATGCATGAGTGCAAGTGCGAAGCCGAGGTTTGGGAAAAGGCAACCCGTCACTCCATAACTGAGGAACAACGCTCTTGGGAACGGCTTGTCCGCACCCGCACGTCAGCGGTCATACGTAGGACCAGATCCAGATGGAGCACTAAGAAAAATGAAGGCGAGATCTAAAAAATGACACCCCATACCCGACCGTCATCCAGCGTTTCGAAGTCCGTCAACGGAATACCATTCCCATAAAGCACGGCCATGCCAGTAGAACTTTGCGGTGCAACATTAAAAAACATATAATACTTAGGGAGACAAAAAACATCAAATAATACTTCTTGCAAACACAGAACATTAGCTTGGGAATCATAAATAAACTATCGTAACGCAGCAAGCCGTAATGAGGAGCTTATCCTATTAACAAAAAAAATGTATGTGAAAACTTATGGGACTTAACTTCTAAGGTCATCAGTCCCTAAGCTTACACACTACTTAACCTAAATTATCCTAAGGACAAACACACACACCCATGCCCGAGGGAGGACTCGAACCTCCGACGGGACCGGCCGCACAGTCCATGACTGCAGCGCCCCAGACCGCTCGGCTAATCCCGCGCGGCTATCCTATTAACATTTGGGTAGTTAACACGTGTAAGCCATGACAGTAGAACTAGGAAAGAATTTACGCATCACGTCCTTCTCTCCACAACGCCGGCAGACGGTGGAGACGAAGGTACAGGACCTGAATTCTCCCCACCGGAAGATGTAGAGCCCATGCTTTGTTTCTTTCGGCACGACGCTACACGCTCAGGTTGCAAACGTTGCTCCACATTATTCCGCGACAACATAGCTTCTTGGCGCGGAAGGGTAGGGGGCTCATCAAGGTTCCCTGCCTCGTGAGTATTCAAAGCGTCAACCACTGGAAGAAGCATCTTCTCGGAGAGGTAAGACTGTGGATGGATGACATCAAAATCTTCAACATCGTGAGTCCTCCAGTGTTTAAATTGTGCCATCGGTGCCGGCGTCTTAACGGCAGCAGAACTGCATCTGAATTTCCCGATAACGGCGGAAAGTCACGTGGAGTGGGGCACAATGTCTCCCCAACTTCCTCTAAAGTTGTAGAAATACTAGCAGCAGACTGCGAAGACACTAATTCAGGTAATGTCAACGGACGACGTTTTACATAGGGCGACTTTAAGACCGTAAAACGTCGCAGACAATTGTATCTGAGATGGCCAGTTTCATTACAAAAGAAACAGGTTCCTTCTTGCCTTGCATACGTAAAATAAATCTGGTAACCACAAAGCCAGCCGGAGTGGCCGATCGGTTCTAGGCGCTACAGTCTGGAACTGCGCGACCTCTACGGTCGCTGGTTCGAATCCTGCCTCGGGCATGGATGTGTTTGGTGTCCTTAGGTTAGTTAGGTTTAAGTAGTTCTAAGTTCTAGGGGACTGATTACCTCAGAAGTTAAGTCCCATAGTGCTCAGAGCCATTTGAACCATTTTGGTAACCACAAGCATTCAGACGTGAGGAAATATTCTTCTGAACATACATTTCTACGGTTCGGATATCAATGTAGTACTGAAAGCGATGTTGAGCAGTCCAGCGTTTCCGCCTGTTACGCCGAACAGCTCCATGAGGAAGCAAAGTCGCCTTAAGAAATGGATCGTTCACTTCGGGTGGAACTCTAACCGGAATATTCTCGATAGCCACATTTGCAAGAAGGACTGGACCAATGTAACCATCACGATGTTTAAACATCAACTCAGAACCATCCGAGAGAGAAACCTGTCTACTTGCAAGGGATCTTGGAACTTCATAAAAATGCATAAAAATGAGACACAAAACAAGCAATGTCTACCTGACTGGATGTATTTCGAATCATATCACCCAGTTTCTAGAGATCCCGGTTGAACTAGACGCGTACTCTTGTCAAAACTGAAACGAATGGTACTCCGACGATGAATACTCTTGGGAGACTCGACATACACCTTGACACGGGCAAAGTACGCCGCCGGCAGAGAACAAACCAACAAAAATCTCCACTACGCAAGAACGATGTGACACTGGCCGATACGTACACAAGACTCAGTACACACAAGTTCGACACACGCGGCGCTGCTGTATAAGAGGAAGTAGGAACAACCTGCTCGCTCGACGCCAAAGGCGGAACTATCTATGGAAGAGGACACACTATGGATGGCACTGTGACACGAGTCGGTCGGAGGTTGGTAAGGCCAGTGTGGTGCACTTGGCTCCGTCGATCACCTTTCATGGCTATGCAGAGGGGACGCGACGTCCGTTAGTCAAACACATGTGGTGAGTGGTGTAACTAGGTATTAGGTTCACTGATCCACTTCAGTATCACGACCTTCCCCCCGCCCTCTCCTCTCCCCTCACTTCCATCGCCATCTCCCCATTTTTATTTAATCTTAATCTTTGCTCGGCATTTTATTCATTTATTGAGATCAACACAACTTAAGTAGGCTGTTTAGGTTTTTATGTTGGTAACGCCACGTAGCACTCTGTATGAAAATCACTGGCTGTGCTGAGTGCAGTCTGTGGCTGGTTGGCATTGTTGTAACATTCGCTATTGTAGTGTTGGGCAGTCGGATGTGAACAGCGCGTAGCGTTGCGCAGTTGGAGGTGAGCCGCCACCAGTGGTGCATGTGGGGAGAGATGTGGCGGAGTTTTGAGAGCGGATGATCTGGACGTGTGTCCATCAGAGACAGTACATTTGTAAGACTGGATGTCATGAATTGATATATATATATATATTATGACTTTTGAACACTATTAAGGTAAATACATTGTTTGTTCTCTATCAAAATCTTTCATTTGCTAACTATGCCTATCAGTAGTTAGTGATTTCAGTAGTTAGAATCTTTTATTTAGCTGGCAGTATTGCCGCTCGCTGTATTGCAGTAGTTCGAGTAACGAAGATTTTTGTGAGGTAAGTGATTCATGAATGGTATAGGTTATTGTTAGTCAGGGCCATTCTTTTGTAGGGATTACTGAAAGTCAGATTGCGTTGTGCTAAAAATATTGTGTGTCAGTTTATTGATGATCTGAATAAGTAAAGAGAGAAATGCCTGTGCACGTTCAGTTTTGCTCAGCTGTTTGAAAAGCAAATAAAGTAAGGGGTTTACCAGCACAGTAATTCATAAATTTTTCTAAGGGGAGGTTTCAAACTTTACAATTCAGTAAAAGGTATACTTGTTACGTTTGTTCATTTTTATGATACAATTCAAAAGATGAAAACGCAGGGGCCAAATTCGTATATCTCCCAACAACATCACGGTTCCTATTTCGTTGTTTCATTTCCGACTAATTGAAACCAGTAACAAACAAAACAACAAACGGAAGATGTACTCGTTAGAGTTTTGCTGCGTTTAGTCACTTGGCTAAACCAGAGGGGCGTCATTTACTAGCCGGAAACAAGATTCCATATCAGTGTCTAGCCACAAAATTCGGGCGCCATAAACGGCATGTCTTGTAGTAAAACGGGCCCCTTTTGCTTATGAAATAATGATAAAGACTATAATTTATCGTCTTACAACCGTGCGCAGTCCCACTGTAACCACAACTTCATCTGACAGTTCGTTAAATTCGTAAACATCTTCAGAAAAGAATGGAAAATTCTTTTCTATAGCCACTTTTGCAAATTATCGTAATCCAGTTATCGATTTTGTTCGTCGCGCAGACAACCAGCAATACTGTTTAAGTGGACATTCAACTATACCGACGAATCGTTGGTTTGTGTGCTATCAGTTATACTTGAAATTCATATTTTCCGACATTAATAGACAATAGGATTATTTTCAAGGTAACAGAAGTATAGAATTATTAACGGCAAAAATAGTTTGTGTCTCTTTCCCGTCCGTGAAACACAAAACATCATTTTGTAAATACTCGTCGTAAAACCAAAGACGTGCTTCTGACTTCTGGCACTTTTCGACATTAAACAACTTTTCGTGTGCCTCTGCCATTTGGTTTAGTAGTAACGTCGAAAATTATCTTCTTCTTGGCTATATAAGGTAAGATCATGAATCAGTTATTATTAATTAGGAGGGTTGTCCAGAAAGTAAGTTCCGATCGGTCTCGAAATGGAAACCACAGTGAAAACCAGAAACGTTTTATTTGCAACAGTTAGGTACACCTTCAACCTACTTCTCTACATAGTCGCCGCTCCAACTTCGAGTGTTGTCGTAGTGTTGTATCAACTTTCCAATAACCTCGTCATAGAAAGCAGCCGCCTACGCTTTCGGCCAGTTATCTGCACTGGTCTGGAGCTCGTTGTCTGTGGAAAAATTTTGTCTTCATAGCCAGCGGTTCTTATGAGCACAGATGAGACTCAGGGGGAGCCAATTACGGACTGTATTGTGGGTGGTCAAACACTTTTCATTGGAAACGCTGCAGAAGCGTCTTCATTGCCCCTGCAGTGTGCAGCCGAGAATTGGCATAAAGAAGGGACTGCTCGACATTTGTGTTGTGTGGGCTGCATGACACAGGCGAAATCTCTAACCAGGCCCTCATACTTGGAGGGAGACGCTATTCCCTACGCATCTTTACGTGCTCATTGATCACGCAAAACTGAAGAGAGCGACGCGACACGATTGACGGGCATACTAGAGACTCTGGCCAACACATCTGTGCAAAGCTTTACCGGATTTTCCCAGTCGTTTCCACTTCGCAACTGATCGGAACTTACTTTCAGGACAACCCTCGTATTTTTCATAAACAGTGAAACTGAATTTTCACCAGCGATATTCAAACATAGGAGACGTAATAAAGTGTTGACTCATTCCACACCAATGAACTTCTCTCTAGAATTGCCAAGAAGTGATTGGATACATTTAAAAAAAGCCTATTTCTGAATACTGATTCGTTTATTTCATTCCAAGATCATAATCTTCCAAGGAAATGTGGTATAACTTCAGGTCTGGAGATTATATTCCGTGTGCCACACAAAGTAAAGTATTCAGCACTCGCAAGTTTTGCGCGACGTAAATTTAACTAGTTGATGATAGCGGGCACGGCAATATTGAGGATTGTCCTGGCAGCGGCAGGCCTCGTACTGCACACACTCCAGACAACGTGCAGAGAGATAACGAATTGATAACTGCTTACAGACGCATCACAGTGAACGAATTGTCACGCTACGTCGGGATAGGGGAACGAAGTGTTTGCAGAATATTGAAATTGTTGGCGTTAAAAAAGGTTTGTGCCAGGTGGGTTCCCAGGATGTTGACAGTGGTTCACAAAGAAACAAGAAAAACGGTATCCAGCGAACTTTTGGACCAGTACGAGAGTGGTGGAGATAAATGTCTTGGAAGAATTGCGACAGGTTATGAAACATGGCTCCATCATCTTTCACCAGAGACGAAGAGGCAATCCATGGAGTGGCATCATGCAAATTCACGCAAGAAGAAAATTCAAAACCACACCCTCTGCTGGAAAAGTTACGGGTATCGTGTTTTTCGATTCCGAAGGAGTCATGCTTGTAGACATCGTGAAAAGTGGAACCACCGTAAATTCTGATGCATATGTGACGACAATTTAGAAACTTCTAGCTCCACTGAGTCGTGTTCGACAACATCGGCAAAAGCAGGATGTTTTGCTGTTGCGCGACAATGCACGGCCACATGTCAGTCAAAAAACCGTGGAAGCGATCACAAAACTCGGATGGAGAACACTGAATCACCCGCCTTACAGTCCTGACCTGGCTCCATGTGATTATCATCTCTTGAGGGAACCTGGAAGACTCTCTTCGTGGAACAAGGTTTGAAGGTGATGGCTCCCTTGTGCACGCTTCCAATCAGTGGCTCCAACAGGTTGGTCCAGAACCAGGCGCAGGTTCCAGGATGGCGTAAGGCAGTTGAGAAGGATGTAAATTATTTGGAGATATGAAAATATTGTTCCTAAAGAATGTATCTACACACTGTAAAACTTTGAAACATGTAGAATGAAAGATGGATTTAAAAAACAAATATTGTGCATTTCTTTTGGAGTGACCCTTGTACCAAATGAGAGAATATAAAAATCTCGCGTATGGTTTTTGAAGGCGTTGCGGGTTGCAGAAAACTTACAGGTAGGGGCAGTTGAATAACCCTGTATACAGTACTATATATCGTGTCGGCGGGAAAGTTATTTGCGATAGTACACCGCTTTTGTATCAGTATAATATTCAAATGAGACTAGCCTTGGGATAACTTCTGGCCATATACGCTCGTAGTTTATATTCAAAGGTGCATTTGAGCTGACAACGGCTCTCCTCTTGTTCACAGGAGCCGGTTGAGCCGATGCTGCCGGTGCTGGCCGCCTGCGTGGAGGCGTGCGTGGGCGCCTTCCTGCCCGACGCGCCGTCGCGGCTGCTGGCGGCGGGCCGCGTGCACCGCGTGCCGCTGCTGGCAGGGCTCACGGACGGCGAGGCCAACTTCTTCCTGCTCAGTGAGTCGCGCTCGCGCTGGCCGAGTAACCAATACGTCTCGAGTTTACAACATTCTAGGTACTTTCAGTGCGGACGGTCCGTGTCTTCCGTATACGTGTGGAACTCAGCGAGTGCTACGAGCAGTGAGGCTAATGGAAGGGGTTGCTACTTGCGCGTGAAAGGATGAGGACTTGGGTCGGTCGGGAAGAGTGTCCGGATTGCCGAGGTAGTTATTAAGGCAACCGTTCTAGAGGAGCGGGACATCCCGATTCGACTCCCAGTCCGACACAAATTTTCACCCTTCGCCCCTGATACATTCCAATGCCTGTTGCCAGCTGAAGTCCTGATTTCTTGTAACATAATTGAAGAGCTGACATGGAAAAGGATGTAAGTGCCAAAAAGTAAATTTTTCATGAGTTAAAAAAATGAACTGGGACTTTAGAAATGCTTTATTTCTAGTAATTTTTAGGTATAATCAATTTAGTTGTGTGTTTTGAACAATACTCACTATAGATATTAACAAAATGTATTAAAGTCATTGTTATACACAACAATAAAAAGTTATGAAGAGCAGATGTCCTTGTAGAACTGTTGATATTTTGGATCTAGGTAATCCAACATAGCCAATAATCTTTTTTCTTGGCATCGCTGATGCTTATCACATGTGTCTGATTGTTGAAGGCGTGCATGTTCTCTAATTCCCCATATTTTCCCTTCTTGAAAATAGTATGATGCTCCCATGCTTCCATTTTGTTGAAGGTCTTTTTTGTTTTAATTTGTGGTAAATCTGTCACAGACACTTTGGTCCCCTATTTGTTAGTAATCTGTAATGCTGTTGTGTTTATAAACTCATCACAGGCACGGGAGACATCAAAGAAATCAGATTTTGCCATTGGCACCTCCTGAAATGGGCTGTGTAACCGCAACGATCTCACTACACTCTGAAGTTCTTCTGATACCATGGCTTTGCAAAAGTGTTTTCGTTTTTCAATAACTTCAGAGTCTCGGTCACAAGGTGTATAAGAATGCCCAGAGACCAGAAACTTCAGTTCGATGGAATCATAGTATCCTCTCACTACTAGATATATTAGAACCAGCAACACCATCTTGTTCTTATTCTGACCAGCGCAGTTGTCACACCATATTTCCTGCTGGCGCTTAGGTGTCAATCGCTTGTCCAGAACCTTTAAAAGACATGACGCAATAGCGTTGCCTCAAAAGCCTCCAATTCCTTCATGCCACATACACATGACTGCAGAATTTCCCACATGAATACACAAGTTGTAATTCGACAGCTGGCGCATATAAGACAAGTTACTATGTGTTAAAGTGGGCGTGAACATAACGTGTTGCATATCGATAGCTACAGTCGCTACGGTGCTCGAAGTATATTGACTAGATGTAACGGAAGCATGAAGAAGTCTTACAGCTTTCTTCAGGTGAAGTTCTTTTGCAGAAATTTCAGCGAATCTGGACGCTCCACTACTGGCGTTTATTTCACAGCTGAACTTATCGCAGGTACGCCAGGTATCTGTTCCCGGCCGTCTAAAATGCAGATTGGGAAATTCTCTCTTGAAGACTCTGCGATAAAATCGACCATCAATATGTGTCTCCTTGAATGCATGATAAAGCCGATTAATGTTTAAGTCAGGACTGAAGTAATCCTTTGCTGACTTCTGCTTTGAATAATGGCTTTCTTCTGTTGGAAATGATCGTACATGATATTTTATGTTATGTAAGTCAGTGACATTATATTTTTGCTTGTGTGATACGGCGGAAGTTCCTCGGGCATCCGTGAACACTATATCTCCTTTCTTTAAACGTTCCAAGAGAAGTAGGTTTTTCTTTTTCGATATTCCGAACACAGCTTAGAAGGTACTGTTACAGACCCGTACGGCACCTTGCCGTGGTGGAATAGTGTACGTAGCTGACACTTGACTTCTGCTGTCTGCTGGATCTTCATAGCTTCCACGGGGTCTTCTTGTAATGTTCGTCAGTTGAATTCGACTCATTAAATACGTGCTTTGTGCATATTTTGCTAAATGAGAGAAATTCTCATACAGCTTCTGGATGTCGCTCTTTATCAATGATTGACATGCATATCGGAATTTACAGGAAGCCTGGATAGAATGAACACAGCGGAATCAGCAGCAATACTGAAGGAGTTTAATGCAAACAATGTGCTGATTATGTTGTTATATTTAACAAAGAACTGATTGAAACATACCTTGTCTGGAGGTTTATACTCTTCCTTCACTTTTGGGATGTTCTTTGACATCTTAGCTCTATATAATTCTTCAGTAAGCGTCAAAACACACTTAAATGAGTAGTGAATATAAATCAACACTCAGACTTCACTAAGTGAAGCACTGACTCTTACTGAATGCCGGACGGGGTGGCCGAGCGGTTCTAGGCGCTTCAGTCTGGAACCGCGCGACCGCTACGGTCGCAGGTTCGAATCCTGCCTCGGGCATGGATGTATGTGATGTCCTTAGGTTAGTTAGGTTTAAGTAGTTCTAAGTTCTAGGGGACTGATGACCTTAGAAGTTAAGTCCCATAGTGCTCAGAGCCATTTTTCTTACTGAATACCAAATGGCACATGCGTCCTTTTCCACGCCACCAATCGTGGAGTTACATCAGATGCCATCTAGTGGCGTCAGTGGGAACTACAAGCAAACGCTTTGGACATAGCTCTCTCTCCAGGCCACTGGCGATGGCACATAGGACATTTTCAATCCAAAATTGGAATAACGACCGATTTGGCACTTACGCCCTTTTCCATGTCAGCTCTTCAATTACTTTAAGGCCACTGTGCAACGAGTGGTTTCTGTTCTATTGGACATGTTTGATAGGAGAGACGCCACATATCAATAAACATTCGCGGCTGTAGTAGTAAGCGTCGTACTTCAAACGGGACTCTTGGAGGCGAAGAACATAAACGGTGTTTCTCACAAACCCCTACGAATGCATCACATGCCGGCAGACCAGTCAACCTTAATGCATCACATTCTGGCAGACCAGTCAACCTTGGAGACCATACTCTATTGAGACCGATTCGTCGTCGGGACAGCTGACTGCTTAAAATGTTCTTACACGCAAGTGCCAAGTGTGTGGTACTCCGTCCTGCTTAAAAATGAAATTTTCATCCTGTTCCCGCAATTAGAGAAAAAATCTCCTATATATCCAACCAAGTGTTTCCTATAATCGTCTTTTCCGCAAAATATATCGGGTCGTTAATCTTATCTCTGAAAACGATACAAAACACATGAAGCTCTGTAGAGTTTCTTGTGCTCGATTACATACGTTGCTGCTGGGCTCCTCATATTCTTACGTTGTCACGATTCACTTTTACACTTGAATGGAACTTACCCTCTTCACTGAACACTTAACATGAGAGGAAATGATATCTTCACTCTTCATGCCCAGAATTAACTGACAAAATCCTAAGAATTGTTGTTCATCATCGTCGTGAAGGACTAGTAGAAATTTAATCCTGTATAGTTCAAAAACAAACACCCTCGCTAAACACGGCACACAGGCAAGAGGAAAGGTTAAAATTTGCTGGCACCACGTGTAGACTTTTTGTGACTCCGTGCAAAACTCTATAGAAAGCGCTGTACGCCTTAGATCAGCTCACGGGACTAACCCATGGTTTTCCCTTACATAAACAACCAGTGTCTTGAAAATGCTAATGCCATCCTCGAATGCACTGAGCTGTAGGGGGTACAATACGTATTCTTGACGAAAACTGGAAGAAGATTGCACCTGTTGAAACGGAGGACTCTAATCGCCTCTTGTTGCTGTGTCATCGAGATCTCAAGTGGACGCTCATTGGTTAACGAAAGAGCTAGCAATCGAGTTACCTGCACCAGCAAGCCCCCTACCGCCAACCTCACGAACCGATAACTTACCACGGGCTTCGAGGTAACCTTTCAGTTTAGTAGCGCAAGTTAAAACTGACCGCATGTTTCTATCTTAGTTCACATAGATTAATCTTGCGAAATAGGATGAATATTTTTGAAACATATACAACATTTCCCGATTCGCTACTGAAATGAGATCCTTAATCGAAAACAATATTGATTTCCATTAATTAGTGAAAAATACTAAAACCAGTACTACCATGCAAAAATATAATGCTTTTAGTTGGATTTTTTAATATGTTGTAGTTGTGTCGACTGTGCCACTATTCCGTTTGTCGACACATCTGTTACAATGACCGACTTTTGCCGAAACAAACCACCAGTCCTCTATTGTTGGCGACACTATTCGTTGATAAGTGGCAATGTCTATTAACAACTACGCCAGTATAGTGTCGGAGACAACCAGACAAATAAAACGCCAAAGGACAACAACTGCGTTTCTTAGAACACTCAAATGCATCATAGAACTACGGCACAGCTGAACAAAGATAGCTCTTTCCGGAACATGTAACTACCAGTAGCTAAGTCGTCAACCTGACATGCAGTACAAGTCTGATAGTTTGTCTTATGAGTATGCATCCATCGAGTTACATTCCGAGATGACTTTCTATATGACCACTGTGCTAGCGACAAAACCGCTCAATGACGACTGCTATAAAGGATACTCACTGGCCTCTTAGTCTGGCCTGCAATCACGGACTGGTAGTGCCGAGAACTCACTGTGAACTCGCTGTCTTTAAATTTCTGTACCGGAGGGAACCACGGAGTGGAAGGGGAGCTGATACCCCTGTACCAGCGGCTCGGGTCAGACACGGAAGGAGTTCGTGGGACACCTCCGTCGACCACATCGGGAATCACGTGGGCGCTGGAATCGTGGACACAGGAACACAGACGCTGGAAAATATTAAGGCCCAAAATGGTAGCTGATGAGCGCGAGCGCGTGACAAGCAACTGTACTGGTGTGCTGATTGCACTGCACTGCACTTGCACTTGAGGACTCCCGCAAAGTGACACTTAATGTTGAGTACAGTTTTTGAATACCAAAAGAGGACTGTTGCGGAGAATCAATTAAAGTATAAGTATGTACATTGTTAACAGACTTAGGAGACCCAGAATCCATAAGAAATATAATAATAAGTGCACCAATTTTCAAATCCACGAATATGGCATATCAAAATGTTCAAGAACTGAGGCCCCATTATTTGGAATAAAGTTGATGAGAGAACTGATAGTTAAATCATTATCCACATTATCTGTAAGAGAAGGAGGTTATGGTTCAAGTACTGGGCACAAGACTTGACAGCCCACCACAGAGTACCAGCAGGCGGCAAGGACTGGTCCCGTGCAGTACCCTGAGACTGCAGTGGTGAGCGACCGGTAGATGACGTGGAGGCCAGGTGACGGCGACGCAGCAGGAGAGGGCACGGGAGGAGGGCGGCAGATCATGAGGTGTGGCCCGACGTCTGGGTGTCCGGCTCTGGCCACCCATCTGATGACCATCGCTAATGCTGAAAAGTCATCCGAAACACATCGGATTCGTTCCACTGAAGTGTGCGTGCAGAGCTTTGGGCTTGTTCAAAAGCATGCACCACCGACAAAAATTCATTTAATGAAGAGATTATCAGGTGAAGGAAGTTGTTCTGGAGCTTTGAGTCCAGAGCATGAACAAATAAAATACCTCTGTCCGCGAAGTCTGCGCAAGACAGGGTTCAGTCATCTATACGTATACTCTGCAGTTCACGCTTAAGTGCTTGTCAGAGATTTCATCGAACCATTTTCAAACTATTTCTATACCCAGAATGAGATTTTCACTCTGCAGCGGAGTGTGCGCTGATATGAAACTTCCTAGCAGATTAAAACTGTGTGCCGGACCGAGACTCGAACTCGGGACCTTTGCCTTTCGCGGGCAAGGACTCTGCCGACTGAGCTACCCAAGCACGACTCACGCCCCGTCCTCACAGCTTTACTTCTGCCAGTACCTCGTCTCCTACCTTCCAAACTTTACAGAAGTTCGAGTCTCGGTCCGGCACACAGTTTTAATCTGCCAGGAAGTTTTATTTCTATACCATTCTGTTCTCGAATAGCATGCAGAAAAAATGCACACTTAAATGTTCCGTAACAGCTCTAATTTCTCTTATTTTATTAAGACTATCTTTTGTCCATATGTAGAGTGTCGTCATAAAACTATTTTTGAATTCAGAAGAGAAAGTTCGCGACTGAAAACTCGTGAAAATATCTCATCGCAACAAAAAACGTCTGTTTTAATGATTCTCACCCCAACTCGCTTATCATACCTGTGACACTCTCTCTCCTGTTTTCCGGTAATGCTAAACGAGTCGTTCTTCTTTGACCTTGTCCTCTGTCAATCCTATACGGTACGGCTTCCATACCATGTAGCAATATTCCAGGACAGCATGAACAAGCGCAGTGTTGGCAGTCGCTTTAGTAGACCTGGTGCATCGTTTAAGTGTTCTATCAATAAAACGTAGTCTTTGGTTCACCTTCTCCGCAACATTATCCTTTTTGTTTTCAACAAAGGATGAGGCCCCTCCACGCCCACACCAACGTGGTGACCAAACCGAAAGTTCTACTGTCACCTCCGTAAACATGTTAGTTTTTGAATCAGGCGTCACAGGATGCGGGCTGTGATGTTTTCCATGCGTCTGGGTAAGATTACTCATTAACATGGTCCATCAGGAGATAGAAGTGGTCGAAAACGATTGAAGGGTAGCGGTTGTAAGCGCAGAGGAAAAAAAGTGCCAAGGCAACAGCCAAGGGAAAAAAACCTCTGCGACAGTAGGACGGGTAGTAAGGGCAGTAGCGGCTTGCTATCTGCGACAGTGCATGCAAGGTGTGGTTGTGTTAGTTCGAGGTATCGTGCATCGTTACCTTTGTCGTTGTTGGAGCCTGTTGCGGCGCTTGCTGCAGTTCAAGGTCGTTGTGGATTAGTGGGCGATCGGTCATAGATCGGCTCACAGACGGTGTAGGGGGTGTGTGTGGCTGGTTTGCGTGCTGTGTACAGTACGGTTTCCCTGCGGTTGCCTGTTTTTCGGCTAGTCGCACATCTGGGTTTCCAGTAATAACTGTGTTGCAGGGGCTCGCCAGTACTGTCGTGTTAGCGTTCTATAGACCATAGATGTTCAGTTCCTAGCCAGTAAAGTCTTTGGTCTGTTATGCTTCCATCTATGGTTGTGGTCGTAGTTACCCAGAGAAAGGATAAACGGGTTGCGCGAGTGTCTCGTGTTATTGTACAGTCGTGTGGAGAGTTTTTGGAATACCTGCAAGATAGTATCTAGCTGGTATTCCCGGTGAAGGTCCGCGATGCGTGTGTAGCGCGGAGCGTTGCTTATGATTTTGAGTACTTTGTTCTGTATGAGCTGCAGACGGTGCAGGCGAGTTGGCGCAGCGTATCCCCAGACAGGGGCTGCGTACGTCATCAGGGGTCTAATAAGTGTCATGTACATGGACCTAGACACCCTCCTGTTCAGTGTGCTACGCCTGTTAAGCATAGGGTAGAGTTGTTTGAGCCTCGCGTTAGCTTTGTTGGTCACGTGTTGAATGTGGTCCCCCCAGAGTAGTTTCCTGTCCAGCCAGACACCGAGGTATTTGACCTTCTCTCTCGCGGAAACGTATTGGGCGTGTATGTAGTGTTATTGGGTTGCAGTGCTGATGTTTGCGCAGTTCTAGTGAACAGAACGGCCTCGCACTTGTCGACGTTTATTCTAACACGCCATTTCACCAGCCAAGGCTCCGCCGTTCTGGGTGCGGTCTGTACTCGTGAGTTAATGTTAGACGGCTTCCAATCTTGCGCAAGGATGGCAGTGTCATCCGCGTAGATTGCTACCGTCGTGTTATGTGTAGCTGGGAGGTCTTTAATGTAGAGGTTAAACAGTAAGGGCCCTAGGATACTTCCTTGGGGTACTCCTGCCTGTATACCATGTCGTGTCGATTGTTTGCCCTGCACGTCGGTGTTGAAACTCCTGTCCGTGAGATATGAGTGTATGAGACGTACGAGCCCGTCGGGGAACCCTGCGTCACTAAGTTTGCGTATTAGGCCGTTGTGCCGTGTGATCATTCCAATATAAGTTCTTCACATACAGAGTGAATCACCTAAAATTTGCTCCGCAAATAGTACGGAAATGGGAAGTGCTATTGATGTGCAGTTTTCACAGAATGGACTGGCAGTGAGGGGCTCGTATGATTGGCCAATCAATAGAGTGTAAAATACTTAAAATGTGTTTCTTTATACCTTTTCTAGGTGGAAAAATGCCTACTGACATTAAAAAACTGAACGTTGGGTACATTAGAATGTCAGTGGTGTTTGTTGCAGGAGTCTAGTGCAAGTCGAGTACGAGATATCGTATTTTGAAAGGCTTTCAGACCGACACTTGTTTGTGTCAATCAATCTGCGAAGTTGCTAGATACAATGTTGTTATGTTTGCTTACAGTGTGCTTGTGTGTTTCTCGAGCGTACTGTGAGTTACTAGTCAATTAGTGTGTGACAGTCCGAGCAGTATGTCTTGAGTGGACGATGGGGTTTTACCAATGCTGAAGAAGCCGACATGCCCATGGTGTGTGGAGAGTGGTGGAAGAATTATGTTCGTTCTTGCACGGCGTTTGCAGAAAGATATCCCAATAGACGTCAATCATGTAGACAGTTATTTAACAGTTTCTTCAACCATTTACGTGAAAGTAGTGGTGTAACACCTAGACAACGTAACAGAAGGGAATAAGTGGCGACAGGAAAGGAAGAATTAATATTGATCCGCACGTTAGGTTTCGAGAAATCGTTCGAGGAAGTAGCATGAGTTAGGCAAGTGTCCCATGCATTCTCCGTCGATGTAGATTCCACCTCACCATATCTTTCGTCATTAAGAGCTGCATACAAACAATTATGAGAATCGTATTAACATCTGTAGATGGGTATTAAGACAAGATACTCCAAATGTATCATGTATCTTGATTAATGATGAAGCCACATTTACCAGTAATGATCAGGTAAACAGCCGAAACTTGTACTGTCGGTTTGCTGACAATCCTCGTTAGCTTCGTGATGTGGTAAGTCAGCGTCAATTGAGTGTAAACGTGTAGGGTGGGATAGTGGAACATCACCTCAGGGCCCCGTTTTTCATAACACTAAAAACGCACAGTTATCGAAGCCTCCTAACAGACGGATTGTAGAAGACGTTCCGTGGAGACTAGGAGGATCCTGTGGTTCCAACATGATGGCTGTCCAGCCCATAGTAAACGAAGTACCATAGCAAGTCTTCACAAATTGCTTCCAAATCGTTGGATTGGATGGAGAGGACCTGTACTTCGGCCGGTCCATTCCCCAGATTCGATGCCTGTAGACTTTTTCTGTGGGAAAAGCTGAAAGACGCTGTCTACAAGGACATACCAACTACACCTAACGATAAACAACGACATATTACTGCAGCCTGCTCTGACATCTCGGCTGAAATGCTAGCACGTGTGCAGCAGTTGTCTCATACCACACTGGAAGCATGTATTGCCGCTGCGGGTGGTCATTTTGAACACAACCTGTGATGGTCACTCGTCTCCTCGCTGATCAGAATCCACTTGTGATGTTCTTTAGTGTGTGCTACCACAATTATAGCACGAGTGTTGGTGTGGGAACCTATCAAATATGATATCTCGTAACGACTCGCACTAGAATCCTACAACAAATATCACTGACATTTCAATGTAGCATACTTTTAGTTTGTTAATGTCAACAGACATTGTTCCATGTAAAAAAGTGTATATTTGCACAAAAACTACACTTCCTAAGTATTATTACAATACGAGGCCCCGATCACCAATCCATTCTGTGAAAACCGCACATCAATAGCGCTTTCCATTTCTGCAATATTTGAGATGCAATTTTTAAGTGACTCATCCTGTACAAATCGTCACATAAAAACTGACAGTCAGGGATTAGAGCTTGCAAGGAGGCAGTTTAATCACTATAAGACTGTCCAGATTGCTTATAAGTACAAAGAAAGGCATGATATGGTGCCATCACAGAAAGGTTACCCTGAAAATATGTGTCTAGTTTATGCGCTATATCTGTATAACACAATTCGCTTGATTCCTTAACCAGAAAATGTGGCTTGTGTAAGGTCCATAAGCAGAGAAATGTTGCTTCAAGCTGACTCACACAGCAGGACCAATGTTCCCACATTAAGTCTCGAACCCTGTGACGCTTCTTTGATTGTCGACGTATATGTCACAACGGCCAACAGCGATTAATATAACCTACCAGTCCTCTGTTGTATGTGATGCTACACGTTCATAAGCGGGAACGTCAATTAACGATTGGGCCAGTTTAATGTCGGAAACAGCTAGACAAATAAGTAACTGCATTTATCATAAAACTCACATAGAACGAGGAACTCTAGCATTATTGAATATAAATAGCAGTTACAGGAATAGGTAACTTTCAGGAACTAAGTCCGCAACCTTACAAGTCTCTATCCACCAAGTTAGATTCCGAGATTCCTATGGCTACGCTTTACTGGTGGCGATACCGCATACTGATGACTGCCGTAGACAGTAGTGCATTGGGTTCTTAACATGGACTCCAATCATGGACGGGTTATGCCATAAACCCGCTGTGAACTCGCAGTGGACTGTAGTGACTCTATAGGCCCGACGGAGATGGTCGTATTATCTTGTGGATAAGTACACCCGATCTGCGTGATTGGCTGCCGCAGTCCAGGACGATGAGCTGCTTGCTCGTTGGCCCCGAGTGGGCTGTGGAGCGCTCTTGAGGCGACCGTCGCTGTGAGTCTTGCTGAATGGCTGCGCCTACTGATCATGCAACTGGTGATACCGCGCCGTACGAAGGTATATCGTCCGGCAGGCGCCAGAGGACGTAACAGTATTTTACCACCAAATTGGCCTGCACGGAATTGCTCTACACAGCAGATAGTTACCAGTTCTAACTGTCAGAGTGATAAAATGCAGACAAATTTATTGAACAGCATCGAGACATCATCTACTGGACGAGTGGAAGTCAGTTGGCAGAGATGAGGTCAGACAAACTCAGAACAAAGTGACGACGTGACCGAACGTTGGTCGTTCTGTTGTCTGTGGACAGTGATAACAAGTCCTAAAAACAGCTTCAACACCCAACATCTAAGACGGTGAAGGACTACTACCTGCCTGACGACCTACGTATTTTACTGTATATAAGTCAATTACCTTGCACTTAATATACATCGAGCACAGTTGATACAACTGGAAGATGACACAAATGTTATAATTAATCTACTTAGATGGATAACAGGAGGAACTGTTAGTAAGGATTTTCCAGTAATTTGTAAATGGTTCCCTGCAAATTAGAGCTGGCCGAAACAAGTACCGAATTTCTACAGCTACGACCAGCAAATTTTATTCTTCCATTATTGATTAATTTGGAACCAAACAAATCAATATTTTAACGTATTTTGATTATTTCCACTCATTAACGTCTTTTGGCGTAATTTTCTGGGACAGCTAATCACTCAGAAAGATACTATTGATTGTACCAAAGCAAGTAGTGAGAATAGTATGTGTGTTCAATCACAATCGTCTTATACGGTCCTCATATTTATTTAACCTGATCTCTTACAGTAGACTTGGCTTTTACATTTTAATTATTTAAGAAATGACAATAATTTCATTATGAAAAAGTAATATAATAAAATTAGTAAAATTAAAATAATTTGAATGTATCTAATGATAATCTGAATGACAGTTCTGACCAAAAACTAATAGCACTAATACTAAAGGCACCAGTACTACTTCTGTTGTTGCAGCTATCAATAATACTAAAAATAATGGTGGTAGTAGTACACACAAAATATACTTACATGTATACGAAAATAATATTGTGTCTCATATCGAGTTGTAAAGGAAAGAACTTTAGGTAGACTGCGCTAGCTAAGCGCTTTGTGAAACGGGAAAAGTGTAGTGAGAGTAATGGAGTAATCAGTGCTTGAACGACAAAGGCAAATATTGTTGTTGTTCTAGTACCTATATTATTAACGGTTATCTGAAGCTGAGGATTTTATTCAATTCTCCGATTGGAGAGGGAGGTCATTCCAGTGTCGGCTTCCTGGTATTCAAAAGGACATAGACAAAGCGGTTTTGAAATGGAGCAGAAATGATTTTGCTTTCACTGGAACAGGTGTTTCAGCTATTCGGTTGAGAACAAGTGTTTCAGCTGTTTTGTTGAGAGAACAGCGGTAAGATCGATGAGAAATATAAGGAACTATACAGGGTGGTGAAAACCGTCTGAAAAGCTTGTACTGGTATTGCAGGAGAGGCTGTGCTGAAAAATCATTATTACGAAAACATTTCGATACATTGCGCCCTATCCGAGTTATTTAGCATTGAAGTTAGCAAATCAAATTGTTGTGCACGTAGATTCAAGCACCCTCACAGAGGAGATGTTGCCAAAACGTATTCTTTGTTTGGATAGCTGAAACCGAGCAAAAAAAACTGGAAATCAATGGACGGTAGCGAGGATCGATTACACCGGCTTTCATCCTTGTTGGCCCTCTATTGCGATTAATCGACGAAAAGATATTTTGGAATTCTGCATGATAGCTTAGTACCTTAAAAATAAGTGTACTACACACATTGCTGGTGGGGCGTAAAGGTTAAGGGACATTCGTAACGTGCAGAAGGCTGTGGGTTCCAATCTCGTTAAGTTATTAGAAATTTTTATTTTTAATTCGTCATCGAAATGATTTTGATCATGATTTGTATGCAATTAATTGCCTTAAATGTAAATTTTTATTTCTAATTCTCTGCAACTCCATGTTCATCCTCATAGTAACTTTATATTTGTATTCATTTTTTTTCTCCCTATCATTGTTCTATCTATTGGAATCATTGTGCAAGTGATTTCGATTATCTAAATTCGTATATCATAACACTGAAACGTTTGAAATTGGAGATCTATTGGTTAAAAACCAAAATACAAAATATATAAAAAAAATCTGTTTGTACTGACTCTGCAACGATGTCAAAAATATATTTTTCGTTGACGGCGGTAATCGTCATACACTCATTTAAAACATAAATTCTTGTGATATTATGGAAAAAGGTAAACATGAAAGCAAAGGAAGCGATTATGAGTAAAACCAATATTCAACAACGAAGAGGAATAGAAATAATGAATGCAGTTACACAGACGAAAACAAAAGATGTTAAAACGGACGAAATTAAATCGACGTTAATACATAAAAATAATCAAAATCTCATGAAAAAAGAATAGTAGGAACTAACAATGACAGCAAATGGGAAACTTCATACGATGTTTACAACACTTGACAAAAGAATAGAAATAAAAAGTACATTTAAGATAGTAACTGAATAAGCAAGAGCAAGATGATCAAAGTAACCTCGGTAAATATTTAAAAATAATTATGTCGAAACACTTGAGTTTCGAACCCACAACCTTCTGCACATAAACAGTATACCTCCACCACTTCACTACGCCAGTAAAATACGCACTATTTTTCTATTTCAGGCACTAGAGCGTCACGCAAAATTCGGATGCTTTCAAAACGCGAGAAAAGGTGAATCCCACCCCTGGCGATCTCTCCTTGTTAGTCAACAGCCATAAATATAACAAAAACAGGGAAAAATAATGAAGACGACGATGATGAAGCAATAAATACGACATTTTCTCAAGTCGTTCAGGTAACAACAAATCAAGAACGAAAAGTAACAATAATAACACAACAGCTGTTCGTGTCCTGCTCCAAATTGAATGAGCGCATTGAAATGCTGTCCGTCATGTAGAGGGGTACCAACATGACAGCACACAAGCGCACCTCGTTGCTGTGGTAATGAAGCGTTTAGAAGCGTTGTAGTCCAGTTCCCTGGTCAGCACATTCGCCAGATGCTTTTCTGATTTCTTCAAAGGCTAAAATTGTCCTCGGAAGAATCTCTTCGATTGTTCCTACTGGAGTTGCGTACATAGTTTTCTTCGATTTCCCCCAGAGATAAAAATCTTGAGGGGTAATATCTGGCGAATGTGCTGACCAGGGAACTGGACTACAACGCATCTAAACGCTCCATTACCACAGCAACGAGATGCGCTTGTGTGCTGTCATGTTGGTAACCCTCTACCTGACGGACAGCCAAAGAAATGTCTTCTAAATACTGCAGAAGGACATCTACAGGGAACACTAAATAAATGCATCCGTTTAAACGGGAAGGACGGTGGACGGAACACGAGAAACAGTCACTGCTCAAATGTTCACGCCAAACTTATGCTGATATGACTTCACATATGTGCCACGCGTATTATCGTCGTTCCAAATGTGGCTGTTTCGAGATTCGAAAGGTCCTTCTTTGATGAAACATGCCTGGTCTGTCCACAACACTCTCCTTTCTAAATTTGGAATTTCGATGCACTGATTTAAGTACCACTGGGAATACTGATTCGGAGAATGCTTTTCCTCTTCCATCTAATCTTTCACTTTCGGTTGGTGGTAAAAAAATAGGTTTCCATCGTGTTGGACGTCCAGCAATACAGTGTGCAAAACCTGTAACGACAAATAAACGGATACATTCTACCAAGTTTATTTTTCGGGCATAATTTAAGAACATCGGATTAACTCCATTTACTTCCGACGAATTACCATTCGCCCTTGAGGTGGGAGTATGTTTTGCAAGAACCGTACCAAGAACGTTGTCTTCACTCTGAACGATATGCGCTCTACGTTGTCCAGTGTCAACTTTTTTCACAACGAAACCTATCTCCCTTAATCATCTATCACTCCCTACAAACGTATCCGCACATGGAATAATGCGATTCGGAAATCTTACGTATTAAATTGTGCAGGCCTCCAGTGCTATTTGACGCACAGCGCCGTATGCTAAATACTTACCGATGTAGTAGTCGGAGGAATACCGATGACGCGCCATATTACCACTTCGTTCACTGCTGTGAAAATGTGTCACGTATATCTCCGTCGTTGTCCCATCACAACTCTTTACGTGCACATTCGTAGCTAAAGGAACGCTTCCGACATCTATCGACGGCATCAGCACGATTTCCGAAGATTACTGCCGAATAAATATCTGCTACAAAAAGTGATACTAATAATATTGATACTAATAATGTCAGTTGTTCTCGTCGCGTAGGTGACGAGGCACGAGCCTCCGCGGCTACTGGCTCGGTTTCGATCCTGCTAGCGTCAGTGGTTTAATTTTTATGTCACTCTCTTGTTCGGTTTGACGAAACAAAACAGAGAACATGTTTGGCAACAACGCCTCTGACAGGCTGCTTCAGTTTTCCCGTGCAACGACCAGAATGGCTAATTTCAATGTTAAACAAATAAAAAACGGTGAAACATATCGAATTTTTTCTTAATAATAATTTCTCAGCACACCGTCCTCTGCAATAACCTTACAAGCTTTTCGGAATGTTTCTAACCACCCTGCATACGCTGATAAGTCGGTAGAGAAGAAAGAGAGAGAGTGAGAGTGAAATCTCAATGCTGGTTTGTACATGGGATACCTGAGCGTAATATTGCAAAATTTAACCAAAACGTCTAACTTCACATCACACATAAATCGTGCGCAGTCCTTCATTGCCAGTTCGAAGCGCCGGGCTGCCTTTTCCTGGAAAAGATCTTGCAGTCTAACATTGCTTCGACCAACAACTGGAAGTACACTCGTTTGTGCAAGTTTCCTTTGCAGTGCATAATGGAAGAGCTGTTACATTTTTCAGATCACTGAGAGGTACTGATGCCTTCTTGCATATTTTAGCTATGTGCT
Organism: Schistocerca nitens; assembly: GCF_023898315.1. Lineage (NCBI taxonomy): Eukaryota > Metazoa > Arthropoda > Insecta > Orthoptera > Acrididae > Schistocerca > Schistocerca nitens. The sequence goes on from NC_064615.1 coordinate 447,844,611, forward strand.
CGACTAAGTTAAGGTTTTCATCCATTATTAGTCCTAGAGTCCTTGCTGAATAGGAAAAATTTCTCGTTGTCCCATTTAAGATTAATATGGTAGTGGCACCCTATATTTCAGGCTTAGGAGCCTGGAGCGACCAACCAAGACCACTTGGGTTTTGGATGGTTGAGCCTTAAGCCTTTATTTTGCAGCATCAACGTCCATGAATTTTGACCTTGACGTCATAGCGTAATCATATCCAGTCACTCCCCTTTCTCTGTCCATACCCATACCTCCCTCTATAAACAGCCAATTCCAGTTCAGTGTGAAAAATGAAAAAGCCAATCAGAATTATCCAATATGATGGATTTAGCCCAATGGTGCTAGTGGGAAACTAAAAACTTTCTCTCCTTCCACCTATCTCCAGCCACTCGTAGTGGAGTAATAAACTACAGCAACCAATCAAAAACTCCAAAATGATTAAAACAGACCAATTAGCTTTATATCCTTCCCCCTGCTCTTCCCAACCAATAAGAGTGTAGTATTTAAATGATAAGTAAAATTTGTGTCAGACTACATTATTTCTGAAAGACCCACAGCTATGCCTCTTTCCCCCTCCCCCCCTTCCTATCTCACCCACCCAAAAAATACAAGATGATTGAAGTAGATTAATTGTGCTCTATACCCCCTCTTCTTTCCACCTAATCGGAGCGTAGTATTAGAATGGCCTATAAAAATGGTGTCAGATGTGCTGTAAAAGTTACGTAACTTCCACTTGACGTTCTTTCTGGCACTAAAATGATGTTAAGTTACATTATTTACTTTTACACACATAGCTCTTGATGTCAACGTCAAAGTTATGCCTTATTTACCTACACAAACAGCTGGCCGGGGTGGCCGAGCGGTTCTAGGCGCTAAAGTCTGGAACCGGGCGACCGCTACGGTCGTCGATTCGAATCCTGTCTCGGGCATGGATGTGTGTGATGTCCTTAGGTTAGTTAGGTTTAGGTAGTTCGAAGTTCTAGGGGACTGATGACCTCAGAAGTTAGTTAGGTTTAGGTAGTTCGAAGTTCTAGGGGACTGATGACCTCAGAAGTTAAGTCCCATAGTGCTCAGAGCTTTTTGAACAATTTTTTTCGTACACAAACATATCTCCGTCGTAATATTATACTGATACCTAGTTCAAAGATATTCATTATATACGTAACCTGGCACACACACACACACAAACACACACACACACACACACACACACGCTCAGAGTGTGTCACATAAGACATAAAATCCCTTTAATTTCGTGAACGGTTACGCATAACGAAATGCGGTTTTTGGCAAACGTTAGAGCGTCGAAGGTGAGGTGTGTTTTTGTGTGGTTAATATTTTTAGCGCTAGTATCAATTGAGATACTGAAGTAAGTACGTTTTTATAAAATGGAACCGTATACTTTTTACATGCATTAGATAGCTCTTCAGAAGTTAGTTACAATGATATAGCGTTTGTTAATTTTGACGTTGAAAACTGTCTTAAAAATTAGAGAAATGTCCTAGAATGTGAGAGCACGGAGGCCGGAAACGGCATTAGCGATGCAAACACTGCCAAGCAGGCGTTTCGGACCAGGCTTCATAGCTGTATACCTTAAGATAGGCCTGCGCTACGAGGATAAAGCTGTATTAGCCCTTGAAAGAAATTACGACCTTGATGCAGTTTCAGCTACGAAAGTTGTATATGGAAATACGACATAGTCTAGAATCTAGAGCATCAAAAATGCTTTAGAGAAACTGTTTCACGTTTGTGTATCCTTTCAGATATACGTGAGCTGAAACAGACAAATCAGCTGTCCCTTCTTCAAAAATAAAGAGGATTTATACGTTACAAAAAGCAACTTCTGTATTATATATCTAAATGTTAGAAGGAAGATTTGCTCTATCTTTTCCTGTACCTGGCTACGTGCTTCTTAAAGATAAAACACATGCTGTCGTACAAATGTCTCTACCTACACTGTTCTAAATTATATCATATGGGATACATTCGCTGAGAATAAACATTTTATTAAAAATACTTTGTTGACCATCTGTACACCAAACAGTAAATATTCTTCTTAACGATGCGTCTTTTTATGCTGAACGTAAGCGCGTAATGACAGTGTGACCAGCTACGTGCAATACAGACTGTTGACTTTTTGATATTTTATTCCAATTTCGTACACACGTAAATGAAACAAACAATTTACTAACAATGATTTGGTAAACACCCAAATTACATTACATAAATTTTGTCTTCCAAAAAGTAAATTCATCCTTTATTTAAGCATGTGCTCAAACTGTTGCAATTGCCCTTGAGAAGTACGATGAACAGATGTAAGTATAGTGGATGTTTTGGTAGGACATGCGCTGGCGATTCGACGACACACCTCGTCTAGCATAGTTGGGGCTTCGTCATAGACAGCATATTTGATTGCTCCCCAGAGAAAGAAATACAGAGGAGTCAAATCGAGGCACCTCGCAGGCCAGTTCACAACAGAATTTCGCCCTATCCAACGTCCAGGAAAGCTTTCATTCAGTATTTGAGTTTCAACACGAGACAGTGAGTTGGACAACCATCGTGTTGCAGCCACACACATGTGGAATATACAGTGGTAGCTCTTCGAGAAGAACCGGCAGAATGCTCGTCAGAAAGTATGCGTACGAATGTCAATTCAGAACGCCTGAGATGAAGTAAGGCCCAACAAGCTAATTTCATATCGTGCCGCATCATATGTTTACGGCCCACGGCCGTTGATGCTGAACTTGACGAAGCCAGTATGGATCTTCAGCTGCCCAGTAATGCACGTTATGCAAGTTTACGTAATCGTGGGTAGTAAAAGTTGCTTCATTGACGAGGAGCGCATACTGGAAAAAACGTAGGGTCGTCTCTCGATTACTAAAGAACAAACCCACAAAATTCTGAACGACGTTAGAAATCACTGTCGTAGAGTGCCTGATGTAGTGACAGCCGATGTTGTTGTTGTTGTGGTCTTCAGTCCTGAGACTGGTTTGATGCAGCTCTCCATGCTACTCTATCCTGTGCAAGCTTCTTCATCTCCCAGTACGTACTGCATCCTACATCCTTCTCAATCTGCTTAGTGTATTCATCTCTTGGTCTCCCTCAACGATTTTTACCCTCCCCGCTGCCCTCCATTGCTAAATTTGTGATCCCTTGATGCCTCAGAACATGTCCTACCAACCGATCCCTTCTTCTAGTCAAGTTGTGCCACAAGCACCTCTTCTCCCCAATTCTATTCAATACCTACTCATTAGTTATGTGATCCACCCATCTAATCTTCAGCATTCTTCTGTAGCACCACATTTCGTAAGCTTCTATTCTCTTCTTGTCTAAGCTATTTATCAACCACGTTTCACTTCCATATATGCCTACACTCCATACAAATACTTTCAGAAACGAATTCCTGACATTTAAATCTATACTCGATGTTAACAAATTTTTCTTCTTCAGAAACGATTTCCTTGCCATTGCCAGTCTACATTTTATATCCTATCTACTTCGACCATCATCAGTTATTTTGCTCCCCAAATAGCAAAACTCCTTTACTACTTTAAGTGTCTCATTTCCTAATCTAATTCCCTCAGCATCACCCGATTTAATTCGACTACATTCCATTATCCTCGTTTTGCTTTTGTTGATGTTCATCTTATACCCTCCTTTCAAGACACTGTCCATTCCGTTCAACTGCTCTTCCAAGTCCTTTGTTGTCTCTGACAGAATTGCAATGTCATCGACGAACCCCAAAGTTTTTATTTCTTCTCCATGGATTTTAATACCTACTCAAAAACTTTTCTTTTGTTTCCTTTATTGCTTGCTCAATTTACAGATTGAATAACATCGGGGATAGGCTACAACCCTGTCTCACTCCCTTCCCAACCACTGCTTCCCTTTCATACCCCTCGACTCGTATGACTGCCATCTGCTTTCTGTACAAATTGTAAATAGCCTTTGCTCCCTGTATTTTACCCCTGCCATCTTCAGAATTTGAAAGAGAGTATTCCAGTCAACATTGTCAAAAGCTTTCTCTAAGTCTACAAATGCTAGAAACGTAGGTTTGCCTTTCCTTAATCTTTCTTCTAAGATAAGCCTCTCGTGTTCCAACATTTCTACGGAATCCAAACTGATCTTCCCCGAGGTCGGCTTCTACCAGTTTCTCCATTCGTCTGTAAAGAATTCGCGTTAGTATTTTGCAGCTGTGACTTATTAAACTGATAGTTCGGTAATTTTCACACCTGTCAACACCTGCTTTCTTTGGGATTGGGATTATTATATTCTTCTTGACGTCTGAGGGTATTTCGAATGTCTCATACATCTTGCTCACCAGATGGTAGAGTTTTGTCAGGACTGGCTCTCCCAAGGCTGTCAGTAGTTCTAATGGAATGTTGTCTACTCCGGGGGCCTTGTTTCGACTCAGGTCTTTCAGTGCTCTGTCAAACTCTTCACGCAGTATCATATCTCCCATTTCATCTTCATCTACATCCTCTTCCATTTCCATAATATTGTCCTCAAGTACATCGCCCTTGTATAGACCCTCTATATACTCCTCCCCCCTTTCCGCTTTCCCTTCTTTGCTTTGAACTGGGTTTCCATCAAAGCTCTCCATATTCATGCAAGTGGTTCTCCTTTCTCCAAATGTCTCTTTAATTTTCCTGTAGGCAGTATGTATCTTACCCCTAGTGAGATAAGCCTCCACATCCTTACATTTGACCTCTAGCCATCCCTGCTTATCCATTGTGCACTTCCTGTCGATCTCATTTTTGAGACGTTTGTATTCCTTTTTGCCTGCTTCATTTACTGCATTTTTATATTTTCTCCTTTCATCAATCAAATTCAATATTTCTTCTGTTACCCAAGGGTTTCTACTAGCTCTCGTCTTTTTAGCTATTTGATCCTCTGCTGCCTTCACTAATTCATCCCTCAAAGCTACCCATTCTTCTTCTACTGTATTTCTTTCCCATTCCTGTCAATTTTTCCCTCATGCTCTCCCTGAAACTCTGTACAACCCCTGGTTCTTTCAGTTTATCCAGGTCCCATCTCCTTAAATTCCCACCTTTTTGCAGTTTCTTCAGTTTTAATCTACAGTGCATAACCACTAGATTGTGGTCAGAGTCCACATCTGCCCCTGGAAATGTCTTACAATTTAAAACCTGGTTCCTAAATCTCTGTCTTACCATTATATAATCCATCTGATACCTTTTACTATCTCCAGGGTTCTTCCATGCATAAAACCTTCTTTCATGATTCTTAAACCAAGTGTTAGCTATGATTAAGTTATGCTCTGCGCAAAATTCTACCAGGCGGCTTCCTCTTTCATTTCTTACCCCAATCCATATTCACCTACTACGTTTCCTTCTCTCCCTTTTCCTACTGACGAATTCCAGTCACCCATGACTATTAAATTTTCATCTCCCTTCACTACCTGAATAATTTCTTTTATCTCATCATACATTTCATCAATTTCTTCGTCATCTGCAGAGCTAGTTGGCATATAAACTTGTACTACTGTAGTAGGCGTGGGCTTCGTGCCTATCTTGGCCACAATAATGCGTTCACTATGCTGTTTGTAGTAGCTTACCCGCACTCCTATTTCTTTATTCATTAATAAACCGACTCCTGCATTACCTCTATTTGATTTTGTATTTATAACCCTGTATTCACCTGACCAAAAGTCTTGTTCCTCCTGCCACCGAACTTCACTAATTCCCACTATATCTAACTTAAACCTATCCATTTCCCTTTTTAAATTTTCTAACCTACCTGCCCGATTAAGGGATCTGACATTCCACGCTCCGATCCGTAGACGCCAGTTTTCTTTCTCCTTATAACGACGTCCTCTTGAATAGTCCCCGCCCGGAGATCCGAATGAGGGACTATTTTACCTCCGGAATATTTTACCCAAGAGGACGCCATCATCATTTAATCATACAGTAAAGTTGCATGCCCTCGGCAAAAATTACGGCTGTAGTTTCCTCTTCCTTTCAGCCGTTCGCAGTACCAGCACAGCAAGGCCATTTTGGTTAATGTTACAAGGCCAGATCAGTCAATCATCCAAACTGTTGCGTCTGCAACTACTGTAACGGCTGCTGCCCCTCTTCAGGAACCACACGTTTGTCTGGCCTCTCAACGGATACCCCTCCGTTGTGGTTGCACCTACGGTACGGCTAACTGTATCGTTGAGGCACGCAAGCCTTCCCACCAACGGCAAGATCCGTGGTTCATGGGGGAGGGATGCAAATTCTGTCGATTCAGGATGCAAATGGCATTCATCTGGTTGATTCCACGTTCCTTGGCAATATGTCTCGTACCTCTGTGCGGATTCATTAGCGTCGCAGCCAGAACACCTTCTTCGTGTTCTCTGCCCGTTGCAATGTTCTTTCTTGCCCCCTTTCTGATCTTCATACCGCCTGTCCGCAGTAACTTCTTAATAATTCGTGCAATTGCCTGAAGCGTAGGACATTGGCGATCCGGATAGATAGCCCTATACCACTGTACTGTTTTTAGGCCGCCATACGGGGTGAGTCACTAACTGTTGCCACCAAGCATAACTCCGAAAGTATGACAGGAGCTGAAAAGTTTATGGAACAGAAGTTGCATGGGACAACGGGGGCCATAATATGACGATGGTTTTTTGTTGCTAGGTAGGGTCGCGTCAGAGATATTAAGATCAACCTTTTTTTATGGGATACTATAGTTTTGTACTTACTTTCTGATAGTGGCTATCGAGACGAATTCAATGATGTGTAACAGTAAGGTTTTTGAAGGTCAACGAAGGTCACAAAGATGGCACGAACGTCCATTTACAGGTGTTCGAAGTGATGATCATTGGCATCAATGCAGTGCTGCAAACTTCTTATCATGGACTGAGTGGTATTCATTAACACGTCGGCACTTATCGTAGCTCATGCTCTGACAATTCTCTCTCGTATATCATCAGATTTAGTTGTAACGTCTTTATAAACAATGTTTTTTACGTATCCCCACAAGAAAAAAATCCAGAGTCCTCAATTCTGGCGAACGAAACGGCCACGACACATCTCCTCCGCGTCCAATCTATCGCTTTGGGAATTGTCTCTGCAACTCATTTCTAGCCATCAGCGAAAAATGTGCCGGACAGCAATCGTGTTGATAACCACATTCTGTTCTTTGTTCCTAAAGGTATTTCTTCCAATAACAGACCTAATGTTTCCTGCAGGAATGTGGTGTACATCCTACCATTAAGATTTCATTCGATGAAATAGGGGCCTATAGTTCTGTTCTCCTGAATCCAACACCATACATCCACCGACCACGGTTTTTGGTGTGCAACTTGCCGCAGACAACATGGATTATCAGTTGTCCAATAACGCATGTTCTGCAAATTAACATTTCCATGCTTCGTGAATTAGCCTCGTCAGTAAATAAAATAAAATTAATAAATGTGCCATCCCTCTGAGTCTGACGTTGAGGCCATCGGCAGAATTCAATGCAACGCATGCAATCTGTACCAGTTAATTCTTGGTGGAGACTGATACGGTTACGATGATATTTATAGCGATACAGAACACGAACAACACTACTCTGGCTCATGCTAGATTCCTTTGCGATTTGACGGGAACTAACACAAGGAGAATGAGAAGCATGGGATCCGTACCATATCGGGTTGACGGAGGAGATAGAGAAGATCCAAAGAAGAGCGGCGCGTTTCGTCACAGGGTTATTTGGTAAGCGTGATAGCGTTACGGAGATGTTTAGCAAACTCAAGTGGCAGACTCTGCAAGAAAGGCGCTCTGCATCGCGGTGTAGCTTGCTGTCCAGGTTTCGAGAGGGTGCGTTTCTGGATGAGGTATCGAATATATTGCTTCTCCCTACTTATGCCTCCCGAGGAGATCACGAATATGAAATTAGAGAGATTCGGGCACGCACGGAGGCTTTCCGGCAGTCGTTCTTCCCGCGAACCATACGCGACTGGAACAGGAAAGGGAGGTAATGACAGTGACACGTAAAGTGCCTTCCGCGACACACCGTTGGGTGGCCTGCGGAGAATAAATGTAGATGTAGATGTAGATGGATATCGAACCACAGTGCCAAGAGTACCAATTTCTGTTCCCTCGTTAGTAACCTTCCTTTGCCGGATATGTTTCCGATGCGTTAAAAACCCTGTTGTTCTCAATTTATCAAACACATACTTAAATGTAGGACGCGTAGGGTGAGTACGTTGAGGATATCTTTCAGCTTATAAGTGTCTCACTGAATTTCGTTGGCATTCTCCGTAAATGAGAAGCATATCGAACTGTTCTTCGAAGGAATAATTCATCGGTTCAAATGGCTCTGAGCACTATGCGACTTAACTTCTGAGGCCAACAGTCGCCTAGAACTTAGAACTAATTACACCTAACTAACCTAAGGACATCACACACATCCATGCCCGAGGCAGGATTCGAACCTGCGACCGTAGCGGTCGCTCGGTTCCAGACTGCAGCGGCTAGAACCGCACGGCCACTCCGGCCGGCAATAATTTATTCACATTCACTTAATTCGACGATACTAGTCTTGCCTTTCCTATTAGTGTTGTACTGCGAAGCCATCGAATGGTGTTTACATGCCAATGGCACGTTAGATGGACACGCCGTATTCGGCGAATATTTACTATTGGCACGATATACGAGAGAAAATTGTCAGAGTATGTGCTTCGATAAGTGTCGAGGTGATAGGAAATACCACTCAATCCATGATAAGAAAATTTCAGCACTCCATTGATACCAGTGGCCATCACTTCGAACACCTTCTGTGAATGGACGTTCATGCCACCTTTGTGACCTTAGTTGACCTTCAAAGACCTTACTGTTACACATCAATGGATTCGTCTCGATAGCCGCTATCAGTAAATAACTTCCAAACTATAGCACCCCGTTAAAAAAAAAAAGGTTGACCTTCTCATCTCTGATGCAACTCCACCTAGAAACAAAAAACTAACGTCATATTATGGCCCACGTTGTCCCATGCAACCTTTGTTCCACAAAATTTTCACCTACTATCATATTTTCGGAGTTATTCTAGGTGCCAATATTAGTGATACACCCTGTATAAAAGAAGTATATCCAACTACTCTTCACTGGTGTACACGTCTGCATGCAATGAACCTTGAAGCAGAAATGAATGGCCTGCAGTGCCGACAAGTAAACAGGCAAATATATTGTTATTCTGAGACAGCGTAGTACTAGAGCTCTGTTTGGCAGTGTTTGCACCGTGCTCTCAAATTCTAGGATATTTCTCGAATTTTTTACGACAGATTTCCACTTCAACATTAACAAACGCTATGTCACTATAATTATCTTCTCAAGAGCTATCGAAGGCTGTTATAAAAATGATACGTTTCCATTTAAAAAGAAACGTACTTGCCTCGTGTCTCCGTTGATACGAGCGTTAAAAACGTTAACCAAACTGAAAATACGTGCCCCTCGAAGGTCAACCACCTGTCGAAAAGCACCTTTCGATTTGTGTAACCGTTCACGAAATAAAACGGGTGTTACGTCTTACATAACTCAACTACATATATATTTCATACGTAGAGTGCTGTAGTCCTTACAGACATGTTATCTTTATCTGTTTCTTATATCCAAAATACTTACTCCTTAAACAGACCTGTGACATCTCTCACGCAAAGTAATCATGCTCCATCTCTCTCTCTCTCACTCACTCATGCACACACACTCACGCACACACACACACACACACACACACACACACACACACACATACACACACACACACACACACACACACACACACACACACACACACACACACACACACACGCACAAACTGCCACACACATTGGAAATTTGAATTATACAAATATAACACACGTTCCACATCCTCTTCCACGCTTCTTATTGCACCACCTGTTCAAAAATGTTCAAATGTGTGTGAATTTCTAAGGGACCAAACTGCTGAGGTCATCGATCCCTAGACTTACACACTATTTAACCTAACTTATGCTAAGAACAACACACACACACCCATGCCCGAGGGACGACTCGAACTTCCGACGGGAGTGGCCGCGCAATCCTTGCATGGCGCCTCAAACCGCGCCGCCACCCTATTGCAACTTGAGTAGATATTTGAATCAACTCCATTACGCTATCAAGTTTGCACTGCTTTATCTGCCTCAAGGTAATCGAAACGGCACGGAACTGTATTTTCCTGGAAAATTTTGTACAATATGAAAACTACATCTTTAATGTAGCCATGAACCGGCTCCGGCTTCTCACGCTGAAACAGAAATAGTTCTGCGTAGTAAATATATTCATACCTATTGTACACTCCAAAAACAACATTGTGTTCATAGTCGATAAAGCACTCTTCCTGAAGCAAGTGTATTATTCTCTCGTTCACTTCTGTAAGGCTTTTAGATCACCAATGACTTTATATTTGAGAACTAAACACACTTGTGAATAGAACGGGGAGCCACAACAGTCATCTTTTAGAGGTCTGATATTAAAGTCTCTTATTCCTCCTATGTGTGTTTCTTTGTAAAGAGAAATTGACATTTGTATACATGGTGCTACCATACGGTACGGCCAAACTTTCAGGAAACATTCCTCACACACAAATAAAGAAAAGATGTTATGTGGACATGTGTCCGGAAACGCTTAATTTCCATGTTAGAGCTCATTTTAGTTTCGTCAGTATGTACTGTACTTCCTCGATTCACCGCCAGTTGGCCCAATTGAAGGAAGGTAATGTTGACTTCGGTGCTTGTGTTGACATGCGACTCATTGGTCTACAGTACTAGCATCAAGCACATCAGTACGTAGCATCAACAGGTTAGTGTTCATCACGAACGTGGTTTTGCAGTCAGTGCAATGTTTACAAGTGCGAGTTGGCAGATGTCCATTTGATGTATGGATCAGCACGGGGCAATAGCCGTGGCGCGGTACGTTTGTATCGAGACAGATTTCCAGAACGAAGGTGTCGCGACAGGAAGACGTTCGAAGCAATTGATCGGCGTCTTAGGGAGCACGGAACATTCCAGCCTATGACTCGCGACTAGGGAAGACCTAGAACGACGAGGACACCTGCAATGGACGAGGTAATTCTTCGTACAGTTGACGATAACCCTAATGTCAGCGTCAGAGAAGTTGCTGCTGTACAAGGTAACGTTGACCACGTCACTGTATGGAGAGTGCTACGAGAGAACCAGTTGTTTCCGTACCATGTACCGCGTGTGCAGGCACTATCAGCAGCTGATTGGCGTCCACGGGTACACTTCTGCGAATGGTTCATCCAACAATATGTCAATCCTCATTTCAGTGCAAATGTTCTCTTTACGGATGAGGCTTCATTCCAACGTTATCAAATTGTAAATTTTCACAATCAACATGTGTGGGCTGACGAGAATCCGCACGCAATTGTGCAATCACGTCATCAACACAGATTTTCTGTGAACGTTTGGGCAGGCATTGTTGGTGATGTCTTGATTGGGCCCCATGTTCTTCCACCTACGCTCAATGGAGCACGTTATCATGATTTCATACGGGATACTCTACCTGTGCTGCTTGAACATGTGCCTTTACAAGTACGACACAACAAGTGGTTCATGCACGATCGAGGTCCTGCACATTTCAGTTGAAGTGTTCGTACGCTTCCCAACAACAGATTCGGTGACCGATGGATTGGTAGAGGCAGACCAATTCCTTGGCCTCCACGTTCTCCTGACCTGAACCCTCTTGATTTTCATTTATGGGGGCATTTGAAAGCTCTTGTCTGTGAAACTCCGGTACCAAATGTAGAGACTCTTCGTGCTCGTATTGTGGACGGCTGTGATACAATACGCCATTCTCCAGGGCTGCATCAGCGCATCAGGAATTCCATGCGACGGAGGGAGGATGCATGTATCCTCGCTAACGGAGGACATTTTGAACATTTCCTGTAACAAAGTGTTTGAAGTCACGCTGGTACGTTCTGTTGCTGTGTGTTTCCATTCCATGATTAATGTGATTTGAAGAGAAGTAATAAAATGAGCTCTAACATGGAAAGTAAGCGTTTCCGGACACATTTCCACATAACATATTTTCTTTCTTTGAGTATGAGGAATGTTTCCTGAAAGTTTGGCCGTACCTTTTTGTAACACCCTGTATACACAAACAATTCAATACTGTCAAAATCAGCTATGGCCACGTTACACACTCTTCCGTGAAATATTATGCACTATTTACCGCTGTCGAGGAAATCGACTTCGGCTGTATCGATGGTCAAGAATCTTGACGTAAATATCTTGCAGTCCTTCAGCTGAACCAACACTGTTGCTTCAAATTTTGTGGTGATGCGCTTCATACTCAGTATCGGATTTTGTTACTCCTTCTAGAACGTCGACAATCTGACAGTGCACTCGCCATTCCCCGGATTGTTCAAGTTCTGTAACGTAAAATCCGTGCTTTCAGATATTACAGCATGTAATTGATAAGAAAAATTTCTGTAGATCCTTACTAGCAGCAGCACTTGTTGTACTTAATTTTTGCGAAGACAGCGACAGTGATTATGGCAGTTTGCTGTCTCTGTAAGGGTACAGCATCAACTGAAAGCTTCTTTGGAAGTCTTCCTACTTTTATAACCTTGCCTGCTTGCTGAGACGGTAGGTAAATGTCATTGCTAATCATTAGTCAGAAATTTTTCCATATCTGTTGTTGTTTACAACATACATTTGCCGAGGAATAGGGTATCTTGTTCACCTGGAGATACTACAGGAAACACAAGCTCTTTAGCATCTTGAATCAAGAAGAATAAATAGATTAACTGGACCTAGCTTCTCTGCAACACAATTTTCCCTTAAATTTTTTTTCCTCTCACTCTTTCAATACGTGTAACAACCCAGGACAGAGCTGAGTGGTCATGATGTGGGCCCTCACCGCATCCTTGCGAAATTAAATTATAGCATTACCTCGCAGTTTGTCACCTGGTGCCCTCTTCGCTTTCCTCGTTCCTCACTCATCTAGTAGTATTGGTTGTATTATTTTTAATTCTTCTGCAGAAGCCCACAATACAACGCGCGCTGTTTTATGTAAATCAATAATTAGTGGACTGTTCCTGCACAACTCTCAGGGGTTGACTCTCAATTGATGGAAGGTTTTCATATGCAGCATCCCAGTCTTTCACTTCATTTTCAGCAGCTTCACACGATAATCGATGCTTCGCAGAAGTCTTCTTAAAAGCGGTGAACACACATGCATCGGTATTTCAGCGTCAAATTCTATAGGCCTTACACACATATGCAATCTCTGTCACAGAAATTAATCCTTTCTCTCTATATTGCATACGTCAAAATTACTGTAGTCCATAAACACATCTGTGATTCCTCTCACGCAAAGTCTCTTTCTTTCTCCCTCTATCTCTCTCTCTCTCTCTCTCTCTCTCTCTCACACACACACACACACACACACGCACACGCACACGCACACACACACAAGCACATGTAATGGCAAAAAGTCAACAGTATAATACCAAGTACACACACACACACACACACACACACACACACACACACACACACACACAAGAAAAGGCGTTATGTGGAAAAGATATTATGTGGACATGAAGAAAAGATGTTATGTGAAAGATGTTATGTGGAAGAAAAGATGTTATGTGGACATGTACCCGGAAACGCTTAATTTCCATGTTAGAGCTCATTTTAGTTTCGTCAGTATCTACCGTACTTCCTCGATTCACCGCCATGATTTCATACGGATACTCTACCTGTGCTGCTAGAACATGTGCCTTTACAAGTAAGACACAACATGTGGTTCATCCACGATGGAGCTCCTGCAAATTTCAGTCGAAGTGTTCGTACGCTTCTCAACAACAGATTCGGTGATCGATGGATTGGTAGAGGCGGACCAGTTCCATGGCCTCCACGCTCTCCTGACCTCAACCCTCTTGACTTTCGTTTATGGGGGCATTTGAAAGCTCTTGTCTACGCAACCCCGGTACCAAATGTAGAGACTCTTCGTGCTCGTATTGTGGACGGCTGTGATACAATACGCCATACTCCAGGGCTGCATCAGCGCTTCAGGGATTCCATGCGACAGAGGGAGGATGCATGTATCCTCGCTAACGGAGGACATTTTGAACATTTCCTGTAACAATGTGTTTGAAGTCACGCTGGTACGTTCTGTTGCTGTGTGTTTCCATTCCATGATTAATGTGATTTGAAGAGAAGGAATAAAATGAGCTCTAACATGGAAAGTAAGCATTTCCGGACACATGTCCACATAACATATTTTCTTTCTTTGAGTGTGAGGAATGTTTCCTGAAAGTTTGGTCGTACCTTTTTGTAACACCCTGTATATATTTTTATTATTATTATTATTATTGATTATTCCCTTTTGAGAGAGCGATTTGACTTGAGTAGTTATGATTCTTTCTTCGTCCTTCCCAAATTCAACACACGTAAAAAGTGAACAGTAAAATGCTAAATAGTGAACGCTAAACGCTAAATGGTAGCTGTTAAAAGGTTACATGATAAATGCTAAACATGATGGCAAACTTCAAGGTCATAACTATGTAATATGTAAGTTAAATATCGGACACACACACACACACACATATATATATATATATATATATATATATATATATATATATATATATACGCATCTCACATATCAAATACTGTTATCTTTCATATCAAGTATTTACCGTCTAAGACCAAAAAAGTAGCGTACCACGAAGGAATTGGGGCAGAAATCGGCAGATGTGATGTACATGTGCCGACAAACAAATGATTACAATATCAGAAAAATTGTATGATTTATTCAAGAAAAAGGACTGCACAAATTGAACAAGTCAATAACGCGTTGGTCCACGTCTCGCCTTTATGCAAACAGGTACTCGACTTGGAATGGATTGATGGAGTTGTTGGATGTTCTCCTGAGGGATATCGTGCCAAATTCTGTCTAACTAGCGCGTTAGATCGTCAAAATTCTGAGCTGGCTGGAGGGCCCTGCCTATAATGCTTCAAGCGTTCTCCGGTGGGGAGACATCAGGCGACCTTGCTGGCCAAGGTAGGGTCTGGCAAGCACGAAGGCAAGCAGCAGAAACTCTCGCCGTTTGGGAGTGAGTATTATCTTGCTGAAATGTAAGTCCAGAATGGCCGGCCACGAGGTGCGCCAAAGGGGGGCGTAAAATATCGTCGACGTACCGCTGTGATGCAGGGGTTCTGCGGATGACAACCAAAGGGGCCATGCTGTAAAATGAAATTACAACCCAGACCATCACTCCTGGTTGCGTGGCCGTACGGCGGGCGATATTCAGGTTGGTATCCCACCGCTGTCCGGGCTGCCATCAGACTCATCTTTTTCTAGTCATCGGGGCTCAATTAGAAGACATTTCTACTCCAGGCAATGGGATTCCAGCCCGAATGTGCACAACACCACTGCAAACTGGCTTGTTAATGTGTACAGAGTTCAACGCACCCGTTTCTGTGAGCCGCCTATTAATGGACCTTGAGGTCACTAGATGCGTGTCGAGTCGATGATAATTATGAATCCGGGACTCCGAATGCCTCTCTTATGGTTGCTCGCTGCTCACATTCTGTCGTCTCTCTAGACCTACCGCTTCCTTTGTGACGCTGTGTTCGGCCATGGTCCACCCACTCCTCCCAACATCGTCGAATAGTGGCAACGCTGCTATTCAATTGTCGAGCGATTCTCCGATTACTCCAACCGGCTTCCTTGAGTCCAGCTACACATCCTCTCCCAGATATTGACATCGGCGTATATTTTTCACACTCCTGTGTGCGAGGCTTAGTTACTGACCACTGAGAACAAGGAAATAAATTCGCAAATAATTTTGTGCCCTGGTGTCTACGTGTCCCCTGTTTACTATCCTTGCCAATTGCGTGGTGAAACTGCGGTACAGCGTCACACATTCACGCATCGGCCCCCAAAGTTTACACTTTTTGCATTTCCGTTGATGCCTGAATGAATATCAGTTTGTGATCAATTTGCATAACTCCTTCGTAGAGCGTCACTTTTTATTTTTTGTCTTAAAGTCTCTGTCTCTTTCTCTCCCAACATTTGTCTTATCATTATAATATACTATTTAAACTACTTAAATAATAAATGGAAACACAAAGAAGTATTTTTAAAATTTTTACATAAAGCTTTCACAGGGAAGTTTCGCATTTTACACTGTCACACACAGGGGAAATATATGAATTTAATGTACATTCTACATCCTATTCCACACTTTTTAGTGGCTGATGTACTCCAAAAATTAGTAGCCAACATCCATCTGGTGTTACCATTTAACTTTCAGTAATACCTACCGCCTAACACATAACGCGTAATGCCTAACGTATAACGCCTGTTGCTTAACACCTAATACTATGAGGAGGGGTATAAATTGAGATATTTGCTTTCAATTGGTTCAGTTGTGATTGAACACTACAGTTGTCCACGTGTGTCACATTTCGGTTTAACGGAATGGTAATCTGAATAGATAAATGTTGAAATCTAGAGGAAATGTCGTTAGGAAACTGGCGCTGCTGTAGAAGCAGCGGAAACTCCTGATTGTGTACTGAAAAATGCATTTAAACCCATTTCTCAACCGCTAGAAAAATTGAGACGGCCATTCTGAAATAGCATAGACCAATATGAAACGAAAAGAAAGAACGTATGTATGAAAATTGAAGATGGAGATATTAGAGAAGAAGATGAAGATGATGATGATGATGATGATGATGATGACGACGATGATCGACATCGTCGTCGTCGTCGTCGTCTTCATCGTCGTCATTTTTGTTGAACCAGCTCATGAAACGCATGGTACTGTGTCTGGCATTACATTTGAACCAAGAACAAGGGTGTGGACTATTGGTTATTCACTGGTAGATGCCGCCGACGATATTTTAATAAAACTCGGTGCAACATATATTGGAACTACAGACCGTAATCCAGCTGTGTTAATGCTGAATACAAAAAATTTCGTCACCTTTTGTCAGAAGAGAAAAAGAAAAAAATGCAATTCGGCAAGCATGCACTTCAAATACCCATCAGACTTGTTTCTCAGATTTGAGACAGCTTTTCCGAAAGGAAACAGAGAAAATGAAGACATTAAAAACGATGTATTTATGAAAGCAGAAGGTTGAAACTGTTGTCATGTTTGCGGAATTCTATGATAAGCTAGCGCGGTAGCTCTTCTTTTCAGGGAGAACCTCCGTGTCAATTACTTTTATTATGAAGTTGGTCTAACACGCCATGACCTGCTTTTCCACTTGACGTATCCTATATTGTTGTTTATATATGAAGCTCATGATGCTGATGAATAGCCCAATTATTTCCACATGTAATTTTGTACATGTACGGGCTCTTCCGGATATTCTCGACATTGCAAGTGGGTACCGTTAGCTCTTTGCTGATCGCCGTGTTTGTGCAGTCTGTCCTGGGGATGTATGACAGAAAAGCCATACCCATCCTTACTTCTTCCGACATGTCATTTTGCCGAATGTGGGGTTTCCTGGTGTTTCTTATGCTAGTGGTGGCTTACCCATTGCTTCTCAGAATGCACTTCAGGTGCAGCATCTCGCGTCTGAGTTATTATGGCTCACATATTCGTCTTGCGTATGTTATTAGAGTATTGATCATTTATCTTTTCTAATTAGGGTAATTATTTTACCATTTACAATCCAATCAAGAAAATCAATTTGTCTCATATTGACAGAGAACGGAAGGGACCCAAACTCAGTGCCGGGAATATACCTCATATCATACACGTTTAGAAAACTCCATGTTGGAATGACTGGACGATCCATCAATACCAGGGTCATCGAACATAACCGCCATTGCAGTTTGGGACTGGGAAAAATTTGGCCTTGGTGGAGCACGCGCTGTGTGAGACCGACCACGTAATTAAATTCGTCGACATGGAGGTACTGCTGTGGAGACGCGCTACCACTTATTCAGGGAAGCCACAGAAATTTATAAACATAACAAGTTTCAAGAATGCAGAAAGCCTATAAGTAAACGGATCCTGGATTCCCTTGCTGCAGCGATCGACCGTTGCAGGTAGGACGGGGAGAACCACAGTCGTAATGGCCAGGGAAAAGCTATCAGGCCTTGGCGCGGCAGATACATATAATCTCTGGCAGCGGGCGACACTCCATTCCGCCAGAGGCAGTAGTGGGTGAATTTTAGAAAATGTCAGCCACTCGTGCTGGCAAAACATCAGGAAAATCGTTAAACAAACGTCGCTCGAAGATTCTGAGACAGAATCCAACAGACAGTACGAAAAAATATAAATCACTTCCTTAAAACAGCGCTACAGATGATGCAGAATTGGTATCTGGAGGCCACGTAACCCTCCAGCGTGGCGTAAGCAATGACAGAAAAGTGGTTCATATGTGCCAGTTGATTTTATGGAATCAGCCCAGGCAGATGCGGTAACTTGGGTACGTGAGATATGGCAGAAAGAAGCTATTCTTCTGATTCGTCAGCTTCTACCGCCTTATTTCATGTCGAAATAATTAACGGGTGAAACTCCGGATGTCAGTGTCCAACTGCAGGATGTTACATCTACATCTACATTTATACTCCGCAAGCCACCCAACGGTGTGTGGCGGAGGGCACTTTACGGGCCACTATCATTACCTCCCTTTCCTGTTCCAGTCGCGTATGGTTCGCGGGAAGAACGACTGCCGGAAAGCCTCTGTGCGCGCTCGAATCTCTCTAATTTTACATTCGTGATCTCCTCGGGAGGTATCAGTAGGGGGAAGCAATATATTCGATACCTCATCCAGAAACGCATCCTCTCGAAACCTGGACAGCAAGCTACACCGCGATGCAGAGCGCCTCTCTTGCAGAGTCTGCCAATTGAGTTTGCTAAACATCTCCGTAACGCTATCACGCTTACCAAATACCCTGTGTCGAAACGCGCCGCTCTTCTTTAGATCTTCTCTCTCCCCTCTGTCAACCCGACCAGGTACGGATCCCACATTGATGAGCAATACTCAAGTATAGGTCGAACGAGTATTTTGTAAGCCACCTCCTTTGTTGATGGACTACATTTTATTACATGTTAGTGTCAAAAGGCTCAATATTTGGGCAAACGGCCACGTTGCCATCATCAGTTGCGCTGATGAACATTGTTTTTTTCCTCTCATTCGACAACACGACTGATGGTTTTCTAAAATTTCCTATATACATTTCATTCCCGTTCCTGATGGGAGACAAGCGGGTCGCTGGAGTGCACTCGGCCCCATTGATGCCTTAGCTGGTTTTGTGGACCTTTCTCTCAATGTTAACTTGTACGCTAACTTATCTTTTGGTACCAGGTTCATTTTGTGGTAGCAAGACAATAGCAGAATGGATGAGGCGGTAGACAATAGAAGAAGGTTTAGTGTTTAGAGTTTAACATGTACAATGCGATTTGATGGCTTGATTCAAATGGCTCTGAGCACTATAGGACTTAACTGCTGAGGTCATCAGTCCCCTAGAACTTAGAACTAATTAAACCTAACTAACCTAAGGACATCACACACATCCATGCCCGAGGCAGGATTCGAACCTGCTACCGCAGCGGTCGCGCGGTTCCAGACTGTAGCACCTAGAACCGCTCGGCCACCCCGGCGAGCGGGATTTGATGACCTGTGATCAGTTTCACACAGTGGTCGTGCCCAGTGGTAAACAAATGATTGTTTTGTTCATTGTAAGTTAGACATCGTATAGCATGGCGTGTGGGTGAGGTTTGGAGAGGGAATAGGATGGTGTTCAGTTGAGTTTGAGGATGGGGTTTGCGTAAGGGTCCAACACCAGGAGGTGTGGAGGAGTGAGTGCGTCGTCGTTTCGTGTTATCAGTAGTTCTGAGTTATCATGTTCGTGTATTATTCGAGGGTATGATTTTGCACGAAGCGTACGTGTATTTGTAAGTGGGTTTTGTTTTTGTGTCTGGATCTGTGTGTGACACTGAACTCCACCCCATTCCTTCCCCAAACCTCACCCACACGATACACGAAGTGGACCTTACAAGGAACAAAACTATCATTTTAACTTTTTTTACCACTCAGCGTGGCATTTACACTGTGCTTGCTTACATTAACCTGTGATATTGCAAGTTAATCACTTAAATATGTTACCTATACAAATGTATTCCCGAAATTTCATTACTCTACATTAATTATTTTTTGATGTTGCGACTTTTTCCCCTCAGCCTATATGCACTGCCAGAAAAAATTAGTACACCTGTAAAGGCGAAGTCGATTTTTATGTGATGGCAGCGTATGCTACTTGTAGGATAGTAGATTTATTGATAATGGTTTCGTCGTCGTTCGTCAACAGACAGCATAGTGACATTGCTATCAGTGCACCGTCTTTGTCTGCCCTTTAATAGGGAATGCTCACAAATTGAAGCCTCAGTGTGGTGCAAGCGTGTGAAGCAAGCAGGTAACCATACCCCGGCAATGCACGCGACCTTCCTACAGCCAACTGAGCGAGTTTGAAAAGGGTAAAATCGTGGCCTTCTGATTGGCGGGATGGTCCTTTCGGCGAACTGCCGCAAAAATTGGACGTGTCGCGCCAGCTACGCAGCGATACTGGTACCAGTGGCCACGTGAACATTCTCGCGACTGTAGACGAGGTTCTCGGCGTCCACGCAGCACAGACGTCCCCCAGGATCGTGATACTGTAAACGCGGCAGTGGTAGCTTGTACAGCTAACAAACCATAGGTAAGATTGCTTGTGAGTCCAGATGTGTCAACACGAACTTGTAACACTCCACTCTGCTATTGCTACACCATAACCCTAAAGTAGGAGGCAGTTTGCAAAACAGAATTATTTTGTTATAGCAATTATGGTATAAAGCAACCGAGCAGTGTTACCCTCTGAGAGGAATTTTGTTGTGTTGACCGTGTTATTCCTAATGGGAGTGGCTTATCGGAAGTGAAAGTCAGAATTACGTAAATAATTAAACAGTGACAAACAAAATATTGCCTATCTGCACTGTTTAATTGATAAAGAAACCGGTCGCCAGCCTAACCAGGCAAGAGAATGATTAACATTCTCGTTGAAGAAAATAGATGTAAGTAACTATAACGGACAAACACAACCTAGACTTGGCCACACGTGAGTGCAATGAACTCTGACACACATATGTTTTAAGATTGAAGCTAACAACTGGAGCAGCACAAAAACTATTTGCAAAATTATAACACGTACAGAAAAACACTATCACTTTCAGGGCTTACACAAACTGAGTGGTCTTTATACTGTT
The DNA here is from genome assembly GCF_023898315.1 of Schistocerca nitens. NCBI lineage: Eukaryota > Metazoa > Arthropoda > Insecta > Orthoptera > Acrididae > Schistocerca > Schistocerca nitens. The sequence goes on from NC_064615.1 coordinate 447,865,866, forward strand.
AATATGCACACAAGAGAGACAAACACTTAGTAATCATGAGCATATAATTTCCTGCTATGCAGTTTTCTACTTTTACTACCGTGAGGCATAAAATTAACATTAATGTAAGATACTGACCCACTTTCTGAGATTAACAATAGGCAGTAATGTGATCATTTACCAAGCAAAACTCTATAAGCCTCGGTTTTGAGAGATTTTAATTTAAAGTTGGCAACAACACATTAATAAGCAGTTTTACTCGGAAAATTATTTCAGCAAGCATCATTAACTTTAACTCACTCTCTTGCCACATTAACTTTAACTTTACTCTGTCCAATAGGCATTAATTAGCAAACTGAGTTTTAACGTACTTTCAGTAAGGACACTCGGTAATCAATTTAGTTCAAACGGAGAGGACCCTGAGAGGTGTTATGATGAGGAGAAAAGTCAAGGTAGGTACATAAATTCAGATATAAATTACCTTATATTTCAGCACAATAACACATCCATTAAGCTGATCCTTCACTGTACATCATTATACTATTACGTTACAGTGATTGCGCAATGTGGTGGCAACTGCATGTTGGTAGGTGGAATTTCAGGCAGAATTGCTGGACTCTGTCATTTCTTGGTGGCGATGATAGATACAAATTCCAGAATAGTTCCAGTTATTTATCCATCCATCCGAGGCCTTGGAAAGTAGCAGAAAGAACCTCTCTCGAAACCAGCACCATATGCGTCTTTTACATGGCAGTGCACGGACTCGTAGCTCATCTCCGACAGCTGGCTCGTCCCCGACTGACTGTCAGTTCCACCTTTTCCACCTAAGCCAACCACAATTTGCGCGCGCTACACAGTTCCGTTCCCGAGGGGAACCACTACACCTTTTACATACAGAATAACTAAGAGCCCTAAGTGAAGGTCAGCAGTTTACATAACAGCAAACAAACACATTAAATAAAACAGAACATTTTCACATATTGACACTTCTACAAAAAAATTATTCACACAGAATTACAATTATATACAGTAAGTTTTATTCCCTCCAAATGGGACAAAGCATTTACAGTACAGATACACTACTTTGCATTGAAACAAACTACGACATCAAAGTTTTAACAAAGAAAAGAGTATACAATTTTGTGTTATCTATTCAATCAAAAACATTTACAGGTTCTTAACGATGTAATATTAAATAAAAAAACAAAATAGATTAGTAGAGCATTAGAGCTATGGTGTTACAAACTGTTGCGAACCGGTTATTAGCAATGGGACTATAGGCACACACACCTCTAGCCCGTCTTCCATTCACGCCACAGCATCGACGTGCACGACTTGACTTATGCCATCAGATGATCACTTGTAAGATGGAATGGGGCAACGATGAAAGCAGATTCTGCCTGCACGCAAGTGACGTTCGTTTACGCCTACAACGTAGATCTGGTGAGCACTGTCTCATAGAGTGCATTCGTCCAGGATACACTGGCCCATGCCAGGCCTTATTGTCTGAGGCACAGTAAGCTACAATTCGGTCTGGGGTACAAGGTACACGTCTCGTTCACCTTGGTATTTCTGTAGAGGATGCTAACCCGTGCATGAAAATCTGTAGGCAACGCTGCATACATTGTATTGAACAGGTGCTAGATGTCAGTTTGCTGCATAGAGTTCCATGCTTGCTGGACTTAGTTGGTCGATGCAGGGAGGGATAATGTTGGCTGTGGATGACGCTAGATTTCTCATCCGATGGTGTCCCATATGTGCTCGATTCGAGACAGATCTGGTGACTGAGCAGGGCAAGACAACATGCCGACACTCTTGTAGAGCATGTTGGGTTACAACAGCGATATGTGGGCGAGCGTTATCCCGGTGGAAAACACCCCCTGGAATGGTGTTTATGACTGGCAGCACAACAGGTCGAATCACCAGATCGTCGTACAATTCTGTAGTCATCGTGCGTGGAACAGTCACGAGAGTACTCCTGCTGTTACATGAAGCTGCATCCCACACCGTAACTCCACGAGCAGGTCCAGCGTGTCTGGCATGCAGACAGGTTGGTCACAGGCCTTCAGCTGCCCTGCTTCTAACCAACATACAGCCATAACTGAAGCAGAATTTGCTTTCATCAGAAAAAACAACAGACCTTCACCCTATCCTCCTATAAGCTCTCGCTTTACACCACTAAAGTAGCAATTGGTGTTAGTTTGGGTTCAGTGGAACGCACGCTAATGGGCGTCTGGCTCGGAGCTGTCACTGAGCTAACCAATTTGTAACAGTTATTTTTGTCACTGTGGTGTCAACTGCTGCTCATATTGCTGGTGCAGATGCATTACGATGCTCCAGAGCCATCCTTCGAACACGATGCTCTTTCTTGTCGGTAGTGACACGTGGCTGTCCAGAGCCCGATCTTCTTGTGACTGTACACGTCACCACCGATGCAAAGCAATCATATACAATGGCTACATTAGTGCCAAGTCTTTCTGCAGTATCAGAAGGAACACACAGCTTCTCGTAGCCCTCTTTACATCTATATCTACATCTACAGGGCTATTACAAATGATTGAAGCGATTTCATAAATTCACTGTAGCTCCATTCATTGACATATGGTCACGACACACTACAGATACGTAGAAAAACTCATAAAGTTTTGTTCGGCTGAAGCCGCACTTCAGGTTTCTACCGCCAGAGCGCTCGAGAGCGCAGTGAGACAAAATGGCGACAAGAGCCGAGAAAGCGTGTGTCGTGCTTGAAATGCACTCAAATCAGTCAGTCATAACAGTGCAATGACACTTCAGGACGAAGTTCAACAAAGATCCACCAACTGCTAACTCCATTCGGCGATGGTATGCGCAGTTTAAAGCTTCTGGATGCCTCTGTAAGGGGAAATCAACGGGTCGGCCTGCAATGAGCGAAGAAACGGTTGAACGCGTGCGGGCAAGTTTCACGCGTAGCCCGCGGAAGTCGACGAATAAAGCAAGAAGGGAGCTAAACATACCACAGCCGACGGTTAGGAAAATCTTACGGAAGAGGCTAAAGCAGAAGCCTTCCCGTTTACAATTGCTACAAGCCCTGACACCCGATGACAAAGTCAAACGCTTTGAATTTTCGGCGCGGTTGCAACAGCTCATGGAAGAGGATGAGTTCAGTGCGAAACTTGTTTTCAGTGATGAAGCATCATTTTTTCTTAATGGTGAAGTGAACAGACACAATGTGCGAATCTGGGCGGTAGAGAATCCTCACGCATTCGTGCAGCAAATTCGCAATTCACCAAAAGTTAACGTGTTTTGTGCAATTTCACGGTTTAAATTTTATGGCCCCTTTTTCTTCTGCGAAAAAAACGTTACAGGACACGTGTATCTGGACATGCTGGAAAATTGGCGCATGCCACAACTGGAGACCGACAGCGCCGACTTCATCTTTCAACAGGATGGTGCTCCACCGCACTTCCATCATGATGTTCGGCATTTCTTAAACAGGAGATTGGAAAACCGATGGATCGGTCGTGGTGGAGATCATGATCAGCAATTCATGTCATGGCCTCCACGCTCTCCCGACTTAACCTCATGCGATTTCTTTCTGTGGGGTTATGTGAAAGATTCAGTGTTTAAACCTCCTCTAACAAGAAACGTGCCAGAACTGCGAGATCGCATCAACGATGCTTTCGAACTCATTGATGGGGACATGCTGCGCCGAGTGTGGGAGGAACTTGATTATCGGCTTGATGTCTGCCGAATCACTAAAGGGGCACATATCGAACATTTGTGAATGCCTAAAAAAACTTTTTGAGTTTTTGTATGTGTGTGCAAAGCATTGTGAAAATATCTCAAATAATGAAGTTATTGTAGAGCTGTGAAATCGCTTCAATCATTTGTAATAACCCTGTACATGGTTACTCTGCAATTCACACTTAAGTGCCTGGCAGAGGGTTCATCGAACCATTTTCATACTACTTCTCTACCATCCCACTCTCGAGTGGCGCGTTGGAAAAAGAAGCACCTAAATCTTTCCCTTCGAGCTCTGATTTCTCTTATTTTATTATGATGATCATTTCTCCCTACGTAGCTGGGTGTCAACAAAATATTTTCGCATTCGGAAGAGAAAGTTGGTGACAGAAATTTCGTAAATAGATCTCGCCGCAAAGAAAACCGCCTTTGTTTCAGTGACTGCCACCCCAACTCGCATATCATATCAGTGACACTCTCACCCCTATCGGGCAATAACACGAAACGAGCTGCCCTTCTTTGCACTTTTTCGATGTCCTCCGTCAGTCCTACCTGTTAAGTATCCCACACCGCGCAGCAATATTCCAGCAGAGGACGGACAAGTGTATTGTAGGCTGTCTCTTTAGAGGTTTTGTCGCATCTTCTAAGTGTTCTACCAACAAAGTGCAGTCTTTGTTTCGCCTTCCTCTCAATGTTATCTATGTGGTCTTTCCAATTTAAGTTGCTCGTAATTGTAATTCCTAGGTATTTAGTCGAATGGACAGATCTACATTTGTGCGATTTATCGTATCGTATACCCAAAATTTATCGGATTTCTTTTAGTACCCATATGGATGACCTCGCACTTTTCTTTGTTTAGTACCAATTGCCAATTGTCGCACCATATGCAAATTCTCTCTAGATCATTTTGTAATTGGAATTGATCGTCTGATGATTGTACTAGACGGTAAATTACAGCTTCATCTGCAAACTATCTAAGGGGGCTGCTCAGATTATCACCTACACCATTTATGTAAATCAGGAACAGCAGAGTGCCTATGACACTACCTTGCGGAACGCCAATATCACTTCCGTTCTACTCGATGATTTACCGTCTATCACTACAAACTGTGGCCACTCTGAGAGGAAATCACGAATCCAGTTACACAACTGAGACGATACTCCATATGCACGCAATTTGATTAATAGTGGCTTGTGAGGAACGGTATCAAAAGCCTCCTGGAAATCTAGGAACATGGAATCGATCTGAGATCCCTTGTCGACAGCACTCATTCCTTCATGGAAATAAAGAGCTAGCTGTGTTGCACAAGAACGATATATTCTGAACTTCTGCGAACTCAGTGAGACGTTGATAATTGCGTCTTTGTCGCCTTAGAGGCATTCTTCACTAAAATCAACTCACCACGTCCAATCTCAATGGTAACTAACCCTCATGAACTTTACAGCGTGTATTTAAAGAAAACTGATTTGCACCCTCATATTGGCGCTACTAGGGCAACTCTTGTGGACTGGCGTGAAACCTGAGTTGTCATCATCTTTTACATGTAGAACACGCCCACCAACTTTCGTTTATGTCGTATAACTCCTTCTTGGTGTTGCTATTTCTTTCCGTCATTCTATATACCACAGAGATTCAAGATTGCGTATGTCACGTCCGTAAGCTGATTGCATGTTGAGAAATGAAGACGATGTGGAAAATTAGAACATAGAGAATTAATAAATTTATTACTAAAACATATATTTCACATTTTTTCACGATACAAAAACATTTACCACTCTGTGGTAAAAGACACAGCTTTCATCCTTTTTACTGTACCACTATAAAACAGTGACATATTTCCATCACTCAAGAATAGTAATTCCTTCCCACTCATTTCGGAAAACCATGAAGCCAAAAACACTTTTTATGCTGTTCCACGAGTATAGCATGTCTATATAGTGTGGTAAACTTTTTTGCTTTAATGACCTGGAATTTCTCGTTTATTGGTAGGGCTAAAAACATTGTGACAAGTTTCCGAAAGCCAGCTGGTTTCTGTAAAGATAGATTCCTGTCCCGAAATATAAATTGTATCTCTCACTGCAATGTTTTATTTATCTGTACAGAACACAATTGCGTACACACACAGGCCGGCCGCGGTGGTCTAGCGGTTCTAGGCGCTCAGTCCGGAACCGCGCGACTGCTACGGTCGCAGGTTCGAATCCTCCCTCGGGCATGGATGTGTGTGGTGTCCTTAGGTTAGTTAGGTTTAAGTAGTTCTAAGTTCTAGGGGACTGATGACCACAGATGTTCAGTCCCATAGTGCTCAGAGCCATTTGAACCATTTTTTTCGTACACACACATTTCGCATTCCTTAGTAGAAGATGCCGCTGCGTAGATGAAGGTTTTCTGTAGCTGATACCTCTGTCGCTTAATAGTCGCCTAATAGTCACATTGTCGAGATGCCCCACCCCCTCCCCCCATTACACAGCAATACCAACCGAAGGTTGCCACTTAGAATAACGACGATGCAGCTACCGATGCGTCTTAGTGGAAGTCAACGAGACACCAATGTGTATAATAAGCATACAGTACTACGGTGACAGAGCTGAGGCAGCCACTGTGCAGCTGCATACCACAAGGCGCGTCGCTTTTGAACAACAAAATTGTTGCTTTCTGAGAACAAGTTGAGGTTTGCAAAAATGCGTAGACTCTGAATGGGACTTGCTGACGTCTAACTGACCTCCACCACGTTTGTGTATGATTGCTGTTGTACAGCAGTTACACTTTTAATAACAGTATTACCCTCCCAAGAGCAAAAAAGGTAGTTTTGAAAACAATCGCATTACCTGATTTTCGTATCATCCTGGAATGTCTCTACTGAAGTCTTTTCCCACCTACATTGTAAAGTAATTGCCGTTCAGTAATATCTTCACGAATTATTTAATAACTTGACTGTCAAAACGGGCATAGCAGTTAAAACTTGGTATTCAGTAACGCTTCATTTTACTTGGCCCTACACCACTGTATACGTTGTAAGCTTCAACAGTAACATTTTGACTTTTTCTACACGCACACACAGAAATGGACCGAAGTAATGTACTTACAGCAGCTTTCACATAAAATCAAAATGCTGCTTCTTTCGTGGATACGATACCGCTCAGCATGGCGCCTACATTTCCTATAGTTTCTGAATTTTGTCACTACACTTTATATCGCTGCATATGCTTACTTCCGGATATTTTACGATTTTTCATGTTACTAGTCAATGGTGTAACAAAACAGTGGTGGGATCTCTTCGCGTATTTAGGTGCGATAGTTACGTTCAGCTCCAACTGCCATTCCCTGCAACTCGCTACACTCTACTGCTTTTGCAGCCTTCCGAAAGGTCGGAGGCTTCAACTGACTATGTACTCCACAAGCCTTTGTACAGTGTATGGTGGGAAATACACCGTGTTTAATATGACGTGAAACGCAGTTGCCAGTGCAATGTACGAAGGTTGGAGCTTTAATAGTGGCAACTATTTATATAGAGCTCGTACAAAACAGATACGTGTTTCGAAGTTTTACTGACCTTCCAAGTAGTCACCAGCATTGTGTATAACTCGTTTCCAGCGATGTGGAAGTCGTAGGATACTCTTAGTAGTGCCAGTTGTGTTGACAGTTCGAGCGGCGCGGTCTATTACCCCACGAATTTGTAGCAGTTCTGAAGCAAATGCCGTGAAGTGTTCCCTTCAGTTTAGAAATCGAACTTACGAGGGCTTAAGTCAGTGGAGTACAGCAGGTGGTATAGCACTTATCAGCCCCATCAGTCAAACAAATCAGTAACAGCTTGCACTGTACGTGCTTGACCATTGTCCTGCATAATGATGGTCAGGTCCTGCAGTAAGTGTCATCCTGTCTCTAAGCTGGTCGTAGGTTGTGTTCCAAACATGAACAGGCAGAAAACCATTGATCCCCTCTTGTTTTCGGGGCACAATGGTGAACCCATTTACCACCAACTGTCACAATGTTATTAAGGAAGACATGATCCTCATACTCAGAACGCAAAAGAAATTGTTGACGTATCTCCTATCTCCTCTGTTTTGTGGCGCAAGTGAGCATTCGTCGCACTCACTGCGCACACAGTTTTCTGTACGGTACTTCTGTAGTGATGATCCATACACGCTCTCGTAATATGCCACACGTACCACAGAGCTGCGTCTGTTTTATACGGTGAATTTTTCTGAAGAGTTCATCGACCCGTTCCCAATTAATCACGTCGGTTGTCTTACGCGGTAATCCACTTCGAGGTCTGTCACACCCGTTTAGGTTAGCATAGCCCTTTGCTTCATTACGACCACAGACAACCCATCGTCGCATATTACTGATATCGATACAGTCATCGCCGTACACAGCATTCATTCTTCTATGTATTCCAAGTTCAATATCATTTTCTCCGCTTAGAAACTCGATTACAGAACACTGTTTCTCATGCACCTACATATTTAGGTTTCCCACCGCCATGTTACACGCTACAGTTCGGACTCCTCCAACGAAAGAGGGTTGCAACTTGCATCAGTGAAGGGGGCAGGTCGACCGAGTAATATGCATAACATGCAGTACCTCGATATTGAAAACACAATAAAAAATTCGAAGGCATTACGTTTCAGCTCGCCTTCTTAAATATACTACCTAATTCCCTCTCTGAGCAGGAATTTATAATGGAAACAGGATAACTGACTACTGAGACTGCTACGTCGTAAAAAGAAAAAAATTATTAATTAATTAACTTGCTCTTTGACTTTGACACAGATAAGACAGGTACTGGATTTAAACTCTCTTTTGATTCTTTTTCCTAGATAAACACATTCTAAAAAAAATTACCTGTCTAAGATAAAAATCTGTGAAAGAAACTTTTGACTATATTTGATTATGTTTTCTTCGTGGCTGCTGTAAGAAGAAAACGGGTTAGATACAGGACGAGTTGGGGGCCGCAGGTTTCCGCTTCTCCGGTTCTCAGACCTCAAGAAAGTGCAATGTCCAGTCGGCATTACTTATCTCCAACAATTACAATAAAAGCGTAGGCGCTCCTTTTTTCACAGCAAAGAGCGTTGTCGTCACAGCGTAGAACATTTTCTTCTCAATTACGATAGTACATCATCGCTGGTACTCGCAGCCGGAATATTACAATCATATTACATTACGTAGGGACATTAGCCTTCTGAGGAATTATGTAAAGTAGTTTACTGCTATTACATACATTTATTTGCTATTAAGTCAGAAGGTAGCAGTAGTTTAGATATGTGCGCTCAGGTGCATATACCGTAACGTTACAATGTCTTCCTTGCACTTGAGACGCCACTTGCTAGACAGACTGGAGCATACATCACATATTTTCACTCTTGCCTTAGCCAACGCCCCAGCCCGGTCTTGCGATACTTCACTTATCTGAAGTTAAAATGGGTGGTACATCCTCGCTCCTCACCTGGTGATCTACACCTGAGAGACCCTAGTTTCAAGTTTCGTTATTACACTCCTGGAAATGGAAAAAAGAACACATTGACACCGGTGTGTCAGACCCACCATACTTGCTCCGGACACTGCGAGAGGGCTGTACAAGCAATGATCACACGCACGGCACAGCGGACACACCAGGAACCGCGGTGTTGGCCGTCGAATGGCGCTAGCTGCGCAGCATTTGTGCACCGCCGCCGTCAGTGTCAGCCAGTTTGCCGTGGCATACGGAGCTCCATCGCAGTCTTTAACACTGGTAGCATGCCGCGACAGCGTGGACGTGAATCGTATGTGCAGTTGACGGACTTTGAGCGAGGGCGTATAGTGGGCATGCGGGAGGCCGGGTGGACGTACCGCCGAATTGCTCAACACGTGGGGCGTGAGGTCTCCACAGTACATCGATGTTGTCGCCAGTGGTCGGCGGAAGGTGCACGTGCCCGTCGACCTGGGACCGGACCGCAGCGACGCACGGATGCACGCCAAGACCGTAGGATCCTACGCAGTGCCGTAGGGGACCGCACCGCCACTTCCCAGCAAATTAGGGACACTGTTGCTCCTGGGGTATCGGCGAGGACCATTCGCAACCGTCTCCATGAAGCTGGGCTACGGTCCCGCACACCGTTAGGCCGTCTTCCGCTCACGCCCCAACATCGTGCAGCCCGCCTCCAGTGGTGTCGCGACAGGCGTGAATGGAGGGACGAATGGAGACGTGTCGTCTTCAGCGATGAGAGTCGCTTCTGCCTTGGTGCCAATGATGGTCGTATGCGTGTTTGGCGCCGTGCAGGTGAGCGCCACAATCAGGACTGCATACGACCGAGGCACACAGGGCCAACACCCGGCATCATGGTGTGGGGAGCGATCTCCTACACTGGCCGTACACCACTGGTGATCGTCGAGGGGACACTGAATAGTGCACGGTACATCCAAACCGTCATCGAACCCATCGTTCTACCATTCCTAGACCGGCAAGGGAACTTGCTGTTCCAACAGGAGAATGCACGTCCGCATGTATCCCGTGCCACCCAACGTGCTCTAGAAGGTGTAAGTCAACTACCCTGGCCAGCAAGATCTCCGGATCTGTCCCCCATTGAGCATGTTTGGGACTGGATGAAGCGTCGTCTCACGCGGTCTGCACGTCCAGCACGAACGCTGGTCCAACTGAGGCGCCAGGTGGAAATGGCATGGCAAGCCGTTCCGCAGGACTACATCCAGCATCTCTACGATCGTCTCCATGGGAGAATAGCAGCCTGCATTGCTGCGAAAGGTGGATATACACTGTACTAGTGCCGACATTGTGCATGCTCTGTTGCCTGTGTCTATGTGCCTGTGGTTCTGTCAGTGTGATCATGTGATGTATCTGACCCCAGGAATGTGTCAATAAAGTTTCCCCTTCCTGGGACAATGAATTCACGGTGTTCTTATTTCAATTTCCAGGAGTGTAGTTGGTTTTCCAATTTTCGCTAGTTTCAAAATTTTTGGAAAAACTTCAGCAATTATTTAGTAGGCTAAACTTACCTTCGCACGAAAGACAGAAGCCCTTCACAGGGGGGGTGAACACATCTGGGATTGTGGATTCGAATACCGGCATTATTACAATGTCAACGTTTGCTGCTTCAGAAAATTTTCCAAAATTTAAACACAAATGTCACGTTATTTCTGCCTATTTTCATTGTATCACAAATCGCAAGTTTGGTTCCTAGTTGATGTAATATTTCGTAAATTTTGGTAGTTTTGAAATGCATACACAACGTTCCTTCTTCTCTATTTCTTATCTACAGAGCCTGTCGATATGAACTGTTTCTTTAGAAACAAATGATCTAATGAAGGAGGGCTTCAAGCAATCTAGGTGAACGTCAAGCGTGTGGAGGAGACACCTGTGTAAGTGTGGAAATATAGGAAAATTTCCATTAAATAAATAAAAATATTCTGACTTCTAATCTCGATCCCATGTCATCCAAATACAATTTTCAATGGGTAGAAATAATTATACGTTTATATGAACGTCGAAATAGCGCAAAACATCCAAAAATTAAAAAACGGCAAGTGGTGACATGAAACCAGGCCCACGCAGGCATGAATCGCCATTTTAACTTAGGATTATCACCGGTCATTTCCTGGTGAATGTAGTAATTAACGCGAATTGGAAGAAAATGACAGATGTCTTGACTCGTACACATGTCCTCCTAGGTGCATATTCAGGTTTGAGCGGTCACGCATATGTCTGCTATATTAACAAAGGATAAGTAATCTATCATAGGGTAGGGGTCAGCGGCGACCACTAGTGAAGATATGCTAAGCGAGCGCCTGAACATACACACTACGATTCTTATGACAGGAAACAATTAACTCAAGTACTGTAAGTTGTTTAATGACTTCTAAGGGTTTTAAGCTACTGGTGACTGGAACACAACACTTTTCCTTCTCTTCCAGGTGGCGGCCTGGGTTCGAAGGAGTCACTGGAAGCTTTTGATAAAAACTTTAACCATCTTTTTTCTTCTATTATGGATGCAGAACTGATCGAACGAATAAGAAATTTCTATTTTGGGAGCGAACCAATAACCGAAAAGCTGCTCATGAATGTGTCAAATGTAAGTATATTCTTAATATACTGTTGGCATAATCTGTTAGCTATTTTCGAATGTAGAACAATATGCCTTGTACAACCTTCCATTACAAATAGTTGTAACCTGGGTAAATACACTCGCGAAATAAGAAAACGTGGTCCTGCAATGAGCAAACAGTTTTCCTTGTCTTGTTACCCAGCTACGTTCAGAGAAGCTTGACCATCTTCAGTGGATTTTATTTAATATCTTTTTAACGATTCATTACGATATTTACCAGTGTTTGAGATTGTAGTATTTACATTAGTATATTGATAGAAATATTAACATGAAGAAAAAGTGTGTACTTTATTATTACACATTGGTGTTCAAGAGTCTGTTTTGTATTTGCAGCACAAGTGTAATTATCGCCTTTCACTATGTCATCTGCAATTAATAAGCATAATTTCTCAAATTTTAGGCCTAATATGAAATTATCGATACTTTTTTCTACAGCACTACTGTCGTTATATTATGTTGTGTTGTAAACAAAGATTCGCTGTTTTTCTCTTTGACTAACGTTTTTGTTACAGTACTATTTTTCGAAAATGTGTTGAGATGCATGCTGATTGTGTTTGTGGTTTATGAGATGTTGATTGGGGAGAGGGAGCACACTCTGTACGTAAATGTGTGTACTTTAACTTCTGTACAGCTCGCGTGTTCGTGCTTCTACAGGGTGTTTGAGCAGAGCTTCATAGTACACATTTTTCCACTGTTTATGTGACGTTCACTTGTTCGGTCATCTTGTCCTGTTGTTCTGGACGGGATGTGGGAGTTTATGTTTTGGTTTGTTTCTCTCTCTCTCTCTCTTTGTGTGTCTGTGTGTGTGTGAATCTGACTTATGTGTCTCAGTCTTCTGATAATTGCTTTAGAACTGAGGACAGGGTTCCATTGCATAGTGCTGTGTATTTATTCGTCACTTCTTTTCCTTGCACTTTGGCTTTTTGTATGTGGTAATTTTCTTCGGTTCAAAATGGCTCTGAGCACTATGGGACTCAACTGCTGTGGTCATTAGTCCCCTAGAACTTAGAACTACTTAAACCTAACTAACCTAAGGACATCACACACACCCATGCCCGAGGCAGGATTCGAACCTGCGACCGTAGCAGCAGCGCGGCTCCGGACTGGAGCGCCTAGAACCGCACGGCCACCGCGGCCGGCAATTTTCTTCGGTTATAAGTTTCCGAGGAGGGCTACTGCTACATCTAAGAATGTTTTAAGTCTGTGTTTATATCTGTTGGTCTGTGTTTCTTGTCTATGAGATGATCTGTAAATATGGAATGACCGCTTTTACTCCTAAGTGCCATTCTGTGTTTGAGATTTCTTCTTGTTTGTCCACTATAAACTGAGTTGCAGTCTTGACACATGAGTTGGTAAATCTCGTATATGTTGGTTTGTCTGCGCTGGTTTTAGGTGCTCTGAGTTTCTTTTGTATAGGGTTGTCTGTTCTGTAGCCGATTTTCAGTACTGCCTTTTGCATACATTGTCTATTCTGTGATCCGTTTGTTGTTGTCGTCTGTGTGTGTTATTTGTTTGTTGTTGTGGTTGCCTCTTTTTCAGATATCTTGTTTGTGTTTATGTACTGTTTGCTTATGTTTTGTGTCTGTAGTTGTGTGTTTGTTGTACCCTTTTTGCAGCTGTGCCTGGGGTGCATTTTCCATTTTTCTTACAATTTTTTGGTTTAATTTGTCTATCATGTTTGTTTTGTATCCATTGTCCACTGCTATTTGTTGGATTATTTGTAGCTTATTTTTTCGTTGTCCTCATTGAGGGAGTTTTATTTAATCCATCTGGCATGTGTTGTACCCTGGCTTACTTTTGGGTAAATGGATTGTTAATGTCTAGTTGTGCTTGTTCCTCTATGTTTTCTGAAGATGGAAAACGTATTTTTTATTGTGTCAGTATATTGTGACGTCTAAGAAATTTAGCATTGTGAGTACACACAATGCTTTAAAACTGGGCTTGTAGTTTGTACTAAGCCCTTCAGTATGTGTTACGCTGTTCATCTGGTATGGTCAGCTTAAAAGACTATTTCCCACGTAGACACGTAGGCAGCACCTCTGGATATGAAATACGCCTTCGAGAGTTATTTGCTCGTGATACAAACAGCTGGGTACAATCGAACTGGATCGTTTATGAAATGGCAGTTGCCAGTTTTGGCGCAGAGAAACTAAGGTCCACGTAAGTATGTTCATGAAAATGGATATAAACTTTTGTCCTCCTCCTTCAGAGCGTATTTACACAATACAAATACCAGTTCACAGTTAAATCCTTGTCTTTGAAATGAAAATAAATGTAAGCCCAGTAGACTGTATGCTACAGAAAACTAAAGCACAGTTTCTAGAGTCAATATAAGAGGAATGGAATGTCTAGTTGCACAAAAATCACTGTAACGGATGAAAAGTATCCAGTCCAGGAGACCAAGTGTCAAGTTAGTCGCAGCGGAGGGGAAGCTTCCCAGTAGGCTGGCTGGCGTCGGATGACATATCACGGGATGATTCCAGGACAACTTCTCATTGAAGAACCGTGGCATCAATCGGTGCAGCTGCCCAGAGAGCTCGTCGGCAGAGAACTGGCTTGCCACTGCTCCTAAGAGAACGTGTTGCGAAACTGTTACCCAGAGTGTGGTGGAGGTGAAACCGGTAGGTTGTTCCTCTAGTCCTTTGTGCTGTTCCCTTCCTTAAAAATGTTTATAGCAATGCTGACCTGCTGTATAGCAAGTTGGGGCAGCTAGTACTGGTTTAGCCAGCGCCTGAGTGTGCCTGCTGAGCGAGCCTTCTTCTTGCTGAAGGAAGTCCGAGACACCTCGTGGAAGCGTTCTCGTAGGTAGGGAACGCCCTTCAGCTGATGGACCAGTTCCGTCGGTTAGTCTGGAGGGAAGTGGAGAACCAACTTGAGAGTTCAGTTCTGGACACATTGAAGACGTCCTATACTAAGCTGTTGCGTTTCACCAGACAACCACTACATACTCTGAGTGGCCATATTATTGATCTATGGATGGTGCGTCCAGCATCAAGTTGTAGGATTGACTGCGGATTCTCAACTGGGTGAAGCTGGCGGAAACGCGCTTTCGCCCAGCAGCTAACATTTTGGTTGTGGAGGAGCCATCTAAGGAGCAGTCGAACATGATGTCCAAATGTTTCACACTCTTCGACTATGGAACCGACATTCCTTGTTCTCTGTAGGTGGGATACCTACAGGCAAGGGCCGTAAAGCGAGTGGTGATGTGGGACTTCCGTGAGTTGTAGGCCAGATGATGATGGTGGCTCAGGTAACAAGGTCGTCGAGGTCACTTTGAAGTTGTCGCTGACGAATATGTGGGTGTCTGCTGGTGCTGAAAAGCGTGGTGTCATCTACATATAACGCGACATGGGTGTTCTGCAACTTTGGCATGTTACTGGCGGAGAGGATGTACAACAAGGGTCACACTGATATGGAGATGGGGAGACACTGAATTGGATGTGGTGGCGAAATGATTCACCTGAGTAGGCATGGACGTGGAAAGTACAATCGTGCAGCTAGCAGCTAAGAAGCCAGACGTGTGACACAGGGACCGTAGCACTAACAATTTGACGAGGGGGTCCTCGTGTCACATGGAATCAAATGCTCAGGGAACAACGAGGAGGACACCTCTGAACCGGCCGCTGTGACCGACTGGTTATAGGCGCTTCAGTCTGGAACCGCATGACATCTGCGGTCGCAGGTTCGAATCCTGCCTCCGTCATGGATATGTGTGATGACTTTAGGTTAGGTTTAAGTTGTTTTAAGTTCTGGGGGATTGATGACCACAGATGTTAAGTCCCGTAGTGCTCAGACCCATTTGAACCACTTTTGACACCTCTGAAGTATTCTCGGCGTTCCACTGCTTCCTGGGATTCTCTTTCAGCTGCATCAGTTACAGTAAGTTGTCGAATGGTTGCACCAGGGTCCAAATTGTTCACCAGGAAGGAGCTGTTCTCACGGATGTGGACTTGCAGTCTCTTCAGATGCAATCACTCAAAAACTCCAGAGAGTCAATGAAGAACGCTGTTTGGGCGATAACTAGTAGAGGATGGAGGATCCTTGTGTGGTTTGTGGATAGTCACTATCTCTGCATGCATCCATGCTTTGGAGTACTACACCGTCCTTAGTATGGTATTGGAGACACCAGTGATCTCGATACAGGTTAGTGGTGGCAGGCGCTGAGTATCTGCTTTGTGATTACATCAGCCTTGAGACTCCTCCACTGATCTTCGATCTCCTCTACCGCTAAAGGTCCAATGTCGTCATCTGCGTCACACCTCTCCTAGAGTACCAAAAGCTGCTCAGCAACCATAGCGTTGTGGGTGTGATTAACAGGATGCTCCAGCGAAGTGCAATTGTCGGTGAAGATAGCCACAGCATCGTTAGGCTCCTCGTGACGACGTCGCCGGCCTGTAGCGGAGAATTACAGTATTTCTTGTGGAGAAACCACTGGATCTCCTTCCACACAGAACCATCTTCGATGTGAAGTGCAGCAATTTCGTCGGCGCCTGTTTGGTTCCGATGATGCTCCACAGCAGCCTTTATTTTCTGTCAGATACAGTTGAGTAAGCGTTTCGTAGTAAGGTTTCATCTGGGCTGCCAGTTATTCTCCGCATTAGCTTATAGAAGATGCTGTGGCGGCGTCCACATTTGTCTCATGGCTAATCGTCGCCTCCACTGGGTGCAGAATCAGAATCGATGACTTGCAGGAGGACACCAGACATGGCATTATGAAGCACTGCATCCGCACCCAGCACTGCAGGGTCCGGCGTCTGCTGCATAGAGGCGCCTAGGAGGGCGTGGATATCATCCCAGTTGATTCTGCAGATGCTAATTCCTCACCAGTGCATAGGAGCACCGTCGTTGGCGAGTTCAAGCACGAAAGGAATGTTATATTTGTGCTAGCAGACACCACGTACGGTAGTCCTTTACAGATGGAAAAAATCTTGAACGTCCGGTTGCATCCTTGTACAGGAGAGAAAATGGTTTGTGAATGTGGTTCAACAGTGGTTTCTTGAAGCTGATCAACTTCATGTACAAGCGCCTACCGCTGATATTCATGGACCAAGAGTGACACGCGAGTGTTTGGCATTAAAATCTCCCCTGAGGAAAAACCTGCCTTCGAGATAAAGTAGGGTGCTGAAATCAGCTGGATTCAGATTTTCAAGTGGAGGCCAGTATGTAGTGATAATGTCGTTCTGACCATCGGCCATGTCAACAGTGACCTCAGTAGCCTCCGGTAACTGAAGGTGTGGAGGTTGCAACAGCTGATGGTGATCGTTTGATCGCAATAAATCGCCATATCAGCATCTGCTGATGGGTTATACACCTGCGATAGGGGCAGAAATTGGCTACATCAACATTGGCTCCTTCTTTAACGTGGGCTTCTATTATATATCAGATACTGATGGCTTCCTCACGGAAAAAAATGACGAATTCGTTTTGTCGTATGTTTATGCTACTGGCACTCCACACATAGGCAACAATCATCGGTGATAATGGCCAAGGACAGATGTGTAAGACGTCGTGATGGCTGCCTTGGTGGCTTGCTGAATTGCTGCAGTTAGCTGGTCGTGATAGTTGCTCCAAGTGTTGGATCAGATCCCAGAGTGTGTTCATCATTATGGTGACCATCATCAGCAGACTTCTCAGGTCGTTCGATCAGAGGAGGCGTCCTTGGCCACAGGAGGGGGTGTTACAGAAGGAATAGTAGCTTCATTGCTGACAGTACGGGGGCAGCCGGTGTTGGTTGCAGTATCATTCCGCTCTCCTCGGCGTTATCGTTGTATGGAGACGTGCTGTATATCTGAGTGGCAAGGTGAAGAGGAAGTGCCTTGGTCCAGAGGAGATTCAGACGATGCAGAAATGGATGAGCAGGCTACAGTTGTCGCTTCAGTGGAGCAGTCATGCAGTCAGGGAGTGTCGATTTGAAGGTTACAGTCTCACCACTAGCGCAGCAGAACTCTTCTTGTGCCAGGTGGAGGTGATGCCCTTTTTGCCGTACAGCTGCGTTCTTGAAAGCTTCACAGTCCTTGTAACTGGAGACAAGAGGGACTTTTCAGTTGACAAGTTTCAGTTTGTCGACTACTTTCTGGTGTTACGGCCGGCATACTTGACGCAGCAAGGTGGCAGTGGCAGATGACATGTCCACTCTTCTGATACCGGAAGCACTGGGGACTACAACGACTGGAGCGAAGATCTTCTATCGTTTCTTTATCAGCCAGCAATGTTAATGATTGTGTACATCTTTCGGTTGAAATGAGTGTGTTTGACTATCAACAAAAACAATGGAGTCGCAGTGAGACCAGAATATTCTGTATGTTCTCTGCGACCATGTTGAAACGCAGGTCTCGTAGACAGAGATTAAACTGTTTTTAGAGCCTATTGTAAAGGTGTAGAACGGAAAATTTTTCTGAGAGGGAAATGCCACGATCTTGCGGTTATCTTCAGTCGCTCGTGTGCAAATCTTGTATGAATTCTTCCCATCAGGCCACACTTCGAAGATGTGACCGATGAAGACGTCCCGTAATTTATGGTATAGTGTGTGATTTTCGCCGGAGTACTGCAGCTCTAGTGGCGGTGGTTTCGGCGTTTTCGGCGCAATGGCGGCTTCTTACTGTTCTGCCATCGCTTCCCGAGATGCTGGTGTGCCCTCTTTAGCCACTGAATCGAAAGAATTCTCTTTGTCTGTTGCGGCTCGGTGGTAGGCAGGCGACGTGTTTTAAGGATGTGTCTAGTCATTTGGGAGCCTTTCACATCACATTGCTGGAGATAGACGGTTGCGATGCTTACGCAACTAGCTTAAGCGACAGCGCATCTGCGACGCAGCTACTGTTGGCTTGATTGTTGCCGACGTGGTTGATAAGAACCAGCAGAGAAGCAAGCACCTGCTAGGCAGGATCGGTAGCAGTATCTTCAGCGTCTGCCGACGATGTATCCACATATTCTTCTCGGGCTCCGCTTCCACAGCATGATTCGTCACAGTGGGGTGACTGGCTACGGTTTCTGATGGACTGAGGTCTGAAGGTTGCCAACCGACAGGTTCCAGATCGCCTCGTCGGAGGCTGAGTCCGCGATCGCAGTACGCGCATTTATAACGCTCTACATTTCGCACTCGAAAGGGGGACGAGCGGCTTAATGTCTAGCCATAATCGTGCGCCGGCCTGGGTAATGTTGAGGCACCAGGATACTGTGAGGCCTATTTTCGAGTACGTGACCCAGCGGAAACGTGTGGATCAGCGCTGACTCTGGCCACCTGTAAATATATTACTGCCACCTGCAAGCGAGTCGTGCAGTCTGAAATGCAGTGGCGTTCACCGATGTAGCCCCTGCAATTACTCGGTTAGGCCATCCCCAAAGCAGTACTGTTACGTTGGAGGGCTATGAGCCCCGACGGAGTAGTTCGTAGACCCACATTAAGTCTGTTGTCTTTTCGACGAATCACGCAATATGCGAGTTGTACGGCTGCACTGTTTAGGAGGCAGTGAATGGGAAAAGATTTTCTACATGCGGGTGAGGCGAGTAGTTTTACAGTGACGTTGCTCACTACAGTTAGGAGCGTCGTCCTACATCTTTGAATGAGTCGTAATTGTGATGTTCAAACATCCAAGCAGTTATAATACTCCTAGTGAACTATCTCGTGTCCTGCCACACCACAGCCAGGGGGCACCATCATCAGAGATGAGGCTCGTTCCGGTCGTTACGAGTACTCCAGTTCGCTTCATACGTCCAGGTCTATATCCACAACAAAAATTGGAAAAATGAAGTATTTGTGAGTGTCAGTTTCCCCGATGCTGTTGATGAAGATCTCTCGTCCTACCGGCCAATAAGCAGGACTAAAAAATCACTACGGTTCAGTAAGTTCCACACTTAATATCTTCCAGCGGAATCGGTGGGTTGACAGAAGACAATGGGTACATCAGTCGTCAATTCGTTGCATATCATCGAGTCAAGTCTGAAAGGCTTCTTTTGGCGCTCTCCAGCATTTCAGCACAGGAGCTCCTCGCAATAGTTCAAATCCTCTCCATGTAGTATGTTTTTTTATGTATATTTACTATCGTAAATCGTTGTTTACGAGGTTTTTAATTTTATTTTTCTATCGTCAATTTGGAATACACACAGTGATTCTTTCCGCAACCTAGTAGCGTTGGCCCACACGGTGCTACGATACCTGAAATAAAATTAAGCTAATGTCAATGGCGAGTGTTAACACTGTTCCTTGCAAGTGTGAGCTTACACCTTTTCTAATGTACTCCCTCGGTCGCCTTCCATGATTTCAGTGAGTCATGAAGATAATGAAATCAAGGAATGAATGAATGAAAGAAAATAGCCTGTGTTGTCCCATTGAGGGCGAAAGTCTCCTACAAGTAGGGGTAGCTGCTTTTAAAGACTTACGCGGTGAGCTAGTCCACGTAAGAGCGTACCGCACTTAATGCACACTTAATGCATTGAATTACACTTGATCACTTAATTGTAGTTCTAGTTCTTTCCACTCCTTTCTGTTTCTGGCTATGCTGGTCCACTGTCTTCCTGCTTGTTTTCTGAATAAGTCCAACCATTTGCGTCTTGGTCTTCTTGAGAGTCTCCTTCCGGTGTAGGGATCCCGTGTGGTAGCTCGTGCCGTCCATCTGTCTTCTTGCAGCATCGTCACGTGGCCGCCCCATTTCCATTTGGTCTTCGTAGCCTGTTGTGCTATGTCTATTGTTGCTGACATCTTGTGTATAGAGGTGTTTGATATTCTGTCTTTTAGAGAGCCGCCAAGGATCTTCATCTGCATTTTCCTTCGGCATACCTGTAGAGTGTTTCTCTCTGACATCCATAAATTGACACTAGAAACACGCAGCTTTCGAGTGATTCCATTTTGAGCCTCCTATTCAGGGTTCTGTCTAGTAATATGAACTTTAAGGCCCAGAAAGTTTTCTAAGCTAAGGAAATTCTTCGTTTTATTTCTTTTTCCATTACGTTATAAAGGGAATTATTTGGCCTAGGTAAATGTATTTTGATGCATACATTAGTTCCGTTCCTTCAATATATATTGGAGTTTCTAATCCTTTCGTCATTACTTGCGTTTTATATTTGTTCATTGTGAGTCCGGCCATCTTGCTTTGTGTGTTAAGCTCCTGGAGCATTGACTGCAGTTCCCTTGAAGTTTTGACGAAGAGGACTGTGTCGACAGCGAACCTCAGAATTGTTAGTTTCTTACCGTTGAGGCGTATTCCGTCTTCCTTATTCCATTTCAGTTTCCTGAATATGTTCTCAAGTATGCAGGTAAATAGTTTTGGGGAGATGGGATCCCCTTGTTTAACTCCTCTTTCCACGAGAAAGGGTGGCCTGTCTTTCGGTTTTAACTTTAGCGAAGCTGTGGTTTTGAATGTTTCTTAGTAATTGGATGTATTTTGCTTCTACTTCTTGATTTTTTATTGCTTGAAGTATGTTTGGGTGTTCGATGGTATTGAATGCTTTGCTGCAATCAACAAAAGCAAGGTATATTTTGTGTTGACGATCTTCCGATTTTTCTATTATATGATTAATGGCTTGAATATGGTCCACTGTGCTAAATTCTTTGTGGAATCCTGCTTCTTCTGAGGATTGGTTCTAGTCTAGTGTTTTTGTTAATCGCCTTGTTAATATTTTCGTGAACAGTTCATATACGTTAGACATCAGTCTTATGGGTCTATAATTATTCATATCAACTTTCGTATCTTTTTGTACAAAAGTACAATCGTACTTTTTTCCACTGATCGGAAATGTCTTCGGTTTGTGTGATTTTGTTGAAGAGTTCTGTAATGATTGGTGTTAAGAGATCTGGGCTTATTTTAAGAGCTCATTGTATATTTTTCACTTTTCATTGCAGTGATGTTTGTTCTAACCTCGCTGTGTATTATAGCGGGAATGGTTTCAGTGGTGTTTGGGTCTGGATCGACAGAGTTGCGGTCTGTGGCTTTGTCTGGTAGAGAATTTTTCTATATTGCTTCGTTGGCCGTGCGGTCTAACGCACAGCTTTCCGGGCGGGAAGGAGCGCCTGGTGCCCGGCACGAATCCGCCCGGCGGATTTGTGTCGAGGTCCGGTGACCGGCCAGTCTGTGGATGGTTTTTAGGCGGTTTTCCATCTGCCTCCGTGAATGCGGGCTGGTTCCCCTTATTCCGCCACAGTTACACTATGTCGGCGATTGCTGCGCAAACAAGTTCTCCACGTACGCGTACACCACGATTACTCTACAACGCAGACATAGGGGCTACACTCGCCTTATGTTAGACGTTCCCTGGGGGGTCCACGGGGGCCGAATCGCACAATAACCCTGGGTTCGGTGTGGACTGCGGTAGTGGTCGTGGGGTTGTGGACCACTGCGGCTGCGGCGGGGACGGAGCCTCTCCGTCGTTTCTAGGTCCCCGAATAACATACAATACAATACAATATTTCTTCGTACATTTCCGTTGCTGATTTGGTTGTATAGTCTCTTGTATTTAGATGTTCTCCCGCCTGATTCTTCGTTTTGGCCGCGCGGAGTAGCCGTGCGGTCTAGGCGCATTGCCACGGTTAGCGCGGCTCCCCCCGTCGGGGGTTCGAGTCCTCCTTCGGGCATGGGTGTATGTGTTGTCCTTAGCGTAAGTTAGTTTATGTTAGATTAAGTAGTGTGTGTGCCTATGGATCGATGACCTCAGCAGTTTGGTCCCATAGGAGAATTTTTCTATATTGCTTCGTTGGCCGTGCGGTCTAACGCACAGCTTTCCGGGCGGGAAGGAGCGCCTGGTTCCCGGCACGAATCCGCCCGGCGGATTTTTGTATTTCCAAAAAAAAATTATTCGTTCCTAGTATCCATTGTTTCCCGCCCTGTGTGCTTATGCTCGCTTTCCTAATTGACTTGTTCGTTTCTAGTATTTGTCTCGTTGTTGCTGATCGGCTCTCGCGGATACCTTTCTGTATTTCTCTTTTCGTTATTTTGTCTAGTTTTGCGAACTCTTCTTTATACCTATCTGAAATATCTATAGTTTTTAACGTTATCGATCTGTGGTCGATTAGCTATATGGTACTCTGACTTAATTTGCTTATACTTTTCTTCATTTTCTCGTCTTCGCTTGTGTCCTTGTGAGCTTGGTATATGCAGTTTTCTAGTGCGTTGTACATTTCTTGAGTGCCTTGTTTTGTATTGATATTTGCGTGTTGTAGTTGCTTCTGTAGTTCTCGTTTAGATTTGTCTCTGTTCAGTTTTTCTATTTCTGTTTTGCTAGCTTTTCCTACGTTTCTTCGTTTCTTTAGATTTTTTTTCTCTCACCATTCTATGGTCTGTGTTAAATTTTAATTGTGAGATTACATGGATGTTCTTTATTATGTTTTGTTTGTCCGTTAGAATGTAATCTATTTCGTTTTTGTCTCGCCATCTGGCGAGCGCCAAGTCCATCTTAGGTTTTGATTTTTCCTGAAGAAGGTGTTGGCTATTTTTAGTTTGTGTTCGTGAGCAAATTTTACCATTCTTTCACCCCTCCTGTTCCTTGTTCCAAAGCCGTGTGGTCCAACTAGGTCTTAGTCATCGTTACTGCAGTGGCCGACTTTACTGTTGAAATCTCAAATTAAAATTATGACTCAAGTACATAGCCTTTTCCTTTCATAATAGAAAGTATTTCTGCATGGTACGGTTTACTGTTAGAAATTTGGTTCCAGAAGTTTCAATGCTGTGGCCTAAGCGTAGGTGGCTAGTCGATGCAAAAGTGTTAAGTGCATATGTAGTCTAACCTTGCGTTTTTCTGAGTTGGCTAAAGTGACAAGAAAAAGAGAAGGAGCAACATGCTACCGACACAGAGAACAATAGTGTAGTAAAGGACAGGGTGCAACCGCATGTACACTAAGAACCGACAAATATGCTCATAGAGCCAAGTCTCTTTTCACCGTCACTGTCTCCCTCTTTTTCTCTGTTATTGATACTATTTCATGTATTCCTTCCTACTGCTCCTGGCTTTTCTCATTCTCTCTCTCTCTCTCTCTCTCTCTGTCTCTCTCTCTCTCTCTCTCTCTCTTTCTTCCTCCTTGCCATTGTCATAGACTCTGTTTCTCATGATAACTGGCTCTCACTCACTTTCACTTTCTCCCTTTCTTTATTCCTCTCCCAGTGGCAATTTCTCCTTCACTTTTTTCTTGCACTGTCAACTACATTCCACTGCCACTCTTCCGCTCTCTTTATCTCACATTGCCACTGTCTCCTTCACTCTTACTACACCACAACCACCGTCTACCAGAGCCCTGAAAACGCGTGGCCAATCTGCATGGTCTGTACGCGCCTGCAATCGGCAAGTGAGAGCGTGAATGCGCTCCGCGAACGTTGGCGGAAGTTGCCGAAGGCTACTGATGCTAACTACAACCGCAGGGGCCGTTGTACAACCGGGCATGCGGCTGACACTGCCGCGTGATGGCTTATTCGCAGCCACGCGGATTTCACGTGCCTGCACTTACTCCCCTCATGGCCTGCGAGTTTTGCAGCGTGTGCATGTACGATGAGTTTCACTTGCCACTAGGACTTGGACGAAATTTATGTGAATGACGAATAACGAATACAGATATAAATTATTATTGGTTACGATATTCACTTATATGAATAAAAACAGTTATTGTTCATCTTTGAATGAAAAGTGTTAAGAATAATAGATAAGTCCGTAATCCAGCGCCATTTGTTGCTCTTATTCTTTGTCATATATTAAATGAGTATACTTTTAGTTTCTTTTAAATTAGTTTTCGGAACAACGCTTTTTTTCAGTCACCTCAACGGAAACTTTCATTGATTTACGGAAATTTACCGTTGTCACACTAAAGAAAATACGTTCTACACATGTAATGCACTTCTGAATTCTTCATGATAACGACATATGACTTCCAATTTACAATATCCTTGAGCAGAAATCGAAAAATCATCAATTCCACTATGGTTTTTTCATTGTGATTTTATTTTAATTATTATCACATTCAAAATAAAATCTTCTTTCTTCGCTATAATATCATTCGAAACTCGAGACCCATTATCTTTGACATTTCTTTAGCTGTCATATCTTTGTAGGTTTTTTAAGCCTCCTGTCAAACAGGTGAACTACAGTATTTGTTTTTAAATCATGGGTAAGACATAACTGCTTTAACTGCAGTTGGTGTAGAAAGGCGAGAATCGTGTTTCAGTCGTCTCTTGATACCTTCACCATACGCTGCAATATTACGAACTCTTATGTACTCGAGCCCAATGTCTCTTCACAAATTTTTGAATCTCAAATGTGAGCGTAACTGCATAGACACATGTATCATCAAAATAATATTCCATATTTTAAAGGCAAGCTTACTCAGAGTGAATCCTAGAACATTTTGGATGACTCTGGTCACCCAGCAGCATTCTATAAACATTATAGGAGAACTTAGATTTAAACATCTGGTGATGCTAGTAGTTAACAACCCCTGAGGTCTTACTTGGGTCAGTCATTTTGTAGCACTACAAACACAAAGAAATTGCGTAATTATATCAAGGAGACTTGCATATCCGATGATTTTAGCAATCTAAGAAATGTGTAGAAGTTTTTTACAGGTGCATTCTCATCGTTGGCTGCTTACGCAGAATTGTTGCACATGTTAGCAGAGGGAGGGGCGACGTACTGGCAGATGCAGAGACAGTGTAATGGAGACGATCCGGTAGTGTAATAGGGCTGTAACGCACGCGTTAGTCCGTCTGCGGGGACCAGGCTGCTGCAGAAATAAAACAATGACGGTGCACTGCAGCCCTCACACTGAGCAGCTGTGATTTCCGAGCTGCGGCAGCCATTAGAACACGTCGTACTGCATCGCAGCCAGCTGGCTCTGCGCAGCTAGTTGTGATCAGGGTGCCTCGTGGGAAACGTATGTCTCTGCCTTCAGTGTCTGTGCACTTTCGAATTAGGCAGACCTTGCTTGCATCCTGAAACAAAGTTCGCTATGACTTTGGAACTTGTCGTACCTAGAACGACGTATAACAGTCTTCAAATTTATAGCCATAGCTTTCTGCCACAGTTTTGTAAAACAGAACATGCTTTTATTATGGCAACAGCAAATTCTTCTCGAATATCCATTAGGCCATGAAAAGTACTCCATTTATTTGCCAGAGTACTAAACGTCAATCCATAAGCCGTCTAGTCCGAGAAAATCGGTAGCTAAAGATACTTTTCTTGTTTGTTAAATTCCATCCTCCATAAGGACGCTCTAAATTCCCTGATAAACCAAATGCATCATCTCCGACAATGACATCCAACATCGGTACACAACTGTCGCTTATGGGGCTTTTCTCCGATATCTGTAACTTATTATTAAACGAATTTTTCATGCAAAATTAATTTCTTAAAAGTAGATGAGTCACTGTATGATCAGTATGCTCCAACATCTACTGTATGTAAGTGAACTTAAAATCCGAATCGTATAAATCAAATAAAATGACGGAAAAATAATTTTTGTAGTGAGTACGAATAACGTGGATTAGCTTCTGTTGTGAGAAAAATGGCATAACAGATTCTACGTCCAACTCGTTCGACTGATCGGTCGTGAATGGCCGTCAGCTGGCTGCTCAACATTGAGGCTGTCTCAGACAGGCTGCCTAGTGCGTTATAAGTCTCTCACTGCTAAGGCCGTCCGCCTATAAGTATTTTTATGTTTCATTTGTTACACTGTGGATACAGTAAAGCCGTTCTGAATTCCAAGGTTGGTTTGAACATTGCAATACTTTACTGTGCATAGTGAGGTGCCCTTGACTTCGTACCACGTCTGAACAAACTTATACAGCCAATTAGTGGTAGATCTACATTTCAACACGTACTACGAAATCCGGTGCTACTTTATTTGGCATTATAGTCACTGTTACAGATGAAAGAAGCAGAAAGTTACAGAGGGCATCATAGGATAATTTGAGGATAGGACTATAAAGGTTTAGTTTTGAAGTCTGGAATTTACGCCACTGAGCCACAGAGGCACATTTCTAGACAAACCATTAATAAGTTATTTATCAAACAGAAGCCGCATTGTATAAAGGAAAGCAGTACCAATTCTGTATAAGAAGTAAACAAAGACAATATAGTGGCATTATATGTTATTCATTATTTAATTTACAAGTAATTTATTGACGAATAAATTTGCTTGAATAATCTACTTATTCGACTAATTATCCAGACAAAAATTTATTCGAATGATACCCATCTCTTCTCATGTCTACATCTTATGCTTCCTTTCTCTTTTAGTTCATAATATCAACTGTAACGAGTTGTATTAGTTCATTTGCTCGATTTACTCATGAGTAGCTGGACTGAATAGTTCGTTGTCATACTCCTCAACATAAATATTTTTAATCTGTGTTGTTCGAAACATGTCTCAACTCCAGAGCAATTTTAGCAACTGACTTAAAGCGGGCATTATTTCAGCATCTATTCTTTCACGCAAATATTAAGTTCCTCACAGAAACAATGACCTTCAGTAACATTCAATATTCGACAGTCAATTTAAATTTCGTTATACTGTGATTACACTCGGTGAACCTCAGGTATATAGCACACACTTTCTGCACAGGAAGCACGGAAAATCAACAACTAAAAATAAATACTAATTCTAAATGCAATCGTTCGTTTGCCGGCACCATCACTGCCGCTACGTCGTGACGAAGATGTGTAGAGCTCATGTTTCCTTACCAGCGTCGCAAAGCCACGCGGCTGTTGCCCATCACTCGGTGAGTGAGCGCCACACGATACCGAGTGAGTGAACTGCCAGCCGCGTGATTGAGCGTCTGCGTGCGTAGCGAATGATATAGACGAACGCTACTCACGCGGATTCGCAACGTGCATGCAGTGCCCTACTGTTTGCTACGATTACTGTGACTCTGACGAAGATTATACCTGTCCCCTCACGAACCGTAGTGTCCATAAACAATCCCCTGAGTCAAAAACATTCACTAAGACCATCAGTATCGAAACCCAAACTCTACCATTTCTCACCAACAGAGAAATTCAGACTGACCCATGTGACACCAATACAGTATCTATGCGTGTGACATCTAGAGTGCAATATAAGCATTTTGAAGTACCAGCAATGCACACCCATCCACAACGTCCTTTGCACAAGCTGCAGACCACATCTTCGCACCCCCCAAAGGAGAATCAGCCACACACGTTTCAACCAACATCTCCAGCTTGTAGCGATACCAGGACCAGCAACAGCCCCCAAAAAGCAGCCACACAACCTCCCACCCCCAACGAGGCCCTCGAGCAACAAACAGCGTCTGCGCCTCAAGGTACAACAACCCTAGCAATAAGCCTACACTGTATGATAAATTAGAATTAAACCTAAAATTAAGTAGGCTAGAAAGGAAAGATGTCTTTCAGGCCGCGCAGAGAATGGTCGTCAGGAAATTACATCCCTTGGGTGATTCTGTCTGTTTTCCATCTACCGAGCAAACAGACAGAATCCCCGTAAAGTCTGAAAAACTTACCAACTGACCCAGACACCCTCCTAAACCTCCTACTGCAGCTCTGTGCGAGGAGAGAGTAGGAATTCAACATCGACAAAGTCTATGCCGATCACGTGCGAGCTCATGGCGGGTCATACTTTGATTACGCAAAAACAGGCAGCAAATGTTATGTCCACATTAAGCACCCACGATGAACGTTCTACAAATTAACACAATGAGGAGCATGCACGTAAGTGCTGAGCTCCAGAAGGTACTAGTCGACTTACAAATAGACATAGTACGCCTGCAGGAACCGTACGTCAGTCGGGGTAGGCTTCTCCACTTCAGCCCAAATGCACTCATAATCACAGGCAACATTGACTGCAGAGCTGTGCTGGTAATCCTAAATAGGGAGGTTAACGTAGTTAAGATAACAGAACTATGCGATGAACATTTGGTTACTGTAGAGGTAACTCACAACAATAACACATGGATAATAGCATCACTATATGCCCAATACCGCCAGACAATAGAGCCTTATGCAGACCGAATAAAACAGCTTGCCGACTACGCAAAGGGCAAAACACTGGTCATCTGCTCCGACATAAATGCCAGATCCACCCTGTGGAACTCTGACATAACGTGCGACAGAGGCAGAATTGTCAACGACGTAATACAGGAGAAAATAGTGAACATCATGAATTTAGACACACACATACCGACATATAGTGGATACAGTGGACATACATCTAACATCGACATAACAATCGCAAATAACGCCGCCAACAGACAAATATCAAACTGGACAATACACAAACTCATTACCACAATTGACCATAATGAAATAACATTCACCCTAGAACGGCAACAACACAGACATGTAACACCACTTTCCAAAAAACTCGCATTTAGCAAAGCTAACTGGAGAATGTAAAACATACAATCATAAGCAAGAATGTAGAAGACATTGCAAGTAGTGTAGACTACAGGGCACATAAACATTATCTCACAGAAATCATTACACTTGCGCAAAACACTTCAATTCCAACAATTCATAGCACAAAACGACAGTCACTACCATGGACCAGCGAACTCACTCGACTTAAACGTGAGACAAGAAGAACTAGACAGCTATACCAACGTACTGTAGCTGTAAGGGATAGACAATAAGACTACAAACATATAAGCAAGCCAAGGACATATACAAACAACTACTTACAACGAGAACGGATTTCTGGGACAGACAAGTAACCACACAAACGCAAACAAACATATTGGGGGGAATCCTTCAAAATAGTAACGGAAAAAATAAAGAGCCCACTATTCTGGGTACGCTGAAACAGGATGACGGCACAATGACAAAGGGATGGAGACAAACAGCACAGTTCCTGCTGCATGAGCTCCTCTCAGACGACAATGATGGTGACGATACCGCACTTCAGTCAGTCATACGCACAGAGCTAAATACACCACGCTACACAAATACCGTCAACTGCCCATTTGCACAAGAAGAAGTTGCGCTAGCGATCGCAGAACTCAAAAATAAGAAAGCACCCGGGCCAGACGGTATCCACTCAGAGGTACTGAAGCAAATAACACCACAGACCACCCCACTTCTAACTAAGCTGCTATACGATGCCTTAAGGCTGGGTAGAATACCTCTAGTATGAAAAACTTCAAAAGCAGCCATAATGAAGAAATCATTAGACAGAGATCCCTCAGATCCAAAGTCATATAGACCAATCTGCCTAATAAATACCTTAGCCAAGATCCAAGAGAAACTGCCCTGTAAACGATTACAGGCACACAGAATCCTGCGCAGCCTTACCCCACACCAATCTGGGTTGAAATCAGGTAAATCAATCTATGATGCTATAAACAGAGCTCTAGAGATAGCACACACAACCCACTCCGGCAATCATGATCGACATTGCAGGCGCGTTCGACAACCTATGGTGGCCTGCAATGTTCCAGAGGTTAAGACATTTAGAGGTACCAGAAACCCTCTACAACATTCTATTAGAGTACTGCAGGGATAGAACTGTCGTTTGGCAAATGGACAGCCATAAAGTGATCAAACGTATCACGAAAGGTTGTCAAATGGTTCAAATGGCTCTGAGCACTATGGGACTTAACTTCTGAGGTCATCAGTCCCCTAGAACTTAGTACTACTTAGACCTTACTAACCTAAGAACATCACACACATCCATGCCCCAGGTAGGATTCGAACCTGCGACCGTAGCGGTCGCACGGTTCCAGACTGAAGCGCCTAGAACCGCTCGGCCACACTAGCCGGCCGAAAGGCTGTCCCCAAGTGTCGATCTGTGGTCTCATCTTCTGGGACATCGATTGGCACCCCTTCTACAGGTACTGGAGGGACATGAAATGACAGATGAAGCTGTCGCTCACGCAGGTGATGTAATTGTGGTCATAGCTGCGAACAATAGGACCTAGCTAGAAGAAAGAGCCAGTGGCACACTACGCACCATCATACAATGGTGCAACAACAAAAAACTCAAGATAGCGGAAAACAAAACAACGTACACTCAGCTGAAAGGTCTCCTGCAGAGGAACCCGACAGTGAAAATCAAAATCACCAGCATCAAACGATCACAAATCACGCGCTATCTTGGGGTTCACATCGACGAAAAGTTGAATTTTCAGCAACACATAAAAATCAAGACGGACAATGCAAAAAAAAAAAAATACTCCACAAACTGGCAAGCCTAAACTCCGACCACTTCAGTCATGAGAACATCCCATTGTGCTCTCTTCGAGCCAGTACTAAACATCGCCGCAAGCACATGGGCACACAAACTAAGCCTGCCAACTAACAAGACAATTGTCAGACGTGGGCAGAGAAGTGTATTATTGAGACCATCTGGGGCCTTCGCTATCACCTCAGCTGAAGCACTGTGTGTGGCACTTAGAGTATTCCCGATAGATCTCGCAATAAGGTACAGAGCGGTGACGTACTGGCTAAACATGGGGAGACAAGACCAGGTTCGGAAGAGACTAGTATACCAATAAAAAAAATACGCCAACTAAAGACGTGGTGATTGGATACCTGGCAGGGTGAGTGGGACAACAGTGATGAGGGCCGGAGACGAGCTGTCTTCCAGAAAATCAACTGGTCCAATCCCACCAGGTCAACAGTCGGGAAGGAGCTTAATGTCAGGTAGCTCTTACAGGGACCTGTGCCTCTTGGTGAACAGCGACGCGCAGCCTCGCCAGAAGGACCTTAATTGTGGTTCCTCTGTACAGAGCCCAACTCGACAGATACAGCAGTACATCGGATAAAGCACTGGATAGGCTGAGTCATTTGTGCAGCTAGGAGGAGCTAACAATCGGATTGTTGGCCAAAGGGGGTGGTTCAAGTTGTAATTACGGATACAGATTAGTAAGTAAGTTAGAGTAGTAGTTACATATAATTTTACTGGAGAAGTAGTAAAAACGAGTGTACGAATAGAAACTGGGAGCGGCCGTCACGGACTTGAAGTCCTTCCAAGGCCGTCACCGCCACTCCAAATCGGTGATGCGATACTCTTACTCTTCTCCTTTGTTTCCTCTTCTCTCTTTGTATCTTTGCTTCTCGTAGTTAACAGAATTTCCTGTTCATTGTTTTATGGATTTGGTTTTGTATTTATTTTGTTATAATTGTTATTATTTTTTTCATGGTTATAGATTTGTATTTGTTCATTCATAATTTTTATTGTATTAAAATTTTTGAATGAGCTGCTGAAAAAAAGGAAACAAAAGCCCGCCTCCATGTGGGGGGACACAGGCAACGGTGGGAGTGGAGTTGGGTGCCGGGGTAGTATTACCCTGCCGCCTTGGACCCGGAACCCAGTCACAGCGACCAACAGGCATTCACAGACCCACCATAAGCAGTCAGAGGGTGCGTCGTTAACAAATGCAGCAAGTCAAAAAAAGTGTCTGCTATCTTCCAGTATTTATTACTTGTCCTTGTCTTTTCCACTGCCACTGTCTCGATTTATACAGGATAAGAAATAGCGAATATTTTCGCATGCCAAAATTAGTGGGAAAAATTGTAAAGGCGCTGAGGAAGGTAGAATGAGGCAGATGATACCCCACTTTGCAGTTATAGTCTTTTAAACAGGATCATATTGGGCGTTTTTTTATCTCCGATAGGAGGCTTTTTCCACTGTCTTCCTTCTTTTCCCTGCTATAGTAGTGCATGTCACTCATATGAAAGCAACTTTGTGTCAGTCAAAAAATGGTTCAAATGGATCTGAGCACTATGGGACTCAACACCTGAGGTCATCAGTCCCCTAGAACTTAGAACTACTTAAACCTAACTAACCTAAGGACATCACACACATCCATGCCCGAGGCTGGATTTGAACCTGCGACCGTAGCAGTCACGCGGTTCCGGACTGAAGTGCCTAGAACCGCACGGTCACCGCGGCCGGCGAAGTGCCTAGAACCACTCGGCCACACCGGCCGGCTGTGTCAGTAAAATTTAGGCAATTTACTTATGTGAAATTGAAACCATTCAAAACTAATTTAACGTTTTGAGAGCGGTTTTTATGTGCAGAAAAATTTTGTGTGGTTCAGTACTACAACGCGGGGTTCCCAGAACCATTCTGATGATAACGAAGACACCTGACAGCATAGTCTCCGTACTACGTCACGTTATGAATTACACTTTTGCCTCAAATCGGATTTTACGAGAGTATTTGACGTGTACAAGTAGAGTAACTTTGGACCTCTGTATCTCGGAAACAGATAAAGATGTCCAGTAAATTGTCAAGATTGTTCGAGATCGGGATCTTAGGAATATGTCGTGAAAATGACAGCCATTTGCTGTGCATAGTCGTTTTGGAATCCGCTGCTCGATTTTGATATCCAAAAACCTTGTTTTTTGGGATGTTTCTCGATAAGGGATAAAGATATCTGAAAACTGGAAGATACTTCTAGATGAATACCTAGAGAATATACCGTTAAAATTTGAACGATTTGCTGCGATTGTTTGGATATCCGGTGCTGACCGCGAAAAAGTGGTTAAAAACGCTTTCTTCGGATTTTCTCAGGAACCACCCACGAACTAAATGGTGCCTCCATAACACTCTTAAGACGCAATGTGGACCACATCGAAAGCAAGAAGAACAAACCGATTTGCTCCATTTGCCTAGGCTGGAGGAAGTGTGTAATATTCATACTTTGAGCTTGTACTGTAGGACACTTAAGTAAGACGATCCTTCTGTTGGGTACACAAATGCCCATAGCTCAAAGGCTATCCAAAACACTTATTTTGGAACTGATTGGTAGTTGGGCCAGAGATTTCCGGTGTTTCGCTACAGAGTAATTGCATTTCGTTAGATTTATTACTCCCATTTAGCTTTGTATCTCTTCTGCACTGAAAATATCTACACGAGACACAAAACACTTGATGCGCTGTGTTTCTCGTTTGGAAACAATTTTTCTACCATTCGTGGTCAATGGTGAAACAACAGTAATGCCCCGCTCGGTTCTGCCTCGGGTTTGTTTTTCTGATAGTGTCAGCATAAGTTTAGGGAAGTATACGGTAGTGGGGACAAGTTTACTGAGGAAGAGTTGGTAGATGCGCGCCTCGTGTATGAGTTCAGTGAATGCAGTGGAAGAGCTATGCAGAGCTGTTCCCGATGTTCCTTTGCAACGCGAGCGGTTCTAGGCGCTTCAGTCTGGAACCGCGTGACCGCTACAGTCGCAGGTTAGAATCCTGCCTCGGGCATGGATGTGTGTGATGTCCTTAGGTTAGTTAGGTTTGAGTAGTTGTAAGTTCTAGGGGACTGACGACCTCAGTCGTTAAATCCCATAGTGCTCAGAGCAGTTTTTGCAACGTCAGAGGGTTGTTGCATTATTCTGCGGTTTGTGTGACTGATTGTGACAGAATTTTTCACTGTTGCGGAAAGTGATTGGTGTAACAAACTGAATAAATCAATTACGTTATTACTCTGTAACGAACTACTAGAAACCACTGGTCTCTAGTACCGAAATACTCAGGTAATGTTTCTGAAGAACTTCCGAAACTTTGTTCCTGAAAACTGGAGTAGACTTGTCAACTGCTGACAAAAGTTTCAACTTAGCAAGAAATTAGATGTTTTATTCTGCAAATTTATTCTCTTTGGGAAGTGTTGGACCTGTTACGACACCATTTTTGTCAATGGGGTTTTGTTCTTCAAATATTTGTGGTAGCTAATGTTTGTGGCAATACGTTGAGGTGTCAATACGTTGTAAGTGTCGTTTAATTCGCAGTGTGCAGAGGGTGTTGTTCAGGCCAGAGGTGGTTCTCAGGTGTTTTGAGTTTTTCTCAGGTTCCTTGATTTAGGCGCAGCCATTCTCGTTACCGTGAACGTGGAGCACAAGTTTTATTTCAGCATTCTCGGTGACGGAACGTAGCCATTTCTTCTACGTCTTCACGACGAGTATGCTTTGGGGATTCACGTCTTCCAGAATCATAACAGCCGTGTTCACACGCCTGCTGTATACGTCCGTGGTTTAACGAACACTTAGGGATCCTATCGCGCCTCGAATGGGCCGCGAGGTCACTCTATCGTACACCCACTGAAAATGTCTAGGAGTCTTTGGAACAGCAGGTGAAATGTAGAATCGAATCTCCACAGTTTGGTAGCTCTGCGGGACCCCATCATCAATGAGTTGTCTCTATTTGGTTTAGCATAAATGAAGAATCTTGTAAACTCGCTTTCTCGTGAACTGACGCCGCTATTAACACTGCAAGCACTATTACATGGTACTATTGTGATGTCTTCCGGAGGTGAGTTAAATTTTTTGTCTGGAGTGGTTATGATTGGTGGTTGCCTGTCAGAATGTTGTGAGGAGCTAAAGCCAAACTGAAGGGGTAAATTCTTAAGATGTTTGTGAGACGTGTCGCAGAGAGGGGTGGCTGAGTGCAGGGCGTGCGCAGTTGCTGGCGGACCTGCACTTGGTGGAGCCCGTGGAGCGCACGCTGCGGGCGCTGGCCGCCCACTCTCCGCCGCCGGCCTTCCTCTACCTGCAGTCGCACCAGCCTCGCCACAGCTTCTGGGGGACGCCGCTGCACCTCATAAACAGTCTGGGAGGTCAGCACCACCACACCTAGCATGGTAATGGCGCGCGCCACCCACTCACACTATTACGGACACCTGTCTCGTAGCCTACACTCATATTCACATCTACTTCTATACCCCGTGTAGCAAAAGGTACTTTATGTTGCACTGTCACGTCACCCTATCATGGTCTTTTCATGAGGTGTGCTGGAAAGGAAGCAATATATCGGCTGACTTTCCAAGGACTTTTCTTGGCATTTCAATCGTAAACCACACTGTGGTGCATAATGCCTCTCTTGTAACGTCTACTACTGCAGTTGAATGAGCATGTCCGTAACGCTTTCGTAATTACTAAGTGAACCTGTGAGGAAAAGTGCTTCTTTCTATGGATCTTTCCTACTTCCTCTATCGAGCCTTTCGTGTAAACTGAGATTTTATGGAATTAATGGTGTAGCAACCAACGTCATATCTACCAAAAGAATGAATTGAGTTCTACTTAATAATTCAGCCTATCTAAGCAGGACAGCATCTTCTGACTGGAGAGAAATCGCTTACAGCCTACCACAAGGCTCTATGTTAGGTCCAGTGTTGTTTCTCCTACAATATGTTAATGACCTTCCGTCTAATGTAGCTGACAGTGACCTTCCGTCTAATGTAGCTGACAGTATGGGTAATGTAACTGATGATGATAAACAGAAGGCCGAAATTCTAAACCCAGCTTTCAAAAACTCGTCTACGGTAGAGTGCTGCATCACCATTCCCCCTTTCAATTATCGAACAAACCCAAGGATGTCTGACATAGTGTTTAGTGTATCTGGGATTATAAAACAGTTAAGATCCTTAGACGCCAGGAAGGCATCTGGCCCAGACGGTATCCTTGAAAGATTATACACTCCTGGAAATTGAAATAAGAACACCGTGAATTCATTGTCCCAGGAAGGGGAAACTTTATTGACACATTCCTGGGGTCAGATACATCACATGATCACACTGACAGAACCACAGGCACATAGACACAGGCAACAGAGCATGCACAATGTCGGCACTAGTACAGTGTATATCCACCTTTCGCAGCAATGCAGGCTGCTATTCTCCCATGGAGACGATCGTAGAGATGCTGGATGTAGTCCTGTGGAACGGCTTGCCATGCCATTTCCACCTGGCGCCTCAGTTCGACCAGCGTTCGTGCTGGACGTGCAGACCGCGTGAGACGACGCTTCATCTAGTCCCAAACATGCTCAATGGGGGACAGATCCGGAGATCTTGCTGGCCAGGGTAGTTGACTTACACCTTCTAGAGCACGTTGGGTGGCACGGGATACATGCGGACGTGCATTGTCCTGTTGGAACAGCAAGTTCCCTTGCCGGTCTAGGAATGGTAGAACGATGGGTTCGATGACGGTTTGGATGTACCGTGCACTATTCAGTGTCCCCTCGACGATCACCAGTGGTGTACGGCCAGTGTAGGAGATCGCTCCCCACACCATGATGCCGGGTGTTGGCCCTGTGTGCCTCGGTCGTATGCAGTCCTGATTGTGGCGCTCACCTGCACGGCGCCAAACACGCATACGACCATCATTGGCACCAAGGCAGAAGCGACTCTCATCGCTGAAGACGACACGTCTCCATTCGTCCCTCCATTCACGCCTGTCGCGACACCACTGGAGGCGGGCTGCACGATGTTGGGGCGTGAGCGGAAGACGGCCTAACGGTGTGCGGGACCGTAGCCCAGCTTCATGGAGACGGTTGCGAATGGTCCTCGCCGATACCCCAGGAGCAACAGTGTCCCTAATTTGCTGGGAAGTGGCGGTGCGGTCCCCTACGGCACTGCATAGGATCCTACGGTCTTGGCGTGCATCCGTGCGTCGCTGCGGTCCGGTCCCAGGTCGACGGGCACGTGCACCTTCCGCCGACCACTGGCGACAACATCGATGTACTGTGGAGACCTCACGCCCCACGTGTTGAGCAATTCGGCGGTACGTCCACCCGGCCTCCCGCATGCCCACTATACGCCCTCGCTCAAAGTCCGTCAACTGCACATACGGTTCACGTCCACGCTGTCGCGGCATGCTACCAGTGATAAAGACTGCGATGGAGCTCCGTATGCCACGGCAAACTGGCTGACACTGACGGCGGCGGTGCACAAATGCTGCGCAGCTAGCGCCATTCGACGGCCAACACCGCGGTTCCTGGTGTGTCCGCTGTGCCGTGCGTGTGATCATTGCTTGTACAGCCCTCTCGCAGTGTCCGGAGCAAGTATGGTGGGTCTGACACACCGGTGCCAATGTGTTCTTTTTTCCATTTCCAGGAGTGTATGTTGACTACGCTACAATTATAGCATCTATCAGAGATCATTGGAACAGCGGAAAGATCCACAGGACTGGAATAAGGCTCAGGTCATAGCAATCTATAAAAAGGGCAAAAAATCGGAGGCACATAATTACCGGAAAATTTCACTGACATCGGTTTGTTGTAGAATCGCCGAACATATTTTGTGTTCAGACCTTTCTAGACTCTGAGAAGCTCATCTGCAGAAACCAGCATGGTTTTAGGAAACATTCGTCATGCGAGACACAGCTGGCCCTCTTTGTGCATGATATACCACAGGCTCTAGATACCGGTTGATGCCATATTTCTCGACTTTCGAAAGGCGTTCGACTCAGTTCCGCACTGTCGCTTGCTCCAAAAAGTGCGCTCTTACGGTGTATCCGATGACATATGCGGTTGGATAGGAAGTTTTCTAACAGACAGGGAGCAGTATGTCGTCCTGAACGGGGTGACTTCAACAGAAACGAGCGTAACTTCAGGTGTGCCCCAGGGCAGCGTAATAGATCCGCTGCTTTTTACGAATCACATAAGCAATCTGGTTGATGGTATTGACAGCGGCTTTAGACTGTTTTGCCGATGATGCTGTAGTCTACAGGAAAGTAGTATCACACGAAAATTGTGAACAAATCAATGAGGGTTTGCAGAAAATAAATGCCTCGTGTAATGACTGGCAGTTATTTCTCAATATTAGTAATTGTAACGTACTGCGTATAACAAGGCGAACATCCCCATTAATGTACGAGTAAAAAATAAATGCCCAGTCTTTGGAAGCGGCAACGTCCGTCAAGTATCTGGGTTTGACTATTCGAAATGATCTCAACTGAAATGATCAGATTACACAAGTTACGGACAAGGCAAACTCTAGATTGCCGTTTACTGGTAGAATCCTGAAGTGATACAATCCTTCAATAAAGGAAATTGCTTACAGTACCTTAGTTCGTCCAGTCTTGGAGTATTGTTCGTCTGTATGGGACGCTTACCATTTGGGTCTCATTCACGAGATTACAGTCCTTCAACAAAAGAAATAGTTCGTCCAGTCTTGGAGTATTGTTCGTCTGTATGGGACGCTTACCTTTTGGGTCTCATTCACGAGATTGAGAAGGTCCAAAGAAGAGAGGTAAGATTCATGACTGGTACGTTTAGCCATCGCCAGAGCGTTACAAATCTCATAGAAAGTTCGAAGTGGGATACACTTGCAGATACACGTCGCGCTAAACGGGACGGGCTGCTCACTAAATTCCGAAATCCGATCTTCGCCGAGGATGTAAAGCATATATTATTACCACCAACTTTCAAATCGCTCAATGATCACCATTCAAAGATAAGGGAAATTAGAGCTCGTACTGACGCGTTCAGACAGTCGTTTTTCCCTCGCGCGATCCGAGATTGGAACAGAGGGGAGGAAATATGACTTTGGTGCGAATTGTGCCTTCCGCCACATACCTCTTGGTGGCTAGTGGAGTATATGTGTAAATGTAGATGAAGCACAAGTAGTTTTTTGTTTCGATGACACTACTACTGAAACCAAACCAAAGACACATGCAGCAGCTGAGGAAATGATAAATAACGTTCATAAAAGTATTATTGAGCGGTTTTTTACAAATGAGCTCACTCTCAGTTTCAGAAAGACACAGCGTATTTAGGTTTGCAGGTCTAACGGTAATACGCAACGATAAAATCAATGCACCGAGAGAAATAATAAATAGGGTGGAAAATTCAAAAAATTTTTGCGTCCTTACTGACGGGAATTGAAACTGAAAAAAAAACACATTTTTGAACTCCTAAAACAACTCAATACAGCTACATTTGCACTTCCAATCATTGCAAATCGTGAGGAGAGACAAATCATTAAGTAAACGTATTTCGCATATTCTCGTTCAGTAGTGTCATATGAAATAATCTTATCGGATACTCAACGTTAAGAAAGAAATTGTCCACCACTCACGGAAGCTGTGTAAGAATAATATGTGGACCTCACACGCGACCATCTTGTAGACATCTGTTTATGAAGTTAGTCATTTTGATTACTGCTTCACAGTTCTTCCCTCAACAAGTTTGGGGTTGAAAGCAACCCACGACTCAGAAGGAACAGTTATCTACATCAGAACTCCACTGACCAACTGACTACATGTGGCGGAGGGTACTTCTGGTACCACTAACTGATTCCCCGTCCCAGTTCCATTCGCGAATGGTGCGTTGAAAGAATAATTGTTTAGAAATTTTGGAAATTTGTGTTAAGTTCCCGTGGGACCAAACTGGTGAGGTCATCGGTCCATAGACTTACACACTACTTAATCTAACTTAAACTAACTTACGCTAAGGGCAACACACACACCCATGCCCGAGGGACGACTCCTACCTCCGACTGGGGAGAGAATAAATGTCGGTAAGAGTCTGTATTAGCTCTAATTTCTCGAACTGTCTCGTCGTGGTCATTTCACGAGACGTATGAGGGGGGAAGTAATATGTTGTCCGACTCTTTCTGGAAACTTCAATAGTGAACCCCTCCGTGATTCACAGCACCATTGTTGCAGCGCCTTCCACTTCTGAGTATCTCGGTAGCGCTCTTGCGCCGACAAAACGATCCCGTGACGAACACTCCGCTCTTTATGGGACCTTCTCTACCTCTTCTACTGATTCTACCTGCCAAGGATCCTAGAGTGATGAGCAATATTTAAGAATCGGTCGAACAATTTTTGGAAGCCACTTCTCTCTTTGTGGCATCTGCTTTTTCCACTATTCGTTTTACTTGATCAGTCCACAAAAGATCGCTCTGGATAGTTGCTCCTAGATGTATAACGATAGATACTGTTTGCAACAATTTGTCACCAATGATGTAGTTTCACAGAAGTGGATTTCTTCTCCGATGTATACGCAATATGTTACATTTATTTATTTCAGGTTCAACCGGCCAGCTCCTGCACCATTCATCAATCTTGTGCAGTTCATTTTCCAAATTGCTACTGTCCTCTGGCATTGTAATATTCGTATAGACAATCACATTATCTGCGAGCGGTAACGATCCTATCACACTTCCTTGGTGTACTCCTGAAATTATCTTTACATCCTTCGATTTTATTCCATTAAGAGCGAAGGGTTGAGTTCTATCTCCAAGGAAGTCTTGAATCCAGTCGCAAATTATGTAAGTAATTACAGTAACAGAAGAGTAATTACCATACCAGAAGACAAAATGACATTCGTTATTCGACATTAAGGACGTCTTTAGCACAGAAAGGGGTGTACAATGCTCCTAGCGAAATTTTTCATCAGTTACACAATGACAAAATGTCAGGCAGACAGCAAAGCCAAATTTGAAAATATACAGAGACTTTTCTTCCTGACAGCTTCAGCTGTTGTGTATCTTTGTAATATGTAAAAAGTGGTGGAGTGGAAATTAATAATTTTTATCTATATTACAGGACGATAATTCACGAATCTGGCTGCTCTTACTCTCCAAACAATGTTGGGGGCTGGCACAGAATACAGCAGAGAATCCATTACCTGGTCTCGTACGGTAGGCACAAATGGAAAGTGGTTGGACGAATATATGCCCTCATGATCGCATGCATTGCATCATCAGGCCACTGTCACATTCAGATATCTCACAAATTCGGATACTGTGCAGTTCAACCAGCCGACTAAATGGAAATCCACACTGAGGCCCATTTCGAATTCTGCCAACTGTTGATAATGCTGTCACAAACGGTACGCGGCATCTTCGTATCCTTCACGGTGATCACTCAGCATCTGACAATCTTCACGTCCCTTATGTACTCCACCAGGGTTTTGGCAACGTTAAACACGAACTACACTAATGCACTCTGGTCGGCGTTCTGATCATTTATAAGGGCGATCAAAAAATTTTCCCGCTCGAAGACCTGCAGACCAGAATCGGTATGCCAATCAGGCAAAATCACTGTGAGTATCGTGACAATCATCCCACCGACAGACCAGATTTCAGATACCCTTCTGGTAAAACACAGAGTCCTGCTTGACGAAGGCCGTAACTGTCTGCTGCAAATCCTCGTCCGACAGGAATCATCGAGCATTTGTGGCCTTTTTAGGAGACCGAAGGCGCGATAACCGCATGGGGAGGGAGCAGGACTATAGGGCGGGTGGCCAAGTGTTTTCCACTTGAGTTGGATTAACTTCTGCGTTACGACATTTGCGATATAGGGGCGCGCGTTATGAAGAAGCTACAACACCCTACAAGGATAGTTTTCGACAGACATGCTGCGCCATACACGTTCTTCATTCTCCCATTGATGTCTAGTGATTGTCCTTCGGCAGCTGGCTCTTGATGTACGCTGGCCCTGTTTGGAAGCGTTTAGTAATAACTTCGCCATAGTTCACGTTCCCTCATTGATCGCACTCACATCGGAAAGGTACGAATGCCACACTTATCACTTGCCTACATGCTGGTACTTACATACCCTCAGCGGAGCCGCGTTACGTTGCATATACACTGCAGCAACGTCTTCAAACGGAAACCTTTTGATCATCCTTCGCACATACTCCGAGATGGTATGTATGTGCACAAAGTTACACTGAAATCTGACCATGCCTTCTGAGTGCTTCAGTATTTTTGTCAGGCAGTGTATATATTATTGTGGAATATCAATACTGTATATTTCAGTTTTAGTAAGTCCTTGTTCCTTTAAGTAACAACTGAATATTCCATAAATTAGCATTATAGATTATTAACTAAAAATGGTTCAAATGGCTCTGAGCACTATGGGACTCAACTGCTAAGGTCATAAGTCCCCTAGAACTTAGAACTACTTAAACCTAACTAACCTAAGGACAACACACACATCCATGCCCGAGGCAGGATTCGAACCTGCGACCGAAGCGGTCGCGTGGTTCCAGACTGTAGCGCCAGAACCGCTCGACCACCAGCGGCCGGCGATTATTAACTGTTGTCACATTCAGTGCTATATATATTTCAACATTCCGCTACATTTGGTATGTCGGGTAACATTAATGTTTTTGTAACATTGTTTTTTTTTTTCGTTAGTGCCTCTTCACAGAACTCTCCGGTGCTTTGTATCAATTTTATGAAATCATTTCTGTGTATACGGATGGGTTGAGAGTCTTCTCGCATAGCGGTTCATCAGCGTCGCTCACGACTGTAGATAGACCCATTGACGCAGCATGTTCCATATTGGGTTCGAATCGCCGTTTAGGCAGCCCTTGGACAATTTGGGCTTGCCTACTGTTCAGTATTAGGTTCGTCCCCTCGTGTTCCAAGTGTCTATGTATGGTTCATTCCCGTTATTTGCTCTGGGAGCACAGGAGAAACTAATCTCTGCAATCCTGTACGCAATTTTTGAGGATTCTGAATAAGATTAGCTCCCATTCCTCACGCTGTAAAGGTAGCACTTCGGCTGTCAAATGGACGCCGGAGTACAAAAATGGACCAAGTCCACTTTTGCCATTTTGAGATAGCCATTGCTTCTTGTAGCAGAGACCGTAATACAATGGGCCATGTCCATCGGATGTTATAGGATGAAGGGAAACACTAAAAACCATTCATGAACTGCGAATGAGACAGGCAAAGATAGCAAGTGAGAGGAAATCTAAGAAACTCCAAGAAACTTCTTTCTTACACAGTCCCTGGGTACCACACTGTTCAACTAAATCTAACATCAAGCAATAGAGTCAATAAGAAAAAAGAGGGATACATTTCTCAAAATAAAGGTGAGTAGATCAATAGCTAGTGTGCTAGAAACGAAGCAATTACTATGGTATTGTAATTGTTTGGGTAAGCTGTCTATATCAGATATTTGCTTCAAGAATTCTTGCAATGAAGCTGTATAACGTGAACGTGGTCGTTTTTTTCCCCTCAAAATAGAAGCCGCTCTGCAATATCAGTCAGAACTTTTTTCTGCCAAAGGAAACGGTGATTTTCTAACAAATACAATAAAATGATATGCTCATTTACACATTAGTGCGTTTTTCTCGGAGAGGCGAATGTGGACAAAGATCAGTTCTTTATTCAAGCGTCCAAGTGTTGTCGAGTGCTGTTTTCGGCATTCCGCTCTTGCTTCAAACGCTGGAAAATGCTAGTTTTCCGCTTTCGGGTCCATCTCGGGTGTTGGAGCAGCGATGCAACAGTCCATCGATGCTACTGTCCGAGTGTACCTATATGGGTGAAGGTGTATAGGCGGTCTCCTCCACACTGACTCTACTGTTACCGTGCCTACAATCACGCATCCTCTGTTCTACTAGTAGGCCGAAGGCTGCGTCCTCATATGTCTAGTAGGTACTGCGTCGCTCTGATGACTTTAAATTTAAACGGAGACGGAGCCCCTACACGCCCGCACCAACGTGATGACCAGACCAAAAGATCTACTGTCACCTCCGTCAACATGTTCGTTATCTAGTAAGCGGATCACAGGATGCTGGGCTGTGATGTTATCCGTGCGTCTGGGTAAGACTACGCATTAACACGGTCCATCAGGTGATAGATAGTGGACGAAACGCGAGTGAGGGTAGCAATTTGAAGAGCAGAGGGAAAAAAGTGCCAAGTCTCGTACCGTGGGAAAAAACCTCTGCGACAGTGGGATGGGTAGTAAGAGCAGTAGTGGCTTACTAGCTGCGATAGTTCATGCAAGGTCGGATTTGTTAGTATGGGTATCATGCTTCATTACCGTGGCAAGCGATGGCGATGTCTCCCAGTTGCTGCAGCCGGTACATTCCTGGAACAATCAAGATCGTTATATAGTAGTGGGAGATCGGCCATAGATCATCTCACTGTGTGTGTGTGTGTGTGTGGGGGGGGGGGGGGTTGAGCTTGTATGCATGCAGTGTACGGTACGGCTTGGTGCCAGTTATTCGGCAGTGTGTTCCAGCTGGATATCCAGTAATGGCGTCTGATTAACAAGGGCTCACCTGTACCGTTGTGTTTGCGTGCGCTTGGCCATAGATGCTAGGTCCTTACAAGTCTTTATTGAAGTTCCCCAGCGTGAGATGTGTCCGTGTTGTGGAGAGACGTGTGTTGTGCCGGCAGTGCCCGGCGTGCCTCACGGGGAGGACCTGGCGGCGCTGTTCCCGCTGCTGCCCGGGGAGCCGCCCGC
The DNA here is from genome assembly GCF_023898315.1 of Schistocerca nitens. Lineage (NCBI taxonomy): Eukaryota > Metazoa > Arthropoda > Insecta > Orthoptera > Acrididae > Schistocerca > Schistocerca nitens. The sequence goes on from NC_064615.1 coordinate 447,910,520, forward strand.
TGGCCAGAGGGTCCCCGAGGACGACTCGGTGCGCCTCTACTTCGCCACGGCAGTCGCCAACTTCGCAAGGACCGGGTGAGTCGCACCAGATACCCGAGAATAACTCGTCTACCTGCGCAAAAATGAGCTACTTCAGTGTGTACTCGTCCTTTCCATTAACTTACGACACTTCGCCTTTTCTTCTCTTAGTTTCAATACTTCTTGCTAGCCGCGCGGGATAGCCGAGCGGTCAGAGGCGTCTTGTCACTGTCCACGTGGCTTCCCCCTTAGGAGGTTCGAGTCCTCACTCGGCCATGGATGAGTGTGTCGTCCTTAGCATAAGCCAGTTTAAGTTACATTAAGTAGGATGTAAGCTTAGGAGCCGATAACCTCATAAGTCTGGTCCCATAAGACCTTACCACAAATTTCCAATTTACTTCTTACTACACTACTGGCCATAAAAATTGCTACATCAAGAAGAAATGCAGATGATAAACGGGTATTCATTGGACAAATATATATCATATCAGAACTGACATGTGATTACATTTTCACGCAATTTGGGTGCATAGATACTGAGAAACCAGTACCCAGAACAACCACCTCTGGCCGTAATAACGGCCTTGATACGCCTGGGCATTGAGTCAAACAGAGCTTGGATGGCGTGTACAGGTACAGCTGCCCATGCATCTTCAACACGATACCACAGTTCATCAAGAGTAGTGTCTGGCGTATTGTGACGAGCCAGTTGCTCGGCCACCATTCATCAGACGTTTTCAATTGGTGATAGATCTGGAGAATGTGCATGCCAGGGCAGCAGTCGAATATTTTCTGTATCCAGAAAGGCCCGTACAGGACCTGCAACATGCGGTCGTGCATTATCCTGCTGAAATGTAGGGTTTCGATGAGATCGAATGAAGGATAGAGCCACGGGTTGTAACACACCGGAAATGTAACGTCCACTGTTCGAAGTGCCGTCAGTGCGAACAAGAGGTGACCGAGACGTGTAACCAATGGCACCCCATACCATCACACCGGGTGATACGCCAGTATGGCGATGACGAATACACGCTTCCAATTTGCGTTCACCGCGATGTCGCCAAACACGGATGCGACCATCATGATGCTGTAAACAGAACCTGGATTCATCCGAAAAAATGACGTTTTGCCATTCGTGCACCCAGGTTCGTCGTTGAGTACACCATCTCAGGCGCTCCTGTCTGTGATGCAGCGTCAAGGGTAACCGCAGCCATAGTCTCCGAGCTGATAGTCCATGGCTGGTTGTTGGCTTGCAAACGTCCCCGTCTGTTGACTCAAGCTGTACGATCCATTACAGCCATGCGGATAAGATTCCTTCATCTAGGCTGCTAGTGATTCGAGGCCGTTGCGATCCAGCATGGCGTTCCGTATTACCCTCCTGAACCCACCGATTCCATATTCTGCTAACAGTCATTTGATCTCGACCAACGCGAACAGCAATGCCGCGATACGATAAACCGCAATCGCGATAGGCTACAATCCGACCTTTATCAACGTCGGAGACGTGATGGTACGCATTTCTCCTCCTTATACGAGGCATCACAACAACGTTTTACCAGGCAACGCCGGTCAACTGCTGTTTGTGTATGAGAAATCGGGTGGAAACTTTCCTCACGTCAGCACGTTGTAGGTGTCGCCACCGGCGCCAACCTTTTGTGAATGCTCTGAAAAGCTAATCATTTGCATATCACAGCATCTTCTTCCTGTCGGTTAAATGTCGCGTCTGTAGCGTGTCATCTTCGTGGTGTAGCAATTTTAATGGCCAGTAGTGTATTTCTCCATTTTGCATTCTTCTTCCATCTGTCCATGTTCTTCCTGGTTTTCTTTCTGTTGTCATCCCAACATGAACACAATACAACGTCTCATTTACGAGAGATAATTTTAATTACCACAAGAAAAAGTAAAATGATATTAGTAATATTCCGTTGTCTTCAGGTTCATGTCTGCAGTCATGGTACACATTGTAATATCGATCACAGTACCTTAGATCGCTGCCAGAGCACCCAAAACAAAATTACGAGTTCCATCTCTACTTTATAAATGCGCTGCATTTTTTTTCTCTTGGATTCTCTGGCGGCGTGCTATGGTACTGCGTTGCAGGATTCCAATTTGCACTGCATATTTCCCCTGCCACTTGCATATGTATTTTATATTGTTTTGACAAATTACCTTCAAATTAAGATGTTTGGAACCCTGTTTGTGTTCCGTTGACTTTTGGATAGCAAAAATCAAACTTCAATGATGATAATGAAGCAGATAGCAATACGGCATCGAATTCATCGTATTTGAACAATTATTCCGGAAGTGCAGCATCATAAAAATAAACAAGCGCGCGCGTTCACAATGACTTTTTCCACAAGAAACACATTACTTATTTTTATAATCTTAAAAATATATTTCGCTATAAAAGGCCTCAGAAAGTTCTTTTGTCTGTTGATAAGGCACTTTAATAAGCATTCTAAATAATTTTATGATTTCATTGTTACGACACTAATTTTCAATGCTGAAGATGCGGACCGCAAACCTGTTTCATGTAACTAGATATAGCTTAGTAAATGCTAGGACAACAGTTTGGAAAAATAGTAATCTTGTGTTAACTGTTAAACACTGATCTGTTTCTTTTACAGATCTATTTATTACTATTCCTGAAGTTAGTCCAACACTGAGTGCAATGTACACAGCCTGGAAAAAATATGAAGCAGCCAGAAGCGGAGGACGAAAAAAAATGAAATTCTTGTGTTGAAAGCGTATGTGATGTTACGGCAATGATTACAGAATCGAGTCAAATTTAGGTATAACTTAGCAGTATGAGCTCACACTTAACAGTATAACGTTGCACACTTCTGGCCTCGAGGCATGAGTTGGTTGTGTAGGGGAAAGTGTAATAAAGCAATTGTAGCCTCCTGAGGAAAGTCTGTCCACAACTGTTCGCATGGTTCAAATGGCTCTAAGCACTATGGGACTTAACATCTGAGGTCATCAATCCCCTAGACTTAGAACTACTTAAGCCTAACTAACCTAAGGACATCACACACATCCACTCCCGAGGCAGGAATCGAACCTGCGACCGCAGCAGCAGCGCGGTTCCGGACTGAAGCGCCTAGAGCCGCTCGTCCACAGCGGCCGGCGGTCCACAACTGTTGTAACTGGTCCTGGTACTGGACCGAAGTTGGCGTCCCAGCTGTCCCCACCCAAGAGAAGGTAGGGTGTCCGTGACGAACCGCTGTGACGTCAGAGTTCCCCGAACCGCCACAAGCCGTAACCTGAAGTCATACCTAGTCGCACTTAACACCACCATGCCAGGAGTAGCACCATTGGACTTCCCGAAAACACTGGAAGAAATGACGTGTTCCCTGGTCGCCGCCATCCTCACAGACGACAGTCATCCGGGGAAGTGCAGAACCTTGAAACATCGCTGAACACAGTGCGACCGCATTCCTGCTCATGGAACTACTCCAGACGTAGCCGTTTCCGTTGTGATACTAACAGCACCCTATACACGGGCGATAAATTCCGAGCGTTGCTGCTGATAGTTCCTAATTGATCATGTGAGATAATACAAAATGTTGCAGGGAATCCGTTACTTGTTCTCCAATGGCTGCGGCATATGTGAAGGGGTCACGATGTGCTTGGTGTACAATATGGAGATCCAAGGTTGTGGTGCTCAGACATGACGGCAAGAACCTTGACTACGAATATGCCTGTCTTCAAGTTTCAGTGCAGTCCAACAGAGGGCCTGTAACACATCCAGATGTACCCAAATTTGAATTCTGCACGATTCGACCAGCCGGCCATATGGAGACCCACAGTGACGCATGTTTCAAATTCTCTCAGCTGCTGATAACTCTGTGTCACACGAGACGAGGTACCTCCGTCACTTTCTCAGTAACCACTCAGCACGTGACGCTATCCACGCCTCTTACGTAGCCTACGAGGGTTAGTGACAACAATAAACACGAGCAACACTAACGCACTCTGGTGACCGTTCTACCTGTCACAGAGAATTAAAACTGTAATCATTTAGCTAATCACCAGTGGTGCGTACGTTAACGACGTAACGTTAACGTATTGCCTCCTCTTCTGCGTGCTTTACCTTTTTTCTTCACGTCAGGCACTCTGGTATTTCCCATGTGTCGTCTTTATTGTGCATAATTCCAGGTGGTACGGACTTGTGAGATCACAAAATTGGTTACAAAATTTAAGGCAAAAAATTATCCTTCAGTCATGAGTTTGAGCTTCTGTTAGAGTTCCTGAGAGTATTGAAACGTTAAGTAGATGACCTTAATTGCAATCGAATTCCCCCTAGAACTACTGCTTTGGTTCTGTCATTTTTTTATATCCAAATTTCAGATCCCTACATTTTTCTGTTTACTTTTCTTCAAGTCACTACTTCTTATTACGTACAACAGATGAACAGTTCTGAGACGATGATATCCGCATGACGATGCACCCTATCATAAAGCAGTATCTGTGAGGCAGCACCTGGTGGATAGCAACATTCCTTAAATGAACTGGCCTGCCTGGAGTTCTGACCTGAACCCAGTGGAACACTTTCGGGATGAGATACAACGTCAACTGCACTCCAGACCCCAGTGACAAACATCACTACCTTCCCTTGTTTCAGCTCTTGAGGAAGAATGGATTGCCATTCCTCCACAGACACCCATTCACCTCGTTCAAAGTGTCCCCAGCAGACTTCAAGCCGTCATAAAGGGGGCGGGTGGACACACTCGACATTAACTACCTTACAGTTAAGAAGTATCAAATGTTTCCGTATCCCCAAAGACACCTTAGACTTCTTGTTCTTTGATGATATTTTCGCTTTCGCATTTGTACAAATTCTGCTGTCATCTGTAGCATCATCCACATTCTCCTCCTGATAAAGATACACACCAGTGCTATAGACTGAGCTGTCATATGCCAGGTAGAAGTCTTCAGAGAGATATGTATGTACTTATATTTCCATATTTCCATGTCGCTTTAGTTTTTCATAACTTAGCCAGTTGAGTCATTTAGCGACAAATTTCCTATTGAAGCACGTCCTAAAAACCTTTTCAATTATTTTCAGCACCGAGGCCTTGGAACGCATTTAGTAGCTGTCAACTTGAATAATACCTCTTGAGCTAACCATTTGTCCCAAGAACTTTTCATCAAAGTTTCAAATTCGGATTTTTCGAGATTTTCTGCCACTCTTGCTCGCTGATATGTTGTAAACACTTGATCTACTATCTGTGCGTGTTCTTCTCAAGAGTATGATAGGACCAGTATGTTGTCCACATATATCGTAATTTCTTTATTTATATGTTTATTTTATTTATTTATGCATTTATTTTACCTGGCAAGATTACGGCCTTCAGGCCCTCTCTTACACCTAACCAGGCATACTCAGATTGAACGAATTTCAGTTTCTACAGAACATTAAGGACATATAACGTGTTATACAGTATTAATGTTAAAGAAAAAAATAGAGATTATAACAGTAGTACTATGATAATTATAACAATCAAAAAAATAATTATAACAATCAAGAATAATAATAATAATAGTAATGACTATGTATATGAAAATAAACATATTTTTCTTTTATGAATGTCAGTCCTATTGCTAGTTGGGAATTTTCTCGTTCTGTTCTTGCAGCTTGTGAGTTATTCTCATCGAGCAGAGACATAAGACTATAGAATGGGGTGAAAGAGGTATAGAAGAGGTAGATAGGTTAGAGGAAGAGAAATAGAATGGTAAAATTCGAAGCTATGATGGAGAGGAGAAAGAAAGAGATGAGAGGGGCACAACAATGATGGCTATACCGTCCCTAATATGTAAGTTTTGAGTTCCCTCTTGAATGTTGAGTGGTTCTGGATAAGACGCAGATCACAGGAGAGCGCTTTCCATAGTCGTATGGCTGAGATGGAGAATGACACGGAGAAAGATTTTGTGTTATGTAAAGGTACAGCCAAGGTGCTAGACGTATCCGATCTGGTATTGCGGTTGTGGAATAATGATAGGTGTTTAATGTGAGAAGATAAGTATTGGGGGCACCAGTGGCTAAGAAATCGATGAAGTAAGCACATCGTGTGGAGATCACGTGCCTTATGTGGGCGTATCCAACCTAGCTGGGAGTATGAAGGACTGATATGATCATACAACCGTATATTTCACACGTATCTAACGCAAGCATTCATCACTAGCTCGAGGGATCTCGAATTTTCACTATTTGTGCCGTGTTGAACTACATCACAGTAGTAAAGATTAGGCAAGACTAGTGTTTGGACTAATTTTTGTTTAACATGGGTTGGACATATTTTTCTAAATTTTTGAATTGCATGTAGGGAGGAGAGGGATTTCCGGCAAGCTGTGATTGTTTTTTCTTCCCAGTTTAGGTGTTCATCCAACATTATTCCAAGATCTTTTCCTGTTTTTTGGTATGTTAGTTGGGTACCATTGAGGAGTATTTGAGGGTCTGTTTCGCGAAAGTACCGGCTGATTAACTTTGGATGAGATATAAGTATGACCTGGGATTTCTTGGGGTTTAGTTTCAGACCTAGGTTCTGTGCCCATCGAGAAACAGAGCAAAGATCTGCGTTCATACTCGCTACTGCGTCAGCGATGTTCTTTACTACTTCATATCCAATAATCTTGCCCAAATATCTGATGGAAAACCGCAACTGATATATCGAGTCAAAAGTGTTGGTAGCTTCTACCCTCGAAACTAAAAGCGATATGTTTTATTGATTCAGGATAGAACGGCACATGGTAGTACCCTGACTTTAGATCAATATAAAAATTGTAACTTCTCTCAACTTTATAACAGTATTTCTAAGTTCTCTGCTTGGTCCGATAGTGGGATTTATTGTTTTATTTAGGGGTCTGGCATCTAGAACTATTGTGATGTCACCATTTTTCTTTTCAACAATGAACAATGGGTAATTTATGGTCTAGAAGCCAGTTTGATTGTTTTGTTTTGTAGCATTGCATATAATTTCTTACGAGTAGCCTACTTTTTCATGTGAAAGGTTGGAAAGGTCCTATATGCAGAATGAGATTTTCATTCTGCAGCGGAGTGTGCGCTGATATGAAACTTCCTGGCAGGTTAGAACGATGAGCCGGACCGAAACTCGAACTCTGGAGCTTTGCCTTCCGCGGACAAGTGCACCGCCGACTGAACTACCTAAGCAAGACTCACGACCCGTCCTCACAGCTTAAATTCTGCCATTACATCGTCTCCCACTTTCCAGATTTCACAGACACTCCTCTGCGAAGAAGGCCCATCTCTCAAAGCTACCCATTCTTCTTCTACTGTATTTCTTTCCCCCGTTCATGTCGATCGTTCCCTGATGCTCTCTCGGAAACTCTCTACAACCTCTAGTTCTTTCAGTTTACCCAGGTCCCATCTCCTTAAATTCCCACCTTTTTGCAGTTTCTTCAGTTTCTATCTACAGTTCATAACCATTAGATTGAGGTCAGAGTCCATATCTTTCCCGGGATATGTCTTACAATTTAAAACCTAAATCTCTGTCTATCTGAAACCTTCCAGTGTCTCCAAGCCTTTTCCACGTATACAACCTTATTTCATGTTTCTTAAAACAAGCGGTAGCTGTGATTAAGTTATTCTCTATGTAAAATTCTACCAGGCGGCTTCCTCTTTTACTCTTCAGTCGTTCTCAGTACCATCTCAGCAAGGCCGTTTTGGTTAATGTTACAAGGTCAGATCAGTCAATCATCCAGACTGTTGCCCCCGCAACTACTGAAAAGCCTGCTGCCCCTCTTCAGGAACCACCCGTTAGTCTGTCTTCTCAACAGATACCCCTCTGTTGTGGTTGCACCTACGGTATGGCTGTCTGTATCGCTGAGGCCTCCCCACCAACGGTAAGGACCATGGTTCTTGGGGGAGGGGGTTAGCTTATTTATATTATTTATATTTATATTTAGCTTATTCATATTCTCAGAATTATTACTCACTCGTCCAAGTAGTATGCCTGGTATATTGTCATTTTCTTGAGTTTCTTGTACCGTATTTTGATAATTCATTTTAAAGATAGAGGAAGATTCTCTCATGGGTCTACCCATACATATAGAGATATGTTGTTTCCTGATCGTAACTACGTAACATTCGTATGTCCTGCCAATCTGGACCTACATCTTTTGTTACCGTTAAGCCATAACCACAAGTCTGTTATAATGATAGCAGTGCAGACACAAATTCTACTAAATATTGTCAAAATTATTCTTTGAAAACAGATCTTATCCTGCTTACAACTTGATTGGAATGTCGTGTCTTAGACACACATGAACGATAACTGATTGACAACGTAACACACTCTAAAACACAGCATCAGCTACAGACATCGAATAGGTGACTTACATAGTAGATGTATAACACATTACCATATGTTAGTGACACACAACGTTGTTGCATTAGAACACAGTAAATAAAAAGCTGCGCATACTGTAAGTAGGACGAACGAGAGATATGTGTAATACTGACAGTATATTAGTAACACATAAATTGAAGTTAGTTAATTCGTTACTTAGTTACATGTTCCATAGATCATTCGAACTAGTCTTTTATCGAAATGATGTGGAACGAATCAGTTTACGCGATATGTATACATGGTTAATGTTAACTTTAATGAACTCTTTATCGTTTTACTCTTACTAATGTAACTAAATGATTAATGTTAATTCTAATCAACTCGTCACCATTCTATTCTTAGTCATGCAACTGACTTAAGAACAAATTTTTTTTTTCTTTTACTGGTTACAAGCTTTTAAGAAGACTTTGTCAGTGGAATAGAAGGAGTTGTGCTGAGGGAATGATTTTCAATTGGATTTAAAACTTTCTTCGGTACCTGTTAAAATTTTTATGTTATTGGGAAAATGATCAAACCCTTTTATTGCTGCGTATTGAACTCTTCTCTGAGCCACTGATAGCTTAAACAATAGGTAATAAAGGTCATTCTACCCCCTAGTGTTGTTGGTATGTACATCACTATTCACCTCAAATTGTGGTGGATTATTTATGACGAATTTCATCAGCGAAAATATGTAGGGGGAAAGGCGCAATTTGAAGCGGTACCTACATGATGCCCATAGGTGAACACCATATATTATTCTTACTTCTCACTTTTGCGGAATCACTACTTTCTACGTGGTGAGTTACCTTTAACATTATTCTGTACGAAATTCGTGAGTGGAAAAAAAAGCAAAATACGTCCGGAGGTTTCCAAAATTATAAATAATAAGAAGAGCGAAAGTAGATAAACTTAATTGTTTGAGAAGCTTAGTAATATGCTTCTTCTAGTTCAGGTTTACATCAGTACGTACACCCAAAAATTTGGAGCATTCTGCCCTACTTACGTACACACAAAAATCTGGAGCATTGTGCCATACTTAGTAACTCTTGCTCATGCGCTACATCAGTTGTTGATATGACTATTTGTTGTACAGAACTGACCATACTGTGTTTTGTCAAAATTTACAGAAAGTTCATTTTCCGAGATCCATCTTAATAATTCATTCGAAAATATCTTTTTCCATTCTCTTTTTGTTGCTTTCTCTCTAATGGGATTTATTACAACATTGGTATCGCCTGCAAAGAGTACCAGTTTTGCTTGCTTACAGTTAATTGGAAGGTCATTCACATATATAAGAACTAGGGGTGGACCACAGTAACTATAATTTTCTGTTTTTTCCAACATTGTCTGAATAATTCAACTAAACATTTTTCATTTCGTTTTCCAAGTATGATTCAAATCAGCTGTGTGTAAGGTCATCACTTCCACACAACTTGAGTTTTTCTAAGAGAGTATCATCATCTACACAATCGAAGGCCTCGGAAAGATCACAGAAAATACCAACTGGTGATTTATTATTATTTAAGGCTTGTAGTGATTGATGAGGGAATGTATGAATAATATTCAAATCGAGCAACCTCTCTGGAACCAGAACTGAGATATGGTAACTAATTTTTTTCTGCTTAACTGTGCGACTACTAGTGAGTACATTATTTTTTCGAATATTTTGGAAAAAGATGTTGTAAGGAAATTGGACGAAGATTGTTTAAGACTGTGTTGTATCCTTTCTTATGAAGTTGTTTAATGACTGTATATTTTAAACTGCATGGAAAAATTCCCTTTACCAGTGATGCTTATAGTGATTGGTGAGACAGATAATGTGGATTTTCCAGATATGCAATAATTATCCTTAACCCGCACGAAAAATTCTCTGCCCTGAAATGCGTGCAGACATAGGTGTGCGTGTTAAAAACGTTGTGGCAGTTCTGAAACATGGGATGTATACAGGGCTATTACAAATGATTGAAGCGATTTCATAAATTCACTGTAGCTCCATTCATTGACATGTGGTCACGACACACTACAGATACGTAGAAAAACTCATAAAGTTTTGTTCGGCTGAAGCCGCATTTCAGGTTTCTGCCGCCAGAGCGCTCGAGAGCGCAGTGAGACAAAATGGCGACAGCAGCCGAGAAAGCGTATGTCGTGCTTGAAATGCACTCACATCAGTCAGTCATAACAGTGCAACGACACTTTAGGACGAAGTTCAACAAAGATCCACCAACTGCTAACTCCATTCGGCGATGGTATGCGCAGTTTAAAGCTTCTGGATGCCTCTGTAAGGGGAAATCAACGGGTCGGCCTGCAGTGAGCGAAGAAACAGTTGAACGCGTGCGGGCAAGTTTCACGCGTAGCCCGCAGAATACGACGAATAAAGCAAGCAGGGAGCTAAACGTACCGCAGCCGACGGTTTGGAAAATCTTACGGAAGAGGCTAAAGCAGAAGCCTTACCGTTTACAATTGCTACAAGCCCTGACACTTGATGACAAAGTCAAACGCTTTGAATTTTCGGCGCGGTTGCAACAGCTCATGGAAGAGGATGAGTTCAGTGCGAAACTTGTTTTCAGTGATGAAGCATCATTTTTTCTTAATGGTGAAGTGAACAGACACAATGTGCGAATCTGGGCGGTAAAGAATCCTCACGCATTCGTGTAGCAAATTCGCAATTCACCAAAAGTTAACGTGTTTTGTGCAATTTCACGGTTTAAATTTTATGGCCCCTTTTTCTTCTGCGAAAAAAGTGTTACAGGATACGTGTATCTGGACATGCTGGAAAATTGGCTCATGCCACAACTGGAGACCGACAGCGCCGACTTCATCTTTCAACAGGATGGTGCTCCACCGCACTTCCATCATGATGTTCGGCATTTCTTAAACAGGAGATTGGAAAACCGATGGATCGGTCGTGGTGGAGATCATGATCAGCAATTCATGTCATGGCCTCCACGCTCTCCCGACTTAATCCCATGCGATTTCTTTCTATGGGGTTATGTGAAAGCATCCGTGTTTAAACCTCCTCTACCAAGAAACGTGCCAGAACTGCGAGCTCGCATCAACGATGCTTTCGAACTCATTGATGGGGACATGCTGCGCCAAGTGTGGGAGGAACCTGATTATTGGCTTGATGTCTGCCGAATCACTAAAGGGGCACATATCGAACATTTGTGAATGCCTAAAAAAACTTTTTGAGTTTTTGTATGTGCGTGCAAAACATTGTGAAAATATCTCAAATAATAAAGTTATTGTAGAGCTGTGAAATCGCTTCAATCATTTGTAATAACCCTGTATTAATGTCTTTTAGTTTTGGTGTTGTTGTTGTTGTGGTCTTCAGTCCTGAGACTGGCTTGATGCAGCTCTCCATGCCACTCTATCCTGTGCAAGCTGCTTCACCTCCCAGTACCTACTGCAACCTACATCCTTCTGAATCTGTTTGGTGTATTCATCTCTTGGTCTCCCTCTACGATTTTTACCCTCCACGCTGCCCTCCAATACTAAATTGGTGATCCCTTGATGCCTCAGAAAATGTCCTACCAACCGATCCCTTCTCCTAGTCAAGTTGTGCCACAAACTTCTCTTCTCCCCAATCCTATTCAACGCCTCCTCATTAGTTATGTGATCTACCCATTTAATCTTCAGCATTCTTCTGTAGCACCACATTTCGAAAGCTTCTATTCTCTTCTTGTCTAAACGAGTTATCGTCCATGTTTCACTTCCATACATGGCTTGGCTACACTCCATACAAATACTTTCAGAAACGACTTCCTAACATTTAAATCTATACTCGATGTTACCAAATTTTTCTTCTTCAGAAACGCTTTCCTTGCCATTGTCAGTCTACATTTTATATCCTCTCTACTTCGACCATCATCAGTTATTTTGCTCCCCAAATAGCAAAACTCCTTTACTACTTCAAGTGCCTCATTTCCTAATCTAATACCCTCAACATCACCCGACTGAATTAGACTACATTCCATTATCCTCGTTTTGCTTTTGTTGTTGTTCATCTTATATCCTCCCTTCAAGACACTATCTATTCCGTTCAGCTGCCCTTCCAAGTCCTTTGCTGTCTCTGACAGAATTACAATTTCATCGGCGATCCTCAAAGTTTTTATTTCTTCTCCGTGGATTTTAATACCTACTCCGAATTTTTCTTTGGTTTCCTTCACTGCTTGCTCAATATACAGATTGAATAACATCGGGGATAGGCTACAACCCTGTCTCACTCCCTTCCCAACCTCTGTTTCCCTTTCATGCCCCTCAACTCTCATAACTGCCATTTGGTTTCTATACAAATTGTAAATAGCCTTTCGCTCCCTATAGTTTACCCCTGCCACCTTCAGAATTTGAAAGAGCGTATTCCAGTCAGCATTGTCAAAAGCTTTCTCTAAGTCTACAAATGCTAGAATCGTAGGTTCGCCTTTCCTTAATCTAGCTTCTAAGATAAGCCGTAGGGTCAGTATTGCCTCACGTGTTCCAATATTTCTACGGAATCCAAACTGATCTTCCCCAAGGTCGGCTTCTACTAGTTGTTCCATTCGTCTGTAAAGAATTCGCGTTAGTATTTTGCAGCTGTGACTTATTAAACTGATAGTTCGGTAATTTTCACATTTGTCAACACCTGCTTTCTTTGGGATTGGAATTATTATATTCTTCTTGAAGTCTGAGGGTATTTCGCCTGTCTCATACATCTTGCTCACCAGATGGTAGAGTTTTGTCAGGACTGGCTCTCCCAAGGCCGTCAGTAGTTCTAATGGAACGTTGTCTACTCCCGGGGCCTTGTTTCGACTTAGGTCTTTCAGTGCTCTGTCAAACTCTTCACGCAGTATCATATCTCCCATTTCATCTTCATCTACATCCTCTTCCATTTCCATAATATTGTCTTCAAGTACATCGCCCTTGTATAGACCCTCTATATACTCCTTCCACCTTTCCGCTTTCCCTTCTTTGCTTAGAACTGGGTTTCCATCTGAGCTCTTGATATTCATACAAGTGGTTCTCTTTTCTCCAAAGGTCTCTTTAATTTTCCTGTAAGCAGTATCTATCTTACCCCTATTGAGATAACCGTCTACATCCTTACATTTATCCTCTAGCCATCCCTGCTTTGGTGTACAGCTTGGTAATTTACCTTTGCTCCCCAATGACGTACAAAAGTAACAGCATGGCTGCGGCGGCTACTCTCTCTTCGAGTTGACTTCCTCTCCGAAGAGGTGAATTTTAAATTCCAATTTCTCGTTTCATCGGAAGAAAGAAATTAGGACGTAGCTCGGCAGTAGAATGAAAACTTGCGATTTTTGGCATATTAGAACTTTTACTTAAAACAATGTTGATACAACTCAATTACGTATGTGTTTCTCGCACCAGCTCAAACGATCGACAGACACCATGATTGGTGACGGACAGACACCGTGATTGGTGACGAAAAAAAATGAGTTTCATAAAAAGAAATTGATACACTAAAATTCAATTTTCTGATAGCTTAGATATAATCATACTGCCCTAGAACATTTTTTCCGTACGGAGTGGGTGCAAATATTTATTTATATGTGTAGGCCTATTACAGAACCTACACATCCACTGCATTTATCACAAAATACCTTACTTTATTAAGATGCAACAACTTTTCAGAATTCTGTTTGAAATTCCATAACCCCACAAGAGCTTTTGTTTTTCAGTATTTATATAATTGAATTAGTTTCAACCTCTAGCTGCTTAAAGTTTTGTGGATTGTCATTTTTAACATATTCTGTTCCTTTTTCAGTTCAAGTATTTAATCCTATATTTTCTGCTTTTTATGAAAAGTGATTGTTGAAAGTACTTGCAACTTGTGAATTATCAGTCACAACATCATCATTTATTTTAATTGTTATGGAAACTTGTATGCTGATGGCTGTCCTGTCTCCCAATTGACAATGTCCCAAAATGGTTTTAATCTTATTATCTGCATTGTTGATTTCTGTCAGGAAATGCGTACTTCTCAACATTTTAATGACTTTCCTTAATATACTACACTTGTTTTTGTGTAGTATGAACGTAAGATCATATCTCGACTTACTCTGGCCTTTACATATATTTCCCTCTTCCTCTTAGATGACATTTTAATTCCCTTCGTTATCCACGACTTACTTTTTTTTTAATGGACCTTTTGGATAATCCTTTAGCAAAGCAACTTTCAAATATTGGCACAAATTAACTGTGGAATAAATTGGATTTAATATTAGCATCTCTTTCTACATTTACCTCATCACATTTAGCTCACTCTTCGACATATTTCAAGCTGCATGCATTAATTTATACAGTACATTTACTATACATGTAACTTAAATGACGATCAGCGTTACTTTAAAAATACGTGAATTACCTCGAAAAGTTTATGTACAGTTGGTAAATTCAAGCTTAATAACTTTGATTGTTAGTTGATGAGCGAATAATGTCCAAGAAGCCAGCAGAATTATAGTTTCCATTCAGTTCAACACTGCTCTGTATTTTCAGGCAAGGTGGGTTGTCACGTAATCGTAGTTGATTGCAGGGCTGCAGCTACACTGAAGTCCTGTTGTGACTCTGCTGCTGTTCCAGGATAATGACGTCAGCTCAGCTCTCCATTTATTGTGTTCAAACACCACATACTCATAATGCATGGAAACTGCCGATCCAAGCAACGGCAGGGAAAAGCATTCCAGCTTACTTTTGCACTTGATCACTGTCCACATTCTTAGTAGCAACATTAGTATGGTTCACAGAATGCTGTAGTCTTGGGTACTTTATCGTTGTACTACGGAGCTTCTAACAATTAGAATTTGTTGTTCATTATAAACAAATGTTCCTGAAATTTCACAGCTCATAAAAGAAGTTCATCGACACTTCATTTCTGAAAAGTGCAGATTAAAAAACACATGTCACCATGTTAGCTCCTCTCGTTCTTTATCATTATATTGATACCGTTTTATTATGATATTTGTCCGTGTTGCCTATATCTGCACACGGTGTATTATGAAATAAAACATGGTGGTGCATTCGTATATTCACTAACGGACAACCAGAGTTAGACACGATTTATATCAGTCGCTCATATTTCGGCAGTACATCGGCTGCAATCGTTCACTGTCCACACTACAACAGGTCATAAAGGAGAGTGTTAACCACGCAGGTAACAAGGCGAGTTCGAATAATGTACTAAAAATTCTGAAAATGTTGTGTATAGTCTTAAAATTATTCAATGAAAATAACCATTTCCAAATTTTAATAACTGATAATGGAAAGTTTGCAGCCAGACAGCACTAATTACTGAATGATGATTATTTTATCACAGTTCAGTTTCGTAATGTTAGTGAAGTTTCTCAGTTATGCAGTCACAAATATCTTGAAAATTGTTCATATTCACGTGTACATGTACAATGCTAACATAGCAGTTTTCATTTGTTTGTGAATATAGAGCACTTATAAAAATGTGTACTTTTGTTCAATTCCTCACTATATTCCAGCCGCAGTGCAACAAAGCATTAGAAGAAACCTTACCACGTTACATGTAACACAATTTACATTACGGTGAGGCACTGCAGAGCTGTATCGTGGACCCGGCACACACTGACTGTTGGCTCGTGTCCATGCTGACAACAATGACCAGTTACGATGACAATGTCTCAAATCAGATTTATTGCGTTACCAAAGGTGGACCAGCATGCTATTAAGCAAGAGGTTGTAAGGTTTTGTCTCACCAGTGTATATCATACTGTCGTTGGTGACACGTCTAGCAGATGCTATTCGAGAGGTGCACATTATTTGCTCGCAGCAAATTTCATCAGCTCCCTTTTGTCATTTCAATCAATAACATAGACACGACCCTCCGCTTCATACTTACTCATTGCAGCCACCTACACTATGCAATTACACACCTGATAAGCCGGACACACAAGCCGCCAAAGTAACATCTATTTGAATGGGAAATCATTCACACTGAAAGTAACCCTTAGGTGCAAAAGTGGGGCCTTTCAGACCCAGAAACCTTCCATTTCAACTGTCTTAAAAATAATTTATTGTAGTTGTACGAGCACTGCTTTTGGCCATTAGCTGGTCAAAAAACTTGGTTTTGCATGAGTCCTGGTCTGCGATCCCGTTTTGTGTAATCCTTGGAAATACAACGGACTTTTTCTAGGAAAAATATTATTTGGTGCAGTCAAATGAGTTATGCATCTTTATTAATTTTATAATCTAATGAATGTCACGGGTCTTATAGACGCCTTGCCGAAAATCCGTATTTGGAATAGTTTATTTATCTGAAGCCCGAATAGAAAATTGTATTGGCAAGATTACTGACAACAATAAACAGTCTGGCGCACACACTCTCATCGTTGAAAAGTCAGAAATACTGCGAAAGCTAAATCTGAGTACTCTTTTCGAAGGGAAGTGTATTTTTTTACGCTCAGGTGTGCATTAGTTAATTTTGAAGGACAGAATAATTATTCAGGGTACTTTACTTACAGCATGGTTTACTTATTATCTGCTGGAACCGAAAGAATATTATCTGAAGTCAACAGGAGTGATCATAATTTTGATTCAACAATTCCTGAATGTCTTGAAGATGAAGTTCGTTTTGATCGGGAAGATGAAATTGATTCGTACACTGAGGTTCCCCAGGGTAACTAATCCGCATTTTCTAGCTTCCCGAGATAAGACAAACTACAGAAGTTCTGATTTCTTTATTGGTCATGATAGGACTCAGTGGTGTAAAACACCGCCACCATGCAGCGTAATTTGAGTAAACAATATCGTGAAGTTCCACATTACATCGAAACAGGTAGCGCATCTTTCACTCTAAGAACATATGCCATTATATTATCTTCCAAACAATATTACAGTAGATTGCGCATGTAATTATTTTGAAGCAAGGCGCATTGCTAGTATCAAGGAAAAAGACTAGTAGAATATTACATCTGAGGAAATATGTA
Source organism: Schistocerca nitens (assembly GCF_023898315.1). NCBI lineage: Eukaryota > Metazoa > Arthropoda > Insecta > Orthoptera > Acrididae > Schistocerca > Schistocerca nitens. The sequence goes on from NC_064615.1 coordinate 447,927,831, forward strand.
CATTTTTCTGATCCTGATCAGATAAACAAGTATTGCTTCTTCTACAACAAAGACACTAACAAAAGCACTGACAGGAAACTCAACAGAGACTAAAATGGATAACTTGCCCCACAGATGTTCCATTATTCGAAGAACTATTGCAGGAATTCACTACAGCAAAGAGAACTTTGAGACACAATAACAAAGAAATACCATAAAAAATGAAGGCTTCCAAGTTTAGAAATATTTTTCATGTTCATATGGTTTAGAAGACAATTTGACAACCGTAGGTTATGGGCCTAACAAGAACAAAAGTGTCGTACTGCTCAGTCATTGCGCCACAGTGACATAGTTGGTAAACACATGGTGAACGACGTAAAAAGAATCCAGACATAGTTACATTCAACAATCAATGTTTATTTTTACAGCAACATCCCAATTATCAGGAAGGTGGACTGATGAAAGGAGAATTTTGCTCAAAGAATTAGTGCAAGAAATGAACATCTTCATTTTGAGAAGAGAATCAACAAACCATGCCTCACAGTCGAAGGTTGTGGAATCAGAAAGAATACCAAAACGAAGATGTCTCATGTGCCCTGATCAACTAGCTAGAAAAAGTAGTGAAACACGTAGCAAAAGAACAAGAATATTCCTAAGAACACAGTGCAAATATTTATTTTTCATTTTTTTCATTAGCAAAAAATTCCCGTTTAAGCCCAGGAAAACTGCAAGTTTTTAGTTTAATGGTAGAACAGTCATACCATAATTTGTGTTATTATATAAAAACTACTGCTGCTGGAGAAAAACCAACGTTTCGGTCACGATTGCAGCGGCCTTCTTCTGGGTCTAATTAGACCCAGAAGGCCGCTGCAATCGTGGCCGGAACGTTGGTTTTTCTCCAGCGGCAGTAGTTTTTACATTATGATGCGGTACCAAACCCAGGAAACTTTTATGTCGACTGACTCTGGCCGCGGAAGCCTACGCAATTATATTGTGTTATTATGTTTCACAAAGAAAAGAAAATCACACTGTAGCAATAAATACTTTGTTATTCATTCTGTATCACTAAATCCACCATAATTTAGTTTTAATAACTAGCCTCTTGTATTTGTTCGGAGGGACAGGTCTAACAGACATCTCCCATGCATTTTTGCAAGTTCAGCCAAGTATGCATTCAAGTGTTGAAATAAATAACCTCTCCCTCGATTATCAGTAACACAAAATCGACACTGCACCTTACTCGTACCCTGTACAGTCATCTACGCTAATACATCCTTTAAGAAATGACATACACACCGAGAATGGACCGTTCTTTTCGTGAGGAGAATAAATAACTCCGTACGCAACTTGAGACAGTGATGCCACAAGAGTCTTCCTTTTTGTCTATTTTTATAATCAGCAATTTTTCAAGGGACAGGAATTATCTCTGTTGTGTATAGACGTAACTGATGAAAAATAAGATGATAAATTCAAATCCACTGAACTACCATTAGAGAGCGATACATTGGTCCACATAAGCGAAATGGAAGCTTAGAATTGCATTGGAGAACCACTGTGCAGGGCCCTGAAATTTGTTATTCCGTTTACCACATGAAAATGGGATTACCAGTGTGTGTGTGTGTGTGTGTGTGTGTGTGTGTGTGTGTGTGTGTGTGTGTGTGTGTGTGTGTGTGCACGCACTGCGCCGTCATACGCGTTCAAGTGTTTCTTAGGCAAGTGTGGACGTACGCTTTCTTAAGGAAAAATTACTTTCAGAGCACGACGATGCAAGTATTGTCAATCCATGTCCTATTCCTCATCAGAAAACGTAGGACAAATGATTAAAAATTTTAGAAAGAACGAATGGGTGCTGACAATTGCGAGAACTGGAAACAACCCGGCTAAAAACATAAAATATAATCTTAGTTTTGACAAAAAACGAATAGGATACTATATACGCATACGCGATTTTTTTATAATTTTGTGACACAGTCACTTGAATGTTTCACAATGGCGTAAGCGGTTTCGACCAGCCAGTGGTCAATTTCATACTGTTAGTAGACGAAAAGAGGAAACAAAGGGTTATTGGACAGTCTACAAAATCTATGAAGTAAATATCTGTGCAATAATAAAAAGAAGGAATACCTACATCAGGAGATTTTATATTTCCATTCATCAGAGTAACGTGAAATGTTGTAAGCCATTTTTGACAAAAATTAAAAACACTTTTTAAGGTCCAGTATTCATAACAATGGAGGCGAAGGATAGTGGGCTGTGGGGGGTGATTCATAGGAACATGTTGATAAGGATACTTTGCACAATTAATTTGTTGAATACTTCATATTTTAAGTTGCATGTATTTTCGTTAGTAAAAATGAGTAAAACATGCTCCCTGACGTGTACGAGGTGGCGCTTCATTTGTCATGATGTGCAACTGATAGGTCACCATTTCCTTGTAGGATGCCGGGCTGGAGAGGAGGGTAAGTAGCGTGTCCGTTGGACACCAGCCACAAGTGGGGTGTCAGTAAGGAACCGCGAACGTCAGAATAGCACCTCCTTACAGATGCTGCAATAAGCATCGGTAGAGAACTTGTTCTTTTTGTTCAGCAGTTTGTTCGTTCTTGAAACATAAATTTCTGTTTCATCTAAAAATGTGATTCATAGGAACATGTTGATAAGGATACTTTGCACAATTAATTTGTTGAATACTTCATATTTTAAGTTGCATGTATTTTCGTTAGTAAAAATGAGTAAAACATGCTCCCTGACCTTTTTCCTACATATACCGTCTTTAACTGTTCTTGAATATAGAAAAAATATTAGGATTGTCCTTTGCAAAGTGAGCGCCTAAAGCAGTTTCATTACTTGGTTAGGAGTGTTCTTTAAATCGTGTATTAAATGTTCTACCTGTCTGGGCTATGTATTTCATATCAGTCATGTCTCAAACCCTATAAACCCCTGGGCTTTCATACTGGATCTCTTTATTCAGTAATTTATATCGTATTTCACTCGTAATATTATTTGTGGCGCTGGACGCGGTTTATGTATTGTTCTTTCGAAATATGTGTTGGTTTTTCTCAGACGGCTTACCTATATATTTCATAGTCCCTAAGATTCTTGTTTTTATCCCGAGTTCGTGACGTGATCTTTCTCGTAATTATGTCGACCATTTTCGGATCATATTCGTTATTGTGGATAACCTGTCGGAGAACTCTGAGTTCCTCCGTTATGTCCGACTGATCTAAGAGAAGACGAAGAATCTCTGCTCTTAATACTACATTTTCTGATACAAGCTGTTGACAATTATCTGAGAGTACGATTGCTTCAAGCAGAACATGTTCACAATACACACACTACAGGATATCCATTGGCCGAGTTGCCAGAATTTCTGTCGTCATGTAATTTCCTTACAGTGAATTAATACCACTACAAAAAAAGAGATCGATGGAAGAGTTTCACTACTCTTAAGCACATTATTTTCACGATAGCACCTAATCTTTATTAACAGCCCGAATTTGGCTTTGGAGAGTAAGAGAAGACAGTAATACAAGTATTATCTGCCCTTTGAGAGCAGCAACAGAACATTTACTTCAGAAGGCGTGATATCCATTGGCTGTCTCCTCGTCTGAAGCTCCTAATGACAATTAATGCGCGTTTAGAATTTAACCCAAATGAGACAACGTAATTCAGTGGTCTGACAGATTCTCGACAGATGTTCTCCTCTTATATGTCCAGTCTAGAAGCTTTATATTATTTCTGTCTTTAGGAACGAATCGACTACATTCAGGTCAAATAATATTGCACCAAACCTAGGTTAATTTCGAAACAGTAAATGGCAGAGAAATTACATGTTCTGGAATTGCTCCTCTGTATTGTGAGTTACTTTTCCATTCTGTCATGAGGAACGTTATTAATTTTCATTTTGCTTATATTACAGCAACCCTGCACCAAAGACTAATGAGTTGATGAAGGAAGAGTGGCTCCCCTTCACGCTGGAGGATCAAGCGTTTATGAATGTATCTTCTGTGCCCAAAATGCAGCGGAACATCATGGCAGATCGCATCCAATTTTGGAGAGAACTGTTAGCTGATCTGGAGATGAAAAGAAACAAAGAGATCTCGCAAAAGCAACCAAATCATGCTGCAGCTGGGTTGCAAATGCAGTGTCTGTTGACGATATTTGTTTGTTCACTAATGTTTGCTGCCTTTTTTCAGTAAAACACAAAAACTGCAATTTCTAATCTAAGAACAACATGCATGTGAATGTATTAACAGAAAGTTTCTCCTTTGGAGGAATAATAAAGGATATTTCCAATTCGCAGCATAATCAGTTTCCTAATGTGAAGTAAGTATGTGTGGCCATGCCAAGATACTGAAAATAAATTTCTGCTTCTTACAGAACACTCGCAACTCTCATGGAAATCAAATCACTTGACACTCTGTTCCAATCAACGGACTGCATGCAGCCCCCTAAGATAGATTTTGCTTATATTCTGGTTATAGTATCGGATCAGCTAGGTCATTCAAATATGTAATATATAATTAAGATGAACATCTGCAAAAAAAAAAAAAAGAAAAACAGTGTTATTGTAATGTTGCCGATAAATCATGTGACACTGAGGGAATGAGACTAGAAAATGAGCCACTAAAAGAAGTAGATTTAAGGGTTAACAAGTCTCTCCTAAAACTATTTTTCTGGAGTCTAGCCTAGTATTGAAATGAAACATGAACTAAAAACAGTTCAGGCAAGGGAACATACACAGAACTTTTACTAAATAGTGTTGTGCTTTGTGACTTTATGTGTATGCTGAGAAGCTGTCAACTAGGCATAACTATTGAAATCGTAGAGTTCTAACCACTGGCTCGACAGAGGTGCCGAGGTGGGGGCAGGTGGCCGTGTTGGCCACAGAGCTATGCGCCCTGCAGTCAAACAAGTGACGAGCGACAAGAAGGTGGATCTGCCCAGGGAGGCCTGTGAGGTTTGGGGAAGGGAGTTAGCCATTCGAATAATATGGGTCCAGTCTCATCCATATCTCCTTAGATGGCAGATTTCATAGTAGAAGGTCAGTGGGCATTATGGCAGAAAATGCTGACTCAGCGTCTGTCAGCACTCTTGTGTCATTGCATCCAGCCAGGGCCACTTCTAGAATCCTGACACCATTGCCTCCTGAAGGCAAACCTCATCCCACATCACCCAACACTCCCCCCCCCCCCCCCCCAGCCCATTACCGACTCCCCCAAACAACCATGCCACCTGCCCCCCCCCCCCCCCCTCCTGCACCCAGCACCACTAAACCCCCACTTGGACAATGATATGCAAGTTCAGCTCCACATTCTTCAAGCAATTTTAACTATTTATAGTTTGACTGTATCGGCAATGCCATTTCCTGTCCAGCATGAAGTACTGCCAGCAGCAATAGCAGTCAGTTGTTGTTAACAAAGTCAATAAGGGCGAGAGATGACAACTAATATACTACTTCCTTGATTAACTACAAGTTGTTTTTTTTTTTTTTTTTTGCAGATAAACTAATAATGTTATGCCATTCGCTGTTTATACTCAGGTTTTGTTGTTACTGATGCAGACCCTGATGCAGTGTGGGAATTTAGGGGCAATACGATTGAGGTAGATGGTGAGCTCTATCCATTAATCCACACACTATCTAATTTGGATGGTCCCCACGCCCTGAAGTGTCATCAGCATACACTGGGGGCATTTGCATTATATGTAGGAAGTAGGGCCACCTAGCGAATAATTGCCACAGATGCAAATGGTCACTTCTTTGAGGAGGAGCAACGAAGTAATAGCTCGAGAGGTCTATAAATACATATGTATCCTATAACATTCTTTTTTTGTACTTTTCTTAATGCTACCAATCAATAACATCATGACATCAAACTTGCAGGAGCAGAATCTTGTAACTGTCACATTTTTTGCAGGAAATTCACAATTTGGTAGGATAAAAATAAATGGGTTTAACTGTTTATGTGGATGTACTGTATGTATCTTTCTATTGTGCAAGCACTCTATGAGAGCTGCCCTGAATTATTTGTCAACGATGCCCTCTGGCTCTCAGCTAATAGCTGTAGGGCTCCACTGTTTTTAAGGAATCTGGGCTTTAGTGAGAGGATAAGGCACTGTAGTCAGAAGCAGACATACCCCAAATCTGAAACCTGGTAGTATTTCCTGTGTAAGTAGTAAATTAGGTATACAGGTGTACCACCAGAATAGCAAGCGTCGCATCAATGTAACGTTGGCATCTCATATGCATCACATACTGGCATAATGTTGCTTCAACACAAATAATTTAGTGCTCAAAGGTACCTGTATTACTTAACAACTGTGCACTGTTGCTCCCCTTCCGAGATCCTTGTCCTGTAGTGAAGGTTCAAATGGTTCAAATGGCTCTGAGCACTATGGGACTCAACTGCTGTGGTCATCAGTCCCCTAGAACTTAGAACTACTTAAACCTAACTAACCTAAGGACATCACACACATCCATGCCCGAGGCAGGATTCGAACCTGCGACCGTAGCAGTCGCACGGTTCCGGACTGCACGCCTAGAACCGCGAGACCACCGCGGCCGGCTGTAGTGAAGGGATAACACACTGTATCGGTTGGTGAGGTAAGATACTTTGACAGTATAAAACAATAATGTCATAGGATAGCCTGCCAGAAAAAAACCTTGGTGTCATTTTTTATGTGGGAGATGTTACCACCAAGCAAACATTAGGCGGAAGTTACCTCAGCATGTGCTCACCATAATCTATATAGGCATCCAGCAGTTTTCCGGTAACAAGATGATGTATAGAGCAATCAATAATGCAGATTTACCACAAATATTACACAGAACAATTACAAAACTTGCAATTCTGTGGAAATTTTTTCAGCTGGAGAGTTGTTCTTAAGCTTTCGAAACACGAGGGAAACATTCCACATGGGAAAAATACATCTAAAAACAAAGATGATGTGACTTACCGAACGAAAGTGCTGGCAGGTCGATAGACACACAAACAAACACAAACATACACACGAAATTCGAGTTTTCGCAACAAACGGTTGCTTCATCAGGAAAGAGGGAAGGAGAGGGAAAGACGAAAGGATGTGGGTTTTAAGGGAGAGGGTAAGGAGTCATTCCAATCCCGGGAGCAGAAAGACTTACCTTAGGGGGAAAAAAGGACAGGTATACACTCGCACACACACACATATCCATCCCTTAAGGTAACTTCCGCCTAATGTTTGCTTGGTGGTGACATCTCCCACATAAAAAATGACACCAAGGTTTTTTTCTGGCAGGCCATCCTATGACATTGGGATGGATATGTGTGTGTGCGTGTGTATACCTATACCTTAAGGTAACTTCCGCCTAATGTTTGCTTGGTGGTGACATCTCCCACATAAAAAATGACACCAAGGTTTTTTTCTGGCAGGCTATCCTATGTCATTGGGATGGATATGTGTGTGTGTGCGAGTGTATACCTATACCTGTCCTTTTTCCCCCTATGGTAAGTCTTTCCGCTCCCGGGATTGGAAGGACTCCTTACCCTCTCCCTTAAAACCCACATCCTTTCGTCTTTCCCTCTCCTTCCCTCTTTCCTGATGAGGCAACAGTTTGTTGCGAAAGCTTGAATTTCGTGTGTATGTTTGTGTTTGTTTGTGTGTCTATCGACCTGCCAGCACTTTCGTTCGGTAAGTCACATCATCTGTGTTTTTAGATATATTTTTCCCACGTGGAATGTTTCCCTCTATTATATTCATATCATTAATTTGAACCCAACAATTACGTTTGTTACTGTCACTGTTGCATTTCGAAATCTTTCCTGTCATCTTATTTTCTTTTTCTGTTTTTGCAAGTAGTTTCACTTTGTATTCACCTTCTCCTCTTTACCGAATCTACCGTACAATTTTATCCCGCCAATATATACTCAATAATACGTAACCCACTTCCAAACCGTAACAAAAAATTTTTTTCCGCTTTCAACACTACCGCTGCTACAAAATCCACCGTTTCCAGTTCACAAACAGTTCCTTTCATCTATTAAACAGAAATTTCGGCTAGTTCTAATAACTTTCGCTTTTTCTCCATTTCCGTCTTTCCCACATCAGTGATCTTTTGTAGCCGCTTCCCACAGGTTTTAACGTCATTATTTCTTCGTCAGACAATTGTTAGCCTCATTTTCACAATCTGCCACCACAAAACCACTACTTTTAATACATTTACACGCAGTTTTTTTCGAAATTTTCCCGAATTGCTCCACCCTTTAACGTGTTTTGGCAGCAACACAACCACATAACCTTTGTGCACATCGTTCTCTACCAACCCAAGTTCACCACAGGATCAACATATCCCAGCTATAACCAACACTTTTTCGCCTTTTTTCACACCAGATCTCCAGTTGCTTTCTAGTTCACCTTTATCTCTCACCATATACTTTTATTTTCATTTTCATTTCAGCCTCATGTTACACTTTCCACCTTCTAATACCATGTCACCCTCACAATATCCCCACAACGACCCCATTAAGTTTTATTTACATTCCCTCCGCAAACATGCCTTCGCCCTAGCCAGATTACACTCCCATATTTTATTTTCTCACGCTTGTCTGACATTTGGCATTACCCCCAAAGGCCTCACACTTAAAGTTCCCATTTCTGGCTGTAACCCTTCTTTCCATCAGTCCCTATACCAGTTCCAAACTGAACAATCCATTGCCCTCACCCACCTAATCCTTCACCTACACATCAACTCAGCCAATGAACACACCCGTCAACTCCTATCCTTAATAAAAGTCCTCAATCTTTCCTCTCCCACATCCACACCGGCTGTTCAGAGCATCCTCCTACAGGCTAACCGCAATTAGAACAGCATGCCACCCTCCACCTCAAAAAACTATCCAATCTCCTGGTTTCCCACCTCCGGCAAGGCAACTCACTCACCCTTCACAACCTTTCTAGCAAACCTCAACCTCCTCTCATTGCACACAGACCCAGTCTCTTTGGGATGGATGTGTGTGTGTGTGTGTGTGTGTGTGTGTGTGCGAGTGTATACCTGTCCTTTTTTCCCCCTAAGGTAAGTCTTTCCGCTCCCGGGATTGGAATGACTCCTTACCCTCTCTCTTAAAACCCACATCCTTTCGTCTTTCCCTCTCCGTCCCTGTTTCCTGATGAAGCAACCGTTTGTTGCGAAAGCTCGAATTTCGTGTGTATGTTTGTGTTTGTTTGTGTTTCTATCGACCTGCCAGCACTTTCGTTCGGTAAGTCACATCATCTTTGTTTATATATATACACTCCTGGAAATGGAAAAAAGAACACATTGACACCGGTGTGTCAGACCCACCATACTTGCTCCGGACACTGCGAGAGGGCTGTACAAGCAATGATCACACGCACGGCACAGCGGCCACACCAGGAACGCGGTGTTGGCCGTCGAATGGCGCTAGCTGCGCAGCATTTGTGCACCGCTGCCGTCAGTGTCAGCCAGTTTGCCGTGGCATACGGAGCTCCATCGCAGTCTTTAACACTGGTAGCATGCCGCGACAGCGTGGACGTGAACCGTATGTGCAGTTGACGGACTTTGAGCGAGGGCGTATAGTGGGCATGCGGGAGGCCGGGTGGACGTACCGCCGAATTGCTCAACACGTGGGGCGTGAGGTCTCCACAGTACATCGATGTTGTCGCCAGTGGTCGGCGGAAGGTGCACGTGCCCGTCGACCTGGGACCGGACCGCAGCGACGCACGGATGCACGCCAAGACCGTAGGATCCTACGCAGTGCCGTAGGGGACCGCACCGCCACTTCCCAGCAAATTAGGGACACTGTTGCTCCTGGGGTATCGGCGAGGACCATTCGCAACCGTCTCCATGAAGCTGGGCTACGGTCCCGCACACCGTTAGGCCGTCTTCCGCTCACGCCCCAACATCGTGCAGCCCGCCTCCAGTGGTGTCGCGACAGGCGTGAATGGAGGGACGAATGGAGACGTGTCGTCTTCAGCGATGAGAGTCGCTTCTGCCTTGGTGCCAATGATGGTCGTATGCGTGTTTGGCGCCGTGCAGGTGAGCGCCACAATCAGGACTGCATACGACCGAGGCACACAGGGCCAACACCCGGCATCATGGTGTGGGGAGCGATCTCCTACACTGGCCGTACACCACTGGTGATCATCGAGGGGACACTGAATAGTGCACTGTACATCCAAACCGTCATCGAACCCATCGTTCTACCATTCCTAGACCGGCAAGGGAACTTGCTGTTCCAACAGGACAATGCACGTCCGCATGTATCCCGTGCCACCCAACGTGCTCTAGAAGGTGTACGTCAACTACCCTGGCCAGCAAGATCTCCGGATCTGTCCCCCATTGAGCATGATTGGGACTGGGTGAAGCGTCGTCTCACGCGGTCTGCACGTCCAGCACGAACGCTGGTCCAACTGAGGCGCCAGGTGGAAATGGCATGGCAAGCCGTTCCACAGGACTACATCCAGCATCTCTACGATCGTCTCCATGGGAGAATAGCAGCCTGCATTGCTGCGAAAGGTGGATATACACTGTACTAGTGCCGACATTGTGCATGCTCTGTTGCCTGTGTCTATGTGCCTGTGGTTCTGTCAGTGTGATCATGTGATGTATCTGACCCCAGGAATGTGTCAATAAAGTTTCCCCTTCCTGGGACAATGAATTCACGGTGTTCTTATTTCAATTTCCAGGAGTGTAGAAAAGCCTCCAACCGATAATTTCTTTTTTAGACATTGCAGAACTGTATGCTCACGACGTACTGTATACTGTCTTGACGCATCTGGAACGTGGTCTGTGTTGTGGCAAGCATGTTGGTATACGAACAGAATCATATCTGCATGTCAGCCCACCAATGAACGTTAGGATCTCCAGTCTTTGGAAATTCCTGCCAAAGCTGTAAGTGTCAGCTTCTAGTGGTTAATACAGTGCACTCAGTAGTGAAGACCCCTAACGAAGAAGGCGAGAGAGAATTGTTTCAATATGCTCTAATAATAACTTTTTAACCTAGGCTTGTGAAATTAATACAAACACACAGACAATTCCTTTTAAAGCAGCATGATGTTGCCTATACATGGCTCTTCAGCACTTCTAATCAGCACATCTTTATGTTCAGTTAGTCAATCTGGTACACACACATGCAGACGGATGCTGTGGCTAATACAAGCCAGTCGGCCATCTCTCTACAATTTAGCGATATGTATACGAGTAGTGTTAGGTTTTTTTTTTCTATAGGGTCGCCTCTCGCTGTGGTTTATCATAATGTGAGCTGATTTCCACAGTGGAACAAATAAACTAAGGTTTGTATTCGCTCTCATAGATATACACTGAAGTGCCGAAGTAGCTGGTATAGGCATGCGTATTCAGATACAGAGATATGTAAGCAGGCAGAAAACGTCGCTGCGGTCAGAAACGCCCATATAAGACAACACATGCCTGGCGCAGTTGCTAGATCGGTTGCTGCTGTTACAATGGCGGGTTATCATGATTTAAGTGAGCTGTAACGTGATGTTATAGTCGGCGCACGAGCGATGGGACACAGCATCTCCGAGGAAGCGATGAAGTGGGGATTTATCCATATGACCATTTCACGAGTGTACCGTGAATATCAGGAATCCGGTAAAACATTAAATCTCCGACATCGCTGAGGCCGGAAAAAGATCCTGCAAGAACGGGACCAATGACGACAGAAGAGAATCGTTCAAAGTGACCGAAGTGCAACCTTTCAGCAAATCGCTGCAGATTTCAGTGCTGGGCCATCAACAAATGTCATCGTGCGAGCCGTTCAACGAAACATTATCGATATGGGCTTCAGGAGCCGAAGGGCCACTTGTGTACCGTTGATGACTGCACGACATCTCGTCGTGCTTTACATCTTGTCTGGGCCTGTCAACACCGACATTGGACTGTTGCCTGGAAACATGTTGCCTGGTGGGACGAGTCTCGTTTCAAATTGTATATAGCGGATGGACGTGTACGGGTGTGGAGACACCCTCATGAATCCATGGATCCTGCATGTCATCAGGGCACTGTTCAAGCCAGTGGAGGCTCTGTAATGGTGTAGGACGTGTGCAGCTGGAGTGATATATGACCCCTGATCTGTGTAGGTACGACTCTCACTGGTGACATGTACGTAAGCATCCTGTCTCATCACCTGCATCCATTCATTTCCATTGTGCATTCTAACGGATTTGGGCAGTTACAGTAGGACTATGAGGCACCCCACACGTGCAGAATTGCTACAGAGTGGCTCCAGGAACTCTCTTCTGAGTTTAAACACTTCCGCTACTCGCCAAACTTCCCAGACATGAGCATCATTGAGAGTAGCTGGGATGCCTTGCAACGTGCCGTTCAGAAGAGATCTCCACCCCGCCGCAATCTTGTGGATTTATGATAGCCCTGCAGGATTCAAGGTGTCAATTCCATCCAGCACTACTTGAGACATTAGTCGGGTCCATGCCACGTTGTGTGGCGGCACTTCTGTGTGCTCGCAGGAGCCCTACACGATACTGGGCAGGTGTACCAGTTTCTTTGGCTCTTCGGCGTATATGAAAGCTAGAAGAAGACAAGCATGAAATCGATTAACGGTGTGGTTGCGAAATAATGGCGATGCAATAAAAAAATAGAGTGGACACAAACACTTACCAGAAAAGAGGCAGTGTGCCAGCTCTCTAGTGACATCATGAAAACCTGGCTGCAACGTTGGTCCAACAACCCTCCAATCATTTATATTGACTCTTCACATTTTTGTTTTTTGTAAACGACTTTTACACAGAAAAAATATGATATATAAAATATTGTAGCTAGTGTACGTAGGACTCTGTATTTCGTTTTTAAAAAAAGAAAATTGTGTCTAAGGTCCTACGCAACACAGCTCAAAGCATTGTCACCAGGCTGCATTTACTAAGCAGAGGAAAGATAAACAATTTTCCTTCGCTAAAATAATTAATAAACGCATTATTTCAGCATCAAGCTTTTCTTGTGTCAAATCTCATCAATAGTTGTAGTTGGTGGCAGTTTGTTCATTATTGTACTCTATGCTCTAAATGCAACTGTATGCGCGTTTGTGAGAAAAAACTATAATGTTGCTATATATGAACACCCCTGAAGAAGAGGTTGACCACTGTGAAATAATTAACGCAACACTGAAACAGAAGGAATGATGGAGATTATGAATGTTATTTACCTGCCAGTTACCTACGACAGCAATCCAGCTCAGTCCTATTTGTTTGTAAACCGCAGTTCCTGAATACATTTTTCGTGCATGTTCAATACTGGAAGAAAGTTGAACTAACCTTTTCTTGTGCCTTGTGGTTTTTCTTTTCAGACCGAGTATATGTGACAGTTGTGGGACATGTATGACATCAGTGTTTTGTGGGAATGCGTGTCAGCTTTAGATCACACGCGAACACCTGTAGAAATGTGTGACAGAATCTGCGATAGATGTGCGGTCAAGTGTTACCGTTGGAGCAGCCTGTGCTCAGACTCCACAGCAATGGTGGAGCTGTGCCTGGAGCAGCCTAGGCCAAGTCCTCTGCATTCAGGTTCCACTGCAGGTGGCTGCACTCAGTTTTATGAAATGTATGACATCATTGTTTTTTGACCACTCACTTTCCACACAACTGTAGGAATGCTACAGCTCCCACTCATACCAGGATCACTGAAATGTGTACACACGATTCTGGAAAAACGCTTGACAATATCGTTTCTTCCTTTTTATACCAGAGTTACTTTTGTAGTGGGAAGAGGTACAAGGCACCATATGAAGACTCATCCGAGCTTGCCAAGTGATTTATTGTTTCCAACTACAGTGCCACGTTCCCCTTGGTCTGTGTCACCGGGCCCTGCAATGCTGAGGACGCCACCTTGCTGTCTGCGGAACGGCTTGGCGCGGAATGGCTGCCTCAGCGACCAGTGCATGCACTGCTGTGTGTCGCCTTGTACGGCCGCGATGACAGGATGCGCTGACAGTCGACTCAGCGGTCTTCGCCCCTACCGCCTCAGCGCCGCCCACTGCAAGGCGATCCACTGCACGCTTCTTTGCTGTCATGGTTCAGATCATGGGCGACAACAAGCACCTGCGATCCGACGTCCGAATCTGCGGCCCTCGCTTTGGGATGCCTCCAGCATGTGTTGGGAGTCAACAAGTCTGCCTGCAGTAGCGAGCCGTGGAGTGGCCCGTCGCTGGCTGGTTACAGACCCCGCGTCGGCCTCAGAGGGTCGAACCAGCGACCTACCGTGGACTGGAACGCTGGAGCCTGATCTGCTGCTGTTTGTAGCCGGTGGTGTGACACACCCCGCCATCCAGGAAAGCTGTCACTCTTCAACGCTTTGTTAGTGAACCGGCACCTATTTATACATGGCTGTGCGCCTCTGTTTTGCTAACGCACCACTAGGTTGCGCCAGTCGGCCCCTTCTGCCTGTAACTTGCGCCATGCAAACCGCTGCGTTTATTCTTTTCAGTGGTTCAACGGCCCTGTGGCCTCCATTCTACTTCGCAACCACTGGTGAGCGTAACTTACTGTCAAGAGCCCCGCGCCTGGCTGTAACTTGTGCGCTCAGAAATGTTGCACCGAGTCTAACTTTCCTATCTTAAACTGTGGTACCGCTACACTTTGCACACAGTCGTCAGAACACGTCACAGTTCTCAGTCACACCAGAATCAGCGACATATTTGCAGAAATAAATACCACGCAGCAATTTCCAGAGAAATACACTGCACGTGTCAGTATGCTAGCAACATTTCTCATGTGTTCCACAGAAAAATAATATTATTGTTGACCATTTCAGTGATAATCCCATGTGTTCATCTTGTATATACACTCCTGGAAATTGAAATAAGAACACCGTGAATTCATTGTCCCAGGAAGGGGAAACTTTATTGACACATTCCTGGGGTCAGATACATCACATGATCACACTGACAGAACCACAGGCACATAGACACAGACAACAGAGCATGCACAATGTCGGCACTAGTACAGTGTATATCCACCTTTCGCAGCAATGCAGGCTGCTATTCTCCCATGGAGACGATCGTAGAGATGCTGGATGTAGTCCTGTGGAACGGCTTGCCATGCCATTTCCACCTGGCGCCTCAGTTGGACCAGCGTTCGTGCTGGACGTGCAGACCGCGTGAGACGACGCTTCATCCAGTCCCAAACATGCTCAATGGGGGACAGATCCGGAGATCTTGCTGGCCAGGGTAGTTGACTTACACCTTCTAGAGCACGTTGGGTGGCACGGGATACATGCGGACGTGCATTGTCCTGTTGGAACAGCAAGTTCCCTTGCCGGTCTAGGAATGGTAGAACGATGGGTTCGATGACGGTTTGGATGTACCGTGCACTATTCAGTGTCCCCTCGACGATCACCAGTGGTGTACGGCCAGTGTAGGAGATCGCTCCCCACACCATGATGCCGGGTGTTGGCCCTGTGTGCCTCGGTCGTATGCAGTCCTGATTGTGGCGCTCACCTGCACGGCGCCAAACACGCATACGACCATCATTGGCACCAAGGCAGAAGCGCCTCTCATCGCTGAAGACGACACGCCTCCATTCGTCCCTCCATTCACGCCTGTCTCGACACCACTGGAGGCGGGCTGCACGATGTTGGGGCGTGAGCGGAAGACGGCCTAACGGTGTGCGGGACCGTAGCCCAGCTTCATGGAGACGGTTGCGAATGGTCCTCGCCGATACCCCAGGAGCAACAGTGTCCCTAATTTGCTGGGAAGTGGCGGTGCGGTCCCCTACGGCACTGCGTAGGATCCTACGGTCTTGGCGTGCATCCGTGCGTCGCTGCGGTCCGGTCCCAGGTCGACGGGCACGTGCACCTTCCGCCGACCACTGGCGACAACATCGATGTACTGTGGAGACCTCACGCCCCACGTGTTGAGCAATTCGGCGGTACGTCCACCCGGCCTCCCGCATGCCCACTATACGCCCTCGCTCAAAGTCCGTCAACTGCACGTACGGTTCACGTCCACGCTGTCGCGGCATGCTACCAGTGTTAAAGACTGCGATGGAGCTCCGTATGCCACGGCAAACTGGCTGACACTGACGGCGGCGGTGCACAAATGCTGCGCAGCTAGCGCCATTCGACGGCCAACACCGCGGTTCCTGGTGTGTCCGCTGTGCCGTGCGTGTGATCATTGCTTGTACAGCCCTCTCGCAGTGTCCGGAGCAAGTATGGTGGGTCTGACACACCGGTGTCAATGTGTTCTTTTTTCCATTTCCAGGAGTGTAGGAGGATGTCTAGATAGAGTGCTTATTGTACAACTGCATAGCTACAGGAGCACATTGACATGAATCATTCATTTGTACAGAAGGTTAATGCTATTGGTAATGGGGCAGTCTTCCTGAAACGCGTTGTACATTTTGCAGCTTTACCAACAGACGTGCATTTCCCTATGGTCGAGGCCAAAAGAGTTATTACAGCTTAGGGGCAGGCTATTATTGTAGAGCTGTTACAAAATAAAAGGTTTCTCTCTCACAACATTTCTCAAGAATGAGAGAGGAGGACTTGCAACTCTTAGATAATTGTCATGAATGGGAGTAATATGGTGGGACTGTGAATTAGATGCACATCTGGTCTTGCACCACTGAGTGAAAGCTTTTTCTCTATTCAAATTATTTACGCTTAAGAGTACTCATGCCATTACAAATATTGTTTTCTTTGCAATACACTGACGTGACAAAAGTCATAGACTATGGATGTTCACTTATACAGATAGTGGTAGTATCACATACACAAGGTATAAACGGGCATTGCATTAGCGAAGCAGTTATTTGTGCTCAGGTGATTGATGTAAAAGATATCCGACGTCATTATGGCTTCACAATTGGAATTAACAGACTTTGACAGTTGGAGCTAGATGCATGGGATATTTCATTTCAGAAATCGTTAGGGAATTCAGTATTCCTAGATCCACAGGGTCAAGAGTGTGCTAAAATTATCAAATCTGAGACTTCACCTCCCACCATGGACAACACAGTGGCCAACAGCTTTCACTTAACGACCGAGAGCAGCTGCTTATGCATAGAGATGTCTGTACTAACAGACAAGCAACACTCCGTGAAATCAGTGGGGGACATACACAACGAACATACCTGTTAGTACAGTGTGACGAAATTTGGTGTAAATGAGCTATGACAGCAGACAACTAAAGCAATTGCCTTTGCTGAAAGCACGACATCGCCTGCATCGTCTCTGCTGTTACCATATCGGTTGGACCCTAGATGACAGGGAAACCGTGGCCCAGTCAGATGAGTCCCAATTTGGTAAGATCTGATAGATGGGTTCGAGTATGGTGCAGACCCCACCATGGACCCACGCTGTCAACTATCACTGTGCAATTTGGTGGTGGCTCCAGAATGGTGTGGGCCGTGTTAACACGGAATGGAAGATCATTGCGCAGCCATTCACGGATTTCATGTTCCAAAACAACAATGGAATTTTTATGGATGACAATGCGCCATGCCACCAGGCCACAATCGTTTACAATTGGTTCGAAGATTCGAAGAACATTCTGGAAAATTCGAGTGAATGATTCTGCCACCCACATAGCCTGACATGAATCCCATCAAACATTTATGAGACATAGTCGAGATGTCAGTTTGTGCTCAAAATTCTGCACTGGTAACACTTTCGAAATTGTGGTTAACTATAGAGGCACCATGGATCAATATTTCTCCAGGGTACTAACACCAAGTCGCACTGTGCAAAAAAAATTAACGTCCATCACACCGATGTGAGAATGGTGGACTTCAGTTTGCAGATACTTTTTCAGTCCTGTAGCCCTACAGATGTTTTTTCAGCCATCCTGTGGCATGAGTCGGAAACCCTAGTTTGGCAACACCATCGGTGCCACCGGTGTACCTTTGATGGGCGTTTGATAAATGTCTCTGTACACGGACATGAATACACCGATGAGTATGAGGCGCAAGATGGGCAACATAGGCAATCCTATCGACGCAGCCTCTGCTGAGTGTCCATATACTGATGCTTTTTCACCTCGTGGACACATGATATATCTGAGAGGTGCTGTAAGTGTTGCCTAACCCCTCAGGCAAGTAGTCATGGTTGAATGCAAAGTCTCTGTACGGGGACATTTTTAAAGCGCTGAATGAAAGTGCGTGGGTCACATCAAGGGTGTTGCCAAAGTGGGAGGTGGGGGGGGGGGGGGGGGAGCCTAGTGAGACATTTTGCCATTTGATTCACGCTCGTGTCATTGTTGCACTCCCCTGTGATCATGCTCACAGGAAGGTGTCATACAGGAAGGCTCAAAAAGCAGAAAGATACCCTTTGCTGCTTAGTAACTTGCTACCAAATAACATAGTTCGATGAAACTAGAATCATACATATAAATAACTGCTACAGTATAGAGCAGAAGTTAATGGAAAGAAATAGGCAGTAAGAGTAACACAAATGACACTTCACAGGAAATATTTACACTGGAGTCACCGCAATTAATGATGGTCACCTGTAGATTTCAAGAGACGGGGCGTGGTTCTTACTAGGGTGTCTGATCACTACGGACGGCAATTCATGCTGCTGTGAAACGTGCTCCCACGCTGGCTACAAGACTGGTGGGGAGTCCTTGTGGCAGGGCTTTCCGTACTTCCACCAGCCCAGCTTAACAACTGCTGGATGGTCGTTGGTGCAGGTGGTCGCGCTGCACTACCTGTCCTCAACTCATCTAATACACGCTCGATGGCATTTAAGTCGGGGAAACAAACAGGCCAGTTCATTCGGCGAATATCTTCTCGTTTCAAGAGCTCCTCCACCTGGGCTGTTCGATGCGGTCGCGCATCGTCGTCCATAAAAATGAATTAAGGGCCGAATACATCCCCGAAAAGACGCACATGGGGAGAGAGTACAATGTAATAAGAACGTTGACCTGTGAGTGTACAATGTTCAAAGATCTGTAGGTCAGTACGCCCATGCGACATTATGTCTCCCCACACCCTAAAAATCTGACCAGCTAAACGACCACGATCGATGTTGTTCCTGGGTACATTACGTGTTCCCAGCATTTGCCATGTAAGGGTACATCCGAAATCGCTAATCAGATGATCTGCTCTCATCAGAGAAGAGCACGTGATCACAATCGCCATTGTTCGAGATTGACTGAATCTGCTCTCATCCCGGGAGAGCACGCTACCCCACTCTTCGTTGGTCCATTCCCTACGCTCTTGGCACCATCGTGAACAGTACCGCAGAAGTGGGGGAGTCAACGGAACACGACGTACTTGTCGTTGGGCAAACAGACCACCCAGCGTGGTCACCGTGCCACATTGGAGCTTGTCATCGTGCGCCTTTCAGTTCTGTTAAATATGGTTACAATTGCACCTGCTGTTTGATGTGGCTCCCTTCTATCCAGTTACGCAATGTGGCGATCATTTGCTGCTGCAGTTGATCGTGGCCGATCATCTCATCTCATTTCCGTCAGGCAGCAGTGACTACGTTCAGAAAACTCCCCACGCACGTGAAATAATGCTGTGAGCATTACCAGACTCCTGGCCTAGAGTCGTCACAATTCGTCCTCCTTCCAGTTTGTCGATGATTCTTCCCAGTGTGAAGTATCCAAATGTTGTCTACGGACTATGTTGTAATGAAGAACACCACCATAGTGCAGCGTAACTGGTCGCTAACTGATGCAGATTGTCTTTTCTCGGTTCTTCAACTGCCTCGAGTTTCGCGGTCAGCCCCATTTGACGCTATAGTCATGCTGGTTCAAATGGCTCTGAGCAGTATGGGACATAACATCTGAGGTCATCAGTCTTCTAAAACTTAGAACTACTTAAACCTAAGCAATGTAAGGAAATCACACACATCCATGCCCGAGGCAGGATTCGAACCTGCGACCGCAGCGGTCGCGCGGTTCCGGACTGAAGCGCCTAGAACCTATAGTCACGCCGAACTCACGCCATGTGACGATCTGTTTCCTATGCGCAACTGGGAGACATTTGGTAACATGTCCCTGCACTTAGATTCACTACCACTGAGTAAATGTTCAAATGTGTGTGAACTCTTATGGGACTTAACTGCTAAGGTCATCAGTCCCTAAGCTTACACACTACTTAACCTAAATTATCCTAAGGACAAACACACACACCCATGTATGCCAATAAATTGACATTCATTACTGAATATAACTAAGAAAATCAAATAATAAAATGAGAAAAAATATTTATGTGATTTCCCTAGAGCTATAACTCTACAGTAGCGTAATTCCTAGTTGCAGAGAAATAGATATGAATGTTTCAAGCGATTACTTGCCATTTCTCTTCCCATTCACATCTACATCTATACTCCGCAAGCCACCTCACGGTGTGTGGCGGAGGGTACCTTGAGGGTACCTTTTATTCCAGTCTCGTATTGTTCGTGGAAAGAAAGATTGTCGGTATGCCTCGGTGTGGGCTCTAATCTGTCTGATTATATCCTCATGGTCCTCGGTGAAGGTATGTTCTCGAAACTTCAACAAAAGCCCGTACCGAGCTACTGAGCGTCTCTCTTGCATAGTCTTCCACTGGAGTCTATCTATCATCTTCGTAACGCTTTCGCGATTACTAAATGATCCTGTAACGAAGCGCGCTGCTCTCCGTTGGATCTTCTCTATCTCTTCTATCAAACCTATCTGGTACGGATCCCACACTGGTGAGCAGTATTCAAGCAGTGGGCGAACAAGTGTACTGTAACCTACTTCCTTTGTTTTCGGACTGCATTTCCTTAGGATTCTTCCAATGAATCTCAGTCTGGCATCTGCTTTACCGACGATTAGTTTTGTATGGTCATTCCATTTTAGAACACGCGTTATGCGTACTCCCCGATAATTTATAGAATTAACTGCTTCCAGTTTCTGACCTGCTATATTGTAGCTAAATGATATGGGACCTTCCTTTCTATGTATTCGCAGCACATTACACTTGTCTACATTGATATTCAATTGCCTATCCCTGCACCATACGCCAATTCGTTGCAGATCCTGCTGCACTTCAGTACAATTTTCCATCGTTACAACCTCTGGATATACTACAGCATCATCCTCAAAAAGCCTCAGTGAAGTTTCGATGTTATCCACAATGTCTTTATACTTAACAGTATTGAATGAAAGTAAACTCGTACAGTGGGAAAGAAGAGATAAGAAGCAGAGTAACATTTCAAATGCGATGCAACTGAGAAGCTTTTGGGAAATCGTTACCAGATGGCGGGCCAGAGTGGTGTCGAGTTGAGATAAAAATCTCGCGACGCCTAGCTAGCGCGCCTGGCGTATTAAGCTGGGAGAGCCGCCCTGACTGGTGACAGATAACGAAACACAGGCGCCGCTCAGCGCCCTGCGCGGGTCAGTGGGCGGGTCGCGCTGCCCGCGCCTCCAGCAGTCGGCCGCCACCTGTCTGCCGAGGCCCCGACAGCCGCGTCTGCAGCATGGAGCAGCCGCCGCGCGCCGTGAGTCTCCTGCTTTGCCTCGCCACTTTACATTCTCTTGTGTCAACAATACTTCACGCATCCTACAGAAAAGTGATTTCAAGTTTTAAATAGATTATTGTTGTGCGTTTTTTCTGCTAAAACTGCTTCGTGTAGGAGTCCCGGCAAAAGTTACCATCAACGCAAATGTCTTTATCAATTTATTACTACACTACTGGCCATTAAAATTGCTTCACTACGAAGATGACGTGCTACAGACACGAAATTTGACCGACAGGAAGAAGATGCTGTGATATGCAAATGGTTAGCTTTTCAGAGCATTCACACAAGGTCGGCGCCGATTGCGACACCTACAACGTGCTGACATGAGGAAAGTTGCCAAACGATTTCTCATACACAAACAGTAGTTGACCGGCGTTCACTGGTTAAACGTTGTTGTGATGCCTCGTGTAAGGAGGAGAAAGCGTACCATCACATTTCCGACTTTGATAAAGGTCGGATTGTCGCCTATCGCGATTGCGGTTTATCGTATCGCGGCATTGCTGCTCGCGTTGGTCGATATCCAATGACTGTTAGCAGAATATGGAATCGGTGGGTTCAGAAGGGTAATACGGAACAACGTACTGGATCCCAACAGCCTCGTATAACTAGCAGTCGAGATGACAGGCATCTTATCCGCATGGCTGTAACGGATCGTGCAGCAACGTCTCGATCCCTGAGTCAACAGATGGGGACGTGTGCAAGACAACAACCATCTGCACGAACAGTTCGACGATGTTTGCAGCAGCATGAACTATCAACTCGGAGACAATGGCTGCGGTTACCCTTGACGCTGCAACAGAGACGGGAGCGCCTCCGATGGTGCACTCAACGACGAACCTGGGTGCACGAGTGGCAAAACGTCATTTTTTTGGATGAATCCAGGTTCTGTTTACAGCATCATGATGGTCGCATCCGTGTTTGGCGACATCGCGGTGACCGTACATTGGAAGCGTGTATTCGTCATCGCCATACTGGTGTAGCACCTGGCGTTATGGTATGGGGTGCCATTGGTTACACGTCTCGGTCACCTCTTGTTCGCATTGACGGCACTTTGAACAGTGTACGTTACATTTCAGATGTGTTAAGACCCATGGCTCTACCCTTCATTCGATCCCTGCGAAACCCTACATTTCAGCAAGATAATGCACGACCGCATGTTGCAGGCCCTGTACGGGCCTTTCTGGATACAGAAAATGTTCGACTGCTGCCCTGGCCAGCTCATTCTCCAGATCTCTCACCAATTGAAAACGTCTGGTCAATGGTGGCCGAGCAACTGTCTCGTCACAAAACGCCAGTCACTACTTTTGATGATCTGTAGTATCGTGTTGAAGCTGCATGGGCAGCTGTACCTGTACACGCCATCCAAGCTCTGTTTGACTCAATGGCCAGGCGTATCAGGGCCGTTTATTACGGCCAGAGGTGGTTGTTCTGGGTACTGATTTCTCAGGATGTATGCACACAAGTTGCGTGAAAATGCAATCACATGTCAGTTCTAGTATAATGTATTTGTCCAATGAATTCCTGTTTATCATCTGCATTTGTTCTTGGTGTAGTGGCCAGTAGTGTATACGTCGAAGACTTCATTAACTTCATTTTTCCGTTTTCCGTCGTTCTCCTTAGTTGCTTGGAAATTCGTAGATGTATGTCCCGTCTTTGCAACTAAATGCAAGGCAGGCACATACACACACACACACACACACACACACACACGCACGCAAAAGGAATGAACAAATAGCAAACCATACACACAACACAAACAAGAGAGGAAAAGTAAAAACACAGAGACAGTTGGCAACACTATATGCTGTAAACACACACGCGTTCAACACATTAAAAAGTTCCAATAAATGTGGGCGAAAAAACGCCATCTGCAGTATGGGACCTGAGTAAACATATCTCCGCGACCTCACACGTGGACTAGCAACATTGGTAATGATAGGTAACACCAAACGGTCTTTTAACTTCACGAAACGTTTCTTGCATAAGTTCTTCTGAGCTGAGAAACAAGAGAAAGGCATGAGTAAACGGAACGTAGTAACATACTTGTAATAACTACATAATGCCTTCATGACATAGGGTGTCTCGAACATTTTCGGTCAAATGAAACAGGTGACAGTTGTCCATAAACGATTATTTTCAGGTAGGAAACCATTGGTCAGAAGTGCATATTTATTGTGTTATGGACATGCACAGCGTACACAGCATAACAGCAGCACAGCTCATAGTAATTGTTCAGAGACGACCACCAGTCTCGAGTGTTCCTGCTAGATGTGCTGCCACTGTTCCTGTCGGTGAAAGGATGTTCTGTTAACGCAACGGTGCAACAGCCCACTTCGATGATAATGTAGGAGCAGCTAAACAACACGTGTCCTCACCTTTGGATAGTATTAAATCGATTGCTGGATCTCGCGTCTCTCGACTTTTTTCTCTCGAGTTAAGTTAAGACGTTGGAGTATCTACGAAAGCCCCGGTAGAAACGGATGAAGACCTGTTTGTTAGCATCCAAGCTGCCTGTCTCCTGTTACAACAGACAGCAGGGGTCTTTGAGAGAGAAACACGCCGTTGCCATGCATGCAATGAGACTGCCGGTCATCGCTTTGAACAATTACTGTGAGCTACGTTCTTGTTATACGATGTACGCTGGTTATCTACATGACACAATAAATATACATTTCCAACCATTAGTTCCGTATCTTAATATAATGGGTTGTGGACCTACTGTCACCCGTTTCAATTCGACGCAAAAGTTTAAGACGACCTGTGTTCAGTGGGTTTCGTAATTCTTCTTGCACACCTCTAGATGTTGCAGAGAGGACTTAGTAGATCAAGTTTTACGTGGGAACCCATGTCCTGAAAGGTTATCCAATGACGCTACAGAGCGTCAAAGTTACAGGCACCGGCGCCTCTTAATGTATGTATATACAGCGTGATCCCATGGTGATAACAGACTTTCACGATTGATGGAGACGTATAAGTGTATGAATTTGAGGTAAGGGTCCCTTTACCGGAAACGAACGAGTCGAAAGTTACAAATGAAAACCATTCTGATACCTCTGACAGTGCAATAATTGTACCGGTACTGTTGTGGCTAAGATTTTATGGTAGGAAAACAAGAAAATATGTCCAGTAAACATGGGTTGTAAAATGCATACCGTAAGAGCTATGAGGACTTGTTCGGTAGAGGAAATGTGTTTCACACTAGCGAAGAGAACCAAGTGCTCATAGCTCCTCAGCTATGGACTTTCCTAGCGGTCTACGGCGCCGCAGTCATGGACTGTGCGGCTGGTCCCGGCGGAGGTTCGAGTCCTCCCTCGGGCATGGGTGTGTGTGTTTGTCCTTAGGATAAATTAGATTAAGTATTGTGTAAGCTTAGGGACTGATGACCTTAGCAGTTAAGTCCCATAAGATTTCACACACATTTGAACATTTTGAAACTACGGATTTTAGAGCCTATGTTAACTAGGCATTTTGTTTTCTTTTCTTGGTCCCTACTATCGCCTCTGAAAGTTCCGCACCCTACATTCTTAGCAATAACAGTACTGGTACATGTATTCCACTGTCAGAGGTATGAGAATGATTTTCGCTTGTAACTTTCGACTCGTTCGTTTCCAACAGAGGGACGCTTACCTCAAACTGATACATTTATCCTTCTCCATCATACTTGAAATTTTTCTATGTCATCATGGATTCATTCTGTATATACATACATTTACAGGCGCCGGCGCCTATAACTTTGACGCTCTCTAGCGTGGTTGGATGGCGTTTCCGGACATGGTTCCTATGTAAAACGTGATTTAGTAAGTCCTCTCTGCAACCTCTAGAAGTGTGCAACAAGAATTGTGAAGCATCCTGCTTACAAAACACATGCATTACAGCCCACTGAAGATGTTTCACAAAAAAGCAAAGCGAGTATGGCAAAAAACAGATAGTATTTGATTCAGTAGCAAAGGCGGAATATATCTCCATGAACTTCAGTAGCTGCTCTTTCTGTTAGAGCGCTCGATACTACTTTATCTCTTCGTGATTATAATGTCCACAAGGAGGACAAGATCTGCTTATTGAAACAGCACAAGTCTTGCTGGAAAACTGTCCTGACGAACGGGATCAGATGACTACCGTATTTTACGGACTATAAGACGCTACGGAGTATAAGACGCTACTTAATTTATGAGCATTTTTTAAATAACATTTTCACCATTATTATTGTTAGATTGCAAAGACAGACAAAAAATTTCTTAATCATAAAACCGAGTTGACCTTTAAAATCCCTCAAAATTATCTTTTTAACTTTCTTCTTCTTCTTCTTCTTCTTCTTCTTCTTCGCTTTCCACTTCGTCGTCCTCTTCATATATAAGATGCTCTTCACTGCTGTCAAGACGGTTACTTCTGCCGCACTTCTTGAAAGAGTTACCAATAATGTATTCTCTCACTCTAGACCACGACTCTTGTATCCACTGACACACTTCTTTCATTGTGGCTTGTTTTAAAATTACCTTCGGCGTGAATTCATGTTGGCTTTCATCCATCTCCTTTTGTTCCATTCCATTCTTCTGTCATATACTCTTGAAATGGTTTATTTACAGAGACATCAAGAGATCGCAATTGTGAAGTACGCCCTTCTGAAATATCAGCAAGCTCTGTAGTTCCCTGTCTCAGTTTCTCTCTCACAGAATTTTTCAGGTGACAATTAAACTGATCTAGCACAAGAAGAGAAGTCTTCTTCAATTAATCCCCTTTCTTTCTCTCCATACTTTGTTAATCCATAATTTCACACCAGCCTCGTCCATCCAACCCTCGTCACGTATGTGAACAACAACATCTGGCTATACTCCAGAAGGTTTTGGCTTTGTTGTGCACTTGAAAGTGGCCATTGAATTAAGTTTAGTATCGTCAACACAACATGAATGGACAACAGTGTAGTGCGTTTTTTCATGTCCACTTGTTTTATAGTTACAGTTTTAGCATCCTTCATGGCAACAGTTCTGCTACTCGGCACACCAAATGTCAGAGGAGTCTCGTCCATATTCTGTAATTGGCTTAGTTCCACACCGTTTTTCTTTCTATGTTGAATAATAAAGCGATGGAAAGATAATATTTTCTCTTCATACGCTTGTGCCATTTTCAGATACATTTTGATTTCGGTTCGCATGCTACGTCCATGACGCTTCATAAACCTGTAGCACCAACCAATTCCACCTACATCTATATGGTTACTCTGCAAATCACATTTAAGTGCCTGGCAGAGGGTTCATCTAACCACCTTTACAATTTTCTAATATTCCAATCTCGTATAAGGCGCGGAAAGAACGAACACCTGTATCTTTCTGTTCCCTTATTTTATCATGGTGGTCGTTTCTCCCTATGTAGGTCGGCATCAACAAAATAATTTCGCATTCGTAGGAGAAAGTTGGTGATTGGAATATCGAGAGAAGATTCCATCGCAACGAAAAACGCCTTTCTTTTAATGATGTCCACTCCAAATCCTGTATCATATCAGTGACTCTCACCTATTTCACTAAAATACAAAACTTGCTGTCCTTCTTTGAACTTTGTCGATGTACTCCGTCAGTCCTATCTGGTAAGGGTCCCACACCGTGCAGCAGTATTCTAAAAGAGGACGGACAAGCGTAGTGTAGGCAGTCTCCTTAAAGTCTGCTGAATTTCACTGTAGCACTAGCTTACGAGCGTGTATTACAATCATTTTTGTACTAATTCCAATGTCATTTTGACGGTATCCTTGAGTCCATTTCGTCATCTCACAAATTTGGCCATTTTGCATTCAGTCCTCCATTTGCATATTTTAGTCATTCTAATTTTTTTCAGCTCTTATTTACTAGCGAATGTTTTTTTCTGTTTATGTAGGGCCGAAATATCGCTCAGCTGCTCTGTTTCCATGTTCTGCGTATGCTATTACTTTCAGTTTATAACCCGCATCATACGATTACCTTTTACTTTTTTCCATTGCGAAACCATCTGCCAACAAAATATTGTACTGTTGCCACTCACAAAAATAGCTTTCAGTTCATGTTCACTGTCACCGTAGACTGCAATGACGCATCATAGGCTAGGCAGTGTTCAGGGTTTGTGATGGCGGCGCGGGAGGGAGACAGTGTTAGCGAGCCTGTGAGTCCCCACAACTCCTGTTCATCGCATCGATGCACTGCTGCTGCCAGTTGAATAAAGTATTGCCAGACGGAGATAGGTTTCCCGCGGCATCGAATATGTGGACATTTTAAGTAACGTGAATTTTAAATCAAACACTGGACTTTTTTAGATGAATTTCAAGTATATGACGCACCTGAATTTTTGAGGCAGTTTTCCGAAGAAAAAAGTGTGCCTTATAGTCCGTAAGATACGAATAGCAGAGGTGCAACGGAATCTTTTAATATGGCGATATTTTTGTTATGTGCATGAACCAATTACCAAGGTCAGCTTGCATTCTAGTGAACGTCTGACCTAAGTTGTCCTCTTCAGGAACAAGTCGTACCTGCGACGATTAGAACCACGTGATTCTGGGAAAGACGACACGATCAGTCCTCAAAATAATATACGGAGTATTTCACAATTCCTGTTACAGGCTTGCGGGAGCCGGCCGGTGTGGCAGAGCGGTTCTAGGCGCTTCAGTCTGGAACTGCGCGACCGCTACGGTCGCAGGTTCGAATCCTGCCTCGGGCATGGATGTGTGTGATGTCCTTAGGTTAGTTAGGTTTAGGTAGTTCTAAGTTCTAGGGGACTGATAACCTCAGATGTTAAGTCCCGAAGTGTTCAGAGCCATTTGAATCATTCTGAGCTTGCGGGGTGCAGAGGGGACTTTGTAGATAAAATTTTAGTTAGGGACCTATGTTCAGAACATGCTTTTTCGATAAAAATTAAGATTGAAGACTTTCATAAATCCCGCTTCACGCTACGGTGAGCAACAGAGCTGCACAGCTCACATATCGAGGACCTTTTCCAGATCACCCCATTCCATTCGTCCGTCTACAACAACGGCTGCGAGAAACTGGTACGTTCGCATCTTTTAGGGTGTGGATTGGCTGTGGCGCTCCACGGGCGCGTACCAGGGATTGTAGACCGTGTGTATGAAAGCATGCGTCGCAGGTACAACTTGTGCACCGAACAGCAGGGTTGTCACGCGGAGCAGCTCCTGCAGAGCACGCAGCTCAGGACTCACTGTCTCCGCTGTGTGCGTGCCGTAAAGCGGAATTATTGAAACTGATCCGATCTTCAAATTTACTTTACATCCAAACAGTGCATTTCCAGACACTAGTTCCTTAACGAAACTATGTTTACTAAGTGCCCTCTACAACACTTATAAGATTCTAAAATAAATTGTGAAACTCACTGTAAATCAAGAAAAGGCAATTCTCAGTCCAGTTAAGCGTAGATCATAAAGGAAGTCGTAAGTGACTCACCTTTGATAAATTTGCAGGTTTAATCTTTAAATATCTACATCTGCATCTACATCTATACTCTGCAATCCACTATGAAGTGCTTGGCAATCCACTGTGTCAGTTATTGGGGTTTCCTACTGTTCCATTCACGTACGGAGCGCGGGAACAATGAATGTTTTTGGCCTCCGTGCATGCTGTTAGTAATCTAACGTAGTCCTCACGATCCCTACGGCAGAAATACGTATGATGTTATAGTATAATCTTAGAGTCATCATTTAAAGTTGGATCTTGAGACTTTGTAATTAGGCTTTCTCGGGAGGAAGCCAAGTGGAAACGCACGGTGAAACTTTTCAGGTGCTGTTTCACAAGAGTACGCGGCACCTCTGTGTCCTTCACAGTTATGGCACAACACGTGTGTCCATACACGCCTCTTACAGACGCTACCAGGCCTGGTATCACTAAACACAAACAACTGTAATCCACTCAGATGGCTGTCCTCTGTGTCGCAGAGAATTGCAGCCCTAACCATTTATACACCCCACCAGTGATCTGTACATATCCGAAGCCTCATAGACATCCGACCTTGTCTTGCCAATGCTTCACTTTTTTTGTCAGGCAGTGAAGATCGTAATCATCACTAACAGTTTTTCAATACCTTTCTTTTCAATAATCGTTACGGTTTACTTTGCAAAAGATAAAATTTCACGATTCCAATTCATTACGAGTTCAGGCAATATTTTGTGAAGCGGTACTCAATAAAGTATCAGCTCCTAAAAAATCGCTAATGTTAGGAAGTGGAAAGACACTGGAACCAAAAAATACGATATACTAGAACAAAAATTGACTGATAAAAACTGAATTCTTTACAATGAGAAACTACACAGTTAAAGACAAACCTCGAAATGCATGAGTGTAAGATGATAATTAAAAAATAATAAAGCTCTCCTGACATAGTGAAACGTCCCCTTTTGACCAATTTTTACACAACTGTCCTTAACCTGACACACAATATTTATAGCGCAACGCAATCTGACTTTCCACACACAATATTTTGTTAACGCAACGCAATCTGACTTTCAAACTTCTCTACAAGAGAATGGCCCTGACTAACATTAACCTGTACTTTTCAGAAATCACTTACCTCACAAAAATCTTGGTTACTCCCACTACTGCAATACAGCAAGCGCCACTACTGCCAGCTAAATAAAAGATTCAAACTATGGAAGGCACTAACTACTGATAGGGATAGTTAGCAAATGAAAGATATTAATAGAGAACAAACAATGTATTTACCTTGATATCATGACAAATTACAAAACTCCGCCATCTCTCTCCCCACATCCACCACTGCTGGCGGCTCACCTCCAACTGCCCAGCGCTACGCGCTGTTCACAGCCAGCTGCCTAACACTACAATGGTTGAGTATTACAACAATGCAAAGCAGCCACAGACTGCACACGGCACAGCCGGTGATTTTCATACTGAGGTGGCGTTATCAATAAAAAAAACCTAAACAGCCTACTTACATAGCCCCCATGCTCCCCACAAAAAATTTTACAAATTTTGTTGGGCACTGGCCAATACATATTTGTTAAAATTTTTTTTTCACAATTACAATAACAAAGAAATCAAATGCACACACTTATTGATACAATGTTGGTCAAAAGCTAAAATTTTCTCACAGTCCATAAAGACAGTTCTGATCATTCATCACATTGCAGTGTTTTTCTCAAAGTCTGAGCAGTAAAAGAAAATGCACACGGAAGTAGTGGATTTCCATGCAGTCTTGAAGAAGTATCGTTGTCCTTCCAACGGAAAGACAGTGCTGACTCTCGACATGCTGACAGGTAATAGGCCACAAGAGAGCAAACCCACAGCAGAGTCAGTCGAAGTTTTGAAGAGTATTGGTGGGTAGGTCATCACAGAGCAGACCCACTGTAGTCCTGGTAGAGATTACGGTATTGGTGGGCCACCAGAGGTGCAGACCCACTGCAGTCCTTGTAGAAATAATGGTATTGGTGAGTCATCAAAGGTGCAGACCCACTGCAGTCCTTGTAGAGATAATGGTACTGGTGGGCCACCAGAGGCGCAGACCCACTGTAGTCCTTGTAGAGATGGCCAGCAGCCATCTGTTGTGACTGTGCAGGTACACAATCACCATTGAAGAGTCTTGCGGATAATATAACAAGTCCATAACCACCACTTGTGCACTCACAAAGTTGTTGGAATTGTCCTTAGAACAAGCAATGCTGTTATACAGTCCCTTGCTGAATTATTAACACACGTGCAAACACTAACAGTCCCTACTCCTCACATATTGTCCATATACTACGACCAATAGAAACGTGTGCAGTGAAATGTAACTTACAAGTTACTTAATTTGATGACCTGGTGTCAATTACAATTTTATAACATAAGAATACAATTACAAAGGTACAAAATACATCATTAAAAACATAATAGTAGAGATAACATTCGTAGTAATAGGGGCTTTACAAAAGAATAGAAATAAACATATACATCAGTGTTACAAAAATAATAACATAAGTACATACATAAAGATCAGAATAACTTTTGGAATATCAACTTCCACATGAGCATTAAAACAAAACAGAACAAATACTGTTTAAACATGTTTACAAAGTAAATAACATATTATCAATGCAAATTATATTTGAGGATAACAGTATTCCTCATCATAGTGAATGTAGCTTAGTATTAGAAAAATTCTACAACATAAGTCTTATCAGATATACATATAAATACAGGAAAAACATAAATACACAAGGGAACACAAACACATAGGGGGATAACACAATGGAAAGGACAGGGTTCGTTTTCAGTGTAACTTTTGGTACTGCAGTATTTTGTGAACAAAACCTTTTGTTTGTTCTTGGAGATCTCCCTTCGTTCGTCATTATTCCCAAAAAGTCCTATCTGTACCTCTTTTCTGTATTTTTTTCGTATAACTTCTAAATGCATTTCTTCCAATTCATCACAACGCAGTCTCTTATATAGTCTACCCCCTCTTAAGCTAACTTAAATCTACTGAGCTCAGACATTAAACTAAGGGACGAGGCAATGCAGCAACACATAAAACAATAAACGCAAACAGCAATGACAAAAATTGCAGATTTGCAAAGGAAGCAGCATTTTAGAAATTAGCAAAGCAATTGTAATATTACAACTAATCTAAGGTAATGTGCAACAAATAATAACAAGAAATCATTAGTAAAACTGGCTTAACAGAATAATACAAAGTCAAATTCAATAACACTATGCCTGGCAAACAGCAGCAACTTATACCTAAACATGACATAGCTCAAGCAGAAAAAATAGTAGACTAAGGATAACAATGCAGATAAGGGAAATGTATAATCACATCTTAATGTTTAAGTAATTAAAGTGGTGCACCACAAAAACTAATTCTACAAAAGATTCCTAAGTACTAGAAAAGAAAATTATGTATGCAGTTCCTGTTATTAGTCCCTTCTTATTGTTCTTTCCATTCCAAGAGCTCCTATTTCGAAGAATATGGGTCATAAAATAATTATTTAATAGATCTGTTGACAGAAAGTGTTCACATTAGCAAATGAATTTTTATATATATATATATATATATATATATATATATATATATATATATATATATATATATATATAACCCATGCTGCAAAACAGCTGGAAAATAAATATCAAATGAAATAAGCAACTATGAAAGGCAAAGCATAAAAATATCATTCAATAGTCATGTGACATTTCATAAGTTAACTCTCGTAGAAAGACGCTTGTCATAATCAGGTGTGCAGATGTAAAAATATTTCTGTCATTTCATAAGGCATTTCTGTAAAAATCATAAATTAAGAGCTCCACTGTGTCAACATATGTTTTCAAGTTCGACCGTGTCGTTTTTGCGATGCTCGCTACAAAGGAACGGCAATAGCGAGGCTAATGGCCTCCCTTTTTTTTTCTCTCCACCTAATGGCTGTTTCTCCAGGTGGCTGGCACAGGTGGCCGCTCAAGACGCATTACTTCAAGGTCACTTACCTTTCTTGCTGAAATATTTAAGGCAGTGACAGTCTCACATAAAAATATTTCACAGGTCAAGAATTAGCGTTGCAAATCTGTAGAAACAAAATCTTATTGATATAACAGTGTCCAAAAAAATTTTCGTCGGCATTGTGATACATTCACGCATTTACACACATTTCACAACTCTTAAAGTACGATTCTTGGTTTCCAACAACCTTTATCACAAATCAGAGTCCCTAAATCACTATTCATTACTCCTTACCTTATTACACATATACAAATTCGTCGACGCTTCTTCAATATTTCCTGTTAATAAATACGTAGCATAATCAAATAACTCATATAGCATCAGCTTCTTGACCATAAACATACCTCAGCAGCATAATACACATCGTCGTCGTAAAAATA
Organism: Schistocerca nitens; assembly: GCF_023898315.1. NCBI lineage: Eukaryota > Metazoa > Arthropoda > Insecta > Orthoptera > Acrididae > Schistocerca > Schistocerca nitens. The sequence continues at coordinate 447,961,092 of NC_064615.1, forward strand.
ACATCATAACACCTCAGTCAAATCGCAAAATCGTCGTAGCTTTCTCCAATAATTTCAAAACCTAGAAAAATTCTCTGCTCATTTCAGTAGTGTCATCTACCTCAAACTTACTTTAAAATCATGCTCCCATACCAAACACATCATTCAAAGCTCACATAGTATCACAATGGTTCCGAAAAAATATGAACAGTTTACAAAGTACAGACAAAATACAATTTCATAAGTGTGAAGGTATCCAACTGTGTAATTGCGTAAACATCTGTCACTGATGTAGTAAAAAAAAAATGTTTATCTCTGTCAAATAATCAGATAGCTGTGTAATTATGTGTTAGAAGAATATGGTACCGATGTGTAAAGTTGTATAAGCAAATACCATATTAGCTAGGGCTCCTTGTGCATGCCAAACACATGGTACAGAAAGTAGGCGTGTACCCCCCTGAGGATTAATGTAATTATACCCTCAGGTGTTACAGATTACAGCAATGGAATGAAATGTATGACGGAAAACTTTCTTTGCAATTTAAAAATCTTAAAAAATAAATGTTTGAAGTACAAAATTAATCACTCAAATACGTGTCCTGTAGCGCTAAACTGTGCGTCATGTTGTAAGATAATCTCTGTGGAAGTCTTGTAGTTATCGTCCTCCGAAAGCTAAGTTCTGCAGAAGTCAATGTACTTACCTGATGATACACAAAAGTGAAATGCTTTGCGTATAGATATCTTAGTTATTACGCTTATTGTTGTGATGAAGAAAGTACTGTACTGTAACGTATTGTTGTGCTACGAAAAAGGCTGTCTCATTGTTGCTATACCACAAAAGTTACTACTAAAACATGTTTTAATTTCTTGAATAATGCCGAAAAACTGTGCAGATATAAAACAGATACACCGCAAAAGCAACATTGTAAATTGTCACTCATTAGTAACGTCGTGATAAAATCCTGTAGCTGTCACATAAACTAACCACTGTGTCATCTAGTATCTCTCAGAAAGCACTTTAAATCCAGAATGTATTTTCAAATAAACCAAAATGTTGCATTAAAATCTCAAGTTAAAAAAGCACATTATCTCTCAATAAACGGTGTTACATGTGAAATGTGGTGTAAACCTTTGCTCTTCCTAGTACGCAGAGTTTCAACTTTAACGCAATTATCAAGTGGTATACGTCGGTAAAGAATGCTAAATCTTTTCTCAAGGTTAGCGTCTGTGTTATTTTTCTCGGAGCCAGCGGGCGCACGCGGCTGCCTGCTGTGCGAGTCATTGTCTGTTTCTTTGCTGGCGCGCGTCGTTATTCGGATTAGGAGACCGAACTTCTACAAATTCGCCTTGCCGAGACGGCCCAGCTCTGTTAGAATCCCGCCAGTTCTGATGCAATTCAGGTCTGTCGTTACGATCACATCGTCTGTCGTCATGTCGGTAGTTTCTGTGGTTTCTTTCTTGTCGGTTAAGTGGTGGAGAATTTCTCCCTGAATCGTAACTGCGCGCTGGACCGTTGCATCTAAAGTTATTCTGTCCCTCGTAATAATAATTGTTTTGGTTCCCATATTGTCTGTTTCTCTGATTGTCTCTGTGATAGTCATTACCGCGGAGAGGTGATCTTTCCCTGTAATTATTACTACTCTGCCAACGGTTGTTATACGGGTGGTGTCTGTTTCGGTCACGATTTGTGTTGTGAGAATAGCCTTGTCGCGTCCAGTTATTATTTCTTTCATCGCGGAATTGCGACGGATGTAATCTGTAATTGTTGTGCTCCTGCGTTCCGCGATTGTCAGTGTCAATTTCCAGTTCTTGTAAGAGTCCCTGAAAAGCTTCAATGTCGTCTTTGCAACGTCCTGCCAAAATAATATGTCGCAAATGTTCAGGCAGTTTGATTAAGCAAATGCGGATGAGTTCTGAAGGGCTGTATGGGTTTGACAGGTACTGATTTTTGTGCAACATGTCTTCAAAATATTTCACAAGACTGGAGAATTCAGATTGTTCGAAATGTTTCATCATTATGATGCCATGTTTTACTCGGTCTTGTGTGGCTTGAGACCAATATGCGGAGAGGAAGGCATGGTAAAATTCTCCTTCACTGTGGCAATCGTGAATGACCGAACGCATTCTTACAGCTGGTTCATTCTCTAAATAGCCACACATAAATTCTAATCTGTGTTCTAACGACCAGTTAGGGGGAAAACAATGAGAGAATTGATGGAGCCACGCTTGTGGATGAATGTCGTTGGCAGAATTTTTAAACATTTTGAATTTACGTGTAGTAATGAACAGCTTATAGTCAAAGTCATCATGTCGGCGAGTCGCATATCGGTCATTGTTACGTCGTGTCGGCGGTTCCATCTCAAAATTCGGTGTGCCTTGCCAATTTCTTTCATAATTTCCGAAGTGTCCTGTGTTATTATTTTGTGGTTGTTCCGTATTTCTATGTCCCTCTTCCCGTACTGGAGCGCGACTGTCCTCTGAAATACGTAATTCTTGTACTACTTGTGCCAACTGATCTTGCACTTCCCGGATTTCTCTTTTGTACTGTGTATTGATTTGATTTTGATTTTGTTTGAATTTTCTAATTTGTTCATACTCTTCAGTGTCAGTGAAGGCTACAGGTGTTGTGTCATTCAGATCATCATCTACCTTTGTAGATAAGTTAGTGAACTGATCTGAAAGTTCGGCTACTTTATCCGATAGTGTACTTATTTCCTCAGTGTGTTTTTCTGAACCAAGTTTCAGAGTATCTACTGTATCCTTTAAGTTTTCCTGAGTTTTTGCAAGTTGCGTAACCGAATCGGTAGATGCAACTGAGTCAAATTTAGCTTGAAAGGTCTCATGATTTTCATGAACAGTAATTTGCAGTTCTTTTATGGCTGCTTCGTGATTCTGTAGTACATTTTCATGACGCGAAAAAATAGGTTGGAAATGCTCACAAATTTGTGTTTTTACGTCGTTACAGACTTTTTGACATTTCGATTCAATGTGATGTAACTCATTAGTTAAATCCTCACGTGTTTGTTCAAGAGTTTGCTCCAATGAGTCTAACTTTTGAAGCTGTTGCTGTGTTTGACTCTGATTTTGTTCCATTTGTTTCTGATTTTGTTCCATTTGTTTCTGATTTTGTTCGATTGTGTCTAATTTTTGAAGATTTTGTCCCATTTGTTTCTGATTTTGTTCGAGCGTTGTGTCTAACTTTTGAAGCTTTTGTTGTGTTTGTCCCATTTGTTGTATTAATTGTAATAACAATGCACTGGTCTCTGGAACATGTTCCTCAGTGCTTTTCGGCAGTGAATTTGCACCGGAAACATTCACATTTTGACAAGCAGAAAATGTGTCTTGACTCATTTGAGAAAACGGTGAGGACCCAAATCCTGAATTCACAGCATTTGCGAGATTGTTTCCTGTCGTTTCGGATTCCTGAGGCGAGCTGTCGCCGACCGATCGATCGATAATGCTTCCCTGTTCTCTAATTGTTTCGCTGTCTACACCATTGTTTGCAGCCCGCTCCATTTCCCTATGCACAGCTACCAAATTATTACTTTGAACATCTGTTAATTCATTACACAGTGGTGCTGGCAAGCTACGCTCGTCGTCACTATTATTTCTCAGTTTGCTTTGGAGCCTAGTGTTACGTTTTTCACACACCATTATTGTCACAGTATTTCACACGACAACACAGAAAAACACAATTTGAAGAGCAAAAATAAGAAAACACATTAACATAGCACTGAAAATAATATCTAGTTAATTGCAAGCGCAGCTGCGAAATACTTGCTGCAAATCTACATGCATGCCACAACTGTTTTACTGTACAACAATGAAAAACTACAACTACAAAGGAAATTCTCTCTATAATTACGCGCTAGCAATAAACAAAATCTACACTAATTACACAAACTACAAGGAAAAAATCAGAAGATTCCAGTGAGGTATCCTAGCAGGGTCGCCATATGAAACGTCCCCTTTTGACCAATTTTTACACAACTGTCCTTAACCTGACACACAATATTTATAGCGCAACGCAATCTGACTTTCCACACACAATATTTTGTTAACGCAACGCAATCTGACTTTCAAACTTCTCTACAAGAGAATGGCCCTGACTAACATTAACCTGTACTTTTCAGAAATCACTTACCTCACAAAAATCTTGGTTACTCCCACTACTGCAATATAGCAAGCGCCACTACTGCCAGCTAAATAAAAGATTCAAACTATGGAAGGCACTAACTACTGATAGGGATAGTTAGCAAATGAAAGATATTAATAGAGAACAAACAATGTATTTACCTTGATATCATGACAAATTACAAAACTCCGCCATCTCTCTCCCCACATCCACCACTGCTGGCGGCTCACCTCCAACTGCCCAGCGCTACGCGCTGTTCACAGCCAGCTGCCTAACACTACAATGGTTGAGTATTACAACAATGCAAAGCAGCCACAGACTGCACACGGCACAGCCGGTGATTTTCATACTGAGGTGGCGTTATCAATAAAAAAAAAACCTAAACAGCCTACTTACAATAGGAAGACCAAAATCAAATTATGAAGTAATTCAGGTGCAAAGGAGTTGCTAGCAAATTGGTAATCGCCCTACGCTGTTGCTCATTTTGCCGGCCGAAGTGGCCGAGTGGTTCTAGGCGCTACAGTCTGGAACCGTGCGACCGCTACGGTCGCAGGTTCGAATCCTGCCTCGGGCATGGATGTGTGTGATGTCCTTAGGTTAGTTATGTTTAAGTAGTTCTAAGTTCTAGGGGACTGATGACCTCAGTAGCTAAGTCCCATAGTGCTCAGAGCCATTTGTTGCTCATTAACAAATAATTTCAGAACATAAATTGACTATCTTAAGATCTGCTCGAACGGCTTAACGCCCAACGACAAGTCTCTTTCACCGCGAAGTCAAGTGTTAAGCAGCTGGAGTAAAAGTTGTTGAAAGGGCATTCCAGGTCAAGACCAGTCAGATAATTATTTTTAGCAACTGCAAAAACGGTTTAAGAACCAATGACAATTAACAACCAAGGAGAAGCCATTCAAGTAATACAATTTCAAGCACAATTTTCAGTAATGAACAAGAAGCTTCAGTCATAAAGACCTGTTTACGGGTAACAGCGACGAAATTCTAAGTAGACATAATAACACTAAAAGGACTCTTAATAGCTATTACGACATATACAGGGCAATAGAATTAGCAGCCGAGGGCCGTGTAACAACTTTACTGCTGGTGAAGGTGCTGCAGGACTTACTAGTAACTGTTAGGGAAGTTCTTAAGCTTAAACACAGCGCAGTGGCCGAGCACAACAGCAGGTTAAACTTATACCAAAGGTCGCCTCTAGGCGGCGTCACTTAAATTTTCTCAGATGGGATTTAGAAGAAAACAGTTGCATTCAATCATAGACATTTGACATATAAAACAACAAAGCAAGGTTACAGAAAAGTAAATAGCGGCAGTTACCAACCAGCCATACAGACGGAATCAACTAAGCTCGGTGGGCAGCAACCGTAAATTAACAAAGAACAAGATAGTCATCCCATAGGTGACTAGTTCGACAAACAGAAAATGACAAGCAACACGGGCATGATGAAGTGAGCTGGCCAGAGGTCTCACCCAAATCGATATCTACACTTTCCGCAGAAGTATTACAAAGTCGTTTGCTGAGTGCCGCCTCGTCATTTTAATTTCTATTATTGGTGTCACTGAATTGCTGTCTAGACTGCCCTAAGCGGCAACAGCAGCGCAAATAGGTAAGTTCACTGTCGTACTATCTTTGGGCAACCGATAGTATTTCTGAGTCGTCGTGTGTCTGGAGGTCAGTTGGAGAAGGACCAGCAGGGCAGTCACGACGCAGCACCAGTGCAGTCGGGCACGGAGCCCCAGTGAGGTCGGCACAGCCAGTACCAGTGGGGGACGACCGTTGGTTGGTCGTTCGGTCGATCGTCTCATCGACGACGTGTATTTGGATCTGTTCCTTCCTGTGTAGAGATGTCGGTTGTGCTCCCTCTACATGGTTGGGTCCGAGCCAGTGTCTCCAGGATGTCGTCCGTCCGAAGGATGTGAGTGGCAGACGCAGCAACAGTCGCGACGGAGCAACAGTCGCAGACGGTCCAGCAGTGCAGTCGGTCGGTTGGCGTGCAGCAGCAAGCAAGCCCCCGTCCCGCGGAGTCGGGCTGGAGCCGCTGGTGGCGTGCACGCGCGGTTAGAGTGTGAGGTGCTGCTTGCGAGAGCTATGAAGTTCGCCGCCCACCGATCTTGGACATGAAAGTTGAGTCCTCACTTAACTTACTATCGAGCCTCAACTATTTACATTTCTTCGTTTGAACCTGGTTGTCGCTTTTGGGACATTCCCGCGAGCAACAACGTGTGTGTAAGGCCGCTAAGGTTCCAGATGCTTTCATATGAAATTTAACTTCATTTATTCCCTGTTATGAAAGTTCACCAGCGGTATCTTCTGCCTTGTGGCCGTTGACGTTCCAGTTACCTGCCCTGGTGGTTGACGTAATTTTAGGCAGTGTATTTTTCTCATTGCGTTGTTACTGTTCAGTGCGTCGTGTAGTTCGACAGCTGAGGTATTGGTCGCCAATATTCTGTGTGTCTTGTATTGAAATCTTGTGGTCGTTTTGCTGGTTGCGTGGAGCGGAACTGATTTGGTTGATTGGTCAGTCGGCTGACTGTCAGTTGGGTTGCCTCCCGATTTAGAGATTGTTGGTCAGGCCGCCTGTCTCGGCTAAACGGGCGTTAGTGTTACAATTTCACGCCGACCCTTGGAAACTTATGAGCACCGTTTCGTATCTGTTACATAGTAACTTCCTTGTGTGAGTTTTAGTTACTTGTTTGATGTGTGGCCTTCAGTCGACTTTTTATACATCCTGAATTAATGTTCCTGTCTTGCCCTTTCATTTTACATCAAATCTTTTAAGGCCTTAAGCCGTAAAATTACTGTGTTGATGTGTGGCCTTAAGCTGAGTATTAATATATCTTAAATTAATGTCTTTGTCTTGCCCTTAAGACAAGATATTGTTATTCTTTATTTTATATGAAATGTTTTAGGATAAGGCTTCTCCCTTTTGATTGAAACTCCTCTTTTTATTTAATCTCCGACCTCCCGCGCAGTTCCATTAAAATTAAATTGCTAAGGCCTTCAGCCGATTAGATGGAAGATTTAGGAAAGCCGGCCGGTGTGTCCGAGTGGTTCTAGGCGCTTCAGTCTGGAACAGCGCGACTGCTACGGTCGCAGGTTCGAATCCTGCCTCGGGCATGGATGTGTGTGACGTCCTTAGGTTAGTTAGGTTTAAGTCGTTCTAAGTTCTAGGGGACTGATGACCTCAGATGTAAGTCCATTAGTGCTCAGAGCGATTTTAACCATTTGATTTAGAAAATATTCTTGGGTGAAACTATGAAACGTCCCCTTTGAACAATTTTACAAGACTGTGCTAAACCTGACACACAATATTTTTTAGCGCAACGCAATCTGACTTTCAACACACAATATTTTGTTAGCGCAACGCAATCTGACTTTCAAAATTCTCTACAAGAGAATGGCCCTGACTAACATTAAACTATACCTTTCACAAATCACTTACCTCACAAAAATCTTCGCTGCTCAAGCTACTGCAATACAGCGAGCGCCACTACTGCCAGCTAAATAAAAGATTCAAACTATGGAAGGCACTAACTACTGTTAGGGATAGTTAGCAAATGAAAGATATTAATAGAGAACAAAGAATGTATTTACCTTGATATCATCATATATATAGCAGTTCATGACAAATTACAAAACTCCGCCATCTCTCTCCCCACATCCACCACTGCTGGCGGCTCACCTCCAACTGCGCAACGCTACGCGCTGTTCACAGCCAGCTGCCTAACACTACAATGGTTGAGTATTACAACAATGCAAAGCAGCCACAGACTGCACACGGCACAGCCGGTGATTTTTATACAGAGGTGGAGTTACCAATAAAAAAACCTAAACAGCCTACTTACATAGCCCCCATGCTCCCCACAAAAATTTTTACAAATTGGTTTGGGCAGTGCCCAATACAGATTTGAAAAAAATTTTCATAATTACAATAACAAAGAAATCAAATGCACACACTTATTGATACAATGTTGGTCAAAAGCTAAAATTTTCTCACAGTCCATAAAGACAGTCCTGATTCATCACAGTAAAATTACAGTGTTTGTCTTTTTTTTTAAAGTCTGAACAGTGAAAGAGAATGCACACGGAAGTAGTGGATTTCCATGCAGTCTTGAAGAAGTAGTGTCCTTCCAACGGAAAGACAGTGCTGACTCTTGACATGCTGACAGGTAATGGGCCACAACAGAGCAAACCCACAGCGGAGTCAGTCGAAATTTTGAAGAGTATTGGTGGGTAGGTCATCACAGAGCAGACCCACTGTAGTCCTGGTAGAGATTACGGTATTGGTGGGCCACCAGAGGTGCAGACCCACTGCAGTCCTTGTAGAAATAATGGTATTTGTGGGCCATCAAAGATGCAGACCCACTGTAGTCCTTGTAGAGACGCCCAGCAGCCATCTGTTGCGACTGTGCAGGTGCACAATCACCATCGAAGAGTCTTGCGGAGAACATGGCAAGTCCATAAACCACCACTTGTGCACTCACAAAGTTTTGAATTGTCCTTAGAACCAGAAATGCTGTTAACCAGTCCCTTGCTGAATTATTAACACACGTGCAAACACTATCAGTTCCTACTTCTCACATATTGTCCATATACTATGACCAACAGAAATGTGTGCAGTGAAATGTAACTTACAATTACTTAATTTGATGAACTGGTGTCAATTACAATTTTATAACATAAGAATACAATTACAAAGGTACAGAAAACATCATTAAAAACATAATAGTAGAGATAACATTCGTAGTAATAGGGGCTTTACAAAAGAATAGAAATAAACATATACATCAGTGTTACAAAAATAATGACATAAGTACTTACATAAAGATCAGAATAACTTTTGAAACATCACCTCCACATATGAACAACAAAACAGAATTTACCAAGTAAATAACATAGTATTAGAAAAATTCTACAACATAGCTCTAATCAGCTAAACACATAAAGACAGGAAAAACACAAATACACAAGGGTACACAAACACATAGAGGGATGACACAAAAGGAATGGATAGGGTTCGTTTTCAGTGTAACTTTTGGTACTGCAGTATTGTGCGAACAAAACCTTTTTTGTTCTTGGAGATCTCCCTGTGTTCATCATTATTCCCAAAAAGTCTTATCTGTACCTCTTTTCTGTATTCCAACCATAAGTCTTTCAAAATAAATATGGCTCATTGTACAATACTCATTTAGGCCCAAATCTTTTTTTATATACCTTGTCAATGCATTGCTTCCAATTCATCATAGTTAGTTTCTTATATAGTCTACCCCCTCTTAAGCTAACTTAAATCTACTGAGCTCAGATATATATACCAAGGGACGAGGCAATGCAGCATCACATAAAACAATAAACATCAATGATAAAAATTTCAAACTGGCAAAGCAAGCTACAGTAAATCTAAATTACCAAGCAATTCAACATTACAACTAATATGAGGCAATGCGCAGCAAACAATAAAATAATCATTAGTAAAACTGGCTTAACAGCGTAATACAAAGTCAAATTCAGTAACATTATGCCTGGCAAACAGCAGAAGCAAAAGCAATAAATTATATCTAAACATGACAACGCTCAAGCAGAAAAATATTACAGTAAAGACAACAATGCAGATAAGGGAAATGTATAATCACATCTTAATGTCTATGTAATTAAAGTGGTGCACCACAACAACTTATTGTAAAAAAAATATTACCATGTACTTGAAAAGAAAATTATGTGTGCAGTAACTGTTACTAGTCCCTTCTTATTGTTCTTTCCATTCCAAGAGCTCCTTTTTCGAAGAATGTGGGTCATAAAGTAATTATTTAATAGATCTGTTGACAGAAAGTGTTCACATTAGCAAATGAATTTTTTTTTTTATGAAACCAATGCTGCAACACAGCTGGAAACTAGATATCAAATGAAATAAGCAACTATGTACAAAGTAAAGCATAAAATAATCATTCAGTAGTCATGTGACATTTCATAAGTTAGTAGAAAAATCTCTCAACTAGAGAGACAGTAGTCATAATCAGGTGTATAGACATAAAAATATTTCTCGTCATTTCATTAGGCATCCAGTGTAATCATATGTTTTCAAGTTCGACCGTGTCGTTTTTACGATGCTTTCTACAAAGGAATGTCAGAAGCGAGGTTAATGGCCTCCCTTTTTTTTCTACCTGTGCCGCTGGAAGGCTAATGGATTTTTTTTTTTTTTTCGGGCGGCTGTCGCCCAGGTGGGTGCCCGCGACGCATTACGTGCAGGTGGTCACTTAACTTTCGTACGGAAATATTTACGACAGCAGTTTGCGCTACAGTGGCAGTCTGATATAAAAATGTTTCACAGGTCAAGAATTAGTGTTGCAAATCTGTAGAAACAAAATCCTATATATGTAAGTGTCCAAAAAAAATATTCGTCAGCATTGTGATACATTCACGCATTTACACACATTTCATAACTCTTAAAGTACGATTCTTGGTTTCCAACAACCTTTTCCACAAATCAGAGTGCCCTAATCACTATTCATTACTCCTTACCTTATTACACATATACAAATTCGTCGACGCTTCTTCAATATTTCCTGTTAATAAATACGTAGCATAATCAAATAACTCATATAGCATCAGCTTCTTGACCATAAACATACCTCAGCAGCATAATACACATCGTCGTCGTAAAAATAACATCGTAACACCTCAGTCAAATCTCAAAATCGTCGTAGTTTCCTGAATATTTTAAAACGTAAAAGTAATTCTCTGCTCATTTCAAAAGTGTCATCTACCTCAAACGTACCTTAAAAATCATGATCTCATACCAAATACATCATTCAAAGCTCTCATAGTATCACAATGGTTCCGAAAAAATATGAACAGTTTACAAAGTACAGACAAAATACAATTTCATAAGTGTGAAGGTATCCAACTGTGTAATTGCGTAAACATCTGTCACTGATGTAGTAAAAAAAAAATGTTTATCTCTGTCAAATAATCAGATAGCTGTGTAATTATGTGTTAGAAGAATATGGTACCGATGTGTAAAGTTGTATAAGCAAATACCATATTAGCTAGGGCTCCTTGTGCATGCCAAACACATGGTACAGAAAGTAGGCGTGTACCCCCCTGAGGATTAATGTAATTATACCCTCAGGTGTTACAGATTACAGCAATGGAATGAAATATATCTCGGAAAACTTTCTTTGTAATAAAAAATCTTTAAAAATAAGTGTTTTAAGTATAAGATTAATCACTCAAATGCGTGTACTGTAGCGCTAAACTGTGCGTCATGTTGTAAGATAACCTCTGTGGAAGTCTCGTAGTTATCGTCCTCCGAAAGCTAAGTTCTGCAGAAGTCAATGTACTTACCTGATGATACACAAAAGTGAAATGCTTTGCGTATAGATATCTTAGTTATTACGCTTATTGTTGTGATGAAGAAAGTACTGTACTGTAACGTATTGTTGTGCTACGGAAAAGGCTGTCTCATTGTTGCTATTCCACAAAAGTTACTACTAAAACCTGTTTTACTTTCCAGAAGAATTCAGAAGAACTGTGCAGATATAAAACAGATACACCGCAAAGGCAACAAGGTGAATTGTGTCACACATTAGTAGCGTCGTGATATAGTCGTGTAGCTGTCAAATAAACTAACCACTGTGTCACCTGGTATCTCTCAGAAAGCACCTTGAATCCATAATGTATTTGCAAGTAAACCAAAATGTTGCATTAAAAAAAGCAGATTATCTTTCAATAAACGGTTTTACATGTGAAATGTGGTGCAGAATGCGGTATAAGTCGGTAAAGAATACTGGAATTTTTTTTCAAGGTTAGCGCTATGTTATTTTTCCCTGAGCCAGCTGGCGCACGCGGCTGCCTGCTGTGCGGGTCAGTGCCTGCCTCTTTGTTGGCGCGCGTCGTTAATGGGATTCGGAGACCGAACTTCTACAAATTCGCCTTGCCGAGAGGGCCCTGCCGTGTTTAAATCCCGCCAGTTCTGATGCAATTCAGGTCTGTCGTTACGAATATATCGTCTGTCGTCATGTCGGTAGGTTCCGTAGTTTCTTCCTTGTCCGTCACGTGGTGGAGAATTTCTCTCTGAATCGTAACTGTGCGCCGAACTGTTGCGTCTGAAGTTATTCTGTCCCTCGTAATAATAATTGTTTTGGTTCCCATATTGTCTGTTTCTCTGATTGTCTCTGTGATAGTCATTACCGCGGAGAGGTGATCTTTCCCTGTAATTATTACTACTCTGCCAACGGTTGTTATACGGGTGGTGTCTGTTTCGGTCACGATTCGTGTTGTGAGAATAGCCTTGTCGCGTCCAGTTATTATTTCTTTCATCGCGGAATTTCGACAGATGTGATCTGTAATTGTTGTGCTCGTGCGTTCCGCGATTGTCAGTGTCAATTTCCAGTTCTTGTAAGAGTCCTTGAAATGCTTCAATGTCGTCTTTGCAACGTCCTGCCAAAATAATATGTCGCAAATGTTCAGGCAGTTTGATTAAGCAAATGCGGATGAGTTCTGAGGAGCTGTATGGGTTTGACAGGTACTGATTCTTGTGCAACATGTCTTCAAAATATTTCACAAGACTGGAGAATTCAGATTGTTCGAAATGTTTCATCATTATGATGCCATGTTTTACTCGGTCTTGTGTGGCTTGAGACCAATATGCTGAGAGGAAGGCATGGTAAAATTCTCCTTCACTATGACAATCGTGAATGACCGAACGCATTCTTACAGCTGGTTCATTCTCTAAATAGCCACACATAAATTCTAATCTGTGTTCTAATGACCAGTTGGGGGGAAAACAATGAGAGAATTGATGGAGCCACGCTTGTGGATGAATGTCGTTGGCAGAATTTTTAAACGTTTTGAATTTACGTGTAGTAATGAACAGCTTATAGTCAAAGTCATCATGTCGGCGAGTCGCATATCGGTCATTGTTACGTCGTTTCGGCGGTTCCACTTCAAAATTCGGTGCACCTTGCCAATTTATTTCATAATTTCCGAAGTGTCCTGTGTTATTATTTTGTGGTTGTTCCGTATTTCTATGTCCCTCTTCCCGTGTTGGAGCGCGAGTGTCCTCTGAAATACGTAATTCTTGTATTACCTGTGTCAGCTGATCTTGTACTTCCCGGATTTCTCTTTGGTGTTGCGTATTAATTTGATTCAGATTTTGTTTCAGTTTCCTAATTTGTTCGCTCTCTTCTGTGTCATTAAAGACTACCGGTTTTGTGTCATTCAGATCATCATCTACCTTTGTAGATAAATTAGTGACCTGATCCGAAAGTTCGGCTACTTTCTCCGATAATGAACTAATTTCCTCACTGTGTTTTTCTGAACCAAGTTTCAGAGTATCTACTGTGTCCTTTAGGTTTTCCTGAGTTTTTGCAATTTGCGTAACCGAATCGGTAGATGCAACTGAGTCAAATTTAACTTGCAAGGTCTCATGATTTTCATAAACAATAGTTTGCAGTTCTTTTATGGCTGCTTCGTGATTCTGTAGTGCATTTTCATGACGCGAAAAAATAGGTTGGAAATGCTCACAAATTTGTGTTTTTACGTCGTTACAGACTTTTTGACATTTCGGTTCAATGTGATGTAACTCATTAGTTAAATCCTCACGTGTTTGTTCAAGAGTTTGCTCCAATGAGTCTAACTTTTGAAGCTGTTGCTGTGTTTGACTCTGATTTTGTTCCATTTGTTTCTGATTTTGTTCCATTTGTTTCTGATTTTGTTCGATTGTGTCTAATTTTTCAAGCTTTTGTCCCATTTGTTGCATTAATTGTAATAACAATGCACTGGTGTCTGGAACATGTTCCTCAGTGGTTTTCGGCAGTGAATTTGCACCGGAAACATTCACATTTTGACAAGCAGAAAATGTGTCTTGACTTATTTGAGAAAACGGTGAGGATCCAAAACCTGAATCTACAGTATTTGCGAGATCGTGTCCTGTCATTTCGGATTCCTGAGGCGAGCTGTTGCCGACCGACCGATCGATAATGCTTCCCTGCTCACTGATTGTTTCACTGTCTACGCCATTGTTTGCAACCCGCTCCATCTCCCTATGCGCAATTACCAAATTACCACTTTGAATATTAGTTAATTCATTACACGGTGGCGCTAACACACTGCTTTCGTCTTCGCTGTCATTTCTCAATTTACTTTGGAGCCTAGTGTTACGTTTTTCACACGCCATTATTGTCACAGTATTTCACACGACAACACAGAAAAACACAATTTGAAGAGCAAAAATAGGAGAACACATTAACACAACACTGAAAATAATATCTAGTTAATTGCAGCTGCGAAATACTTGGTGCAAATCTACATGTATGCCACAACTATTTTACTATACAACAATGAAAAACTACAACTACAAAGGAGATTCTCTCTAGAATTACGCGCTAGCAATAAACAAAATCTACACTAATTACACAAACTACAAGAAAAAAATCAGAAGATTCCAGTGAGGTATCCTCGGCTAAGGGTCGACATATGAAACGTCCCCTTATGAACAATTATACACGACTGTGCTAAACCTGACACACAATATTTTTTAGCGCAACGCAATCTGACTTTCAACACACAATATTTTGTTAGCGCAACGCAATCTGACTTTCAAAATTCTCTACAAGAGAATGGCCCTGACTAACATTAAACTATACCTTTCACAAATCACTTACCTCACAAAAATCTTCGCTACTCAAGCTACTGCAATACAGCGAGCGCCACTACTGCCAGCTAAATAAAAGATTCAAACTATGGAAGGCACTAACTACTGTTAGGGATAGTTAGCAAATGAAAGATATTAATAGAGAACAAAGAATGTATTTACCTTGATATCATCATATATATAGCAGTTCATGACAAATTACAAAACTCCGCCATCTCTCTCCCCACATCCACCACTGCTGGCGGCTCACCTCCAACTGCGCAACGCTACGCGCTGTTCACAGCCAGCTGCCTAACACTACAATGGTTGAGTATTACAACAATGCAAAGCAGCCACAGACTGCACACGGCACAGCCGGTGATTTTTATACAGAGGTGGAGTTACCAATAAAAAAAACCTAAACAGCCTACTTACAAAACCTCCAGAAGAACCTTTTATTTCAATTTTGCTTAGGTCTTGTGTCTTGGATTTTGAATGTGGCCTTCAGACGCTCTACAGTTAATCAAAGGAGGTCGATTAAAGTTTTGAGTGTTTAAAATCCTTGTTGTAATATTGTGTGTTGATAAGTAAAGTTGTATGTTGAGTGCAACTGACAGGACCTCATTCTGCCCCTTTCCATATCCTAATTCACTGTCCTGCTACCCCAGGCATTTCACTGGTAGCAGAGCGTGGTTTCGATCCACGGACCTCTGGGTTATGGGCGAGGCACGCTTCCACCCTCACACTCCAACTGCGATTGCACGTCGCCAGCGGCTCCAGCCCGAATCCGCACAACGGGGGCTTGCTTGCTGTTCCACACCAACCGACCGACTGGACTGCTGGTCCGTCTGCGACTGCTGCTCCGTCGCGACTGTACTCCTGGTACGTCTCCCACTCACATCCTTCGGACGGACGACATCCCGGAGACACTGGCTCGGACCCAACCATGTAGAGGGAACACAACCGACATCTCTACACAGGAAGGAACAGATCCAAATACACGTCGTCGATGAGACGATCGACCGAACGACCAACCAACGGTCGTCCCCACTGGTACTTGGTGTGCGGACCTCAGTGGGGCTCCGTGCCCGACTGCACTGGTGCTGCGTCGCGACTGCCCTGCTGGTCCTTCTCCAACTGGCCTCCAGACACGCGATGACCCAGAAATACTATCGGTCGCCCAGAGACAGTACGACAGTGGACTTATCGATACGCGCTGCTGCTGCCGCTCACGGGCAGGCAAGACAGCAACTCAGTGACATCAGTAATTTAAGCTAAAATGACGAGACAGCCGTACAGTAAAACCAAGATGTTAAATAAAGACGGCACGAACATGAGTCACGCACGGCTCAGATGGCAATGAATTAAGCCAATTGGACAAGCACTATTTTAATGAAATGCCAAAACTATCAATAAATTAATGGTTAGAGAGCATTGATTTAACATTATTTTCATTAAATACAACATACTAAATAATGTTTCAGGGAGGTAGTTTATAGTTAACCATATCAGAAGGTACTTTGGACAGTACTGTAATAAAATAGATGACACTGTAAAGAAGACTGGCAAGCATGGCATAAGTAAAAAATGTCAGGCAAATAACCTGCAGACTGATATGAGAGAAAGCATGTCTTGCGCACGAAAACAAGCCAACCACACTGCTCAGCAAAATGGCTAGTAGGAAACAAAACTTGAAATCTTGTAAACGTGCGTCAAAAACCACGAATACTTCTCCACAACAGCAGACTGGAGGAACGACACAAATATCAAGTAGGCGCGACAGGAATCAGGGTGCAGCAGCTCACAAATAGATTGAGAACAAAGTTAGTGGCCGTTACTGAAGGTCTCACCATATAGTCCATGATATGGGCACTCAGTGGTTCCCAGAGCAGGTTCGCTTCCTTCAGTGGTCGAGTAGCTGACAGTGAACTGCAACCGACGTGATGGCGGTAGGAACACTCCACAGGCCTCCCAATTTATGTTCCAGCCAACGGAGCGCTCACACGTCCTCGATGAACCCAGACCTCCAACAGCCCACGGCTGCCAACAGGTCACTTCCACATAGCTAGCCGAGCACGCCTCTATATCCTTGTCCAGCACCGCATAGGCGCCCCCTTGCTGGCAGGCGTCCTCTGGTGTGTGGTGCCCAATAAAGGGCCAGAGACAAACACAGGGCACATAATGTCGATAGTAGGCCGCCATGGACGTCGCGCACCTGCGGCTGTCTCATATACAGTGGGTTCGGAAATTTCCGTCACAAACTTCTAGGACTTGTAAGAGGGGAGTGAGTGCATGTTTTTTTGATTAGGGATCCATGTCCGTAAACGTACCGTTTCCACCCTACGACGGTTTCAGTTCAGATGCGTAACGCGTCCATGTCACTGAGATAAAGAGAAAAATCTAAGAGTTGCTTGTCCTGGTAGGCAATGGAGTAGACAGGATGATACGTACTTCGTCAAAGGTCACCTGATGTAATATGTCAGTGCTGTTCTGTAGGTACAGTACACTGGGTTCTTTGTTTGTTTTGGAAAAATGTAAACACGTAATTTTTAAGTGTTAATACAACATATGCTCTTAAGTGATAAATGGATGTTCCGTTATCTGTCCTTTCAAATTGTCACCTAATGATCGTACTATGTGATGCCTACTTCAGTTCCTCTAATGGAAGTGGATGAGATAAACATCTGAATTGAAACCGTCGTAGAACTGAAACAGCACGTTTTCAGACATGTGTTCCTACTCAAAATATTATGTACTCACTCCTCTCCATAAGTCCTAGATATTTGTAACGGAAATTTCCGAACACCCTGTAGAAAGATTTAGCAATATTAAACACCTTTCATACTCTTATATGACGGCATGTGGCCTGCAATTGAAAAAGTGTCAGGATGATCTCTCCATTGGCAAAAGATTCCGGTATACTCTCCCATTCGGATACCCGGGAGTGGATTCCCAAAGGGAAGGTGACCATGAGAAAAAGATTGAATAACCAACTAAAGGATAAACTTTTACGAGTCGGGACGTGGAATGTCAGAAGCTTGAACGTGCGTAGGGAAGCTAGAAAACCTGAAAAGGAAAGCCAATGGTAGTTCAGTTTTACATGCCGACGTCGCAAGCTGAAGATGAAGAGACAGAGAATGGATATGAGGACATTGAAAGGGTAATACAGTAAATAATGGGAAGTGAAAATCTAATAGTCATGAGGGACTCGAATGCAGTTTCAGGGGAAGGATTGAAGAAAGGCTTGCAGGAGAATATCAGCTTGCGACATGGAAAAATAGAGGAAAAAGACTAATTGAGTTCTGTAACAAATTTCAGCTAGTAATAGCGAATACTCTGTTTACGAATCATAAGAAGAGGAGGTGTACTTGGAAAAAGACCATAAGATGTGGGAAGATTCCATTTAGATTACATAAACCTCAGACAGAGATTGCGAAATTAGATACAGGATTGTAAGGCATACCCAGGAGCAAATACAGGCTCAGGAAGTAGGCTGAAGTTTAAGAGATTAGTCACGAAGAATCAATAGAAAAGGAAGTGGGATACAGAATTAGTAAGAAATGACGAGATATGGTTGAAGTTCTCTCAGGCTAGAGGTACAGCAATAAGGAGTAGCTCAGTAGGCAGGGCAGTTGAAGAGGAATTGACATCTCTGAAAAGAGCGATCACAGAAGATATAAAGAGAAACATAGGTACAAAGAAGGTAATTGCGAAGAAACCATGGTGAACATAAGAAATATTTCAGTTGATCGACGAAAGAAGGAAGTACAAAAATGTTCAGGGAAATTCAGGAACACAGAAATACAAGTCACTGAGGAATGAAATAGCTTGAAAGTGCAGAAGAGCTAAGACTTAATGGCTGCATGAAAAATGCTAAGAAATCGAAAAAGAAATGATTGAAGGACTGATTCAGCAGATATGAATCTCAAAACAACCTTAGGTGAAATTAAAAGCAAGGGTGGTAATATTAAAATTGTAGCGAAAATTCCACTGTTAAATGCAGAAAAGAGAGAGGATAGATGGGAAGAATACACTGAAGGCCTCTATGAAGGGGAGGATTTATCTGATAAGATTGAAGAAGAAATAGGAGTCGATTTAAAGGAGATAGCGGATCCAGTATTGAAATCAGAATTTAAGAGAGCTTTGGAGGGCTTAAGATTAAATAAGGCAGAAGGAACGATAACATTCCACCAGAATTTCTAAAATCATTGGCGGAAGTGGGGACAAAACAACTACTCACGTTGGTGTGTAGAATGTATGAGTTTGGCGCCTTATGATCTGACTTTCGGAAAAATATAATGGACACAATTCCGAAGACTGCTAGAGCTGACAAGTGCGAGAATTATCGCACAATCAGCTTAACAGCTTATCAAAGTTGCTGACAAGAATAATGTACTGAAGAATGGGAAAGAACATTAAGGACGCGTTATGTGACTATCAGTTTGGCTTTAGGAAAGGTAGAGACACCAGAGAGGCAATCTGACATTGCGGTTGATAATGGAGGCAAGAAAAATCAAGACACGTTCATAGAATTTGTAGACCTGGAAAAAGCGCTCGACAATGTAAAATGGTGCAAGAGGTTCGTAATTCTGAGAAAAATAGGAGTAAGCTATGGGGAGAGAGGGATAGTATACGATATGTGCAACGTTGTTGTTGTTGTTGTTGTTGTTGTTGTTGTGGTCTTCAGTTCTGAGACTGGTTTGATGCAGCTCTCCATGCTACCCTACCCTGTGCAAGCTTCTTCATCTCCCAGTACTTACTGCAACCTACATCTTTCTGAATCTATTGGTCTCCCTCTACGATTTTTACCCTCCACGCTGCCCTCCAATGCTACATTTGTGATCCCTTGATGCCTTAGAACATGTCCTACCAACCGGTCCCTTCTTCATGTCAAGTTGTGCCACAAACTCCTCTTCTTCCCAATTCTGTTCAATACCTCTTCATTAGTTATGTGATCTGCCCATTTAATCTTCAGCATTCTTCTGTAGCACCACATTTCGAAAGCTTCTATTCTCTTCTTATCCAAACTACTTGTCGTCCATGTTTCACTTCCATACATGGCTACACTCCATACAAATACTTTCAGAAACGACTTCCTGACACTTAAATCTATACTAGATGTTAACAAATTTCTCTTCTTCAGAAACGCTTTCCTTGCCATTGCCAGTCTACATTTTATATCCTCTCTACTTCGACCTTCATCAGTTATTTTGCTCCCCAAATAGCAAAACTCCTTTACCACTTTACGTGTCTCATTTCCTAATCTAATTCCCTCAGCATCACCCGACTTAATTCGACAACATTCCATTATCCTCGTTTTGCTTCTGTTGATGTTCATTTTATATCCTCCTTTCAAGACACTGTCCATTCCGTTCAACTGCTCTTCCAAGTCCTTTGCTGTCTCAGAATTACAATGTCATCGGCGAACCTCAAAGTTTTTATTTCTTCTCCATGGATTTTAATACCTACTCCGAATTTTTCTTTTGTTTCCTTTACTGCTTGCTCAATATACAGATTGAATAACATCGGGGAGTGGCTACAACCTTGTCTCACTCCCTTCCCAACCACTGCTTTCCTTTCATGTCCCTCGACTCTTATAACTGCCATCTGCTTTCTGTACAAATTGTAAATAGCCTTTCGCTGCTTGTATTTTACCCCTGCAACCTTTAGAATTTGAAAAAGAGTATTCCGGTCAACATTGTCAAAAGCTATCTCTAAGTCTACAAATGCTAGAAACGTAGGCTTGCCTTTCTTTAATCTCTCTTCTAAGATAAGTTTTTCCAGTATTTCCATTCGTCTGTAAAGAATTCGTGTTAGTATTTTGCATGTGCAACAGCCAAGAGGAAATAATAAGAGTGGACGACCAAGAACGAAGTGTTCGGGTTAGAAAGGGTGTAAGACAGGGATGTAGCCTTGCGCCCCAACTGTTCAGTCTGTACGTCGAAGAATCAATGTTGGAAATAAAAGAAAGGTTCAAGAGTAGGATTAAAATTCAAGATAAATATATATCAATGATACGATTGGCTGAGTGAAAGTGAAAAACAATTACATGATCTGCTAAACGGAATGGACAGTCTAATGAGTACAGAATACGAACTGAGAGTAAATCGAAGAAAGATGAAAGTAATGAGAAGTAGCAGAAATGACAACAGCGAGAAACTTAACATCAGTATTGCTGGGCACGAAGTAGATGAAGTTAAGGAATTCTGCTACCTAGGCAGCAAAATAACCCACGACAGATGGAGCAAGGAGGACATCAAAAGCAGACTAGAACTGGAAAAAAGGACATTCCTGGCTAATAGAAGTCTTCTAGTATCAAAATAGCCCTTCATTTGAGGAAGAAATTTCTGAGAATGTAAGTTTGGAGCACAGCATTGTATGCTAGAGAAAGATGGGCTGCGGGAAAACTGGAACAGAAGAGAATCGAAGCATTTGAGATATGGTGCTGCAGACGAATGTTGAAAATCAGGTGGACTGATACGGCAAGGAATGAGAAGGTTCTGCACAGAATCGGAGAGGGCAGGGATATGTGGAAAACACTGACGAGGAGAAGGGACAGGATGATAGGACATCTCTTAAGACATCAGGGAATGACTACCAAGGTACTAGAGAGAGCTGCAGAGGGTAAAAACCGTAGAGGAAGACAGGGATTGGAGTACATCCAGCAAATAATTGAGGACGCAGGTTGCAAGTGCTACTCTGAGATAAAGAGTTTGGTACAGGAGAGGAATTCGAGGCGGGCCGCATCAAACCATTCAGAAGACTGAGGACCCAAACAAACAAACAAAATTAATACGACGACCATCAGGCCTCAAACAAATCCGGTACTCATTGCTGATGAGAACCTGATGCACTGACACATTCACACAGTGCCATTCCATGTGGTCCGTTGCACGTTGTACACCTTCTTCGCCCATAGGGTGCTGACGTTTTATACTATTGCCCGTAATGGACGCCTAGAGGGCAAAATTTGTCGTACGGAGACGGTTGCACGCTGTTTGCGTCACCACAGCCCTACCATGGCCTCCAGAATGGTAGACATAGTTCTGTTGCAATTTCCTCGGAGTACCCTCAAGTCCCAGTTTGTAGATATCAATCATTCTATGATGTTATATATTAAGGGCGACCACTATGAGGTACATTTCCAATATTTCGTGTCTCACAATAATGGTTAAATGTTCCAATAAGTCTCCGTCATGTACACAAAGTCTGGAGACATATTGCCAAATAGTGACAATCTACGCACAGTCCAAGCTAGAAACGACTTCCTGAGGCATATTGAGGAACAGCGTTTGCGAAATGCATTGCTCCGCCCATCATAGGAGTCACAGCATGTCCTAAACTGCGCTAAGAGTCACGTCTATTTATCTTTTCTTCCTCTTACCTGGATAGCGACAGCAGTTCCATCACAGAAGATATTGAAGTTATCGGGTCAGAGAGGTTGCAAGACACGACAGCTTAGGATTGGCGGCACTCCGAACGCCTCAGATGATACCTCCGCCTAGATGCCAGAACGGCTTTATAAGCAGCAGCCAGCAACCACCAGCATTCACATCATTCGCCTAGTGAAGACAGTGCGCATCACTCTCGTGACACGCTTCTGGGACATCACTCTTCTCTCCTGGATTGGACTACGCTTTGCTGTACGAGAGCAGAGCACGGCAGTTGCTCGGCTGATAACGACTTGGCGAGTCTTTTTGAGATTATTCGTCTACTACCGAGATTGTTGCCCTTGTACCCCGTTCAGGGTTTGTACACGTTAACTTCGTTTTGTGGTTCTTTAACTGAAAAATTAATAGAAGCTTCGCATATTGTTATACAGAAAACAAAAACAGCCTGTACTGAAACTAAATTGCTGTAGGCATACATATTGATGACTTGTAGTGAAAAGAGTACTGAAAAATTAGTTTCCGATTTTAAAAAAATACAAATTATGCAAGTCATGAGGGTAGCGTAAAATTTTTACGATCAGATTATTATGTAGAAAGATTCTACCTCAGATACCAGTTACCTCTACTGGAACCTTAGCAGTTTTCTGCTTCATTCGCATCAGGTTAGTGCGACGTCCTACATGAACGAGACATTTCATTAGACCCTTCGCTATCTTCCGTGCAATGCATACGCACATGCGTAAACAGGGAAGCGAAGGTGCCAGCTGCTCTTATTTAGAACAACAAGCTTGTGACGAAATCACTACATTTCACGAGTCATTAGTACTTGTTAATTAATACAAAGTACTTACTTTACTTTACTTTTTCGTGTCCGGAAACCAGGTCACAATCTTTCAGCCCAGTATAGGGCCACGTCCAAAGCTTCTTTCTTGTCTATCCATAAGTCGTCGGGGTTGCACCTATAAGGGTAGTTTGGGTAGGCGAACAGATGCTCCATATCCTGCCACAGTCCAACTTCTCATCCGTGGTTCCAAGACCCCACCTAATCATCTTTGTCTTCACTGGGGCCACCTTCTCCTTATTCTGTTCAGTGTCCTCCATGTCTCCCAGTTTGTGTTGAATCCGCTGGGCACTTCCTGTGCATGTGGGTAATCAGCTGGTGGTTCTTCTATTATAGTAGCTAAGAACCTTTTACGGGAATTCAACCGCCCGGGTTTTCACTCACTGCCAGAAAGGGGAATCCGATCGTCAATACTTTCTTTATGCCTCTCTGTGAATTCATGTGATGTTCTCAAAGAGTTGGTATTCGCAAACCCGGCAGCTCTGTATAGTTTTGGTAGGGGAGTAGGTTTCATGCATCCCGTGGTTAATCGACATGTTTCATTAAGACTTACGTCGACTTCCTTTGCATGGGCTGATCTGGACCATACTGGGCACGCGTATTCGGCTGTAGAGAAGCATAAGTCTTATGATGTGGATCTTAAAATGGAAGGTTTACCACCCAATTTGCTGTTTGATAGTTTCCGCAGAATATTACTTCTGGCAGTTACCTTTTGTCGCATCTTTTCGCAATGGTACCTGTATGTCCGAGATCTGTCGAGCACCACGGCTAGGTACGTTGCTTTGTCGGTTTGCTCCAGTGTGGTATTATTCCAAGAGACGTTAAGTTTACGGTTAGCTTGCCAGCGTCGAAGGTGGAAGGCGCTGACTTGTGTTTTGGACGTGTTTGGCTTAAGAAAGTTGCTTTTATAATTCTCTGACGTTTCTCTAAGAGCTTTCTCCAGCTTCTGTTCTACATCCTCAAAGGTCCTCCCCTGTGCTGTAACTGCCAGGTCATCCGCATATAGAACATGTTTTGTATGCTTAGGCATCGGTTGATCGTTGGTATACTGATTAAATGGGAAGGGCGCCAAAACGCTTCCTTCGGCTAGACCATTTCTCTGGTTTCTCCATCTGCTCTTTTCCCCATTGAGGACAATATAAAATTGTATTTTTTGTAATAGGGACTCGATATCGTAACAAATTGATAGTCTCTTAGTTCATTGTAGAGCTTCTGCAGCAGCAGCCTGTGGTTAATTGTATCATATGCAGAGCGAAGGTCGACCAGGGCTAGCCCTGTTATCTTTTTATTTTCGTATCCTTTCCTTTCGTATCCTGGAAATGGAAGAGGATTTAGATGAAGATGAAATGGGAGATAAGATACTGCGTGAAGAGTTTGACAGAGCACTGAAAGACCTGAGTCGAAACAAGGCCCTGGGAGTAGACAACATTCCATTAGAACTACTGATGGCCTTGGGAGAGCCAGTCATGACAAAATTCTACCATCTGGTGAGCAAGACGTATGAGACAGGCGAAATACCCACAGACTTCAAGAAGAATATAATAATTCCAATACCAAAGAAAGCAGGTGTTGACAGATGTGAAAATTACCGAACTATCAGTTTAATAAGTCACAGCTGCAAAATACTAACGCGAATTCTTTACAGACGAATGGAAAAACTAGTAGAAGCGGACCTCGGGGAAGATCAGTTTGGATTCCGTAGAAATGTTGGAACACGAGAGGCAATACTAACCTTACGAGTTATCTTAGAAGAAAGATTAAGAAAAGGCAAACCTACGTTTCTAGCATTTGTAGACTCAGAGAAAGCTTTTGACAACGTTAACTGGAATACTCTCTTTCAAATTCTGAAGGTGGCAGGGGTAAAATACAGGGAGCGAAAGGCAATTTACAATTTGTACAGAAACCAGATGGCAGTTATAAGAGTCGAGGGGCATGAAAGGGAAGCAGTGGTTGGGAAAGGAGTGAGACAGGGTTGTGGCCTCTCCCCGATGTTATTCAATCTGTATATTGAGCAGGCAGTAAAGCAAACAAAAGAAAAATTCGGAGTAGGTATTAAAATTCATGGAGAAGAAGTAAAAACTTTGAGGTTCGCCGATGACATTGTAATTCTGTCAGAGACAGCAAAGGACTTGGAAGAGCAGTTGAACGGAATGGACAGTGTCTTGAAAGGAAGATATAAGATGAACATCAACAAAAGCAAAACGAGGATAACGGAATGTAGTCAAATTAAATCGGGTGATGCTGAGGGGATTAGATTAGGAAATGAGACACTTAAAGCAGTAAAGGAGTTTTGCTATTTAGGGAGTAAAATAACTGATGATGGTCGAAGTAGAGAGGATATAAAATGTAGACTGGCAATGGCAAGGAAATCATTTCTGAAGAAGAGAAATTTGTTAACATCGAGTATAGATTTAAGTGTCAGGAAGTCGTTTCTGAAAGTATTTGTCTGGAGTGTAGCCATGTATGGAAGTGAAACATGGACGATAACCAGTTTTGACAAGAAGAGAATAGAAGCTTTCGAAATGTGGTGCTACAGAAGAATGCTGAAGATAAGGTGGGTTGATCACGTAACTAATGAGGAGGTATTGAATAGGATTGGGGAGAAGAGAAGTTTGTGGCACAACTTGACTAGAAGAAGGGATCGGTTGGTAGGACATGTTTTGAGGCATCAAGGGATCACAAATGTAGCATTGGAGGGCAGCGTGGAGGGTAAAAATCGTAGAGGGAGACCAAGAGATGAATACACTAAGCAGATTCAGAAGGATGTAGGTTGCAGTAGGTACTGGGAGATGAAGAAGCTTGCACAGGATAGAGTAGCATGGAGAGCTGCATCAAACCTGTCTCAGGACTGAAGACCACAACAACAACAACAACATCCTTCTTCTATGTGTTCTGTTAAGCACAGAATTTGGCTAGTACATGGTTTACCACGTCTAAAACTAGATTGTTGAGGAATAAGTTCCATCTCAATAGAGTCTGTCATGGGATTTAAAATAAGTCTCTCGTACAGTTTGTAAAGATGACACAGGAGAGATATTGGGCGATAGTTCTTAGGTGAATCAGGTGCCTCCCCGGGTTTCAAGAGTTCCACTATCCTTGCGTTCCTGCACATCTTGGGGATCTTACATGTCTCGTGACATTGATTGAAAAGTTGCAGAATTCAGTTCTTTAAGCCAGGATAAAGCTTTTGATCTGCTCTGCGCACATTTCATCCACCCCAGCTGCTTTGCCGCTATTCATATTGCTGTTAAGCACAAAATTTGGCTAGTACATGATTTTCAAGATCTAAAACCAGCTTGTTCAGGAATATGTTTCATCTCCATAGAGTCTGTCAAACGATTTAAAATAAGTCTCTCATACAGTTTGTATAGATCCCACAGGAGAGATATTGGGCGATAGTTCATTGATGAATCAGGTAAAGGGTGTTAAACACCTTAGTTTCTGATTCTAAAGTCCTGTTAATTTTTGCTTTCTGTTGTTTTGTATTAATCTTTCCATACAGGAGCAGTTGATGAGCCACTTCATTAGGTGTTACCGCGGCAGACTGTTTCGGACCATTTGGGTCTCCACCAAGTTTTTTAATAAGATTCCAGGCTACTTTGCTGCTATGAGTCATATCCATCCTCTCCAGGGTCTCCATCCACCTATTTTGCCGAGATTCACTTAGCACTCCATCAAAGCCGTACCAAATGCTATTGTTTCTTGATTGAAGGGGTTCTTTTGTATAATTCCTCGTACTTGGCTAGGAGATGCCTAGAGTCATGTGAGAGACCGGGGGTGTACAGTTGTCGCAGCCTCGTGGTATATATTGCCTGCAGATTCTCTGTAGCATTCGCACAAATGCCTGGTAGTTCTCTGGGGTTGGGGCGAGGTTTACTACGGCTTTATCCAGTTCCTCTGCGAAAGTTTCCCAATTGGCCTTTTTAAAATTAAATCTCCTGCGAAACGGTACTGTACTGGTCTTTACTGCTGTATACACCTGTATCCCTACTGGTCTATGCTGTGTTCGAGGTATAGGTTGATATACTACTTTAGTACAGCAATCTTTTATGTTTGAGCTGGAAATAGAGTTGTCGGGGCTATATCCACGTTTCCATACTTTACTTGTGAAGGAGGGGAGAAGTTTTGGATCATGGAAGGTATTAAGGTTTATTGTTTCTATCCATTCCACCAACAGGTGTCCATTCTCGTCTGTTTCACTATATCCCCAAGTGGTGCTGTGGCAGTTAAAATCTCCTACAATGAAGTTGGTGTTTTGGTTTGTGAAGTTTTTTGGCGGAGTGAAAGCAAATTTTTTTCCTGGGGGTTTATACACTGATATTACTGTAAAGTTTCCAGTTTCAGCTCTATATTTTCCTATAAGAGTCACAGTCATCTCAGCTCTAACGAATATAGTGCTGCCGTGTTTAGAAAATTTTGGGAATTTGTGATAAGGTCTTATGGGACCAAACTGCTGAGGTCATCGGTCCCTAAGCTTACACAGTATTTAACCTAACTTAAACTAACATATGTTACGGTGACACACACGCCCATGCCCGAGGAAGGACTCGAATCTCCGACGGGGGGAACCGTGCGGACCGTGACAAGACGCCATAGACCGCGCACATACCCCGCGCGGCTCCGTGTTACGATGTGGTGCTTTCACAGCTAATCGCATTCCTTGTATTTCAGGTGTTTTTGCTTCTGCGGCTTTGTGGGTTTCTTGGATGCATGACACATCCCATTTATGAGTCTGGCAGAGTTCCGATAAGATGTCTTGTTTGTTGTCTGTAACTCCCACGAAATTTAGGGTTATAATCGTCAGGATTGGCTCTGAGAAGTGCCTATTTGTTAGCTTCTTGCAAGGTTTCCGGTGGTGAAAGGATTGGGCTTTATCATTATTGATAACGTTTCCAAGGGACGCCGGCATGCTATAATCAGACGATGTTGCTATAGAATGCTCTCGCGTAGGCTCCTTCCTTGTCCCCCTACATAGTATCACGTATTTAATGACTTACACTGAGCTGATAAAAGTCATGAGATATCTCCTAATACCGTGTCGGACCTCTTTTTGAATGACGTAGTGCAGTAGCTCGACTTGGCATGGACTCAAAAAGTCGTTAGAAGTCCCCCGCAGGGAAAATTAAGCATTGCCGCCTCTATAGCCGGCCATAATTGCGAAAGTGTTGCCGGTGCAGGATTTTGTGCACGAACTGACCGCTCGATTATGTCCCATAAATGTTAGACGGTATTCACGTAGGGCTATCTGAGTGGCCAAATCATTCGCTCTAATTGACCAGAATGTTTTTCAGACCAGTCACGAACAACTGTAGCCCGGTACCATGATGCATTGCCATCCAAAAAATTCGTCCGTTGTTTGGTAGCAAATAGTGCCCAGGAACTCGACCATAATTATTTCCAGTCAAGGTCCGGTTCAGTCGGACCAGAGGACTCAGCTCGCTCCATGTAAACACAGCCCACGCCATTATGGAGCCACCACCAGCTTGCACACTGCCCTGTTGACAGTTAGGGTCCATGCCTTCGTGGGGTCTGCGCTACACTCGAACCGTACCATCAACTCGTACCAACCGAAATTGTGACTCATCTGACCACGACGTGCTTTTCCAGGTCTGCTTTTCCAGGTCTCTAGGGTCCAAACAATTTTGTCACGAGCCCAGAAGAGTCACTGCACGCGATGTCGTGCTGTTAGCAAAGGCATTCGCGTCGCTCATCTGCTGCCGCAGCCCGTTAATGCCAAATTTCACCCCATTGTCATAATGGTTACTTTCATCGTACGTCCCACATCGATTTCTACGGTAATTTCATGAAGTGTTGCTTGCGTGTTAGCACTGACAGCTCCATGCAAATGCCACTGCTCTCTGTCGTTAACTGAAGGCTATCGCCTACTGTGTTGTCCTTAGTGAGAGGTAATGTCTCAGTTTTGATATTCACGGCACATTCTTGTTGCTGTGGATATCGGAATACCAAATTCCCTAACGATTTCCAAAATAGAATGTCCATCTCCCTAGCTGCAACTAGCACTTTGTCTTCAAACTCTGTTAATTCCCGTCGGGCGATCGTAATACTGTCGGAAACCTTTTATATGAGTCAACTGAAAACAAATGATAGCTCTTCCAATGTACTGCCTCTTACATCATGTGTACGCGATACTACTGCCACCTGTATATGTAAATATCGCAATCCCATGACTTTCGTCATCTCAGTGTATAATTCAGTTGGATGAGCGATGGATAACAACCATTTCAGTGGTATGAATCAGGTTCGAAATGAGCAGCTCGAGTAATCTAGTATCTAAATTTTCACTTTAGATCACTGACAACATATAGCAGGACTGAGACGGAAAGTTTTGTTAGAGAAGACGTATTTATTTAGTCGTTTTCATGGCGGAGAGCATTTCCTCATAGTTGCTTAAAGGACGTTCGCGTATGAAAAGTCACGTGCGCCAGCAGCGCTGTGCTATCGCGTGAAGGCGCGCCCGCGCCCGCCGGCCTTTGACATGGTACGCGGCGCCCCTTTTATGGAGACACTTGCGGCCGCGGCTATCGGCTTTCGGCTCACAGGGTCGGCGATAGCCTCACAGCAGCCCGACATCTACGCGCTAACATACGTCCAGCGCAAGGTCGGCGCACAAAGCTAATCTCTACTAAGTGAATGCGTCATGCAAAAACTACACACGATTGGAAACAAAGTTTTCAAGAAAAAGGAGCACCAGAAAATCTTCTTCAGTAATAAAACAATAAACAAGATACTATCAATGAATAATTGTATTGGGTAACTCAAAACTTAGAAAATAAATATATTGGCTAGCTCAGTCGGGAGAGCACTTGCCCGCGAAAGGCAAAGGTCCCGAGTTCGAGTCTGGGTCCGGCACACAGTTTTAATCTGCCAGGAAGTTTAATACCCTCTAACATTCTGCGTGGTGTCTGTTTGTACTAAGTCGTGTCTCCCTACCACTTTCGCGCAGTGACGATCTGAGCATGTCTTTTGGGGAATTGACTAGTTTGAACCTGGGACCTGTTGCTGGTAAGGAGGCGCCAGACCACACATGACATGTAGAGTTCAGAAGAGTTCAGTGAGACTAGCGATGATATAATCAAATACTTAATGATTTCAGCGTCAGCTCCACTGCACTCCCTGTAAAAGAATCTTAATACTAACTAAATTTAGTGGAAGGGGTTCAAGGCTTCCTATTTTTAGTTAGCTGGTAAAATAACGTCGAAAAAGCAGTTAAGTTTACCATTGGAAATTTTATTCTACTCACAAAACATTGTTAATAAATTACACTATTGATAAAAGGAAATGTTTTAATACAGGATGATAAAAACCAACTTCGTTCAACAAAAATGCGAACGAATATTCCCTGAATGGGTTTCCAAGTTCTACAATGGATCGAAGGATGACCTATGCCATATCACATCTATAATCTAGGTTTAAATTAAGTTTCACAAAAGAGAAAACTATCAAAATGGTCTACAGTGACCCTCAATTATCTTTAATTACTTATCCAACTTGTCGTAAATTACAGTGGCTGATGTGGCTTCTCAATAACTATATAACAGAAAAATCATCGCGTTTCAGATTTTTACTTCAAGTAGCAAATGTGAACACCATGAGATTCAACTGACGATCGACACTAGTATTACGTAAAAAGGGGGTGTAACAGATGAGACTTCTGCAGTTCTGAGTGAAGCTTTATGCACTGTTATGCGGCATCGCGTGCATTCATTACCTTGTCGTTGGTTAGGCAGCGTCAGGGGGCGGCGGTCGACGCAGCTCCATACAGCTCGCCGTCTCGGAAGCAACTCTCTCCTAACATCTCCTTACTACAATTTACCGAAGTTGGTTTAAAAAAAACTATCTGGTTGTGTTTTCATTTGACCAATCAGGGTCTCAATGTTGACCTTAAGCTCCGCCTACAAAAACTCTGTCTATCCAATGAGAAACGTTGTACTTTTCGTGGTGGGGCAATGTTTTTAACGTTTGCAACGTAACAGAGACGCGAAAAAGTCTCACACTAAAACTTGCAGCTGGCGTGGCCCTTTTAGTGTTATCGTAACATCTATACTGTTCTTCTGGAGGGCTCTGTCTTTTAACATGGGCTGGGGGGTGGTCCTGGCGGTTGGTTGGCGACGTGGGTGTCCGTCCCTTATCGTAGGGCCTTCTAGCTTAACATGGTTCTGCTCTCGGCTTCTGTTCTCGTTTCTCCCCTCGAAACTGCGTCTGTTTCACGGTGGGAAGGTATGACATGCATTTAGGCATTCTTGTGTTAGTCTGTGGTATTCCATTTGCTCAATCGTTAATCGTATTACTTTGGTTAATTTAATGTCACGATTTATTCTGAGCTATGTGACATACTGCTGGATTTGCTTATCATGTCAGGATTTTCATGGAAGGTGTTGGATTTGCCTGACACCTTACATATCACCACCCTTCGAACTAAATTTTTGCACTGAAGTTAGGCAATGATTGAATCGTTCTCTAAGTCAGTCAAAAATTATTCCTTTATCTAAATTTTGTTGCCTACTTTTCAGCCACATTATTCTCGTTCTATGCTAGTTTGAATTACTAATTTATATTTTTATATTCTTCCACATTATTCTCAAAAATATGATTATATTGGCAAGAGGAGAATATTTTTATGCTATTATTATTATTAATTTTTAATTATTTTCTTTCTTTATTTAAGTGTGAAGTTTGTTTTTTAAGAAGTTTGTTATTGAAAGTGAGGAGTCTTTCACATCAATTTTCTTAAAAATATTTTTTTAAATGTAGTAATTAAGTAAAATCTATTCCTAACACATTTTCTAAATATCATGTACAAGTAAAAATGTTTTCGTTTCTAGACACTCATTTCAACATTGTTACACTAGCTAATAAGAATTATTCCCAAGAATTGCTTTGACAAAGAAATATACATACACAAGTATTGAGATATTATCCTAACAAATGGTACAAATGTTAAAAAAAGGGAAAACATCCAACAAGATAATTTTTTATTCTTTGTTTTTATAAGGAGAAAATAAGTAAAATATAGTTATTCTTTTATTTTTATGAGGAGAAAATAAGTGGTATATAGTTTTAGTGTTTATTATGGCTTACTTTTGTTCTTTATATACTGTCCATTTCAGAACTAATGGCTTATTTTTATCGATAGTCTGTTTTTTACTTAAGTCCATAGTCAATGACTGTTATTTTGTAGTTTATTAGCTGTCTGGTGTGCTTAACTTACTTAGTTTTTCACACGTTTCTTTTGCACAATTCCTACATCACATAATTTGATTTCACCCATTCACACAATCCTATGAATGTTTAAGCATGAGGTTGGCGAATGTTTTTGCACGAAGGTGATGGACTTGAGCGAGATGGATGTGGGCAAGTATTTGATGTACAGCTTTGTTCATCGTTCCTTGTTGGCTTTGCAACTGTGTATTGCTGTTGTGGAGGTCGCATAAAGGAATGGAGCTGTGAGTGCAGAATTTCGTGGTTTACTGTCTTTGTATGCGTGAAAGTCATCGTTATGTGTCGCTGAAAGCGGTCGTTCTTCGTTGTAATAGTTTGCAGACGAGTAGTTTACAATAGGATATGGATTTGGGAAGGTATGTCGTCTATTCTTCACCCATCTTCTTTCTTGGTCTCAATCTTGTGAAACTTCAACTTCTCTTCTTCCTGATTTTTCTCTGCTTCTTACTTGATTCTTGGTTCTTCTCTGGGCAGGATATGGGAATATTTATTGTTAACTAGTCGCTTTGAAGTTCTCCTCTTAGTAACAGTTTGATAAATTGTTTGGACATGTCATTTCTACTTTGTGGACGTTTTCTTCAGTTTCGTGCATCAGAGTGATGTTTAATAGCAGTAGTGTGACTTTTACACATATTTTTGCCAGTGGTGGCTTGCCCAAGCGGTCTTTTCGTCGGGCCATTTTTTTCTCGCTCTGCTGAGTCGGGGCGTTTCGGGGCCCCCTTGGCCTTCCGTGTTCTGTCCCAGCAGTGTTCCGCCACTCTGTGGTTCCGCTTCGCTTAGCAGCAGATTTACGGCCCACTTCGGCTACAAGGGCCCTCTGTTGTTCTCGCTGTCCTTTCCCTTCTCTCGATGCTTCTCCCTTGTAGGAATCGTGTCTTGCTAATTACATCCTTTTCTTTCTTGATACTTCTCGCGTTGCAACTTGTGGATCATTGCATCTGGTCCTTGCTGGAGGTTTTACAATGATTCTTACAAAAAGTTTTACTTATAATCATCTAACATATGTCTAGTAACTACATTGTTTTACGCCTTCTTAAAAAGCTTTACAAATTTTGGCGCCCTTTCCATGTTACAATTCTAAGATATTTTGAGTCTTAACTTCTACAAGAATCCTCAAATTCGTTTTTTTTAGCGTACTGGTGTATAGTATTTTAGTATTTCATGCCGTTAGACTGTCTACGCTTTATCCCTTCCTCTTAATCTATGGTACTATTGGTGTTATTTTTGTTTTTGTTTTTATTGAAACTACTTTCTTTTTCCCACCTTCCTCTCTCTTCATTCTTCTTTCTCCTGACGATCTTATCTGCAACATAAACTTGAAATATTGTGCTGATTATTTACCAGTAATAAAATTAATTTTCAAACTTTTTAATATGGCTCACATGGTGAAGCCCTAAGGTTTTACCTGTTTTTGGGTTCATTAGTTCCACAGCATTATCATGAGCAATTCAGCTAATTATGACAGGTCCTTTGTATGCAGCGTAAAATGTATGTATTTTGTGTTTCTGTTTGCTGGAGAGATGGTGTGTTTTTACAAATACTTTCTGGCCTACTGAGAATGTTCTTTTAATTGCTGTTCTATCTCTTTCTTTTCTTTTAATGGCTGCCTTTCTGATGTTGGAGAGTGCTGTTGCTATGACTTGTTTGTGCTGTCTACGTGGTACAATAGGAAATCTAATATTTTCTCTGGTTATGTTTGGGGGTTCAATATTTTTAAACACAGTAACTGGAGGTAGTAGTGTAGTGCTATGTGGCATTTCATTTATTACTTCTTGAAAATCTTTAAGGTATATATCCCAAGTGTTGTGTCTTTTGCCTGCATATAATCGGCATAAAGTGCCTATGTCCTTCATAGATCGTTCTGCTGGATTTACGCTAGGTTTGTACTTAGATATGTAGATGGGTTTTATTTTGTGTTGTTTTAACATGTTCTGCCATTACACTGATTTGTATTGTGGGCCATTATCCGAAATTATTCGTTCCACTCGACCTACTTGTCTGAGAAAATCTTGTCTAAATGCTTTACTTATAGTAAGATCTGTTGCCCGTTTTAATGGTGTCAAGGTAACATATTTAGAAGTAAGTTCCAAAACGACAAATATGAAAGTATATCCATTTTTTGTGCGTGCTGTTGCAGCTATTTGTTTTAATTTTTTAGGGATTATTGGAAACATAGGTGGTTTGGTTTGGAAAGTGACGTGTTTAGCCCTCATACATTTTTTGCATTTTGCTAATACTGTTCTAATTCGTCTTTCCATATTAGGAAAATGGCTTGTTTTTTTATTTTTAAAAAGCATATCTTTATTCCAAAGTGGCCATTACTTAATTTTTATACCATATGTACTTATTAATTAGTTAATCTGGGATATAAATTAAAAATTCATTCGTTGCAACATTTCGTCTAAAAAATAAAACATTGTTTTTTACGGGATAGTGCTGTCGAATGTCTGGAAAATCCTTACTTCTCCACTTGTGTTTGATTCCTAGTATTTCGGGATCCTTGTCCTGTTCTTTGCCTATGTTTTTCAGTGCTGTCATAATGTAGTTTTCCAAAGGTACTTATTTCATACAGTACATTGTAAACTGGTCTTCTGCTGTTTCCAAACCTATGTTATTGGATGCACCCTGCGGACATCGTGATAAAGCATCTGCTAATACATTCGCTGGTCCTGGTATGTGTGTAATAGTGAAGTCAAATTCTTGTAGTATTAACATCCATCTGGCTAACCTCCCATGAGTTAGTTTGGCGGATAACAGAAATTCTAATGCTTTGTGGTCAGTGTATACTTTTGTTTTTCTTCCGAATAGGAAGTATCAGAAACGTTGGAAGCCCCATACAATGGCCAATGCTTCCAGCTCCGTGACTGAATAGTTTTTCTCGCTTTTTGTGAGTACCCGACTGGCAAATGCAATTGTTCTATATGATCTTAGCCCTGCCTGTTCGTATTCTTGGAATAAATTTACTCCTAAACCTGTTTTCGCGCTATCAGTGGCCATACAAAAATTTTGTGTTAGACCAGGATGTGTTAAAATCGGTGCTGTTGTTAGTGCGTTTTTCACTTTTAAAAATTCTTCATTGGCTGGTTGATCCCATATCCATGGCGTGTTTTTTCCAGTCAGTGCACAAAGGCGTGGTGTTGCGAGAGAGTCGATCCAAATAAAATTTTTATAGAATCTGGTGAGACCTAGAAATCCTCTGAGAGTTTACTTATTATATGGAGTACAGAATTCTTTGATTGCCGTTAGTTTTTCTGTGTCGGGCATTACCCCTTTCTCTGAAATTATTTGTCCTAGAAATTTGACCTCTCGCCTTCCAAATTTGGATTTTGTTATATTTACTGTGACCCCATGCTCTTTCATGATCTGTAAAAACTGATTTAGTGTGTCGTTGTGATGTTCCCAAGAGGGTTCTGCTATAATCACATCATCAACATAACAAGTAATTTTTTGTAAAATTTCAGGACTGAGTATAGTATTAAATCCCCTAATAAACGCTGCTGATGATATGTTTAAACCAAATGGCAATCGTTTAAATTGGTAACATCTACCGAATACGATAAATGCTGTACATTTTCTACATTCTGGGGCCAATTCTATTTGCCAGAAACTACTCTGTAAATCAATTGATGAAAATATCTTAGCACCGTGGAAGTTTTGTATCAATTCCTCTAATTTTTCTAGTCGATCTGTCTCAGTGATTATGATTGTGTTGATCTGTCTGGAATCAAGCACTAACCTGATGCTCCCAGCTCGTTTTTGTACAATATGGAGCGGGCTGTTATATGTGGAGGTAGCTGGTTCAATAATATCATCATTTCTAACATTTTAGATATCTCCTGGAATACTTTATTCCTGTAGCTTAATGGGATTGTATAGGGTGGCACTCTAAATGGTTTGTGCTGTTTTACTTCAAACTTGTACTGAAAGTGTTTAATACTGCCAGTCTTAGGTAAAAATACCTCTGCTTCATCTCGTAAAATACCCTCTAATTCTCTTTTACTGTGTTCCAAAATACCTTGAACTTCATGCAATTTTTCGTCGATTTCTTTATGGACTTCTAACATGAGTTGAGGCGATTCCCCCTTTTGTGCATGCCATTCTAATTCTTCATCCTCTTTATTTCGCATCATTCTTAATTGTTTGTTTATAACTAGTATTTCTTCTAATTTTAGCTTTTGCTCAAAGAGAAGTGTGACATTCCCGAATGTTACGCTACCTTTCCCCATATCTATTATCGCTCGTCTCTCATTTAAAAAAATCTGCACCTATAATCAAAACTACAGTTAGTTTAGGTATAATCACGAAGTTGGCTTCGATCGTTTGATCTTGGCTCGAAAGAGTTAACCTTGTTTGTCTCGTAACTTCCGCAGCATTGTTTCTAATAGGACCTCTTACTTTAATCTTACGTGTTTTCAGAACTGGCAATTCCTTATTGGCATTACACTGCATGAATAAATTTTCTGAGATCGCGGTCAGTTCCCTTCCGCTATCAATTACAATATTGACTAGGATATGCTTTACCATGGCCTTCACAATTGGTTGAATTTGAAAGGGTTGGTTCTGTTCTTCTTCTTCTTGCATCAACGAATCCTCCACTGAATCATACATGAGGCTTTTCAGGATTTCCCTTGTGAATTCGAACTTTCTGTAGGATAAGCTTCGACTGCAACTTCTCTCTCTTTTATGTCATTTTCTCTATTTCTTCCTTCATTTACGCTTTCTTCAACATCCTCTACTTTTTCCTCATCCTCGTCTATCTTCTCCTTCTTCGTCGCTACCTCCACATAATCGCATTTAAATGCTCTAATAATCGCTTCATAACTTCCTTCATTATATACGTTGGGTTGTGTGCCCACTAGTAACTTATTTTCAACTTCTGTCGACTGTGCATTATCCTCATTGAATTTGCTTTCCCTGGTTTCCATCTCAAATAGCTCTGCAATGCTCATTACTTCGTCCTTTCCTCCTAAATTCGTTGTGCATGTCTCTGGTAATTCATCTTCCTCGTCAGTATTCTCCCAACTAATTTCGTCCCAACACGATATTGTTATTTTTCTGTCTTCGTTTTCATCTGGTCCCTGCGGTTTTGTTTCTTCCTTCTTCTCTTCTCGTGATAAGGTATTTACTTCTCTCTTCAAGGTGCTGCAATTATTCTGGGTCGGTGCGTCATTCTCTTTGGCATGGGCGCTTAGCTGTCAATTCGAACGTTTTTCGGGGTTTGGTGTTCTTACCTCCACCTCTTCTATCTGTATTCACTTTTCTTGCTCCGCTTGTTGATATTGGTTTCTTTGTTGATAATTTGTCGGTCTATTGGTTATCCAATACCCGTTCCGGATGTCATTGTTCTCTCTGTAATAATTGTTGCCGTTCCTGGGTGAATTATAGTTATTGGCGTATTCTCTTCTAAATCTATAACCGTTTCTTTGTTGAAATTTGTTGTCGTTTCTTGGTGCGAAGTTATCACGTGGTTCGTAATTATTGTTTCTTCGAATTGTGTCTTGTGGATTCCACTGCTTTTTGCTTTCGTTTTCACATGCTCTTCGTCTTTTTCTTGCATCATCTTCCGAAAATATAAACTCTAGTTCCCTTAGAATACCTTTAAATGCATCGACGTCATTGCCTCCGCTACCTACTAAAGATTACTGGTATTTCAATGGTAACTTCATCGCGCATAATTTAATCAACTCTCCGTCACTGTAATGTACATCTAAGCATTGATTTTTCTTTGCCATCACTTCGAAAAATTTCACGGGACTCTTCTCTCCCGAATTTTCAAAATATGGGTTCTGTAATAATTCGTACTTCACTCTGTTCTGTGCTTCGCTGGACCAATATCGTGAGAGAAAGTTTTCTCTGAAATCTTCGTACGATCGGCATGTCGCTGCAACATTCTGCATGGTTTCTGCGACTGTTCCTGACATGTGTGCACATATAAAGTCTAATTTGTTTGCTAGCGTCCAGTGTTCTGATAATCCTACTCGGAATTGATCAATAAAAGTTCGTGGATGTAATGAGTTTCCTTCTCGAAAGTGTTGAAATTTTCTGACTGTGAGGAAATGATCGTTATCGTACTTCGTCATAGTTCCATATGAAATTCGCGATTCTTCGCCACTTTTGTTTCTGATCATTTATCCCGTCGTTCTTTCTGGTTGTGGTAGATCCGTTGGATATTGTCCACTGTAACTTTCGCCTACCCTTGCGTAGTATCGTTGGAGTGGTACGCAATAATTTTCTTCCATCGGTTGTGAACGTGTAGCTGAATGCATTGCACTGTACTCTTCTCGACCTGGCTTTCCGTTGTCACGTATTGGTTCGGTATCTTGTCTGGCTAACCTTGCCGCTTCATTGCACGATCCAAACTGTCTTGAAACATACATTTGTGGTTCCGCATGTGTTTGTGGTGCCGTTTGTTCATCAAGAGTTTCGAAACGTGTTTGTTGCTATGCAGGCTGTCTGATATCACGTATGTTACTTTCCGCCTGTGACTGGAATCGAAAATGAATGATATCTTCGTTAATTGCCTGTTTTTTCCGGTGTTGTTACACATAGGGATGTGGTTGCAGACTCAGTGCTTGTTCGATCTTGTTCACTACGCTCTTGAATGGTTTGCAACAACTCTGTTCGCAATTTCTGAAATTGTTGCTTCGTTTGCGCTTCTATTTTGACTATGCGGTTATCATATCGATTCAGCGCTGCTTTTGTGACACGTTTGTGTAACACACTGTTTTCAACAATTTCACGCGCTGTACCTGCTGCTTGTCTAGTAATTACGTTTATCTGTTTCTCTAGTTTCTTGACTTCTCCCTGGGTGTTGTTACGTAATGTTTTGATCTCGTCCTGAGTGTCATTACGCAATGTTTTTACGTCCGCTTGTACCTTGTCAATGTCTGTTCTCAATTGATTGTGACCTGTTATTAAGTTTCCTATCACTTCTCGAGATTCTTTTGCCTCGTCTTCAATATGACTTAGGTGTAACTGAATTTTTTTGTTTTGTTCTTTAATTTCACGCATTTGTCTTGTGGTTTCTGCAATTTGTTTCGTCGTTTTTGCATTCTGAATTTCAATTTGGTTCGCAATTTCTTTATTTTGTCTTGTCATGCTTTCCGTCATTTGTTGTAATAATTCTGCCAGATTGGTGGGTCCTATTGCGTTTCCTTCCGACGTCCTACAGTCTGTACTTTCGCCCAAGTGTTGGTTTGCAACCGATTGCATTGAACTGTGCGGTGACACGTTTCTGCTCGAATTCCTTGTACTCTGTGGTGAGGGAGCTCTGATTACTTGTACTATGGGTTCTAGATATTCAAGACGCAAGTTAGAATCCTCATCGACTGTCTCTCTACTGTCCTGCTCCTCTGTCGTATGCTGACTTACGTTTTCTATGCCTTGACATACATTATCCTCGTTATGGTGCGTTATCTGTCCTATTTCTCGCGATACTGCAACGTCTGTTGTACTGTCCTCTATTCTCTGTCCATCTTCATGCTGGGTCTCTACCTCAATTCGGTCAAGGTCTCGATCTGCCATTGCTAATCTTTCCGAATCCCTTATTTTCTGTTTTAAAAGCAATTCACGCGCCCTACTTCGCGTCAACATGCGCTCATACGAACTCACGCGTTTCATAAACTTTATGTTCACACGACTTGACACTTATTATACCCAAGACTGACAATCCATTTACTTACTTGTTGGGACAGAACCAACTTGTCAACGATGTATCTGCCACCTGTGCGCTTGCATTGGAGAGAAAACTTAATTCTAACAGTATTAAAATTCATAACTTAATTATGCTATTGTCTCTGCTAGAATGTCTCACTTTCTATTGAATACTTTCTTACTATCTATCGCTGCAGCTACTGTTTTCAACTATTTATGCCTTTAAAAAAAATATTACGAAAAATTTTTAACAGGATATTTTTCTGACGTAGTTGGGCATGGGATCGACCTTCAATCATGGTATTTTACCATCCTGGCAGGGTCGCCATTCTCTAACATTCTGCATGGTGTCTGTTTCTTCTAAGTGGTGTCTCCCTACCACTTTCGTGCAACAACGCTCTGAGCGTGTTTTTTAGGGAATTGACTAGTTTGAACCTGGGACCTGTTGCTGGTAAGGAGGCGCCAGACCACACATGACATGTAGAGTTCAGAAGAGTTCAGTGAGACTAGCGATGATATAATCAAATACTTAATGATTTCAGCGTCAGCTCCACTGCACTCCCTGTAAAAGAATCTTAATACTAACTAAATTTAGTGGAAGGGGTTCAAGGCTTCCTATTTTTAGTTAGCTGGTAAAATAACGTCGAGAAAGCAGTTAATTTTACCATTGGAAATTTTATTCTACTCACAAAACATTGTTAATAAATTGCACTATTGATAAAAGGAAATGTTTTAATACAGGATGATAAAAACCAACTGTGTTCAACAAAAATGTGAACGAATATTCCCTGAATGGGTTTCCAAGTTCTACAATGGATCGAAGGATGACCTATGCCATATCACATCTATAATCTAGGTTTAAATTAAGTTTCACAAAAAAGAAAACTATCAAATGGTCTACAGTGACCCTCAATTATCTTTAATTACTTATCCAACTTGTCGTAAATTACAGTGGCTGATGTGGCTTCTCAATAACTATATAACAGAAAAATCATCGCGTTTCAGATTTTTACTTCAAGTAGCAAATGTGAACACCATGAGATTCAATTGACGATCGACACTAATATTACGTAAAAAGGGGGTGTAACAGATGAGACTTCTGCAGTTCTGAGTGAAGCTTTATGCACTGTTATGCGGCATCGCGTGCATTCATTAGCTTGTCGTTGGTTAGGCAGCGTCAGGGGGCGGCGGTCGACG
The DNA here is from genome assembly GCF_023898315.1 of Schistocerca nitens. NCBI lineage: Eukaryota > Metazoa > Arthropoda > Insecta > Orthoptera > Acrididae > Schistocerca > Schistocerca nitens. The sequence goes on from NC_064615.1 coordinate 448,002,168, forward strand.
CAGCTCCATACAGCTCGCCGTCTCGGAAGCAACTCTCTCCTAACTTCTACTTACTACAATTTACCGAAGTTGGTTTAAAAAAAAAAACTATCTGGTTGTGTTTTCATTTGACCAATCAGGGTCTCAATGTTGACCTTAAGCTCCGCCTACAAAAACTCTGTCTATCCAACGAGAAACGTTGTACTTTTCGTGGTGGGGCAATGTTTTTAACGTTTGCAACGTAACAGAGACGCGAAAAAGTCTCACACTAAAACTTGCAGCTGGCGTGGCCCTTTTAGTGTTATCGTAACATCTATACTGTTCTTCTGGAGGGCTCTATCTTTTAAGATGGGCTGGGTGGTGGTCCTGGCGGTTGGCTGGCGACGTGGGTGTCCGTCCCTTATCGTAGGGCCTTCTAGCTTAATATGGTTCTGCTCTCGGCTTCTGTTCTCGTTCCTCCCCTCGGAACTGCGTCTGTTTCACGGCGGTAAGGTAGACATGCATTTAGGCACTCTTGTGTTAGTCTGTGGTATTCCATTTGCTCACTCGTTAATCGTATTACTTTGGTTTATTTAATGTCGCGATTTATTCGGAGCTATGTGACATACTGCTGGATTTGCTTATCATGTCAGGATTTTCATGGAAGGTGTTGGATTTGCCTGACACCTTGCAACCAGCGCACACTACGCTGTAGAGTGAAAATCTTATTCTCTAAATAAATATTGGTTGCTCAAAATAATACATGATGTGCGGTGTTCACCGATGGTCATCACATAGGTACCTCTTCCAGGAGATACTGATTGTAACTACACCATTGCATTACAATACGAACGAAATATTCGATACTGAATTTTTTTGTAAATACTCTGTCAGAACTAGAGAAGAACAGTGATGCCGATTCCTACAACACTAGAGGAACCAATGACATTTATTACCGATACTAAAGCTGTATCGAAGTTTCCAGGGGGTCCCGATCCGGAGATAAACCCATGCCTGTGCATATTGTTCAGCAATCAGCCTGCGCTAGTCACGTCATCTGCGCCGCTGCTCTTGTGGCGTTTTTCCGATTCAGGGCTGCATTTAGTTTCACAGGGTTCAGTCTTGTTTTCCTTATTGTTCTTAATGTATGTTAATGACTTGCCACTCCATATGCATGAAGATACAAAGATAGTTATTTTTGATGAAGACAAGCATGGTAAGCACACCCAGCAAACAAGAATTAGCAGAGGAAATTATGAATAACGTGTTTCATAAAATTATTAACTGGTTCTCTGCAAATGGACTGTCACTAAATTTTGAGAAAACTCTGTGGATACAGTTCTATACAGTAAATGGCATAGCACCACTGACAAATATAGACTTCGAACAGAAGTCTGTTGCTACTCAGGAAATGTACGTTTAGATATTAAGCAGTAATTGTAAAAAAAAAAGAAAAAAATATCGTGTAAAGAAACCTTACGTTAAACTGACACGTGCTACATAATTATGAAATGTCGTATTCATGAACTATGGGAGAAGTATTGGTGTAATGTAATTTAATTTCTCCTCCGAATGCGAAAATATTTTGTTAACACCGACCTACATAGGGAGGAACGATCACCACGATAAAATAAGGGAAATCAGAGCTCGTACGGAAAGATATGGGTGTTCATTCTTTCCGCTCTATATTTATTTTTGAATACTTTTTGCATTAACATCACATAACGCAGCATTGAAGCTTTATTATTTAACTAGGTGTTACTTTCTGCTGCACTCGCATACCAGTAGTTTAGTTATGATGAGTGATGGCGACCAAGGAAGCTGGAATATGCGCAGTAACGTCAGCTGCCCTCACGTGTCTGCCTGTTTGTTTGGTTAACACTTTCGCTGCGGCACCGGTGCAGGCGCGCAACTCTCCAGTGCGGCCCGGCAACGTGCGAGTGCGGGCCGGTAACACTCTGGAAGGGCAGGTAACCGCTCGAGCCAACGCTCCTAAGCACACCTGAGCTACAGGCTGCCGTCAAGACCTTGTAAAAGCTATAGGGTCATGTTCTATGCTGATTTAATGATGACACCTTAGATACATTACTTCAAATAAGCTTCGACTGTATTGTGGTCATGTTTTAAAGTCTGTTTGCTGTCTGACACCTATAGGGGTCACAGGCGTCATTCAAATGTACGTGATTTGTTGACAATGCAACAAAAAATACAATTCAAACAAGCAACAAATCCACCGTATTCAGCAAAAATTTGGATTCCAAAACGCAAACTCTTAAGAAGGAAGCCGGCCGAAGTGGCCGTGCGGTTAAAGGCGCTGCAGTCTGGAACCGCAAGACCGCTACGGTCGCAGGTTCGAATCCTGCCTCGGGCATGGATGTTTGTGATGTCCTTAGGTTAGTTAGGTTTAACTAGTTCTAAGTTCTAGGGGACTAATGACCTCAGCAGTTGAGTCCCATAGTGCTCAGAGCCATTTGAACCATCTTAAGAAGGAAAAAAAGGAAAAATAAAACTGCATTCATTTGAAATTATATTTACTTCTAATGCACAATTTTAAGATTGACTCTGATAGAGGTCGTCAATTTAGTAGCATGTTTGCTCCTGGTATGAGAGAATTAGCCGTCTACATTTATCATAGAAGCCCAGGGGACGCCCGGATGTGTAGAAATAAGTAAGCGAAACACACCCTACGTGGAGGCTTCTCTCGTCTCCCCCATCACTTCAATTGCGGTGCTATTAAAACAAGTTTAGCGCAACAAATTCTTTCGCAAAAAACTGAACTGAACGCTTTACAAGCAATAAGAAATAAGTCGACTTAACACAAGAAAACCTCATTTTCTGAGTACCCGTGAATTAAAGTTCTAACCTATCACGTCAAAATAAAAAAAAAATGCAATGTCAAAAGAAATAAAAGAAGTTGTCTTTTACAATCGTAATTTCTCCGATATTATCGCGTTTTTGCTACTTATGGGAAATTACACAGCAGTTCAAGCAATATCCAGGTTCGTCTGGGCAGGTTGTAGACTCGCGTTCCGCGCACTTCTTACACCGCTTCCTCGTAACTTGTTTCTTCCCTGCAGTAGCTTCCCGCTTTTGCACAACGTGTGTTTGTTTGTGATTTTTCTTGCTCACATTTCGTGGAACATTTGGTGGAAGGAAGCCCTTTATAATGTTCATTCTGTAATCGTACAATGTCTTTTTATTTCCTGAGTATTTGTTGTACAGATATAGAAAATTGAAAACTAGCATGTCAATGACATGAAAGAATAGTTTTTTCGCCCAGCGGATAGTCTTTCGTTCACATAAATAATACGATAACATCTAATCTTGTTTGTCAGTGGCAGACATACAGGCATTGTACCTAGTAATAGGCAAAGGTTTCGTGACTATTTGCTGGCGCGCATTCGTCACTTGCTCCATAACATTTAGATGTTCTGTGGAAATGTAGGAAACCTCTTGTCGATCCTTCCATTTTCCAATCATAACTCCGTTAGAATACCGCGCAATTGTCTGTCCTCTCCCAAGTTTTGCCAACGTCTTCGGGAGTATATTTCCTATTTACTTTCAAAGTACCCGTGGAAAGCGTATTTGGTTCAGCAGAGTGGTAGCTAAATGAAAATTGTCCAAGTAAATGAGGTGACCAACATGCAGGTTTTCTGCCATCAAATGCAAAACGACCTTTTCACCGTAACCTTTTCCCCCATATCTCCATTACTTCCCGTGTACACGGCGCACTTATTTATGAAACCGTCTGGATTGTTGAGCATATACATCTTAATGCCATATTTATTAGTTTGCTTTTTATGTATTGTCTAAATGACAATCTTCCCCTCCAAAGAATCATTGATTCATCTATTGATAAATCTCTTCCCGGGTAATACACTTGAGACATCCTCATATTAAAATAATCCAATATAGGTCGTATCTTATATAAACGATCGTCTGCTTTCGGGTTTCCTGGAAATGGATTTTTTTTGCAAAATGCAGAGAGCATAATATGATCAGATACCGGTCTCTGCTTATACTCATAGCTATTCCTCTATTCTCAAACATCGTGCCGGCTCGAGTGGCCGAGTGGTTCTAGGCGCTTCAGTCAGGAACCGCGCGACCGCTACGGTTGCAGGTTCGAATCCTGCCTCGGGCATGGATGTGGGTGATGTCCTTAGGTTAGTTAGGTTTAAGTAGTTCTAAGTTCTAGGGGACTACTGACCTCAGACGCTAAATCCCATAGTGCTCAGAGCCATCAAACAGTGGTTCTTTCTTCCAGTAGTCTTGGAATCGTGGATATTTAACGTTACCCATATGTAACGAAACACCCAGGAAAACTAGTAATTCGCCTATACTTAGAGGTTTCCATTTACAGATCGTAGATCCCTCTTTTGTATTTTCGCTCAGCAATATGTTGACTGCATTATCGTTCGTTTCGTCAACTACAAGTTGCAACAATTCGTCTGTTACCAATAACATGAAGAAATCCATAGGAGAATTGGCAGCAGGATGAATTTGCAAAACTTCTTCCTTCGTAAATGGATGGTACTGCATATTATGTGGTTCATTATGCCAGGACTCACCTTGATTATCTCCGTGTGACAGGTCGGGCTCTTTTTCGTCGTCGATTTCCACGCAATCGTCGTGATCCGTATCGTCGTCAGATTAGGAACTGTCACGAAACAGATTCGAAAGCTGTGCTTCCACGCTATCATCACTCTGCAATTCTTCTGCAGCCTCTAAATGATAATCTCCGTGGTATGCCTCGTCCTCACTACACAGAAAATCACTATCGTCTAGTACACTAAGTAACTGTTCCTCTGTCAGTGTAACACTTTTCCTGCTCCTTTTCACATTAGAAGGTCCAGGTGTCGGTTCATTAGCCGCCATTACGAACAATATACGTTCGAGAACTGACCACACAAAACAAAAGTTTGCACGCTTTGATGCTAGCTTAGACGCTGCAACTAGACTGGCAAGGGGAGGCCACGACGTTTGGAAAGCGGATTTACTGTAAACTTCGTACACTCGTAGTACTCCATGAGGACAACAAAACGTGTTAGCAGTAGCGCGTACTCCTCAAGCGTTATTGAGAAAATAGTAAGATAATTTCGGTCGTCAAATATATATGGCTGTGCGTGGCCTTTTTTACCATGAAGCGGCGGCAGCTGAGTGGTTAGCGTTGATGGATCCAAATAAATAATTCCGCCAGTGTTGTCCATCTGGTCTATGATAACGTTATAAATTTCCTTTTGAGTGTTGCAGAGAGCCGTTTTTTTTTAGCAACGTACTGAAGTACTTCGTTGAAGTTGTAGCTTCTTTCCTTTGTAATTTCGAAGTTTAGCACACTGATGGCATCTTTTCGTGGTGCTTGCATCCCACGCTGTACTAAGGTCTGGTTGTTTCTTGCTAGATATTTATCTTCTAGGCGAATGAGTGATTCATTGGAGATGCCATCGTTGAATTCGATGATTAGTACAGGATAAGCTTGTCGGATTTCGTACACTATATCACTCAAACTCACTCAAACTCTCTTTGAAGAAGTCCCATAGCTGTTTTGGATTCGATGGATTACATGCTGTTGGAATTATGGTGAATAAGTCTCTCATCTGTTCATCTGAGGCTGTGAGTGAGGCTTCTTGTACTGTTAATTCCCAGTGGTCGTCGTTTTCCAGTAGCCCTAAGCGTTGGCGTGCTTCTCTGTAACAGTCACCAGCCTTGAGATCGTGAAACTTGTTGGTCGTCGTATTCCGTGTAGCAACATCTGGGGATAGAAACATTCAACGTTGTTCGGATGTACGGTGTGTACTCGACGTAGTGCACCAGTTGTCATGATTTCTGGATGATCTTCTACTGGAATTCTGTTTTCGTCGTTGAAAGATTTTTCTTACTGTGTTCCACGTATAATAGACAGGGACGCCGACATATAGTAGGCCTACTGTTTCCGCGAATGGATCCGTTTGGCACATTTGGTAAAAAGCTGTTGTATTCTGAGGTGGTTCGCTTGCAGGTTTCTTGCCGGTGTCTTATGTGAAGCAATCTCTTTGCCCATTCTCTAAATGTACTGCTATATGTTGCACAGTCGGTTCGCGTTCGTGTGTGGGAAACCGAAAATCTGCCGCTCTGTTTCGTTGCTGTTGATGCATCTTCCCATTTTGTACATGAGGATCTCGTCGTGTGTTTTGTTGTTCGCTGTCCTTGGCTATTTGAAATACTGCCATCTCACTACCTTCGTTCACATACTTATGCATATCTGGTGGATTTCACTGAATTGCAGTTTTCTACGTTTATGTGTGCTTTCAACATTTTGGAAAGTTGTGTGTTACGTGGTACTACCCATTGATTACCTGTTTCCAGTTCGTAGCTGCCTCATAATCGTATTTTTGCTGTGAAGCCACCGTTTTTGTGTGATCGTCTCTTTATTGGGATAGCCATCAACTCCGGTTCTTGTGTCGTCCAAGAATGGTTTTGGATATTTTTTTGTACATTTTCCATTATTCATAGATGGCGCTTGGGGCTAATCACCCGTGAATGATGTTTTTAACTACTACGTTATACAGTTGTGGAACTGGATATTCTTGTGGATTGAGAGATTCAGCTTGGATGATTTTGTCGATGTCTGTGGGATGAATTCTATCATGTAGCCATATGAGATTGTATGAGTGAGGTAGTCCTAAGTTTTGCCATTCGATTGTGTACATCCTGCAACTAACGGTTCCAGAGATGTGGTATTTTGTGATGACTTAAAATCTCAAGCTCGGGCTATTTTATCGCATGGGGGCTTGTCCGTATCGAAGTTGTCTTTTGATATCTAGGCCACAACGAGTTGCACGTGAACGTTATGAAGAGGCCAGGCGTGTCCACATTTTCCTATGTCGAGGTCATGGCATCTTGACTGTATTCGTGCATGTATGTCAGACTTCCTATGTATTACGATGGTAAGATTAACATTGTTCCAATGTCGTCAATGTTTCCCTCATTTATGACTGCGTCTCGAAGGTGGATGTATGCCTCCGGGCGTAGTTTCTTCTGATTCAGTCTTATGTAAAGGATCCGCTGCACTTCAATTTTTGCATACGCATCTACCAGGAATTGTTGGAATGAACGGCGAGTGTTGAGAATGTGATTGTGTGTTTCATTGTCTCTGGTCATTAAGCGGTAAGCAAAGAACACCTTGGAAGTGACTTTTTCTGTTTGTTTTTACGCCTGTTTCAGGTTGAATTTGTTTCACATTAAAATGATGTCCGTACTCTCAGTACAGCAATTTAATGGATATAGGAGGGCACCTTATGAACGGTATGTCTCTGTAATGCTTTGTAGTCCTTCTGTTCTTCGTTGTACAACTACGTTACGGCTTGTGTTTTCATTACGATGGTGACTTCGTCTATCTGAGGTACTTTACATCGAAATTCGTGTTCTCCAGGTAGTCTTTTGTCGGCGCGAATTATGACATTGTAGTCACAAGAAATCATTCGGTTCAGAGCTCTTTTGAGTATGTGGGAATCAGTTGATTGTATCTGTGTAAGATCCTCTGTACATCTTGGACTGTTTCTTGTCCCAGTCCACTGATATTTGTGCATCGTTGATAAATTATTGTTTCTTCATTTCCAGTGAAATACACCTACAGAAATTAATGGCCTTGGATAGGTAGTGGTAGTAATGGTGCCATGTTGTGATAGATTTGTCCTTGGATGGAAAAAACATAATCGATTTCATCTCTGTTAATCTTGATCGAAGTGAAACCGAAAAATGAGAAGTCATTTGGAAGCAGGCGCTGTACGCTTTTATATTTTGAAGAAAGTGTTTTGATTCTATAGTTTTCCAGGTTATGTAATGTTAAAATTCCTGCGGAGGTGCTTCCAATGCGGCTAATCAGAATTTTCCATTCATGCAACAGAATTCTGGTGGTATTTCTACTACATTTTTTCATGTTGCAAAATTGTCAGACGATATCCATTTTTCCGATTACGACGTGTTTGTGTTTGTTATATTCTTTCGTCGGGTCGTATTGGAATGTTTCATTTGGCAGGGTATACTCTTTACTTGTCCTCGACCACGCTTCTCGTAGGGTGACATTTTCATGGCTGACTTCAATTTGCACTCTTATTATAAGAGTGTGTTGCAATCCTTGAATTTCAATACGTTTATCTCGTTGTTCTTCGGTTTCTTTGCTTCTCACGGTGCTCATTCTCATTCGTTGGGAACTTAAACGTTCTTAACGCTCTTTGTCTGCCTCGTTTTTTCGCTGTTCTGTTATTTTTCGCCGTTAGGCTTCAGAACTGGCAACATCCCCTTCTATTTTACATTTGGGCGTTGTCTAAAATACAAATCAAATCATCTTTTCAATAACAAATACACTAAGTACACTTAACGTACTTTTTACACTTAATTTTAGATTTATATTTTATTTTGACTTCTCACACTTCACTGTTTGTTTTTATTCACTCCCTGCACTAATTTTTCGGTTGCTCCCTTCGTCACTGATAAGAAACTGACGTTCGAACCTACGACGGGTTCTTTCTTTATATATTCCTAGCGATGGGTAGCCCCTCCAGTGGCGAACTCCAGAACATACCAAAAAGACTTCGTATACTCCACAATGTACCAGAACATTCCATAACATTCGAGAGTGTTCTGGAATGTTCCATAATCATCTGGTATGTTCCAGAACATTCTGGAATCTTCCCGAATGTTCCAGACTATTCGCAACATTCCAGAACTTACCGGATCATTGTGGAACATTCCGGAACATTCTGAAATGTTGTGAATACTCTCCAATTTTCTAGAGGGCCAAACTTCCCAACCCTTGTATCTGCAACAATAACCTCGCCATCATGTGCGCACTCCTTCCCGCGGGGTGTATCCTTTATTGGGTCAAACTAATGGAAGGTGCGAGATCCGGACTATAGGGTGGATGAGGAAGAACACTCCAGTGAAGTTTTGTGAGCTCCTCTCGGATGAGCAGACTTGTGTCAGGGCTAGCGCTGTCGTGGAAAAGGAGAAGTTCATTTGCATTATGGTGGCGACGAACGAAAGTCGTTTCTTCAATTTCCTGAGGGTAGCACACCTGATCGTTGCACCATGAGGGAGGACATGAAATAGAATACCTCCTCCAAAGTCCCAGAAGACCGTCACTGTGACTTTACTGGCTGAGGGTGCGGTTTTGAACTTTTTTCTTCGCACGAGAGGTGGTGTGGCACCACTGTATGGATTGCCATTTGTTTCCAGTTCGAGGTAGCGAACCACGTTTCGTCGATTGTGAGGATGTTCGACAAAAAATTCTCACGATCAGCCGCGTAACGCGCAAGCAGTTCCATACAGATGGCCCATCGTTTCTGTTTACGGCTGTTTTCGGCGACGAGGAATCCAGCTGGCAAACACTGAGTACCTCAAGCGGTGGACGAGTGTGTCAGCACTTCCAAGAGAGACGTCCAGTTGAGCAGCGAGGTGTCTTATTGTGACCCGCCGATCCCCTCGGATGAGGGTGTCCGCACGTTCCAAAATTGCAAGAGTCACAGCTGTGAGCGACCGGCTGGCGCGCGGGTGATCGGACAGGTTTGCCCGACCTTGTTACGATGATGACAGACGCCTCGCTCAGTGACTCAAAGTGATTTCGTTCTCTGCCAGGTCTCCAAAAGCACGCCCTTCAGTACAATGTGAGCGGGAGGTTGCACTCTGGTGGAATTGAAAAAAAATTCAGATGAGCATACCTGGAGAAAGAGCACTGAGGACGGAACAAGGCAAAAAGACATCATTTTAGTGCAAAGGAATGAGTAGGGTCACAAATGATGGTCGCGTCCTGACCTCCAAGGAATTTTCTCAGAGGGAGCGCCAAGGCACGCTTCCTGCCGAAAAGGAGAGACAAGTATTTGATTGGCGGAGTGATAGGGATGTAGAATGGTAGATGGAAAGTCTCAAAAAATCTTCTGAAAGGAGTATAAGCTCCAGGTGATTGGCTGGTAGAGTCATAACCCATGTAGTGATTGGTAACGGTTTTGTAATGGCCACTGAAATTCGTCACCCGAGCGCAAACATAGACGCCCATGTCTAGGAGAGAACAGGGTAAGGCATGGAGAGGCACTTCCCTGCGCCCTTCGGTTATAGATCAAAGACACGTCCTCCCAAGGATCTCCCTAGAGACTTCGCTGGTGAGACACACAGCAGAGAACCTGACGGTTAGATTTTGAGAAATGTTGCTTGTGGCACAAGGAGCGTGCGAATTAGTTTCTCTGTGGAAAGAGTTGTTATTCTCTTTGCTCTAGCGACACACAGTGAAGTGCTTCTTTAGGGGAGAATACTTGAGTCGAATTTCTAGTGGGAAAACAGAAATCTTGACGCTTGTTCTGTCTTGTCCCGAGTTAATTTCAGCCTTAGGAGTTCGTAGACGGGATATTGCGTCCACTGCGTAGTCAGAAGATTGCAAGTACGCCATGTACACCATCTGCACAGCAGCCAACGCCCCAACGAGCAGATCATCCGTGCCCTGCTGTTCATACTTCAATGTGTGATATGCACACACTGGTTCGGCGGATAGACAAACACTCACAGTGAATGTATTGAGTTCCATTTGGTTGTCCACTGAGTTTTTTCTGAAAGTACTACTCACTTTATATGTCTCCTGTTTCTCACCGTTGATCAGTATCAGACTTCGTATCTTTCTAATAATGGGAGGCGTGTTCTAAAAAGAAAGTCAAGCATATGTTCTGCCAATCTCTAAATTACATGTAAGGTACAGTCAGATATTGTGTTCGTCATATTTGTTAAGTTTTTTTGCAAATGCTTGGTTCCAGAGGCAAAGGCCTTGCCACAGTGGATACACCGGTTGCTGTCAGATCACCGAAGTTAAGCGCTGTCGGGAGTGGCCGGCACGTGGATGGGCGACCATCCGGGCCGCCGTGCGCTGTTGCCATTTTTGGGGTTGCACTCAGCCTCGTGATGCCAATTGAGGAGCTACTTGACTGAACAGTAGCGGCTCCGGTCAAGAAAACCAGCATAACGACCGGGAGAGTGGTGTGCTGACTACACGACCCTCTTATCCGCAATGACGGTTCAACCCCGCGTCCGGTCATCCTGATTTAGGTTTTCCGTGATTTCCCTAAATCGCTCCAGGCAAATGCCGGGATGGTTCTTTTCAAAGTGCACGGCCGACTTCCTTCCCCGTCCTTCCCTAATCCAATGAGACCAATGACCTCGGTGTCTGGTCTCCTCCCACAAACCAGCCAGCCAGCCTTTTATCCGCATCCTCAGTAGAGGATGACACGGCGGTCGTATGGTCCCGCTGGGCCACTTGTGGAAAGCAAACAGGCTACTATATATACACGTGAAATCAACTACGCCCGGTGGGCCGAAAAGGCAAATAAACAAATTACAAGATAATTATTCCACAGGGGGTGACACGGCAAATAAATAAATTACAAGATAATTATTGCATAGGTGGCTAGTTCCTAAACAAGCAAATAGTAAGTGATGAGGACTTACTGGAGTCAGCTGGCCAGCTGTCTTTTTTTTTATTCAAATTAATATATTTTCTTAGATCTATGAGGAATTTACAAAATGATTTGGTGAATGCCAGAAGACCGATCGGATCATACAATGAGCCTCCTTTTTGCGTTTAACCCTCGTAAACAAGGCATCAAATAATGGCTAATCTGTCCTGTAACATATATGTATAAACTGAGTTAAACACTATTCTAATGAAATACAAAACAGCAGCGCACAAAACAAGTTTTAAAACGTTAAACAGTACCCTAATTCAATACAGAACGCTAATGAATTAAACCAATTTGGTAAGCACTAACAGCGTTCAACAATATTCTAATAAAATACCAAAATCACCACTGAATTACAGACATCTGGCGAGCAATGAACAGATGACGTACCAAATAGGTAAGTTATAAGTTAAATTTAGCAGTAAGCGCCTTAAAAAGTATTTTAATAAAATACAATGCCCTAATGAATTAAAGAAGGATGGAGAACCTTGAATAGATAATATTCCAGACAGGTAGCTTACTGTCTGTTTATTAAAAACGCAAACCAATTTATTAAAACACAGAAATCGATGCAAGTCAATCTGAGTACTACCCTCAAAATTAATTACATCAATTTCCAACAACATAACTGTGGTTGGGTAGTACATAACTTTCAGAAATGACTGAATGATATTAAAAACATTATTTTTTGAGAAGAACACAAAGATAAAAAAATTTGATAGATGCATAGCACAGAGGTCTAATCAGATCACATATACTTAACATTAACCTGCATATTCCGCATTACAAGTTTCAAAAACATATTGAAAACACCTAACAGGTCACTGAACAAGTAATACGCCACGCAGGTAACTTAAAAAATGATTTGATGGAAAACCAGATACGCTACTCAGTAACGTGGCGAGTAGGCACAAATCGCGAAAACTTGACCCGCAAATCGGGTAAACGTAGCGTAGTAGCGAAACAGAAACAAGCGAATACGGCTCACAACAGCGAATCGAAAGGAACGACCACAAATACTGGCTATGCCCGACAGGAACCAGGATGCAGTGGCTGACACATCAGTTAAGTACAAAATAACTGCCTCTTACAAAAGGCATCACAGAATAGTCCACAATATGGGCACGCAACGGTTCCCGAGCAGACACCGAGCGAGGTGGCGCTAGTACAGTTTGTGTAGGTATTTGTCAAGCTGTGACCATCGAAGAATGAAACCCACCGTTGTTGCTGATGAAATGTTCCCTGAAGGTGCAGGGCCGTATATGGATTTGGAGGAGGCTGGTGGTTCATCAGGATTATTGATGTATTTGGCAGCAAATGAAAAGGCTGTGCATGCAGATTTATTTAATGATTTTGAGGATCTGTATGATGACGAAGATCTACAGTGACCTTTAAAACAAATGTGCTTGTGTAATGAAAAACCAAATTCTGAAGAGTGCATCATATTTGAGTGTCTTAAGTTTAAATGACTGATACTGTGTTTTCAGATCTCATGTGTTGGTGTTTTTTAGTTATGTTTAATTTGTTAATAAATATTTGATGAAAAAAAAGGTGGCGCAGTGGTTAGCACACTGGAGTCGCATTCGGGAGAACGACGGTTCAATCCCGCGCCCGGCTATCCTGATTTAGGTTTTCCGTGATCCCCCTAAATCGTTCCAGGCAAATGCCAGGATGGTTCCTTTGAAAGGGCACGGCCGACTTCCTTCCCCGTCCTTCCCTAATTCCATGAGACCGATAACCTCGCTGTTTGGTCACTTCCCCCAAACAATCCAATCCAATTCCGAGCAGACTCGCGTCCTCCAGTTGTCGTGTAGCTCACACTTAAACTCGCACCAGCGTGAGAGCGCCAATAAAACTCCACAGGCCGTCCGCTACATTCCACTAGACTACTAGAGAGCGGTCACATGTCCTCGGTAAACCTGGACCTCGGAATTTCCCATGCCACTGCCTGCTTGCCACTTCCCCATAGTTATCCAAACACGCCCTTATATCCATGTCTGGTGCTGCTTAAGCGCCTTGTTGCGGGTAGGCGTCCTCTGTGTCACAGGAACGGACCAGAGACAAGCGCAAGGTAGGTACAGTCAATGCTAGGGAGCAAATGATGTCGTGCGCCCACAGCACAGTATGGTCTCAGGTTATCAAGCTACACTGAAGCGCCAAAGAAACTGGTATAGGCATGCGTATTCAAATACAGAGATATATAAACAGGCAGAATGAGGCGCTGCGGTCGGCAACGCCTATATAAGACAAATGTCTGGCGCAGTTGTTAGATCAGTTAGTGCTGCCGGTTATCAAGATTTAAGTGAGTTTAAACTTGATGTTGTGGTCGGCGCACGAAAGATGGGACACAGCATCTCCGAGGCAGCGATGAAGTGGGGATTTTCCCTTACGTTCATTTTACGAGTGTACCGTCAATGTCAGGAATCCGGTAAAAAATCAAATCTCTGACCTCGCTGCGGCCGGGAAATGATCCTGCAAGAACGGGACCAACGACGACTGAAGAGAATCGTTCAGCGTGACAGAAGTGCAACCTCTCCTCAAATTGCTGCAGTTTTCAATGCTGGACTATCAACAAGCGAACCATTCAACGAAACATCATCGATATGGGCTTTCGGAGCCGAAGGCCCACTAGTGTACCCTTGGTGACTGCACCATATAAAATTGTACGCCTCGCCTGGGCCCGTCAACACCGATATTAGACTGTTGATGATTGGAAACATCTTTCCTGGTCGAACGAGTCTCGTTTCAAATTGTATCGAGCGGATTTACGTGTACGAGAATGGAAACAACCTCACGAATCCATTGACCCTGCATGCCAGCAGAGGACTGTTCAAGATGGTGGAGGCTCTGTAATGGTGTGGAGCGTGTGCAGCTGGAGTGATACGAGACCCCTGATACGTCCAGATACGACTCTGACAGGTGACACGTACGTAAGCATTCTGTCTGATCATCTGCATCCATTCATGTCAATTGTGCATTCCGACAGACTTGGGCAATTCCAGCAGGACAATGCGACACCCCACAGGCCCATAATTGCTACAGAGTGGCTCGAGGAACACTCTTCTGAGTTTAAGCACTTCCACTGGGCACCAAACTCTCCAGACTCGAACATTATTGAGCATATCTGGGATGCCTCGCAACGTGCTGTTTAGAAGAGATCTCCACCTCCTCGCACTCTTAGGGATTTATGGTCAGCCCTGGCCGGATTTACGGTGTCAATTCCGTCCACCACTACTGCAGACATTAGCCGAGTCCATGTCACGTCGTGTTACGGCACTTCTGCGTGCTCGCGGGGGCCCTACACGATAATAGGCAGTTTCTCTGGCTCTTCCGTGTGTATTACTTGGCAGTAACACAACACACAAAAGTTACTTACGCCCTTAAGTTTTTCACGCTAATGTATATTTCCTAAATTAACAAAATTTGACTGATTGGAAACAAGCCTGCTTTCTTCATATCCGGATAATTAATAAACTACTTTATCCACTCTCCTTTTTAGCAGCAAAGGCTCTTTCATACGAATCACTGTGAGTGACAAACCATTCGTCAATTGTGCGTGCAGAACTAGGAACGCGTCTTTATTAATTCGGAAGTTTTCCAACAATACCAAGTCTCCAAAATGTCGGAACGCAATTACATTTCACTATTTCGGACTTGGCACTTTTTTCTACGACGCATGCGATCTAGATGGCTGCAGTAAAACTGTTCGCCAGCATTAACTGACATGGAACTGCCCTGAGCAAGTTCAATCTAATCCATAACAACATTGTATTCTTACTTTATTAAATGTGATACGAAGGTACAGATAGTCTTATTTCATTATGCTTATGAAACAGGAACTGATGTACAGACACAAATTATTACAAACTGACTGACTCTAGGGATATCGATATTTGATCGGAATAGTGAAATATATTCACTGAACCGAATACACAACAGCAAATATCGGGTTACGGCTTCCCATCTTCGTTTTCCGCAAATGTGGTGGGTGATCCACTCCGAAACTTGGGGTAGAATGAAAACACACTGCCGCTTCACAGAAAAATAGCAACGCACGAATAACTGCCCTAAATCTTCATTTATTACTACTGTGAAAGGGTTCTATCGAACTCGCCGGTCATTCGGTGTGGCACATCATACTAGATTAGATTAGATTAGATTAGTTTTTCGTTCCATAGATCCATGCTGAGGAGATCCTCGTGGATGTGGAACATTGCTTTGACGGAAATAACACTGACAGCAAATCTTACTAGAAGTTGTGCAATCTTGTGCCACCAAGTGTCTCTCCCTCTCTACAGCTAAGTGTTTCAAAGTTTTCTATCATAAAAATACAAGAATTCTCCATTGCTCCATTAGTACCAATAGCTGAAATGTCCACACAGTACATCACTGGCGCCAAATAACCCGCAATGCTGCTATTTCAAGAGGGAATCTACCAGTACACACACATTTTTTAGAAAACATATTTTCAGATATCAGGAAACAGGTTCCGGAACGTGATTTTTATTCTACGACTTCCATATCATTTAATTCAAGCGCTGTGGATGTCTACAACAACCCTGAGAATGTGGGAAATCACGATATGGTGATGACAATACTAGAAATAATCAGTAAAAAGCCTGAGTTGGTCAGACTGTTTGCATTTAAAGTATTTTATCAACAGCGTAAACAAAAAGCAAAATAAATTGTGGGCAACTACAGATAAAGGGGAAGGCTTCCAAGAGTTCAGTGACGTACTTCAACCACTTTTTGAAAACAATTTCTTCAAATACACAGAAGAGAAAGGTGTTCTTAGGAAAGTTTTCGAGCCACGGAAATTATCAGTTGGGCTACAGAAAGTTTAGACAAGTCATAGAAGTCATAGGACCCAAATTATATTAAAATGCGTTACCTAGCTGCGGATAGTAACTCAGTATTCATGACCAATACGTTGAAACTGTTAACAGTATGGGTACACGAAAAATGTACGAGAAACTGCGATATTCAAAAGTTATGAAATTCTTTTCTGTTATGGTCACTGTTGTACTCAAAAACTCCGATGGTGTTTCAGGAAAACAGAGTAATACATTATTAAAGTATATTTAAGGACGGAGCAGCCATCAACGGTACAGAAAAATCATAGACTAAAAGACTGTTCGCAACTAGTGGAATACTGACAGAAAAGGAAAAACAAAAAAAAGTTATTGAAAGTAGCCAGTATCATAGGTCGTCTAGAAATAACCTCTACAAGTAGCACGACTAATCGAAAGCGGAATAGCTAGGATAGAAATGTCAACGAATTAAATAGTAACTTGCTTAAGAAAACTCGTAAGCTATTTGTAAGAAGATTAAACACAATTTTGTTGAAGTAAATGGGTGCACCATGTGGTCAGAGAAAAGAGCAGGTAAACTAAGTGGCAGGAATGCATCTAAATTATATGTCGACCATGTTGGAAAAAGCGATTGTTTAAAATACTGATATCCACAGTTTTAGTCAGAAGCTGATATAAGAATGAATGCATTACATTAGTACAAAGTCAACAGGAATCCCTGAAAGCATTTAAAATTACTAGTCTCTTAGTGCTATACAACAAATAAGTAAGAACATCTTCATTTCGTGCTTTACGTATATGCCCCATTTTAACTATAACACTGCATTTTAAGTGCTACAAGTTTTGCTGCAGTCCACATTCTACTGCCGAACAAACCTGCATTCCAGAAGTACAGATTTAAATCTTATCTATAATTCTTTGCCAGTATTTGATATTATTCACTAATTGAAGGAACCTTTATTTGCGTGCGTCATTCATCCACTGATATCTTCCTTTATTCAATCGTTTTAATGATGTTACTGCCTGGGCAGGAGAGTGCTTTGTCTTACCCTGCTGTGCCACATCCTATACTGAAGATGAACGAATAACTGTCTTCTTTTCTACCACCCTTCTTCACTGTCGTCTTTGCTTTGTTCCTGCTTAACCCAAGCTGCGTAGTAAACTGGCTACCTTTTTCATTCTATATTTCTTGAGTTTTGTATGTCTGCGGCGTCTACTGGACTTGTGCAAGGTAATGTCTTAATATCTGCAAAATCGAAATGTTTGACAAATCTGCTAAGGCGCTGAGCTGCATACCAGGAGAAGGATATTTCTGAACCACATCAAGTAATTTTAATGTATAGTTTTTCAGTCGAATGGAGTAATACTTTCACACGCACTTTCTCCTATATTTCCCCAAATGAGCTACCATATGAAATTTATGAACATGGAAAAGTCTTCAATCATTAGGAGAGGGACAACAGTTAAAGGCCTCAGTGTTCATGAAACCTTAAACACTACAACACACAACAACATTGGAAAGAAAGGTGACGCTGGAATTTTTTGTTTCAGGTGCCTTGCAGTTCTCTGTATAAGCCAGTGAAATTCTGCACTGCATTCGTCATCTTGACGGGGCTAGGACTTCTCCTTGTATATGGTCTGATGCAATTAACAGCGGTAAGTAATTACGTTAATATTCTTTTTCTTTCTGTCTTTTGGGACTGAAACAAGAGCCGGTCGAAAATTATAAAAATTATAATCGTGTGAAAGGCACCAAAATGATTGCTGCATGTAGAACAAAGCTACTTCTCGGCCCATATCCCAAACAACTCTCTAGACGTACAAGAAACATGGAGTTTTTTTGCATGGTGCTTCGTATTTTCAAGTGTTGTGTCAAGGTCTTAGACCTCTGACAGTGTGGTGCTCTATAAGAGGCCGTTTGCAGGGTGTTTCCTCAACCAAAACGGAGAAGAGTAGCGATAAGCCACCTCAGACTGAAAGGACTCCTGTCCCACAAAGACAGCACAATACCAGTTTTTGGACACATCTTCATGGCCGTTTGTGGTGATATTTCTTTCTGGTTCCCTCTCTTCTCGATTCTGCACAGCTTTTGGATACACTTAATAATATTGCTTCGTACTTGGAATATGTTGTCTTCGAACAACACGTAACTCTATTTCTATCTTGAATAAGCATATTACTCTGAAGTCAGGGTTTTGCTGCTGTCATAGATACGTATTCGGCCTGAGACAATTTACTGAATAAAATGACAATAAGAGATTGCTCTAGTCAAAGCTAACGTTTCCTCTCCGTATGTGGAAGACATCTTCAGAGGCAAAATGGCGAACTTACCTCTGAAGATGTCCCCCGCAGTCGAAGTGAAAACGTTAGGAGAAAGTTTTATACATTGACCATGGCCTATTCCCTCGGACGTTTCAAGTGAAGTGATTACCAGCCGTGAAAGCTTATATTGCGTGATTATATGTAGATGTTTCGAGCAGCAGTGTATATTGAAGTGCAGGATACATTTAATGATAGAGCCGTCACACTGATTGGCACCGTAAGTTCGTGTAGGACGACTGCTGTAATTTCATTTTGTTTGTGAGACCCAAAGAACGAATGGTCCGTATCCTCCTATGCTCCACTAGAATACAAAGTAATGTTCACGATGTACAGCCTGTGCAAACGCACTGCCTAACAAAAAAAATTGATATACAAAGACAGTAACTTGTTCTCGAAAGAACAGTTATTGTTGGTGACCGTGCAGCTTTTCCCTGCAATAAATGATGACTAACTGACAACCTCAGCTGCTGATAGGTGTTGTTGTTATACCTCGATGTGGACAGCTGAAAATGTGTGCCCCGACCGGGACTCGAACCCGGGATCTCCTGCTTACATGGCAGACGCTCTATCCATCTGAGCCACCGAGGACACAGATGAATAGCGCGACTGCAGGGACTTATCCCTTGCACGCTTCCCGTGAGACTCACATTCCCAACTGTCCACAATTCTACATATGTACTGTACCTTATAGACATTTGCCCACCCACTCATTACTCGCGCACGCGCTGGCGATTCCCGTAAGAGTTAGGGCAACCTGTGCGCATTCGCACAGACAAAGGTCAATGGCTGGGTAGCCTTTAACTATATATCAGCAGCTGAGGTTGTCAGTTAGTCATCATTTATTTCAGGGAAAAGCTGCACGGTCACCAACAATAACTGTTCTTTCGAGAACAAGTTACTGTCTTTGTATATATAGTTAAAGGCTACCCAGCCATTGACCTTTGTCTGTGCGAATGCGCACAGGTTGCCCTAACTCTTACGGGAATCGCCAGCGCGTGCGCGAGTAATGAGTGGGTGGGCAAATGTCTATAAGGTACAGTACATATGTAGAATTGTGGACAGTTGGGAATGTGAGTCTCACGGGAAGCGTGCAAGGGATAAGTCCCTGCAGTCGCGCTATTCATCTGTGTCCTCGGTGGCTCAGATGGATAGAGCGTCTGCCATGTAAGCAGGAGATCCCGGGTTCGAGTCCCGGTCGGGGCACACATTTTCAGCTGTCCACATCGAGGTATAACAACAACACCTATCAGCAGCTGAGGTTGTCAGTTAGTCATCATTTATTTCAGGGAAAAGCTGCACGGTCACCAACAATAACTGTTCTTTCGAGAACAAGTTACTGTCTTTGTATATATAGTTAAAGGCTACCCAGCCATTGACCTTTGTCTACTAACTGTTACTTTAATTCTACACTTGGGCGATCCTGGGTGGCAAAGACAGTTTAACTAGGTGATCAGTGAGTCAAGTACTCTGGCCCTAAAAATGTGGACAACGCAAGCTGAATTGATCTGACGCTGAGCAGACTTTGATTGATCAAATCTACTGAAGTTTCTCTACATAGGTGCAGCCGAGACCAAATGGCGATTGAGATGTGTACACCCTGACAATGCCAGAGTGGCAGTACGTTACCCTGTATGCTTCGTATGGTGTCGTGACTTGCAGCTGGCGAGATGTGTGCGGTGGAGGCGGTGAGACTTGGAGGCGGCACCTGTGAATCGATCACGGCCTCGAAAGAAATGCAAAAATCTCACCGTCTAGCATCTGGAGGACGGATCGCAATTTATTCTCTGCCAGAGCCCTGAAATCATGGTGGATTTCTGTGTGTGACACACCCGTTCGCTGGTCATACCAAGGTGCAATTTGGCTCACTTATATGACACAGCGCACAAGGATACCAAATGTCAAGACTGGTAAACTAAAAACGAATAAGTGTGCCCTCGGCAAACGAGTAGTCCGAGATCTTTGAAGTCACACTGTCGGTACAGTAAGAACTTCACCAGAGGCTCCCCAGTCGAAACTACTCGCAAGTGAAGTCAGTCTTAGGACAGGTCCCAAGTACCAGCTACACATGCCAGAGCTTCGACCACAAGTTCTTACCAGACCAAAGTCCCACACCCCACTGCTTTGCACCATTCCAGAAAAAAATTCCATTTTCGTGGCAAGTGTATGAACGACACCGACTTCACCCTACCTTGAGCCAATCACATGGCTGTATAGGGGCTGAATCTCCACTCCCACACGACAGCACAAACTCATGTCGAACCAGGGCAAGAGTTAAGAAACCTGTGTCTCTGGGGAAAAAAGAAACCGCGTATTACTGACTTTTTTAAGTTTTCACAGAGGGGGGAGAGATGATTTTGTCTGAGGTCCTGCCTCTCCCCACGGGAACAAGCGAACAAATACAATCTCAAAGATCTTTATCTAAATTGCGTGTGCCTTGGAGTTTGTTAGTCCTAGCTATGAGGTGTAATAAACATTCTATCTTTAAACGTTTCTTAGACGCCAGAGTTTTCTTACACAACCGAGGCGGCCGATGGAAGTGGTTCACTGGCCTATTTGCACTATCAGTAAACATGAAAACATGTGAATTTTTATTGCGTGTGGCTCTGCACACAATGCCCGGTTTACGACTCCACTGTGTAGACGCTTTCCTTTAGACCACTGCGCTAGCCCAGGCTTCTCCTCGCACCATGGTAGGTAGTAGTATGGTATTGTTCTGCTGGAGTCCTGTGTCGATGAGAGGCTGCCCTGTCTGCCCTGTACGGCTGTGGGCCTGTCCGGCAAGATTTGCTAAGGGATCAGCTCGCCGCCAGTTGCTTTTAACTCCCAACAAGCAATTTCTACAAGCTAAGAATCATAAAAATACCTCATGCTTTTAGCGCCCTACCAGGCTCCATTAACATCTGCTCAGGCCATTAACTTTCTAGTCTCGCTCACAGTGCATCAGATTGTAATAAAATGTTTAATAATTTTCCGTCATGACAAAGTGTAAAAAGGGGCCTCACTGTGGATCTCCATTCAGTTGCTTGGTCGAATCGAGAAATATTCAGATCTGTGGAACTTTCATCTGTGGCAGTGGATCAATGTTTGACTGCACGGAATCGTGAGTACAGAGATATTGGTAATCAAGCTTGTGGTCTATCAGGTCTAACCACCACCACAACGGAGTTCACTGTATTGAGCACCAAGCACATCATAGCCCCATCACATCTGCACCTGCCATCCGAGACTAAATATTGACTCCGTGCAACATACTGTGCCATCCCGCACCATTTGTCGGAGAGTAGCAGCTTCGAGACTAGGGATTTACCATTCCACACGTAGGCTGCCATTAACACAAAAGGATGGATTTGGAGTGGTGCCATGCCTGGGAAAAATGGATTGCTGGAACAGCGCCACATTGCGTTTAGTGATGAATCACGATTCTGGACTATGCCGGATGACGATCATCGGCTAGTATGGCGGCTACCTGGGGAGCTGTCCCTTTCTTACAATGTTTTGGAGAGCACGCCGTTGTTCCTCCTGGCGTCATGGAGCGGTGATCCGTTGAGTATGACTTTAGGTCATGGCTGGTAGTGATGGTTCAGATGGCTCTGAGCACTATGAGACTTAACATCTATGGTCATCAGTCCCCTAGAACTTAGAACTACTTAAACCTAACTAACCTAAGGACATCACACAACACCCAGTCATCACGCTGGTAGTGACTGAGGGAACTCTGACGGCTCAGTGATACGTCACAGACATTCTGCGTCCTCATGTGTTACCTCTCGTGCCATTTTTCACCACAAAACGCTCGTCCACTCGTGACATATCTCTGTGAGCCGTCGGTGTGATGTTGAGGTATTCCAGTGGCTATGAAGATGTCCAGATCTGACCCCAATAGAACATGTGTGAGACAAACTCAGAAGTCAGCTCTGTCCCAGTGCCAAAGGATATCGAGGACCATTTACAACAGTTGTGCGCCATTTGCCTAAGAAGAGAATAAAACGAATATACGGCATCCTTCACAACCAAAACAGTGCATGCATCCAAGGCAGAGAGGCTGCAACACCATGCTGGCAAATGGTCTCATACTGTCACGTTATTTGTAAATTTGACTGGATTTTGTAGTCACTGTAATGACATACGATATTCTGATCGTACAACATAGGCTTTCACGACCACATTTCATAGTTGCTGATAAATCTTCCGGGCTGTATGGCTGTGCACGAAGAAACTTTTCGGTTACTGACGTCTCGTCTAGAACTGCGGTGGCCATCTTCGGAGGTGCTCCACGTGATTCTGAGTCTTGCAGGACTCATCATCACCAGAAGCACCTCCAAGGATGTCAAGCGCAGCTCTGGACGAAACGTCAGAAACCGATAAGTTTTTTCAACCACCGCCATACTGCCCGTAACACTCACCAGCAACTATCACATACTCTCTCAACTTGTGCAGTCTTAAATCGTTTCCTCCTTCACTTCTGGGCGTTTCAGTATTTTTGTCAGCAAATTTATTTGCTGATTCGATCGCAGTTAAATTTCAGTCTTCGTATTAATAGGAGGATTTAAGTTCGCCTGCTTAGCTGGATGGTAACGTGTTCGCCTCCCATGCAATCGGGTCCGGGTTCGATTCTCTGTCGGGTTGGAGATTTTCTCCGCTCGGGGACTCGGTGTTGTGTTGTCATCATCATTTCACCCTCATCACCAGCGCGCAAGTCTGAAATAAGACTTGCCGTTGGTGGCCGAACTTCCCCGGATGGGGCCTCCTGGCTAAAGATGCCATACGCTCATTTCGTAGGAGGGTTTTAATTTTCTAATTTTTCAGTGTTGTATAACGGCAACTGACAAATGGGCCAAGTAATTTGTTTACTGCGTGAGCTTAAGGAATTGTTATGGAAAAATGGAGACTTCACGCGAAGGTTTCCGTTGGATCATTTTTACGGAAACCGTAAAAGCTTAACGCTACTTTTAAAAAAAAGGCTGTTTATGAACTGTTTTCAGAATTTAGTCGTAGTCGTGCTTCCATGAGCCATCAGTAATGTGAACACGCTCGTTGTTTCGAAAAACATGGATGCAGTGTTCTATATGAACGACATGTGACGTACCATAACGTAGAGGGAGGCGAACACTGTAGTCCACTCGATTTCGCAGAAACATTTAGCTTTTTCGGAAGTCTCTTCCTACCGGATAGCGCCATGATTGACCGAAGCTAAGAAGCAGGCTCGTGTCTGATGGTTGATGAAATAAAACGCCGAAGTGTTCCAGTACGAAACGGAACGAACAAAAATGGTTCATTGCAGGAAAGTGATGGCATCTTTATTTGGTTACGCCGGACATGTGACGGCCATTGCTGTACGGTATCGAAGAATAGTATACAATTATTTGTTTACCACAAATCACCGCCGAAATCAGGAAAAACAAGCGAAAACGTTGCGTCATCGTTCATCGTGACATCTGGCACGTCAGGCAGTGTTCTGAGCACTATGCGTCTTAACTTCTGAGGTCATCAGTCCCCTAGAACTTAGAACTAATTAAACCTAACTAACCTAAGGACGTCACACACATCCATGATCGAGGCAAGATTCGAACCTGCGACCGTAGCGGTCGCGCGGTTCCAGACTGTAGCGCCTAGAATCGCACGGCCACTCCGGCCGGCCAGGCAGATTATTCTTAGACGTGAAAAAAACATGGAATTAACACCTCACTGCCTGTATTCATCCGACCACTTGCCTGACGCCTCCTTTGTGTGCCTTCACGTACATTCGCGTGCAGGGACTTTCCAGCAGACGCAGTACTTTCGGCCATTACTTCCATAGCAGTATCGACTGGAGTCTCGCAAGTTAAACACTCTTCATGGCCGTAGCAGATACATCCCCGTGTTTCTACATCTGGTGATCGAGATGGCCACAGTATGAAATCATTACATCCAACGGTTTTCTGCCAAACTGTGATCAACGTGTTCTCTAACATCGACAAATCGTTGTTCGGTACGTCATCGCTACGAGTAAACACAGGCAAAGTTAAATGAATTGCGAAAAACTACACTACTGTCATATACACAGACACACGGGTAGCTGAGATTTAAAAGGATAGATCGCGAATCAAGATGCTAATAAACCCACCTTCTCCAGTCTCTGATAACTGGACACTATAGTTTGCTTCAACGTATGTGATTGTCATTCTAGTCATGCGTCGGAGTTACAGAATGAAGCCCGTGCACAAAACAGCATAATCGAGATCAAATATAATACAATGACAATTTTGACCAGAGGAAGAAACTAGCACCCCTCTCAAATAATTCAAAATACTGGGTCACAGACAGAGAATAAAACTTTTATTCCGAAGTCCTACATGTGATCTGGTGGGATGTAAAGAACTTTCCATAATTACATGAGAGATAGAATTCCGATAGATAATAACCTGTTAAATCAGTGACCTTTACGCCAACGCTAACGTTTGCCACCATTAGGTTTGTGATATACAGTAGTAATGATACAGTTACCAAGTGAACTGAAATGTAGAATAAGCGACCCGAGATAGGGCAAATGTCTTATTTCCTTAAGAGACAGTCACTAACGCTTTCCACAAAGTGTACCCGTTTCCGATCAGTCATTCGTCGTCGCCAAACTGCTGCAAGCATGCATGTTCACAACGCAGTAGGCAAGTTACATCACCACTTACAGTATGTGCTTATAGTACGATAACCACTGGCCGACAGAAACCCATTGCGATTTGTGAAATGCACTAGTGACTGTGTCGTAACGAAATAGAGGAAGATAATCACGCATCTCCATGACAGTGTGTCATTTCGTTCCAAAGTGGACAAATATTCCACCAAAATTGGAGTGAGACTCATTTTAAATAACTACCTATGTGTGTTTTTAAAAGTGAAGAACTACAATACTGTCTTATCACATATCTCGTAGAGCACGGCCAATTTTATAAAACTTAACAAATCCCATATGTCGGCGTCAAGTACCTACTTTTTAGCACGTATAAATTCCTGCTTGTCCGATAAAGTCTGATCAGGGAGCTAGATTAGATAGGTATACTTTTCGTTCCAGTAGTTCCACAATGAGGAGATCCTCCAGGATGCAGAACATTTAAAAAAAACAATTCACAATAAATAATTACAATAAAAAACAAGTACGCCAATATACCTTCCACAGATACCAAGTGAAATAATCGTCATGGACGTGAATGAGTTAAATAAAGTATATTCATTTAAAAGGTAATAAGTACTAAATTGAAAAATCATTTCATAAAACTAATTCACAATGATGGCATTACTGCACTGAATTTGTAGTACTAATACTCGCATTATTTGATATTAACTGTAAAACACATACACACACGCATCAGTTGGTTCTAGTAATAAATTTATCAATGGACTAGAAGGAGTTAGCCACCAATAAAACCTCTAGGCTCCGCTTAAACTGAACTTTGTTTCATAGTTAAACGTTTTATGGCTAGGGCCAAATTATTGAAAATGGGTGTTCCTGAAAAATTGATACCTTTTTGAATCAAAGTGACTAAATCTTGGTGAAGGTTTTCTTATATTTCTGGTATTGATTTCATAAACTGAGCTGTTGGTTCGCAAAAGAAATATATTTTAACGACAAATTTTGTTAAGGAATAAATGTATTGGGATTCAGTAGATAATATTCCTAGACCTCTACGGAGGCCTTTGCAGGATACTCTTCAGTTCACACCACAAATAATTCTTATTTTATTTTTAAGGACCTGGAAAACTTAGCTTTGCTTTATGAAATACGCTAAAAAATAATTCCACATGAGATTATAGAATAAAACTGAACATAGTGTGCCAGCTTTTTCATTTTTTATATCCCCTATATCTGACAACATTCGCATTTCAAAGAAATATTTGTTTGGGGCTTCAGCATTTCTGCGGTGTGCTGTCTGTTTGCCACCATATATTAGTCATATACTGGTGGGAAAACTGTTACAATTCTGAACTGCATGCAGTTAGCCGATATTTCTAAGACGACAATTGATTTTCTATTTTCTGCAATGTATATATCATTTGCAAACAAAACAAACTTGCCGGCTGCTAGTATTACACATGAAAGGTCATTGATATACATAAAAAAGTAAGGGCCCTAAGATATAAATTTGTGGGACTCCCCACGTAATTAGTTCCCATTTGGATGATGTCTGATAGCTTAATGCATGTCTCTCTCTCCTGATAACACACTTTGTTTCCTGTAAGAGATACAAGATTTGAACCATTTTTCAGCATTTCCTGTAAAACCATAATATTCAAATTTACTTAAAAAAGATACTGTGATTTACAGATTCCTTTGACAGAACACAAAATACTGTACACCAGTAGCCTGTAATTTTTCGCCTAATGAATTAAGTACATTTTCATTGTATGTACAGACAGCCTTCTCAATATCAGAACCCTTTATAAATCCGAACCACAGCTCGGAAAATATGTTATTTTCTTTCAGATCATTAAGAAGCCGATTGGATATTACGAGGGGCATTGAATCAGCAGCGCAACACATTTTTTCCCTGAAAGCATATTGGTTTATTCAGGATTCCAATACAGCATATTATTCCCCACTCTGTTGGCTACAAAACCCTGCGCACTTACACCACCTTACTGTGGAGGCCTTTATGTCCACGTGGTACCATCTTACAGGCCGAAGTCGGAGTCAAAGTCTTGCTGCATTAAAACTACCCGTCATCCATGTACTGCTTTCCACAGCGTGCATCTTTCATTGGGTGAAACAGATGGAAGTTGAAAGGTGTGAGATCCGGGCTGCAGGGTGGATGAGGAAGAACAGTCCAACAAAGTTTTGTGAGCTCCTCCGGGGTATGCAGACTTGCGTTGTCACGAAGAAGATATTCGTTTGCATTTTTGTGGTGGCCAACACACTGAAGTCATTCTTCAATTTCCTGAGGGTAGCAAAATACTCTTCAGAGCTGATCGTTGCTCCAAGAGGGAGGACATCAAGCAGAATAGCCCCTTCAGTGTTCCAGAAGAACTTCGCAACGACTTTACCGGTTGAAGGTGCGACTTCGAACTTTTTCTCCGGGTGAGTACTGGTGTTGCGCCACTCTATGGAGTGCCATTTTGTTTTCGGTTCGAAGTGATGAACCCGTGTTTCATCGCCTGTGACGACGTTCGTCAGATATTGTCACGATCAGCCTCTCACCGATCAAACAACTCCATACAGATGGTCCTTCGTTGCTCTTTATGTCTTCTGTTTGACGGCGGGGAACCTACGGGGCAGCCGGCCGCAGTGGCCGAGCGGTTCTAGGCGCTATAGTCTGGAGCCGCGCGACCGCTACGGTCGCAGGTCGAATCCTGCCCCGGGCATGGATGTGTGTGATGTCCTTAGGTTACTTAGGTTTAAGTAGTTCTAAGTTCTAGGGGATTGATGACCTCAGCAGTTAAGTCCCATTGTGCTCAGAGCCATTTGAACCATTTGAACCCACGGGGCACACACCTCTGAGTACCCCAGCTGGTGGATGAGTGTGTCAGCAATACCGACAGAGACGTCCAGTTGTGCAGCGACGTCTTTGTTCGTGATCCATCGGTCACATCCCCAGGTGTCACAGTTCTGTGTAGCCTGCCGGCAGGCGGGAGATCGGATAGGTGTGCATGACATTGATGCGATAAATGACGTTCGCATCGCGCAACGACTCGCCGTGCTATTGTTCACTGCCCAGCTCTCCGTAGACATTCTGCAGAACGCCATTTTGAAGGCTACGTATAGCGTCGCCATCTATCGGAGCTTCATGAACCGGTAGGAGTTAGAGCGAGAATATTCCACGATGTCCCACAACAAATTTCCCTTTCTTTCTACCGAAATTGGCAGAGAAAAATAATGTGTCTATTAC
Organism: Schistocerca nitens; assembly: GCF_023898315.1. Classification (NCBI taxonomy): domain Eukaryota; kingdom Metazoa; phylum Arthropoda; class Insecta; order Orthoptera; family Acrididae; genus Schistocerca; species Schistocerca nitens. The sequence continues at coordinate 448,030,587 of NC_064615.1, forward strand.
TTATTAAACACCCTCGTGCCTTCCCTAAAATTTTTAATAAATCTAGCAAAAGTGAAGTCAGACAGAAATTTAGTGGTAATTAGTTATCTCCTTCCTCAAACAAAGGCTATACTTTAGCATATTTCAACCAACCAGGAAATCTTCCACCGAGAAATGACTGGTTACACGGATCACATAATACGCTACTAAATTCATAAATACACTCGTTTATTAACTTCGTCGATATTTTATCATGACCACTACAATTTTTTGATTTTATAGTTTTTATGGTGGACGTTACTTCTTCTAGGGTAGGGTCATATTCATATGAGTGAAGTTACGTGTAATGACTGGTCTGAAGTACTCCATGGCAGCATATACTGTTTCTGGCAACTACATCGTTTTGAAAACATTTCTGAAATGATTGTTAAAAAGTTTTTCAACTCTGTGTAAATCGGTTACCAATGCATCAGTTATTCTTAATGCTCACTGCCCCTCTTCATGTCTGCATCTACGAGTCTCCTACTTCACTATATCCCATATTGCCTATAGATTTTTACCTCATGTGATTATATTTTTCTTGTTCTGTATTAGCTATGATGTCTGTTCTTCTAATGAGCTATAGCATCAACATCAGAGCTGTTTCTGACTGACAGATGCAGTTTTCTCTTTGTTTTACAAAACATCTGCTTTCCTTGAGTATTCCATCGCACCTTTGTAAACTTTGGTCTAATCTGGATTACTTTTTGGAAGTATTCAAATAATGTAAGAACACTATTAATAAAAGTGTTTTAATTTTCATTCATGGCGTGAACGCTGTATACATCACTCCAGTTCATGTCTTTCAAGAGTGCCCTAAAATTAACAATTGGCTTATGACTACCGTCTTGAATACAGATTTTATGTCCTGTTTGGCATTAATATTTAACAAAAATGACTGCATGTCATGGTCTGAGACGCCATCGACTATTGGTTTATAATATAGTTTTGTTCATTAGACGTTTCTATGAAGATACTATCAATGGCTGTTTGTGAGCAATTAGCTATCCTATCTGCGGAGTTTATGGTAGGAACTAAGTAGAATGATAATGTTACTGACTAATAAATTCTTATCGGGAGAGGTTTTAAGAAAATCTACGCTATTTCTTTGTTTGTTGTTGTTAAATAGGCCAGTAGACCTTCGAGGTGATTTATGAACAGATTAAATGTACCTGTAGGTGCTTGGTATATACTTACTATTATGAAATATTTGTTTCGAAATTCTACTTTTCTTTCTCATGTTTCTGTGTGCTGCTCTAGGCAAAATTTATTAATGCCTCTGATCTTAAATTTATGACAATTCCTGATAAATGTGGTAACTACATTTTTCTCTATTTCTGTTCTACAAAAGTGAAATGCTGACCTAAATCCTGTAACAATTAACACATTTATACCAACAGTCACATGATGTTCAGGGAGGCAGGTTATGTCAGTTGAGTTTGAAGACTCTAATCCATCAGTGCAGGCAAGCAGTTCATTAATTTTGCTTCTTAGTCCTCGAATGTTTAGATTTCATAAAGACAGCTGCCATTTGACTGCGACTGACTTAAAATTGGGTGGAAATAAAATTTCTGCTGTTTGCTGTAAATTTTTGACCAACAATTGTTTGTGCTGATGAAGTATGCCAGGTTTGTACTGTTAGCTTCCTTTGTCGAACTGAATGTTTGTTTCAGTCCTAATCTCTCAAAAGTTAGTTTCTTTCTGTCCTTTCTACCCTAAAAAAAGGTGTTGTTGTGAACTCTATAATCACTGGTATTTCAGTGCCTTCCCCCTTAAACTTTTTGCCATTAGCCCAGTCAGTTTACCCTTCCTTTCCTGTTGAGGCAAAGGCCATTTCTGGTATAATATCATCCACTGAGAGAATCAACAGAAAAGACGCCAAAATGTAACCTTACACCCTACTTAAGCAGCCATTCCAACTCCAAATTAACTTTTCTGACAAAATAGCTCAAATGAGGTCGGTCATGGTGTCTGAGAACAGATGAAAACTCAACATCGATATATTTCGAAGCTGATGGAATATTTGCCAGGTCACATTCTACACTGTACGCAGGATTTCTGTCAGTACTATTACCTGCCCCATCCACAATAACCACAGACTCTTCCTTGATGAAGTCTCTGCATTATGATCCCAAATTCTGTATTGCCTGCTGCACACCAGCACCAGATTTAAAAAAAAAATTGGTGACATGGTATTCTGATCCTAGACCATCCTGCAAAAGTTAGCCAACACACTAGCATGAGAACTACCTAACAACAGAACTTTATTTCTCTTTAATGATTTCACTACATTCATACTTTCCAGTGTACTGTTTTTTGTGCGCTGTCTTGACTTGAATCTGCTTGAGACTCATCAGTTTCTAACTGAAGAAATGGGTAAAACATATGTTTGGCCTTCACAACAAAGCTGTTGGATGAAGTTCTAAGCATTTGAACTGCTGCTACTAAACAACGTTGTCACACAAACTTGTGCTACCTGTTATGGAATAAGCATTGATAGCTGTGCAGTTTCGGTGGATCACACGAAGAAGTGCTGTAATAGAACTTATCCTTAGAATGAATATCCAGAAGCTTCTCTTCAAGTTCAAAATTGGAAGTTCACTAATCTTTAATCACGTCTACAAGATACTACTGGTGATGAAAAGATCTCTTACAGTCTCTTATAATGTTAACACACAGGTAGGTAGTATGGACATACGTGGAGCATAATAGTCCTTATTTCACCAAATAATAGATGCACACACAGTACAGACGAAGTGACCAAAAGCTGCTTCACATGCAGGTATGTAGAAAGAGTCGCAGAACTGTTATTTGTCACAAACATTGTTGAAAATTTCCAACCCATATTTTGATTGTCTGTTGCTCATTATTAGAGAAGAAGTTCTCTCAGCCTAGTTTGCATGAAAGGAAATGCAACCCAAAATGTTCCTGAGGCTGGGCTAAAGAACAGACTAGCTATATCAGCCGAAGTCTAAATGAACAGAATAATAGGGAATGGTGCGAGTTTGGGCATTATAAAGACTCTCTCAAGGATATTACTGATCTTTGTTGATTTATAATGGTTTACAAATTCCCTGTCAGAAATTTATCTTCTATTGGCTGTTAATTTTGTTATTACATTTAGTTTGTATATTATTTCTCATGAGCAGTATCTATTAGGGTAAGCAGCACTAATTTATGCCTATGCAATGGGAATCCCAAGTTTGTGACCATGGAATCTATAACATTTAGTAATTTTTAATTAAGGATCCTTGCTCATCAGTATGATTGTCACTGGATTCAGAAAAACGAGGTGATCAAAAGTATATGAACACATACTGGAAATTTACCATAATTTATCTCTAACTGACACTGAAAATTTGGCTCTTTGATTTTGAAGTAGTCTTTCCTTCTGAATTTACCTATTAGCTCGTAAATTTTTCCTTGTGGCTAAATATACAAAATTTTCTAACTGCAATAACTTCTGATTACTATTATTTCTGACAAAATTGATTGTCTCTTTGGAGTCATGAGAACAAACTGAACGACCTCCACAATAAAGCTGTGCGAGGGGAATTGGTTACTACCATTCTGATAATATTGATATTATGTGCCTAATGTAGGAATTTTAACATAGAAATTTTGAACAGAAAGAGAAAATATTATATAGACCTTAATACCCTTTGTCAGAAAAGTTCCAGGACTTTTTTTTTTTATTTCTGAGGTTGCAGTATGAAATAGGAAGAAATGTTGTTGCGGTAGGTGTGCGTTCTTGAAATGACCTTGGCTGTGTTTCCGCACAAACTCACTAGGTAACAGGGCTGTGCTTAGTAACACATTGTTTGGGTTCTTGGCGCATTAGTTGCAGTGACACAATAGATGCTCATAGTGAGCAAAGAGTGATTATAAAGTTCTGAGTTATGTTCGGGAAATACCTAGTGAAACTTGGACAATTATTAAGGAAGCATATACAGGCAAGGCACTTTCAAGAAGTCGTGTTTTTGAGTGGCACAAAAGGTTTCGTGAAAGCAGAAATTCAGTGCAAGACGACCCCAGAGCTGGTCGCCCGTCTGCAGCACATACCGATGGAAACGTGGAATGTGTAAGACCGTTATTGCAGGAAGATAGTCGTGTAACTGTGCGTGCGATGTCAGAAGAACTTAATTTGAATCGTTATGTCTGTCATAAGATTTTACGCGAAGAATTAGCGAAACCTAAAAATGTAAAACTCATACCTCACATACTAACGGACGAATGGAAAGATAAAAGACTATGAATTTCTGCTGAACTACTGGATAGAGCCAGGCGTGATCCCAGATTTCTGTCAAAGATTATTGCTGGGAGGCGTCTTAAGTGCTGGAAGTCGGAGTCCTGGATCACTAGCCTCGAAGAAAATCAAACTACAACGTTCCAGAACAAAGACAATGTTGAACGCATTCTTTGACTGTAAAGGATTTGTTCGCCTTAAGTATGTTCCTCTAGGTCTAACAGTGAATAAAACTCTTTACATCGACATCTACAAACGTTTGCGACATGAAATCCGACGTCGCCACCCTGATTTGTGGCATTCTCAGGACTGGTTCTTACTGTGTAACAATGCAAGACCTCACCTGCTTTATCTGTTACCGAGTATCTGCCCAGACATTCTATTATTGCCATCTCATATCCCCCATAATCGCCCGATCTCTTGCCTTGCGATTTTTTCTTGTTTCCGCTAGTGAAAAGTCAACAGAAAGGATAGCTTTAGCAAGATATCGCAGACTTCCAACGGGCTATGACAAATAAGCTCACAGGCTTCGTGGTTGAAAATTTCCCTGTTTTCTTCCAACACATCCAGAAAGAATGAGATTTTCACTCTGCAGCGGAGTATGCGCTGATGTGAAATTTCCTGGCAGATTAAAACTGTGTGCCGGACCGAGACTCAAACTCGGGACCTTTGCCTTTCGTGGGCCAGTGCTCTACCATCTGAGCTACCTAAGCACGACTCACGCCCCGTCCTCACAGTGACGAAAGGCAAAAGTGCCGAGTTAGAGTCTCGGTCCGGCACAGTTTTAATCTGCCAGGAAGTTTTACATCCAGAAAGATTGGCAACTGTGTGTAGATAGCCAAGGGGACTATTTCGGTAGCAGCAAGGATTGTTACTTGGTAACTGCAGTTTTCTGTTTTTAGAAAAACCTGTCCTGGAATTTTACTGACAAAGAGAGTAGATGAAACAGGAGTGTGTACAGGGCAAGATGGTGGGTATCAGCCTCCTTTGTCACAGTGTGCATAAAATTCGACAAAATTCCAATGCTAAACTTGTGGAAGCTTGACACGCTGTGCAGACTGTAGGCACGACGTTGCAAACAGCTTTCGGCGCCGTCGCCGCTGCAGAGGGCTCCACCGGCGATGGCGAGGACGACCAGCGGCCCAGTGGAGGGCCTCGCGCACACCTCCGCCTCTGGTCGGCGCTTCTACAGCTTCGAGGGCCTGCCGTACGCGCAGCCGCCGCTGGGGCCGCTGCGCTTCAAGGTGCGTGACGGCGTAGCCAACGTGTTGCGCTCCACTGTGGGTCTGTCGCACTGTGCTATAACTTACATCAGTATCAAACGGTCGAGGATACAGTGTGTTTGCCGGCCGGGGTGGCCGAGTGGTTCTAGGCGCTACAGTCTGGAACCGCGCGACCGCTACGGTCGCAGGTTCGAATCCTGCCTCATGCATGGATGTGTGTAATGTCTTTAGCTTAGTTAGGTTTAAGTAGTTCTAAGTTCGAGGGAACTGATGACTTCAGAAGTTAAGTCCTATAGTGCTCAGAGCAATTTGAACCAACCATACAGTGTGTTTCAAAGACAGAGGTCATTATTCCAGGTATGTATTCCCCACAAGTGGACAGAAAAAAAACAGTTGACAACATGTGTTCGGAAATGCTTTCGAAACAGCGATATTGACCGGAACGTTTTTCCTCCCGCAGCCAATTGTCGTGACAAATGATATCAACAGGACACTTAATTCCTTAGGAAGGCTGCACTGAGTGCTGGTTTGCCATTCGACTTGTCTCACTCACATCAAGAGCTAGCAGGAGCGCATTCCACGACGGTACGGCGAACGGCAACTCAGCGCTGGCTCGTCGTTTGTACCAGGAGAGGTACTCAAAATGAAGAGGTCTAGATCGGGAGACTTTATATGGTTCCATTGCCGTCTGTGTGTTCATGGGAAGTTTTGAATCTCATGGTTTGCAACGGCTTTATCCTTATTATTTGCAACGCGAACAGGTCCCGTCACGAGCAGATTACCTCACATGAGTATGTTCTAATACTGCTTCTTGCAGCAGTGTGCTGGAAGTTGAGATCGCGTCTGCAGGGCCATGAGACACTGATATGCTGCCTGTATTCGTACAGCAGGATGACATTCGAAACATCTTCTGTAAAGGCAACTAAAAACTAAATTCCGTCCGATCAGGCCGCGGACGTCCCAGCGGTACCGACCGCCCTCCGTGTCATCCTAGAAGCCAGAAAATACGCGCACTGGATGCGTTGCAGTTAATTATGTAGGTTTTCTGCTGGGATAGACCCGTCCTCGCTATAAATACGTACGAGGCGAGAAACAAGATAAACACCTCTTTGAGACCACAATGCTGACATGACTTCGCCTACTGGGTTTGAAGGAGCAGACAAACCTTTCCACCAGGCAGCTGGAAGCTCGATGGGATGGTGCCATTTGGACCAAAGTGATGCTATTCTCTTCACAAAAGTAGTGAAATTCTGACAATTTGAATTGAGGTTCATTATCTATGGCCATGTTTATAGTTATCCTTCGAAGGAAAAAAATGTAATAACGACTGTATGATTTTTGATAAGGAAATTAACTGTATCTGAGAAACATAAGAGAATTTGCTTCTTGCAAGAACCAAGATAAACCAATGTGAAGGCACAAAATGCTCAGTGAAGCCTAGATGAAACCAGCACCAAGGGGCATTAGCCATGGGAATCATGTATGTGCCTGGACTACCTGATTGCTTGGCAGGTCTTGCATGCTATCGCCATCTGTTTGATGTCTTTATCGATGTCTGAAGACATGGTGTTGAGCCAACCTTTTGGTGATAACTGTACATACTGACTTTGTTCAAGCAATATCAATACCTGGTATTGGAGTGCTTTGGGGATAGTCACTTCGGTATGTCCATTGTCTCCATGCAGTGAGTGTGGTGAATTCATTCCGATCCTGTCAATATGCCTGGATCTTTGGATTTTGACTGGTGTCTACCGCTATCCTGTATTGTAAAAACTGTATGCTGTCACGGGGAACCAGATCCTCTGGCGAGCTGTTGGCAATAGACGTGGCATCTATTGTAAGTGTGTGATCTGCCTCTTCGTCTGTACGCAAGCAGACTTCTAAAACAGCATCAGAGTTGGATCCTGCCCTACAAGCAGACGGGACAATGCATCTGCATTCGCATGCAGCAATGTTAGGGGACTGATGACCTCGGATGTTACGTCCCATAGAGCAATGTGAACCATTTGGAGCAGCAATGTTGAACGGCAATGCATTTCATAGTGACACCCATAGGGGAACATGTCCCCAGTATTGGTTCTGGGCAATCCTGGTAGGTATCTCAACGTGGTCGTTAGTGGCAAAAGTGGCTTATGCTCTGTTAAAAGAACAAATCGCCATCCACACACATGTCACGAAACTTTTTAGCGCAAGATAACGGCCATGCCTTGTTTACTATTTGACTATAATTGCACTATGCTCGTGACAAGTTCTGAGAAACAAATGCAACTAGGAGCTCCACGCCTTTGATTTCGTGAGAAATAACGGCCCCAAAGCCATAGTCTGACACACCTACATCAGCGATCAGCAACTGCATAGGGTTGTAACCCATGAGGCACATAGGCTGGAGCAATGTCTGTTTTAAATTCCAAAAAGCCTTGTTTCAAGTGAATAACCAATGCCATTTAACCTTTTTGTGAAGAAGCTGATGGAGCAGTTCAGCGATAGCCATTGCATGAGGAATTAATTTTGGGTAACAGTGTAGCTGACCCTAAACCAATTTTAGTTTTATGGTATCCCATATGACATGGTCTCTCTACAAGGTTTGAAGTGGGGCATATCCCTGAGACAATTTAATAAGACATGTACTAAATGTTAACTTCTTGTACGAAAAAACAGCATTTATGTTTGTTCCACTTCAAATTCGCTTGTCGAAGCATACTGAATAATGCTCCCAAATTACTGCGATATCTATTGCATTTTTGCCAATGATGAAGGTATTGTCCAGATTATTGGCTATGCTTTTAATTCCCTGTGTCTGGCGTTACAAATATCTCTGAAATATGTAGGCGCACTGCCAGTGCCAAATGGAAGACAATTATAGTGAAAAAGGCTAAACAGGTATGTTGTGCACTTAGAGGCTTCATACAATGGTAGATGTACATAGGCGACCCTAAGGTCGATTTATGCAAACAGTGTGCCGCCAGCTATTTTTGCCAAGATCTCCTCAACCTTCAGGACACGATGGGTGTCGGTGACAGATTATGCATTGACGGTAGACTTAAAATCCGCCTTAATTTTCAAACATCAGGTCACTTTTTCAACTATTGCCATAGGAGTAGCCCATTCACTGTTGGCAGCAGGAATCAGGACTCCTGCATCTTGCAATATTTCTATCTTGAGGTGAAGCTTGTCCTGCAGTGTTAGTCATCGTTGACGAGCTATAAGGAAATGTGTGCCTCAAAGTCGGCGACGACGGTCGTCTGGTGGGAAAAACACCAAAGCATACTTTGTAAAAAGCTTTCCAGGGTAGGTAGTAAGAAACGATTGGCTGCAGAACATTGAATAGTGGACTTCCAAATCTAGAGAATCAAAGAGATATAAACTCGAAATGACAATGGACCCCACCGACTATTAAGATACAGGCCGACATGGATGCTGCTCAATACTGAATCTGATCCTTGGATTGGCCATTCACTCCAGTGCTGTCAATATTGTTGCTTTTAAGCTGCTTGGCAAAGGGCTCGAGTGGTGATGAATCAAGGTGCCTATATGTGTCCCAATTCATGATGGTGGTAGAGGACCGAGCATATATCTGGAAAGTGAAGTGTACAGTTATGATGACCACGACATCCTGTCTGTGAGGGGCAGCACGGCCTGCGCATGGATGGCATTCAGGCAATGTACATAGTCCGCCTTGTTCGAGTCAGTATCCAAGGCATCCATAAGAGTACTATCCACATTCATTTTTAGGGAAGACTGGCAAGCCACCGTCTTCTGTCCAGTTTTACCACAGGCGAAAGTATCATTGCTGACGCTGATGTGTGATAAAATACTTACTGCATGTGGGTAACTTCTGGTTGCGACAATTTCCTGTGACATCCAGACTAGAGGGAGACTTGTCCATCGGAACAGGCAGGCTTCAGTGGTGTGGTCGAGCATGAGCCTTATATGGGAGATGGGTGGCAGTCAACTGTATTGGATCTTTTAGGGCCGCTGAGGATAACTGACTGCTTGAAAGCCTGGATGAGGGGGAGGCACGTGGACAAAACTGGGTTATTTAACTTCAGCAGGTTATTCCATGTGGAGAATGGACTAGAATCATATCCCCAACCAATGACTTGTTTGCACTTAATATTGGAATGCTGAAAACGGCCAGGGTGGGAAATTCCTTGCATCTGTGCTATCCACTCCCAGTAGGACGGTCCGTTTTACTTTCAGTAACTGAAAAATTTGCGCCTGTCGGCTCTATATGAAGCAGAGAATCAAAACAGTCCAAATGTTCACAAATTAAGGCATGTGGTTGTACTTCAGCATTTCACTGCTGTAAGAGGCGATGGACATCAGCCTCAACATAGGACAACTAAAAAGCCAGCTATTGGGTTTCATCTGAGATCCCGATGAAATTCTGTTCTGGACATATGACATATATAGCCAGTGGATCTGCTTTCCTGTCAAATGCCTGGAACAGCGGAGCAACGCCTTGAAGCCCTTCACCATGGAGCTGATGTGAGACAATCTGTTTGTGACCAAAGATGACAAGGTTATGGTGCTCATCTTATGCACCAAAAGTTCTTGCACATGCTGCATGGTCTGCTGCACTTGCTTCACGTTTTGTGAAGGCAATAATACTTGGGTGGCCACGTCTCTAACAGCTGTGGACACACTGAAACGGAAATCTGATATAAGGACGTCACATATGTGGAAAAACAAGTGGATGCACCGTCTCCCGGGAATGCAGCAGAAGATGATATTTGTACTCATAGTGGGAACAGCAGTGATCCAATTAATTAGTAATGAAATACAATAAATAACAGTTTTTATCACATGAAAATGCACTTTTGTTCATACGTGCTGACTAGTTTCGCCTCAGTGTGGATCATCTTCGGACCATATACCAGTTATGACGTGTGGAGACGATGGTATGGATCAGGAACTGTGGACACTAGCTACCCATTGATGTCAAAGTTTAACTGTTTGCCTAGAGCGACTAAAGTAAGTTACATACGATATGATGGACAGAAGATGTTACATCAGTGTGTGGTATCCACAGTTCCTGCTCCATACCATCGTCTCCACACATCATCACTGGAGTATGATCCAAAGATGATCCACATCGGGACTGAACTGGTCACCATTTATGAATTAAAACTGTGTATTTATGCGAACAAAACTGATCAGTATAATATTTCATTCGCAGCGGAAGAGTTCAGCCCAATCCAGAAAGAAACTTCGCTGCCAACTGAAGTAGCAGCGCTGGGTTCGGCGAGCAAAGACTGACACCGGTGAAGATAATACAAATTCACTCTTCTCCGTCTTGGTGAATAAATTTACAAGATCACAAAAATAGTTGGACAGTCTAAGTCTCTGTCATACTAAATACTAATGATAGTTTAAGTCAAACTTAACTGTTTGCCTAGAATGGCTAAATTACAAACGATATGACAGGGTCAAAGTTTTAAGGACCACACGGTGAGACGACTGTCTTTAAACTCAATCACAGTAGCGAACCGAGATACCGAAGTCTTGGAGGTCCGAGCGTCGAGCGGCCAAGTCGTTGCCTTGCCAGGATGAAGACTGCTGGCACCTCCACGTAACTGTGGAAGATAGCGGTCGAGTGTTGGCTGGCTGGTTGCAGCTACCGTATGATCCGGGCGAGGCACAGAGGGCCAACTCTCTTAAAACGCGGACATACTGGAGAAATGGACATACAAAGCTACAAACCTGTGTCCTTTTCAGGGTTTTGGAGTCGCTGATTACGAGTCCGATGTCGGAATTACAAAGTTCAAATCGGCGGATCCAATATAGCAGATCAAAATTTAAAAATTTAGTTTACTCTAGTAAACCTTAAAGAGCATAAGGTGTTCTGAGATCGCTGATAACGAGTTAGAGGTCGGAATCGGCGTACTGAAATGCTTTATTCGATATTCTACATTTTTCAATCGAAATAGTAGTCACATAGTCACATTCGTGTCTCGCATCATTGACAATACTGTATAATACAGAATTAATATTGTCACACAAATATAAAGCAAAAAGTGTTGAAATGAACGATAATAGGAACGTGGATGATACTCATTATAAATGTAGTTCAACCACTGTTTACGGGCAACGTCAAATCAACAGTATTTCCGGTGATCCTGATTCCACCCCATCCACAATTTCGACATAGCTAACGATTTTGGATAATATCGGCAGCAGTTTATGTCTATATACGTCATTAAATTGGTTACAAATGTCATAAACATTCCCTCTGCAGTGTTTCTCATCTTCTTTTATCCTGGGTAAGATCGCTGTCATATATTACGCAAGCCACATAAACAATATCTGAGAAATGTTTCGTAATCCGATTCACTGTTTGGCGGCTAGTGTCACGACACATATGACAGCGACTTGTGATTGGAAATTCAGTGCAGCAACAGGCAAGTATGCACACAAGATTTCGTGGGAGTAAGTCGGACGGGTGGATGAACTGCTTGCGAACTATCAGCGGCCACGTGACGTAACAGAGGCAAATAAATCCACGCCAGCTGCGCGGACACCCGGAGTCGCAGCGGTGGCGTCCGGAGGTGTTCTCCATAGCATAGCTTATGTCTGGTGTTGCCATAATGACACTTTGTTTTGTTTGCGTTGTCGAGTCCTCGGCGCTCTAATCCATAGGCTGGTGGGCTATGTGCTCCGACGTACACACCGCATACATTTGTTTATGAAGCGTGAGACGTAGACCACTTTCATCGTTTCCAGAGGTAATGGCGGTACTGAAGCTGTGACGACGGATCGTCAGTTCTTTTGTGGGTAGCTCCGTAGATAGAGCACCTTCCAGCGAAAGGGGACGTTCCCATGTTTGAGGGCCGCTCCGGTACACAGTTTCAGTCTACCAGGAAGTGCCTTAACCGACTCGAATTCTGTCATTGGTCGAAGACCTCGCGGTAATCTTGTCATAATATCAGAAAATATGTTTTTCTCTATTTTCGGATCAAGAATTGTTCCAACACTTCGGCTATGTTTATGGTAGCATCTGCAGCAAACAGAGCTCCATAGATACCCATATCTCATTAGAAAATTTGTGCTATATGTCAAGGCGTCGAGTACTAAGAGTACTATGCTAAACTTTGTGTGAAGAGGCTTCCCATTTAGGCCTAGCGCTATGTACCGCGCCTACAGGAGTCAGAAAAGAGCAGATAGCTTCATACAGACGGTGACTCATGGTCGTAGTACGACAGATGTACGCTTACGATCGAGCAGCAGATCCAAGTAACAACGGCTATGGTCGGGAGGTGTCAGCACCTTGCGGACTATGAAATCCTAATTTTTCAAACCAGTAAATTTTGTAAATAAAACTGTGTCTTCTGGAAATGTTACGTATTTTATTATTTATTGCAGGTTTAATGCGTTTAGTTATTAGTGTGACTGAAGGGGTGAATGCGAAGTACCATAATAAATGAATATTGTTATGTCTATTAACTGATTATATGTTAGCGTGAGAAATATGTTATTAAAGGGAGAATCAACCATACGCTCAGGATAAATTTGTAAAGTGTGATTAAACAGTTTATGGTACCGGGGATACAAAACCATTTTACGATAATTCTGTTATTTAAAGAGGGAGTTATTTTGATATTTATGAGTTTCATAAATTTGTTCATTTAATAAATTACTCAGCAAAGCTAATAAATTGTGATTGGTTCGTAATAACAAACACGGGATAGCGCTGGTTTATACGGACATATCATTGGCTGTAACGTTTCTCAGCTGATAAAAAGGCGCTCAATCCGGAACCGCGCGACTGCTACGGTCGCAGGTTCGAATCCTGCCTCGGGCACGGATGTGTGTGATGTCCTCAGGTTAGTTAGGTTTAAGTAGTTCTAAGTTCTAGGGGACTGATGACCACAGATGTTAAGTCCCATAGTGCTCAGAGCCATTTGAACCATTTTTTGATAAAAAGGGAGAACGTGTTATGTGAGCTAAATAATTGCTTTGTGGAGGCTAGACGAGATTTGGAGCTCAGCCCTCATCAGGTTCGGAAGCGTGTGTTAGGAGCTCTGAATAGATCCATTAATTTTACGGACTTATGAGTTAAAATTGGCCATGCAGTGCCGCAAAGCAATCGCGAACGAGTGCTGAAGACGAACGCACGAAAATCCGATGAGTGAACCGTGTCTTTTGAAATTACTAAAATCCGCGTGGCGTATTGTGCAAGTCGGGAGCCATGCCACACACAATCTTTTCTTGCAATCTTTTTGGTAACAAGTTCCGTTGGATACCATAAGCTGTCTATTACGAGTGACTGTGATTGCATGTGAGTGTCGAAACTGTAACTTCAGATTAACAAAGGCTTAACGGTGTTCTTGTATCAAACAAGTAACAGTATATTGAAGCTTCCACTCACGAGCTATACACAATTAAATGTCCCAGTTAAGTAGAAACTAAAATTTTTAAAATGACCTATAGGTGCATACAGTGCTACTCGGACAGCTTCTCCAATAGAGAAACATTATTCGTTTTCTAACAGGGCAGGCGTGTGGACTGGGCTGCAGAGGAAGAAATCCCCGAAGGGATATGGACATTGATCGCTTAGTTTAAAGCCCTTCTGTTCTTTATGTGTCCGCCCCCGGTAGCTGAGTGGTCTGCGGGACAGACTGTCAATCCTAAGGGCCCGGGTTAGATTCCCCCGGCTGGGTCGGAGATTTTCTCCGCTCAGGGACTGGGTGTTGTGTTGTCCTAATCATCATCATTTCATCCCCATCGACGCGCAAGTCGCCGACGTGGCGTCAAATCGAAAGACTTGCACCAGGCGAGCGGTCTACCCGACGGGAGGCCCTCGTCACACGACATTTCATTTCATTTCTGTTCTTTATGTGTGATCTGTGGAATTTGAAAAAAAAAGTTACTTTTCCTATCATGGTCTCAAATTACTTACGTGGTGGACTGACTCTGAGGTCGTTGTGTGACGAGCTTTTCCGACGTTCGCTTACGTTTCGGAGTTCTTTTTGTCCAACTCCACTCACTTTCACAGCAAAAATGGTTCAAATGGCTCTGAGCACTATGGGACTTAACATCTGAGGCCATCAGTCCCCTAGAACTTAGAACTACTTAAACCTAACTAACCTAAGGACATCACACACATCCATGCCCGAGGCAGGATTCGAACCTGAGACCGTAGCGGTCGCGCGGTTCCGGACTGAAGCGCCTAGAACCTCTCTACCACCACGGCCGACTCTCTTTTACAGCAGACAGCACTAGTGCCAATATGATACGCCTGTCTTGCAGAAGAACAAAATTTCAGTATATATATTAATATAGTTTTCCGCTAAATATTAATATAATACACGAACAGCAACACTTAAATGACTGTTGTAGTGATTCAAGCATTTACGAGGGCTATTCGGAAAGTGAGGAAAGATTGGTAGCGAAATGGAAACCACTGTGAAAATCCGACGAGACTTTTCACAGACGTGTGCTCCCTGCCGCCGTTGGATAAGCAGCTGCAGCAGCAAGTCGTATACTCCTAGCTCACTCATTTGTTACATAGTTTAATTCTTAATTTCTTTGCGTGTTTTTGGTACTTGCATTGTTTAATTCATAAATTTCGGTCGTATTATAGTATCTGAGAGTTGTAGCATCGCGTTTTAGTACCTGAACAGTGTAAATTCGCGTAGTCGTTTGTCTTCTGTTTTTGTTTTGAACGGCCAGTGTCGGTTGGTCACAGTCAGTGTGCTCCCTGCCGCAGTTGGATAAGCAGCTGCAGCAGCAAGTCGTATACTCCTAGCTCACTCATTTGTTACATAGTTTAATTCTTAATTTCTTTGCGTGTTTTTGGTACTTGCATTGTTTAATTCATAAATTTCGGGCGTATTATAGTATTTGAGAGTTGTAGCATCGCGTTTTAGTACCTGAATAGTGTAAAATCGCGTAGTCTCCTTCCGCCGCCAAGCAGTGTGTCAGCAGTGCGCAAGTAGCAGCATTACTGCATTTACTACGCAATCTTGTATTTTAATAACCGTTTAAATTTTGTCGATTTGTTTGCGCTCTCTGTAGATTAGTTCAGACGTTCTTTGCACAACAGTTTTTAGCATGAATAGGGACTGCAACTGCTGTGTTCGGATGCAGGCTGAGTTGGCATCCCTTCGCTCCCAGCTTGGCTTCGGTCACACAGCTTGAGGCTGTTCCCAATGGGCATCACTGTGGGGGTCCGGATGGGGGTTTGTCGGGGACGGCCAGCTCGTCCCACGCATCCCCCGATCGGACTACGACTGTGGTTGCTCGGGATACTGCCCGCATTGAGGCTGATCCCTCACCTGTGGTAGAGTGGGAGGTCGTCTCAAGGTGTGGCAGGGGGCGAAAGACATTCTGGAGGGCTGAACGGAAGGCCTCTTCAGTTTGTCTGACGAACCGGTTTCAGGCTCTGTCTCAGGCTGATACTGACCTTTGGCCTGACATGGCTGCTTGTCCTGTTCCAGAGGTTGCCCCTCAGTCTGCAAGATCCGGGCGGTCGCAGAGGGTGGGCTTACTGATAGTTGGGAGCTCCAACGTCAGGCGCGTAATGGGGCCCCTTAGGGAAATGGCAGCAAGAGAGGGGAAGAAAACCAATGTGCACTCCGTGTGCATACCGGGGGGAGTCATTCCAGATGTGGAAAGGGTCCTTCCGGATGCCATGAAGGATACAGGGTGCACCCACCTGCAGGTGGTCGCTCATGTCGGCACCAATGATGTGTGTCGCTATGGATCGGAGGAAATCCTCTCTGGCTTCCGGCGGCTATGTGATTTGGTGAAGACTGCCAGTCTCGTTAGCGGGATGAAAGCAGAGCTCACCATCTGCAGCATCGTCGACAGGACTGACTGCGGACCTCTGGTACAGAGCCGAGTGGAGGGTCTGAATCAGAGGCTGAGACGGTTCTGCGACCGTGTGGGCTGCAGATTCCTCGACTTGCGTCATAGGGTGGTGGGGTTTCGGGTTCCGCTGGATAGGTCAGGAGTCCACTACACGCAACAAGCGGCTACACGGGTAGCAGGGGTTGTGTGGTGTTGGCTTGGCGTTTTTTTTTTAGGTTAGATGGCCTTGGGCAAGTACAGAAAGGGAAACAGCCTCAACGGGTGCGGGGCAAAGTCAGGACATGCGGGGACCAAGCAGCAGTCGGTATTGTAATTGTCAACTGTCGAAGCTGCGTTGGTAAAGTACCGCAACTTCAAGCGCTGATAGAAAGCACCGAAGCTGAAATCGTTATAGGTACAGAAAGCTGGCTGAAGCCAGAGATAAATTCTGCCGAAATTTTTACAAAGGTACAGACGGTGTTTAGAAAGGATAGATTGCATGCAACCGGTGGTGGAGTGTTCGTCGCTGTTAGTAGTAGTTTATCCTGTAGTGAAGTAGAAGTGGATAGTTCCTGTGAATTATTATGGGTGGAGGTTACACTCAACAACCGAGCTAGGTTAATAATTGGCTCCTTTTAACGACCTCCCGACCCAGCAGCATTAGTGGCAGAACAACTGAGAGAAAATTTGGAATACATTTCACATAAATTTTCTCAGCATGTTATAGTCTTAGGTGGAGATTTCAATTTACCAGATATAGGCTGGGACACTCAGATGTTTAGGACGGGTGGCAGGGACAGAGCATCGAGTGACATTATACTGAGTGCACTATCCGAAAATTACCTCGAGCAATTAAACAAAGAACCGACTCGTGGAGATAACATCTTGGACCTACTGATAACAAACAGACCCGAACTTTTCGACTCTGTATGTGCAGAACAGGGAATCAGTGATCATAAGGCCGTTGCAGCATCCCTGAATATGAAGGTTAATAGGAATATAAAAAAAGGAAGGAAGGTTTATCTGTTTAGCAAGAGCAATAGAAGGCAGATTTCAGACTACCTAATAGATCAAAACGAAACTTTCAGTTCCGACACTGAAAATGTTGAGTGTTTATGGAAAAAGTTCAAGGCAATCGTAAAATGCGTTTTAGACAGGTACGTGCCGAGTAAAACTGTGAGGGACGGGAAAAACCCACCGTGGTACAACAACAAAGTTAGGAAACTACTGCGAAAGCAAAGAGAGCTTCACTCCAAGTTTAAACGCAGCCAAAACCTCTCAGACAAACAGAAGCTAAACGATGTCAAAGTTAGCGTAAGGAGGGCTATGCGTGAAGCGTTCAGTGAATTCGAAAGTAAAATTCTATGTACCGACTTGACAGAAAATCCTAGGAAGTTCTGGTCTTACGTTAAATCAGTAAGTGGCTCGAAACAGCATATCCAGACACTCCGGGATGATGATGGCATTGAAACAGAGGATGCCACGCGTAAAGCTGAAATACTAAACACCTTTTTCCAAAGCTGTTTCACAGAGGAAGACCGCACTGCAGTTCCTTCTCTAAATCCTCGCACAAACGAAAAAATATCAGACCAGCTGTGTGGCTGGATTGAAGAGTTTTTAGCAAACAGAACACAGCATGTTGATATCAATGGAGAGACGTCTACAGACGTTAAAGTAACCTCTGGCGTGCCACAGGGGAGTGTTATGGGACCATTGCTTTTCACAATATATATAAATGACCTAGTAGATAGTGTCGGAAGTTCCATGCGGCTTTTCGCGGATGATGCTGTAGTATACAGAGAAGTTGCAGCATTAGAAGATTGTGGCGAAATGCAGGAAAATCTGCAGCGGATGAGCACTTGGTGCAGGGAGTGGCAACTTTCCCTTAACATAGACAAATGTAATGTATTGTGAATACACAGAAAGAAGGTTCCTTTATTGTATGATTATATGATAGCGGAACAAACACTGGTAGCAGTTACTTCTGTGAAATATCTGGGAGTATGCGTGCGGAACGATCTGAAGTGGAATGATCATATAAAATTAATTGTTGGTAAGGCGGGTACCAGGTTGAGATTCATTGGGAGAGTGCTTAGAAAATTTAGACCATCAACAAAGGAAGTGGCTTACAAAATACTCGTTCGACCTATACTTGAGTATTGCTCATCAGAGTGGGATCCGTACCAGATCGGGTTGACGGAGGAGATAGAGAAGATCCAAAGAAGAGCGGCGCGTTTCGTCACAGGGTTATTTGGTAACCGTGATATCGTTACGGAGATGTTTAATAAACTCAAGTGGCAGACTCTGCAAGAGAGGCGCTCTGCATCGCGGTGTAGCTTGCTCGCCAGGTTTCGAGAGGGTGCGTTTCTGGATGAAGTATCGAATATATTGCTTCCCCCTACTGATACCTCCCGAGGAGATCACGAATGTAAAATTAGAGAGATTCGAGCGCGCACGGAGGCTTTCAGACAGTCGTTCTTCCCGCGAACCATACGCGACTGGAACAGGAAAGGGAGGTAATGACAGTGGCACGTAAAGTGCCCTCCGCCACACACCGTTGGGTGGCTTGCGGAGTATAAATGTAGATGTAGATGTAGACGTTTTGGGCAGTGTCTCTAGTATGCCCGTCGATCGTATCAAGACGGTCTTTTCAGTTGTGAGCGCACTATGAGCCAGTAAAGATGCCCAGAACAACGATGTCTCCTGCCAAGTATGAGGGCCCGCTGAGAGGCTTCGCCTTAATGAATGCAGCCCACCTATCACAACGGCCACGCACTTCCTTCTTCATGGCAATTCTCAGCCGCACTCTGCAGGGGCAGAGAAGACGCTCCTGCAGCCTTTTCGATGGGAAGTGTTCGATCACCCACAACACAGCTCTAATTGGTTCGTCCTGAGTATCATCTCTGTTCACATGAACCGCTGGAAATGAAGACACACTTGGGCGAAGCCTACGCGCTGTAGACCACCGTACAGAATTATCGGAAACCACAGGCGGCTGCCTTCTATGACGGTGTTGGAAATTTGGTATAACGCTCTGACAAATGTCTAAATCGCAGCGGTGACTATGTAGAGAAGTACCTGGAAGGTGTAGCTAAATGTGCAAAGAAAACAGTTTTGATTTTCACTGTGGTTTCCATTTCGCGACCGATCGTTCCATACTTTCCGAACAACCCTCGTATTAAGCTACTCGCGTGCCTGTACCTCTAGGCTAAATTCAAGAGACCGTATTGATCTACGGGAATTGCTCCTAATCAAAATATTAAAGTGGTCCGTTTCAGAGGATCATGCAACTGACTACTTACCGAGATCTCTTACGGTGCCATATCACCGACTTGGCAAATTTCCACTTTGCAGGATCCGCAGATGCCGCCTCCTAAGTGGGAGACCACATTCGCCGCAAAGAGCCCACGTGAGATCTGTCTGGTCGTCGAAAGAGGAGCTGCGAGGGGGTACGTGGGAGCCGAAGACTGCCTCTATCTAAACGTCTATACTCCACAGGTAAGTGCAGTGAGCGCGCTAACATTTCCTGTTACCACAGCGCGTAGTTATGACCAATGTCCGAGCTTCAGCAACCATTAGTTACACGATAGTCGTGAATCAATAACTTCTCAGTCTTGCAAGAGAGACTAGACATAGATGGGAGGGATAGTTGGCGTTATATTTCAAAACAAAATCCCAACGTTCCAGATTTGAATAAGATTTTCAGCTGTACTTCAAACACCCATTACAGTCAGCCAGATGTGCCACACACTTTTCGAAACTCAACACAAAATTACTCCGTTTTCAAGTCCCGGAACCGCACGCAGCTTTAAATCGTCAATAAAGTTTAGTTTACCGCGGTCTGCTCTGTAGAGCAAAAATTTCATTCTGATACCAGTCTCTTGATTCTAATTATGCCAGTTTTGCGCCACATCTTTTCTCCGAGAAATGCTAGACCAGCGGACGTGTAAAGGCGGATTTTAACGGAGTTTATCACAGGGTTAGTGTATCCTCTGAAACACGTTTGGATACTACAGATGGTTGAGTGTTGACGGCAAAAGGCAAAGATCGTTGTTAGAGTCCCCCTTTGTCAACCAATTTTAATTTGTCAGGAAGGTGCAGGTTTTTATTGTTTTCGTAAGATGAAACAGAACATGCAATTTTATGATACGTGCAAGATGTGACCAAAAGTATCTTGCTGTACAAATGAGCTATAAGTCTTTTAATGAATTTACCTCATCTTGTCTAACATATTTTTGGCCTAGGTTTTGCCATTACTGTACATTTAGATAAATAAAGTTGTTACACATCATCTAACAATTGCTGTGGCGCTGCCATTCTATTTCATATTAAAATACAACGTTCATGTTAACTGGTGACCAGATAACTTATGCTCGTATTACACGGTGTTTATTCTCCTGCCTCATCTGAATGATAGAAAAATCAGGCGGACCTAAGAAAAGGCGGAGTTAAGATTAGCCTCAGTTGTAAGTCAGTGGAATAAGTGGCACATTATCAAAACCACAAACCATTATTCAGTATAACCGACTCCGTTTTGTACTGTCAAATGATGTGGTGCAGTGGGATGGAGCGAGATTACAATATCCTTCCAGCCAACAGATTTAGTTTTTCCGTTATTTCCCTAAATCATATGAGGCCGAAGCAGGTATGTTTCCTCAATCCTTCAGTAAGGCCAGGGTTAATATCCTACCTTACATTTATCTATCTGAGGTATTGCTCTCTTTCTGGTGACATCGACAGTGATGCATCGTCAAACTGTAATCGTCCTTCCCTTCTAGTTAGTACTTCTGTATTCCCGAAACTACAATACTCGCAGAATGTAAGCAGTCTACGCGACGTTTGAAAGAGGTGGTTTTTGGTGTTTCATCGATTCACCACAATAATGGTGGTAATCACCGTCAGTGGTTAAAACACTGTGAGGGGTGCTCTTGCGTCTCTGAACCGATGTCAGTTGAGTCGCTAACTGCAGATAATTGTTATTGAATCCCCAAAAATAGTGTCATATTGGTCAGTGGATGCACCATCGTGAACAGGCTGACTGTCACTGTGACACCGATAAGCTCTATCACGTGTATGACTGTCAGGACGAAGAGTATTTTATAGGCATTCCCAGTAAATCAACCAAACGAATGAGATGGTTAATGGTAAGATACGAAATACGAAAAGTGACCTACCAGAGAGACTTTATCTACCTCTTCCGATAATAACTTCGAATAGTATTAAGAAATACTGTGTCTGAAGACACTCCGCGTATGGTAGGGGACAAAATCAGGCGTCTTCTACTAAGTGGGTGTAAGCTGAAAGTGAACATATCTAACGCATAAATAACCTCATTTTATGATAGCTATGTGAAACTTGCAGTACCTTCTTCTTAAAATAAAATGAATGAAAGAAAACTCACCCGTCATTTAGATTTGTATGAAGGATACTCAAAATTTTCATTATCAGCTTGCAAAATTAAAGTTACATAATTAAATTTTTGTTTGTTTGCAGGCACATATTTGCATTCCTGGGACGCATTGAATTCCCACACCATAGTACCGTAGAACGCCGCTAGAGAAAGCAAACCGGAACGGCGCAGAACATGGACTGGAGTATCGTGCAGTAATTCGTTTTCTGAATTTCGATGGAAACAACGGTGCGACAATACAAACCGAGTTGAAGGAAGTGTGTAGCAACAAGGTAGCATTATATGACACTGAGGTTAGGCGGTACAGCTGCTTCTAGCACGGTATGTCGAGTCTCAGTACCGAACAACGAAGTCACAGATTACCTCTCTGAGAACATCTGCATCCACTGAAAACCGCTGTGAAGTACACAGCGTAGGCTAGTTCCCACTCTACCAGTTATAAGAGCTTCTTGCCATTACATTCATATATGGAGACAGGGGCAAATGACAATTTAAATTGAAATTTCTGATAACTATAAATTGGAAGGAGCGATCTGTATTTGCTTTGAGGAAACTTTTGACAGCCAAGATCTCAAATAGTACCACTGAATGCGATCCTGGTTATTAAATGTTTCCTCAAAGATTGTTGAAGTGTCTCAGTGCACGTTGTAGCATATTTAACCTTGTCCTCACGATACCCACGGAGGCGATGCGTAGTGGTTTGTATGTAATATATCCTAGACTCACCATTTAATGCAGGTTCCAGAAAGTTTGTATGTAGGCTTCCTCGGGATAGTCTGCATCTATCTTAAAGTGATTTCTTCTGCATTTCTGCGACACCTTCTCGCCAGTAAAACAAAGCTGTGACTATTCGTAATGCCTTTCTCTGTATTCGTTCAATGTCCCCTGCTGGTCCTGTTTGGTACCGGTCCCGCATACTACAAAACTGTTGCAGGATGAGCCGCACAAGTGATTTGTAAGCAATCTCCTTTGTGAACGACCGTTAATGGCAAGATAAGTGGAGGCCACGGTGCTCGAAGACCGCCGTGTAACAACGAGGCCGTAGTGGAAAAAGTGAAAATCAGTCATGGAGTAGTGCTGAACATCTTCAACGTCATTTTGAAAATGACAAAGGGAGCCCGCCACCTGCTGGTTTTAACGGCTGCTGACATTCAATCAAAAAGCCCGCCGAACGCAGATAGCAGTGGAAATGTAACTGTGTCAGGCCAGTACAGATGACGTCTATAGCTGCCTATTCAACATGAACGAGTACTGTGTCTATCACTATAAGCAAAGAAAGCAAAGGAAACGTGTGTGGCCACCACCGTTGAAAAAGGTGAAGACCCAACCATTGTCGGACAAGGTGTTGCTCAGTATACACTTGTGTAAAAAAAAAAAATCGTAATACCAAAAACGATTTGTGAGGCATAAACGAAATTTTGTAGTTATGTTTCTACATTTGAAAGGTGAAGTCTACTCAAATTCCGCGCTAGTCGCATAATAGTGGCGCTAGTAACGCCATTATGAGGATGTGAATCAGGTTTGCTTTGAATACACACTCTAACTGTCGTGAGCGCTAGTTACCTTCGAGACTGGACGTAGTGAGCTGCTGTTACTAAGAATGCCTCACTGAGTTTGAACGAGGTCGTGTAATTTGGGTATGAGAAGCTGGATTTTCCTACTACGATATTGCAGTAAGGCTTGGCAAGATGTCGCCACTGTACATGACTGCTCGCAGCGATGGCCACGAGAATTCACGGTAGCATGACGACCAGACTCCAGACGGCCACGTGGAACTACCGAGAGGGACGACCATCGTGTTCGGAGTTTCGATCTGACACATCGTACTGCATCTTCAGCAGCAATATGAACAGCATTTGGCACCACAGTGACACAACGAACTGTTACAAACCGGTTACTTCAAGCATAACTCCGAGCCAGACGCCCTGTAATGTGCATTCCACAGATCCCAAATCACCGATATTTGCGACTTCAGTGGCGTCAAGTGAGAGCTTGAGGGCAGGGTGGAGGTGTGTTGTGGTTTCCGGGGAAATCTGGTTGTACCTCGGTGCCACTTATGGCAGTGTGTTGGTCAGAAGATCAACCAACCTCTCCGCTTGCTAAGCAAACTGGACCTACACCTGGAGTTAGGGTGTGGGTCCGTCTTCGAATGACAGCAGGAGCACTCTCGTGAGTATCCCACGCACCATTACTGCAAATCTGTATGTCAGTCTGGTTACTCGACCTGTTCTGCTTCCATCCATGAACAGCATTCCTGGAGGGTTGGGGGTTTTCCAGCACGATAACGCTCGCCCACATACGGCTGCTGTAACGCAGCAGGATCTACAGAGTGCCGACATGTTGCGAGATGTCGTCTTGGCCTACTCGATCACCAGACTCACTCTCATAGAGCACATATGGGACATCATAGAACGACAACGACTAGCGTCATCTACAAAGAGCATGAACAGCATTCCTGGAGGGTTGGGGATTTTCCAGCACGATAACTCTCGCCCACATATCGCTGCTGTAACGCAGCAGGATCTACAGAGTGCCGACATGTTGCGAGATGTCGTCTTGGCCTGCTCGATCACCAGACTCACTCTCATAGAGCACATATGGGAGCACATGGGACATATAAAATTAATTGTTGGTAAGGCGGGTACCAGGTTGAGATTCATTGGGAGAGTCCTTTGAAAATGTAGTCCATCAACAAAGGAGGTGTCTTACAAAACACTCGTTCGACCTATACTTGAGTATTGCTCATCAGTGTGGGATCCGTACCAGAACGGGTTGACGGAGGAGATAGAGAGGATCCAACGAAGAGCGGCGCGTTTCGTCACAGGGTTATTTGGTAACCGTGATAGCGTTACGGAGATGTTTAGCAAACTCAAGTGGCAGACTCTGCAAGAGAGGCGCTCTGCATCGCGGTGTAGCTTGCTCGCCAGGTTTCGTTCGAGAGGGTGCGTTTCTGGATGAGGTATCGAATATATTGCTTCCCCCTACTTATACCTCCCGAGGAGATCACGAATGTAAAATTAGAGAGATTCGAGCGCGCACCGAGGCTTTCAGACAGTCGTTCTTCCCGCGAACCATACGCGACTGGAACAGAAAAGGGAGGTAATGACAGTGGCACGTGCCCTCCGCCACACACCGTTGGGTGGCTTGCGGAGTATAAATGAAGATATAGAAGTAGATGTAGATCATAGAACGACAACTACAGCGTCATCAACAAAGAGCATTAAGCGTCCCTGCAGTGATCGACCAAGTGCCACAGGCACGGGACTCCATCCCACAAACTGATGGTTAGCACACTGGACTCGCATTCGGGAGGACGACGGTTCAATCCCGTCTCCGGCCATCCTGATTTAGGTTTTCCGTGATTTCCATAAATCGTTTCAGGCAAATGCCGAGATGGTTCCTTTGAAAGGGCACGGCCGATTTCCTTCCCAATCCTTCCCTAACCCGAGCTTGCGCTCCGTCTCTAATGACCTCGTTGTCGACGGGACGTTAAACACTAACCACCACCACCACAAACTGATATACGGCACGGCGCTGATGACCTCGATGTTGAGCGCCCATAAACCCCAACACACACAGATATACGGCACCTGTACGGCACAATGCACGCAAGTTTGCATACTTACATTCAACATTCTAGTGGTTACACCGTTTATTAATGTACCAGCATTTCACACTTGCAATTACTTATCTCGCAGTTACCTTAACCTGTGATCTTGCAATATTAATCACTTTTATTACATAGACAAATTTACTCATGGATTTCATTGCGTTATTTTTTCTTGTTGCGATTTTCTTTCGTCAGTGTATTTTGGGACTGCCGTTGTGTGTCGCTAATAGAGTATGCTCGTAATGGCAAACCATCCTAGGAGCATACTTCCGAATCCTACTGAAAAGTTTACGGCGGTCTATCGAGACGAAGCATCACAGGAAACTGTTTGCATTGGTGTTTTTGCTATACGACAACACTGCAGCTCAGTAAGCACAGGACACAGTACGACACAGGCTGCTTCTGTGGGTTATCAAATTCTGACTCACTCAGCCCCCCCCCCCCCCCCTTAGTCTCCCAACATGGCAACCAGTGGCTCCTTCATCTTTCGTCGGATGAAGAAACAAATGCTGGCATTTCAACAGTAACGACGAGGTGATTTTCCACGTGAAACCTTTGATGAACAGCAAAATGCTGTATACAGTCAACGTCTTTATGAAGACATCCATCATAGGGAAAAACACGTCGCATTGTCGGGTGAACACGAAGAGAAGGGAGAACAGCACTCTGATTTCTTAAAGGTTGTAATTAAAACTTGGTAACCATCCCTCGTACATTCATAAAAGCGTTGTCAGGGAGAATTAAAACCATACGTTCCTTTTGCATCGTACCTTGTTCCAGGCCTCCTGTAGCACTTGTGACAAAATATTACCCATCAAACTTGCTAGACAAGAACCAGCCTATTACAAAGGCTGTGGTAGGCGCTACCTAGGTACTTCATTCTGAATCGAACTAATTCGTAACATTTGCAAAGCACCTGCTTCGTTGATAATTACTCAGTAAGATTCCAAAGTTGTAAGACAATGGATCGTATTCTGCAGGATCGTGATGCGGCTCGAAGTCATACCGCCCGTACTGCTGGTAAACGTTTTGGGGTATAAGTTCGTGGTCCACGAATCTCTTTTCCTATGTACAGCAGCCATTGAAATGTATAAAAGGAGTGACAATTTTAGTAGGAAAGCAAAGATCATGAATCTTAACAGTTTTTTTTATCTTTGACAAGACGACACTCGAACGTTATGTTTTATCTTTGACAAGAATCATCTCTGCTTATCGGGTGTAATTCTGGCCACACCCACTTTTCTGCAGTATATAGGGTGTCCCATTTATCTCAACCAACCTCAATAACGGTTTTCCAGATGCAAATTACAAACTTTTTCAAGCAAATGTTCTTTAGCCGATAGGAGGACATCAATCATCAAGATTGCCTACGTTGTAGCTTTGTTTTTTACAAAGATATGAACAGCGGTATGACTTTTTTAAATGTCAGCCTGTATTTTTTATTCGGTAATTCATTTCCTATTCAAAAATACATCACGGAGTACCACTCACTAAAACACAACCTTATTAATTACATAACACAACATTGACTTTGAGCCTGCGATCAGAAACTTGTCCACTTGCTGGAGTTGTCAGAAAACAAATGCAAACCAAGTAAAAACATAACATAAAATTGACTTTGACTCTCCTGTACCACTGCCCAGGAGTAGGACACTCGAAGATGCTCAAAGTGGTGACCATGGACACCAATACATGGGTGCACGCGTTGAATGAAAGAATTATTTACTGCTTCCAGTGTTGCCTGCTGAAGAGAATTACAGGCAAGCACGATACGTTCCTGCATGTCCTCTGGAGTTGTTGGAATATCGCGATAGACAACATCTTTAATGCATCCCCAAAGAAAAAAGCCCAGAAGATTTAAATCAGGAGACCTAGCAGGTCAAGTAACTGTTCCTCCTCGACCAATCTATCTGGCAAGATACCTTCGGTTCAGAACACGACGTGCACGCAAGGAATTATGTGCTGGACATGTATCGTGTTGATACCACATAAGCATTCTGGTTCTTAGTGGCACTTCATGCAGAAGAGGAAGAAGAATTCGTCTGAGGAAGTTAGCATGCGCTGTGCCGTTTAGACTACCATTGATGAAATAAGGGCCAATAATTGTAATACCAAGCATCCCACACCAGACGTTAACTCTCCATTGACGCTGATGTTCTACACGTATAAGCCATCGTTGGTTGTCGGTAGACCTATAATGCATGTTCCTTCTATTTACGTGTCACTTGTTTGAGAAGGAACATTCATCGGCAAATAGAACATTGGAGAAGAAGTTCGGGTTGGAGAGGATTTGCTGATGTGCCCACTGACAGAACTGTACACGATTTTGCAAGTCATTCCCATGCAAGTCTTGATGTAGGTGTACATGGTAAGGATGGAACCGGTGACGTGTAAGAATACGACGTACACTGGTTTTAGGAATGCCAGTCTCGTGTTCAAGCTGTCGTGTGTTCAGTTGTGGATTCATAGAAACGGAAGAGAGAACAGTAACTTCGGGAGCTTCGTCTGTGCGAGTGCTACGACGATTGCGTTGTCGTGGGTTGAAACTTCCCGTTTCCTGAAGCGTCGCAACAAGACGAGAAAACATCCATCGGGAAGGTGGGTTCTTGTCAGGATATCGCTCTCTGTACAGTTCCGCTGCCTTCAACAACAACAACAACAACAACAACAATATGAGAATCGTTATGCCGATGCAGTTTGTAGGAAAGACAGCCTTTACTGTATGCCTACTACACACAACAGTATTTACAAGGACTAAACTACTGTACTATATGTACCCGTACATAAGAAAACAGTATTGTAATTACTGTTCTGCTAACTTACATTCCCTGTAGGTGAGTAGTATTCTACCTTTTCTTCGTTGTTGTACATTCTACTCACAGAACTCCTCAACTGACAATGGTTGGCGGAATGACGGGTGTACATTCTATTTTTGTTTACATTTGTCCTCTGTCAACGTCAGCACATGGATATGTTGGATTATCCCGAGTACGTGCACTAAGCGCTGGGAGCGTCAACGTCAATGTTGTGTTATGTAATTAATAACGTTGTGTTTTGGTGAATTGTGCACTATGATACATTTTTGAATACGTCTTTAGGAGAGGAAATGAACTACCGAATAAAAAATACACGGTGCCATTTAAAAAAGTCATACTGCTGTTCATATCTTTGTAAAAAACAAAGCTACAACGAAGGCAATCATGTTGATTGATGTCCCCTGACGGCTAAAGGACATTTGCTTGAAACATTTTGTAATTTGCATCTGGACATACAGTTATTTAGAGTGGTCAAGATAAATGGTACATCCTGTATATGTCGCTCTCAGGTGCTCGACTCGTCAGTCGGCAAGACTCAAAGGAGGAGCAACTCCTCTGAAGATGTCCAGCGAAGTGCTGGACGAAACGTTACAAAAAGGAACAGAAGAGCTTCGTGAACCACGACCTTATACCCCGAAAAGTTTACCATCAGAAATGTCATCGGGTCGTGAAAATCATCATTCTAACGTACCACCCTTGAAAACATTTTCCGTGTTTCTCGCTAAATCACTTCAGCCGAATGTCAAGACTGATTCTTCGATTGCACCAAGGTCGATGCGCACAGTCACAATAGCGATTCTTGCCCATCTCCAGTAGTCTGGCTGTCTTTCCTTGGTTCGCAGCTGGAGGGCGACGCGCCGGTGTTGGTGTGGCTCGGTGACGGCAGCTTCGTGTTCCGCGACGCCGTCCCGCGCAGGCCCCGGCTGGGTCGGCTCGTGGACAAGGGCCTAGTCGTCGTCACCGTGGAGTACCGGCGCGGAGTCCTGGGTGAGCGAGCCGCTGCTGATGGTGGGCCGCCTGTGTCTGCGCCGCATTACTTAGACCACAGCTCTCACTGGAGCTTATGTTAAATGATGGATCGATCGTATGTATCTGGACAGTGTGCCACTCCCCACCACCCCATCCTTCACCGAACCGCAGTTTCTTCCTACCATTGTTTGTTATATCTGCACTGCGCAACAAAATTAAAGGCTCACTTTTTTGTAATCCCGTTCTTATCTCCTATTGCGATGCAGAAGTTCGGAATTTGGCTCGATGGTGCCTACAAGATCCTACTGCAGGCGCCCTGCGACGTCACTCACGGTTGCGGCGACGCTTCAAACAGAAAGGTGTCGACACAGCCGAAAAAGGCCGGAGCTCAGAAGTTCGTGTGAAGTGTAAGATGGGTTACGATGTCACATTGGCACCAAATTTCATCACTATTCTGATTAACGCAACCGTGGATGTGTCACACGATGGGAAGGTTGTCAAATCCCCCGTTACCCACATTTCAACCCATGCTTTGACGCCTCTCAGATGGGGGTCAGTACCGCGACGCCGACCGCTGAAATTAGGTTTTCTGTGGGTGGCCTTGGAAAACATTTCACACACATGGCTCCTCAGACTCGACATGAAAATGCCTCAGGAGGTGGCATGAAGGGCGTCGATGAAACCAGCGTTTCCCTTGGAGCGTTGATTCCCAACATTTTGTGGTCGAAGACGACAGTTGTCAGTGCAATGAGCAACAGGAGAACATTCTTGGAAACTTTTGTCACTACTGACACAACCCATACGATTAATCCCTGCTCTAAGGACATCACGGACTGAAAGCTCACTGGATGTTTTGTCATCCGTTTAGATTGTCGGTTATAACACTAACTTACCGTGAAACGAGCTAATGTTACCCTCTGGGAGGATTTTTAAGAATGACCGCGCGAGTCTCTAGTAGACAAAGGTATCAGATTACAATTTTGAATTTGGTGAAATTAACAGAAAAAAACGAAACGGACTTTAACCTTAGGAGTTAATGGAAGTGATAAAATCGTAAGTGAATGAAAAAAAAATGAACGGTCGCCAGCCCAATTAGGCACATTAATTTGGAAATTTTGGTTTAAGAAAATTGAATATTGGTTATTGAAGTTACTTTCGTTGAGATTTCCCTTTGAATAGCAAACAGGATACAAACTGACACAGTGCACTCTGAACTGTGTGTAGCAGCAGTTACCAATAACGCTCACATCAGTAAATTATATGAAGTAATTTTGCACCAATATCATACCAATGACAGTTACACTCATGAGCATTACTTAATCTAATACCGAAATGTTACGCATGAATTGCAGAACTAAATTTGGACATGAGGGGCTTTTATCTTAACTGATATACAAAAAAAATCAATAAAGATGAATAATATCATAAATACACTGTTTAAGCCGGCCGGGGTGGCCGAGCGGTTCAAGGCGCTACAGTCCGGAACCGCGAGACCGCTACGGTCGCAGGTTCGAATCTTGCCTCGGGCATGGATGTGTGTGATGTCCTTAGGTTAGTTAGGTTTAAGTAGTTCTAAGTTCTAGGGGACTGATGACCTCAGAAGTTTAGTCCCATAGTGCTCAGAGCCATTTTTTTACACTGTTTAATCTCCTCTACATACAACAGTTTTCCTTAGCAACAGTAATAGTTCAATTTTTCCCTAATAAGTGAAGAAGATGATGGGGACCCATAAACTAGTATAATTTCTCTAGTCAACTCTCTCTGATTATATAGTAAAAACGACTAATTCAAAAAGATAATCATTCACTTCACTTGGAGTAGTTCATAATCTACTTTGTAAGACAGTGAAACACAACATTGGGCTTAATCATCTTCAAAAAAGGAACCATTCATGATATAAATCAGAAACACATTACTTTTGAAAATTAGCTTAACTTATTTGCCTTTTTATCACCTGTGAATCAGGTATTTTAGACAATAATATTTACACATTCTTGCACTGCATTCCACAAAATTATACTTTGTAATAAACTAAGGATACTTTAGCAAGATCCTATGTGACTTCACTTTTATCGTTTTACCTTTAACTTTTACTCCTGCTTTTACATTAGGCCAAAAATCATTTGAAAACAATTGAACACAAGAATTGTTCATTTAAATCAGGATACTCGGTTTTAGTAGCACTTAGGTGAGGACCCTGCACAGGTTCGTGATCAGGATAATAATGTGGTTCTAGACACAAATTTGTTTTTGTGGTTATTATTCAAACTACACACAAATTAACTGGAAGTTAGGGAAGCAGTGGCGAAGATTGGTGGTAAGCGAATTTCCGCTAACTGTACTCACGGCTCTTGGTGTTCAAATGCTTTATAAACTCTCTTCTTGGCGTCGGATTTTCACCATATTAGGGCCATTCCTTTCTGCCGAGAATACCAAATAATAGCCAGATCCACATCCAAGGCCAATCCATTGTAAAGAGGCAAATCCATTGTAAAGCAGCTTCCAATTGCCTCTCTTAGCACCGTTGAAAAGTACCGCGCTACGGCTAGCCACATACTGCCTACCGTTCATACCATGAAGCCGCTCAGTTCGCACGCCAAAAGCACCTTTTACATCGAGCCATGCCACTTTCGTTGCGGAGGGACTTCCTTACATCTTTTATATTTTACAAATACATGTGCCCTTAGCATGAACCACCTTTCAATAAACATTTTCTTTTTATGAACATACACATATAATAATTTATCATTTTAACAAATCATTTTCTTTTTTCATACATACATTACAAAACTAATTTTCCTGTGACAAATTAAGGACTTTAAATAACAAAGAATACGCACTCCATCATTGCACATGCGCACTTACATAATATAAACCTACTTCTAATCGATTTAGCGTTACAAGGTGACCACAATTTTTCTTCTGGTATTCAGGGAGGAGCCAGTAGGAACCGTTCAGAACCATTCAACGACATTTGAAAGTGATGTGAAGCACAAAAGTGTGTTTATACTTTTTCATCTTTCCTTTCCGGCCTTCGCCTGTGGCGTCTGAGACGTTGGCACATACATGAATAAATTGGCAAACAAGGGGAAGCCACGATGTTGGTTCAAAAATGGTTCAAATGGCTCTGAGCACTATGGGACTCAACTGCTGAGGTCATTAGTCCCCTAGAACTTAGAACTAGTTAAACCTAACTAACCTAAGGACATCACACACATCCATGCCCGAGGCAGGATTCGAACTTGCGACCGTAGCGGTCTCGCGGTTCCAGACTGCAGCGCCTAGAACCGCACGGCCACTTCGGCCGGCCACGATGTTGGGATCACAGATTTACCTCATACGTTGTCCATCTTTAGTGGACCATTAAAACAATATAACCTGCAGGTAGCAAGGTGCACTATTCTGAAAATTCCGAGAAAATCGCAAGAGATGTTTTATGCGTCTATTATGTGGTTTGTGAATCTGTGCGTAAACGCCAGACGTTAGAGCTTCTGGTGATCAAGTGATTGGCGATAGAGCTTTGTAAGACGAACGTGTGTGAGGTGACGGTTTGACTCCCGCTCAAACGTAATTAATATTCTTTTTTCTTCATCACTGGTCACATTATTTAATTTATATGACATTTGAGAGGTAGAGTAATGAAAAAAAAACACGTTTATTTGTATGAAGTTTCAATTTTTGTTTCTGCGTCTGCATGACAAATACCATCCTCCAAAGTGTGATGGCGCGAGCACATCCGACTAGTAAATGTACATTATTCTTGTGGTTTGGCACATTGTGGCTTACTATATTACTGATCGTAAATAACGTCATTCGCACCATTATATATCGTGGTTTAACTTGGTCTTTCCAAGCCTGTCCTTCGACCTTGAAAACTTAATTACAAATTTAAACCTGATAATTAATTAAAAATAGTAAGTAGTCAAATAATATATGAAATTAACAAGAGCTTCATGAAAATGCACGTGGTTTCTTTTTCACTAAATTACCTCTCATATGAAATTCACTACAACTTCATGAAAATGCACGTGTTTTTTTCATTATGTTGTTGTTGTTGTTGTGGTCTTCAGTCCTGAGACTGGTTTGATGCAGCTCTCCATGCTACTCTATCCTGTGCAAGCTTCTTCATCTCCCAGAACTTACTGCAACCTACATCCTTCTGAATCTGCTTAGTGTATTCATCTCTTGGTCTCCCTCTACGATTTTTACCCTCCACGCTGCCCTCCAATAGTAAATTGGTGATCCCTTGATGCCTCAGAACATGTCCTAGCAACCGATCCCTTCTTCTGGTCAAGTTGTGCCACAAATTTCTCTTCTCCCCCATCCTATTCAATACTTCCTCATTAGTTGTGTGATCTACCCACCTAATCTTCAGCATTCTTCTGTAGCACCACATTTCGAAAGCTTCTACTCTTCTTGTCCAAACTATTTATCGTCCATGTTTCACTTCCATACATGGCTTCACTCCATACAAATACTTTCAGAAATGACTTCCTGACACTTAAATCAATACTCGATGTTAACAAATTTCTCTTCTTCAGAAACGCTTTCCTTGCCATTGCCAGTCTACATTTTATATCCTCTCTACTTCTACCATCATCAGTTATTTTGCTCCCCAAATAGCAAAACTCCTTTACTACTTTAAGTGTCTCATTTCCTAATCTAATTCCCTCAGCATCACTCGACTTAATTCGACTACATTCCATTATCCTCGTTTTGCTTTTGTTGATGATCATCTTATATCCTCCTTTCAAGACACTGTCCATTCCGTTCAACTGCTCTTCCAAGTCCTTTGCTGTCTCTGACAGAATTACGATGTCATCGGCGAACCTCAAAGTTTTTATTTCTTCTCCATGGATTTTAATACCTACTCCGAATTTTTCTTTTGTTTCCTTCACTGCTTGCTCAATATACAGATTGAATAACATCGGGGAGAGACTACAACCCTGTCTCACTCCCTTCCCAACCACTGCTTCCCTTTCATGTCCCTCGACTCTTATAACTGCCATCTGGTTTCTGTACAAATTGTAAATAGCCTTTCGCTCCCTGTATTTTACCGCTGCCACCTTCAGAATTTGAAAGAGAGTATTCCAGTCAACATTGTCAAAAGCTTTCTCTAAGTCTACAAATGCTAGAAACGTAGGCTTTCCCTTCCTTAAACTAGCTTCTAAGATAAGTCGTAGGGTCAGTATTGCCTCACTTGTTCCAACATTTCTACGGAATCCAAACTGATCTTCCCCGAGGTCGGCTTCTACTAGTTTTTCCATTCGTCTGTAAAGAATTCGCGTTAGTATTTTGCAGCCGTGACTTATTAAACTGATAGTTCGGTAATTTTCATATCTGTGAACACCTGCTTTCTTTGGGATTGGAATTATTATATTCTTCTTGAAGTCTGAGGGTATTTCGCCTGTTTCATACATCTTGCTCACCAGATGGTAGAGTTTTGTCAGGACTGGCTCTCCCAAGGCCGTCAGTAGTTCCAATGGAATGTTGTCTACTCCGGGGGCCTTGTTTCGACTCATGTCTTTCAGTGCTCTGTCAAACTCTTCACGCAGTATCGTATCTCCCATTTCATTTTCATCTACATCCTCTTCCATTTCCATAATATTGTCCTCAAGTACATCGCCCTTGTATAGACCCTCTATATACTCCTTCCATTTTTCTGCTTTCCCTTCTTTGCTTAGAACTGGGTTTCCATCTGAGCTCTTGATATTCATACAAGTGGTTCTCTTTTCTCCAAAGTTCTCTTTAATTTTCCTGTAGGCAGTATCTATCTTACCCCTAGTGAGATAAGCCTCTACATTTTTCATTATATTACCTCTCAAATGTCATATCAATTAAATAATGAGAAAAGTGATGAAAAAAATATAGATGAAAAAGTAATTGTTAAGAGGACTCGAAACGTCGCCTCGTCCGCGGCATTCTTACAGCGCGCGATCGCTAACAACTTTTTTTTTTGTTTTGTTTTTTAAATCTTATTTTGTTCGATATTGTTCGTTGCATTTGTTCAGGGCTGACGTCCCACGACATTCGTTCAAGTTCGTCGTTGATGCATTCACTCAGTTTTTTATTAGAGAGGCAGCTAATCCTCTGACCGAACACGCTGAGCTACCGAGCCGGCGTCATCTTTACCACAATGACTTCTTACGGCTAGTCCCTTTGCGCAGATACATTAGTGACATAACAGACGAGTAAAACTTCTCTCTCGATTTTCTCGGGATTGCCAAAATAGTGTGCTTTACTACTTGCACATGATGTTGTTTTAATGGCCTGCTCAAGGTGTACAAAGTCCTTGATCCCAACATCGTGGCCTCTCCTTGTAAGACCTCCCTTTCGACAATACAAACCTGCACACGTCCACACTAGCGCCTGCTCCCCGCTTCCGGCATCAGACAGGTGTTGAAATCGATGCTTATCCTGCGGGCAGGTAGGGATCGGTGTATGATTGTCTCCGTACAAAAGCAATTTTAAATTACCCAACAGAGGTGCGCGGGCGGCACCGAGGGTGTTGCCGAACTAGAGGGGATCTTAGAGGAACACTTTGCTATTTTACTCACGCGTGTATCAATGTCGCGGACGCCTAAGGAGGGTGCCGGAAATGAAGGATGTAAAAGCATAAACACACTTTCCTGGTTCGGATCAGTTCAAATTTCATCGAATAGTTTGCATTGGTCCCTAATGATTTCACTCTTTATATCATAGCAAAAACTGCTGTCATACTACGCTCTAAATGGGTGAGATCGTGTCCATTGCGGTTGCAGCTCCGCAGTGTCCTTACAGAAGACTTGATTCGCCTGGTGCCTGTCGGCAGGTCAAATGTTGTCTATAATATCATCCTGTTGCACATTTCACTGCAAATTCTCTTTTTCGAGTGCGGAATGTGGAAAACTGAACACCCCAAGGGAGGGGTGGTTTCATTCGCGCTCTTTACGACACCTCCTGAGGCCTTTCGTGTCGATTCTAAGCAGCAGTGTGTCAGAAATATTTTCCTCCGCCACCAATAGAAAGCCCCTGTGATTTCAACGCTGGGCTTCGCGGTTCCTCCCTCCAGTAAGAAGAGCGGCTGAGATATTGGTAAGAGAGAGGTGTGACGATCTTCCATCGCGTGACATCCACAGCGACGTCATTAACCCAGCTTACACGTCACATGAACTTCTGAGCCGTGGCCCCTCTCTCTCTCCCTCTCTCTCTCTCTGTCTTCGATAAGCGTCTCTCTCTTTTTTTTAAATGACATCATTCTGCTTTCAGTTGTTAGAACTTTATTTTACGATTGTAATTTCGGCACTGAACGTTTATCAAGCATCTACAAACATAATACAACGTAATGAGAACAATTTATAGTGGGATTAACAGTGGGTACAACCAGTTACATAGTTTGTTGACAGTTACATACCGTACTTACAAATTTGATATATAGGTTGACGTTAGGCAGGAATAACAATGTAATATGCACATCAAAGAACAGCTAGTCAGCGACCTAGTCAATATTTCATTTATGTACTGCGATTGTGAGTGAATTGTGTACATCACATATCTAAAACAATCGAGAAAAGTTTAATTTCTGAGGTCTTTTTTGTTCATTGTGTATGTATTGTGGTTGTTCTTTGAAGGCACTATAAATTTCAGTTTCTTCTAGAGCGTCATTAATCTGCCTTTCTGTGCCCTATGTAATACTTTTAAGCGTTCCTCGATGCTGTTAGTGTTAAGATTGTAGTTTCGTTGATGTGCACTGAATGACAATACACCATTATCACTTATATCTGTGTCCCTTCATAATCTGGTTGAGAAACATCTACCTATTTGCACCACACAGAGATTTTCACATTCACCACATCTGATTTGATAAACCCGTGTTTGTGTAAATGGTTTTATTTTGTGGGCTATGTTTCTGATGATTGTCCCTACTTTGTAGTTGGCGTGGAACCCGATTCGTACGTTAGTTTTACAATCATCACACCAACAGCATCGGGGAATCTTTATATGAACTGTGTAGGGTAAAGAAAGATTAATGGACCCTCTAGAAGAAATTCAAATTTATAGCGCCTTCAAAGAACAACCACAATACATACTCAGTGAACAAACAGGCATCAGATATAAAAGTTTTCTCTATTGTTTTAGACATTTATTCTAATGTACTGTAAGTGCACACTTTTAGATGTGTCATATGTAGAGGGGTCTGAATTTAGACACTCTTTGACTGTCAATATTAATGGAACAAAATAAAATCCAGTTGCTGTTCTTACACAGGGGAAAGGTTATGTTAAGTTTTCAAAATGCCCCCATTAGCAGCCAATCAACGTCGATGGCGCTGGACTGCTGATCGAACTATAGCTGTCAGTGTTGCCGGTGTGGGAGCCGTACAGGACGCGTCGATGGTTTCTCGTAGATCGTTCAGTGTAGCTGGCTTCTGTTGTTAAACTTCATTTTTCAAGGTTCCCCCACAGGTAGAAGTCAAGAGCTGTAAGGTCTGTAGACAGTGGTGGGTTCACGACAGCTCCTCTTCGACCTGTCCATCGTTCAGGTAAATTTTCGTCCAAGCAGGCCCTGACATCTCTGTCGTAGTGAGGTGGAGCACCGTGTTGTTG
Organism: Schistocerca nitens; assembly: GCF_023898315.1. Lineage (NCBI taxonomy): Eukaryota > Metazoa > Arthropoda > Insecta > Orthoptera > Acrididae > Schistocerca > Schistocerca nitens. Next base: position 448,068,255 of record NC_064615.1, read on the forward strand.
TAGGTAAAATCTTTCATTCCTAAACACCTCTCGGATGGCATGTAAAATCGATGATTGCAGCATATGAAGATGCACCCCACAAGTTACGGTACCTTCAATGAAGAAAGGGGCCAATCAAACCGCTCGATGACAGACCACGCCACACACAAACACCAGTTAGATTAACATATTTGTCCAGGTGAACGTGAGGATTTTCAGGAGCCCTGTGCACGCAGTTATGGCGGTCTACAGTACCGTTTAGTTTGAATTTCACCTCGTCAGACCAGATAACCATCCCTGCAAACCATTCATCCTAGTGAGGCGTACCTTCATATGACTCGCAGTACTATCTTTCTATCCATGTCGTCTTCTTTCATAGCGTGCAGCGATCTTGAAACGTACACTTTCCACTTTCCAGCCTTCAGAATTCGTCGTACGCTTAATCGGCTTATCCCGCTTTCACGTGCACCCTGCTTCACAGATTTGTGAGGTGACCTAGTAACATGTTGCAACACAGCAGCGCTGGAAGATGGACTTCTTGATGTTTTTGGTCGGCCAGACCTTTCCTTATGCACGTGCTGAACAGTACAGTCGGCTTCAAATTTATCCCGAATACGATAAATTGCTACACGTGCAGCTCTTCGCTGGAACTCTGTCCCTCCTATTAAAAGAAACTGGTAAGGGTCCCAGAATGATGAGCAATTCTCAAGAATCGCTGGCACAAGTGTTTTATACCTTACTCCTTTCGTGAATAAATTACAATTTGCTCAATATTCTACCAATGATCCTGAGCCCTGTATCTGTTTTTCCTACAGTTATTGTTATGTGGTTCTGAACGGTCACTCCTAGATGTTACTGTTTCAAATTGTATATTGCCAGTGGTGTAATCAAACAGTAATGGGTCTGTTCGTCCAGTCCCGCCCAACACGTTACGTTTATTAACTTTCGGGGTCAACCTCTAGTCCCTGCATTATAGGTGGGTCACTCGTGAAGGAACGGTCCCAAAAGAATGGTTCATTAAATTGAACGGAATTACCTAGCAACGACTTTTAAAGAATTGTTAGCTTCAGGTCGGTTTCATTCCCGCCTCGGTCTAGTTCTTTTTTGAGCGGTCAGTCGTTTCTCGTCATTCGATATGAAGTTCTGATCCCTTTTGTTCATTGCGTTCTCAAAACCTTAGATTGCCGGCTGATTTAGTGTTCACACCAGGTAATTTAAGAATTATCATAATTTTATTTTTAAATCAAATACATACCTCTTGAGTTGCTGGAACTTGATTTTAGATACGCTAGTCCGGGATTTTAAAAACTGAACGACCGTAATTTCCACTTTAGCTGTTCTCGGAAAGTATGAACGTAAGTAGTCGCCAGTGGAGTGAGACATAATTGAATATTTAATAACATTATTTCAAATCTTTCACGAAATCACTAAAGCAAACTCTTTCGTTGTCAAAAAACCTCTGACATTGGCGTCTGCGTTTCAAAACCGGGAAGGGTTGCCGCCCCCAGCAATAGAAATGTCTGAGTGAGTTATAAAAGCTGCTGAAGAGTGATTTGCTATTATGTTGATTGTTATTGGCCGAAATACATTACTTGATTCACATTGAAAATACTGTTTCATAGAACTCAACACGAAATATTTGCAGGCCTATGATTCCATCATAGGAATCGTGACTAAAATTAGGCTATTGTTAGCTCAAGGAAATGGTAATAAACCTGTTTAACTAAACTCCTCTTCAAGTGCACCTTGCATCATCATCATCATCATCATCATCATCATCATCACCATCATCATCACCATAATAATCTTCTTCTTTTTTTCCTACAAGAAATTTTAATTTGTAGGAAGCCTTCTACGTTGCTTGACAAAAAAATGAACTGCCCAGAAGACAAGAGCGGATGTTAATGTAGCTTCATACACGTGCACATCACTAGTGGATTTGTAAGTGAGTAGAGTTATAATTCTCTCTGACAGGTAGAACGAGCAACAGAAAGCATTTGTCTAGTGTGGTACAGCGCTGATAGAGTTTGAAAGAGGCCTCATTGTGGGTTTCCATGTGAACGGCTGGTCGAATCAGGCAATATCCAGATTTTTGGGACAATCGGACGTGGCAGTGCCCCCATGTTAGACTGATACGGAACGTGAGGCAAGTATACTCAAGGTTCCGTCGACCACATCTGATTACCAAAAGGTGGGACCGCCGTATTGTGCACCAAGCATATCGCAACCCCTTCAAATCGACGCCTGCCACCCAAGAACAAGTAATCAACTTCATAAAACATTCTATTTCATTCCACAACATTGTTCAGAGATTAGCAACAGTAAGGCTCTGGAATTACCGTCCCGTGCGTAGGCTGCCGTTAACAGCACAGCACAAACGGCTGCGTTTGGAGTCGCGCCGTGAGCGAGAAGCATGGATTGCTGATGAACTGCATCGCATTGTGTTCACCGATGAAATGCAGTGCTGCACCACCTCGGATGACCATCGCCGGTGAGTATGCCGGCGAACTGGGGGAAAGGCCAATTTTTCCGATGTTTTTGAGAGGCACACCTGACGTTAGGGTGCGGGGAGCCACTGGGTGTAACTTCAGGTCACGGCTAGCGGTGCTTGAGACAACTCTGACGGCACAAAAGTACGTCACGTACATTCTCCGTCCTCAGGTCTTACCTCTCGTGCGAGAGATCCTTGTGCCATATTTCGACAGGACGATGCTCGCGCACACTTGGCATGTGTCTCTATGAACTGTCTGCTTGATGTTGATGTAATCCAGTGGTTAGCAAGATCTGCAGATCTGTTCCCAGTACAGCATGCGTGGGGCCAGCTTGGAAGTCAACTCCGTTTTAGTGCCAGTCAGAACAGTTGTGGGCCATTCACCTTAAGAGAAGATAAAACGGCTGTTGACGCGCTTTCCAACCGAATCAGTGCATGCATTCAGACTAGATCAAGTGCAACGTCACTCTGATGAGAAGGCTCATATTACCAGGTTCTCTGTAAATTGGACAAGAATTATCACTGGAATAACAACAGATAGTCTCTCAACCAGTAAAGCTTCATTTTGTTTCCTCTTTTCCTTCTGCGTGCTTCACTTTCTTTTTGAGGCAGTGTACAAACAAGTGCCTAAAACAACAGATACTTATGATTCGAAGGCTAACTACATCCACACATAAACTCTCCAAGCCCTCACAAAGTGCATGGCTGAGCGTATCTTTAATAGCTATTAGTCATTTCCTTTCCTGTTCCATTCGCAAACAGAGCGAGGGAAAGACGACTGGCAGCAGCAGAATCATTCTGTATATGCTGGTTCTCTAAATTTTCTCAATAGAGTTTCTCTAAAAGAACGTTGTCTTCTGTCCAGGGACTTCCATTTGAGTTCCCGTAACATCTCAGTAATTCTCGCATATTGATCAAACATACCGGAAACTAATACAGCAACACGCCTCTGAATTGCTTCGATTTCTTCCCTTACTCTGACCTGGTGGGGATTGCAAACACTCGAGCAATACTGAAGAACAGGTCGCACTAGCGTTCTATCACCGTTTTCTTTATAGACGAGCTAAACTTTCCTTGGATTCTCCCAATTAACCGAAGTTAAACATTTGCCTTCCCTGCTAGCAATCTCATGCGCTTGTTCCATTTCACATCGCTTTGCAACGTTACGCCTAGATATTCAATCGACGCGACTGTGTCAATCAGCAAACGGCAAATACCTTATTGGATCATTACAGGGTTCTTTCTCCTACTCATCCGCATTAACTTACATTTTTCTACATCAAGAGAAAACCGCCATTCATCACACCAAACGGAAAGTCTGTCAAAGCTATCCTGAATCCTCTTTCAACCACTCAATGACGACACCTCCCAATACACCACAGCGCCAACAGCAAACAGCCGCAGATTGCAGCTCACCCTATCAGTCTGTACGTTTCTGTGCACGGAGAACAAGAGCGGCCCTACCACATTTCCCTGAGGCATCACGACGACACTTGTCTCTGCTACACACTCGCTGTCGAGGTCAACGTTCTGTTAGTTAAAAGTCCTCGAGCCACTCACATATCAGAGAACCTGGTTCGTATGATTGAACCTTCGTTAGCAGTCTACACTCAAACTGACAAATACATTTCTTACATGTTGCTTCCCGAAGATGTGGATCCTCTGTCGTATCCGATGGAAAGACAGCTTGTTTATCCACATTTATACTCATTGGCCCTAGAAGACTATGCGTATTTGCTAGATCTGTGCATTCAAAAAGGATATTTTCAAATGCAGGATAAACTTTGTCTGAGGAAAGAAGTCGATTCGGCCATAACAAATGTCACAAATAATATTCATGGCAATGTTCTACGAGTAGTTAAAAAAATAAAATTAATTGAAGTTATCTAAACAATTCGTTAAACCATTATTACTTTTTAGCTCCTCAGGCACAGCTGGAGAGCCTTTTAGGAGATTTGAAGGGCAGTCGAACTACGTGGAGTAATTCCTAATTTCAGTTTCTTTGGCTCAAATCATCAAAATCTTATCAGAATTCCGAAAACACCTGATTCGACAAGAGTGTGACGTGTATACGATAATTATACAAATATTTCAATTTTTAAATATTTGTATTACCTATGTTACATGCTTTTGTTACTAAAATGGAGCATGTGTAACGAGAGAAAAAAATTTCATTAGAAACATTTTACAAATTTTCATTAACTCTTGGATCCATAAGTGGCTAAACTAGCAGAAATGCACGAGAGGGGTCTTTAAGACCCCTACCTTGAAATAAGTATCAAATATTGGAATTAAGCAATTATAAAATAGCTGTTACCAACGGCTGAACTTGCATATCAGTAAACTCGCATATCAGTAATTCAGTTACGATGAATGTTGGTGGCGAAATATGCTAGTAATTTATAAATAGCTGGGTATATGGTGATATAGATATGTACATGTATATGTGTATATGTTTGTAGTGTTGGTACATAATTAATAAATTCTCTCGTTATTCCACATCGTCTCATTTTCCATCCCTTGGATATTATTTACACCTGCAGTCTATTTCGTTGGTGATGACTTTATATTTGGTGGAAGCAAAGAGCCAAGTCTGTGGAAAATTTGACCTTGTATCGTAGAAGTCGTCGAAAGACCTGGCGTTTTGACTTCTGCATCCCAACCAAATGAAGTGATCTGAAAGCATGCATTACATTTTCTATTTTTTTTAAAAAAAGCTCATCAATTCATTACATTCCTATAGAAGCAAAGTTTAAAGGGGTTCCTAGTACTGGAAGTGAGATTTTGCCACCAGAGCAACACTTAGCATCCGTTTCTAATTTCAGCGCATGGCAATGCCTACATTTTTCGTCCATTCTCCCTAAGATGACTAATCGATGATTAACATAGTCAGTTAATGGATCTCAACGAAATACAGCCTCACTAAAAGCCTCCAACGTCCTAGATGGAATGGCACGATGTCTCTCTGTTTGTCGTATAGCCATTAAATGATGCCGTCGTCGTGAGTCAAGCGTCTATAAGAGATGCTCGATTATCAGCATAAAAAAATGCGACGGGCTTGTAACTCTTCTGCTGTCTCAGTAGCTCTTACGGCCGCCTGACGTTCTGCATCTTACGTCCGGCGGAATCGAGATTGCTCCGACGTTTGTTGCGTTCGAGTAACTATCGCAGCTCGAGTACTCTTCGATCTATGTTTCGAGGCATATCGTAGTAGTTTTAAATATGGTTCTTTTAAATGTGGTTCTCGGGATCGCCGTCGGATTTTATTGTTGTATTTCCACAAAAACTCTCCAACTATGCCAGGGAATGCAGCTAATCAGTATCATTAACCGCACGCACAGTAACATTTGTTACGCACTGTCACGGAAAGATCTATAAACACAAAGAGTCTTCGACATTAGTACCAGCGCCACCTTCATCCCGCTCACCTATATCATATTTAAAAGTATTAATAACACTGAAAAAGATAATGAAACATTCCATCGTAGCCTATCGTCTTCTCAGGGTTCAAGGTACCTCCGTACCAAATTTGATTCGAACTGGTTCAGCAGTAGAGTCATGAAAACATAACAGAGTTACTTTCGCATCTGTAATATTGGTATTAGTATGGAAGTATGAATTAAATACGCTGATAATAGTGTAAGCACTGTACTGATTGCGTTGAATCACGTTACGTGGATCATTCGAACCAATAATTACATTTTCACGAATAGGACAAAGTTCAAAACTCAAAGAGTAAACAACTTTTTCAAAGAGTAATTGTCGTTCCTTATTTGGCGTTATATTCTTCAAACCAATAAATATGTTATACTACACATCTTCTGAAGTAGACTGTACTCTTCCTCAGCGTTCAAGCTATTTCCATACTAAATTTCATCAAAATTGTTTCATCAGTTTAGTCGTGAAAGTGTAACAGAGTTACTTTCGCATCTATAATATTAGTATGGATTTTAAAGGGGTTGGTGACATAGAATGAATAGGACAGTATGTATTATTATTACTTTTATTTTAGAGTAATATGAAATACAATATTATAAATTGTGTTACAATTTTCCATAGTTGAATAATTAACTTGTCAGTTTAACTGAACCACACCATAACATTTACTCATTAAAAGTAATACTCTTCACAAATAATTTCACTATGTTCCTGGCATTTTTATTTTTTTATTGTTTTATTTATTTATTTATTTATTTATCTATTTATTTATTTATTTATTTATTTATTTATTTATTTTGTATTTGCATTTGCAGAATGGTTGACCGGTTTTCTGTGTTATAGATTTGGGCACATGATTTATCCTCCTTTTGGTGATCTTTCAGTTACCGAAATCTTCGTCCGTTGCTTACTAATTCCACAAGGTGTCGTGGCTTATAGAACTTTATTTAGGGACGTTGCCTCTTGATTCTCCTCTCCATATGAGAAAAGTTCTGTTTTTATCAGATCTGCCTTCCATGCTATTGGGATAAGTGTGAAAATAAGCGCTAGATATTTATTGCTAATATATCCAATACGTTTGTCTGTAACACAAAGTACAATCTTTTTGATGGTCTCTTCCAAGTGTATGTGCTTGCCTTCTGGCCAAGACAATCAATTTCTGATGTAAATTCATTGTTGAATAATGTTGTTTTTACGTCTTTCATCTAGGATGGCTCTGTTTTGCAGAGACTTAGCATCGTCGCACATTTGTTCTTTTTGGTCACACAACGTACAAATGTCAAATTGTCTTTCAGACGAAAATTATGTTTATAAAAGCCCCAGGTCATCGAAGCCTTATTTTGAGTGTATTTTCCTTTTGGTGTAGTTGTATTACCTCTACTGGATAAGATGGAATTTCATGATACAATGTATTCGTATTCTGTTCATTGGTGATAGTGATTCACTCTGTTGATTTCCATCATGACCGATAAGGAAATCAACAATTTTGTAGTCTCTGCCATCTAATTCTTCTCTGCTTGAATCACACAGGACGCTATAAGATGTTGGTTCCTTATTCTGATGACCATCAGTGTCTAAATTTCTAGTCTTCTTGATCAGAGGAAGTTTAATCTTCAAGCTATTCAGTAATGATTGATTTAAAGTTTTGATCATATGTGCTTACTTCAGACGTTCTTCTGTCTTTATAGGTAGTATGGTATACAGCTGTGTTCTATGTAAGGAACAACAGTATCTTAGATACTCATTCTGTTTATGATAGAAAACTTATGTTCATGTAAAAGTGTTTTGACATTGAGAAATACACATACCCTCAGTTGAGTACTGGGCTATAGTTCTTACTCTACTTCTGAGACATAGCTTTCACAGTGGTTTTGAGAATAATTATGCCAAACTGATGACTGTTATCAACAATCTAGCTACTTTAACACTCAATTCTGGTAGAACAGAAATGAAGTATCGTGAAAATAACTGTTCGCGGCGGTGTCTAAAAGATCCCTGTTATGCACTACGCGAGTAAGACTACAATATTTATAAAATTAAATAACTATTTTGACTTTCAATAAAAAAACGTACCTTCTGAAGAAAGTAAATTGTACTTCCAAGGATTACACAGGACATGAAGTGTAATAAATAAATTTTAAGACAATTTCTTGAGAGAACGGAGGCTTGCCAGGTGTAAAATATCCCCGTTATACATCCGATAGTTAAAATTCTACTGTAATTATTATCGAATATTCTAAAACGTGGCTTTTATGGGGCATGGTATCTCTTTGAAGTGAACTGTAGCATTTAATATATACTGACCAGCAGCAAATGTAACGAGGACCATTTGTCGTGAAATCTCAAATCTGTTCCGTCGTTCGTGGCGAAACCACGCCGAGTATGCATCCCGTTTCTGTGGCAGTGAGCTGTGGGTATCAACGTCTTCTACGATGACATTACAGCCCCACCATCGGCAGTTGTGCTTTTCTAGTGAACCAGCGTATAAATTAACAAGCCACAACAGAAAATCACAGCAGCGCCTGAAGATGGCGAGTTATGCCCGTGAACCTTTTACACAAAGTGAACGTTTTTTGTGCCTTGTTTCACTTGATTCTCGTGTTGGTCAACAGGTTTCCTGGGCACGCACGACTCTGGGAATTACGGCCTGAAGGACCAGGTGGCGGCTCTGCGCTGGGTGCGGGACAACATAGCGGCCTTCGGCGGAGATCCCGCCGTTGTCACGCTGCTCGGTGTCGGCGCAGGAGCCGCCTCGGTCGGCTTCCACATGCTGTCTCCGCTTTCCGAAGGTAAAACGATCCACATTAAGCGTATGACATGGAAAATTGTCCTACGATTCCTCATCCAGGCCTCTGCTCTTCAAGATCTCGGCTACAGAGACGTGTCCTTCTGTTGCTTATAATATATAACACACTTCAGATGGGAAACACCGTTGCGTGATACTTTTTAAAATTATCTGAAGCTTTCTTAATCATTGTAGACCGATAGCCTAACTATTCCACAACAAATATATTGTTTATTTTCATTTATTATTTATTTCACAGTACCATTTAGCATCATCAAGCATTTATGGACCTTGAATCACTGCAAGAAATAGTAATTAAACATAACATTTTGTAACACAAGAAGAGGGTACACATGGGAACAATCAATATTATAGCTGTAAACTGTCGTAGCAGTCATGGAAAAGAGCCAGAGCTCCAAGTACTAATAGAAAGCACTGAATCTCAAATCGTTATATGTACGGAAAGCTGGCTAAAGCCGGAAATAAGTTCATCCGAAATTTTTACCAAGGTTCTTACCGCGTTCGGACAGGGTGCATTAAATACAGTTGGTGGTGGAGTGTTTATTTCTGTCATACGTAGTTTACCTTGTAGTGAAATTGAAGTACATATTTCCTGTGAGTTAGCACGGGTACAGGTTATATTTGAAAACCGGAATAAATTAATAACAGATTACTTTTCCCAACCCCTCGACTTAGATCATACAGTTGCTGAACAGTTTAAATACAACATGAGTCATTTCAAATAGGTATTCCAGTCATGCAATTACGGTTGGTGGTGACTTCAATCTATCTTCGATATGTTGGCGAAAATAAATGTTTGAAGTCGGCAGTAGGCATAAAAAGTCGTTCCATACCGTACTGAATGCCTTCGCAGAAAATTATTTTGAACAACCCGTTCAAAGCCTAATCTGAGTGTAGATGGTTGTGAAAACATAGTTGACCTCTTAGCAACAAATAATCCTGACGAAATAGGGAGCATCACGACAGATACAGGAATTAGTGACCACAAGGTTGTTGTAGCTAGACTGAACACCGCAACATCCAAATCTATTAAAAATAAAAGCAAAAAACATCCATTTAAAAAATCAGATAAAAAGTTCACCTAATACCTTCCTAAGAGACAGTCTCCGTTCCTTCCAATCTGATTACGTAAGCGTAGACCAAATATAATTTAAATTCAACGAAACAGTATCGATAGCAGTTGAGATATTTACACCAAATAAATTAAAAGAGATTGTACTGATCCGCCATGCTGCACAAAAGAGGTCAGGACACTATTGCAATAGCAACGAAAAAAGCATTCCAAATTTAAAAGAACGCAAAATTCCCAAGATTGATGAAGTTTTAAAGAAGCTCGAAATTTAACGCTAACTGCAATGCGAGATGCTTTTAATAGTTTCCACGACGAAACCCTGTGTCGAAACCTGACAGAAAACCCAAAGGTCGTATGTAAAGTACACTAGTGGTAAGACGGAATCAATACTTTCACTGCGTGATAACGATGGTAATGTTATTGATAACAGCGGTACTAAAGCAGAGATACTAAACACGGTTTTCCGAAATTCCTTCACAAAAGAAGACAAAGAAAATATTCCAAAATTCGAATCAAGAACTGCCAACATGAGTAACTTAGAACTAGATATCCTTGGTATAGCTAAGCAGCTTAAAAAACTTCAGAAAGGCAAGGCTTCCGGTCCAGAATATATACCACACATGTTTGTTGCAGGGTATGCTGATACAATAGCTCCGAACTCAGCAATCATATACAACCTCTCGCTCTTAGAAAGATCCGTACCCAGAGACTGGAAACTTGCACAAGTCACACCACTACTCAAGAAAGGAAATGAGCTGTTCAGCAACTGCATGATCTGTGTTGAGTAATCCGCTAAATTACAGAGCCATATTATTAACGTCGATTTGCAGTAGGACTTTGGAACATATACTCTGCTCGAACATTATGAATCATCTCGAAGAAACACAACTAGTTCTTTATTCCCAAGAAGTAATGAGTGCTGTCGACAGGGGACGTCAAATTTATTCAGTATTTTTAGCTTTCCAGAAAGCTTTTCACACCATTCCTCACAAGCAACTTCTAATTAAATTGAGTGCCTAAGGAGTATAGTATCAGTTGTGCAACTAGCTTCGTGATTTCTTGTCAGAAAGGTCACAGTTCGTAATCATTGACAGAAGTAGGATCTGGCGTGCCCCAAAGCAGTGTTATAGGCCCTCTGTTGTTCCTGATCTACACAAACGATTTAGGAGATAATCTGAGCAGCTACATTAGGTTGTTTGCAGATTATGCTGTCATTGAACGTTGTGTAATGTCATCAGATAACCCAAACGATTTGCAAAATGATTTATACTAGACCTGTGTACGGTGCAAAAAGTGGCAATTGACACTAAATCATGAAAACTGTGAAGTCATCTACATGAGCACAAAAAAGAAAATCCATTAAATTTCAGTACACGATAAATCACACAAATCTAAAGGCTGTGAACTCGACTAAATACTTATGGATTACCATTACGAATAACTTAAACTGGAACGATCACATAGATAATGTTGTTGGGAAAGCGAACCTTAGATTTCGATTTATTGGCAGAATAGTTACGAAATGTAACAAGATTACAAAAGAGACTGCTTACACTGCCTTGTCAGCACTCTTCTGGAGTATTCCTGTGCGGTGTGGGATCTACATCAGATAGGGTTCACGGAGGAGATCGAGAAAGTTCAAAGAAGGGTAGCTTGTTTTGTCCATACTGACTATGTAGATAATTAAAAGAAAATTAAAATTCTCGCTACACTGCCATGGTACCACATAAATGAAGTTCTATTCGGTTATTTTACCGGTTGTACACGGAAAATTATGGTAGTATAAAGTCACTCACCTATGGACTGTTTGTGTTAGACATTTTTTATATCTTGTGCAGCCTATTGTGGCTGAAATGCTGTCCTACAATTGTGTGTAAAGACAATCATAGACATGGAAGAAAGATTATCGTTTATCGTCTCGCCGACAGCTTGGACATAGAAGATGAAGCGCAAGTTCTGACTGCAGGAAACGACAGCTGGGAGGATAAGGAGTAAACAAAATTAATATGGACATATGGCCAGACATGAGTTCTGAAGGAGGAACACCTACTCGAGGGTGGACATAATATACCATTGATACTAATTCCAGTTTCAGCCCGCCGGTGTGGCCGAGCGGTTCTAGGCGCTTCAGTCTGGAACCGAGCGACCGCTACGGTCGCAGGTTCGAATCCTGCTTCGGGCATGGATGTGTGTGATGTCCTTAGGTTAGTTAGGTTTAAGTAGTTCTAAGTTCTATGGGACTGATGACCTCAGATGTTAAGTCCCATAGTGCTCAGAGCCATTTGAACCATTTCTTAACCCAATTTCAGGAACAGGCAGATGGCCCACCAGAATGAGGTAAGCCAGACTACGACAGCTGCCACTATCCATATTACAACGCGTGAAGGCCTCATTACCTATGGGCTTGCCTACGCTGATACGATTTTTTTTTTCTGGTTCGTCACGCAGATGACCATGGTTTTCACTGAGGTGTCTGTCATTCATTCTGTTCACATACAGTATCTCTCAAAAGTATTTTGTAGTTGAATTAATAGGCTGGTAGGCGCCTTTATCTATACGCGAAATCAAACAGATTGCTCAGACAGAAGACAGATTGACCTCGCCGCTATTACATGTATTGATTGGCAAGTGCAGGTAAACAAGGAATTCTTAGCTATTTTGTGGACTGGGAAGACTGCGACAAACCTAACTACATGAAGCAAATCTGATTCTGACATTTTTATTTACTTACAACAATGCCTTAAACTGAAGAATATTCAGTTGACTTCAAACAAGCTGTCTTAACAACACTGAGTCAAGGCCCAGTTCAGTCCTTCGTTGCGAAGAAGTTTGTCATCTGACAACAGCTTGTGCGTGTCTGGGTCCAGCTTCATAAAATAAGGGGAACAATAGATAACAATGCACGAAGTGGTCCGCTCCGAAGAACCATCCAAAAAGATGACAGAATCAGACGAGGACGATCAATGGCTGATTCCAAAAAGTCAGCCCGGGCTATACGTGATGGTAAAACACGGGCTGAAGGTCCATGTTTCGACATTTAAACGTCGTTTAGCATCTATAGATCTGAATGTACAGGCGACCTTTTCGAAAACCTATGACAAGTGCGAAAAATCGGAATACATACTACAATTTGCTGAAAAGTATGCGTCATGGACCACTGAAAGAGGGTCAAACGTTCTATAGAGTGATAAAAGCAAGTCAGTCTCTTCTTTGCAGGCGGGATACAGTACGTTCGACGGCCGCAAAACAAGAGGAATGACAGAAAGTGCCAAGTACCCACCATGAGCCACGAATGACGAAGTACCGTGGCGTGGGGTTGTTTCTCAACATGTGGTGTAGGTCCTCTCGTCGAAACTCATGCTGTAATGGATGGTCTAGAGTACGGTGAAATATTAACACACCATATGATACCTCACAGAAGATGGAATACGGCTCTTAATTGCTAATGCCAGCACGACTACCCTCCGAAGCACACTTCTGGCTATGTAAGGAAGTTTTGAAGCAGCACAGAGAAAACGTATTCGAATGAGGAAGCCAAAGTCCACCCTTAAACATCGTAGAACATCTTTGGGGCGAGCTGGATGGACGTGTTCGTCAATAAAACAGCATCAAAAAGGAGAATTTCTGTAAATAATTGTGAGAGCAATGGAAGACGATGCCTCAGGCGCGATTGGCCAAACTCGTGGAGTGTAAGCCATCGAGGCGTGCTACAATAATGCACGGAAACTCCTATGCAACCATATATTAAACCAAGAACATCATGGGTCAAGACTTATTATTTTCCTTGTGTTTAGTTGTAACAAAATACTTTTCAGCGTATGAGATTTCTTCATTTGTGTTTTATTATTGATGCTAAGATTAGAATTAAATAATACGTGTAAGAAAATAAATTACACATTATAAATATTTGGTAGTTAATTTCTTTCATTAAAATTTTCTCCTAAGGAATTTGTTTTCCGAATTTACTATCTCTACAGAATATTTTTGAGCGATACTGTAAGAGGCTACCTTTGCGAAAGGCGGTTTATCAACGTTCACAACACCGATACGTGGGCTACAGAGGATCCGCTTGGTATGCTGGCAGCGGACTACAAGCACTACTGCAGCCTCAGTGTGCGGAAAGCGATTACTGGCGACCGTCTCGTGCTATCAGTCGTCCATCCACAACGCCTCACAGTCAAGGTGTACACTGTCTGTCAAAAGTATCGGGATATTAATAAGGTGTGTGTCGACCCTTCACCTTTACGATGGCTTGAATCTGCTGGGGGCACTTTCAATGAGGTGTCTGAATGTCTGTGGAGGAGTGGCAGTCCGTTCTTCATCAAGAGCCGGAACCAAAGAAGGTAGTGTTGGATTCTGGGGTCTGAAGCGAAGTCGACGTTCTGAAACATCCCTCATCATTGGGTTCAGCTCTGAAACGTGGGCAGGCCAGTACATTTCAGGAATGCTAGAGTCCACAAACAACTTCCTCACAGATGCTGCTTTATGACACGGTACGCCGTCGTGCTCTTGTAACCAGTCACCATCTCGGAGCTATTTCTCAACTCTACACAGCATACAGCATACAATGCTGTAAAATGAGTTAATATCCTTCCGCACTTAGCATTTTCTTAAGTGCAATAAGGGAACCACATCCCAACCAATGAAAACACTCCCATAACTATAAGACCACCTCCAAAGCACTTCGCCGTTGGCACTATGCATGACGGCAGGTAACGTTCTCCAGACATTCGCCGAACTCAACCCGTCCATCGGACTGCCACAGCATTCAGCATGATTTAATACTCCAAATTACTCGTTTTCAATCATTCACTGTCCAGTCGCTTAGCACTGATTACGGAAATGTATGGCTTATAAGTAGCTCCCCAATCATTGTACCTCATTCTTTTCCACTCCCTACGTACATTCATTGTGCTGTTTGGAGCGCTGATGCCGCTTTGAATTCACCTGGGATTCCTTCCTCTGATTTAACGCAATTTTTGTACAACCACTCTCCGTAATGCTCCACAGTCCCTGTCGGTCATTACATGAGGTCTGCTGGGTCTTGGTTTACCTATGGTCGTTTCTTCCACTTCACAATCACATTACCAACAGTCTACCTGTTGAGCTTAGAAGGACTGAAACATGCTTGATGGATCTGTTACGCAGGTGACGCCCAGTGACTTGTCCACGTTCGATGTCACTGAGCTCTCCAGACGGAGCCATTCTGCCGTCACTGCTTCTCTGCTGACAACGCAATACTTCCAACCTCTCCCAAGGTCCGCCTCCCATTGCATCTAGTGGTCAGTTCCGCATTACATAGGGATGTCCGAATAGTTTCATCAGATGGCAAATCTGCACTCCGTACAGTTGACCATATCTCCCCTGATGGGAGACATGTCTTTGGTGGCATGAAGGGTAATGGGGCTACCCCATGATCGTGCTGCATCACACTGCCCTTTTTAATGTGGAGCTGAAATATTAGGACTGTTTGCTTAGTGTATTCTCATGTGAGCTTTCACACTGAAACCTGGACTGTGAAATATTTTTCACCTCCACCTCCAAGAGGGTGTATTTGCTTTCGAATGCATTGCGACCATATGTTCATGAGACCTTTTTTGTCGCTGCTGCTACGGTCGCAGGCTCGAATCCTCCCTCGGGCATGGATGTGTATGGTGTCCTTAAGTTAGCTAGGTTTAAGTAGTTCTACGTCTGGGGGACTGATGACCTCAGATGTTAAGTCGCATAGTGCCTACAGCCATTTGAACCATTTTTTGACCTTTTTTGCTCCTTATTCTCTCAGGAATCGTTTCCTGCAATTCGTTCCAATTCAGATGAATGTTATCGTGGAACGTAATGTCCACTCTACTTCATTCTTCTGTTTTCACTGTAGGACGTTACCGATTGTGAAAATCCACTAAACAAGCTCAGTCACGGCTCGCACGTTGCCTATGGCGACAGATCTGATGACCTCGCTAGCACCGAGGTGGAACATTTTGAAGAAAATATTTGGGAACGGCAGGGGTGTGTGGACCGACATCGTCCGAATGGAAGAGCACGCCTAGCTCGCCTTCTAAGAACGGCGAAAGGATGAATTACGATTGGTCATGTACAATTCAGTGTTCCCCAGATAAACTCTATGGAGTTGTTCGCCCATTGTATGCTACGGCTCCTCACACCATGACGCCGGGACTCGTGTAATATACACTCTAAGACAAAAGTAAAACGACGCACCACGAAGGAATTATCCCAACAGAACAGAAATCAGTAGATGTGATGTACATTTACAGACAAATAAATAATTACAGTTTCAGAAAAGCTGGATAATTTATTCCTGAGAAAGAGCTTCATAAATTTACCGATTCAACAACGCGTTGGTCCACCTCTGGTCATTATGAATGCAGTTATTCGGCTTGTCGTTGACGGAGAGTGCTGTTGAACGTCTTCCTGGGGGACGCCGCCCGAAATTCTGTGAAATCAGCGCATTAGATCGTGAAAATCCCACGCTGGTTGGAGGGCCCCGCCCATAATGCTCCAAATGTTCTCAATTTGAGAGAGATTCGGCGACCTTTCTGTCAAAGGTAGGGTTTTGTAAGCAGGAAGACAAGCAGTAGAAAGAGTTGTGTGCTGGGGGGCATTATCTTGCTGAGTGTAAGCTCAGGATGGCTTGCCATGAAGGGAAACAAAATGGCGCGTAGAATATCATTGACATACCGCTACGTTGCAAGGGTGCCGCGGATGACAGCCAGTGGGGTCCTGCTATGAAATGGTTGTCGGACCGTATGGCGGACGACAGTCATGTTGGTATCCCGATGTCTGGAGTTTCTCCAGACACGTTTTCGGTCTGGAATCCCATTCACTGGAGCTCCGAACTGAGCCCCGGTGACCAGCTGAGACGTGTCTGGAACCACCACGAACACCCGTGGAATAACAAACTGCCCAAGAACCACGTTGATGGTCTGTGGTGGCATTTCTTTTCATAGCACGACCCTTTTGGTTGTCACCAGTGACACTCTTAACATCACAGCGGTATGTCGATGATATTCTGTGCCCAGTTTTGTTACCCTTCATGACACATCCTCGGCTTACAATTCAGTAACATAAAGCCCGCCCACTCACGGCGAGAGATTCTACTGCTTCTTTTCTCGTTTGCGAAACCCTCTCTTGGCCAGTGATGTCGTCGGATCTGTCTCCAATTGAGAAGGTTTGTAGCATCATGGGCAGGGCCCTCCAACCAGCTCGCGATTTTGACGATGTAAAGCACCAATTAGACATAATTTGGTAGGAGATACCTCTGGTAGTCACCCAACAACTGTATCAAGCAATGCCAAGCCGAATAACTGCTGCATAGGGGGCAGAAGTTGACTAACGCGTTATTGACTTCCTTACTTTGTGAAGCTCTTTCTCATCAATAATCTGAGAACTGAAACTGTATTTTTGAAACTGTAATAATTTGTTTTTCTGTTCGTGTATATCACATCTATCGATTTAGGATACTTCCATTCCACTTCATTTCGATAATTCCCTTCTTCTGTAGAGTTCTGGTGGGAGGGCTGTAGGCGTGATGGATGAGCAAACTGTTTAGTAATCACATCAAGAACTATATTCCTATACAGGAACAAATTGGCAAGAGATTCATCCTCTTTTTTTTTGTACTTTCTATTCACTTTCTTTTTCGGACTCTCAAACGACTACCATCTATATAGTTTTATTCTTACAAAAACAAAAGAATGAACAGTAACCCGATACTGTTAATTACGTCTTTTTAGAGGGCCGTTAACGGTTTCCAACCAACAGATTCATCGGCAGACAACTTTTCATGTTGGAAACCGTTAACGGCCCTCTAACAGTATCTGGTTACTGTTCATCCTTTTGTTTTTGTAAGAATAAAACTATATAGACAGTAGTCGTCTGAGAGACCGGAAAAGGAAGTGAACAGAAACTACCCGAAAATATTAGGCAGCGTGTGGTCGTTTTTGGTCGTGACGAAAGTTCCTTGCGGTTGTGTTGGGCTAAAGCAAAAAGAATATAAGAAAAAGGACTACTATACTATAATTTGAACTCAAAAACGAAGCAAAATAATGGAAACAGCTTTTTAGCCCCTGATTTTATTCTCCGTGCTGATCAATTGCGATTCATAGTAATCAGATAATAAACCTGAAGCTGATCTTGATAAAGGTCGGAACTGTTAATCTGAATAAACATACTTAGTGACAAAGACAGTTTCCATCTTCCTTCAGGTAGTCTCACACTATTTCTTTAGCTTTTGAGTGGGCGGGCTGAAGGCCTGAAGGAGGAGCAAAATGTGTAGTAATCACATCAAGAACCAGATTTCCATACAGGAACAAAACGGCAGGTGTTTCAGCAAGTTTCTGTTTCCAGATTTAAGCTCAATGGCTTCCCTCTAGTTTTGAATAGCACCATCTTCTTTAGAAAAACTGAATACCTTTTCCGTCAAGCATTCCGTATTTTAACGTAGCTAAAGTTCGAGGGTATCAAGGGACAAGTTTCTGCAGTTGTAAAATTTTACCGTCTACACAAAGAAATGGTAAAATTTAATAAATTTTATTAACAGTTCAGTATGCAGTAACGAATATCAGCAATTGCGATAGTATTGCTCCCTTCATATAATAGAATATTTGCCCTTGTAAATCGTCCTGGCAGAGTTATTTAATTATTGTGTCAGTTACTGTAATGGGCACTGAACAACTAAAAAATAATAAATGGTGACAGGTAATATTTGTCATCTGATATGGAGTGTAGTGTACTTGAAAAACAGAAACCAATTGTCTCAATGTCAGAGATTCGAAGCTTGTGGAAGAATTTCCAATAATGCAACAACGCCACCGGATTCCAATAAGGAAAGAGAAGACGAAATGCTATAAACATAAATGGAAGTATGGTCGGAACGAAATCTCAAGTCCTAAACACGAGTCTAATGCCTAACAATGGCGCCGCGTCGCTCAGTAGGTGCTGTGAGGGCTGACGGTCGTAAAAAAAGCCATTAACGATCGTAGGTGCTCGACAGAATAGGAGCACCACCAACCAACTGTGAGGAAAGGCTGTGAACAGCACCACCTGACAACCGCAGTCGCTGAGCGTTATTCGCGTTACTCCAATAGGAAGCTCTGCTTTACAGCCATATGGCTTTCGCCGCGGGTCTGTACTCATCCGCTACCCGTCAGTTTCCAGAAATCTTACAGTAGTTGCAAAGTGCTCACGAAGACCAAGGACACAGATATTCGTTTAACAAAATAAGGCGTCGTTGTAGTACTTCTATTGCTCTTCGTACTGCCAGTCCTAAATGTACACTGAAAGCCACGTTTCTTTTCAAACATTTGCGTTGATGTCTTCGACGATTAGCTTCATTACTCAGTATTTTTTGGCACTGGGGTTGAGATCACTGTAGAGACTACGTATTCGATGCTATCCTGTTTGCTACCAGTCACAAAGCACTCGTTACATTGATTATTGGTGGTCATTAAATACAACTTATGTGACATTCCCTTGGTGTTACGAGCGCACAGTCCTTAGTTGACAAAGGAACCAACATTGATTCTCCCATTCAGAGCTGAATAAAATTCTGTCGCTCTGTTAATCTACAAGATCTGTTAGGCTGTAGACGGTGACCCATTTTTCCACTGCCGGAGGATATTCAGTACGGTTGCACAGCGTAGCTTGCAAAGGAGAAAATAAATATAAACACGAGCTTCTGCAATATTGGGGCAGCTTTGTGGTTGGACTGAAGACTTACTGGCAGACAGAACTCAGTCGTCGTTCTCAACGGAGAGAAAACTTCAGATGCGAAAGCAGCTTGAACTACATCCCGAAGAAGTTTTACAGGATCGTTACTGTTAATGATGCAAATAATCCGGTGAGTAGCATCGACGTCTCTACGGGACTCTTCGCAGATGACGGTGTTGTATACAGGGGACATCATAATTAATAGTCAAAACTGGCACAGATGAAAGTATCCGATAAATGGTTCAAATGGCTGTGAGCACTATGGGACTCAACTGCTGAGGTCATTAGTCCCCTAGAACTTAGAACTAGTTAAACCTAACTAACCTAAGGACATCACAAACATCCATGGCCGAGGCAGGATTCGAACCTGCGACCGTAGCGGTCTTGCGGTTCCAGACTGCAGCGCCTTTAACCGCACGGCCACTTCGGCCGGCTAAAGTATCCGATAACAAAAGCAAAAACGTAACACTAAACTTGGGTCGGAAAATGAGCAGTTTGCGTGATAATTGCGAGTGTGGGGTTACTGATTTCAGTATGAGGTTTGTCCTGCTTAGAACAAGAGTATTTGAAATGTATGTAATTTTGATTAAATCTTCATTTAATTGGGCACAATTGTCTACCTTAACAAGGGATAAAATACTGTTTCAGCACGGTACAAGTTACAGTCTACTGTATTTTCGTACCTGTTAACGGAGGTATACACAAATCGTACCCTCACCTGGATCCAATACTCCATTCGTCTCTTGAGTGACTTCCGCATTCTATCAAATAACCACGATCATATCATGAAGCTAGGCAAGATTGTACAGTTCGCTGCTCCAATTCTTCAACAGTATCGTCGCGACTGCCGAACGCCTTTGAGACAGGAAAAGAAGCAGATGAATGAAGTCAGGTGACTTTGTGGACTAACTTACACGCCTTGTCCGAGCTACCCATCTCAGACCACGTTGGTACATTAGTTGTCTGAGATCAGCAGTTTTGTCTGCCGGTGCTCCATCATGCATCTGCCACATTCCCCGACCATGAATTATGCATGGAAATTGAGCGCAGTTACATGCGGACATAATTGAAGTGTTTGTTTCAAATGCAGTTGTTCTAATTAGAACAGTATTTCATACTGAAATCTGTAGTTGCTCATAATCACATGGCCACAGTTTTTTTGCAAACGACTCGATTGCGGTCTCATGTTTAGTGATAATCTTTTGCATCCATTATCTTACACTTTCACGCATGTCAGCTTTCGTTATTAATTGTGATACATCGCTTACAGAGGATTCGCAACACTGGAAAATTGTTGTGAAATGAAGGAAGATTCGCAGATGATGAACGTTTGGTGCAAGAATGGCGAACCGACCCACAATACATACAAATGTTGCGTATTGCACACTAAGTCTGGATAAATCAGCTATTGCTAGTTTGTACCATTGGCGATTAATCACTGAAATAAGTAGAAGTCATTCAGCATTTAGGAGTAAGCGTCCAGTGCGATTTAAGATGGAACGAGCACGTAAAACTATTTACAGAAAAGCCAAATGCTCTGCAGACTCATTGGAAGAATCAAATATAAATTAAGAAGATAGCTTACAGAGTGCACGCTACGAACTCCTCTCCTACGCTAACCTCTTCATCTCAGAGTAGTATCTCAAGGTAGTACTTTCACCCTACATCCTCAATTATATGCTGGATGTTTTCCAGTCTCCATTTTCTTCATCAGTTTTTACCCTCTTCAGTTGCCTCTAGTACCATTGAGGTTATTCCCTGATGTCTTAACACATGTCCTAACCATCATGCCCCTTCTTCTTGTCAGTGTTTTTCAAGTATGCCTTTCTTCGCCGATTCTACGGAAAACCTCATCACTCCTTATCCTATCAGCATACCTTATTTTCAACATTCTTCTGTAGCATCAAATCTCAAATGCTTTGATTCTCTTCTGTTCCTGCTTTCTCACTGTCCATGTTTCACTGCCACACAATGCTATGCTCCAAACGTATATTCTCGGAAATTCCTTCCTCAAATTGAGGCCTATGTTTGATATCGGTAGATGTCTCTTGGTCAGAAATGCTGCCTGTTTCTGTGCTAATCTGCTTTTTGTGTCCTCCTTGCTCCGTCCGTCATAGGTTGTTTCTTTTCAAGGTGGCTGAATTCCTTAATTTCGTGACAACTAATTTTGGTGTGAAGTTTTTTCACTGTTCTCATTTCTACCACTTCTCATTACTTTCGTCTTTTTTCGGTTTACTCTCAGTCCATATTCTGTAATTATTAGACTGTTCACTCCATTCAAAAGGTCATGTAACACTTCTTCATTCACTGAGAATAACAGTGTCATCAACGAATCTTATCATTGACATCCTTTCACCCTGAATTTTAATCCCAGTCTTGTACCTTTCTTTAATTTCCATCATTGCTTCTTCCATGTATAGATTAAGATTGCATTCCCATCTCACACACTCTTTAATCCAGATACTTCGTTCTCGGTCTTCCAGTCTTATTGTTCCCACTTGGTTCTTGTGCGCATCGTACATCACCCGTCTTTCCCTGTAGCCTACTTCCATATTTCTCAAAACTCCGAACATCTTTGTCCATTTTACAGTGTCGAACTCTTTTCCTAAATCGATATATCCTATGAGCATGTCCTGATTTTTCTTCAGTCTTGCTTTCATTATCAAGAGCAATGTCAGAACTGCCTCTCTGATGCTTTTACCTTTCCGAAAGCCAAACTGATTGTTATCTAACAGCTTCTCTATTTTAGTTTTCATTGTTCTCTGTATCATTCTTGTCAGCAGCTTGGATGCATGAACTGTTAAGCTGAATGCGCAATAGTTCTCGCACTTACCTGCTCTTCCTATCTTCGCATTTGTGTGGATGATATTTTTCCGAAAGTCTTATGATACATCACCAGTTTAATTGATTCTACGTAGTAAACTGAATAGTCGTTTGGTTGCCGCTTCCCCCAATGATTTTAAAAATTCCGGTGGAATATTATCTGTTCCTTATCGCTTGGTCCGCAGCTCGTGGTCGCGCGGTAGCGTTCTCGCTTCCCGCGCCCGGGTTCCCGGGTTCGATTCCCGGCGGGGTCAGGGATTTTCTCTGCCTCGTGATGACTGGGTGTTTTGTGACGTCCTTAGGTTAGTTAGGTTTAAGTAGTTCTAAGTTCTAGGGGACTGATGACCATAGATGTTAAGTCCCATAGTGCTCAGAGCCAACCAACCTTATCGCTTGTTTGATTCAAGTCTTCCAGAGCTCTTTCAAATTTTGGCTAATACTAAATGCCTCTCAACATTCTTCAGTACTTCAGTATCCCACTTCGTTCCATACTGATTCTTCCATTCGATTCTCTTTAAACTTCGATTTCTTTTTCATCAATACTGAATTGTGGTCTAAGTCTATATCTGCTCACAAGGCTGCCTTAAAATCGAATACCTGATTTCGGAATCTCTGTCTGGCCATGACGTAATTCAGGTGGAATCTTCACATCTGTCCTGGCCTTTCCCTAGTATATCTCCACCTCCTGTGATTCTTGAACAGAGTATTCGCTATTACCGCCCGAAATGTATTGCAGAACTCAATTACTCTTTATCATTCCTAGTACAAACCCCATACTCTCCCGTAATGCTTTCTTCTATTTCTTCCCCTGCAACTGCATTACAATCCCCTATAATTATTAGATTTTTGTCTCCCTTTACATACTGAATTACCCTTTCGGTATCTTCAGTTATTTTCTCTCTGCTTGCGACTTGGCGTGTATATCTCAAACATCGTAGTCAGCGTTGATTTGCTGTCGTATCTGATGAGAACAGCACTATCACTGAATTGTTCCCAGTAGCTCACCCTCTGGCCTAGCTTCCTATTCATAACAATTCCTACTCCCGTTATGCCATTTCTTGCTGCTGTTGATATTACCCTATATTCGGCTGACACGAAATCCGTATCTTGTTTGCATTTCACTTCACTGATCAAACTATATCTAGACTGAGGCCTTGCATTTATAATTTCAGATTTTCTAGATTTCCTGCTACGTTCAAACTTCTGACGTTCCATGCTCTGAATCGTAGAATGTCATTCTGGCGTTGATTATTCCATCTTTTCCTCATGGTCACCTCCCTTTGGCAGTCCCGTCCCGTAAATCCGAATGGGCGACTAATCCAGAAGTTTTTGCCAATGTAAACATCATCACGACATTTTTACTATTACAGGTCACATTTTCTGTGGATAAAAATCATGTATTTTTGATGTAGTGGTTTCCATTGCTTTCTGCACCCTCATGCCGTTCATTATTGCTGATTCTTTCGCCTTTTAGGGACAGTTTCCCACCCAAGGGGAAGAGAACCTGCCCGCTTCCCCACCCACTGAGAATGCCGTTGCAGAACGACCGTGACTTATTATAGTCGCTATTAGACATAATTAGTAGAGGAGCTACGTAAGAGCCGCACGTTTCGTCACTGCTCCCGTTAGCCAATTCGAGAGCGTCACACATACGATCATCTGAATCAAGCGGCCGACGTTAGGGGAGAAGTGTTATTCATCAGGGCTAAACTTACTACTAAGGCTGCGAGGAACAACCGTTACGAGTAGAGCCAAGTAAACATATTACTATGCGCCACATATATCACATGTAGTGGCCATCATGGTCAGACACACTATAAGACAGTTGTTTAACTCGCGTGCCATTTATTCAAAAATAGTTCAAATGGCCCTGAGCACTATGGGACTTAACAGCTATGGTCATCAGTCCCCTAGAACTTAGAACTACTTAAACCTAACTAACCTAAGGACATCACTTGGTCATCAGTCCCCTAGAACTTAGAACTACTTAAACCTAACTAACCTAAGGACATCACACAACACCCAGTCATCACGAGGCAGAGAAAATCCCTGACCTCGCCGGGAGCCATTTGTAATTAGAACATTGAGAGGGTAGTGGTAATAACGGTACACCCACCAGCCAACACATACAGCCATGTGGCTTGTGGAGTACAAGAGTAGACAGAATAACGCAAGCAGGGGGACTGCAAAACATTGTTGACAGTGGGTGAATTAGAGAGCGTATGCTTGCAAGTCGCTAAGCCTAATGTCCTATTTACTGAACTATGGACACATAAGTCGTGCAGTAAATATGATCCTGTATTAAATTGCATACCAGGTCCTGCAGTACACACAGACCGGTAGCGCCGCCCACGTACAGAGAACTCTATAATGCACCAGTCAAGACGTTTATCATTTTTAAAATTATTAAAATAATTATGCCGCATAACGGAAACAAATTATATTACAACTACTATGTCAGCAGTGTTCTTATTTACAGTATTTAGAGAGAGATACATTGCCTTCGAACAATATTCTTTGTCATACGAAATGTACAACGTAATCTAAATTGCACTCTCTATGTTCTGTAATAGGGCATACAAGCGGCCAGAATAATTACGAAGAGTAACGGAAGGCGTTCGGGAGCATTGAACAGGTACTCCGAGTTTCGTGGAATTGCTGTCACGCGGTAGCAAATACATTCAATCTATTTTCAACAGCCTTCTTTGCGGAAGACACTTATGACTGCAAGAAACAAGGGACATATTAAGAAGGCTATGGAACAAAATAATAAATATCAAACAACACAGAAATAGAAACCATTCAAATAAAAGCACATAGTTTTATTAAGTTATTCTCAGATTACTGATCATAGGGTGCACTGAGGCATATTAGCCCCGTGTTCCGGCCCTGACGGACCATTCAGTAAGGACTGGGTGCCGTGTTATTTTCTGCAATTGGCATCTGTCAGATGCGATATGGAATGCTATGTATGAGCACACTACTCTGCTGATCGTTGTCAACTTCCTGGACTTTAGATCCGCTACTTGTCTGTTATGTAGCTCCTCAATGGTACTACGAAACAGAGTGCACACCATTCCACTCCTCCCACCAAAGACAAACCCTTGACTGTACTGGGAACTGAAGACAGGTCCTCCGGAAAGACATGCTGCCCATTCAGTTATTGTGGAACACAGCTAGTAAAAACTGCTATTGTCAGGGGGAAAACAAAGATCACAAAAACAGTGTTTGATGATGCTGTGTAGCAAATTAAGTGCAACGACTCGATACCTCAGATGGTGAGTTTGTTTCATAGCTACAGTAGTGACAAAATACACATTTGCGCTCAGTAACCAAGCAAAACGTGCCTTTACTTCCGGTGACAGTTGACATTTCCATCGATGAAAAGTAAACCTCAGGGGTATAATGGCAAAAACTCACATTCTTTCTTTTCCACCTAGATCAAGATAAGTGCTCCGCATTGTTAAGCCAGTCCAACTGCATAACGTGTTACAAAGACGAAATTTTCTGCGTTTTAGGAAGTATAAAATTCCAAAATTGTTTCACATTTGGCATTCTCCTGTCTATTATTTGCAGCAATATCTACAGTACCCATTTTCAACGTTCAAGGTTCCACTGAAGCTTTTAATCAAATTTTCTTCATATGTGCTGTATTTTATCTAAATAATATTTCCAAAGTAAAACTTGCACGTGTATATCACTACAATTAAACACCACCAGTTAAGAAAGAAAAGACTTTGAGGTTAGAACTGTTACCTATGTGTGTCCCGTGCTAGCGCACGCCAAATTTTCATCGTCAACATAATTACGTAATCTGATAATCATTTTTACACTTATTATAATTGTAATTAAATGATGCCATTAGTATTTTCCCCATCTTCAGCAACTGTAGTTGTATACATCGAAATAATCAGCAACTGCATAAAAGAAATTTTATTTCCTTAACCGGATTCACACACTTAGTGTCCTTCCTCAGAAGTCCGCCCCCGGTAGCTGAGTGGTCAGCGCGACAGAATGTCAATCCTAAATGCCCAGGTTCGATTCCCGGCTGGGTCGGAGATTTTCTCCGCTCAGGGACTGGATGTTGTGTTGTCCTAATCATCATCATTTCATCCCCATCGACGCGCAAGTCGCCGAAGTGGCGTCAAATCGAAAGACTTGCACCAGGCGAACGGTCTACCCGACGAGAGGCCCTCGCCACACGACATTATCATTATTATCTTAATAAGTTTATAATCACGAATTATTTGCAAGTGTCGGCAGTAAGGTACATGCGCCATATTTCTCTGGTGTGTCGTTCACAGTGTCTGTGCAAAAATGGTAGAAAGAAGCTAAACAACTAGTGC
Organism: Schistocerca nitens; assembly: GCF_023898315.1. Taxonomy (NCBI): domain Eukaryota; kingdom Metazoa; phylum Arthropoda; class Insecta; order Orthoptera; family Acrididae; genus Schistocerca; species Schistocerca nitens. The sequence goes on from NC_064615.1 coordinate 448,094,933, forward strand.
GGACATCATGCCAGAACTGGAGCTAATTATTAGTTGTTTATTAGCTGATTAGCTCCAGTTCTGGCACTACACCTGCACTTGTTGTTTGGCTTCTTTATACCATTTTTGCACAGGAACTATGAACCACATGACCACAGCAATATTCTGTATGCATCTTACTGTTGACACTCGCAGATAATGTGATAGTTATAGCCTTCTGAAGGAGGGCATGAAGTGCCTGAAAACGGCAAGGAAATAAAATTTCTTTCAGACAACTGCTCGCTGATTATTTCGATATAAATGACGGCGTTGTTCAGCATTCATACCAGCACATTAATTCCTTTTCTCTTCTTTCTACCTATTCGCTAAACGAGCACCCTTCGTTTGCACTTAAATCACAGTAAATTTAGTGAGAGTGGGTAAATTTCAAATAAAATGCGTGGTGTTGACGAAAGGAGAGAAGACTATAAACTGATGTAATCTTTAATTTTATTCCCTTGTAGTAAGCCACGTAAACGTGCGGTAGCTTCCTGAAGGCGTTGCATTCTTGCTGTTATTACTAAAAGGAAGAAAGGAGCGTTAGGGTTTAGTGTGTAGTTGACGACGAATTAATCGGAGCACAATTTTCTTACTAAAAGAATCACCCCCAAGTTTGTTTTTGGAAATTAGGGGAACCCACGAAAAAGACAAATCTGAATGACTGAAAGGGAAATTGAAACGTCTTGTTTTGGAATATGAGTCCAGTTTCCAACCAATGCGTCACTTGCTTGGTCTGCATTTACTAAACGCAAGTTGTGAATAATGTATTGTTCTGTAGCTCCAGGAAATCTGAAAGTCAAACAGAGGCATTTCAGGGACATTATAAATAAAAAATATAACCCCGACGTCGTATTGGAACCTTCTATACGTCTTCGGTTGAAAGAGCGAATAAAGAAATGTTCCAAGGTTAAAGAACACTAAATCTTGTCCACGTAGAAAAGAGCTTGTAGCTGTGCTTGAAAAGAGTTTATCGACCTATTTCAAGAGGAGCTATGGTGGAACTATAATTTTCATCTATAGGTGCCAGAAAAAGCCTGCTAACCCACGAAATGCAGCTTACAAAATTTCAACTACTAAATATTAAGTGGGGAATCTAGCAACGCACTACAGCTCCCAACGTATCCCTCTCGTATCGACTTCGAGGACAAGTTTAGCCTAATGTTACACAGAGACATTTAATCAGTCATCTCACCTTGTTCCGTTCGCGAATGGAACGGGAAGAAACTCCAGTATGTGGCACAAAGAGTTGTAAGCCTACAATCTACCAGGAAATTCATATTGCATTGTAGAGTATGAATGCGACGTGGATGTAAATAAATCAGCCTCTAACATAGATTCCCTATAACGTAGTATATAGATATTGTGATAGTATCACTTTAAGTAAGTAAACAACATGAAAGGTGAGTTTAGTGTCCTAGAATGTATATGCGGTATAGTTGGTACAATACCTAAAAGTAAATCGCAAAAGATGCTATCCTTTAACTTCACTATTTAGTTTTTCAGCATATTATATTTTCTAGTTTTCCCATTTTTAAGGACGACATAAAAGGGCGACTGCCATTAAAAGGAGGGACAAAAACCCACGCTTAGAAATCATATTTAAACACTACGTAGGCCACACAATGCTTAAAAATGCGAATTATTCTTGAAATGCGTTGTGCTCGCCATGAAAAAGCGTAAGTTGTGTAGTAACTTTATTATTTAACTCGTTAACGAAACAGATGTTGATTTTCTGAAAACATTATTTATAATGGATGAAATGAAAGCGGAGAATGATAAGCCTTTAGGTTTTTTACAAATGTTTAATAGATGTAGGGACTAGAAATGAAATTGAAGATGATGATGTTACTGTGCAAACATGTGGTTTGATGAATGAGCTTTCAACATTCATTGTTTACATTCTGAATGTAACACATAAATAGGAATCCTATCGAAACAATGTAGTAAAAGTGTAGTATGACCAGAGAAGTTATTTTACAAATTTTAAACTTATCTTTCCAAATTTGCTTTGAAACTCTGATATTCAAATTTATGTCACAATAAAAGCATTATCTGAACTTCAATACTTCGACCAACTGACTTGATGAAATTTACATCTTTGGAAACTTGTGCAATAACAAGACTGCAACTTTCAATAATACAAAAATTAATTATATGTTTTCCTTGTTTTTTCCACAAATTTAGAAAAGTCGAGAATTTCTATTCTGTATCTGCATCCTCTTCGTCTCTACGCGTTCACAACTTTATGATTTTGAAGCGGTACGGTACGCAAAATTATGTTCCAGAAGTAACTGGTAAGCATATTGTAGAACTGCTGTCTGGATTTCAGAAGCTTTTATTCTTATATCTAATAACGCTAAGTTTATGTGTTTGTTTGCACAAACAGGCTTGTTTAGCAGAGCCATCGCCATGGGCGGCTCTCCACTAAACCCTTGGGCCTTCAACCACTCTCCCCGGCATGCCGCTATTATCTTCAGCGAGGCTTCACCCATTGACAGCTCCTGGAATTACAGCCACGTGGCCGAGGATTTGCGGACCCTCTCAGTGGGCGATGTGGTCGCTAGACTGCCAGAGGCTTACCAGGTACTGTCTGCAACTGGCCACTTCAATAGGACAGTACTATTCCTGCTATTATTCCAAACACTAGCTGTAAGTGGCTTCAGCTCCTCCGCCGAGAATGTTCTCAGCGGCCGTACAATGAGTGTATCACTTACGTCAGGGTATTTAGGCCCAATATTAATAAACAGTATCTATTGGCTGTAAGGTTATTATTACTACAACTTCTGATGCCCTGGGTGTGTCACATTCAAAAACAATGTGGATAAATATAAATTAAAAGCCAAGTGGACTGAAATGGAAGAGCTGTGAAGCTATGTTACCAACATGGCGCCTATTTTGGGACCCACCATCTTGGATGCTTGCTAGAGGGCAGAGTACTGGGTACCATGAACGTTCACACAAGCTCATCCATTCCGTTTCTCAAACATGTATGCATACTTCAGAACGTCATGAGAACTACGGTGCGCCATCGAATAGGTCTGGTGGTGGTGGTGGTTTGTGTTTAACGTCCCGTCGACAATGAGGTCATTAGAGACGGAGCGCAAGCTCGGGTTAGGGAAGGATTGGGAAGGAAATCGGCCGTGCCCTTTCACAGGAACCATCCCGGCATTTGCCTGAAACGATTTAGGGAAATCACGGAAAACCTAAATCAGGATGGCCGGAGACGGGATTGAACCGTCGTCCTCCCGAATGCGAGTCCAGTGTGCTAACCACTGCCCCACCTCGCTCGGTGAATAGGTCTGGTGAGCCGTCAGTCTTGACAATAAAAAGTAATATAAAGAACTTAATTTTTTGAAGCACTGTAAGTGGTTTTCAACAAATTAAGTTCTGTTTGATTAAATAGTGCATCATTTCAGAATAAAAATACCTGTAAAGTGATTAAACCCACTATTTAGAAAAGCATGTGGGATGTAGGGCCTACACTACATTCCGTAGTATCTAGTGCATTGTTAGACACAACATATCGTTGTAAAGTATTATAAGTGAATGTAACAGAACTACATTGTTTTTTGTTGACAAATGTGTAATTTATATTAGTGAAGTTTAACCAATGAGCCAATGTCTATTCCATAGCAAGTAGTCCAAACTCTAACGAACTATGTTGTGTCACTGTGATGCGTAGAAAACTTTTCATTGTCCTCTGTGTGTAACACGATTTTCAGCTTCAGCCACACATATCCTTGTAACGACGCTTGATTTCTCGAAAACGTCGCTCAATTTTTACTGAATAATTCTCCTTAGGAGCTGAAATAGAGTAAAACAGTCACCTAAGACAGCGTCTTGAATTGCTTTCAGAGCATTCATTTCTGTCCTGTATCAGCTGACACGGCATTGATATTCATTTCTGACTATCTGTTAGATCTCTTTTCAAGCTCTGCCTTGGGTGAACTAGGATAACTTCACAAGAAACTGAAATTTTCATTCAATTCAGCCTCATATTAATACGCGAGGCTGGTTATAACACAGTCCAAACTAATGTAAAAAGGCGTTTGAATCTATATTCAGGAGGGTGCTCCAGTATTTCTAACAGAACAGATGTTTTTCTTCTCACCATGAAACACAATACAACTAAAAAACGAAATTAAACCGACGTTTCCTATATTTACACATTTAAAAAATAATAATTTGAAAAATCGTAGCTTCTGTTCTTTATTTTCGTTTTTGTGTTCCATGAAAATGATGCCGGTCTCAATCGGATAATTCACGACGATTAGTGTACAAACTAGGTGTAGAATATTGACATCTTTATTTACGTCACTGTGAATAATCTGTCTTAAGGAACCTATCTCTCGAATCAAAACGTGCAAATATATTTTTGTTTTACTAGAAAAGAGTAGTTTGATCCCTGAATCATAGTTTTTGCTATTTGATCGATTCGTCTATTGGTTGTGCTTCACGATTCATTGTAATGACTCTTTAAATTTTTGATTTAGAAGCTTAAGGCGACAGAACAAGGGACAAGAGCCATAAACGATATTTCACTTTCCCTAAAGGCACACACAGTACAGCACTTTCGATAACCTGCCATATACAAAAAGTTTTGAAATAATTCTGAAATTCCAGTACGAAGTTTTGGCTTCCTAAACTTGGACATACATAGCGCTAAGAAAGATACAAACAGAACAAATTGCAGTCTGTTCTTGTAGTCGCAATTCAGCTTCGTCAAAGAACATAAGCTTATTCAATACATAAATGGTTCTCGCCATACACTTTACACGAAACATCCCTTTGGAGCACGGAAAAATACTCCATGAAGTGGTTTTTCGAGGAGGTAATTCGTTGTTAATCCAAAAACTATCAACACAATCGCCTCATATATCTTATGCCTGTGAGGTAAATACAAGAAATCTTTCTTCCTTTTCAAAATGTTTGCAGTAAAAAAAAACGCATCTGTAAAAGGGCCCGTATTTTATGCTGTTGTGACAGATACTAATGATTTAACAAAAAAACCATTCAGTACGAGTTTCATGGACAATTATTTCCTGCTCTTTGACGTAGTAAGAGAAACGACCGAAGTATGCTTAAAATTATGGGCTTTGAAATAGCGTGCGTTTTTCTTTTATTTTATTTTCAAATACATATATGTGTTAAAAATATCTTTTAAGTACATTTATACGTAATTTGCTGATTTGTTGTTTCTCATGTTTGTTTCACTCTCGTTTGTTAAGGGTTGCCTGTGCTAGCTTACAAGTTCACTTTCTCAAATAACTGATGACATTTTATGCATGTATCCTGCGGCGCTTTTCAGCTGCTGAACGGTCAAAAAACCGGTTCCATTTTTCGATTCTAAAGAACTTGAAAGCAATAATATTTGCTGATGAGACAAGGTTTTGAAAAAATGTCTTGTTCCCTTTCACTTGTTAAGTTTCGACGATTTCACAGCATACTGATCTAGCTGCTGCCGTTGCTGATACAAACCTTCTTAATTTTAGTACGTACTTTCTCAGCTCCTACGTTAGAAGTCGTTAATTTTCCAACTAAATTTTCATACATGACGCATTGATGCGTAGTTAATTTATACACCAGCAACTTGTAAAGGACAACAACTAATGTTCCAGTTATTTCATGTTAGTACTGGCCACACAAATATGTATAATTTTCAGTAAACGAAATGAAAACCAATACATTGTACTTGTTACAACTATAAGCTCACCTCGAAAGTGACTGACGATCGTCGTTGTCCGCGCAAACAGTTTCCATTCAGCTTGTTCTGGGCTCTCTCTGCCTATGTCGAGGACACTCGCGCGTCACATCACCCGACTAATGTGATGCGTTCTGAGAACACATTCAGCTAAGGAAATCGAAGTAAACAGCCTGTCTACGTTAGGTAATCAATGAGTTTATCAAGCAGAAGTAATACTTGTGCATACTTGATATTTTTCGGGAAATTTATCTAAAAACCGTATAGCACACAAAGAAAGGAACGGTGAATGAATAAAAAAGGAACTGTTCGCAGAAAGGAGCGATCAACATTGAACTAGTTCTCAAAGATGAACGATTTTGGCCATCTCTAACGGGTGAGATACAGTACGGCAGGGGTAGGGAAGGTGTACTGGTGTTTGTGGGAGCATGCAGGGGTGTGGTGGAGACAGGGTAGAGCTGCTAAGCGTAATAGGGAGGTTTTGGAGGGGCGCGGAGAAGGGTAGCGGGAAAGGAGAGAAGTAAAAAAGGAAGAAATGTCTAGTGGGTACACTGGGAGAATAGAAGGTTGCCGAGTGCTTGAACTGGGGCAGGGAAGGGTGTAACCGCTCAATATCATTCAATACGATCACGACGACACCCCTCGATCGACGTTAACACTCGTGGTGTCACTCGCCTTCATACATGGCAGTGGACGTTTGAAAATTCGTGACGCTAGCTCAATGGTCGTCAGTTGATGTAAATGTATTTCCCGGCTGACTTTTAATTCAATTGCTGCCACGGGGGTGAAGAGAAAGAACACATCCTGGTGGTACCAGCATTATGCGTACTTAGATGTTCGATTAATCTGAATGGTTTGCAATGATCCAGCGATTCTATTCGAACTCTATGCTGATGTACCGACAAGGACCATTTTCGCAGATAAACATGAAAGTACGTAATGGATGTTCAGTTTCTCAATATAGTTCGTCGCACTCACACATTATACATCCGCTGTAAGAATAATTTCATGCACTTACATTTTTGGTGTCCCACAATATTGGTTGGCTAAATATTATGACGATACGTTGCATACAACTTCCACAGACAATCTATTGTTTATCATGTAGTCAAGACTACGTAATGAAGCCAAAATCGTGGGTAAAATTGAAATGTAGTTTGTTTATTAACACTTCTCTTTTCACTAATTAAATATGAAATATGAATCGGGATTGGAGGTGATGATCCTATCCTTTTTTAGTGTTTTACGTCCCCGTTAATTAAAATCTGGTAGTTAATAAGAGAACTATTTTTTATGCTGGTGCGTTGTTTGTATCAGTTACTCCCGCAACCGTCCAAGGATAAGATTCTCTTAATGTTCCGCGCACACGCGTTTCACAATCTCATAAAATGCAGAATTACGTAACCTATAGCTTTCCGTTGCGCACAACTTTCGTGGGTTCCACAACCATAATAGTTTCCCAAGAGTATTTTTACCAGCTAACACAAAGTTCAAATTATGTTGTCGGATTCATTTTTACTCCAGCCGACAATAAACATCTCTGATCACTTCGTCACACGTAATATTATATTTTAAACGTGCTTGAAGAGTCTCTAAATAATCTCCTTAACGAATTTCGCAGTCGCGTACCACTTTTTCATCGACTAGCCCGATCGCGATAACTGAAGGTAGAGAGCTCAATAATGTGTTACATGTTCTTTTATATGTATTAAAAAACAAACGCGCCCCTATATCTTTCTGTCCCGCTTGGTCTTTGCTACTTTGCTTTTTATTACTTTCCATTTTATTGCTTCTTAGTAATACTGTGCAGTTATTAAAGTTTCGTATTACTTTCCCCTTTTTAATTCTTCCCCGATTTTAATCAATATGATGCTAATTGACACGCCTGCCCGTGAAGTACCGTTATAAGAGGATAGGCAGACGAAGGACAGGAACTAGCGAAGGTTGAGGTTTGGGGGTATCTAAATGTAGGATATATTGCGGGAAGACTTACTGTCTGCACAATCCAGAATATCTGGTATTGGTACGACGGATCCAAATGGCTACAAAATATTTTAGGTAAAGGAGGTACTAACATCCCCACTATTTACAAAATTTAATGTTGGATTATTAAAATCTCCTTGAATGATGACAGTAAATACAGCCATTGGACGCTAGGTCCATGGAAGAAAACCACTGATAACTTGCAACGCCGTCTGGACCGTTAACATCCTGCTTCCAGCATTCGCGCAGGCACTCTGGCTCCGTTTCGAATCCACTCGGTAGTTTAACGAGGGCCAGTGTGCCGACTAGCCTGGATGTGGTTTTCAGGCGCTTTCCCACATGTCATTAGATGCATTCAAAAGGGGTTGCAACAGAAAGGGCGTCCAGGCGTCCTGTAAAATGTCACATCTGATAATAACCATGCCAACCCCATGTATGTATGCGATAAAGGGCAAAAGAGAAAGAAGATTGACAAATGTTGATGACAAAGTAGGAATACAGGCAAAACCATATGCAGTGATGCGTCCCACAGCTCATCAAGGCACCCATTCAGTCAGGTAATAGGGGTCTGCTTATATGGAGGATAGCTATATATGGTTTAATTGTCTGCACCAAATTCTTCAAAGTGGTGGAAGGGAGGACCTGAGAAAGCAAGCTCTATGTACTGGCAGCCACAGGCAGGTTGAACAAGCTGCCATTTCCTCAAGCAGTTCTGACATTACACATGTGCTTACTAGTTTATCATGGCACAACACGACAATCACTTGGTAACAGCAGGTCAGGTCGCCAGTGTTGGCAACGACTAGATACAAAACACTCATGGCACAGAGTCAGACCGCTTGCATTAGCTTCAGTCGATCCAGAACTAGGGGGCACTCATCCAGGACTGATGAACAAACTATACAGGTGAGGTGACAGAACCCTGGTGTATCTGTCATGATCTCTTACCGTCACAGATACAGGAACCTACTGCCTGATTGCGTTTACTCGTCTGCTTGCCTGTAGTATCCCACAGGTGATCTATACCTTCAGGTCACCTGGCCTCAGTCATATCGAATACACGTCGGTTGCCATCAACACACATCTTGGCCATCTTCATCAGAACGTAGTACATTCCGGATAGTATTAGCTGTCTCGTCTTTCAATTGCTCATGAGTATTTCACCGAGCATCAGCTTCGAAACAATAATAATTATTCACGTGTAAAAAAATTAAAACATTGCGGAGGACATTGCAACTGGAAATCGATGATAACCATGCAAATCTAACTAGGCTTATCAACATTAACACTGCAGAATAGCTGTAACTGAGCCACCCCATTATCCTGAATCATTTTCGCAGGAGTGGTACCCAGATGTGATCCAACTGTTCGTGCCAAGCATCGAACCAGCATCCTCGAGAGCCTTCATGATGGACACGCCATGGTCGGTGCTGGAACACGGTCTCCCTAACGCTGTGCCCTTCCTCACAGGCAGCACATCAGCTGAGGGGAAGCAGCTACTGAAAGGTAAGTAGCCCACCACTGCTGCTACAGCTCTGGGATTGCCCAGAAGGCCAGAGAACAAAAGAATTGTTATCACACATAAACTACAGTTTTTTCATGTCAGCCAAGATATCTTCACTTCCAGTTCCCAAGCTGTACAGAGGCTATAGATTCAGGAATAGACAGACACATACCTCCAGTAGTTCCTGCTGCTTAACTTCCATAAATGGGATAGCACAGTGAAAAAAAATAGTTACAGTACTGTAAGTGTTCTGTCGCGTAGTTCAAGTTTTCTCCACTAGATGGCTCTGCAGTCATGGTGCTGCAGTCTTGTACATAATCCAAATATGCTCCTCCCCACTCCCCTTTCTGCCCACCCCATCCTTTCCCCTTCTCATCCTCTCTCCCTTACCTTACCCTTCCCCTCACCTGCCCCTCCCTTGCTCCGTCACCACACTCCACACTATATGACAAAAATTACAAAAGAGTCTAAGATAGTACAACTATCCCAGATGTGGTTTGGAACCCCTCCCCTCACGCTGCCCAACATTCTCCAGCTAAACTCAGCACAGTATTAAAATAAAGTAATCCAATAATATTTTAGTTTCAATAAGTTAATAAAATAAATAAAAAGTATTCCTTGCACAGGATATCTCTCTTACAAAGTAATCTGGTAATACAGTGTGGAATTTTGTGCATACCTTCACTGACAATTTAAAAAAAAATACATGGACTTTGTAAAATGATGGCGAAGATGTTCTCCCTTTATTATTTCCTATAAAAGATCGTTTAGCATCTGCAGGTTTAGTGTAAGAAATATGTAATTTTTTATGAAGAATTAGAACGAGTGTACGACACCCTCTCCATAATTCGTTAAAAACCAGTATTTGCTTATACAGTGTAATTAACAAATTACTAATCCATTAGTAACTGAATATGAATTTTACTTTAAATAATATTCTGCAGAACTTCAAAAACGCGAAATGAAATCAGCTGTCACTTTTATGTTCATGTTGATTGTCTTCACCAAAAGATGGCTGCACTGGTAAAATGTTCAAACTGCAATTGTTGTACCACAGTTTGGGTCACAACATAGGTTCAGATTAATTATTTACCACATATATGAGGCTTGTCAAATATCACAATATTCTAAAAGTCTGCAAAAATGCATCAGCAACACAAAAATTTGCAATTTTTACATCGAGTATCACGATGTTATTTTACACACACATTCGTCACATTAGTGTCTAAAACATCACTGTGAACTCTAAAGTATGCCATCTCGGTGCCTAAACACATATGGTTTAAGAAAAGTAACAGACAGATGACATTTAAAGTCAGGCCAAAAAAATCGAAACTAGCCTGACCAGAATAAAATCCTAGGCAAACACACAAACATAGAGGCATCTGAATGTAATTATTTATGGATACTCTACAAGTAACATCCCATTTTTTTCCATGAATTTAGGTGGAGCGAAGAAAATGATTCAGTAGAAAACATATAACATGACCAAAGACAATCACAGAGATGTAACATTTCCAAGGGCAATACACACAAACACACACACACACACACACTCACACAGAAAGAGAGAGAGAGAGAGAGAGAGTGAGAAAGGTGGAGGGATAGAGAATACATTCGTAATCTGGGTCTTCATATTCCATGATTCGTAATTTCTTTTTCGCATAGCTCGCTGTTTATTTTATTTTACTGCTGCTCGCATTGACACATGATAACACAACTTATCACTCTGTTAACTAAAACAGCAACGAAGGAATAGTTATGGACTCATAATCCTAAAGCAACAATGGAATGCTACAAAACTCTTAGTTGTGGTTGCCACACTTTATACATAGGAGTACACCCTCGAGGGTTAACCTTTAAGTTGGATTTGCAGCAGTGCTCATGCGTTATCAATTTCTATGTATTTAGATAAATTTAATATCTGATACAAAGATCTAATTACCTATAACTTAATTAAGTAGTGCTGAAAAGTGAGCTGGGTGTATTTTAATAAGTTATGAAAGGATCATACAGTTTGAAAAGTGTGGTACAGCACCAAACCTTTGTCGTTAATGAGTGGTGCTTAACCTGAAGTTTTTACCAGTTACGTCAATGTGCAAAATGCACGCATCTGAATAAGTAATGCAGACGGTTTAGATGTGGAAAATATATAATTTCATTGTCCATTATACTTACAAAATGACCGAGCGAGGTGGCGCAGTGGTTAGACACTTGACTCGCATTCAGGAGGACGACGGTTCAATCCAGCGTCCGGCCATCCTGATTTAGGTTTTCCGTAATTTTCCTAAATTCTCCAGGCAAATGCCGGGATGGTTCCACTGAAAGGGCGCGGCCGACTTCCTTCCCCATCCTTCCCTAATCCGATGAGACCGATGACCTCGCTGTCTGGTCTCCTTTCCCAAACAACGCACAAAGCACGCACTTACAAAATGTGCAAAATATTTCATATTTCGAAAACAATATTCATTTATTTTGGTCGAATTTTCGTAGACATTCACATTATACTTGCATATTATAGGAAGCATGCAAGCTGTGTGTATTTTAATAGGTAAGACACAAAATGTGGTGTGTGTGTGTGTGTGTGTGTGTGTATGTGTGTGTGTATGTGTCCGTGCATTTGTATATTTGTTTGTACTCCATAAATCACAAATAATTTTATCAAAGGTTTTACTTTCTACATATTGACCCCTGGAAATGTTACACTTCTGTTACCATCTTTGCTTGTGTGTATATAAACGAAGCAGTCATTCTCCAATTTTAAGTATATTTGACAATAAAACCCTGTCTACATTCTTTCCCGAAATCGCATTTTGCTGTTGTCTGCGAGAGTGCGGTGTTTTACGTAGAATATTTTTATTCTATGTTGTTGTTGATTACAGGGAACAGAATCTGTAAATGTTTAAGAGAGACTGATTTGTAAACGGTTTGGAGAGCAATACTTCCGATTGCAGTAGTTTGTTTCATACTTAACCTTGACTAAGTCAATCATTTGTAATAACTGTCGATCAGTATCATAGATTATCTTGTGGTAGTGATACATTAGCTTGGCCCTTCCAGAATTGGTGGTGAAAAACGAGTTGTTACACCTTGAATATGCCTAAATAATTACGTTCAGAAAGCCTATTTGTTTGTGTTTTCCAAGTATTTTATCCTGATCGGGCTAGTTTCGATCTTTTAGACCAAACTTTAAATGTCAACTGTCTGTTATTTTACTTAAACCATGTACGTTCCATACTGAAATTGCATACTTCAGAGTTCACAGTCATGTTTCAGAAACCAATTTTCCGAATATGTGTGGAAGATAGCGTCATGATACTTGAATTAAACATCATTATACTTGACTTAACATTGTGATACTCGACGTAAACAATGCACTTTTTTGAGTTGTTGATGCATTTTTGCAGGCTGTTAGAATATTGTGACATTTAACAAGCATCATAGATGGGGTAAATAATTAACTAGAGCCTCTGTTGCGTCTTTCACTATGGTATAGCAATTGAACTTTGAACGTTTTACTATTGCAACCATCTGTTGGTGAAATCAAGCAACAGGAGCAGAAAAGCATCGGTTGTTATTATTTCGCATTTTTGAATTTTTAGGGAATATTATTCAAAGAAAACTCATGTTCGATTGCTATGCATGAGTAATTTATTAGTTGCTTTGGATAAGCATATATTGGTTTTCAACCATTTATGGAGACTATGTTATATACTCATTCTAATATTCCGTCGCGACTTATACATTTCTTCCAATGAAATTACAGATGCAACTTGTGAGCCAGCACATAAAGTATTTTTTATATTCAGTAATGAACTGAAAAAACAGTTTACAATGTTTTTACCGTCATTTTTTGCAGTTCAGCTATTTATTAAGTGTGTGTGTCTGTGTGTGTTTTTATTTATTTATTGAAACTACATTTTGATTGGGCTAGCTCATATTAAGACTACATTGAGATTGAAACTTCCTGGCAGATTAAAACTGTGTGCCCGACCGAGACTCGAACTCGGGACCTTTGCCTTTCGCGGGCAAGTGCTCTACCATCTGAGCTACCGAAGCACGACTCACGTCCGGTACTCACAGCTTTACTTCTGCCGGTATCTCGTCTCCTACCTTCCAAACTTTGCAGAAGCTCTCCTGCGAACCTTGCAGAACTAGCACTCCTGAAAGAAAGGATATTGCGGAGACATGGCTTAGCCACAGCCTGGGGAAGGTTTCCAGAATGAGATTTTCACTCTGCAGCGGAGTGTGCGCTGATATGAAACTTCCTGGCAGATTAAAACTGTGTGCCCGACCGAGACTCGAACTCGGGACCTTTGCCTTTCGCGGGCAAGTGCTCTACCATCTGAGCTACCGAAGCACGACTCACGTCCGGTACTCACAGCTTTACTTCTGCGAGTATCTCGTCTCCTACCTTCCAAACTTTACAGAAGCTCTCCTGCAAACCTTGCAGAACTAGCACTCCTGAAAGAAAGGATATTGCGGAGACATGGCTTAGCCACAGCCTGGGGGAGGTTTCCAGAATGAGCTGGAGAGCTTCTGTAAAGTTTGGAAGGTAGGAGACGAGATACTGGCTGAAGTAAAGCTGTGAGTACCGGACGTGAGTCGTGCTTCGGTAGCTCAGATGGTAGAGCACTTGCCCGCGAAAGGCAAAGGTCCCGAGTTCGAGTCCCGGTCGGGCACACAGTTTTAATCTGCCAGGAAGTTTCATATCAGCGCACACTCCGCTGCAGAGTGAAAATCTCATTCTGGATACATTGAGATTGGCGGGAGAGTGAAGGAAAGGAGGAGAAGAGGAGGGGAGCGGTTGCAAAACACAACTGGGCTGGTTCCACTGTCTCAAACATTTGCGTTTTTTTATTTTTTAAATTTTTTAAAATTTTCCGTAGGCTGGGTATGGGTGGTGAACGAGATTATGCAAGGAGAGAGGGAAGGTAAAGGGAGAGGAGGGGGTCTGGTTTTATGATGTCACATGGCTACAGAAACACTTCTGCAGCACCAACTAGTGGTGCAAGCTTGAACTGAGGACCAGAATGACCATAACCATAACACGAATAGTGATGCAGTGCGCCTTCCACTGCACTGGGTACACAAATTTGCCAACCAAATCTTAAAAAGTTACCTATTAATATATAACTTTGCCCTCTGTCTGCTATAAAAGAAAACCTTCATGAGCACTGTAGTAATGTGTTGGCGTTCACTGCACTGTCTTGTGGAAATAAACCACCTTTAGAGGTGAATTATCTACAGAAAAACGCTAATATGAGTACTCTCATTCAGTCTTGTGTTCCAGTATTCGTTAATGGAGAACTTGGTGTCTCGTATTACCAGTGTTTATCATTCCTTCACATCCTGCAAAGATTAGTGGTCAAGTAACATCGCTACCACATAGTTATTAAAATATTATCGTATTAGCTGTTGAACTATTTATCTCGCTAGCAGACTGCATGTTCAGTGTTCTATCACAACGAAGAACCCCAACATGTGCTCTTTTATTGCAAAACGGCGTACTACTATGTCTTTCTTTAAGTGAAATTTTCTTTTAAAAGCTCTAGTATTAGATAAGTCCATAGATCGAATAAAGCTGTTGGATGGCGTTGTCTAGGATTAGTTTATCTTAAAGTAGATACATACAAATTTATCAGCATCAACGTGAGTGTGGGTCAGTGATGCGAGTGAACGGAATTCCTCTAGACTTGAACGACAATTTTTACTGTTAACTATTTCAGTATTACATCTTTTCTACAAATAATAATGGACAAACTATACCACTAATTACTAAAACTGTGCACTTTAATAAATTATGGAACCTCGTACGTTAGATGGGCGCAATTACGACGATAACTTTGTGCAGATACATATTTGTAGGTACTACGTTTGTAACAGACCACATCTGAATGACAGTGCTTTGGGAATCCTGCCGTGTAGTTGTGTTTAACATTGTTTCTTCAATTATCTATCTTCTGAAGCGTAATTCTATATACAGTCTCCAGTATGAACATCACAAGAAAAAATTTTCTTGGTTAATGCGAAGATTTCGAATAACTATTGTTTAAAACTGGCATTAAATTTTAAGGCTAACATTTGTTATGGCACCCGAGTTTCATAGACGTGACTAGCTCATGACGATATGTTCTGTAGAAACAGTTTCTTTGGAACTCGGACGACCTACTCTTTGTTTGCAAAGCCATATGCAAGTAATACATTCCAGCGAAGATATCAGTTGTGACGTATTTGAACTCCTACGAGAATTTCATCTTGTGTGTGAACGTACCGAGCTAACCGTCGCTTGGAAAGAAAGGATTGCAGGATTAACTGAAGCATGCAAACCAAAAAGACTAAAATTTTAACTGTTTCATAACCCGCACTGGACTAGTCCCCAGGCTTGTGGAATTTTTGTCACGTTTCATTGCCAGATGACAGCGAGGGTGCACAAATAAGAATAGTGCGAGCATCACAGGTTTGTTTTACATCGGTTCGCAGAAGGAGTCATTTTCCCCACTCGCTATTTCCAAGTACAGCTGCAGAACAATCTTAACTATAGGACTGCAGTGCAGCCGCATTCAGTAAACAATGAACTCGCAAACTGCGGTTATGGTTCCGCATCAGCTTGGAATATTTCACAACAAATGATAATTTGTGCCCGACCAGGACTCGATCCCGTATTTCCTGCTTGTCACAAGTGGTTGCCTTAGAAACACTTTTTTTATCCTCGCATTCCTGAAATTACCTAAAACTACAAAAAAAGGGGGAGCTAATGCCACCGCCACTTTTACCTTAACCACATCAGCTATCCAAGCATGCTTCAAGAAACGGCTCAAATGTCAGTTTGACCTTGTGCTATAGCAAGGCAATGACGAGAGAGAATAGCCTCTTACCCTGTGCGGGAAACACGGTAAACATAGTGGGAGCACAAAGGCGAGTAGACAGCAGGACAAATGGAGATGTGGGCCGCTCCTGGAAGCGTGCTCGGACAGCCAGAGTTGTTCAGGCGACGGCTCGCGACAAGCGGGAAATCTGGGTTCGAGTCCTCGTACGGTACATATTTCTATTTGTTCGGAAACATTCTACGGCTGATGCAGAACCATAATCGCAATTTGCGAGTTCATTTTTAAACCTATAGGACTTATGTCTTTGACATATATGGGTTCTAGAATTTTGGAACGTGTTTTATGCTCCCGTACTACACTCCTGGAAATGGAAAAAAGAACACATTGACACCGGTGTGTCAGACCCACCATACTTGCTCCGGACACTGCGAGAGGGCTGTACAAGCAATGATCACACGCACGGCACAGCGGACACACCAGGAACCGCGGTGTTGGCCGTCGAATGGCGCTAGCTGCGCAGCATTTGTGCACCGCCGCCGTCAGTGTCAGCCAGTTTGCCGTGGCATACGGAGCTCCATCGCAGTCTTTAACACTGGTAGCATGCCGCGACAGCGTGGACGTGAACCGTATGTGCAGTTGACGGACTTTGAGCGAGGGCGTATAGTGGGCATGCGGGAGGCCGGGTGGACGTACCGCCGAATTGCTCAACACGTGGGGCGTGAGGTCTCCACAGTACATCGATGTTGTCGCCAGTGGTCGGCGGAAGGTGCACGTGCCCGTCGACCTGGGACCGGACCGCAGCGACGCACGGATGCACGCCAAGACCGTAGGATCCTACGCAGTGCCGTAGGGGACCGCACCGCCACTTCCCAGCAAATTAGGGACACTGTTGCTCCTGGGGTATCGGCGAGGACCATTCGCAACCGTCTCCATGAAGCTGGGCTACGATCCCGCACACCGTTAGGCCGTCTTCCGCTCACGCCCTAACATCGTGCAGCCCGCCTCCAGTGGTGTCGCGACAGGCGTGAGTGGAGGGACGAATGGAGACGTGTCGTCTTCAGCGATGAGAGTCGCTTCTGCCTTGGTGCCAATGATGGTCGTATGCGTGTTTGGCGCCGTGCAGGTGAGAGCCACAATCAGGACTGCATACGACCGAGGCACACAGGGCCAACACCCGGCATCATGGTGTGGGGAGCGATCTCCTACACTGGCCGTACACCACTGGTGATCGTCGAGGGGACACTGAATAGTGCACGGTACATCCAAACCGTCATCGAACCCATCGTTCTACCATTCCTAGACCGGCAAGGGAACTTGCTGTTCCAACAGGACAACGCACGTCCGCATGTATCCCGTGCCACCCAACGTGCTCTAGAAGGTGTAAGTCAACTACCCTGGCCAGCAAGATCTCCGGATCTGTCCCCCATTGAGCATGTTTGGGACTGGATGAAGCGTCGTCTCACGCGGTCTGCACGTCCAGCACGAACGCTGGTCCAACTGAGGCGCCAGGTGGAAATGGCATGGCAAGCCGTTCCACAGGACTACATCCAGCATCTCTACGATCGTCTCCATGGGAGAATAGCAGCCTGCATTGCTGCGAAAGGTGGATATACACTGTACGAGTGCCGACATTGTGCATGCTCTGTTGCCTGTGTCTATGTGCCTGTGGTTCTGTCAGTGTGATCATGTGATGTATCTGACCCCAGGAATGTGTCAATAAAGTTTCCCCTTCCTGGGACAATGAATTCACGGTGTTCTTATTTCAATTTCCAGGAGTGTATAACATATCTGAAGAACGAAAATCTCTGTAGGAGCGAGCATGGGCTGCGGAAACAACGATCAATGAAATGCAGCTCGCTCTATTTGTCCACAAGATCCAGAAAGCCGCAGACAGCGACGCTCACGTTGAAGCCCAGTTCCTTGACCAGCAGAAGGCATTCGATACAATTCCGCACTACCATCAAATGACAATTTTCGAGTGTGTAAAATATCAAACCGCCTGTGTAATTGGAATAAAGAGTTTCTAGCAAACAGAACACAGCGTGTCATTCTCAGACATAAGAGTACTGTGAACAACTCCAAGGGAATGATACAGGGCCATTAATTTTCACAATATAGGCCACTACAAGTGTCGTAGTAAATAACTTTGGAAGGTCCATGAGATTTTCCTAAGACGATGCTCTTATGTACAGATAAATCGCAGTGCCGGAAAATTATAGCGAAATACAGGAAGATCTGCTGAGGGTCGACGCTTGGTACAGGTATTGGCAGAAATGTAACATGTCAGGCAGAAAGATCCGTTATTGTATGGTTCCAAGATTGAAGAACAGTCACTGGAAGCGATATGAGTTGGAAGGACCACATAAGACTAATCGCAGGTAAGGCGTATGTCAGACAGATTCACTGGATGAATCCTCAGGAAGTGCAGTGCACCCACTACCGTTTGACCAATATTTATATATTGCTCTGGGATACGTACTAGGTAGGACTGACAGAGGAAATAAAGCAGATCCAAAGAAGAGCAACGCGCCTAGCCACAGGTTTATTTAGCAAGCATGAAAGCATCACAAATATTCAGTCAACTCCAGTGCCAGACACTGTAAGAGGGGCATTCTGCATCACGGTTTAGTTTATTCTTAAAGCCCCAAGAGCATGCGTTTCTAAAAGAGTCAAGCAATATATTGTTCCTCCTATACCTCGCAAAAAGATCATACAGATAAAATTAGACAGATTCGAGGTCACACGGAGGTCTACCAACACTCATTTTTCCGGCAAACCATTCGCGACTGGAGCAGGCAGGTACTTTCGGCCACACACCGTAAAGTGGCCTGTGAAGCATGGATGTAGATGTGTCCTGTCTGTCTTGCAATTAAGAGTGTATGTCGAGTTTTTAGGTAAGTGCTGTGGCGCTGCCAGGCGGGAACATTTGTGTGCAGTGTTGCATCTTTCGCTTGCAGTGGCCAGGCTGGCTGCACTGCAAGACAACTTCCTGCAGCTCGTGCAGCCCGCGCTACGCCGCGCCTCCGAGACCACCTGGCTGCGCGCGACACCGCTGGTGCGCTCCTTCTACTTCGGCGACGACTCCATCGGCAGCGCCGCTACCGAGGACGTACTCAACGTGAGTCCACTGCTTGCCACCTGCGCCTTCAGTCTTCGCGCACCTGATCAATTACAGTACTGCTCCACACTTGTGAGGCTAGAACTGCTAAAATGTCGGAACGTACTGCTAATCTGGAGCGGATGTTACGAGTAGAACAACCTCTCGCCAATCCCCTAATACTGCTACGAGGGTTGGATAAGAAGTACTGGCAACAATGCCGTAACGTAAAGGATGTGCGGCAAATGCTGTGCGCTCCGTCTGTATATTACTGCGAAAGGTCAGTTGAAGTAGTGCAGTGAGCGGCGACAGCTGTGTGCGTGGTGTCTGAATGTGCAGGAAGCTAGTTCAAGCACCCTAACAAACGGTCACTGCAGGCTACCTTTGTCCCGCACTGAGAAGAAAGTCACTTCTTGACCAGTCTAGTGTGGTAGTTGAAGATAGCAAAACAAAAGCCGAAGACCGGCCGCTGTGGCCGAGCGGTCCTAGGCGCTACAGTCGGGAACCGCACTGCTGCTACGGTCGCAGGTTCGAATCCTGCTTCGGGCATGGATGTGTGTGATGTCCTTGCGTTAGTTAGGTTTAAGTAGTTCTAAGTCCAGGGGACTGATGACCTCCCATAGTGCTTAGAGCCATTTGACCCAAAAGCCGAAGTTTTAAATTTCACGTTCAAGAAATCGTTGATGCAGGAGTAACGTACAAATATACCATTGTCTGATCCGTATGGACGGCATAGTAATAAGCATCCCTGGCGTAGAGAAAAAAAGTAAAAGAGCTGAAAACAAATAAGTCACCAGATCCAGATGAATCCCAGTTCGGTTTTTCAGAGAGAACTCTACGGCGCTGGCTCCTTACCTACCTTGCTTTTATCACTGATGTCTCGGCCAGCGCAAAGTCCCAAGCGACTGGAAAAATGCACTAGTGACTCCTGTATATAAAAATGGCAAAAGAGCAGACCCGGAAATTGCAGGCCAATATCCCAGTGCGGAATCCTTGAACATTTTCTCAGTTCTAATATATTTCCTTGAGACCAAGAAGCTTTTGTCCACAAATGAGCATGGTTTTAGAAAGCATCAAAATGGTTCAAATGGCTCTGAGCACTATGGGACTCAACTGCCGAGGTCATTAGTCCCCTAGAACTTAGAACTAGTTAAACCTAACTAACCTAAGGACATCACAAACATCCATGCCCGAATCAGGATTCGAACCTGCGACCGTAACGGTCTTGCGGTTCCAGACTGCTGCGCCTTTAACCGCACGGCCACTTCGGCCGGCGAGAAAGCATCGCTTGTGCGAAACTCAGTTTGCCCTTTTCTCATTTGAGAACTACGGTAAAAGAACAACAGGCAAATTTCATATTTCTAGACTTCCGGATATCGTTTGAAACGGTACTTCGCTGCAGGCTGTTGAAGGTACGAGCATATGGAATAGGTTTACAGATACGTTAGGGCCTCGAAGACTTCTTAACTTGCAGAACCCAGTGTGTTGTCCTCGATGGCGAGTGTTCATCAGAGACAAGGGTATCGTCAGGAGTTCTCCAGGGAAGTGTGATAGAATGACTGTTATTCTCTGTATACATAAATGACTTTGCGGACAGGGGGGGGCAGTAATCTGCGGTTCTTTGCTGATGATGCTGTGGTGTACGGTAAGACGTCGTCGTTGAGTGACTGCAGAAAGATAAAATGACTTAGACAAATTTTCTAGTTGGTGTGATGAATGGCAGTTGGCTCTAAATGTAAAAAAAATGTAAATTAATGCGGATGAGTAAGAAAAACAAATCCATAATGTTAGTACTGCCCTGCTTGTCACAAAAAATATTCAGATGTGTGTGAAATCTTATGGGACTTATCTGCTAAGGTCATCAGTCCCTAAGCTTACACACTACTTAACCTAAATTATCCTAAGGACAAACACACACACCCATGCCCGAGGGAGGATTCGAACCTCCGCCGGGACCAGCCGCACAGTCCACGTGCTTGTCACAGTCATGCCGTTTATATGGGCGTAACGTTGCAAAGCGACATGAAATGGAGTGACCGTGTGAGGATTGTGGTCGGCTTCGGTTTACTGGAAGAATTCTAGGAAAGTTCGGTTCATCTCAAAAGGAAACCATATATAGGACGCTACTGCGGCCTGTTCTTGAGTACTGCCGGAGTGTTTAGGATCCGTACCAGTTAGGATTAAAGGAAGGCATCAAAGCAGCTCAGAGGCGGGCTGCTAGATTTGCTACTGGTGTGTTCGAACAACACGCAGATATTACAGAGAAGCCTCGGAAACTCAAATGTGAGTCCCTATAGCGACGGCTACACACTTTTCAAGCAACGCTATTGAGAAAATTCAGAGAACCAGCCTCTGAAGCTGACTGCAGAATGATTCTACTTTCTCCAGTATACGCAGCGAGTAAGGAACTCGAAGACGAAATACAAGGAATTATGGTTCCTACGGAGGCATGTATAAGATTGTATTTCCCTCGCTATATATGGGAGAGGAACAGAAGGAAATAACCAGTAGTGGTACGGGGCAGATCTCAGAATATCTATGTAGACGTAGAACTATCTTTTGTTTGGTTAACTCTGTCACCTTTTGCACTGTGTCCCATTACACTTCATGACAATGCATAACGCTACACGGCAAATCCGATAATGGAACATCCACTGTATTCATCCGATATGAGTCCTTGCGACTATGATCTTTTCGCCAAAATGAAATAATCTCTTCGTGGCACCCGCTACAACACAAGAGAAGGCATCATCCGTGCCATAGGGCATACTTGCGAGACATCGACAGCCATGGGCGCGCTGAAAGTGTACGACGCCATCCATCTGTGTGGGGGAAATTGTCAAGATGTGATTGTATTGAGGGCCTGTTATGTCAGATAAGTCTGGTATGAATTATAACTGTGTTGCCACTACAGTGTATCCAACTCTTGTATACGGAAGTTGACGCTTCGCCCACGAGCCGTGACACAGCCGTACATATATAGTGAGCAAACACGTTCCAGTAAGGGAGGCAAACGAGGTTAGCTCGGTCCTGAGTTACACTCGCGAGCAAGCATTTAAACAGTCTCCTACTTGCTTCGTTTTGCAGTGACTTCTGATGATATTCATACCATTCAGGGCATGCTGTAAATTGGTGAAGTTTAGCGTAAGATACAATTTCGGGTAGCTCTCATTAATAAATGAGAAATCGGGATGCCATTATGATATATTTAATTTAATTAACTTCCATAAACTTTACAATAATGTGCTTCTGATTTTGATAAACGTAACTAAATCAAAAGAGGACAACGTGTATGGTTATAGCCAATGCGGAGGTCTTAGTTCAATTGCGTCTAAGCGCCTGCTAATTCAGCCGGTGCACAGCAAAATCTACTATGTAGTTTTGTACTAACGGGTGAACTCTTCCCGTTTAGCAAAAGTGGAAGTTAACTACATTGCAGTGATGTAACAGTTATGGTCAATGACTGAGAGACTTCGCCTGGCATTTGTTGTATCAAAAATGAATTATTATTGCTAATACTTATAATAAAAGTTATGACTGTTTAGCAGCCCTTCTTCGGGTTATCCGCGCTCTGTACTTGAGCGTGCTGCGAGTCAACACGCACCAAAGGCTTAGCACAGCATATGCGTTGCCCAAGCTCTCCGTGTCTTATGAAAAGCCTCCCGTTGCAGTTTGGTTGCTACTGCTTGACAAAATACTGTAGTGACTCACACAAAATTTAATTAAAGAAATTACGAAAATGTGCATGATTACGGCAAGGTATGTCACTCTAAAAAATAGTAGATCGTGAGAGCCACAACTAATGCCCGTGATCCACGTTCCTTTTCAAACTACAAGGTTCTTTTTCAGTTTGTCGTAAACTCGTTAATGTTTATACATAGTCCATTACAAAATCTCGTGGACTGAATTCATGTAATTTCCAACAAACAGTTTGAACGGACATCGTCTACGGTGTAAGTGGATTTGGTGGTAAAAGAAAGACTGACAGATGTGAATTAACAAAACAGGTAAGTTCGCAATTATCATTTATTTAAAAATGATGTTTGGTTTCGTCCTTTATGTAGGCGATATTCATATCTAAAGCACCATATGACTCTGTAGTCATACGGTGCACTGAACAGCGGTATGGTGCGTTGTATATGAAGGCGGCCACCATAAAAGCGGAAACCGGTCATAATTTTGAAAAAAATAGTTATTGCGATCTTCACTGCTTTATTAATTGATAATCAATATAATTCTAAAAGTGTACAGTGTGCGTGCCGCTAAAATTCAGAAACGAGTCCCAGTATGATCAAGTTATATGGTGTGGTAGCCCTTTATCCCCCAGTCAGGAAGAAGATTCCCCTTTTTAGCTGAAAACCGTGATTTTGAAAATATAAAGGCTGGTAAGTTTGGCCCTTTATAAATTTCTAGAAAACAGTAGTTTGACAACTCTACTTACGACTTTATATTTTTACAAACATTATACACATGAACAACGATACATTACTAACTAAATTTTGTTACGATTATCTTTGGCTGTTGCATATATTATCTCTGGTGTATCTTTTCTTCGTATTCTAAAAGTACAGGAAAGTAATCGAGGCAGTATTTGTGTCTAAACTGGCCAAACAGGAAGAAAGTTTAATGTCAGATATAAAGAACACATTAGAAAAAGCGAGAATGATGAGTCGAGCTTTTTTCTACACTTGAAAAATCAAAACCACACTGCCGGTACAATCGAAAATACTCCATGCCCTACACCGAATACCAAAATGTGTTCTAATGAGCATTCTTGAAGAACTGGAAACCTAAATACACACGAGAAAATACCACTACAAATATTCAACGAGCATACAGAATTTAGGCACAAATACCACCTCAAATACTTTATTGAAGTTTTAGAACACGAAAAAGGATAAATCGGAATTAACATATGCAACAACCAAAGATAATCGTGAAAAATTTATTTAATAAAATAATATCGCTGTTCATCTGTATGATTTTTGTAAACATATAACGTCGTAAGAGTAGAACTGGCAAACATTTTTCAGTATATTCACGTCATTTACCTTGTAATGAGACAATGACAATTATAAGTCAGTTCACTCATGTCGTAACATGGACGTCACATCATTTTAGATGTGAGTAAAGTATAGTCGCTTTAATATAAATGACATTCACATTTATAAACAGTCTCACCA
The DNA here is from genome assembly GCF_023898315.1 of Schistocerca nitens. Lineage (NCBI taxonomy): Eukaryota > Metazoa > Arthropoda > Insecta > Orthoptera > Acrididae > Schistocerca > Schistocerca nitens. The sequence goes on from NC_064615.1 coordinate 448,119,249, forward strand.
AAACTGTATTCGCAAGTACCTGATAATGGTGATAAACACCGAAACAGTGTGTCGTTAATAATGATTAATTATTATAAGCAGCTATTTTAGTGCATCTTTCGAATAATCTCACGCTTTCGTTCTAGTGGTTCAAAGCAACTCAACTAATTTAACCAGCTTTCATCTTCTCCTCCGTCCTGTAATCTTGAACCCTTTTGTGCCATTTAGTCATCTGCTTTCATCATTCCCAGTCCTGCCATAACCAACAGTCTTCCAATGTGTTCCTATCGCATTACCATTTTTATTAACACTATTATTATTGCTCGAACTAAACCTACTAAGCACTGTCGCCTATAAAACCGGATCGACAATACCCCGACATTTTGCACTACATTAACAACCTGTCTCTGATGACCGCGTCGTCGACGAGATGTTACACAATAACTTTCCTTCTTATTCTTAATCTTCTACAATGTTAACTTACTTACCTTTTACTTTGGCAGGTGTTTCCACTCGCATGCAGTTGCCTATTCTCAGATGCCACAAGATTTTATCCCAGAAATCTTCTCCCAATAGACTTTGGCTATAGTTCCACTCCACGTTCCACTCGGTCTCCCTCGGTTCCTTCCCCATGGCGGAGACCAGGTGAGCAAACGCATCGGCCATGTTCTTCCTCCGTCTATCGGGCATGTCCGTACCAATGCTCGAGCATCAGTCCTATCTGTGACTGGTTCCATCGCATTTTATCTCCATTATTACGTATTCATTCCTCAGTCGATCAAAGCGAGTTCCCTCATGCTCCTGTCCATTTCAGCAGCCTCATTTTCTCCCCTTGTCTCTCGTTCAGTGTCCAACGCTCTCGCCCATTTGTCAGAAAGCTTTAAATCACTCTCCGGAGCACTACTTTTTTAGTTCGTCTGTGTATGTATCGACTCTTTAAGATACCATTTAACGATCTGACAGCTACCCTCACTTAACATGTACTGTTGGATAGTGCACTTCACAATGGATGATTTTATCGATTAGTGAACTCATATACTTGAACACTTCCACATTTTTTTCCCAGCCAAACTCAAAACCCGAATCTTCACTTTGCCGACTTCAACAATAGGACATTCTGTTCTATCTATATTGACTGTTAGTCTCCATTGCTTATAAGCATGCATTAGCTTTCTCATTTGATACAGGACATCATTCTTATCTAGAGCCATAAGTACCTCATCGTTGTCAAACAGTGATGAGTATAAACTTTGATGCTGTACTGCTACACCCAGATTTCTTCACTGTCTTATCCGGTAACCGAGAACAACTTCTAATTACGGCTTAAATAAGGCTGGCGACATAGAACATCCTTGTCTCGTCTCTTTACTTGTTTTAAAACTTTCTACATACTACCACCAACCTTCACAATTGCCTAGCATTGGTGGTACATCCTTCTCACCAACTCTATTAATGCACCATCCACTCCAACATTTTCCTGTGCTGTCCATAGTAACTTCCTTGGCACTGAAACATAGGCCTTTTCTAAATAAAAATACAATGTAGATCTTAATTTTCGTGATTATTTTCTGTGACATATGGCGTTCACAAAAAATGTTATCAACACAGCTTTTCCCAGCAATAATATCCAACTGTTATTGAGACACAGAGACATGGACAGTCTTCCCCAGCCTGTGATTTGCTATACTGCTGAGCAACTTACTCACCGAATCCACTACACTAATATCCCCATAATTACTCGCACCTCGCCTGATCCCTTTCTTATACAGGGCGGTAAAATACGATATCATCCTTTTTGGGGTTATTCATCTCCTTGACCCACTTCATTAAAAAAATAGTAGTTACTAGCGCTTCTACTACTTTACATCCTTCTTACTTCAACAATTAAATTACTATACCTCCAGGATAGGCTGCCTTTCCATTTTTTATTTTTATTTTTTATTTTTGAAGGGCTTTCATTGTCAGCCGCCTTTTTCAAAGGATGGATCTCCACTTGAGCTCTTCTCGAAACTCTTCCCCAATAACAGCATGCTTAAATTTGGTCTTATTTCACTCCTTTTTCCCCGAATTCTTGTTAGTTTTGTGTTTTTCGTCTAGTTTATGGCCGTTACTAGTTCCATGAATCAGTGATGATACGTTCATTTCTCGACTACCAAAACTGGAAGACAAAATATGTGTTTTAACAGCACTGTGATGACTGAATAGTGAAGTTCACAGTGTAGTACCGAAAAAGAGCCCAGAAATTGCGGACAGCGTCACAGATGTTTGGAAACGTATTTTTAGATTATTTCCCCCTTCCAACCACTGTTTGACGCGTATGTTGTAGTACACTGATGTGGGGCAGAGCCTTTTCTGAAGCCTCTGAGCTACAGTGTGGTTATAATAAAAGCCTCGCTCCTCAGCCAGTGTAGACCGGAAACTATTAGCAGTATGTGTAAAAAGTCATAGGAACGATGTTCAGAGTGCGCGAAGCAGTATTTGCGTTGTTAATAGAGTTAGTATCATGACTAGACGTTAGGCGCCGGTACTAGTACGGCGATGCAGGGTTGAAACACAAGCATCAGTGGGCATTACAACTGCAGACAGACAACAGGGATCTGGACAAGATGAGCAGGGCTTTACTCGTAAAGATGTTTTATCAAAACATCAGTAGTGCTGCTCCTCTCCGCTAGTATCGACACATTAAAGGAATACGGAAAGGTCTGGCTCCATGGGTACTGCTCCTGGGAAAGGCCGACGGCCAGTTGCGCCACAGTTTGTTGAAGTTAGTGTTGCCATGGCTGAGAATTCTGTACGCAATGTGCGCTCTTCAAGCAGTGAGCGAACTCTGTCACGACAGCTGAACATTCCACGGCCCACCGTCCGAAAAGTGCTGCGAACATTTTGAAATGGTCTCTCTAGTGCAGTTCCAGGCTGTTGCGGATGCAGATGGTCGTCACATTCAGCAATATTTGTAGCCTGGAACGTAAACGCGGCACGCAATTAACACGTTACCATATCATGTGGAAACTAAATGTGTTTCTTTCAACTGTTTATTCGTTCAGTCTTTTCCACATGTTCTTACAAATATTTCCACAGAGTTTCATTGTTCTACTATCACTCGTTTTCCATGGGACCCTCTCAAGTGGCGAAAGTTTAATTATTACCGCTATGTTCATCACACCTGTCGCTGTGTTACTGTTGCAACATTTTTGATCTACCATGACTGTGTTTGCAATTTTTAAATGACTTACCAGTAGCTGTTGTTGATGTTTTTGTTGTTGTCATTGTCTTCAGTTCAGAGACTGGTTTCATGCAGTTATCCGTCCTACTCTATCCTGCGCAAGCTTCTTCATCTCCAAGTACCTACTGCAACCTACGTCCTTCTGAATCTTCTTAGTGTATTCATCTCTTGGTCTCCCTTTACCGTTTTTACCCTCCATGCTGCTCTCAAATACTAAACTGGTGATCCCTTGATGCCTTAGAACATGTCCTACCAACCGATCCCTTCTTATAGTCTACTTGTGTCACAAATTCCTCTTCTCACCCATTCTATTCGCTACCTCCTCATTAGTTACGTGATCTGTCCATCTAATCTTCAGCATTCTTCTGTAGCACCGCTTTTCGAAAGCTTATGTTCTCTTCTTGTCCAAACTATTTATCGTCCATGTTTCACTTCCATACATGGCTACACTCCACACAAATACTTTCAGAAAAGACTTCCTGAACTTAAATCTATACTCGATGTTAACAAACTTCTCTTCTTCAGAAACGCTTTCCTTGCCATTGCCAGTCTACATTTTATATTCTCTCTACTTCAACCATCAACAGTTATTTTACTCCCAAAATAGCAAAACTCATCCATTACTTTAAGTTTCTCATTTCCTAACAATTCCCTCAGCATCACCTGATTTAATTCGACTATATTCTATTATCCTCGTTTTGTTTCTGTTGATGTCTTATATCCTCCTTTCAAGACACTGTCCATTCCGTTCAACTGCTCTTCCAAGTCCTTTGCTGTCTCTGACAGAATTACAATGTCATCGGCGAACCTCAACGTTTTTATTTCTTCTCCATGGACTTTAATACCTACTCCAAATTTTTCTTTCGTTTCCTTTACTGCATGCTCAATATACAGATTGAATAACATCGGGGACAGGCTGCAACCCTGTCTCACTCCCTTCCCAATCGCTGCTTCCCTTTCATGCCCCTCGACTCTTATAACTGCCATCTGATTTCTCTACAAATTGTAAATAGCCTTTCGCTCCATGTATTTCCCTGTATTTGACCCCTGCCACCTTCAGAATTTGAAAGAGAGTATTCCAGTCAACATTGTCAAAAGCTTTCTCTAAGTCTACAAATGCCATAAACGTGGGTTTGCCTTTCCTTAAGGCTGAGAGAAGTCATAGGGCCAGTATTGCCTCACGTGTTCCAACATTTCTACGGAATCCAAACTGATCTTCCCTGAGGCCGGTTTCTACCAGTTTTTCCACTCCTCGGTAAAGAATTCATGTTAGTATTTTGCAGCTGTGACTTATTGAACTGATAGGTCGGTAATTTTCACACCTGTCAACACCTGCTTTCTTTGGGATTGAAATTATTATATTCTTCTTGAAGTCTTAGGGTATTTCGCCTGTCTCATACATCTTGCTCACCAGATCGTAGAGTTTTGTCATGGTTGGCTCTCCCAATGCTATCAGTAGTTCTAATGAAATGTTGTCTACTCCTGGGCCCATGTTTCGACTTAGATCTTTCAGTGCTCTGTCAAACTCTTCACGTAGTATTGTATCTCCCATTTCATCTACGTCCTCCTCCATCTCCATAATATTGTCCACAAGTACATCGCCCTTGTACAGACCCTCTATATACTCCTTCCACCTATCTGCTTTCCCATCTCTTCTTAGTATCGGTTTTCCGTCTGAGCTCTTGATATTCATACAAGTGGTTCTCTTTTCTTCAAAGGTCTCCTTAACTTTCCTGTAGGCAGTATCTACCTCTCCCCTAGTGATACATGCCTCTTCTGAGACGTTTGTATTCCTTTTTGCCTGCTTCATTTACTACATTTTTATATTTTCTCCTCCATCAATTAAATTCAATATCTCTTCTGTTATCCAAGGAGTTCTACTAACGCTTTTACCTACTTGACCCTCTGCTGCCTTCACTATTTCATCTCTCAAAGCTACCCATTCTTCTTCTAATGTATTTCTTTCTCCCGTTCTTGTCAATCGTTCCTTAATGCTCCCTCTGAAACTCTCTACAACCTCTGGTTCCTTCAGTTTATCCAGGCCCCATCTCCTTAAATTCCTACCTTTTTTGCAGCTTCTTCAGATTTAGTCTACAGTTCATAATGAATAAATTATGGTCGGAGTCCACATCTGCCCCTGGAAAAGTCTTACAATTTAAGACCTGGTTCCTGAATCTGTCTTACCATTATATAACCTATCTGAAACCTTCCAGTGTCTCCAGCCTCTTCCACATATACAACCTTCTTTCCTGATTCTTAAACCAAGTGTTAGCTATGATTAAGTTATGCTCTTTGGAAAATTCTACCAGGCGACTTCCTCTTTCATTTCTTACCCCCATTCCGTACTCACCTACTACTTTTCCTTCTCCTACTATCGAATTAAAGTCTCCCTTCACTATCTGAATAATTTCTTTTATCTCATCATACATTTCTTCAATCTCTTCGTCATCTGCGAAGCTATTTGACATATATACTTGTACTACTGAGGTAGGCGTTTGCTTCGTGTCTATCTTGGCTACAATAATGCGTTCACAACGCTGTTCGTAGTAGCTTACCCGCGCTCCTATTTTTTTTACTCATTATTAAACCTGCTCCTGCATTACCCCTATTTGATTTTGTATTTATAATCCTATATTTACCTGACCAGTGGTCTTGTTCCTCCTGTCGCCGAACTTCACTAATTCCCACTATATCTAACTTTAATCTATACATTCCCTTTTCAAATTTTTTAACCTACCTGCCCGGTTAAGGTATCTGACATTCCATCCTCTGATTCGCAGAACGCCATTTTTGTTTCTCCTTCTCCTGATAACGTCTTCCTGAGTAGTCCCCGCCCGGGGATCCGAATTGGAGACTATTTTACCCAAGAGGACACCATCGTCATTTAACCATACAGTAACGCTGCATGCCGTCGGGAAAAATTACGGCTGTAGTTTCCCCTTGCTTTCAGCCGTTCGCAGTACCAGTACAGCAAGGCCGTTTTGGTTAATGTTACAAGGGCAGATCAGTCAATCATTCAGACTGTGGCCCCTGCAACTATTGAAAAGGCTGCTGCCCCTGTTCAGGAACCACGCATTTGTCTGTCCTCTCAACAGATACCCCTCCATTGTGGTTGCACCTACGGTACGGCTATCTGTATCGCTGAGGCACGCAAGCCTCGCCACCAACGGCAAGGTCCATGGTTCATTGGGGGAATACTTCAGTCACAAAATTTATTTTAGACTCACATTTTTTAAATCTAGATTGGCGTCAGCTCTCTACGACAAATGAAAATTTTTACCGCTCCGGGACTCGACCCAGATTTTCCGTTTATCGCGAGCAGTCGCCTTCACCACTTTGGCTATTCGAGTACGCCTCCAGGACTTATGCAGACTTTCGTATGTCAAGGAGCCCACGATCCTTACGCTCGCACATTTCGCGACTCCCGCATAGGGAAAGGCTGATATTTTTTCGTCACTTTAGCCCGTTGAGACAGATACATTATTATTGATCATTACATTGCCTGTGTTTATACAGTGTCTGTACCTTTACATTACAATGTTCTTCAGACATTTATGGACCTATGAAAGAACAGACATTGTTCTGACAATGACAGCTGTGATAAATATTACGAAATGGATTCATGTTTTACCAATCTTAATCACCGTCAGCTGACTGTGAAGTTTCGAAGTGGTTAAGGCGACAGCTAGCAATAAACGGGAAATCTGGGTTCGAGTCCGGATCCGCCACAAATTTTGATTTTTCGCAACACCTGATATCAGTCTAGCTTAGCAAACTGCGAATGCAGTTCGTAAAGGTTTATCGCAGCTGTAATCCTCAGAACAATGTGTGATCCTTCAGAGATGCATCATGTCTGAAGAGCATTGTAATGTGAAGATACACCATATAAACAGAGACATTGTAATCATCAACACTTTTTCTTATTCAACTTATTTCATTTCGTCGCATTACGAGCTGTAGATGTACATCTTGAGGTGCGTTGGAAGGGCACTGCTACACTTGTTGTAGATCGTGCAACTGCGTGTAACATCGATCCACTGGAGGAGTAATTATAGAGTAAATAACGCCAAGTCCGCACCAGATATTTACACTGCCAGAGGCAGGCGCCATCCGCCTAATCAGCTGAGTGGTCACCGCTTCTGGCTGCCCGGCGGAGGACCCGGGTTCCATATCCGGTACTGCCAGAGATTAGTGGGAGGACTGGAGCGGGGTCCACTCAGCCTCGCGAGGCCAATTGAGGAGCTGCTTGACTGACAAGTACCTGCTCCGAGGTCTGGGAAGCCGACAGAAGCCGGCGGAGCGGTATGCTGGTCCCGCATTCCCCTCCACACCGCGTCCGAATGAAGCCAATGGCAGAGGATGGCACGGCAACTGTTCGGCACCAGACTTTGTGGTAGTGCCAGTGAAAAATAAAGTGTTACCATTAATCGTCAACATTTTTATTAACAGCGTTTCAGCACTGAGGCTAAAAATTACTGTAGCTATTTAAACCGTAAGTGAATTCTGGATCTGAAAATTAGTTTCTTGAGTTCGAAATGTATCGTAATTGTTCATAGAAAATAACTTGATTGGCTGATAGCCGCAAAGTGATACAAAACAAATACAGAACTATAGGCTCGCCGTTATTGAGAAACCCTTAACACAACAATACGTGCAATTTCATGCGGTGTATGTGTTTGCAGCTGTTAACAGACATGTTCTACCTGGAAGGTATCGACCGCATGGCTAGGAGTGTAGCGGCGCTGTCACCGTACCCTGTATACTACTACCACTACAGGCACGAGCGCAACAACACCAAAGATGACACTGGACTTTCAGGTAAGGACACACGAGTATCTTGCACAGAATCACACATAACGTAACACGCGCAAATATTCATGTTACACTGTAATTAATTTCAGTGTAGTTATTGTGAATTATTGTCGACCTACGTTGGGGCGACAAATTTTATGGATTAGTCACAGTGAAGTACCGGCACAAAACGTGCATATAAATTGCAATCAGGCCTTGAGAATGCATGCACTATTCCCCTCACTACGTCACGTGAGGAGATTGGGTCTGAATGTAGCATGTTAGTGAACACCAGAAAATGAGTCATTCACTCTCTAATGAGTTCAGGTGTCGGAACAGTTTCCGCTTCATGGTTCCATATGTGAACCAGGTATACGGTACCTGGTCTTCACTAAACATCTTGGACGGCAGGATCCCGCCATGAGTGCTTTGTAACCAGGGCTATGACTGGCAACAAGACCTGTACGGAACCAATAACAAAGCCACATACAGTAATACAGGTGGGTAATGTAGTGAAAGAAATACAGGAGGAGGACAAAAGTATGGGAACGCCAAACCCACAACACATTTCCATGCCTAACACGAATTCCTGTTAGTATTTTGCAGCCGTGACTTATTAAACTGATAGTTCGGTAATGTTTACACCTGTCAGCGCCTGCTTTCTTTGGAATTGGAATTATTACATTCTCTTTAAGTCTGAGGGTATTTCGCTTGTCTCATACATCTTGCACACCAAATGTAAGAGTTTTGTCCTGGATGGCTCTCCCGTGGATACCAGTGGTTCTGACGGAATGTGATCTACTCCAGGGACCTCAGTTCAGCTGAGTTCTTTCAGCGCTCTGTCAAATTCTTGTCGGAATATCATATCACCCATTTCATCTTTATTTACGTCCCCTTCCCTTGTGTGATATTGCTTTCTCCCTTGTATTGCCCCTCCATACACCCCTTCCACCTTTCAGCTTTTCCTTCTTTGCCTAGTACCAGTTTTCCAGCTGAGCTCTTGATATTCATACAGCTGCTTATCTTTTCTCCAAAGGCCTCTTTAAATGTCCCACAGGCATATCAGTCTTTCCCCTAGTATTATACATTTCTGTATCCTTACATTTGTCCTCTAGCCGTTTCTACTTATTGGGAAACACTCTGCAAAGCGTCCGACGGTCTATACTGGGGCTAATTTCAAACAGCTCACTCTACCCCTAGTTGCAGAGAAATGACTGTACGAAAAAACAGTAACTACCCGATCAACGACGAAGTAAGCACAAATTTATGTCACATAATATTGCTGACGTTTTACACAGCAAACAAATCTTGAATGACATGCTGTGTTGTAAATAACAACGTGCAGTTACTCTTAATGATGCTTCTCCTAATAAAGACAAATTAATTTCTTGTATAAAGTAAAAGGATGCCTACATGGTAGTCAATGAATTCTAATACATTATATTTAATATATGTGTTTTGTACCACCATCATAGCGTAAGGTACCTTTATAGCGTGTGTGCAATGAGATAGTGGATGTGTCAGCACAGCATAGAATTCAACTTTTACACAACGTCACAAGCTCAGGACAATAGGCTGTGGGGTGGTAGGACTGGACCAAGTGACACATCAGGCCATCACCATCGACAGTTGCACTGAACATTTATTTGGCACACATAAACAAGACAAATAACAAATAAAACCATCAACACATTTTTTTAAATTACCACACATCTTTAAAATTGCCATTTAGATAAAAGCAAGTTACTTCAAAATTTAAACATTCATAAACCACGGCACTTATGGCCTATTACACTTTTAGTGAAATAAGTTAAAATTATTTACCTCAAAAGTATGATCAACCTGAAGAATAATTTACTAAAATTTAACGAGAAAATGTAGTCTTTCGTTACTGCAGTGACTGGTATTACCAAAGTAATTCAGAGTACAGGCAACAACAAATCAGATACCATGGCACACAACCATGTTACTTAAATGGTAGGCACCCTACAATGTAGGATATAAAATATAAAATTTCATGCGACCAAGCAACCTCGTGGGATTCTACAAACTACGCCCAGAAGCGGAATCCCGCTCACTCAGCTGTTTCCAATACAGGCTCGGCATGGACCCCGAAACGGGAGCAGCAACGGACACGAATAGGCACGAAAAATCCCAGAACTAGTGGGTATCTACAACAGACTGACTACCTTAAGTAACTAGAAACACAATAATTCATTACAGCACCTCATCTGCAGAATTAATCAACCTATTAATGAACATCAGCTAACCAGTAAAACTCTATTATCTTAGGTGCGTACGGCCAATTGCCGGCCTGAGTGGCCGTGCGGTTCTAGGCGCTACAGTCTGGAGCCGAGCGACCGCTACGGTCGCAGGTTCGAATCCTGCCTAGGGCATGGATGTGTGTAATGTCCTTAGGTTAGTTAGGTTTAATTAATTCTAAGTTCTAGGCGAATGATGACCTCAGAAGTTAAGTCGCATAGTGCTCAGAGCCATTTGAACCATTTTTCGTACGGCCAATTATACATTAAGCCGCGAGCGAACTATATATACGGCCAGCCGGCAAGCGCAGGCAAAGGGGGCAGAAATTATACAACAGCACAAGCAGGACGCAACCCAGGACCCCGCACTCGCTAACGGTCTATCGAGTTCGACCGGGTAAACAGCCCCTTTTAGATGTGCTCTTCAAATAATTCAAATGGCTCTGAGCACTATGGGACTTAACTTCTGAGGTCATCAGTCCCCTAGAACTTAGAACTACTTAAACCTAACTAACCTAAGGACATCACACACATCCATGCCCGAGGCAGGATTCGAACCTGCGACCGTAGCGGTCGCGCGATTCCAGACTGAAGCGGCTAAAACCGCTCGGCCACCACGGCCGGCGATGTGCTCTTCCTGCTGCCTCGCACGGCATCTGTACTGTCCGCCAGACTTCCGAAACGACATTACTGCTAGGTGTCCGAAAGCAAAATCCTCGCTACTTGCTAGAGCTTAGCGCTCGCTCCCCGATCGGCCCGGTATGTGGCGCCACCGCGCGCTGTGCGCACACTACCGGAAAGATGACCCATACCGGCGGCGGGAATATCGCTGATCGAGTCACAGGGCTCAGTAGTTCATTGGTTTTGCGTTTCATTTGGAATGCTACGTCGCTAAAACCAGAGTCGCTTTGATATCTGTTGTGGTAATAGTAAATCAGTTTATATACGGCATAGAAACAGTGCAAGCATGTAATTCAAGTAGCATTTTGTGTAATCAGCAAATCAGATTGGAGGGTTTTGGTTTAACATTTCTGTAAGAATGTCGCAACATCGGGCACACTTGAATGGCGTTTTTTAATATTTAACAAATCTTGAATGCAATGGTGCACGAGGTACCTTCCACCACACATCAGACAAGAAAACGAGATAATATTAATTTGTCACTCAGTTACGAGCTATGTTGAAAATTTGAATTCTCTAACTCATCGGGAAGTTAGTTTGAAATCAACTGCAAAATATGTACGAAACAGACAGACAGGAAATTAAAATACCCTCCGCCACAAACCAGTGGCGAAAGGAAGTTAATATTGCACATTCATCCAGTTCTGAGCTGTATAGGGAGTTTCAAGTCTCTAGCTCATAAGGAAGTTAGTTTGAAATCAATTGCAAAATTTGTACCAAAATAAAAACGAAGTACCCTCCGCCACACACTAGACACAAAAGAGAATTAATGTTGCATTGTCATCCAGTTCCGAGCTATGTTGAATGCTTCAAGTCTGTAGCTCGTGCGGAAGTTGGTTTAAAAAAAATGGTTCAAATGGTTCTGAGCACTATGGGACTTACATCTGAGGTCACCAGTCCCCTAGAACTTGGAACTGCTAAAACCTAACTAACCTAAGGACATCATACACATCCATGCCCGGGGTAGGATTCGAACCTGCGACCGTAGCGGCAAAATTTGTACCCAACAGACAGACAAGAAAACGACCTAATAAAAAAGTGTTAAAAACAGTCAAAACACTTATTACCGTCCAAGAAAAACCATGGTCTATAAAAGAACAACACTGTTTCTACACTGTTAGAGAATAGAGGCCATCTCTCCTGCGCTAATTCTCTCGTAGTAGAGAAATGGATATTCCCAATTCCAAGCCTTGATAGCTCGGCTATGCTGTTAACTCATCTGAGCCGAGACTCGGATCTGCGCATGGCAATCAACATACGAAGTCGTTAAAAAAAGGCATAATTGTTGTGACGTACCGTCTTGTCGACTCTTTGATCATTACAGACGGATAAGTAGCTCATTTGTGCAAGGACGGTGTGAAAAATCTGGTGTGGCCTTATTGAAATGGTCCCAGAGTTTAGGCAGTTTGCATTAGTTCCATGAACGAAATCTTATTTCCTAAAAAGGAAACCTAAGCTGAGTTTAAATAATATAACCGATCATCAGATAATATAATATTGAACGAAGAAAGATGTTTCATTTCGAAGATCTTTTATTCCCTGATTCCGAGCTAAGCCTTGAAACCAGTCACGTAATATCAGAATTTCTCGGCAACATTGGTGGTTTAGAAGCTTTTTGGTTGGTAGCCGAGTTGTCATTATATGTTTACAAGATATTTCCACAGCTTCCCTAGGTGGAGTGCACAGATTTCGTTGCTTGTTGTTTGTATTCCAACAAAACTGTGAACGGTATATGATGCGCTCCTCCCTAGCAACTGTTTCCCGGCTCGGTTAAACGATAAAAAAGTCAATAGAAATTCAGAACCAACAGAAAGGCTATAGAAAATAGTAAAAAAAAAGATATAACTAATGAGAATATCGAAAGACATCGTTGTTTACTAAAATTCCACTTATTTATGAGCAGAAGGAGATTGCGTTGCAATGTTTTATTAAATTAAAAGCTCATGAACGAAGTGCTAGGATTAAAAAGGGTAGGAAGCAGGGGTGTCCTCTTTGGCCCCTACTGGTCAATCTGTACATATAAAAAGCAATGAGGAAAATAAAAGAAAGGTTCAAAACGGGATTAAAATTCGGGGCGACAGGATATCAATGAAAAAATTCGCTGATGACAGCGATGTCCTCAGCGGAAGAGAAGTGGAGTTGCTGAACCCATTCAATGGAATGAACAGTCTAATGAGTACAGAGTATGGATTTAAAGTAAATCGAAGAAAGACCAAACTAATAAGGAGTAGCAGAAATAAGATTTCCGACGTATTTAATATCAAAATCAATGACTACGAAGCAGACGAAGTTAAGGATTTCTGGTACCTTGGAAGTACAATAACACATGATAGACGAAACAAGGAGGGCATAAAAAGCAAAGTAAAACAGGCAAAAAGGGCATTCCTGGACAAGAGAAGTTTCCTGATATCCACACTCCTGGAAATTGAAATAAGAACACCGTGAATTCATTGTCCCAGGAAGGGGAAACTTTATTGACACATTCCTGGGGTCAGATACATCACATGATCACACTGACAGAACCACAGGCACATAGACACAGGCAACAGAGCATGCACAATGTCGGCACTAGTACAGTGTATATCCACCTTTCGCAGCAATGCAGGCTGCTATTCTCCCATGGAGACGATCGTAGAGATGCTGGATGTAGTCCTGTGGAACGGCTTGCCATGCCATTTCCACCTGGCGCCTCAGTTGGACCAGCGTTCGTGCTGGACGTGCAGACCGCGTGAGACGACGCTTCATCCAGTCCCAAACATGCTCAATGGGGGACAGATCCGGAGATCTTGCTGGCCAGGGTAGTTGACTTACACCTTCTAGAGCACGTTGGGTGGCACGGGATACATGCGGACGTGCATTGTCCTGTTGGAACAGCAAGTTCCCTTGCCGGTCTAGGAATGGTAGAACGATGGGTTCGATGACGGTTTGGATGTACCGTGCACTATTCAGTGTCCCCTCGACGATCACCAGTGGTGTATGGCCAGTGTAGGAGATCGCTCCCCACACCATGATGCCGGGTGTTGGCCCTGTGTGCCTCGGTCGTATGCAGTCCTGATTGTGGCGCTCACCTGCACGGCGCCAAACACGCATACGACCATCATTGGCACCAAGGCAGAAGCGACTCTCATCGCTGAAGACGACACGTCTCCATTCGTCCCTCCATTCACGCCTGTCGCGACACCACTGGAGGCGGGCTGCACGATGTTGGGGCGTGAGCGGAAGACGGCCTAACGGTGTGCGGGACCGTAGCCCAGCTTCATGGAGACGGTTGCGAATGGTCCTCGCCGATACCCCAGGAGCAACAGTGTCCCTAATTTGCTGGGAAGTGGCGGTGCGGTCCCCTACGGCACTGCGTAGGATCCTACGGTCTTGGCGTGCATCCGTGCGTCGCTGCGGTCCGGTCCCAGGTCGACGGGCACGTGCACCTTCCGCCGACCACTGGCGACAACATCGATGTACTGTGGAGACCTCACGCCCCACGTGTTGAGCAATTCGGCGGTACGTCCACCCGGCCTCCCGCATGCCCACTATACGCCCTCGCTCAAAGTCCGTCAACTGCACACACGGTTCACGTCCACGCTGTCGCGGCATGCTACCAGTGTTAAAGACTGCGATGGAGCTCCGTATGCCACGGCAAACTGGCTGACACTGACGGCGGCGGTGCACAAATGCTGCGCAGCTAGCGCCATTCGACGGCCAACACCGCGGTTCCTGGTGTGTCCGCTGTGCCGTGCGTGTGATCATTGCTTGTACAGCCCTCTCGCAGTGTCCGGAGCAAGTATGGTGGGTCTGACACACCAGTGTCAATGTGTTCTTTTTTCCATTTCCAGGAGTGTACATCTACATCTACGTGATTACTCTGCTATTCACAATAAAGTGCGTGACAGAGGGTTCAATGGAACACTTTCATGCTGTCTCTCTAGCGTCCCACTCTCGAATGGTGCGCGGGAAAAAACGAGCACTTAAATTTTTCTGTGCGAGCCCTGATTTCTCTTATTTTATCGTGATGATCATTGCCGGGCGCGGTGGTCTAGCGGCTCTAGGCGCGCAGTCCGGAACCGCGCGACTGCTACGGTCGCAGGTTCGAATCCTGGCTCGGGCATGGATGTGTGTGATGTCCGTAGGTTAGTTAGGTTTAAGTAGTTCTAAGTTCTAGGGGACTGATGACCTCAGATGTTAAGTCCCATAGTGCTCAGAGCCATTTGAACCATTTTCGTGATGATCATTTCTCCTTATGTAGGTGGGTGCCAACAGAATGTTTTCACAATCATAGAAGGAAACTGGTGATTGTAATTTAATGAGAAGACCCGCGGCAACGAAAAACCCCTTTGTTTTAATGATTGCCTCTCCAATTCACGTATCATGTCTGTGGCACTATCTCCCCTATTTCGCGATAATACAAAACGAGCTGCCTTTCTCTGAACTTTTTCGATGTCATCCGTCAGTCCCACCTAATGCGTATCCAACACCGCACAGCAATACTCCAGAATAGGGCGGACAAGCGTGGTGTAAGCAGTCTCTTTAGTAGACCTGTTGCACCTTCTAGGTGCTCTGCCACTGAATCGCAGTCTTTGGTTTGCTCTACCCATAACATTTTCTGTGTGATCATTCCAATTTGTGCAGAAAGTGAGCTCCGCCTTAATCTCGCAAGTAAGACTGGGATTCTTTACCATTTCCACTAGCCCCCCGAAACCAGACAGAATCTGCTCCGATCCAAAGCGACACACGTCATTGGTACCAACATGAGCCACCGCCTGCAGTTGGCTGCACCCTGTATTCTTCATGGCATCTGGAAGTACCCTTTCCTCATCCGGAATGACTCCCCCCGGTATGCACACAGAGTGCACACTGGCTTCCTTCCCATCCTTGGCAGCTATGTTCCTAAGGGACCCCATTACGCGCCTAACGTTGGAACATCCGAGTAGCAGCAGACCCACCCTCTGTGAATGCCCAGACTTTGCGGACCGAGAAGCTTCCTCTGGAACAGGGTGGACGATTTTATCCGGCCCAGAGACTTCGTCAGCAACAGATAACTCCCGAAACCTGTTCGTCAAACGAACCGGGGAGGCCCTACGATCGGCCCCACGGAAAGTCTTTCGCTGCCTGACAGACTTTGGAATGATCTCCCACTCGGCCACGGGTGTCAACCACAGCGCAGGCAGTACCCGGGGCGGCCACAGCAGTCGACCGATAGGGGACACGTGAGACGTGCTCAGCGTCCCTCGCATCCCCGAGTCCGACCCCCCCACGTATGATTTAATTTGAAAAATAAATTTCTGAGAATGTACGTTTGGAGGACAGTATTGTAGGGTAGTGAATCGTGGAATACTATAAAAGACGAGAATCAAAGCGTCTGAGACACAGTGCTGAGGAAAAACGTTGAAAACTAGGTGAACTGATAAGGATCTCCGCATCATCGGCGAAGAAAGGAAAGTGTGGATACACTGATATAAAGAAGGACGGGATGATAGGAAATGTGTTAAGACATCGAGGAATAACTTCCTTAGAAAGGGCTGTAGAGGGCAAAAGCTGTAGGGGAAGACTGACAACGGAATTCATCCAGCAAATAACTGAGGACGTAGGTCGCAAGTGCTACCCCGAGATGAAGAGATTAACACAGAAGTGGCGGACGTGGTGGGTGGCATCAGACCAGTCAGGAGACTGATGACTCAAAAAGATATAAAATTGTCGTGATGCGAGTAGGATTCGCGTACTGAGGGTTCCGTACAAACGTAATTACATATATAGACTGTTCATCCATTCCGGAAATTGAGGATCTCTACGATATATGCCTGTTATCGACATTGATGCTGGTATCATATGGGCCCAATAGATCCCAAGACTTTCAAGAACTTTTTAATCTTAAGTTTGAAGTCATAACAAATGACAAAAAAATGTCTTTTCGTGTGATATAATTAAAAATTATCTGTTATCGGATATTTTACTGTGGTTTTACTGTGAAACCGTGCTTCTTGCCAAATTTCATGATTCTCGACCAGCGGGAAGTACCCTTTAAGTTTGGAGGAATGAGTTTCCGCGCATCAAAATATGTGACATAAATGGCCGTATCTTTTGACTGCGTTGACTTATTACAATTAGAGGCTTCGAGCTTTTACACAGCCACGGGACCGAAGACTTTAGTATGTGACATTCATTTCTACTTCACACATCTACCAGTTCCCGAGAAAAACTGTTTTTAATAGTCGGACAAACAGACAGACTGGCAACAAAGTGATCTTATAAGTGTTCCGTTTTTACTGATTGAAATACGGAACCCTAAAAATATTGAGAAGGCGGAGCCGGTTTGTTTTCTCACATTGTTAGCGATGACAGGACTTGGATATCTACCAACAACGAAGAATCAAAACACAGTCAATACAGCGCCGCCATTCAACTCCGACAAAACTGAAAAAACTCAAGCAATCCCTTCATTCGAGTAGAAAAATAGTAGCTACCATTTCATGGGACTAAAAGTGGGGTTTATTTTATAGAGAGGGGTCAAGAATTTTAACTGACAAGCACTCTGAAATGCTCACCAAATGAGACGTGCAAATCCGAAATCAACGGCTTGGGAAACTGTTGTCCGGCATTAGTCTTTCTCCACGACAACGCACTTCACACACAGCGACTCATACGAAAAAGATTCAGTATTTCCGTAAGAAAGTTTAGATCACTTCCTCTTCAGTCTCAAACTCGTACCTAGCAACGATTAACTCTTCTTCCACTTGAAACAAAAGCTTGATGCATAACGATTTGAATATGGCGAAGTACTAAAGACCGCCATTTACAATTGGTTCCTTGGCAGAGAACTTCTATGCCGAAATCCTGACGAAGGTAGTGCAACGTCACGAAAAGGACTTACAAGATGACGGCGGCTACTGAAAAAGCGAAATAGGTTAGCAGGTAGCTACAACGCCTAATAAAGATTTTTCTAACGAAGACTCGCACGGCCCTTGCTTTTCCTGCTCGCCTCGCATATTGATTTAAATCCGGCTGAGAGATGCTTGTTTGGAAACAAAATGTCGAACGTGCTCATGATTCGGTTACTATTGCTTCTTCCGTCTTTTTAATTGTGGTTCCAGACGCGTTTCGCTTTTATTGCCAAAGTATCTTCAGTGATCATTCTGAAAATGTGGTATAATAATGTTTCTACGTTCTGATATTTATAGACTGAAGACAATTTTTCTTTATAAATGTGGCATACAATTTACTTATAGTGTTTTTCTTCTTTTACACATGTTCTCAAGCTCACTGCCTTTTCTCTCATTGCTAGAGAGGGTTGAAGTCGGAAAAGTTTGGTTTTCTTCACATTCACCGTTCGCAGTTTTTTTTTTGGCTTTTACGGACGTACTTTCTGTACTTCTTTTTTACACTTCAGTTGGTAAAACTTAACAAAACGTGTCGACATGGAAATATCACTGTTGTTTCACCTGTTCCGTACTCAGAATAATGTTTTTATGTGCTTATTTGTATACGTTGTGAGCACTGCCAACCTTATGACTGCACATGAGATTCAACGGGAGATGAACAGAGAGAAAAGATGTGTGTGTGTGTGTGTGTGTATGTGTGTGTGTGTGTGTGTGTGTGTGTGTGTGTGTGTGTGAGTGAGTGTAAATTAGGGATGATGTGATAGGTGTTCAGCAAAGATTTGAGTGGGGTGGTGAGTGGTTGTTAGAATTGGGGTGGGAGCGGTCTGACTAGTAAAAGGAGGGAAAGCAACAGGGACGAGGTGATAATAGGATATGGGAATGAGTGGTGGAGGTGTTGATAGCGAGAGGATGATTAGGTGGAGATGGGGTCATATGTCTCTCTCTAATTCATCGACTTACTACCATCATTTACCCACCCCTCTCAGTTCCCATTCCTTACTACACCTCCTCCCTGTTCGTTCTCGGTTTTCCTACAATTACTTTGTACCCCCCCCCCCTCCCTTAACAAAATGCATCCCGCCTCTCCACTCCACCTACATCACAGCTGAACCGCTTAACACATCTTCTCTACTAAAACACACACACACACGAATGGAGAAATACTGCATTTTCAAAGTTGGCAGTACTCACAACTTACACGAGAAACAAATGAACCCACAAAAACGCTGTGCTGAGAGCGGAACAGGTGAAAGTACAGTAATATTCGTATGACGACATACTTTCTGAAGTTTTACAAAGTGAAGTGCAAAAAAGTAAAAGTAGAAAAAATGTTAGTGAAAGCTGAAAAAGTGAAAAACCTCAATCTCCGCTAACAACGAGCAAAAAGCAGAGGACTTCAGAACGTATGAAAGAGAGAGAGAGAGAGAGAGAGAGAAGGAGGGGGAGGGGAGAGGAAGAGAGACATAATTAAATTGTACGCTAAATTTATAAAGATACACTCTTTTTAATCTATAAACAGCGATATTTAGAAACATATGTACAATATTTTCAGAATTATCACCGAAGATGCTTCAAAAACAAAAACGGAACACGTCTGGTGAAAAAAGAATCTACTCTTTCAGTAAGCTTAAAACGGAGAAAATAATTTATATATAACAGCTTGTGCGAAAAATGGACATGCAAACAAACATTTTATGTTCATCACTTTTCGTCATCCCGAATGGTATACAACCGTCAGACATTTGTAACATCTGAATGTCATTATTCCTAATAGGCAGTGCAATTAAGTCCACCGTCGTCCGCTTTTAACACGGTAAGAATCGGCGCCAGCAGCGGAATCTGCTCTGCCACAAGTTAATGAAAACAGCAAACGGAAAGTCAGTTTTAAACCGAAATGTTTGAATCAGTGATTGGTCTAAATCGACGGACAAAGTTAAATTTGAACTTTTTGTTTCATCGAACGCTTAATGCTTCTCCTGACATTGAAGCAGTAGCGCATTTAAACTCCGAATTGCGTTCACTAATTCACATCGGACAAAAGAAATTAGAGACCATTCAGCGGCAGCTTGCACGTAATCAGTAAAGTTCGAACAGAAAATAACGTAAACAGGGCATTAGGTGACGACAGCACGGATATTTCTAACAAAACGTTTCAATGAGTGTAATGATTGCAATATTCCCTTTTCCACGAACAATACGAGACTGGAATAGAAGGGAGAACCGATAGAGCTACTCAAGGTACCCTCCGCCACACACCGTCAGGTGGCTTGCGGAGTATGGATGTAGATGTAGATTATACGTCGTACTACCGCTCTCTGTTCATTGGTTACAATAAACGTTCCCATTTACTTACGTGTTTCGTACTACACTGCATATGCAAAATCCTGCGAATCTGCAGAGAATGTAATATAAGTCACAATATGCCATATGGTGCCTTGGTCATGAATGGTACTGTAATATTTCTTTATTTTCTTCCTCCTGCTGTGACACGTCCAAGTGAAGCTCGACTGTAGACTCACCTTTACAACTGAAGTGTGCGCCCGGAACGACCTCATCCGGAAGCTTTTTAGCAGTTCCTGGAATGCGTACCTTCATATTCTTCAACCGTTGTTCTGCGTTTATCCATAGAAGAATAGCGGCGCATCTCTGGAAGAAATGCTGCTCTAAACAAGGCACTTTGTCCCGTGAAAGATTACCCGCGGGGATTACCAGTCTAATAGTGCACCACTGCATGGACCTAGCATCCCTAGACGCGAAAAAGTGTCAGTTCCCAACAAGAAGAAGCAGAATAAGGAGATCTGATATCCGTATCACAGATCAAGTTGGCTTCCTGTAGCCTATTTCGTCATTTCTTAGGTCCCGCAAAATATGCACTAAATGGATAAATTCTCCTTCCATTCGAAACTGTTGTTCATCATAAACATCAATATGATGTTACAAACCCCTCTCCCCCTCCCCCCACCCGCTCAGTCGTGATTAAAGAGAGTGAGAAATGATGCTATAGGTCTCTCCCCAATGAACTAACTAATTAAACTGTGCGCAACAGAGTTAACGAAGGCTAATTTTCGGCCCAGCAGTGATTCAACAGGTGGGCGTAATTCCATAGTTTCCTTAATGTGCACAGGGATGACTAGGTATGAAATGAAATTCGAAAGTACGAGATATTCCAGAGTTTATTAGCAGATGTTGATTTCATAAGAAACATTACCAAGTTACTCCAGAGCAAGGACAATGATAATAAACAAAACTAGAAAAATTGAAGTGTGGCAAATTTCAGTAAGGGGAGCAATTGATGATAACTACAGTTCTCTAACATATTACATTTTAACTGACTCAAATCCGTAATTCGACAAGAGTGATTTGCATTCATGCTTGGCACATAACTCACGTTGTCGTGCAACTGTGCTAGCCCCAGTAGCAAAGTAGAACCTAACTGTGAAATTATTGACTGTTGTTGAATTCATTGTGACCTAGGCCGCCGTGCTGCCCATAATCTCGCCATCACTGGAGTGTGACTGCGCTGGTTGCGGGAGTCGCCGATGCCTCGCTAAGCGCTGCTGTGTGCGCGCCGCTGCTGCATTGCCCTCGCACGAGGTCTTCTCACCCAGGAGCCTGCCGGCGAAGTCTACGACTGGAGCGTCGTGTCGGCAAAGTGTCACAGCTGCGTGCGGAACCTGATGTGTACGATGCAAAGCGACTCTGCTGCAAACAGATGCCGAAGTATCCCCTCAGTCTGAAGTCGCTCTCCTCAGAGCAAAATCCGAAGTAAAGTCAAAAGAGCAGAGTGCTTCATTTCTGTGGCCGTTTCTTGCGTTTCAAGCAGCAACTGCTGTTCCGAAAAGTATTATTTTTGTTCCACCAATGAAAAAATTAAGCAGACGTCGCTCTATTCCCACCAACGAAGGAAAACTGCGGCCCTTCCAATCAAGTGTTCTGAAACCCCTCTGCCAGAAGCATGCGTACAAAAATTTTACGTCACTGTACTCCAGCCATTCAAGATGTCTTATATTTGGTGCCTTTTGCGAGCAGTTTTCTAGCATGGGAACATAACAATACGAGGAAAAATAACACAGAAAAATGTTGTGCTAGATGCCGAACAGATACCCAAAGCGAATGACCGTCATTCCCAGGGATTCTCCGTGTCTTTTAGAAAGCTTTCGAGATCGGTATCCCGCTTAGAAAGTTTTTTATTAACATTTAGCTTAAAAACTGGCCATGTTATTTACCAAATCCTCTTTCCACCCTGGAAAGTTTTGCAGGCAATCTTTGCAGAAAATAGCTGCAGACTGACTCTCGCTGACAAACTCTCTTCAGGAAGCCGATTCAGCACAATGGACAGCTATCTGCAGCATCCGGACTGCCCCTCCCTGAGTCCGGCACGAGGCTGAAGCAAACCAGAGTGGGGTGGAACAGTTCTTCTGTTGAACTTCCCAAGCTTCTCTGCGGCTGGCACATCACGCAGAAACCACCTTAGCCTATACGCAGTATACATGCAATAGAATATCTACAACTGTTTAGATGGAAGAAAATGATGTAATCACCGACGCCGCCACTGTTGTTGTATTGCAATTGAAAATAAACGTGCGTTTCCGCATTCTGCCCTAATTCTATTGGATTTAAGTTGAAATACAATTGATTTAGATATTAAATTCACTCTAATTTGCGTATAAAACTGTGACTAATTTGCATAATTACGTATCGCGGGAATGAAAACACGTGTAGCATTCTGCTTCGCTGCTTTTCAAAGTGTGTCTCCACAGTTACGAACACACTGAACACACACTTGTATTCGTGTGACAAAAGCAAACAGTCTCCAAAAGTCAAATTGAAGAATCTATTACTAGGCCTTAAACCCAAGCTGCGTCATTTCATAAACATTGCTGGTCGGAGACAGATATCAGAGTATACGTTTTCCCATCGTATGGGAGACGTACTCTGTGGTGACAAATCAGGGGAACGAGTAGGCCAGTCAAGAATCCATAAGTTCCTCAAGGCTTTTGTGGCGTGAACTGTATTCTGATGGCACATGCCATATGGGGCCTTTGTCATGAAAGGTACTATAATTTTTGTTTAATTTCCGCCTCCATCATAATCAGAAATTAGGTCAGCGGTTATCAAAATATACGTAACGGCCTTGCCGCAGTGGATACAGCGGTTCCCGTCAGATCACCGAAGTTAAGCGCTGTCGGGCGTGGCCAGCATTTGGGTGGGTGACCATCGGGGCCGCCATGTGCTGTTGCCGTTTTTCGGGATGCACTCAGCCTCGTGATGCTAATTGCGGAGCTACTCGACCGAATAGTAGCGGCTCCGGTCAAAGAAAACCATCATAACGACCGGGAGAGCGGTGTGCTGACCACACACCCCTTCTATCCGCATCCTCAGCTGAGGATGATACGGCGGTCGGATGGTCCCGATGGGCCACTTGTGGCCTGCAGACGGAGTGCTTTTTTTTAATCAAAATATTTGTCAATAACTTTAACACAAAATTACAAATGATATGACTCATCGATGCCTTCCTTCCTTCGTTTTCCTCTTTCCGAGAAAGGAGACGATGAACACAAAGTTCACAGCTAGTACACCACTGGAGTAGATCTGATGTATACAAGCTTTAATCCGCTATTAGATGAAGGTCTATAGATACGGCGGCATATGCAATATAATATAGACGTGATAGAGAAATTTTGTTCAAGGTCATACAGCCATACCACTGGATTGGAGCGGGGATAAGAAGTATGAAGTAAGGTAAATATCAGATTGGTTGTATCTCCTTGCGAATTTTGTTAATCAAAATATACGGTCCTGTCACATTAACGTGAACACCTGTCAAAAGCCTGAATAACCACCTTTTGCAGTTTGGACCGCTGTGCGACGTACATGGAGAGAGTCAATGAGGTTCTTGAAGGTATGGAAAGGGACCTGAAGCCATTCCGATTCTAATGCTGTGGCCAGCTGCGCTAGATTTCTCGGTACAGGATCCATGGCGCGATAGCCCGATCGAGGTGGTTTCCCAGATTCTCGATAGGGTTTAAATCCGGGAAGGGGCAATTGGTGGCCAGGAGAGTACGGCAAACTTATCGAGGTGCTCTTCCAACCAATACAGGCACTGCGAGCCATGTGACATATTGCACTGCCCTGCTAGTAGACGCCAAAGTGCCGAAAAAAACTCCATGAAGACGTGTACGTGGTCTCCAATGATAAATGCACACTTCTATTGATCCATTGTGCCTTCAAAAATCACGACATCATCCAGAAAATGCCGCGAAAACATTACCCAGACCATAACGCTCTCTCCTTGTTTACTTTCTGCTGTACACGGCCGACCGAAGTGGCCGAGCTGTTCTAGGCGCTACAGTCTGGAACCACGCGACCGCTACGGTCGCAGGTTCGAATCCTGCCTCGGGCATGGATGTGTGTGATATCCTTCGGTTAGTTAGGTTTAATTAGTTCTAAGTTCTAGGTGACTGATGGCCTCAGAAGTCCCATAGTGCTCAGAGCCATTTGAACCATTTTTTGTTTTTGTTTTTGCTGTACACGCCATGTGTCCCGTGGAGCATAAATCACGATTCATCTGCAAATGCCACCTGATGCCACTCGGTGGACTTCCAGCTGCAGTACTGTTGTGCGAATTCCAGCTTTCATCGACGATGAACAGCAGTCAGCACGGGTGCAAGAATCAGGCGCCTGCTGCGAAGGCCCACACACAGCGAAGTTCGCTGGACAGAAGTTGAGGCGACACTGTTGGTAGCCCCTTGGTTCATCTAGGCGATCACTTGCTCAACAGTTGCACATCTGTTCGCCCGAACACATCTCCGCAGCCGTCGTTCGCCCCTGTCATACATGACCCGCGATACAGCATAGGTTCCTTGGCGCCAGTTTTGGATAGCGCCATTTTGCCATTCACAACATACTTTACCATTGCAACAAGTGAACAATTTACGAAATTAGCCGTTTCAGAAATGCTTCCACCCGTGCTCTGAAAACCAATAATCATGCCCTTTTGGACTTTAGATAAATCGTTCCGTTTCGGCATTACGAAAACAATTGCACTGCTTCCGTGACACATTTTAAACACTACAGGCCATTAAAATTGCTACACCGAGAAGAAATTCAGATGATAAGCGGGTATTCATTGGACAAATATATTATACTAGAACTAACATGTGATTACAGTTTCACGCAATGTGGGTGCATAGATCCTGAGAAATTAGCACCCAGAACAACCACCTCTGGCCGTAATAACAGCCTTGATACGCCTGGGCATTGAGTCAAACAGAGCTTGGAAGGCGTGTACAGGTACAGCTGCCCATGCAGCTTCAACACGATACCACAGTTCATCAAGAGTAGTGACTGGCGTATTGTGATGAATTAGCTGCTCGGCCACCATTGACCAGACGTTTTCAATTGGTGAGAGATCTACATCTACATCTATACTCCGCGAGCCACCTTACGGTGTGTGGCGGAGGGTACTTATTGTACCACTATCTGATCCCCCCTTCCCTGTTCCATTCACGAATTGTGCGTGGGAAGAACGACTGCTTGTAAGTCTCCGTATTTGCTCTAATTTCTCGGATCTTTTCGTTGTGATCATTACGCGAGATATATGTGGGCGGTAGTAATATGTTGCCCATCTCTTCCCGGAATGTGCTCTCTCGTAATTTCGATAATAAACCTCTCCGTATTGCGTAACGCCTTTCTTGAAGTGTCCGCCACTGGAGCTTGTTCAGCATCTCCGTAACGCTCTCGCGCTGACTAAATGTCCCCATGACGAATCGCGCTGCTTTTCGCTGGATCATGTCTATCTCTTCTATTAATCCAACCTGGTAAGGGTCCCATACTGATGAGCAATACTCAAGAATCGGACGAACAAGCGTTTTGTAAGCTACTTCTTTCGTCGATGAGTCACATTTTCTTAGAATTCTTCCTATGAATCTCAACCTGGCGCCTGCTTTTCCCACTATTTGTTTTATGTGATCATTCCACTTCAGATCGCTCCGGATAGTAACTCCTAAGTATTTTACGGTCGTTACCGCTTCCAATGATTTACCACCTATGGCATAATCGTACTGGAATGGATTTCTGCCCCTATGTATGCGCATTATATTACATTTATCTACGTTTAGGGAAAGCTGCCAGCTGTCGCACCATTGATTAATCCTCTGCAGGTCTTCCTGGAGTACGTACGAGTCTTCTGATGTTGCTACTTTCTTGTAGACAACCGTGTCATCTGCAAATAGCCTCACGGAGCTACCGATGTTGTCAACTAAGTCATTTATGTATATTGTAAACAATAAAGGTCCTATCACGCTTCCTTGCGGTACTCCCGAAATTACCTCTACATCTGCAGATTTTGAACCGTTAAGAATGACATGTTGTGTTCTTTCTTCTAGGAAATCCTGAATCCAATCACAAACCTGGTCCGATATTCCGTAAGCACGTATTTTTTTCACTAAACGTAAGTGCGGAACCGTATCAAATGCCTTCCTGAAGTCCAGGAATACGGCATCAATCTGCTCGCCAGTGTCTACGGCACTGTGAATTTCTTGGGCAAATAGGGCGAGCTGGGTTTCACATGATCTCTGTTTGCGGAATCCATGTTGGTTATGATGAAGGAGATTTGTATTATCTAAGAACGTCATAATACGAGAACACAAAACATGTTCCATTATTCTACAACAGATTGACGTAAGTGAAATAGGCCTATAATTATTCGCATCTGATTTATGACCCTTCTTGAAAATGGGAACGACCTGTGCTTTCTTCCAGTCGCTAGGTACTTTACGTTCTTCCAGAGATCTACGATAAATTGCTGATAGAAAGGGGGCAAGTTCTTTAGCATAATCACTGTAGAATCTTAAGGGTATCTCGTCTGGTCCGGATGCTTTTCCGCTACTAAGTGATAGCAGTTGTTTTTCAATTCCGATATCGTTTATTTCAATATTTTCCATTTTGGCGTCCGTGCGACGGCTGAAGTCAGGGACCGTGTTACGATTTTCCGCAGTGAAACAGTTTCGGAACACTGAATTCAGTATTTCTGCCTTTCTTCGGTCGTCCTCTGTTTCGGTGCCATCGTGGTCAACGAGTGACTGAATAGGGGATTTAGATCCGCTTACCGATTTTACATATGACCAAAACTTTTTAGGGTTCTTGTTTAGATTGTTTGCCAATGTTTTATGTTCGAATTCGTTGAATGCTTCTCTCATTGCTCTCTTTACGCTCTTTTTCGCTTCGTTCAGCTTTTCCTTATCAGCTATGATTCGACTACTCTTAAACCTATGGTGAAGCTTTCTTTGTTTCCGTAGTACCTTTCGTACATGATTGTTATACCACGGTGGATCTTTCCCCTCGCTTTGGACCTTAGTCGGTACGAACTTATCTAAGGCGTACTGGACGATGTTTCTGAATTTTTTCCATTTTTGTTCCACATCCTCTTCCTCAGAAATGAACGTTTGATGGTGGTCACTCAGATATTCTGCGATTTGTGCCCTATCACTCTTGTTAAGCAAATAGATTTTCCTTCCTTTCTTGGCATTTCTTATTACACTTGTAGTCATTGATGCAACCACTGACTTATGATCACTGATACCCTCTTCTACATTCACGGAGTCGAAAAGTTCCGGTCTATTTGTTGCTATGAGGTCTAAAACGTTAGCTTCACGAGTTGGTTCTCTAACTATCTGCTCGAAGTAATTCTCGGACAAGGCAGTCAGGATAATGTCACAAGAGTCTCTGTCCCTGGCTCCAGTTCTGATTGTGTGACTATCCCATTCTATACCTGGTAGATTGAAGTCTCCCCCTATTACAATAGTATGATCACGAAACTTCTTCACGACGTTCTGCAGGTTCTCTCTGAGGCGCTCAACTACTACGGTTGCTGATGCAGGTGGCCTATAGAAGCATCCGACTATCATATCTGACCCACCTTTGATACTTAACTTAACCCAGATTATTTCACATTCGCATTCGCTAATAACTTCACTGGATATTATTGAATTCTTTACTGCTATAAATACTCCTCCACCATTGGCGTTTATCCTATCCTTGCGGTATATATTCCATTCTGTGTCTAGGATTTCGTTACTGTTCACTTCCGGTTTTAACCAACTTTCCGTTCCTAATACTATATGCGCACTATTTCCTTCAATAAGAGATACTAATTCAGGAACCTTGCCCTGGATACTCCTGCAGTTTACCAATATTACGTTAACTTTTCCTGTTTTTGGTCTCTGAGGACGGACGTTCTTTATCAACGATGATAATGTTCTCTCTGGTAAGCCGTCAGGTATTTTATCGTTTCGCCCAAGGGGGGGTCCCTCTAACAGAATGTGGTGGCTAGGGCACCAGTCGAACATTTTCTGTATCCAGAAAGGCCCGTACAGGACCTGCAAGATGCGGTCGTGCATTATCCTGCTGAAATGTAGGGTTTCGCAGGGATCGATTGAAGGGTAGAGCCACGGGACGTTACACAACTGAAATGTAACGTCCACTGTTCAAAGTGCCGTCAATGCGAACACGACGTGATCGAGACGTGTAACCAATGGCACCCCATATCATCACGCCAGGTGATACGCCAGTAGGGCGATGACGAATACACGCTTCCAATGTGCGTTCACGGCGATGTCACCAAACACGGATGCGACCATCATGATGCTGTAAACAGAACCTGGATTCATCCGAAAAAAATGACGTTTTGCCATTCGTGCACCCAGGTTCGTCGTTGAGTACACCGTCGTAGGCGCTCCTGTCTGTGATGTAGCGTCAAGGGTAACCGCAGCCATGGTCTCCGAGCTGATAGTCCATGCTGCTGCAAACGTCGTCGAACTGTTCGTGCAGATGGTTGTTGTCTTCCATAAATCCCCACCCGTTGACCCAGGGATCGAGACGTGGCTGCACGATCCGTTACAGCCATGCGGATAAGATGCCTGTCATCTCGATTGCTAGTGATGCGAGGCCGTTGGGATCCAGCACGGCGTTCCGTATTACCCTCTTGAACCCACCGATTTAATATTCTGCTAACAATCATTGGATCTCGATCAACGCGAGCAACAATGTCGCGATACGATAAACCGCAATCGCGATAGGCTACAATCCGACCTTTATCAAAGTCGGAAACGCGATGGTACGCATTTCTCCTCCTTACACGAGGCATCACAACAACGTTTCACCAGGCAACGCCGGTCAACTGCTGTTTGTGTTTGAGAAATCGGTTAGAAACTTTCCTCATGTTAGCATGTTGTAGGTGTCGCCACCGGCGCCAACCTTGTGTGAATGCTCTGAAAAGCTAATCATTTTCATATCACAGCATCTTCTTCCTGCTGGTTAAATTTCGCGTCTGTAGCACGTGATCTTCGTGGTGTAGCAATTTTAATGGCCAGTAGTGTATACGATCCACTGCTACTGCTTCCATCTGTAGTCTGTGAGTGATTATTGCACATTGGCGTCGAACATAGGAGGTGGTCACTCTGACAGGACCATATGTGAGCCTTTAGTTCCCAGACCTCTATCCCACACGAGGTTAACTGTTTGTAACATTCTAAGTCCTGCAGCAGAATGAGAGCTATACGTCAAAGGAATTATTTACCAGAAATGAGTTAAACGAAATTCATCACTAAATATAACACCGGCGCACACACAGATTTGCTTCAAAAATTGCCAAATCAGATGCAGCAGATCCTCTCGCCATGATTGCAAGAGTTGAAGAGTTATGGATCTACTGACTCGCTGCGTCCTTGTGACCTTTTACAGTAACATCTGCGGACAATCTGGCTTCAATCTGACCACCAGAAACTAAGGCGAGACTCGTGACTCAACGGGCCACAGAATGCCAATCCGTGTCCCAGTTAACTCTAACTTCACATCCTGTTGTCCGTAGTATGGTGTCGGCGGTAAACGACGCATAGCAATGCAAGATCCACTTTACATCTTTCTGATCCGCCCCTTCTTCAGACACGTCGAATAATGCTAGGACTGTCTCGTGGTACAGTCCCTTTCTAAGGGCCCGTGCCTACCCTTCTTGCCACACTGGTGTCGTGGGTCCGTCTCCTCGCTATTGGTGCTGTTGTGATTTCACTACACGCAACTGACAGTGCGGTCTGTCGGTATAAGGCTCTCCTGTCTCTTATGCTAATATTTCGGCCTTTCTTGAAGTTCGAAAGGTGTCGATAAGTTGCATGTGGATGTCCTATGGGCACTTTGTGTTACAAATGGTTCAAATGGCTCAGAGCACTATGGGACTCAACTTCTGAGCTCATCAGTCCCCTAGAACTTAGAACTACTTAAACCTAACTAACCTAAGGACATCACACACAACCATGCCCGAGGCAGGATTCGAACCTGCGACCGTAGCGGTCGCGCGGTTCCAGACTGTAGCGCTAGAACCGCTCGGCCACCCCGGCCGGCCTTTGTGTTACAATCTCCAGCTCAACATACATATGCCAAGCCATGGAAATACTGGAGCATCATGTGTTTTTGGATGGGGTCCGCCTTTAGCAAAACACAATTTTGTTTTTTGTCCCAAACATGTTTCACTGCAGTTACAGCATCATCAGTGTGCTTTTATTTTATGGCTGTTAAACATAAAGAATGTTCTTTACTCTTTGTATACATGTAAATGTTAGATTTTGAATCGTAATTACAGATTTTCGAAGAAACATAAAAGTAATGCTCTTCTGTGTTCTGAGTATCCGGTATTAAAGTTTCTGCTTGTCTGTCCTATATAAACTGATTTGCAGTCTGACGTGTTAGTTGGTGAATACCAGATAAGTTGTGTTTGTCTGTGCTTGTATTGGTTGTCCTTAGTTTCCTCTGTGTTGAGTTGTCTGTCCTGTAGGCTATTTTTAGCCATTGGTTCTTGAGTATGTTGCCTATTTCGTGGGCTGCTTTGTTGTTGTAGGTGAAAATGGATCACGTGCCTGTAACAGCTGTCATTCCACATTTACTGAACACCTTATGGACAAGAAACATATGCCAACAGACATCAATACTTACTTGAAAATCCCCAAACGCAGCAACAGTCCCCCTCAAAAAACTAAGGATTGCAGAAAACTATCAAATACAAAAAGCCATAGTTGAAGGAAAATAAGTAATAAATTAACACACAGCTCTCTGCAATGGATCTCTGTTCTCTGCCCTCAAATCATACCACCAATCTATCCAGCCTCCACCCCCCACTTCTCACACACATACATACACACAAACACACGCACACGCACACACATCAAAAAAAGTTTTGCATCACCCCCGTTCCCAGAACACCTGAAGATAGATTTTGACTTTGGACGCTGTATCACAGACACAGTCCCTCTGACTGTTCAGAGATGTCATTAAACCCGCCCAACGATGTAAACAACCATGCATGAGCAGCGCCTATTAGGCGAAAGGGGTCCGACAGCCGAACAGTTTTAGTCATTCCACCAGGAAGGAGATACATAGCTCGTGTTGTCCGTAGTTCAACCATGCCTAGACGGTCAATACCGCGGTTCGATCGTGTCCGCATAGTTACTTTGTACCAGAAAGGGCTATCAACAAGGGAAGTGTCCAGGGGTCTAGAAGTGAACAAATCGATGTTGTTCGGACATGGAGAAGGTACAGAGAGACAGGAACTGTCGATAACATGCCTCGCTCAATCCGCTCAGGGGCTACTGCTGCAGTGGATGACTGCTACCTACGGATTAGGGATCGGAGGAACCCTGACAGCAACGCCACCATGTTGAATAATGCTTTTAGTGCAGCAACAGGACGTCATGTTACGATTGTAACTGTACGCAATAGGCTGTATGATGCGCAACTTCACTCCCGACGTCCATGGCGAAGTCCATCTTTGCAACCACGACATCATGCACCGCGGTACAGATGGGCCCTACAACATACCGAATGAACCGCTCAGGATTGGCATCACGTTCTCTTCATTGATGAGTGTCTCTTATGCTTTCAGCCAAGACGTGTTTGGAGGCAACCCGGTCAGGCTGAACGCCTTAGACACACTGACCAGCGACTGCAACATGATGGAGGTTCCCTACTATTCTGGGGTGACGTTATGTGGGGCCGACGTACGCCGTTGGTGGCCATGACGCCGTAACGGTTGTGCGACACGTGAATGCCATCTTCCGACCGATAGTGCAACCATATCGGCAAGCATATTGGCAAGGAATTCGTCTTCATGGACGACAATTCGCACTCCCAGCGTGTGCATCTTGTTAATGACTTCCTTCAGGATAACGGCATCGCTCGACTAGAGTAGCCAGCGTGTTCTCCAGACATGAACCCTATCAAACATGCCTGGGACAACATATGTGTGTAACATATGTGTGTGTGTGTTTGTGTATGTATGTGTGTGTGTGTGTGTGTGTGTGTGTGTGTGTGTGTGTTGAATTTCTCTGAGAAATTCAAAACAACCGCCAATGACATCTTCCACTGTTCCACTGTCTGCCATCTTGTTTTCACACCTTCTACTGTTCCACTGTCTGTCGCCTTGTTATTACAGCTCGTAAACAGTGACAGTGACAGCTCAGTACACAGAATTACAAAGAAGAAGATCACGAAAAAAGAAACTGTAAGTGACACATAATGCAAATAGATACACACACACAAACTCACACACCCCTTTCACATGAATTATTAGTCTCAGGCATAGCCATAACAGTTTAGAAGTCGTAATTTTTGCGTAAATGTTTTGTCTACGGTAAGTTGCATATGGTTGCAGGAGACAAACTGTAAAGAAAAAGTCACTCAACAAACGTAATACAGCAGGAAAACCACACCATGTCGTCAGAAGGTATGAATACACAATTTTATGTGCTCTTCAAAAACCTGTAATTACGATTTAGAAACTAATATTTATATATATTTAAACAGGAAAGAACATTCCTTGTGTTTAAAAGCCATAATAATAAAAAGAAACCACTGATGATGCTGCAACTGCAGTAAAACATGTCTGGGACAAAAAACAAAATTGTGTTTTGCTTAAGGCGGACCGCACTCAAAACATATGTTATTGTTAAAGCAAACACAGACAAAAGAGCTTCAACATCAAGATGATTATGTGTGGGATAGAATGAAGAGGGCTGTTTATGGACGACGTGACCCACCAACTGTTACTTTTACTTGTTTTAGGTTTAAAACGAATCTGTCTACTTCACTTAACATTACGTTTATTTCACATTGTACAGCCACACAAAGACACACACCGTCAAAGACCTAGTTTCTAGTACTTGTCTCTCCAAAGACTCTAGAGCAGAAGTGCTGCCAACTTTTGTCTGCCACTTAATTAAATACAAACACATATAACTGTAATACATTCCCTTATTTAATTAAGAAAAAAAAGGGAACACATCAACATGAAAGAACCATCTTATGACATAAATCTAACAGTCTTGGTTTTGCCAGCGGCTTCGTCAGTATATCTGCTAACTGGTCCTCAGTTGAAATATGTCGAATTCCTAACTCTCCTTCCAATACCTTTTCTCGGACGAAGAAATACTTTATTTTTATATGCTTAGTGCGATGATGGAACTCGGGTTTTTGTGCGAGTTTCACTGTTGCCTGGTTGTCAACCTTAAGAACTGAAACTTCACTCAGCTTTCTCATTCCTTCAAAAAGTCTACACAGATAGATAATCTCCTTCACAGCTTCTGTTGCAGCTGCCACCTCTGCTTCTGTTGTAGATGTTGCGGTCACTGCCTGTCTTTGGCTGAGCCAGGAGATAGCTCCACCTGCATGTGTAATAAGTACACCAGATGTTGACCGTCCAGTTTTGTTGCACCATCCAATGTCTGCATCGCTGTAGTAATCTAATATGCCACTGCACAAATTTGGACGATAGATTAAGCCTAGGTCACATGTACCTACTACATACCGGAGTCTCGCTTTGGTCGCACTATATCTTCTGTTGATGCCGTGTCAAGAGTTCGAGGCAGGAAGCTCACACTATAAGCCAGGTCAGGTCTCGTTCCAAGCATCAGGTACATCAGTGCTCCAACTACTTGCCGATAGGGAAAGTTACACTTCTTTGCATTCTTTCCTGTAATGTATCTGGTTCCTTTATAATTGGTGTTGAGTCAGGTTTGCACTCTTGAAAACTGAAACGCTTCAGAATCTTCTTTGCATAGGCTTGTTGACATATCTTGATTGCATTATCATCAAAGCGTTTTATCTCAAGTCCAAGGAAATATGATGCTGGTTTCACAGTGATCTTAAATTCCGCGTTCAACTCATCAACAAACTTTCTGGCATCCAGCTGATCACTTGCCATAACTAACCCATCGTCTACATAAAGAGCAACTAACAGTTTCTTGCCACCTTCTTCTCTGATATGTAAACAAGGATCTGCATCACTTGCCTTGAAACCTGCTGATATGAGAAATGCTCCAAACCGTTTACTCCAACATCCTGGGGCTTGCTTAATTCCGTACAAACTTCGCCTTAATTTGCCAACTCTCTCTGTGCCATCATTATACCCTTTTGGCTGTTGCACGAATATTATTTCTTCTAGTTCTCCATACAAGTATGCTGTAGACACATCAAACTGTATTGAACGAATTGTGCTCAACTTAGCTACTGGACTGAAGGTCTCACTGTAGTCCACACCGTAGCGTTGATTAAAACCCTTGATGACAAGTCTTGCTTTATATTTCTCAACACTTCCATCAGGATTAGTCTTTACACGAAAAACCCTCTTACATGGTATAGCTCTTGCTCCTTTTGGTAGAGTAGTAAGTTCCCATGTCTCAATCTCTTGTAGTGACTTCATTTCATTTTTCATAAGCGTGCTTCCAGTAAACACTTTGTGTACTGTTTACAGCTTCTTCATATGATTCTGGTTCTTCATTTGTTTCATTAAGCATCTCTTCAGTGAACATTACAAAGTCATTTAGCCACGAAGGTTTCATTAATGTTGAACGATTTCGCAGTTGTCGATGAGGTTAGATAAAGATTTCCTCTTCTCTGGTATCAGCACTGCCCTCTTCAGTCTCCTTGTTGGTAGTTTACCTCATATTTTTCTTCAGCTGCATACTTTCCCTGATTACTTTGCTCAACATCCTGCAATGGTAATTTGACTTGTTCTTTACAACTTGCAGGCTTTTCATGGAAGATTACATCTCTGCTGAGAATGACTTTGTTTTCTTCTTTTACCGAAATTCCGTAACGCTCATCTCCATCATACCCCACGAAATAACCCTTGACAGCTTTCTTATCCACTTTCAATCTTCTTTGAACTGGAATGTGGGTATAGCATGTAGAGCCTATTATACATAAATGTTTTATACTAAGATGGTATCTGTTCTTTCGGACATGTCCGAAAGAAGAGATACCATCGATGATCATGCTGCTTGTTAGAATGAAATTACAATGAAATGAACACCCTAAGCTGCTTACAGGCGTTGACATACGTCAACAGGGACATATATTCATGAAAATCTGTCCCCGTTGACGTATATCAACGCCTGTAAGCAGCTTAGGGTGTTCATTTCATTGTAACAAATGTTTTATTCTTGGCTTCTTGCCAAACCACAGCTCAAATGGACTAATTCCTTCCACAGATGATTTTGCAGTTTGATTCAAAAAGCACACTGATGCTCCAACCAATTCTGCCCATATGGCTGATGGGAAATTAGCTTCTTTATTTGAATACTTGAAGGTTCTTGCTATTTCAACTATAATTCGCATGTCCCGCTCACTTCCACCATTTTGTTGCGGTGTGTAGGATGCTGTCAGCCTCTGAGTAACGCCTTCTGCTTGCAGTATGTCCTTAACTTCCTTACTGTCGAATTCTCCACCTTGTCACTCAGCAGCTCTTTGACTGTATGACCCAGCATCTTTGAATGTTGAAGAATATCTTTCAATGCATCTATAGCTTCAGACTTTTGCCTTACAAGGAAGCAATGCCGAAATTTTGTGTAGCTCTCTTTGAACACAACATATATCTCTTCTTCTCAAAAGATTCATTGAAGGGTCCACAGACATCAGCTGACATTAGTTCACCTGGGCAGGTTGACTTCTCTCTGTGACCAAATGGTAAGCGATGTGCTTTGCCATAAATGCATGGCTCACAAAGTGACTTCTCCAAGGGAACATTTTCGCCTAATTCCCTTTCTAACATTCCTCTGACATGGTGTTTATCCTGATGTCCCCACCTCTCATGATACAGCTGCAATAATGAAGTTTCTTCAATGGCATTTACTTCAGCAATTTCTTTGGGCAAATTTGGTTGAATGTCTGCCCTGTACAAGGTACCAAAGGGCTTATGGGTTCCATGCAGCACTACCTTGTTATCAATTTTAAGCCAACACTCTCTTGTTGATGACTTAAATTCACTATTAGGATTCCAGTCCTGTGCAGCTAACACTGAAAGCAAATTTCTAGATAATTGTGGAACAAACCATCATTCAGAGATGATAACTGAATATTGCCTTTTCCCACTGCCATTAGAAATCTCTTCCGGCTGCCTTTACACCACATGGAGTGTCAAATTTTAGAAAGTCTGTAAAATACTGTGAACAGTTTGTTACATGCCTTGTAGCTCCATTATCAAATCATTCCACAAACTCTTCAATTTTGCAATGTGGGTAGAAACATTATCACCTGGTATCCAGCAGAAGGAGAAAAAGTCTGTGCAGATTTTGAACAACTGTTCCTTGGATAAAGCTTCAAACTGCTGCTTTAAGGCGTCCCACATATCACTAGCTGTTTCCTTGTCCATTACCTTCTGATATACTTCATCACTGATGGCGCTAGTTATCATACACTTTGCATAACTATTTGCCTTTCGATACAAATCGAACTGTTCTTTGTGTTTCTTTGCTTGTGCATCTGCTGCGCCGTCTTCCAGTGGCTTGGGCTTAACTAACCTCATGTCAGTAACATCCAATGCACCTTCATGGTAATCCAGTAAGTCTCTTATTTTTCGTTTCCAAATTGGCCAGTCCATTTGTCCGTTAAGTGGTTTTATATTTTTTGACATATCCATTTCTGCTGAATCTTTGCTTCAAAATACAATAGGCCTATATGGCCGAAAGTTACTTACTGAAAACAAATCTTAAAACCTAAAACTCATCTGTCGGTGTTTCTGACCTCAAATCTCAGCTGGCTGTGCTCCACGCAAAACTCAGTTGACGACAATCTAACCTCAAATTCTGACTACTGTACTTTCTACTGCGCGTAAAAACTCTCGTTTTTGGCGCTTACTTGCACTAACACGGTTCAGCAAAAGGTTTTACAACAACGGTTTTCACGCTCAAGCACTCGTTATCGTATTTTGTTAGCTTTTCGTCTCTGTTTCGAGTCTTTAATTCACTTTCGACACTTAAGCGAAACTGGGCCCATAACCTGTTACTTTTACTTGTTTTAGGTTTAAAAAGAATCTGTCTACTTCACTGAACATTATGATTATTTCACATTGTACAGCCACACAAAGACACACACCGTCAAAGACCTAGTTTCTAGTACTTGTCTCTCCAAAGACTCTAGAGCAGAAGAACTGCCAACTTTTGTCTGCCATTTAATTAAATACAAACACATATAACTGCAATACCAACCACTCTGGAGGAACTACGCCTAATCGCTATTAAGGAGAGGGACAGTGACTTGATGAACTTGTGGACAGTATTCCACGATGAATACAGGCATGCATCAATGTAAGAGGACGTGCTACTGGGTATGGTGTGCATAATCTTTACCACTACCTCTGAAGGTCTCGCTGTATGGTGGTACAACATTCAGTGTGTGGTTTTCATGAGCAATAAAAAGGACGGAAATGATGTTTATGTTGATCTCTATTCCAATTCTCTGTACTGGTTCCAGAACTCTTGGGCCCGAGATGATTGAAAACTTTTTTTTTTATTTGTGTTTATGAAATAATAATAATAATGAAAAATCGTCAAACCTACTCTCTCTCTCTCTTCCTCTCTACCCTCTCTCTCTCTCTCTCTCTCTCTCTCTCTCTCTCTCTCTCTCTCTCTTTCTGTCCCTTACGCACACACACACACACACACACACACACACACACACACATACACACACACGCACACAAAAGGCACAGACACCTCTGAAAGGTCCAGAACAACTGCCAGGAACACCTTCAACTGTTCTGTCAGCTATCTTGTTTTTACACCTTCAACTGTTCCACTGTCCACCATCTTGTTTTTGCAGTTGTGAAACAGTGACAGTGACAACTCAATATCACAGTGAAGAAGATGAGGAAAACAGAAAACTTAAGTGAAACATAATGTAAATACACACACATACACACATAGAATTAATTAATTTCAGCCATATAGTAATTTTTGCTTAAATAATTTTGTCTACACTAAGTCGCATGTGGTTGTAGATGATAAACTGTGAAAGAAATCAGTCGCTCTAAAAACATAACACATCAGGAAAAGCTAGAATACATAATTTTATGTTTCTTCGAAAATCTGTAGTTACGATTTAAAAACCAATATTTGCAAGTATACAAACAGTAAAGAACATTCTTTATGTTTAACAGCCATAAAAATTAAAGCCCACTGATGATGTGCAATTGCAGTGAAACTTGTTTGGGACAAAAAACAAAATTGTGTTTTGCTAAAGGCGGACCCCAACCAAAAACATATGTATTGTTAAAGCAAACCGAACAAAAAAGAGCTTCGACCCCAATATGATTAGTGGAGAATCAGTTTGTTAGTGTTGGTCAAGGTGCTCCTAGTGCAAAGCTTTCAATTTCTGTTAGATTATCTTGTTGTATTGGGCTGTAAAATAAGGAAGGTTAGTGTACAACCTCGGATGAATGAAGAAAATCAGCCGTGTACTTTTCAATCGAACCTTCAAGGCATTTTTTTTTCCATTTCGGGTACCACAGCAATGAATTTATTAAAAGACGGTGTCAGTTTCCACTTTATCTGTATTAATTTCATTTGTTCGCAACTGGTTTCAACCTTCTAGTCCATTCTCAAGTGATTTTGTGGTTCTGCAACAGAAAACAATGCCTTACGTATTGTCAGCGTCTTGAAATTTGTGTTTTCTATTTATTTTTTATTATTTTATTTTCCATACTATTTCATTTCTTACTTCTTAACTTTACTCAGCTGAACAGACAAAATACAGTCACAGTATTTGAAATTGTCAAAGGTGTTGCCACAGTGGTAAAACCGGTTCCCATCAGATCATTGAAGTTGAGCACGGTCAGACCTGGTTAGCACTTCGATGGGCGTCAGTCCCCATCTGCCGAGTGCTGTTGCCAACCGGGATGCATTCAGCCCTTTTGCGGCCAGTTGAGGAGCCACTTGACTGAGAAGTAGCGGCTCCCGCTACGAAAACTGACAACGGCTGTGAGAGCGGTGCGCTGACCACATGACCCTCCATATCCGCATCCAGTAAAGCCATTCGTCTGAGGATGACACGGCGGACGATCAGCAGCGTTGGAATTTGCAAGGCCTCTTCGGACGGAGTAAAATATTAGAAATTATTATCCCATGCTTATATCGCGTTTGTAAGTGGCAAGCGGCCAAACCAACAAGACAGCATTTGTGAACCAAAACGAGTAGAAAACATAAATTTTGAGACGCTGACATTTCAATACGTAAGAAAATGTTTATTACTGTAAAACCAAAAAATCACCTCAGAATGGCCTAGAAGGCTGAAACTAGTTGTGAACAAATATAATTAATACAGCAGAAGAGAAAAATGAGACTGTCTTTCACCGTAGTTGCCTTAACCTACTTATGGAAACAATGAAAAACATAAATCTGGATAACTGCATAGGAATTTGATTTGTCGTCCTTCCGAATGTAAGTCAAGAAGTGTTTTGCCACTCTGCCACCTAGATCACTTTGAAGGACATGGAAAGGATTGGACAGGCTGGCAGTGCAGGAAGTACCTGACGCACTAGGGACCTTCAACGGAGAAGTGTCACTGTTGAGCTGCAAGACCCACACCAACCTGTCTGCAAAAGTTCTGCCAAGTCAGTACCGTGGGTGGTCTTCTTTAAGCCGACGGAAAAGCTACTTCTTGTTAAGAAGTTTGGATTTCCTTTAAGTCGATCTCTTTTTTGTAAATTTTGTTTATTTGCCCAATAGTACTACGCAATTTATAGTTTTGTAATATGTTTTAGGAATAATAATAATAAGAGTAATAATGAAAACAGGTGCCACGCACGGTGAAGACGCGCACGCCATCCTGTACTCTCCGGAAGATGACCGAGAATCAGATCCAGATTCTGAGGAGGAGATAAACGACGTCTGGCTGTCGATGCTGACAGATTTCGCAAAGACTGGGTACGTACGGTATACCGCTGAACTGACTGTGAAGATTCGTTTTTCTATATAGGATATAGATAAAAGCTAACAGGTTAATTGCCACTCTCTCTCGTCCTATACTCCGTTTTCTTTAATTTGTTTGTAACGTTACTAACACGTATTATCCAATTCACTACTCGTAAGTAAGTTCATAAGTCTGTCGTCAAAGAGTCTCCCCATTCGTACACGCTAACTTGCAAACGGGGATGTTATTTGTATGATGTTACTCATCGACTTCTGATCTACATATGAATTTTGAAACAAAAATACGTTTAGATTAGGCCCAAAGTAGCTATGTAAAATAAAAGTATAAAAAGAAAATACGTTATGCAGTAGCTCGACGCAATTTAATGCAGTAACACTATTTTCCAGATTAGTGTCTCATCCCTTACAATTCCTATAGCGGCTTGTGAAACTGGGACTGATGTAAGTTTGCGAAATGTCCAGAAAGGGAATTTTAGAACCAATTCCGACTAAAGGGTCTCGTACTAGGAAGAACCGTCCAACAAAACTGAGGGTTGCTAAGCGAGTAATTAAGAGATGGATGTTGGGAATTATTGGTAGAAACCGGAAAAACAACAAATGGATCATAGAACAGACTGGAGTGGAATAATCAGGTGACGGATTATAAACTAAAAAAGTACTTTGCAAGGTTCTAGGAGGTAAGAAAAGACCGAGACATCGACCAAATGGAAGGTAGGCAGATTTATTTATTCGTGTCATAAGTATCAAACTTCAGTGTGTGACATACATGCATACACACATACAGGGTGACACAGAATAATGGGAATGTTTGAAATAAGTAGAGGCAGCCATGGGCAGGTGGCAGTACTGCGGGTTGGCGACAGTTAGCGAGTAAACAGTCCGCCATTTCAGCAATCATGGATCAGTAGAACGGACAACAGCGTGTGTTAGCCATAAAAATGTTTTATAAAAACAATGATAGTTCGTTAGCGGAGCATAGGGAGTTTCGACGTTTTTCTAATTTAGGACGTCATGATACCGTTCCATCGAAACACACGATAAAATGCTGGATTAATAGCTGTGAAGAGACTGGATCTGCCCTCAAGAAGAAACCAACAGGACGACCAAGAAGTGTGCGTTCTCCAGTGAACATTGGTGTTGTACGGAGTCCACGGCATTCAATTCGTAAGCAAGAAGCAGTGGTTAGAATGTCCCGGGAGAGTGTTCGCAGAATTCTTGATCTTTATTTACTACAGATGGCGCAACAATTGAAGGATAACGATTACCGGTTACGATTAGGATTCTGTCAACAAATGATAACAAAAATAAACAATGACGAT
Organism: Schistocerca nitens; assembly: GCF_023898315.1. NCBI lineage: Eukaryota > Metazoa > Arthropoda > Insecta > Orthoptera > Acrididae > Schistocerca > Schistocerca nitens. Next base: position 448,160,622 of record NC_064615.1, read on the forward strand.
GAATTTCTAAACAAACTGTGGGTGTCAGATGAGCCACATTTTCATCTCACAGGTTATGTGAATAAATAAAACTACCATTACTGGGCAAACACAAATCCTAATGACGTTCATGAGCGCCCTTTACACGCTAGTAAAGTGACAGTACAGTGTGGCGTTTCATCACATGGGATTATCAGATCGCATTTTTTCGCAAATGAACAGGGAAAAACAATAGCTGTCAATGCTGGTTGTTACGTGGAGACGTAACGAACTTTCGTTACATCTGCATTGTGCAACTTTCCAACCGTTCAAGAAGCCTCGTTTCAAAAAGACGCAGCGATATCATACACTGCACGGCAGTCAGTGGCATATGTGCGAGAATTGTTTGGCAGCCATGTGATCTCACGATTCGGCAACATTCCCTGGCCCCCTAGTTCACACCAGATTTATCGGTTTGTGACTTTTTCTTGTGGAGCTACCTCAAGAAAAAAGTCTACACGACTCGACCAAGAACCCTGGATGAGTTAAAAAAGATAATTCGGGATGCAATTCACAATATCGCAGCTGAGAGGTTGCAGCGGTCAATGAGGAATCTCAAAAGCAGATTAAACAAATGTATTCCTACAGGAGGACGCCATCTAAAGGACTTAATTTTTTTAATGACAAATGCCATCAGTGTTTTGTAAATGGCGAAGTTGAAAGGTTTCAATTACTATGAATGCTATTTCTTTCCTTCATCACTTGTAGTTTTATTGGATTGTGGAAATGTTCTCGTTTTTCTGTGTCACCCTGTACATATACATACGTAGAAGATACGTAATGAACTACGAAACGTGCTTTCTTTCGGCATTTTGTATTTGCAACAGTTACAGGGAATATAGGAGTGTTACATACTACGTGTGTTTTGATTTCCTGTTGGGGGTATGGACGCAAGCCCACTTAGTTTTTTACATGTCCGACGGGCTGCCGAGGCGACTGTGCGAGAAGGCCATGACGTAATGCAGTTCCCTCTTCCACCTGGCCACGTTTATTGCAACCTGACGCTGGGTACGGGAAGAGCTGCAGCTGTTTTTTGGCATGCCTCACCATGCTGCCTACACGGCGATGCATGTACGAAGGGCTGTGCACTGATTGCCAACCTCTGGCCGCGGCATCAGCCACTATGCAAAAAAATACGCACACCGTTCTTCGCTGGCATCCTCAGCAAGACTATAGATGTCAAAATCCGTTGCTACGACCACCTTTCAGTGAGTTTGAATAATGCTCAAAGTGTTGTGCGGAAAAGCAAAACGTCAGTTACGCAAATGTTTCGAGAAATATTTGCCGTTCGTATGCTGCCATTGTCACGCGCTACTGTAGAGGGAGTCTCTGTACGCTCGCAGCCTGTGGTTCAAATGGTTCCAATGGACTTAACATCTGAGGTCATCAGTCCCCTAGAACTTAGAACTACTTAAACGTTACTAACCTAAGGACAGCACACACTTCCATGCCCAAGGCAGGATTCGAGCCGGCGACCGTAGCGGTCGCGCGGTTCCAGACTGAAGCGCCTAGAAACGCTCGGCCACATCGGCCAGCCAGACTGTGGTGGCAGTCACACGAAGTCGGGTTGCAGCATGATCAGGTCTATTGGCTTCTGTCTCGGGTTCTTCGGCCGACGTTCATCTGATGATTTTACTGATGTTTCGCCAGCACGAGTGGCTGGCATTGTCAAAGCCTCACCCTCCATTGCCGGTGGTGAACTGGAGCCGAGCTCTCGGCCGCAGACTATAAGTACCTGGCGCGCCAACGACCGAGGGCTTCTCCGCGGTCATTTCCGGTGCGCTTCTCCTCTTGCTACCTGCGACGGTCGTTCGCTCTAGTACGGGAAGCCAGGATCCGTTTACCTCAAGGCTTTCCTCTTTCTTCCTGAAGCTATTCGGGTGTTTTTGTATTTCTACAGCTTTTCTGAAAAAGCTGGTGTGGTAGTGCTTCTCTACAGCCAGAACTTCAGTGTCAGCAAATTTTATTACGTGGTCGGTCTCACTCAATGTGTGCTCTGCACAGGCACTGGACTTGGCCACTTGCAAACCTAAGATGTGGTACAGATACGTCGAAGATACTACCGTTGTGTGGAGCCATGGTGAAGAACAGCTCGGTGACTTCCTAAGACACTTGAACAACCTCCACGTCAACATAAAATTTACCATGGAAGTAGAAAAGGACAAAGAACTGCCATTTCTAGATATGCTGGTCACAAGGGATGGAGAAAATTTGGGACACAGCGTGTGTCGAAAACCGACACACGCGGACCGATACCTGCAAAAACTATCAAACCACCACCCGAGCCAGAAAAGAGGCATGATTAATACGCTCGCAAAGCGAGCAGGACGAATATGTGAGCCGCAACACCTCAGACGCGAAATGCAACACCTGGAAAGTTTTCTGAGGAGCAATGGGTACTCCACAAATTATGTTGGAAGTGTAACAGAGCCAAACACTCGGCGAAGTAAAGAATCATAAAAAGAAATGTCGGGAACGGCCTTTCTGCCATACATTCCCAGAGTGACGGACAGAATCGGCCGTTTATTGCGCAAATACGGCGTAAAGACGATTTTCAAACCGACAAGGAGATCAAAGAGTGTCTTAGATCGGCAAAGGAGAAAAGGGGCCCACTTGCAATGTCGGGCATATACCGTATACCATGCACATGTGGAAAACTTTATGTCGGAATGACTGGACGATCAATCTACACCAGGATCAAAGAACATAATCGACATTGCAGGTTGGGGCAGGTGGAGAAATCGGCCGTGGCAGAGCACGCACTGAATGAGACCGACCACGTAATAAAATTCGCTGACACGGAAGTTCTGGCTGTAGAGAAGCACTATCACACGCGCTTGTTCAGAGAAGCTGTAGAAATACAAAAACACGCGAATAGCTTCAACAAGAAAGAGGAAAGCCTTAAGGTAAACGGATCCTGGCTTCCCGTAATGCAGCGAACGACCGTCGCTGGTAGCAAGAGGAGAAGCGCACCGGAAATGACCGCGGAGAAGCCCTCGGTCGTTGGCACACCAGGTACTTATAGTCTGCGGCCGAGAGCTCGGCTCCAGTTCACCACCGGCAATGGAGGGTGAGGCTTTGACAATGCCAGCCACTCGTGCTGGCGAAACATCAGTAAAATCATCAGATGAACGTCGGCCTAAGACCCGAGACAGAAGCCAATAGGCAGTTTGTCAACAAGTGGCCACGAAAGCCTTAACAGTTTTGTATGATCAGGTCTGCTACCATCTACACATGATCGCAGCGGCCTTGTGTGTCTGGATAGACAGATGTTGTGACTTGCTGATGTCCCCTACAGTCGTGTAAATAAATAAAATAGCATTCCTACCCTACTGCAGAGCTGATGAAACGACTTCAGTTGTGATGCAGGACTTTTTGGTCGACACTGTGGTTGGTGTAGCTATCTCAACAAATGTCTCAATATGTAACAGTTGTTTATAAAAATAACTGTTCTTCTCCTGTGCCATCCAATATACACACACTGTGGTAATTGTTTAAACATTAAAGTTCTCATATTTACGATAATCTTCATATGTTTTACTTAACGACCTTGTAACGTTTTTGAATGGGTAGCTGCTGTACACTGGAAAGTAACTGCATGCCCTTTTTCTTTCCTACTTGTGAAACTCTGGTCACTCTGTTCATCCCCAAGCCCTACAAGGCAGCTGATGCCGGTATGTTGGCTGATATGTTCGTTGGCACCCATTCTGTTAAAATAATGAGAACATACAACTGCCAAACCGCTATCGGACGTGAATTTCGTAAACATTTGTCGTCATATACCTCTGGAAACTTATAAATGGTTTGTGTCACTCAGAATCGATGTCTTATTTGGTGTAAACCGTATACTAATGTGCTGCTAAGTGGATCTTCATTTGTGTGATCCATACTATCCAATTAGAACTCTTCTCAGAAATGGCTACTGTTAAAATTTAATTCGCACCAAAGCCTGCATACTACAAAAAAAAGTCGATGTTAGTTAAAGAATGTAGTATGAGATATCAAAAAACTATGTGGTCATTGCAGCTATTTTACGGTTACTGTATAGAAGTTTCAGCGCCTTAAAGTTTGTGACCATAGTGTGCGGAGGTCTTTAGGGGAGAACTTTTCTAGGTGAATGTATGTTAGGAGCTGCAATAGATTTCATTCACGGGAATGTTACAGCATCGGTTTCCAGACGACAGAGAGGCCAGAAATCATCCAGTTCTATAATTAGACCACGTTTAAATGTAAAATTGTGTAGCCTTAGAAATGCATCTGAAAGCTGTGTCGCCATATTGAGCACACCGAGTGTCGTGGGGTACACAGTCTGTACCAGACAAATTCTCTAGTTATGACAACCATTAGGTTTCCTCAATATTTTAAACTTAGGAAAGAGCATCTTAGAATTTCCTATCATTTTAAACTTAGGCCATGTGAACATTATTCTTAATTTCCCCATATTTTAAACTTACAACTTGTGAGTTCCCTGAATATTCCACCATTTCAAACTTAGGCTTTCTGGAGTGAGGGAATTCGTTTCACGCGTGACAACAGAACGGGGTTAAACATACAGACTGCACTGTTTTCGGAATTTAGAACAAGTGATCTGACAAACGTGCAGGCTGGCTGTCATACAGCAGGGAAAATCTAACAACCATGCAGGCTGACTCTGTATTCCGTGGTCCGCCATCTTAGATTTTAAACAGTACGACACTTGCACATCTTGCATTTTTTGATTTACCACCGATATACACTTAGGACAAGCATACTAGTTTCACAGTGCTGTCATAGGAGTAGGGGATAACCCTGCCTACTTCGGATTTCCCAACATTCTATACATAGGAAAACTGGGCATTGTCAGAGGGTGGAGGAGGGGGAGAAATTTGTCAACAGTGCATGATATCATCAGTGATGTCACAGGGAAAAAACTGGCAACAGTGCAGAGTGGCCTAGAACCAGCCAACGGGCAGTACTTCCCATGACCCATATTTAGTCATTTCTATGTGAAGCATTGTCAAACCATTTTGGGAGTGAATGCAGTTTTTCTGAAGAACAGTTTTTCAGTGTGAATGTTTTGTTTCTTTGCTGCTAATAATATATGATAACTTATTTGTATTTATTAATTATTTATTCATAGAATATCACCTTGTTCCCCATGGTTCTTCCAGTTTTATCGTAACTATTGAGAGAACAATTACAACCACAGATGAGATGCTTTAAATTTATTCCTGTGTATGTCAATTGGAAACTCATTTGTCATAATATAAATGTGTCCAGAAATGATTGAGAAGTACTGGTTGTGATGTCAGAGCAAAATGAAGTTCCTGTGGTTCATAATTCTTGAATAGTGACATTTATGTAGTATTAATCAAGTCTGAAAGCGAAATCCCTTAGAGCTCTGAGGGTCTTCACATGGCCCAGAAAATGCATATCCGAAATGCAGCATTTGCTCGATTCCACTTTTATTATAACGGCACGTGTCTACGACTTCATCTTACAATCAAGACAAGTGCCGCAGTGCAGTACGAAATAATTAGACTGAACGCAGAAATTTTCTAAACGATTTTCAACTTCTTCACTCTAACGTGTCTTGTCCTGTGTGTGTAAACTACTGAACCAGTGGTTGTTTTCGACGGCAGCTCCTCCATATTCAGCACATCCGGCAATAACTTGGGTTCCACGTTGCTGGCATCAGTACGACACCGCCTCTAATGTAGGGACATTAACAGAGATTCGCTCAACAAGCGTGACATGCCACGTTATTCCTTTAGATATCACTACAGTGCCTATTTAAGAGGTCTGTGTGTAATGCAAAAAAAGTCGGTTGTACTTAGGATATGAGTTTCAAGTTGTATTTTGTTATGTGATGAATGAGCAACGAGGTTTTACACTCCTTAGACGGAACGCATTTCTTCTCGTTGCCAGTTTTTTCCTTGTTTGTCACGGTTTCTTTTAAAAACTGGTCTTTATTCTTGACTCAAAATTATATTTGTCGAAGCAGACGTGGTTTGATATATAGGTGTTGGGGAATGGATACAGGAAGGAGAAGTAGATTGCGTTAACGGCACTCAAGCAACAAATCAAACAGACGCAACGAGTTAATAATTCACATCACACGGAGAGCATGCTAGCTGTGATTACATTAGCTGTGGCACGTCACACGGCAGAGGAAGTGTTTCAACATGTACAGACCACAATACTGAACCTCTTATGACGTGCCAGTGAGGGTGTTTCCATGCTAAACCTATCTAGAGGCTACCGCGGTCTTCCCCGTGTGTTAGCCCCTAATGGGAATAGGGCTTAAGTGCGTTTGACTTCTGGCCGCAGTCACGAATGTGACTGCATGTAAAGTCCTGAAATGTCCAGTGGTGGACAAAAATAACTTTCTGATGTCGATCGTAAATCTTTACCCTCGACTCACAGTGACTTGAACCATTTACATACTTCAGTGATAAGTGTTGCGAATAATAAACGAGCTGACGCCTCCCACTATGCAGTTTTTCATCCCGCACACAAACTGATGTGTTACTACAGAGTGAATGACCTAAAACGTACACCACAAATATTGCGAAAATGGAAAGTGCTATTGATGTGCGGTTTTCACAGAATGGATTGGTAGTCGGGGGCTCGTATTGCTAGCCAACAAACAGATTGTAATAATACTTAGAAAGCATATTTTTTGTGCAAACATACAGTTTTTAAGAGGATCAGTGCCTCTTGACATTAACAAACTAAAAGCAGGGTAAATTAGAAAATGGCTCTGAGCACTATGGGACTCAACTGCTGTGGTCATAAGTCCCCTAGAACTCAGAACTACTTAAACCTAACTAACCTAAGGACATCACACACATCCATGCCCGAGGCAGGATTCGAACCTGCGACCGTAGCAGTCGCACGGTTCCGGACTGCGCGCCTAGAACCGCGAGACCACCGCGGCCGGCCGGTAAATTAGAATGTCAGTGGTGTTTGTTGCAGGTTTCTGAAACAAGTCGTTTACGAGATATCGTATTTTGAGAAGTTGCTAAATCGACACTACTGTGCACACAGTAGTTATGTGGATTCTGGCCAGTAACGAGACAACTGACAATCACAGGTTGTGTTCAAAATGACCACTAGCGGTTGCAATACATGCTTCCAGTGTGGTATGGAACGACTACTGCAAACGTTCTAGCATTTCAGCGGAGATGTTCGAGCAGGCTGCAGTAATACGTCGTTGCCTGTCATTGGGTGTAGTTGGTATGTCATTGTAGACAGCGTCTTTCAACTTTCCCCGCAGAAAAATGTCTACAGGCATCAAATTCGGGGAAAGGGACAGCCAAGGTATAGCTCCTCCGCGTCCAATCCAACGATCTGGAAACAGTTCGTGAAGACATGTTGTTCTGCGTGTACTATGGGCTAGACAGCCATCACGTTGGTACCACAGGTTCCTCCCAGACTGCAGAGGAAGATTTTCTAGTATCTGTGGAAGATCTTCTGTTAGGAGGCTGCAATACTTGCGTGTGTTCAGTGTTTCATCTATGAAAATCGGGCCTATGAGCTGATGTTTCACTATCCCACATCATACGTTTACACTCCATGGACGCTGACGTCCACCTGACGAAGCCAATAGGGACTGTCAACAGATTGAGAATGCGTGTTTCGGTGGTTTATCTGGCAAAGAATGGTAAATGTGGCATCAGCACTAAACAAGATACACGGTACATCTGGAGTATCCTGTCTTAGTGCCCATGTACATAAGTTAACACGATTCTTATAATCGTTTCCATGCAGCTCGTGATGGAGAGATGTATGATAGGGATGGACTGCCAGTCTTACTTGGGAGATGAAGGCGAAGCTCACCATCCGTAGGATCGTCGGTAGAACCGACTGCGGCCTTTGGTACAGTACCGAGTGGAGGATCTGATACCGGAGGTTCAGACGAATCTGCCACCATCTACGTTGCAGATTCCTCAATTTTCGCAATAGGACAGTGGGTTTCCGGGTTCCACTAAATAGGTTAGGAGTCCACAACACGCTGGAAGTGGCTACATGGGTAACAGGGGCTATGTGGAGGGGACTGGGCGGTTTTTTAGGATAGAGGGTCTCAGGGAAAGCGCCAAAAAGGGCTTCAGCTTCAAAGGCTGCAAGATGAACACAGGAAGAGGGTAGAGATAGCAACAATCCGTATTGTAGTTTTAAACTGTCGTAGCTGTGTTGGGAAAGAACCAGAGCTCCAAGCTCTAATAGAAAGCACTAAATCACAAATCATTATAGGTTCGGGATGCTGGATAAAGACGGAAATAAGTTGAGCCGAAAGACCTAACCGTGTTCAGAAAGGATATATTAAATACAGTTGATGGTGGAGTGTTTATTTCTGCCAGAAGTAGTTTACCTTAAAGCGAAATTGAAGTTGATGCTTCCTGTGAATTAGTACGGTTAGAGGTTATATTTGACAACAGGAATAATTAATAATTTGTCCCTTTTACAGAACCCCCGACTCAGATGATGCAGTTGCTGAACTGTTCATAGAAAACTTGAGTGTCGTTTCAAATAAGTATCCTACTCATACTATTATAGCTGGTGGTGACTTCAGTGTACCCTCCATATGTTGTCGAAAATACATGTTTACGGTGGTAGGAGTAAAACGTCGTCCGAAATCATACTGAATACATTCTCAGAAAATTATTTTGAACAACTAGTTCAGGAGCCCACTCGAAGTGTAAATGACTGCGAAAATATACTTGACCTCTTAGCAACAAATAATCCTGACCAAATAAGGGGCATATTGACAGATACAGGAATTAGCGACCACAAGGTTATTTTAATTAGAACGAATACCGGTACATCCAAACCCACCAAAAGTAAGAGCAAAATACGTACATTTAAAAAAGCATATGAATTTCGTTTGATGTCTTCCTAAGACACAATCTCCACTCCTTCCAATCTGCCTATATAACCATAGACCAGAAGTGATTTGAATTCGAAGAATTAGTATCGATGTCAGTAGAGGGATATATACCAAATAAATTAATAAGAAATGGTACTGCTCCCGACGGTACACAAAACAGGTCAGAACACTGTCGCAGTAGCAACGAAAAAAATATGCCAAATTTAAAAGAACGCAAAATCCCCAAGTTAAGCGAAGTTTTACATTATCTCGGAATTTAGCACCAACTACAATGTGAGACGCTTGTAATAATTTCCACAACGGAACTCTGTCTTGAAATCTGGTAGAAAACCATAGACATTTTTGTCGTATATAAAGTACACCAGTGGCAAGACGTAATGAATGCTTTCACTGCGCGATAACAAAGGTGATATTATTGATGACAGTGCCACTAAAGCAGAGTTATTAAAAATGGTTTTCAAAAATTCCTTCACAAAAGAAGACGAAGTAAATACTCCAGAAGTCGAATTAAGAACAACTGCCAACATAAGTAACTTGGGAGCAGATACTCTCCGTATAGCGAAGCAGATTGAAACACTAAAGAATGGCAAGGCTACAGGTCCAGACTGTAAACCAGTCTGGTTCCTGCGAGATTGGGCTGATACAATAGCTCGATACTTAGCAATCACATACCACTCGCTCGTAGAAAGATCAGTATCCAAAGGCAAAAGTTGCACAAGTCACACCAACACCCAAGAAGGGAAAATGAGTAATCCGCTGAATAACAGACCCACACCATTAACGTCGATTTGCAGTACGATTTTGCGGGCGGAGTGGCCGAGCGGTTCTAGGCGCTTCAGTTTGGAACCGCGCGACCGCTACGGTTGCAGGTTCGAATCCTGCATCGGGCATGGATATGTTTGCTGTCCTTAGGTTAGTTGGGTTTAAGTAGTGCTAAGTTCTAGGGGACTGATGACCTCCGAAGTTAAGTCCCATAGTGCTCAGAGCCATTTTGCAGTACGATTTTGAAACATGTATTGTTCAAAAACTGGCTCTAAGCACTATGGAACTTAACATCTGAAGTCATCAGTCCCCTAGACATAGAACTACTTAAACCTACTAACCTAAGGACATCACACACATCCATGCCCGAGGCAGGATTCGAACCTGCCGGCCGGAGTGGCCGAGCGGTTAAAGGCGCTACAGTCTGGAACCGCACGACCGCTACGGTCGCAGGTTCGAATCCTGCCTCGGGCATGGATGTGTGTGCTGTCCTTAGGTTAGTTAGGTTTAAGTAGTTCTAAGTTCTAGGGGACTTATGACCACAGCAGTTGAGTCCCATAGTGCTCAGAGCCATTTGAACCATTTTTGATTCGAACCTGAGACAGTAGCAGCAGCACGGTTCCGGACTGAAGCGCCTAGAACCGCTGGGCCACAACGGCCGGCTAAACATATATTGTGCTCGAACATTATGCATCATTTTGGAGAAAACGATTTATTGGCAAATAGCCAACCCGGATTCAGAAAATATGGTTCTTGTGAAACACAACTAGCTAGCTCCTTATTCTCACGAAGTAACGAGTGCTGTCGACAGGGGACGTCAAATTGATTCGATATTTTTAGATTTCCAGATGGCTTTGGACAGCGTTCCTCACAAACGATTCCTAATTAAATTGCGTGCCTATGGAGTATCGTCTCAGTTGTGTGAATAGATTTGTGATTTCCTATCCGAAAGGTTACAGTTCTTAATAACTGAAGGAAAGTAAAACATAAGTAATACCTGGAGTTCCCCAAGGAATGTTATACAGTAGACCCTCTGTCGTTCCTGGTGTACATAAATGATTTAGGAGACAATCTGAGGAGTCCAGCTGCAGCTGATATTGTCATTTACCCTCATATAAATTCATTAGATGGTCAAAAACAATTGCAAAAGGGCTTAGACAAGATTTCTGTATGGTGCAAAAAGTGGCAATTGATTCTAAATCATGAAAAGTGTAAGGTCATCCATATGAGCACTAAAAAGAATCCGATCACAGAAATCTAAGACTGTAAACTCAGATAAATACTTATGGATTACAATTACTACTTAGGGATTACAATTACGAATAACTTAATTTGGAACGATAACATAGATAATCCTGTGGGGAAAGCAAACCAAAGACTTCGATTTGTTGGCAGAACACTTAGAAAATGTAACAGCTCCACTAGAGAGACTGCTTACGCTACGCTTGTCTGCTCTCTTCTGGAGTAGTGGTGTGTGGTTTGGGATCCACAGCAGATTGTATTGACGAAGGACCTCGAAAAGTTCAAAAAATAGCAGCTCGCTTTGTATTGTCACGAAACAGGGGAGAGAGTGCCACGGATATGATACGCTAACTGGAGTGGCAGTTATTAGAACGAAGGCGTTTTCCGTTGTGGCAGAATCTTCTCAAGAAATCACCAAGCCTCACCTCATAGCATGAAAATGTTTTGCTGGCACCCACGTACATAGAGAGAAATGATTATTGTAATAAAATGAGATAAATCGGAGCTCAGGCACTTATGGTGTATCGCAGAATAATCATGTAGATGTATATGTAGATGTATGTCGACGGAGAATACGTAGGAGAAGAGAGAAATGATTATTGTAATAAAATGAGATAAATCGGAGCTCAGGCACTTATGGTGTATCGCAGAATAATCATGTAGATGTATATGTAGATGTATGTCGACGGAGAATACGTAGGAGACTTGCCCGACTCACGCCAGTTAATCATGCGATTGAGCGGAAGATAAAGTGTGGATCAACAACAACAGCTGCAAGAACATTAATTTTCCCTCCTCTGTCGTCACTTGTTACCTTCTGTTATGTTTTCTAGGTGTTACACTGCCACTTTCACGTAACTGGTTCAAGAGGTTGACAAATAAGCCGAGATGGTTGACGTCTACTGTGACACTTTGTCGCATATACTGTACAAGAACGAATTGCATTCGTCCTACACTCCTACACTGGTAAATCCCATCGTCCACTGGCCATGTCGGTATCCCTGGGAACGATGCTGCAGATGCTGCGGCCAAGGCTGCGGTCCTCCAGCCTCGGACAGCTTCTTGTTGTGTGCCTTCATCTGATATTAGCAGGGTCATTTGTCAGCGCATTTTATCGCTGTGGCATGCCGATTGGTCTACACTTACTGAAAACAAGCTTCAGGCCTTGAAACCTCTCCCCACGGCTTGGACGACCTCTTCACGCCCTTCTCGGCGGGAGGAGGTCGTTTTGGCCCGGTTACGGATTGGACACTGCCGGTTCAGCCACCGCCATCTGCTGACGGCTGCGCTGGCGCCGTTCTGTCCATGTGGGCAAGTGCTGACGGTACGCCACATTTTAACGTCCTGTCCGAATTTTAATACACTACGCATTGATCTTGGCCTGCCATGAACTCTGGATGAAATTTTAGCCGATGACCCAGGAGCAGCTGCTCGCGTTCTTCGTTTTATCCACTTGACAAACCTATCTAAGGGCATTTGATTATGCTGTTTTCTTTTAATCCCTTGCCTGTTAATGTGCCTTTTATAGTGTTGTCCTTTTTAGTTGCTGTTTTAACATTGTGCCTCGCAGTGCATTCATAATTTAGTCTGGGCGCTAATGACCACTGTAGTTGTGCTCCCTAAAACCACAAAAAAAACCATCGTCCACTGAAGACTTATTGCTTGAATTATTACACAATAACTGACTAGCAAGTCGCAATACACTCAAGAAACACACAAGCACACTGTATGCTAACATAACAATATCGTACCCAGCAACTACGGTGGTTGAGTGGGACAAACAAGTGCCGATGCGGAAACTTTTCAAAATACGATAGCTCGGAAACCACTCACTTTAGAATCGTGCAACAACTACCACTGACATTCTGAGCTATCCTACTTTCAGTTTGCTAATGTCAATAGGCACTGTTCCATTTAAAAACTGTATGTTTGCACAAAAAATAAACTTTCTAAGTATTATTACAATCTGCTTATTGGTTAACAATACGCACCCCTGACTACCAGTTCATTCTGTGAAAACCACTCGTCAACAGCGCTTTCCATTACCGCAATATTTGCGGTGGAAGTTTTAGGTGATTCAGTCCGTTTATTTCCATGCCAGTTCTACTGATGATGAAAGGCTTTATTCTGTAAACAGCAAGCATTAGTCAGTATACTCGAATAACCGGTACTTGGTGGCCTGTGCAAATTGCCCAAGAACAATCATATGGTCGCCACGACATTAGATAGTAAATCCAACATAAATAGTAATTCCAGAAATAATACAATTTTAGTACTAGTGCGTGTAGCTGCCACCAAAATAGCACAGTGTTAGTTGTGGTAAATAATTATGCTTGCTCTCAAACACAGAATGGAATGTTCTGGCAAGTGCCTTTTTTTTCAATGGCAGACTGAAAGTACTGTTTTTTGTTCATTAACGCTTTTAATCAGTTTGCTCTCCAATAGCTGCACTTCGAGCGACACTCACTCCGAAGCGATAAGACACTAAACACAACAGTCAAAAGACATTGGAAAAGTGTACAAAAACTTGGCAAAAATCCCGACACATCCAAGTAGCATACTCTTTTTAACAACCATAAAAAATAATCGTTATCATTTGTAGTCGACAATTCAACTTACCGTGTCCAAGGTAGTTTGGCAGAATCTGAAAACAGCTCTCTTACACACACGTGCTCAAGTTGACTAAGGCCCTCCTGAAATATGTCAGAATTTGGTCTCCTTCATATACAGTATCAATAGCTCAACTGTAAAGTATTACATAATAATAATAGTAAGTAAATTTCTTAAATAGACGACTCGCTCTCAAGTCTGCTATTCTGATATACGAGATATCAGTGCTATTTGTAGAGAGAATTACGGAAATGACCATAAATGGTACACGAGTTTCCAGTTCACTGGAACATCGCTAAACTTCTAAATCTAGTCCAAAAACACTCACTCATAAAATTACAAAAATCCTTACTAATCTTCTAAGAACTCTGTTAAACAACATTTTCTATACGTGTAGACAAAGATAAGAACGCTTGCTTTTTATAATTTTATTCCACCGGACCTATACCGAGCTACACGCTTATCGTCACTGGTCCTGTAGAATATATACTGTACAGTACTATAATGTGTAATATTATATGATACAGGCTATGTACCATGAGACATGTTTGTAATCACACATAGTTATGTTAATTTACATAGAATTTACTTGTATTTTTGCGCTTTCACAGAATATTTTGCAGATGTTTATGAAAGTGTTTTATCAATTTTATCTCATTCACAGCTCGTCTTCATATTGTTATGAATGACGCTAATTGTGGTATAATACCAGTGATATATTTTGTCCTCAAAGACTTCAAATACAGTGCTTCATGGGTATTTGTTTTTATAGTGTTTTGTGTGGTTTGAGTAACCTGTACGATCTCTTTGCTTCGTCCATTGCTAATAAACGTATAAAACAGAAATACACACGAAGTTATATCTTTAACATTTGTGAGGACGAATTATATTACTGGTATTAGACAGCATGATTAGCCTCGTTCATACTAGCACAAGGGCGTGCTGTAAATCAGATAATGTTGATATAATATATTCACAAAGACCTGCAAAAAATACTATGATGTTATCCAAATAAAATGAAAGTAATTACTACACACTCTAACGCAAAATATATAAATTTATAAACACGCTGTACTCTCACAACTTATAGTCTGTACTGTATAATGTGACGTATTGTATTACATTTTACTTTCCATAGGACCACTGACAATGAGCGTGTAGCTCGCTGTTGGTCTGGAGGGGTACATATATAAAAAACAAGCACCCTTATCTTCGTCTATGTATACAGGTATTATCGTTTATCAACTGCGTGAAGGCTGAAAGATATGTTGAATGCAAAACATTTGTAATTCTAAATTATGTTAAGTAAGCAGTCACATAATAATTAGTTATACAAAAACTGTCATATGAATTATTGTTTCAATAAATATTTTACAATACAATTCAATTATTATTGTTAATGAGAGACAAAGATATTTGTATTGCGTCCATCGGAAATACTAAAGAAAGAAAGAGGGAAAAGAGAGACAGAATGATTGTATATGGCTCTGTTTTCCTCTCATGCTTCGTATTCCATAGATAAAGTTATCTGATGTAAAAAAAGGGTATAGATACATCTCAGACCAAATTAACAGAGAGACATGACATTTACTGCGTGTCACCTGGGTCTCACATTCACAAAGATACTGCGCGGGCTTTAGTTAACGACGGAGAAACACTGTTAGTACTGCGTCTCCGTATTTGTGAAATACAAAAATACAAGCCGCCTTAGTACTGCGCTCTCAACATTCAACTGAAAGTTATACATGCAAATTTTATAAAATGAGCAGTTATGCTTCATGTATGCTCAAAATGTTTGCATCAAAACCCGTCAAATAAAGGTGCAAACACACCATATGCGAAGATAAGAAATGCTATACCACAATATTTCGGGTATAATGTCCGCTGAAATTTCGTCTCTCAACTGTAAAGCTCTAAATTTTGAACGACTGAAATGTTATACATTGTCCAGTCATAGTATGTGACCAGCGGTCAAAACCCTGAATAACCAAATATTGCAGTACAGACCGCTGCGAGACACGCAAGAAGAGAGTCAGTGAGGCTCTGGAAAGTACTGACAGGGATATGGAGTCATTCCAGATCCAGTGCCGTGGCCAGCTGCACTAAGTTTCTCGGTTGAGGACTAATGGCGTGAATAGCCCGATCGAGGCTACAGATTCTAGATAGGGTTTAAATCCAGAGACTGGGGCGAGGGGAGGACAATAAACTAATGCTGTAGCTCTTCGAACCACTCACGTACACTGTGAGCTGTGTGACACGACGCATTGCCATAGTGGTCGATGCCATCAGGACGAGAAAAACAAACTGGATTTAGTAGTGGACACGGCCTTCAATGATAGGTGCATCCAGTGTGCCTTCCCGAATAGCGAGATCATCCAGGCAATGCCGCGAGAACATTGCCTACACCAGGGGTTCCCAACAAAATTTTCTCGAGGACCCCCTCATCGAGCATGACTGGTACCTTGTCATATCACAGTATCAAGTACCTAAAAAAGCCAGATTAAGAGTCTTTTTATACGTTTTCTATTTTTGGTACTTAGAAAAAACATTGACATATTCATTATTGAAAAAATATTGAGCTTAAAACTTTTTCAATTTAGCCATCATTGTTATTGTTAAATTTTTGATTATTGCTCAAAATCTTTTGTCTTTGAAACATATTTAATATATTTTTTTTATTGTAATAGCATCTTGCGGACCCCTCTGGCATAGCTCGCGGACCCCTGGGAGTTCACGGACCACCTGTTGGGAACCACTGGCCTAGACCATAATGCGCCCTCCTCTAGCCTGGATCCTTCCGAAAATGCAACGTCCATCTGTCCGATGGAGCACAAAACGTGATTTACCTGAAAAGGACGTCTGTCGCACTCAGTGGACGTCCAGTTGCGGTACTGACGTGCAAATTCTAGTCTTCATCGCCGATGAACTGCAGTTATCACGGGTGCATTAATCAGGCGCCTGCTGCGGAGGCTCATAAACAGCAACGTTCGCCGAACAGTCGTTGAGCAGACACTTTTGGTAGCCGCTTGATTCATCTAGGATGTCAGTTACTCAACAGTGGCCCGACACGTCTATGCAGCCGTTTACCCTCGTCACTTTCGGCCTGTGGTGCACAACAGCTGCCTTGGCGCCGATTTTGGATAGCGCCATTTTCTTCTTCTTCTTCTTCTTCTTCTTCTTCTTCTTGTGTTATGGCCTCTGTAGGACCACGGGTAGCCCCTTCGTGGACTGCATTTTCCTCTTCTTCTCCCAGAACCTCTTCATTCTTTCTCTTCTTCTCTCCCGCTCTTCTTCCGAGATCTTCAGTTTCCGTTTCTCCTGTCGGCTCCACTGGTGACACTCTAATCTTTTCCTGTATTCTTCTCTGTCATTGATCTCCGGCTTATTGGTCGGTGTATATTTGTTCCTCCAATTTTCCTTTCCTTCGACCTTGATCCCCAATTCCAACCAGTCCTTCCGAAGTTCAACAACCCACTTGGTTCCTGTCTTTCCCCTTGTCCTCCCTGTTGTTTCCCACACTCTCTTCGTCAGTCTGTCCATACTCATCCTAACTACATGTCCAGCAAACCATTTTGCCGTGCACAGTATACTTTAACCAAGACGGCAGGCGAACAATTTATAAACTTAGTAATTTCAGAAACGCTTCCACCCTTGGCTCGAAAGCCAACGGTCGTGCGCTTTTGGTCGATGGACAAATCGCGCCATTTGTGCATTACGACAACGACTTAACTTTTTCCCACGTGCCCCTGACACGCTTTCCATTACCTCCTTTACTAATGCTGCCACCTGCCGTCTGCGAGTAGTTACTACACGTTGAAGTCGAACATACGCGGTGGTCACTTTAATGTAAATGGACCGCGTACCATTCGGGGACGCTCTGAGTGCAGTCTTCCCTGTAGCCTCGCACTTGTTCCACTAGTGTAGATGTCGGGGCTGTCATCGCTGTGTGACCCTGCGCTGGACTGCCAACAGGGAGCCCTCGGCGACTGTGGGCGTGGCGTGGCCGCCGCACACGGACGACGACCCGGCCTACCTGGAGGTGGGCCGCGAGTTGCGGGCCCGCAGGGACCTGCTGCCCGCCAGGATGGACTTCTGGAGGAGCGTCCTGCCCAGGCCCGCGCCACCTCAGGTCTGAACGTGAAGCACTCCAGCGACAAGCGTTCTCTGCGATATTTATTTGTTAATTTATATGTTGTACAGTGCTTTGTAAATAAACCCGTCACTCTTATCGATTTAATAAATTGGTTCCATACTGCCAAGACTCAACAATCTCACTCAGAAAACTGCATGGTGTTTCTATCCGATTTTAAAAAACTGTAATTTTGGTAGCCTTTGAATAAACACCTGAAATATAGCGTACAAATAGGCAAAGCAACTGAAAGTAAAGCTTCGGTTCACTAAGAGAAAAATGAAAGCGGATACGGAATTTGCTATGATTTTATTGAAAGACATGAAGATTTACAGCTGAGGACAGCTGACTCCACGACTCTTCAGCGAGCAGTTGGTTTGAGCAAGGCAAAAGTTGACAAAAACTTTGATGAACTTCGTGAATAGATGAACAGGTTCAAATTTATAACCATTTACGATCCAATTAAAACTTTCCTGCAACATAATGACTTTTTTACATACTACAGCCTCAGGTCCGATACAACACTTCAAAACTTCAATAACCAAAATGCAAAGGATGATGAAATATTAAAAAAATAACGAATATATATTGTTATGACACCGAGTTGTATAATTCTACTAAGTAATGCATCAGAGTATCGTTTACCGTGAAGAATGTCCCAACACAACCTGCAAAAAATATTATAGTTTCGAAAAAGCTTACGTTGCTGATCCATCCGACTTTCCCTTACACGTTTTACATGCGGGTGCATATAAATTGTGGTACTTCCTAAATTATGTTTAGCGTCAAACGTTTCACTTACCTTTCACAGATCATCAACTAGCCCTCCACCGCACTCATACAAACGTTCAGACATGGTCAAACGTGCCCCATACCTTACATAGCGTGTCTAGAAGTACTGGGTTGAATCGTGTTGCAATGAGGTGTCACAGATCACTCAGCGTTGTTGGAAGGAGCGGCGCTGACAAACCTTTACATAAAAGGTCACTTACTGGAAGACCAGGTAACTTTGGAGGCTAATGGTGCAATATAACATCAGTATGCCACCTACGTCATAACTGTTGCTGGAGCATCCCATTACTAAGAAATCACACATGCAGCTTCACTAGTTAGCGAATGTATCGTTAGACACCACCACATGACAGACAGAGAGTTGTTGCAGTGTAGAGAAGCAGTACTACGTTTACTTATGCAATAAATTAAACTGCAGAGATTATAGAATGTTCTGAGAATTCTGACAGATCTCCAGCATATCCAGATACGTGTTTCTGTAGCACTCTTTAAAAAATAAAAAAAAATTAAAAAAAAGTTAATGTCAGCTCTGGAAACAACGCAAAACTCACGAAGCTACGGAGGATCTCTCTCGTGCCCGACTGTGGTATGTGGCTGCTGTGTTTCCAATATACTTACATTCTGGCTGCTTAATTTTGCACTTGAGTGAAACGTAGCCTCATCACTTAATACAAAACGCGAAACAAAGTTCCCACCTCCCGTCCCCAGTCCCAGAATGAATGCAGTAAACCCTACACGCTATTATTATCATCATGAATGGTTGTAACACTTGAATCCCGTATGGCTTGAAAAGCAAACGTCGCCACAGAACTCACAGACAGACATATGAGGAATGGCTAACTCTCGGATGGCACTACGAGTAGACTTCTGTGAACTACATGCAAAACTCTCTTGAATGCACTCTACGGTTCAAAAGAGCAAACGTGGGCTACCTCTGTTTCCCCTTACACAAACAACCAACGTCTTGAAACGACTGCTGCAATCGTCAAACGGGCTGGGCTATAGGATCTGCAGTGCCGTACTCTTGACGAAAATCACACCGCACAGTTGTGAGTGAACTGCAGTTGTTAAAACGGAGCACGCATAACGGCTTTTGCTATGCTATCACCATCCTCATTCGACACACATTGGGTAAATAACGAGCGAGCGAGTTGGCTGCATCAATGAGGCTCCTACTTTTAGTTTCGATACGTAAGTCGTAACTGAGCCCAAATTTTTGTCTTCAATCGTGCAGCCGGCCGAAGTGGCCGTGCGGTTAAAGGCGCTGCAGTCTGGAACCGCAAGACCGCTACGGTCGCAGGTTCGAATCCTGCCTCGGGCATGGATGTTTGTGATGTCCTTAGGTTAGTTAGGTTTAACTAGTTCTAAGTTCAAGGGGACTAATGACCTCAGCAGTTGAGTCCCATAGTGCTCAGAGCCATTTGAACCATTTCAATCGTGCAGGTGATATAGTCTTGAGAAAACGAATGATTCTTTTCGAAACACCCCGTAATGCGTCTCGGTGATTTCATAAACTGACAATAATGCCCAAACACTTACAAACGTGTTGTTACTGAGACCTGCTGTCAGATTATCGACTGAGCGCTGTAGCCACGGCTCACTGCTACACTTCTGCCGCTGCCTCTTGTTCTACCTTCCAAACTTCTCAGAAGCTCTCCCTTGTACCTTCCTGGACTACCATTCCTGCAAGAACGGTTATCACGCTGCAGTGGCGTAGACACAGCCTATCATTAATGTTATGCGAACGAGTCGTCAGTCGTGTCCGGATAAATAGAACGGTATGAGATTCACATGTAAAGAGCAACATGCAGAGTACAATTTCCGGTCGGCCATGCAGTTTTAATTTACCAGGAAGTTTCAAGACAGCACACTCTCCGCTGCAGTTTGAACGATGCATTCTGAATACACCGTTATTCATTAGATCAATCTTAATTACTCTTTGTTCAAATTTACCCACCTTCTATAGGAACGGTTTGAGATCCGCGACTGCATTAAAGAATTATGAAATCATTTTTACTGCTTCAGTCACGTTTTACTAATATTTATTATCAGAGGGCGTTTCGGCAGCGTTCTGGTATCATCAGGCGCATTACAGTTACATGTACATTAATCTACAGCTTTATGAAGTTTATTTGCTGGCTATGCCAGTGAGGTTATGTAATGAAATTTAATATTGTACATAAAGATTCATTTTGGTTTTTTTTCAGTGTATACCTTCAGTAAATTGTATGTTTAAATATTCTTATTGATGTCTTTATATGTACATTTCTTCTGGCGCACAGAGCACAGTAATAAACACAACTACATCAGTTTACACTTTCATATTCACCTTTTTATACCCAGGGACTCTTAACTGATAACATAACTTATTTCACTTGTTAAGATAGTACTAATAATGAAAATACAATATTTTTATCTAAGCATTTTTATGTAGTGCTACATATTAAATAGTAGACTATTTCGTATATCCTAAAATAAATTAATCTTCCTGTGCAAGGTTAAATTTCAGGACAATCTCACTGGCATACCCAGCAAATAACCTTCATCCCACTTGAGTTTAATGTACATATGACTGGAGTGCAACTTATGATGGCACCATGCTACCGAAATGCGTCGTGCTGAAAAACATTAGCAAAAATTGACCGAAGCTGCAAAAATTATTTTATGTATTTAGTTAATTTATCCATCGTATCCTGTGCTTTAATCCACCAACAGAAATAAGTATGAAACAAAATTACCTCTAGTAATATGATACAAAATGTATCCAGGGAAAGGGAAAAAGGTGCTCTTGGATGTAGAAAAGGAGGAGACAAACAAAAATAATGAACTGAAAAGAGAAAAAAATCAGTGGGGAAGAAACGAAATGAATTCATGCGATTGACAGTTGATAGAGAAAGAGCGTTGGGCCGCTAACGATGTTTGTCAACGTTGTCTCCACAAGCCAGTGAGACATTGTTGCAAATCTTGTAAATCCATATTGCGAACCTTCTCGAAAGAAATGGGGTAGGTCAGGAGTGCCATCATAACTACGTATCGTTTTCATAAGGCATATCTTTCATCACGCAGTGCGTCGCATTCTAGTTGATGAAGAGTTAACTGTAAAACTTTATGAGTGTGAGAGAGAGAGGGAGAGAGATAGAAACTAACACCGTTGTTTCTAAGATCTGACAGCGCACAGTGACATTCTCCATTATGAATGTATTGTGCAGGAAGTTTGGGACTGGTCATTGCAAGAAGGGAAAAAAATCATGTTCTGGATTACTGTTCCTACATGTTATACATAAATAACCCTTTGTAGCTGGCATGCTAGTTTTCAAGAAAGATGGAGTAATAGCAGTACGACAGACACAAGGCGGACAAGTAAGCCTGTTCTTGTCGAGTCTCACCGAGTGAGGCGGCGTGCAGTGGACTCGCATAGGAAGGACGGTCATCCAGAACCACGACCGGCCATCCTGATCAATGCTTTCAGTGATTTCCCCAAAATTGCTTGACTCGAATTCCAAGATGGTTGCGTTGAAAGGGCACGGCCGATTTTCTTTCCTAATCAGAGCTTGTGCTCTGTCTCTATAAACAATGCCGTCGACCGGACGTTAACCCTAATCGTCTTTGTCGAATAGGTGTGCAAAAAATTGAGTGTTATCCGGCGCAATTGCTACTTAAGCTGAAGTCATCCTCATTTCGTCCGATGGCCTTATTAGATGCGTGACTGAACCTACTCTCTCAAACAGTTTTTGCTTGAGCTACTGTTTAACACGGACCCCTAACAACAGCGTAATTTTGCAGTTCTTTGCACAATGGAAGTTTGATCAAAAGCAAGAATCGTGTACAACTAGGAACTTTTGCTGTGTCGGCTGCACTTGGAGAGATACTGAAATTATCGCATTGGATAATGACATTAAGACCAGAAGTTTCATGTTGGTCTTCTGTTCTTTTTTGGTTTTCAGGTAAAAAAGCAGTTATGTTAGAATCGAAAGTAACATACGCACGTCATAATTTAAGCGGTTTTACGTAGACAATAACTGCAATTTAATTTACTGCATTAGATGATAAAATTTACATGGCATTACTTGCCCACGCGGTAGCAACAGTCTGTCATGTGGTGGCTTCTAACGATGCATTTGTTATCTAGTGGCTTCGCTCAACAGTGCTCACCTCTCTGGTGATTTATTTAGAACTGCTCTCTGTCGGACCCTCATTTGAAGTGATTGGAATCACTCACAACCACAACGTATACTCGCCGGAGAATTTTGCCCCTTCTCGTGTAACGGCAAGAGACAAATCTACACCTCATATCATGGAGTATTAAGACACGACTGCCGACAGTAGCCCGACGAAAGAAACCCCGCCAGGAACGTCTGCTGTATTGCTAGAAGTCAGTGGTGCAAGCGTGCAAGGTTACGCGCCCATTGCCGGCCGCGGTGACCGAGCAGTTCTAGGAGCTTCAGTCCGGAACCGCGTGACTGCTACGGTCGCGGGTTCGAATCCTGCCTCGGGCACGGATGTGTGTGATGTACTTAGGTTAGTTAGGTTTAAGTAGTTCTAAGTTCTAGGGGACTGATGACCTCAGATGTTAAGTCCCATAGTGCTCAGAGCCATCTGACCCTTTTTTTTTTTTTTTTTTTTTTTAAACGCCCACTTCTGCCATGACTTCTGACAAAAGTGTCGTTCAGTTCACAGCAGGAAGAGCTGCGCCCGGATATTACATATAATCTCTATCAACGACAATGAATGCTCTCAACCAGAAACAGGTAAGTGGTGGTGAGAAGGAGGTGGAGGAGGAGGAAAACCTAATGTATGGTGATAAACAGAAAGAAAGCGTTCGGCGAAAGGGAAATTGCTCACAGCTTCTCAGAAAACTGACTCCGGAAAAAATGTATTTACCCGAGGTGCGGATGCCATTTTGATGACTGGATCCAGTGTGATAAATGTTAAGAATAGGGGCATGATAACTGTACCGATTGGGAAGGACGTTCGCTCTGTGACAACTGGTGAATTTCACGTGTGATCTCTTGTCCGAAAGAACGTGAACTATTATTCAGTTTTGTCGGTAAGAGAACTCACTTAACGCTTTTGTTCTCTTCGTCTTATTGTGTTCTTCTTATGAGTGAATTCGCATTATTTTATAGCGATTGATATGCAGGACCTTAAATGACAGATTGGTGTACAAACTGTTACATTACAGTAAAAGATTACCTGTAACTAGACAACAGCATTTTTCTTTAACTGCTTACTTTGTACATATTTCCATGGACGAAAAAGCGAATTTGTGTATAGCAAATATAAGGGGCGTTCAAAAAAGAACGAGATGGAGGCAAAATTACAGAAACCAGTACCTGTATCTTAGAAGTACTGACCCTGGCTGTTGAGACACTTCTCCCACTGTGAGACAAGGCGATGAATGACTGTCTCATAAAATTCTCTGGGCTGCGATGTAAACCAGTTCCGCACATACAGCTGGACATCGTCGTCCGAGGTGAATCGTTTGGCCCTCAGAGCCTTTCTAAGGGGACCAAAAATGGCGTTACCACAGGGAGAGAGCTCCAGACAATATGGAGGGTGGCTGAGAACCTCCCATTCAAATTTCTGCAAGAGTGCCGTGACTGTGTTGGCCGTATGAGGCTTTGCTTTGTCGTGGAGCAGAATGATCCCACAGGTGAGATTGCATGGTCGTTTTAGTTTGATCGCTTGGCGAAGGGTGGTCAAGGTTTGCGAGTAATGCTGGGCATTCACTGTTGTCCCATACTGCAGGAAGTGAATCGGAAGGGGACCACCTTGGTCAAAGAAGAACGTCCGCATAACCTTTCCTGCACTCATGTGGATGGCCTTGGCTTTCTTTGGTGGTGGTGACCTGGATGCTTCCACTGGAGACTTTGTCGTTTTGATTCAGGTTCGAAGTGGTGACACCATGACTCACCTCCAGCCACCACACGTGCCAGGAACGCATTCCCTTCCCGAGCATAGCGCTGCAGATGAGCAAGACAGTGGGCCATTCGACATGCTTCCTGGTGTGATTGAAGGTTCTGAGGCACCCATTGGACACACGCTTAGCGCATGTGCAGTCAGTCGTTCCTTCATGCTGGTGTGAACACTTCTGCTGTCAGAAAACGAACAACACCTCTTTGCTCTTCTTTTGCAGCCTCCATGTCACTGTCTGCAATGCGACTGGCAGCGCTGGACAATTGATGCATGCTGCTGCTAGCTCTGTATAGTCACATGACATGCACGTTTGCCCTCTAACGGTCGGCTGCAAACTCCCACTCTCTGGTCGCAACCACACCTCGTTACACACGCCACGATATTACGTCCCTGTCACCGGTTTGCGCATTCAAGACTCCAGCTTGTTTCTTTTTGAACGACTTTTATACAAAAGATAAACTTTCTCATGTTGCTATGTATCTTACTGTTCCTCCACGAGATGGCGAATCAAAAGAAAACACTTTCTCATGTTGCTATGTATCTTACTGTTCCTCCACGAGATGGCGAATCAAAAGAAAACACCAAGACCAACAATAACAACGTCTCAGTAACGTTGTGCAGGCAGGTGTGTATAAAGAATGTATGCGCGAAAGCATCTGAGTTCTTCCGGCCTTGAGGCAGTCATTTTATCTTCCTTAGAAAACAAGGATGTGCCGACAATTCCAGCTACCCACGGATACAGGGAGGAGCGTGCAAAAAGCGCGGGGAATCGGCGCAGGAAGGCCTGTGTAAGAAGCCAGCATTCTTAAGATGAACAGAGAAGCGAATGTGCAGTGTAAAATGCGAAAGTGATGGCAGAGAAGCACTGTGAAGTACGCCACATAAGTACTAATGCCCACTCGTCAGTAGTAGAAGACAGTGTTGTTACCTCAACGGTAGCAATGTGTGCAAAAGTCAGACGGTTTTCTGAGGATCGCAAGTGTTTCCATGCATCCAAAGTGATGAGAAAAACTGTCGTCTCGCTCGGAAGCAGAGGAGACTGCAGACAACAACGATTTCTTATGCTATTTATGATGTTTGAGAGAGAGGTTGGAATTTTTAACGCCCGCAGTCTGAGAGCGTGGTTGACTCAATATTGTACGGCAGTAGTGGTGTAAAAAATTGTAGACGTCTGTTGCCAACACACTGTATTTTGTGAATAGATTTTCTGTTGTAGTAATTAATATGTAATTTCTCTGCATAAATAGTCATTTTTGAGTGTGAGTGGAGTGTGAGCCACTCGGTATGAATATGGAGAGATGATGTGACGGTTGCACGTGTGTATGCCTGGGTTCAGTGCACCGTCGCGACGAGCAGCGCTAGGCTGAGAGCAGCCGCTTGCATTCGCCAAAACGAGATTTCCCATAGCGCGGGATTATCATGCAGCTCAAGCAAGCGCATTGCCGTTTCCATGTCATTCAATTCTTGTTTGTTTATTTGTTGTATGTGTTAATTGTAGCCGCGCAGGGTAGCCGTGCGGTCCGAGGCGCCTTGCCACGGCTCGCGCGGCCATCCCCGTCGGAGGTTCGAGTCCTCTCTCGGTCATTGGTATGTGTGTTGTTGTTAGGTATGTTAATTTAAGTTAGATTAAGTAGTATGTAAGCCTATGGACCGATGATCTTAGCAGTTTGGTCAAAAAAAATTGTAAAGCAGTGCAATGAATCCATGTTTTATCGTATTACAATGCGAGGTGTTCTGTGTAATTACTCTAGCGTGAAAGGCGAAAACCAGACAGGTGCTAACATTTGATGAGATTTCTGTTGCAGCATACAGAGGCATCCAATAAGTATCTTGCAACTAGCGGAGAAGACATTTTACCTTCGCAAAGTAGTGAATGAAACTTTCTTTTATTTAAGCACGTTAGGATTGTTTTGCATGTTACAATTTAAAGGTTGGGTAAAATATCGCGAATGTGCAAAGTAAGGTACACAAAAGCTTTGCTTTTAGATTATAGACAATCTAGGCGTCGGCACCGCTCGCACAGCTGACACTATGGAATTAAGTTAGAAAAATTGCATGCTTAAGTTAAGGAAATAGAAAGTTAACTACAGGAACATTTTTTTTTCTGACATTTGAGTCCGTATACGCGGCTCGCACAACTGAGACCATGCAACTTAGTAAACGAGAAGGAGGCCTCCCAAAGAAGAGTGGTGAGTACTTTATAAATGTTGATTGTAGTTGCTGCGGAAGAAGGAAAGGTACAAATCTTATTTTTGTACGTCTCATAAGGTAACAAAACATGTGCACAGTTAACGAAAACACGAAGGTTCTACCCATCCCTTGCTATCTATCATATCCTTATCATTTCAACAAAGTGTGCTTTGGGAAAATTTATTGTTTTGTGTCACCAGATGTTTGAACTGACATCTATTCCGTATCGATGTTACAGAGCTCTTCGATGAACAATGCCACTTAAGTCACTTGCCTTAATTCTGTCTTGTGTAATTCCCTACTGACAAAATAAGTCTGTTATAAACGTTATTGCTGTGCAAAGAGCACTTTTGTTCCACATGTCTTAAGTCTATGTGTCGTCTACATGTATAGTATTCTCATCTGTGATGTAATGAATAATATTATTGTGAGCGGTTTGTTTTTGATTTACACTCATCTTGAATACATGTTTATTTTACATACGTCTTGCGTACGTCTGTGACATTATCTTCACGTTCATTGTGTTCAGTGTTATTAGTGTTACTCATGTCATGTTTACTTGTTTAGATGTTCATTTATTTGTGCGTGACTTGTCTTGAGTACATATGCGAAGTTATGGTCAGGTTCAACGTAACGGTGTTTTTCATGAACAGTTTACATGTAAGGAAACTTATTTACCCGTACATGTCTTGTACCTCTTTACTAAGAGTAACTATATACGTAAATGGTCGACTGGGCTTGGGCACGACTGAAAATGTAATATCCCCACAGCATCCCACATCAGTGAATTAAGTGTTAGTGTAACTGTTAGCGAGTGAAGACTTTTGTTTTGTTTTGTTTTGAAGTGTGTGCGCGACGGGCCAAGTGAACATAGGTGGTCCACTTTGCCATGACTTTCAACCTTCTGTATCAGAAGCTTAATAGTCATGACAAGGAGCTGCGTAATACCACAGCCACTTTCGCCAAGTCGTCGCGAGCGGCTGTGAAGGAGGAAGGGGCCGGACTCGCTGGGGCGAGCCCCCGGGTGCAGTCACTCTGCGAGCACAGAGCAAGAAGCCGAGCCGACGTCCTTGCCTCTCTCAAGAAGGAACATGATGCAAAGGGCCCGTCTGACAACGAGAAGCGTGCGGAGAGCTGATGGACATCCGCAGCCATTAGGACGGAACTCCAAGAATGTACTCGCGAAAGCATCTGAGTTCTTCTGGCCTTGCGGCTGTCATTTTACCTGCCTTAGAAAACAGGAATGTGCCGACAATTCCAGCACCTCACGGACACAGGGGATCGGCGCAGGGAGGCGTGTGAAAGAAGCCAGCATTCTTAAGACGTTTTCCTCGAAAGTGAGGACATTCCTTGCAAATGACGGCCGCCGGCAGATTCTGAGATGGAGCCCAAACATGAGTCTGTCCAGGGCTCACGCAGAGAGAGCGGTCATAAAGAAGTGTTGTGTAGCTGCTCTCCCAGCAGCCTCGGAATGCAGGAAAACATCTTAAGAATGTGAAATCGTGAGAAAGATGCCAATTCACGAGGCACGCGCCAACCCACGCCAGATAGAAAATTTCCACCCTGCACAGAGAGGCGTGGCGATGAAACGGCGATCTGTCATTGGGCTACATTGAAAGTTTCGTCCGCCAACGACAACGCCGAATGGAATAATGTTTCGAAAAGGAGTTGAGCTGAGAGATGGATGAGAAGCGAAGAAAGGTGAGTCGGGGAGACACCGCGGACGCGAGAGGACATGGGCGCTCTGCCACCCGTCGCCAACATACGCCTTTCGACGCCGTGAGAGCAGAGCTTCGGCCACACAACCGACAATGGGCAGAGAATGCGGTGATCGTACCTGGACCCCGCCACAAAGCCGCGATTGCTCATGAGGGCAGCCAATCCGTGCAGCACATCTCCGACACGACAGGAATATACGACGAACGATAACGAAGAATGGTGATATGATTCGTTCCCTCCTCCTTCCCCTTAATAACTGAGTCGTGTCCACGCCCAGTCAAATCGGCCCTGACATTTATAATCTTGTTTTGTTTTGTCCAAACAGCACGAAAATAAATACATTTCATTCATGTTTTGATCATATAAGCAATCTTTTACATTCCTAAACGAACCCTTTAATTATGTACTCTTTATGTTTCATTTCAAATAATTTCTCGAGTTCACTACATTTTTGGCGCCCAACGTGGGGCGAAGTAATTGGTAATTTTCATGGTATCTGATCTCACACAATAATTTCCCGAGTTGATCACTACAGTAACTATTAAGATTGGTGCATTTGCGCATACAAACTAAAGCCCCAATAATTGTTTTACAAACTCTGACCTGCAATGCTGAATTTTTATCAACTGTCTCGGCACAAGGATGTGATTACCTTCTTTGCGCCGGCCGAAGTGGCCGAGCAGCTGTAGGCGCTACAGTCTGGAACCGCGCGACCGCTACGGTCGCAAGTTCGAATCCTGCCTCGGGCATGGATGTGTGTGATGTCCTTAGGTTAGTTAGGTTTAAGTAGTTCTGAGTTATAGGGGACTGATGACCTCAGCAGTTAAGTTCCAAAGTGCTCAGTGCCATTTGACCATTTGAACCTTCTTTGCGATTATTGTGTCGTAACTTCCAAGACATTTATACCTGTTTACAAATCCCTACATATTTGTCGTCTCATAACCACATCAGGCATAACACATATGTCGCCTCAGTTGTGGAAGATGTGAAGATGTCTGAAAGTTGGATGTTACTGAAACAGCCAGGAAAGTGCTTTGGAAATGGGGTGGTGCGTTGTTTGCGACTGAGGATGGTTGTGTTGGCATCTTTTCTTCCGTTATTTAATTTTACAAACTTAAATTTCATTAAAACAAAGTCTTCAGATCCGACGCCAAGTTGGAACACCCGACATCCTTTGAGTGAACTGGGCGCCAGATAGCGACGAAGACGCGCACCCCTCAACTGCTGAGAGTACAGCGTAAACGGTAAACGGAAGCACTCTTGCTCTGAAACAGGGACCTGAATAAGCAACTTGATCTCACTTCAAGCAACAACATCCCTGGCTAACGACATAAAAACGCACAAAGCATTCAGCTGGGCATTGTCCTAAAACTTATTCAGAATGCCATTCAATAAATATAATAAATATTGAACGTGTTAGCAAAGTGCACATTGTTTTAAAATCTGGCATTCATAATCAGGGAATTACATAAGATTTTTTTATGTGCCCAATTAGTAATCGAAGTTATTAGACATTAGTAGACAGTAGAGGCCGCTCTCTAAAGTACAGCCACACCTACTTCGGCTAGAGCGCTCAATTATTAACTTTACTGTGCTTATCGTCAGTAAAATTATGTCAGTAGGCACTTACGGCGAAATGTTAGGTTTTCTGTTTAGAGCAGGGACTTTATTATAATAAACAGGCACTACCCTGGTCAAATAACTAACAGGCAGAACCCTGATCAACACACCGCATACGGCAGTATGCTTTAGTAGTAACTAGCATCCTAGACTAATTTATCACTAAAAAATTAGAACAGTTCTCAAGGGAGCCACTGACAAAAGTAAACGACCAAGACAATGAATACACGTCCGTTGTTCCTAACGCAGCACTAGGGTACAACTTAATAAATACGCACACGGCCGTAATATAAGCAGCACGGTCAAGTATGCCAAATGATCACATAGCACATCCGACAAGGACTTCACTCATTAGAACCGGATAAAACACACAAGGCAGTCCTCAAGCCACACGTTGATCAGAACACGTCGTCAACATAAACCCGCGGACGTGTGTTCAACACAGGAAACAATATCAAAATCACGACGAGAATACTGAAAGCAAACACAGAGCAACAGAAGGCGACCACGCAACTAAGCACGTCCAAGTTCGTTCAACAACCTGTCAACAAGATCATGGACAAACTAACGAAACACAACCAGTTCAGTTTAACACCCTGTGGAACACGGTTCTCGCAAACCAGCAAAGAGTGACCATCTGACGTTCAGCAGTGCCTCCAATCTGAATTTAACTGTTCAAGATTCCACACAGTGCACACGTGAGGCGTTTTGGACGTTCCTCTGGAATGGTATTTTCCTCAGCAGTGAACTCATTACGTGTATCGTACCACTGAGATAAGGAATCACATTTCAAATAGATACCACTAGGACCTCAAAACTTGTCAGCTAATACAAGACACCAAACCGACAAAATAAAAGCCATTAATCTCTGACGTAGTTGGATTACCAAAACATGCACGACACGCATTTGCCTAAACACCGGTCACACGCCACAGTGGAACCACTCAATGGAGCTATAACCGATTCCCGAAAACATGATACAGATAGACCAGGAACACATTTCGCCAAGCAAAGTCACTACAAAACTCACGCCGACAGCAGCTTGTCGGTGCCTGCCGCAGGACGGCTCTAACCTGGCGCTATAGAAGAGAACCGAAGCCAGCCATTATCTACACATTTCAAAATAAGCTACAAAGCAGTGTGAGAAGGTAGTGAAAGAATTAAAAATCACTTCCCCAGGCGCATGCCGCATAAGATCTAACACCGTGCCAATTTCGTTGCACATGACCGAAGTCACTACTCGAATGCTGCAACAATAATTACGGAAATCGAATACAGGATTTCAATCGGATTGTGCAATTCAGATCTAGACGTACATATGTGACAACAGTAAGCATCGGGAATAAACTATTGAGTATTGAATCTCGAAAGGTTTCGCACGCATGCTAAACCTCAATATCCCATCAGCAATGACGCGTTGCGCTGGAAACCTCGCCAAGCGATCAAACCGATTTCACTGGGAGTGCTGCCTAAGCCTGCCGGCGACACACACGCTCTCTGGTGCAAAACAAGAGAGCGATGCAAATTAAAACTATTCCTACACGGCCGGCCGGAGTGGCCGTGCGGTTCTAGGCGCTACAGTCTGGAGCCGAGCGACCGCTACGGTCGCAGGTTCGAATCCTGCCTCGGGCATGGATGTGTGTGATGTCCTTAGGTTAGTTAGGTTTAATTAGTTCTAAGTTCTAGGCGACTGATGACCTCAGAAGTTAAGTCGCATAGTGCTCAGAGCCATTTGAACCATTTTTTTTTATTCCTACACGGGATTCCACACCGAACAAAAACAACACGCATTCCTAATCATTAACCAAGCTTCGTTTGTTAAACCACTCCCAGTGGAGCCATGCATTTCAGAAGACGTGACTGATGGTACATTAGGAACACAGTCACACACTACATTCACCGCAAACCACGGCGTGTCAGTTTCACGGTCCCTGCAAAAACCTACTCTTACTATTGATAGGAGAAAGGGCAAATTCAACTCGATGCTTCGAACATTCGACGAATGAGTAACCACGATCAGACAACAGGACGAAAAACTTGAAACACTTCAGCCAAACGGAAGAGTACCAAACAATATGCAACTCCACTTTAGTGCCCATAACGGTACGACTGAAAGCGTGTCACAAAAACCTCTCAGTACATGACTTCACCCATCGGCGATGCCGGTCGCTGTGGCCGAGTGGTTGTAGGCGCTTCAGTCCGGAACCACACGGCTGCTACGGTCGCAGGTTCGAATTATGCCTCGGGCATGGATGTGTGTGATGTCCTTAGGTTAGTGAGGTTTAAGTAGTTTCAAGTCTAGGGGACTGATGACCTCAGATGTTAAGTCCCATAGTGCTTAGAGCCATTTGAACCATTTTGAGCCTCGGCGATGCAACGAGGGAAAGTTATGACGACAACCGCAAGAGACAGCCCTTTCTGCTCGCTAATTCCGACCTACTCGAAGTCACTCCAGAGTACACCATTAAGACGACATTTTACGCTGTTCAGTGCAAAATTCCGGTGCTTCGACGTCGATCAAAGTTAAACCAGGAGCTAATCGCAACTAAATGTGACCGTGGCTCCCGCTCGGTTTTCTCCAGGTGACCAGGGTTTTGTTAGCGTACAGTATTAAGATGGCGGCGCGATTCAGTGTTATGGATAGCACTGAGGAAGAATTGTTATACCCTGACCATTTAAATCGTGATTGTCACCGTACTGGAGTGATTGTGGGCAGCGGAAAGCCTTTTGAAGATTATAACGACAGGATGTTTGAAGAGAGAGTTTGTCTGTCAAAAGAAACAGTGTGGTGGTTGTTAAACCAAATGAGTGATAGGTTAGAATTTCCTACCGATCGTAATAGCCCTATTTCGCCGATGAACAGACTTTTGATTACTTTAAATTAACAGCCCCTCTTGTCTACAGGAATAATTACACCACCGCTAGATCTATGATAAGGACATTTTTCTGTACATGAAACACGGGAAACCACTTCGGCACGTGTTGTCACGCGATAGTTTAGTCGGCACGAGAGCATTACGGAGATGCTCAACAAACTCCAGTGGCAGAGGCTGCAAGAGATGCGTTGTGCATCACCCAGACGTTTACTGTTGAAATTTCGAGAGAGCCCTTTCCGGAAGAGCTGGACACCATATTACTTCCTCCCACATAAATCTCGTGAAATGATCAAGACTGGAAAACACGAGAAATTAGAACTAAAACGGAGGCTTACCGACAATCATTCTTCCCTCGCGCCATTCACGAGTGGAATAGGCAACGAGGAATCAGTTAGTGGTACCAGAAATACCCTCCGCCACACACCGTTAGGTGGCTAGTGGAGTGCAATGTAGATGTAGGTTTGTGCAGTGTAAATAATGGCGATAAACACGTGTTGACACTTGATCCAACCATACAGAAATATCACACATTTTATAAAGATACGGGTCACTAAGAAATAATCTTTGCCATGAAGATAAAAAAGAATTAAAACGGTCGCTTAAATGGTGGTGTTCTGTGATTATGTCGTTTTCATCTACTCTTTCAAACAAAAGTTTATTGCTGTTAAATAGTAAGACTGTTAATGTTTCTGCATTTATAAATATCGTATTGAAAACACGTGAAATGAAATCTCGGTCTAGTCACGGAATTTCGGAAGGGCTTTCAAAATTTCTACCAATAAAGCGCTCGTAAGGAACGCAGGCAGACGCTAAAATAAACTGACATTTAGGTAAGACAAACAAGCAAAAACGAAAGGCACTTGGAGACACAAGCACGCTACTTCATGAAGTCATATGTGGAGAATCTACTAAAGCTCTTAACTATAAATGAACGGAATATAACGTATGAGTCGATGCATCTACTGTTTAACGTGTAATAATATCACAACGATCAGGTACTATTTTTCCATTTCGCCACACATAAGCGAAGCAACTAGTAGCAAAATGCACACATCAAAAAAAGTTTTGCATCACTCCGGTTCCCAGAACTCCTGAAGATAGACGTTGACTGTGGATATTGTATCACAGACACAATCCCTTTGACTGTTCAGAGATGTCACTAAACCCGCCCAAAGATGTAAACCACCATGCATGAGCAGTGCCTATTAGACGGAGGGGGTCCATCAGCCGATCAGTTCCAGTCATTCCACCGGGAATTCCACGGCTCCTGTTGTCTGTAGTTCAACCATGCCTAGACGGTCAATACCGTGCTTCGATCGCGTCTCCATTGTTACTTTGTGCCAGGAAGGGCTCTCAACAAGGGAAGTGTCCAGGCCTCTCGGAGTGAACCAAAGCGATGTTGTTCGGACATGGATGAGATACAGAGAGACAGGAACTTCGATGACATACCCCGCTCAGGCCGCCCAAGGGCTACTACTGCATTGGATGACCGCTACCTACGGATTATGGCTCGGAGGACCCCTGACAGCAACGCCACCATGTTGAATAATGCTTTTCGTGCAGCCATAGGACGTCGTGTTACGACTCAAACTGTGCGCAATAGGCTGCATGATGCGCAGCTTCACTCCCGACGTCCATGCCGAGGTCCATCTTCGCAACCATAACACCATGCAGCGCGGAACAGATGGGCCCAACAACATGCCGAATGGACCGCTCAGGATTCGTAACACGTTCTCTTCATCGATGAGTGTCGCATATTCCTTCAATCAGACAATCGTCGGAGACGTGTTTGGAGGCAACCCAGTCAGGCTGAACGCCTTAGACACACTGTTCAGCGAGTGCAAGAAGGTGGAGGTTACCTGCCGTTTTGGGGTGGCATTATGTGGGGCCAACGTACGCCGCTGGTGGTGATGAAAGGCGCCGCACGCTTATAAAATACGTGAATGCCATCTTCCGACCGATAGTGCAACCATATCGGCAGCGCATTGGCGAGGCATTCGTCTTCATGGACGGTAATTCGCGCCCCCATCGTTCACATCTTGTGAATGACTTGCTTCAGGATAACGACATCGCTCGACTAGAGCGGCCAGCATGTTCTCCAGACATGAACCCTATCGAACATGCCTGGGGTAAATTGAAAAGGGCCGTTTATGGACGACTTGACCCACCAACCACTCTGAGGGATCTAAGCCGAATCCCCGTTGAGGTGTGGGACAATCTGGAGCAACAGTGCCTTGGTGAACTTGTGGATAGTATGCCACGACGAATACAAGCAGGCATCAATGCAAGAAGACGTGCTACTGGGTATTAGAGGTACCGGTGTGAACAGCAATCTGGACCACCACCTCTGAAGGTCTCGCTGTATGGTGGTACAACATGCAATGTGTGGTTTTCATGAGCAATAAAAATGGCGGAAATGATGTTTTTGTTGATCTCTATTCCAATTTCCTTTACAGGTTCCGGAACTCTCGAAATCGAGGTGATGCAAAACTTTTTTTTGACGTGTGTATAAACTTATTTCTGCTGCTAGCGAAAGTGAGAGCATGTGCGAGGCCCACTAGAAAGAAACACTGGCCACGTCGCGTACGTCACAGCACGTGACACCGGAGGTCTTACCGAGTGCCAGCAACCGTGTACGGCGCAAACAAAGTAACTACTTTATACAAGTTTAATATTTGTTTACTACGCTTTTAAATGCGTTTTAGCTCCAGATAGCGCACTATTACGTTAAGACTTGTAGTGGGCACATTTTCAATGGCATACTGATTTCCTGTGGGCCCTGCACGGAATCGAGCGTTCGCGAAATATAGCGGACAAGGTGACTACTGTGATGTCACAAGTTGGTCGCGCGGCCCGCATTTCTCCTGGGCCCCGGAGGATGTGACAATGAAGTCATCCACCAGTGATTGTCGAGGCGGTCATGTACTCTTTCATATCCCTATTAACGTCTTTGGATTTTCTGGGCGCCTTGCATTCTAATACACGGAGTTAACCGCGGTCAAACGCAAATTGGGCTGGCGATTGATTGCAGACCGGCAGTTAACGTTGGTGCAACGCAGAGACATTTCAAATGCGGTTTACTTTTAACCGTGATCACAAGACTTCGGTTAACTTGTTTTTTGACCGCGGTTGATGCACTCGGACACTTGTCTCTGGCCGCTGTAAGACTGTAGTCGCGAAAACAGCCACCACAGATCATCAATTTGACTGCAACGCCGTACACTGCAGGTGGCGGGATTTTAAAAACACCGGAAGGCAGGACTACAAGGCATAGTTATTACAGACCATGGTCACGACCGTGTTTTGACTATGCTGTTTTTTCCTGTTAGGAAGAGTATATTTAAGTGGAAGCGTACCTCAATTTCTGCTGCATCAGAAGACAATTTCAAATAACGTGTATGAGTTCGTTCTTAGCCGATAGTTTTCGAAGAAACAGCAGCAATTGCCGTCCGTAGTTCCCTGATGAAAATATACCATGGCGTTAGCGTCATTCGTTGTTCGCAGTGAAAGGGAAACATCGTCAAGCACACGAGTAAATACACTCACTCCAGAAGAACATCTGTTTTTATCGATTTTTAGGGATTAGCGCACCTTCCAGTTCCATCTGCCTGCTTTGAGCCATGACGTCATATTTAGAATAAGTAACATTGTTTACACCAGTTACTAAGACAACCACATACAGCATTTAATAGCAGACTACTTACATTCTTCAAGATGGTCACCACAAGGCAGACATTTACGGGCGCAAATGTCAAGAAACAAAAGAAATATTTCAGCCACCTAATGAAATAAAACTAACGGGACAACCGTGGGTATTAGGAGGTTTTGGGTGGTGACAAACTAAAAATACAATAAGACTAACATCATTCCAAGACAACCACGTAAACGAAAAATAGCCCACTCGAATTCCTCCAGAATAAACCAAACAAAAAACTACTAAGAGCACACAACTGGAATCGAATATTTCGCTTGTGTAGCTCAAATGGAGACAGCAATACCAGGCACCCCTCCACAAAACCATAACAATCAGTATCGGAAACAGCTTGACAACAACGCGCTCCACTTCAAATACACCGCGCCACCGCTATGTCACATTCGAAAAAAAGCAGTCAAATGTTTATAATCATCAAGATTATAAAAATGATCATTACTCGTTTTACTCGCAACAATTTGAGCTGTGCTCTTAGGTTCCTACCTTATATTATTTACGGAGAGAAACAACCAAATATTAATGAGCACCAAAATTACATATAATCGTTACTTGTTTCTCTAGCCACAATTTAAGATGTGCTATCACGTTCCTGCCTAACCACGCCCTTGTAAACCACGACATATTTGCAATGAACAGGATAGTTTACGCCAGTTACTAAGACAATCACTGACAACAGCCCGCTTAACGTCGTAAATCATGCCACCACACAGGAGGCCACAGGTTAAAGCCGGCGTATCGTGCGCTTGACGCGGTTTTTGGGAAAATTGTTGCTTCTCTAATCCGTGGGCGGACACACGATTCTCTCAAAAGTTAGGTAGGCTCCTTTAATGACCCACAAACCTCCTGTTACCCGAAAGTTGCGACATTACAAGTCGCATGAAATATCCATATCCACGTCCTTGAAAAAAAGTTTTACTCATAATTAACTCGTGAATATCAACCTTGTGAGGAAGAAATAAAAACAATCTAACGAGACGTAATCCATGTCAGACTTTTAACTCTGCTGGAGAATTAAATCAACGATTAATAGACAATCTCAATTTGCACGAAATATTATATGTTTCGGGAATAATTGGCTTGGGTACTCGTTTTCGCGATCGTGTCAGCATCGAACATGTCAAGTGCGCCAATACTGTTCGCGTTAGCAAACCGGACTTCGTAAAATTAAATAGCAAGCAGGTCCTGAATAATTACTACAATTGGTAGCGATCTCGGTAAGATAGCCGTAATGACGACTAAAAAGACATCTCCCAAGCCGATTGTTCGCCTTCATACAATCAGACTAACCCCTTCTTCACTGCAAAAACCTGTCGATAACACTCCAAAAGCATTAGTGCTACAAAGAAAAGAATTTGAGACAACCTTTGAACAAAAATGAGTGATTATCTCAGTTAAAGAAACTTACATTGTTGCATGCTCTTAACAGATCGTGGATAGGAGGAGAGGCGAAGAGGGAAGTAATAAGTGAAGTATGTCAGACAAAAGACGGATAGTGTTTTACAAAGATAACTTGTTTTCTAAATTGATTACTCTGGACTTTACACATGTTTCATATACATGAATCTTTTCTTCATCACATTTATAGTCAAACTATTATACGTGCTCTAAAGAAAATAGTTTTATTAAAACAGGGAAAAAAAGAGAAATTTACTAACATGTTGTCATAAAGTGTATCAAATCTATGTCAGCAGTTTACTCATTAATTGGCATCTCCGAGTATCTGACACCTACAGAGGAAAGCTGAATCAGAACTGAAGTCCGGGCAAGAAATTTAACCGAATAATCACTTCCCATAAAACAATTAGAGAATTTTTCACTCAATGCAACAACAAAACAGATTTTGAGAGCAAGACAAGTTACGTTGGAACGGCATACTCCATCACCTGTCCGTTGGTATCTCCTCTAGTAAAATGACAAGAACATTTTGTGGACATGCTAGTGTGTCTTTTCACTTAAAATGCCTTAGATGAAGTACGTAAGTCTCATAGTAAATATAGTAAACTGTGAGGGTCTACGGGCTGCATGCAGCCGTACGGTACGTAACACGCCCTCGCCAACCGACCTATCTGGAATGCTGACAATTTGCTTGGTCTGTACACGTGCGTCCGGCCGCAATGCGACGCAGGGAGTAAGTGAATGGCCGCCGTCGGTAGCGCGCCAGATAACTAGCGCTGCCTCGGGCACGAATATGTCTCTTTCCTTAGCTCACCATGGAGCCTTTCAATACGACGGTAATTAGCCGCTGTTAGGATGTCAGATACAGTGATGATGGGTGCGCGTAGCGTGCGTGTTTTATAATCAGCCTTCTGTTAATAAAACTGTTTAAACTTACTTCTCAGTGTTCGCGTATTGCCATATCTCAAGGACCCACTGCTTACAAATCATGACAAATATTTCGTGTAATTATCATCTTGGGCAACAACACAAACAACCCCCTTATAAAACTGTCATACGACGACGCTCCTTACATCAACAATCCAAAGTACCTGATTTTTGTTAAACCTACTTTTGTGTCCCCTGGACGATAACCTTTTTTCCTGACTCTAATAATTGAATGACAAAAAATTGTTTTAGAAACTCAGCTTTTCCTGTTCACATTGAATGAAGAAATATCTGTACGCCATGGTACAGCTTTGAGCAAGTCAGATGTTTGCACATCAAAAACTTTGCTTAGACACCAACACACATGCATGCACACAACTGAAAGTGAAAATTAAACTCTCTACGGTAGAAATTAACGAAAACCTTAACTGCAGAACATATCCACATCCAATATGGAATTTGTGGGCTCTAAAAATTTGGTTAATGTTTCAAATAACAGTCCATTTCTCTGCAGTTTAATGTGAGTTTGGAATGTCTGACATAATCCGAAACGAAGGAGGGAGGAGACTGAGAATCCGGAAACCAAAAACGACAAGAAAGAAATACGAACCAAGAATGGCGCTAAATCCCTCATTGTGTGAATTTATTTGCAAGAAGAATGTACGGGACGAAACTGAGGAGAGTGGGAGATATCTCTTGCCAATTCCTAAAGTAGTCGAGCTATCCGCAGAACTATGAAGATAAATGAAATGCTAGCTGACCATATTTGTGTAGAACAATAGCAGAGTAAAGGAAGTAAGAATGTAGGGGAGGTGGTAGTGGTTAACGTTGTATCCGCCACAGCAAGATGACTTAAGAGTATACAAGCACTTCTAATAATGCGCAAACCTGACGACCAAAATCCATTTGTCCATCCTATCGCCAAAAATCCCCGGCTGCTGCAGTACCTAGAACAACATGTTCCTATCAGTCTACTTTCACATCATCCACATCCTATGCCAAAGAAACCTCAGTCAGTTTCCTCTGCTAACACAGCACCCCATTTGACATTTACCCGTCCTACAGGCTGTACTCTTAGTTCGATGCTCTCCTTAAATCAAGGATCCAATATCCCTCAGAGCTTCCTGATTCCCACAACTCCACTTCTCTCCTTTTTAGTCCTGACCCCACTCAACGATCACATTTCTCAGTAAAACATATGCCTTACTCCAAGATATGCGTATTGCCCCTCGTCTCTCCATCCTCCTCATCTGCAGCTCGTGATCTAGTGGCTAGCATTGCTACCTCTGGATCACGGGGTCTCAGGTTCGATTTCCGGCCGAGTTGGGGATTTTCTCTGATCATACGGGAAAATCCTCACTTCATGGCTACCTCGGAGATGCTGTGTCCCATCGCTCTTGCATCGACTATAACACCATGTCCAAACTCACTTAAATCTTGATAACCTGCCACTGTAGCAGCGGTAACCGATCTAACGACTGCGCCAGACACTTGTTGCCTTATATAGGCTTTGCCGACCGCAGCGCCGTATTCTGCCTGTTTACATATCTCTGTATTTGAATACACATGCCTATATCAGTTTCTTTGGCACTTCAGTATAGTTGGCTAAGACCATTAGACGAGATCATATTTTTTGTATTTTAATCCCATTATTTTATTCACGCAAACTGTAAATAAACCGAGCGATTATTCGTAATTTTTACATGCAGCAACATGGCCACTGTCATTCCTTGTCCCCTCTCTGCCACCACCCCCCCATGTTGGGGGCACAGAAGTACAAGAAAAGTACTTTTAAATAAATCAAATAATGCGTCGTGACAGCACGGGAGAATTATCATCAAGATAAGAACGAAGTTAAAAGCGTAATATGTTTGAAAATCGTTAAATAAAATCCATAATCCGACAAAAAATCTTGATACCCTTCTATTTACTTTCTCTAAAATATGGTTCAAATGGCTCTAAGCACTAACATATGAGGTCATCAGTCCCCTATACTTAGAACTACTTAAACCTAACTAACCTAAGGACATCACACACATCTATGCCCAAGTCAGGATTCAAACATGCGACCGTAGCAGCAGCGCGGTTCCGGACTGAAGCGCCTAGAACCGCTCAGCCACAGCTGCCGGCTATTTACTTTCTCTGATTGTTTTACTGTTCACACTGTAGTTACCTGTTGCAGTGCACTATTGTTGTTTTCTTTACTTTTTTATTTTAATTGCGTTCTGTATCTAATGTTATTTCTGTAAATAATCGTTGAAATGTAAATTTTCTACTATTCATTGTACTCTTTTGCATGCATCGGTTTAACATTTCTTTGTCTTTTGACATATTTATTTAATGGCGAAACCACCTGATTATCGTCTGTACTGTGTTACGAATCAATCGTTTTTTTCACGAGAGAATGAAATCTTTGGGCGCTCCTATCAGTATCACAGATTAATGACTGCAGATCCCAGTTT
Source organism: Schistocerca nitens (assembly GCF_023898315.1). Taxonomy (NCBI): domain Eukaryota; kingdom Metazoa; phylum Arthropoda; class Insecta; order Orthoptera; family Acrididae; genus Schistocerca; species Schistocerca nitens. The sequence continues at coordinate 448,201,861 of NC_064615.1, forward strand.
CTTATATTCGTCTTACGTTTCCCAATTTATTGTAATCCTTGTAAGGAAAATGTCTTCCGATTAATTTCACCTAGGCGCCACCACATTTAAACACAGGCCCGCGATGTGAAAAACTGTGAAGCGCCGATGTCGGAGCGCTTTCCGGAGAGATTCCGTCCCTTAAGGGACGCTGCGAGTTACACGGAAATATACTTCGCAGTTAATAGTCGGGCGTGTAAACGTCACGTTCTTCACGGAACGCTTCGGCGAGTTTTCTTCCACTTCCGCCGATGAACGCCCATGCGATTCTCGTCTGTGAGACGCGTACATTTCCTTGCCCATTTTTATATTTCTCTTCTCAGGAAAAAGATTCTTAAAAGCCGAAACAGACAGAGATGATTGAGAGGACGGTCCTTCGTCTTCTTCACTTTAAAGGATAGGCCCCTCGCCTGACCTGATCTAGCAATCTCTTCCGTAGGCTTCAGGATCTCGCCTCTCTCGCGGTTAGCAGTTCAACTCTTGATTTGTTAGTCTTCCTTTTTGCATCCTGTCGGTATGCTCAAGGCATTTTACCCTGTTTTGTTTTTTATCGTTTAACTGAATTAACCCCTTTCTTACGTCTTCATTCCTCATTTCTTGTCTCACACTTACAGCCTTTGAGCGATTTGTAAATATCATTTCAATGGTCTGTATATGCATTTCGTATACGTACCTTTCGTGATGGCCATTACTCTGAGCTGTATTTGAAAAGAAGCGTAGCCTTACTTTATTTTTTTTTTCTTTCTACGCTTTGTTGCCCAGCGTTCTACGTATTTTTCTACAAATCATGTGATATTTATTTAATTTATTCTGTACATCTTCTCTGTCTCGTAGCTTGAAACACAACCTAAGAAGTTAAAACTTGTTTTAAGACACGACCATTAGCACTATTTTGGAATTTTCAGAGTGTGTTTCTTTAAACACCATAATCTTAGTCGTTTTGTGAAAAACATTAAAATTGTAGTCTTTGCATATCTGGTCTAGGCAATATATTCCACTTTGCAGATCGTTCTCACTCTCTTACAAAATTATTTCGACGGGGGCGAACATCATGGTGTCTGTCCATCAGTATGGTTTTCTTTTAGTGCCTTGGTTCACCTTGACTAGTCAGTTGGTTAGTTAGTTCGTTAGTTAGTTAGTTACACGTTCCATAGACCATTTGAAAGGTTCTTTTATTGCAAGTATGTGGAACGATCAGTTTATAGGACATGTGTGTGTGGTTAGTGTTAACATTAATGAACACATTATACTTTTAGTCCTACACATGTATCTAAACCTAAAAACAAAGTTTTCTTCTGGTTACCAGTTTTAAAATAGAATTTCGTCCTTCGAATAGAAACCGTTGACCAGCAGCAATGATATTAGCTGAGGTTTAGAACTTGCTGTGCTACCTATCACATGCTATACTATTGGGAAAAGATGAATAATTTTTGTTGCTGCATATTAAATTCCTTTCTGAGCCGCTGACGGTTTTAATAATAGGTAATAAAGGACATTTTTTTTCCTTTTGTGTCCAAAACTACACATGTCCGAGAATGTGAAATGTCTCTCAATACGAAATTAATCAAAAATCAATTTCACCCTTGAGATTCAGTGCCGAACTTGTACGCAACAGAATTATTAACGTTAACAGTGAATCTGAAGGTGGGGAAGTGACTAAAAAAACTCAAGATTTAAGTAACACTATGTTTTTTTATAAAAGACACATAAATAACAATGCAACAAAATACAATTATGTGGACAAGCACTTTACTTGTACCTTACTGTGAGACCAGCCAGCTAAAGCACTGATTTGACAGAGCTACTGAAAGAGAGCGAGTTGCATAAAATCTCGTATGTAATTCTGTGAAAAAGGTACATCAACATGTCTATGACGATCACAGTGACTGCTTGTCTGGAACCAACACCGAATAAACCTAAAAATCTAAGGAATCACTGATGAATATGAGCCAATGTTAGCTATCTTGCAAGTGAACTACAATACTCTAATATGCTGGAGCTGTAAGCGGTGCTTACAATAAACTTCCATGTATTGTATTGTATGGAACTGGGGACCTAGAAACGACGGAGACGCCTCGTCCCCGCCGAAGTCCTCAGTAGTTCACAACCACACAACAGACTAAAGCAGTCAACTCACCCCACCACCGCCCCACACTTCACCCAGGGTTATTGTGCGGGAACGTCTCACATCAGACGAGTGTAACCCCCAATGTTTGCATGATAGAGTAATTATGGTGTACGCGTACGTGGAGAAAGAGTTTGCGCAGCAATCGCCGACATAGTCTAGCCGAGGCGGAATAAGGGGAACCAGCCTGCATTCGCCGAGGATGAGGGAAAACCGCCTTAAAAACCATCCGAAAACTGGCCGGCACGCCGAATCTCGACACTAATCCGCATGGCGGATTCATGCCGGGGACCGACACGCCTTCCCCCACCCGGAAAGCAGTGTGTTAGACTGCGCGGCTAACCGGGCAGGCATCTTCCATGTACTGTGAGCAGAGTGGCGACACAGTGACTACACAACTTGAGAGTGCAGCTACAGTCCAGCCTTTATCACCTGACGATGACTTCATTCCTGAAACTATTCCAATTTCCCTGCCCCCAACCCCCTGTGACTGACTATATGCATCTCCCCATTTTTCCAGCCTTTTCTCAGAAACTTACCCCTGTTTCCTGCCGACGAAACGTGACCACCAACTCTCTCAAAAACTTGTTTCTGACAAGTACAATATACAGATGAGTGGATAAGGAAGTTGAGGATTTGTTAGATGACGATCAGTTTTGCTTTACAAAAGATAAAGACGGTAGGCTGGGGAGAGGTTGGGGGGGGGGGGGGGGGAGTTGAGGAAAAGGAGAGAAGTAAAAAGACTGGATGCGCTGGTTGAATAAGGGCTGTGTAGTGCTGGAATGGCAACAGAGGAAGGGACTGGATGGGTGAGAAAAATGACTAATGAAGGTCGAGGGCAGGAGCATTACAGGAATGTAGGATATACTGCAGGGAGAGTTCCCACCTGCACATTTCAGAAAAGCTGGTGTTGGTGGAAAGGACCCATATGGTACAGGCTGTGAAACAGTCATTGAAATGAAGGATGTTGTGTTGCACAGCATGCTCGGCAACAGGGTGGTCCACTTGCTTCTTGACCACAGTTTGTGTTGGCCATTCATGTGGTCAGAATGCTTGTTGGTTGTCATGCCTACATAGAATGCAGCACAGTGGTTGCAGCTTAGCTTGTAGATTACATGACTGGTCTCACAGGTAGCCCTGCCTTTGATGGGATAGGTGATGTTTGTGGCCAGACTGGAGTAGCTGGTGGTGGGAGGATGTGTGGGACAGGTCTCGCATCTAGGTCTATTTCAGGGATATGAGCCTTGAGGTAAAGGGTTGGGAGCAGGGGTTGTGACGAGTATATCGTGTAGGTTTGGTGGACGATGAAATATCACTATGGGAGGGGTGGGAAGGATAGTGGGCACTACATTTCTCATTTCAGGAAATGAAGAGAGGCAGTTGAAACCCTGCCAAAGAATGTAATTCAGTTAATTCAGTCCTGAGAGGTAATGACTTACAAGGGGAGTGCTCCTCTGTGGCCAGACGATGAGACGTTGGGAAGTCGTGGGAGACCGGAAAGATAAGGCACAGGAGACCTGTTTTTGTACAAGGTTGGAAGCATAACTGCGGTCTGTGAAGGCCTCAGTGAGACACTCAGTATATTTCGAGAGGGACCACTTGTCACTGCAGATGCGGCAACCATAGGTTGCTAGGCTGTATGGAAGGTGTTTCTTGTTATGAAATGGGTGGCAGATGTCGAAATGGAAGTATTTCATGTGGTTAGTAGATTTGATATGGACAGAGGTACTCATGTAGCAATCTTTGAGATGGAGGTCAACATCTAGGAAGATGGTTTGTTGGGTTGAGTAGGACCAACTGACGCAAATGGGGGAGAAGCTGTTAAGGTTCTGGAGGAATGTGAATAAGGTTCCTCACCCTCAACCCAGATTGCAAAGACGTCATCAATGAATCCGAACCAAGTGAGGGGTTTAGGATCTTGGGTGTTTAGGAATGATTCCTCTATATGTCCTGTGAATAGGATGCCATAGGATGGTGCCATTCAAGCACTCGTAGCCATATCCCAGACTTGGTTGTAGGTAATTCCTTCAAAGTAGAAGTATTTGTGGATGAGAATATAGTTGGTCATGGTGACTAGGAAGGAGGTTGTTGGTTTGAATGCATCGGGCATTAGGAAAGGTAGTGTTCAACAGCAGTTAGGCCATGGGCATTAGGAATCTTAGTGTAAAGGGAAGTGGCATCAATAATGACGAGCAGGGCACCGTGTGGTCAAGGAACAGGAACTGTGGAGAGCTGGTGGAGGAAATGGTTGGTATCTTGTATATAGGAGGGTAAATTCCAGGTAATAGGCTGAAGGTGTTGGTCTATGAGAGCAGAGATCTCTCAGTGAAGTCACAATAACCGGCCACAATGGGGCATCCTGGGTGGTTGGGTTTATGGATTTACGAAGCTTGTAGAAGGTAGGAGTGTGGAGAGTGGTAGGGATGAGCAGAGGGCTCTGGGGAGCGGTTCTGGGATGGACCTAAGGATATGAGGAGAGACTGGCTATCCCGCTGGATTTCTGGAATGATGTCACTGTGGCAAGGTTTGTAGGCGGATATATCTGACAGCTGGCAGAGTCCTTCTGCCAGGTAATCTTCACGGTTCAAAACAACAGTGGTGAAGCCTTTGTCTGCAGGTAGGATCATAAGGTCAAGATCAGTTTTTAGATGGTGACCTGCTGTTCTTTCTGTGGATGTAAGGTTAGTTTGCATGTTGAAGGATTTGGGGTATGACAGTGAGGCAAAGTTCAAGGTTAAAAAACTCTGGAAAGTTAACAGAGAGTGATTTGGGGCAGTGGGCGTGGTTCACAGTCAGATGGAGGAGTGAACTGAGTCAGAAGAAAGTATGAACTTCCCTACAGAATTTCTATACTCCTTGCAACTACCAGGAATGCCATTACACTGCCTTCGACTTAAAACTGGATCTCCAATCATACTACTCAGGAATCTCAACCCACCAAAACTATGTAATGGAACAAGGGTGATTGTCATACAGTTCTTGGATAACATCCCTGAAGCTGAACTTATGACTGGGAAGTACAAAGGACATGCATTATTTATCCCCAGAATACCAGAATACCACTGATCTCTACTGAACTGCTATTCCAATTTAAAAGACTGCAGTTACAAATCAAATTAGCCTACATTTTTACAATTCAGAAAACACAAGGACCAACTTTAAAGTATTACAGCATCAACCTCAAAGGTCCTGCTTCTCTCAAGGTCCACTATATGTACCTTTCTCTCGAGTAGGAAATTTGAAAAATTTGTACATCTATACCCTGAATAACAAAATGAAAAATGTTTATTAACAAGTATTGGAAATAGTTAGAATATGTTTTCAATAAAAAAAATTTTACCTCTTAAACTTTAAAGCTTATCCTTTTGTATGAATTACCACACCATCTCATATGAACTCCCTCACAGGGGCCAGGTACCCCAGCTAGTTATATTATACACACAGCACATATTTTTATAAAAAAAGAGTTTTGCTCCCCCTGTGACAGCCCTGTACAAAATCAGTAAGGCCGGTATTACACTATCATATTTCTTTGACAAACATTTGAATGAAGATATAATCAAATTTTCCTCAAATTTGTTTGACAAAGATATTTGTCTTGGTGCTACAAAAGGGTATTACACTGTCATCATATTTTTCATCAAAGTTCAAGATGGCTCACAGCAACAACTTGTTATTATATGCAGCAGTTGAATGTACCACAATTGCACTGTTGCACATTTGGAAGAGAAGTGGGGGGGGAGGGGGGGGAGGGGGGGAATGTACGTGGGTGAAGCCATGGGATGTACGACGAGACAATGAAAGCATTCAACAAAATTTGTTACGTGAGCCTCTAGTGGAGGATGTCAAGTTGTACATAAATTGCTTAAAAATGGATGAGCAATAATTTCAGTATTTGCCCAGTAAAGTGTCTCGTCATATCACAAAGCACAATACTCACTTAAGAACTGCTATATCTGTAGAAGACAGACTCACAGTAACATTTCAATTCCTTGCTAGAGGAGAGAGTTACTCTAGCTTACAGTACAGCACTCAGATACCACAGTGCACATTAACTAAAATAATACCTGAAATGTATGAACCAATTTATAAAGCACGATAGGACCAATATCTGAAATAAATAAATGTTCAATACACTTTATGTGCATTAAGAACAGTTTTTATTGTAGATCAAAGTAATAATTGCATTCTGTGTCCAACAACTACAAAATTAATATACAATGTGAGGCATCCTGAATATATCGATTTTTATGATCAAATCTGCAACGAGGCGCTAAATTTGATCATATTTATTTGACGACAGGCGTGATTTGGGAAATTTCCCTATTACACCATCAAATTTCTTTGACATATTAACTTTGTCGAAGAAATATGATAGTGTAATGCCGGCCTAAGCGCGATGGAAATAAATGAAAGTTGACAAAATGGCGGAGACGTTAACTGTACAAGTGAGTTGTATTCTTGCGAAAAACGAAAATAATGTCGGTAAAAGTACAGTGGGTGTGAACTGTAGGGGAGAAATTATGAACCTAAATGAGCGTATTTCTAGCCCTTAGCAAATCATCAGTGTATTGAGTAGTGAGATGTCTCAACTTCGAAAAGAAATAAGTGAGCCATTAGTCAAAAAAAGTCCATTTCTATTCCGCAAAAAAACTGTAACGAGTGGAAGAAAATACCATATAAAAACAGAGCTGTAAATACGAAAACATAGCCAGGTAGTGAAAACACCAAACAGTTGGCGGTTAAAAACAAATTTCATGTTCTTTCTGTGAGTGAAGGGGCGTATTTAGACCAAACTTCGGCAAGGGAACATGAACTTTTGAACAAACCTTATTAACAGAATGGTGATACAGGCTCTAGGCTCTAAGCTCAGCATTAAGGCAAACATGCCATCTTTTGCATGTAGTAATGGGACGAATGGGAAAGACTATAACAATAAAAACGTACAACAGTGCAAACACGAAAATAGTGTATTATTTTTTACGGATAGTCATGGCAAAAACATGACGAAACTTTCTCAAAGAAACCAAAAATGCGACGCAGCAGATATTGTGAAGCCAGGAGCAACAACGAAAAGCATTATTGGTATCGACTTACATGATAAAATATCGAGAAAATATGACTATGCTGTGCGTATAGCGGGTGCAAATGATACTGCAAAAAACGAAGAAAATTACTGCCTAATGGAACTGAAAAAGTTCCTAGAACGCAACAAGCAACGAAATACATTAGTTGCAACTTTAACACACAGATATGATCTAATATATCACTCGTGTGTGAGCAAAGAAATTCGAAAAACTAACAGTAAAGTAAAACAAATGTGTTCTTTATATGGAAAATGTAGCGTCCTTGATATAGGCAAATTGGACAGATGTCAGCATACCAAACACAGCACTTTGGATTTCAGGAAGGTTCGTCTACAGAACATGAAATATTTGCATTTGCTGACAACGTCATGGACTATATCAACAAACAAACTGAAGGTGGTCTGGGATATTTTGTGACCTAACAAAAGTGTTTGACTGTGTCAGTCACCAGATTCTTTTACAAAAAGCTGCACATCTCGGTATAAGTGATTCATCAGGGAAATGGCTTGACTCTTACCTGTCAAACAGGAAACAAGGTTGTAGTAGATAGTCAAAATGGAGACCCATTATCTTCAGAATGGGGTACCATCACATGTGGAGTACCCTAAGGATCAGTTCTGGGCCCGCTACTTTTTATTATCTTCATAAATGATCTGCCTTTCTGTGTGGAATATTAAGATTCACCATTTTTGCTGATGACACTACACTACCTATTGATAATTCAGTAGATAAACTTGAGGAAACAGTAAATAAGTTTTAAGTGAAACAGTGAACTGTTTTAACATTAATGGCCTTTCTTTAAATTACATAACATTTAAAGATGAAGAAATGCTAGTAAAAATAGGTGAGCAGGTGATAACCAGGATGGATACCTCAAAATACCTTGGCTTGTATATTGGCAGCATACTGAACTGGTCACACCACATCCTGGATCTATGCAAAAGATTGAGTTCAGCTACTTGTGCATTACACATTATTTCTTCTTATAGAAGTATGGACACCATGGAGGCAGCCTATTATGGTTATTTTCATGGCACATGGAATTATATTTTGGGCTATCAGTCACTGGCTAAAATAGTACTGTGTGCACAAAAAAGAGCAATAAGGATCCTGTGTGGAGCCCATCCTACAGCCACATGCAGGAATCTTTTTAAGAAACTTGGAATCCTTACATCCACTGCACAACATATATTCTCTTTGATGTTCTTCATAAGGAAAGAAAAATCCATTTTTAAACTGAATAGTGAGTATCATAGTCATGAGATGAGAATAAAACATGATATTGACTATGAAGAGGCAAATCAAGTATGGTACAGGAAGTAGCCCATTTCATTGGCTCTAAGATTTTTAACGCCCTCCCTGCAAGAATTAAGTGTTTGGTAGAAGATGATCTCTTGTTTAAAAAAACTTTAAGGCAGTTCCTATTACAAGGATCATTTTATACGACTGAAGAGTTACTGAACTAGAGTGTTTAGCATTTCTTGTACTGTTAAATGCAAATATATGCCCAAATCTACATTTGTAATCCTGACTATTCGTTATTGTAAATTCATATTTTGCAATATTTATTTTCTGTAACACTTATTGTTTTGTAATATTTATTTATCTCTCAAAATTGATTTTCTGTAGTAGAACCTAAGTTTCCTGTTTACTGTAATATGAAATCATTTTGTTTTGTTTTTATGTGGTACCATAGATTTCTGATATCCTGTGATATTGTCACAACCTGGATCACCGGAACAAGAAATAAATAAATAAATAAAATACAGATTTTTCATATTTACAAAGAGCTGTTTATAGGTGTATTTTTCATTGATCTTTCTACTGTTGATAAAATCTTCTCAGATGATTAACTGAGTGATGGAGTCATCTTGTTGCAATGTTTCGAAGAGTTTCATACTCATCATCATCAAGTGAAGATAATGGGTACAAAACTCATCAAAAAATTGTGACAACACAACACTGCCACTCAGCTGATAACTGGAGTACGATTTCATCATTGGAATATGACAAGAAAGTCTGCAATCACATCTTTCTATTGTTATCTGCAAGGTTTCTGGGCTGGATCCAATGGGCAATGTGCTGTTGTCATCAGCAAATAGGGTATTGTATGAGGACTCATATGTTAAACAAGGTTTTCCACATAAATCAAGAAGACTAATGGTCCTAGGATTGAGCAATGAGGAACACCATATTTTATTGATAATTTGTCTGCAAGTAAAGAGTTGTATCTTGTTCTGTTCACAATACTGAATTCACACTGAAGTGATATCTTCTGCTGATGGTTTTTTAGGCATGAACACAACCACCAATATGCTACACCTTGTCTTACTAATTTTTTGAGCAGGATTTTATAATCCACGACATCAAAGGCTTTTGAAAGATCTACTAAAATACTCGCAGCTGTTTTATATTGGTTGATGGATTTAAAGTATGGCATCAGAATTCAAGACTTGCTAATTGTGTGGATTTGGACTTTTTAAAGCCACATTGTTGGGTTGTTAGAGACCATCATTCATTTATAAATTTTATAAACTTTTCATAAAAAGTTATTCTAGAATTTCTGAAAATGACCTGAACTATGACATTGGTCAGTAATTTGGTGTTATATCAATGAACTTCTTTGAAACAGTAAGAAACTTCTGCTATTTTCAGAAAACCCAAAAGGCACTAGTTTCTAAAGAGATGTTGAAAACTTTTGTCAGTGGTATTCCTATGTGGTGAACAAATGCTTTTAATATGATGTCAGGTATTTCATCATGGCCACTTGACATTTAATGGCTTAATGATTTAATTTTACTTGCAGTTTCATGAGGATTAGTTTCATCAGTACACTCAGAAGCATCAGAGATAACTGACTTACAAGAGAAACATGGGAATGCTCCTTTACAATTTATCTTGATGAAGTCTCCAGCTAGTACAATCAAGTATTTATTGAATTTTTTTATGGCTGACTTTGAGTCTTTGACTATGAAGCCCTCTAGCGTTAAAATATTCTTTCTTTTTGGTATCAAACTGTAAGTTTCTTTCTTTATAACTCTCTATGTGGATCTAATTTTGTTTGAGCTCCTAGTCAGACTGATATTACACATAATTTCAACATGTCTGACTACTCCACCATAGATTTTGCAAGCTTTAGAATAAATTGTAAATTCTTGGAGAAGTTTATTGTTTTTTACAATATTGTATAAATATGTTTCTCTCAGTGGAAATTTTTATGCATTTAGCTACTGATTATTTATTGATCTTAGGTTTTAATGTTTTTTACTTCAATATTAAAACAGTAAAAGAAGATATTCTGAAATTTCATGTACATACTCTCAACATTGTTTGGAATGGAAATGCTTTCTCAGTGTTCCCAAATAAAAAAAAAAAAATAAAAAAATTGTTGTCTTCAGAGAAAGTTCTTTTTGAAATTACTGTTTCTGCAATTGATTAATTCCTCATGTTTGAGGTTCACAGTTGAGTAGAATTTTTCAAAGGACATCAGTAATCTCTACAGTCAAAACTGAATATTATGTTCTTTAAAACTTTTCTGGAACTGCTGCTACTTGTTGACTTCTCTACATCAAGGTGACAAAATTATGGGGTAGCAATATGCACATATATACTTGGTGGTAGTATCATGTAGACAAGGTATAAAGGGGTAGTGTACTAGTGAAGATGTCATTAAGTGATTCATGTGAAAATGTTTCAAACATGATTATGTCACACAAAGGAAATTAACAGACTTTGAATGCAGAACCGTAGCTGGAGCTAGACACATGGGACATTCCATTTCGGAAATCAATAGGCAGTTCAATTATCTGAAATCCACTGTGTCAAGAGTGTGCCAAGAATACCAAATTTCAGGCATTATCTCTCACTTAATGACAGAGAGCAGTGGCATTTGCGTAGAGTTTCTAGTGCTTAAAGACAAGCAACACTGTGTGAGATAATCACAGAAATCAATGTGAGATGTACGATGAACATACCCATTAGGACAATGCAGAGAAATTTGGCAGGAGCGACAACCAATGTGAGTCCCTTTGCTACCAGCACAACATCACCTGCAGCACCTCTCCTGGACCTGTGACCATATTAGTTGGGCTCTAGACAACTGGAAAACTGTGACGTGGTAAGATGAGTCCTCATTTCAGTTGGTAAGAGCTGAGGGTAGGATTCGACTGGGCATAGGCCCCATGAAGCCATGGACCCAAGTTGTCAACAAGGCACTGTGCAAGCTGGTGGTGGCTCCAAAATGGTGTGGGCTCTGTTTACGTGGAATGGATTGGGTTCTCTGGTCCAGCTGAATTGATCATTGGCGGAAATAGCTATTCAGCTACTTGGAGACCATTTGCAGCCATTCATGGATTTCATGTTCCCAAACATGTCACTGTTCACAATTGGTTTCAAGCACATACCAGGCAAGTTAAGAGAATGATTCGGCTACCACATTGCCCAAAATGAATCCCATTAAACATTTATGCGACACAATCGAGAGGCCAGTTCATGCACAAAATCTTTCACCCACATCACTTTTGCAATTATGGACAGCAGCATGGCTCAATATTTCTTCCAATGACTTGTTGAGCCCATGTCATGTTGAGTTGCTGCACAATAATGGGCAAAAGGAGGTCCGATGCAATAATGTGAGGGACCCCATGACTTTTGTTACATTAGGGTATAGGTAGTAGCTATGCTTTAGGATCACTATAACCCATACTCAGAACTAAGCTATTTTTTTTATCAGATACAGTCCACAAATTCAGAATCAGAGTACTGAGAATAGGTTGTAATGATTGTCAGACACAGCTACTATGCATGGAGGTAGTGAAAAAGTAGTAGCAGTTACCAAAAAGTAGTCGATAAGAGAAATTTTTCTGAAGACAACCATAATTTCTTTTATTTTTTATTGATAAGGAAAATCGGGAAAGCATTTCCATTCAGAACAATGTTGAATATATAATAGCTAGTGCCAGTTCACTCTCACCCCCTATTCCTTAAAGAGTCGAACTCACATGTATAAAATATCGTATGTCGTGAACTATATGTCTTACAATGATTCTGTGTATGTTCAGAAATAGATAGGGATATTGTCTCCAAAATTTGTTATGAATAGAGTTATTGGTAAAGAAGTAATAAATTAAATCAGGCCTGATGGTGCAGTTTTTCTGTGCATACTGCAAAAATGTAGCAAATAAACTTACTTACATGCATCATTTTGTGGGGGCTGTCAGAGAGAAAAAGTTTTTTCAAGCTTTGAAATTATATGTAAGGTTTGTTGGGAGCTGCTAAATGCACTCTTTCACAAACACTGGATAAATACGGTGTTGTTAACTTGCGCACCATGCCTCAGGATGTATACACAGCTTCTAACTGTAATAACTGACGTATGGTATTAGACGTTTAACATAAGATTATAGTTCTTAATGAGTAGACTATGACAACAATTTAAGTTTTTAAATTCTGTCAATAACTGTATTAAATAATTTTTGTTACTCTTGGAAGCAATTAGACAAGTAATCTGCAACTGGGACCATACCCTAGGTTAGCCATTTAGTAAGGCCTAATATAGATAGTGTGGTAGCGGTTGTATATATATATATATATATATATATATATATATATATATATATATATATATATATATATATATATATATATATATATATTATGAATTTAAGTTATGGACATTTAATAACAGAAAGTTCAAAAACTTTTATTATTACTAAGCCAATACAGAATTTATTGGCGGCAAATAAATTTATCTGCCTTTTCACAAAATAGCTGTACCAGCATATGTGGAGAATTACCTGCTAAAGTGACTCACTAATGTCCTCCTATTGAGTTTAATTTTACTTCATTTCATAGCCAATGTTCAGTAATGCCAATTATGTCTACATGTATTGGACTCTATTCCTGCCATACTGTGGAGCAACTAGCAGTAAGTTAGGACGTCTGCTGCAGAAACATGGGCTAAGAGCAGTGTTCTGGCCCGCCCACAACATACAACATATGTTGCGCCCTGTTAAACACGACATTGCTCTTCAAGTGTCCGGTGTGTATGGTGTACCCTGTGAGTGTGGCAGCATGTATGTTGGACAAACAATTGGCACAGTTGTGGAGCGTTGTACTGAACACAAGCGCTATATAAAACAAAGAGAGCTTGAAAGTCGGCCATAGCGGAGCATTGCTTAGAAAACAGACATAAAATACAGTTCGAAAATACAAAAGTGTTGGCTCATGCATCTACATATTGGGACTCCGTTATAAAGAGAGCGGCTGAGATTCGTTTAAACAACAACAATTTCAACAGAGACCGGGGATACACACTCAGCAGGGTATGGGGACGGGCGTTGGACATCGAAAGAAAGCAGACAGATGCGCGACGTGGGAGCGGCAGTTTCAAACATGGCGCCTGCTTCTGGCGCCACTTGACGTCACCGGTGCTGCCACGGGAAATGGCTCCGCTAGCTACCCGGGTCGACTTACGCATGCAGGCCACATTGGATCGATCTGATTGGCTGCTGATGAAGTCATCATACCTATATAAGCGAGAGAACGTAACAGCCCCGGATACGCCGAGACTGGCGCCAGACCTGCACACGACTCAACGCCACCCTCCCTATCAACTCCTCCAAGTACTGGTCCGCCTTCCATCGTCTTACTGGTTCCCTTTCCGCTCCCCACTACCCCCTTCTCCATAACGATCGCCCCCTTCCTGACAACCTCAGTAAGGCCAACCACTTCGCTTCCCACCTTTCCGAGGTCTTCTCCATCCCCGATGATCCCCACTTTGATTATTCTCTTTTCCCCACGGTCATGGAACGTGCCGATACCTCGGTCGCTCCTCTTGCTCCTAGTCTCCAGTACTTGGGGCAGTTGCCCCCCTCCGACATAAACACTCCTATCACAGCACAAGACATTAAACTTATCCTCCGGTCCAAACGCAACACGGCCCCTGGTCACGACTGTGTCACCTACCGTCACCTTCGCGAAAGCCCCTATTCCTTCCTGACTGTCCTCGCCCATCTCTATAATGTCGTCCTCTCTACTGGCTTCTACCCTGACCTGTGGAAGACCTCCCGCGTCCTCTTATTCCCCAAACCCAACAAACCCCCTTCTGCCGCCTCTTCCTATCGTCCCATCTGCCTCACCTCCGTCTTCAGTAAGGTCTTTGAATCCATCCTCTCCCGCCGTATCCATCAGCACCTTGCTCAACACCACCTCCTCCCCCTTACCCAGTGTGGCTTCCGACCCTCCTTCTCTGCTGACGACCAACTCCTCAACCTTGTTCACCTTCTGTCCCTCCAGCTCAACTCCCGTCGCTCCGCCATTTTTGTTTCCCTTGACCTCCAAAATGCCTATGACCGTGTATGGCATCCCGGTCTCCTCTTTAAACTCCAAACCTACGCCCTGCCTATCAATTTTGTCCGTCTGGTCGCTTCCTTCCTCTCGCACCGTCCTTCCTATGTCACCCTCCACAACACCAACTCCCGTATCTTTTATCCCACGGCTGGCGTCCCCCAGGGTTCTGTCCTCTCCCCTCTCCTTTATCTCTTGTATACAGCTGATATGCCCAAGCCACCCCCACCAGTCCACCTTCTCCAGTATGCTGATGACACCGCCTTCCTGGCTCTCTATCCTACCCTTCAACGGTCTCAACATACCCTTCAAACCCACCTTAACCAGTTCACCGCTTGGTGTAACCAGTGGTTCCTCCGTCTCAACCCCTCCAAAACCCAGGCAATCATCATAGGCCGCACTACTCACTCCTTCCGCCTCCATGATTTCTACCTCAC
The DNA here is from genome assembly GCF_023898315.1 of Schistocerca nitens. Classification (NCBI taxonomy): domain Eukaryota; kingdom Metazoa; phylum Arthropoda; class Insecta; order Orthoptera; family Acrididae; genus Schistocerca; species Schistocerca nitens. The sequence continues at coordinate 448,216,875 of NC_064615.1, forward strand.
CCTTTATGGTCATCCTATCCAACTCACCCCCACCCTGAAATACCTTGGCCTCACCCTTGACCGCCACCTCACCTGGACCCCTCATCTCCTGACCATCCAGCAGAAAGCCCATTCCCGCCTCCGCCTTCTGAAACTCCTGTCTGGCCGGACATGGGGCTTGCATCCTTCTACCATCCTCCACACCTACAAATCCCTCATCCGTCCTATCCTCTGTTATGCCAGCATTGCCTGGATCTCCGCCCCCACCCGCTTTTACAAGGCCCTCCAAATCCTTGAACGCCATGCGCTCCGCCTTGCCTTCCGTATCCGCCTTCCTTCCCCCACACGGCTCCTGTATGAACTGATCCCCTTCCCCCACCTCCTCCTGTTCCTCCAACATCTCCGCATCCTTTACATTGTTCGCAGGCTTGATCCCCCCCACCCTCTGGTTTCCTCCTTCCTCTCCACCCCCCGCCCGTTGCCGCACCTCTATCGCTGTATCCCTCCCTCTCTCCACCTCCACACCCTCCATCTCCTTCATCAGGGCAACTTCCAACGCCTCCCCCTCCCGGATGACGAACTTCGCCGTGACATCTACCCTTCCTTCCAACTATAGCCTGGCCTTGTTCCCCCCCCCCCTCCCCAGGGCCCCCTTTTCTTCTTTCCTCCTTCTCCCAGAGCGGATCTTCCTCCGTCCCCCCCTCCCCTGAGACCCTGCCCCCATATTTGCCTCTCTCCTTCCCACATCCCTCCCTACCTGGCCCTCTTCCGCACGCCCCCCGCTCACCTCCCCCATCTCTTCCCCTCCCTCCCTTCTCCAGGTCTCCCTCATCTCCTAGCGCCTGGCAGATCCTCTGTGTTGCTCTTCATCAGTGTGCCACATCAGTGTTGTTTAGTGCTGTTTCTCGTGTGCGTCAAGAGGTGTGTTTTAATTGTGACCTGCCTTGAGGTTCGCCGCCCGTGTTACGTTATGTGCTATGCCGTCCGTCGCTACCTTTATGCTCCAGTCTTACTGTGCCTTGTGTTTCTTTTAACCGTCGCAGTGTGTGGCTTTTTATGTGTGCTACTTTTAAACAGTTTTTTTCTCTTCATTTTACAGTCACCCCGTTTTTTGTCTATTGCCTTCCATGATGTTCCCCTTTTTTATATTTATGTTCACCTTATTCTCTCCTTTGCTGTTTTTAAATGTCTTCTATTGTTTTGTTCTATGTCTTTCGGCTGAAGAGCAGCGCCTATGCTGCTGCCAGCCCGCCCCGATGGGGAATTGAAATACAATAAAGGAAAAAAAAAACAGCCCCGGCAGTCAGTGAACTCCTGACGACGATGGCGGAGGTGGCCATCAAAATCTCGAGGATTTTATTTGAACTGACGCAGCTGGAAAACTGAGAACGTTTTATTCATGTATGCCATCGTGAAACACTCCGAGGACACAGAAACGTTTTTAGTTCATGATGGTGCTATTTCATTAACAGCAATAATTATTAACAGTTATAATTATTAACATTAGCAACAATAATTATTCAACGCAGGCCGCATAAAGAAGAGAATGGTTTGCAAACTACTCTCTTGAAGATAGATCTGTACAGTGGCAATATTTCAATATTCTAACATATGTGAATGGGGGAGCACTGCAGCGACATTTTAAATAGATGAATACTGAATAAAGAATGCAGCTTCTGGAATTTGTATATCCTTCCCTCCTTTCAACAATATTCCTTATCAAAGGGTTGGCCAACTCTAACGATGGGATTTTAGTCTTATGGGCGAGAGCATTGCCACAGCTAGAGTTACACTTGCTTGTATTTGTCTTTATTCAGTTGTGTATGTGCTTCTAACTCAATAAATTTTGCCATGCAGCTCAGATATTGTCAAACCATCTACACTCCTGGAAATGGAAAAAAGAACACATTGACACCGGTGTGTCAGACCCACCATACTTGCTCCGGACACTGCGAGAGGGCTGTACAAGCAATGATCACACGCACGGCACAGCGGGCACACCAGGAACCGCGGTGTTGGCTGTCGAATGGCGCTAGCTGCGCAGCATTTGTGCACCGCCGCCGTCAGTGTCAGCCAGTTTGCTGTGGCATATGGAGCTCCATAGCAGTCTTTAACACTGGTAGCATGCCGCGACAGCGTGGACGTGAACCGTATGTGCAGTTGACGGACTTTGAGCGAGGGCGTATAGTGGGCATGCGGGAGGCCGGGTGGACGTACCGCCGAATTGCTCAACACGTGGGGCGTGAGGTCTCCACAGTACATCGATGTTGTCGCCAGTGGTTGGCGGAAGGTGCACGTGCCCGTCGACCTGGGACCGGACCGCAGCGACGCACGGATGCACGCCAAGACCGTAGGATCCTACGCAGTGCCGTAGGGGACCTCACCGCCACTTCCCAGCAAATTAGGGACACTGTTGCTCCTGGGGTATCGGCGAGGACCATTCGCAACCGTCTCCATGAAGCTGGGCTACGGTCCCGCACACCATTAGGCCGTCTTCCGCTCACGCCCCAACATCGTGCAGCCCGCCTCCAGTGGTGTCGCGACAGGCGTGAATGGAGGGACGAATGGAGACGTGTCGTCTTCAGCGATGAGAGTCGCTTCTGCCTTGGTGCCAATGATGGTCGTATGCGTATTTGGCGCCGTGCAGGTGAGCGCCACAATCAGGACTGCATACGACCGAGGCACACAGTGCCAACACCCGGCATCATGGTGTGGGGAGCGATCTCCTACACTGGCCGTACACCACTGGTGATCGTTGAGGGGACACTGAATAGTGCACGGTACATCCAAACCATCATCGAATCCATCGTTCTACCATTCCTAGACCGGCAAGGGAACTTGCTGTTCCAACAGGACAATGCACGTCCGCATGTATCCCGTGCCACCCAAAGTGCTCTAGAAGGTGTAAGTCAACTACCCTGGCCAGCAAGATCTCTGGATCTGTCCCCCATTGAGCATGTTTATGACTGGATGAAGCGTCGTCTCACGTGGTCTGCACGTCCAGCACGAACGCTGGTCCAACTGAGGCGCCAGGTGGAAATGGCATGGCAAGCCGTTCCACAGGACTACATCCAGCATCTCTACGATCGTCTCCATGGGAGAATAGCAGCCTGCATTGCTGCGAAAGGTGGATATACACTGTACTAGTGCCGACATTGTGCACGCTCTGTTGCCTGTGTCTATGTGCCTGTGGTTCTGTCAGTGTGATCATGTGATGTATCTGACCCCAGGAATGTGTCAATAAAGTTTCCCCTTCCTGGGACAATGAATTCACGGTGTTCTTATTTCAATTTCCAGGAGTGTATATTATGATCGCACATGATGGTCTCAGCAGCAGCAAAGTGTTGCTTATTTTTGTAATCAGCATCACTGAAATCCTACAAACAGCTATGCAAAGCATAGATAGCCAAAAAGTGAACATTATTTTCCATTCCCCAGTTCGTATTACAGTTTGTCTACACTCTACGAACACACATAAACTCAAAACTCATGCAGCTATTGTCGCCAAAGTTGGAACACACCGAAAGTGTTTAGTTTCACCAACGAGTTGCACAAATGCGCGGCACACATGCACAGTGGCCTGCAACCTAGTGTCATCATCTAAACTAGGCTTGAGTCTGGTGATGTACACATGACTTTCAGAAGGGTATCATCCACTCAATTCCAAAGACTGCAAGAGCCAACAAGTGCAAGGATTTCACACAATCAGCTAAACGGCTCATGCATCCATGTTGCTGACAAGAATAATATGCAGAAGAATGGAAAAGAAAATTTAGGCTCTGTTAGACAATAATCATTTTGGCCTTAGGAAAGGTAAAGGCAGCAGAGCAGGAAGGTCTCATGCTATCATTGATAATGGAGGAAGCCTGAAGAAAAATCAAGATATGCTCATAGGATTTGGTGACCTGAAAAAAGCCTTTGACAATGTAAAATGGTGCAAGGTATATGAAATTCAGAGAATAACAGGGGTAAGCTAGAGAGAGAGACAGATAATATACAACACATACAGGAGCCAAGAGGGAATAATAAGAGTGGGAGACCAAGAACAAAGTGCTCAGCTGAAAAAGGGTGTAAGGTAGGGATTTAGTCTTTCACCCCTACTGTTCAATCTATACATCACAGAAGCAATTACAGAAATAACAGATAGATTCAAGAGTGGAATTAAAATTCATTGTGAAAGGCTATTGTGTTAAGATTTTCTAATGACATTGCTATCCTCAGAGAAAGCAAAGAAAAATGAAAGGATCTGCAGAATGGAATTAATAGTCCAATGATTACAGAATACAGATTGAGAGTACATTGAAGATAGGCAAAAGTAATGCTGAAGAAGCAGAAATGAGAACAGCAAGAAACTTCATATCAGGATTGATGGTCATGAAGTAGATGAAGTTAAGGAATTCTGATACCTCAGACCCAAATAACTAATGACAGATATAGCAAGGAGGACATGTAAAGCAGACTAGCACTGACTGGCCAAGAAAAGTCTACTAGTATCAAACATAGGCCTTAATCTGAGGAAGAATTTTCTGAGGATATAGTAGCACAGTATTGTATGGTAGTGAAACATGGACTGTCAGAAAACCAGAAAAGGAGAGAATCAAAGCATTTGATATATCGTTCTACAAAAGACTGTTGAGAATTGGGTGGGCTGACAAGGTAAGGAATGAGAAGGTTCTGTGCAGAATCAGAGGGGAAAGGAATATATAAAACAACACTGACAAGAAGAATGTACAGGATGACAGGTCATCTATTAAGACATTACAAAATGACTTCCGTGGCACCAGAGGGAGCTGTAGAGTGTAAAAACTGTAGAGGAAGACAGAGATTGGAATACGTCCAGCAAATAATTGAGGATGTATGTTGCAAGTACTACTTTGAGATGAAGAGGTTGGCACAGGAGAGGAGTTCACAGCAGGCTGCATCGAACCAGACAGAAGACTGACGACTCAAAAAAATCTTCGCAAAACATTGGCCAGTAGAACAGTTCCACACAGATATATAGGCCATTGCAGAATGGGGATTATGTTGTAAAATGGAATTTCTTAGCCAGAAGAGAAGGGTATAATATGGTGTATTGGAATTATGAATAAAATCAACCTGCTTTCAGAAAAAAATTGCATTACTTATTAAACACACCTTGTATATGAATTATTAGGACCTGCATAGTAGTACATGAGGAGAAAGATTAAGGTATTACACAGGTCGCATGAAATGAGCATTCTGAAGACAATGAAAAAGTCTTAAGCAAATTTTATCAGTGGAAGAAGATAATTAAATTGTCTTCAAAGAAGCAGAAAAAGAAATGGAAATTACTGGAGATGAAAACCAAAAAGTCACTTCAAATATCAATGGATGAAATGCAAAGCAGTATTCAAGAGAAACAACACACTGATGGTAACAATTTGTAACAGGAAATGATGGAGAAACTACATACACTCCTGGAAATTGAAATAAGAACACCGTGAATTCATTGTCCCAGGAAGGGGAAACTTTATTGACACATTCCTGGGGTCAGATACATCACATGATCACACTGACAGAACCACAGGCACATAGACACAGGCAACAGAGCATGCACAATGTCGGCACTAGTACAGTGTATATCAACCTTTCGCAGCAATGCAGGCTGCTATTCTCCCATGGAGACGATCTTAGAGATGCTGGATGTAGTCCTGTGGAACGGCTTGCCATGCCATTTCCACCTGGCGCCTCAGTTGGACCAGCGTTCGTGCTGGACGTGCAGACCGCGTGAGACGACGCTTCTTCCAGTCCCAAACATGCTCAATGGGGGACAGATCCGGAGATCTTGCTGGCCAGGGTAGTTGACTTACACCTCCTAGAGCACGTTGGGTGGCACGGGATACATGCGGACGTGCATTGTCCTGTTGGAACAGCAAGTTCCCTTGCCGGTCTAGGAATGGTAGAACGATGGGTTCGATGACGGTTTGGATGTACCGTGCACTATTCAGTGTCCCCTCGACGATCACCAGTGGTGTACGGCCAGTGTAGGAGATCGCTCCCCACACCATGATGCCGGGTGTTGGCCCTGTGTGCCTCGGTCGTATGCAGTCCTGATTGTGGCGCTCACCTGCACGGCGCCAAACACGCATACGACCATCATTGGCACCAAGGCAGAAGCGACTCTCATCGCTGAAGACGACACGTCTCCATTCGTCCCTCCATTCACGCCTGTCGCGACACCACTGGAGGCGGGCTGCACGATGTTGGGGCGTGAGCGGAAGACGGCCTAATGGTGTGCGGGACCGTAGCCCAGCTTCATGGAGACGGTTGCGAATGGTCCTCGCCGATACCCCAGGAGCAACAGTGTCCCTAATTTGCTGGGAAGTGGCGGTGAGGTCCCCTACGGCACTGCGTAGGATCCTACGGTCTTGGCGTGCATCCGTGCGTCGCTGCGGTCCGGTCCCAGGTCGACGGGCACGTGCACCTTCCGCCGACCACTGGCGACAACATCGATGTACTGTGGAGACCTCACGCCCCACGTGTTGAGCAATTCGGCGGTACGTCCACCCGGCCTCCCGCATGCCCACTATACGCCCTCGCTCAAAGTCCGTCAACTGCACATACGGTTCACGTCCACGCTGTCGCGGCATGCTACCAGTGTTAAAGACTGCGATGGAGCTCCGTATGCCACGGCAAACTGGCTGACACTGACGGCGGCGGTACACAAATGCTGCGCAGCTAGCACCATTCGACGGCCAACACCGCGGTTCCTGGTGTGTCCGCTGTGCCGTGCATGTAATCATTGCTTGTACAGCCCTCTCGCAGTGTCCGGAGGAAGTATGGTGGGTCTGACACACCGGTGTCAATGTGTTCTTTTTTCCATTTCCAGGAGTGTATATGGATAATAATCAATTCCTTTTTCTAAAACCAAGGCCAAAAACCTTATAAAAATTTACCAAATTCAAAAAATAGAGCCCTCTTCAATATTTTCTATCTATATCTACATTCATACATTGCAAAACACTGTGAACTACATGGAAGAGTGCACTTCACATTGTACCAGTTATTAGGGCTTCTTCATTTTCTGTTCACAAATGGAGCATGGGAATAATGATTGTTTAAATGTTTCTGTGGGTGCTGTAATTAATCTAATCTTGTTGTTACAATTCCTATGGCTAAGATATGCAGGGGATTGTTGTATATTTTACTCACATTGTTGAAGCTGGTTCCAGAAACCCTGTAAAAGGCTTTCTTATGACAGTTTACATCTATCTTAAAGTGTCTTGAAGGTCAGTTCTTCAGCAGCTCTGTAACACACTCCCACAATTCAACAAATCTGTGACCATTTGTGCTACCCATCTCTGTATATGTTGAATATTTGATAGTTGGTACAGGTCCCACATTGAGCAATTTTATAGGATGAGTGACATAAGTGACTTGTAAGCTGTCTCCTTTGTAGACTTATTGTATCTCTCTACTATTCCACCAATAAACAGGTTCCTACAGCCTACTTTACCTATGACAGAACCTCCGTGAGTGTTGCATTTGATACCCCTATAAAGTGCTACTCTCAGGTGTATGAATGAGTTGACCAGTTACAACTGTGACTCAGTCAAACTGGAGTTATAGGACACTATGTTTTTTTCATTTTCTGAAGTGCACAACTTTACTTTTTTTTAACATTTAAAGCAAGTTGACAATCTTTGCACCACTCCAAAATCTTATACATGCTCTGAGTGAATATTCATGCAGGTACTTCCAGGTAGTTCTTCTTTAGTGGTAACTATACCATCTCCTTTTGCAGAAGTTACTATTAATATTACCTGCAAAATCAAAATGAACAGCAAGAGACCCAACACACTTTCCTAGGGCACAACTGAAGTTACATCTACATCTGTTGCTGACACTCCATCCAAGATAACATTTTGTGTCCTATCTACAAAAAAATCCTCAATCAAATCACAAATTTTGCTTGATATTCCACACTTTTGATAAGTGTGGTTGTGGTACTGATTCAAATGCATTTGAAAATTGGAAAATACTGCATTTACCTGGCTGTCTTGATTCACAGCTTTCATGATGTCTTGTGAGAAAAGCATGAGTTGAATTTCACATGACTAAAGCTTTTGGAATCCATGCTCGTAGACATGAAGGTCATTCTGTTAGAGATATCGCATTGTCTACAGAATGAAATTTTCACTCTGCAGCGGAGTATGTGTTGATATGAAACTTCCTGGCAGATTAAAACTGTGTGCGGGACCGAGACTCAAACTCGGGACCTTTGCCTTTTGCAGGCAAGTGTTCTACCGTCTGATCTACCCAATCATGACCCACGCCCCTTCCTCACAGCTTTACTTCCATTAGTACGTCATCCCTTACTTTCCAAACATCACAGAAGCTCTCCTGCCAGGAAATTTCATATCTCATTTTGTTTGACCTCAGAATATGTTCTAAGATTTTATAACATAGACAGTAGTTTTGTGCATCACTTCTGCTACTCTCAGTGTGACCTGTGCTTTCTTCAATCTACTGGGCATGACTTTTGTCTGATACCAGATTACAGTGAAAAGAGGGGTAACACAGTCACAAATTCGGTGTAGAATCTGACAGGGATTCCATCTGACCATGGAGCTTCAATCAGTTTTAGTGATTTCAGCCATTTCTTGACATTACTGATGCTGATATAACTCATTTTTGCAGTTTTATGAGAATTAAACTGGGTCAATACCCATGGATTTTCATTTATAAGGGAACACTTGAAAACTGAGTTCAGTGCTTCTGCCTTTGCTTTGTTACCCTCAATTTCCAGTCCTCTCTCGACCACAAATATCTGGGCACTAGTTTTGGTACCACTAACAGCCTTTAGGTATGACTAGAATTGCTTTGGATTTTGTAAGAGATCCTTCAATAAAATTCTGATGTGGTAGTTGATGGCTTCACATGTGATCTATCACCCCAATTAATAGGTATAAGGTACTGCAAACATTGTAATTCATAAGTTACAGTAACATCCATGGAAGGTGAAAACAATGATGATGAAGAAGAAGATGATGAAGAAGAAGAAGAAGGGGGTGGGGACTCCCCAAACAATACCTAGACATCTCCCTAGTCAGTGGCAGAGCATTTTGCCCAGACTACTGCCACCACCCTCCTCATACAAACTTCCTGTGTGATCAAATAATCATACAGAGAGTTTAATTTCAGATCCAACAAGTTTGAGTACTTTTGCTGCCCCTTCTCCCTGCAGGAGATGGATTCAGCAATCTCTGTGGCTTGTGATTCTGCCTCCAGCCATGACTGAATCAAGTGCAGCACGCCATGCCACCTTGACAATAAACTATGAGAAATTCTTCTACAACATTTTAATGCAATATAACAGACAGGATAAATCCTCAACTCTTGAAGGGAGACAATTTTGGTCACCCTCCTTGAACCAAGGAAGAGCAAAATTTTCACAGGATTCAGAGGAGGGATTAGTTGAAAGCCTCTGACAGACTTCACTACTTGCATAGACAGTTTGATGTACCATTTCATCAACAGCTAAATAAAATATTGAATAATGCCAATAATTATAAACAAGGCTAGTCTATCACATAATTTCACAACATGAGGAGTATGTAGGACTTGCAAGTACTTACCTTGTTCGCTTTGGCCTCTCATGATGGTCTTTGACTCTCAAGCAGGAATAGGTCCAGGTAAAATTTCCAATCAGACAATGAAACACCATCTTTCAAATACAGTATACAACTGCATAAAAACTGGTTGTAAATTGATACATAACTGCCTCAAAATCTACTCTACAAACAGGCCTGGCACTGGCCCTTTTATAAACAAATAACAATCCAAAGCATTTTAAAAATTATTGTTATAATGCTATTTATAGATTTGTAATGAAGAATTAAATTTCCCAAAATTTTAAGTATGTCAGCAAGTTATATATTAACAAAAAACATTTGAAATAATTTATTCCATCACCTATCAATTCCTCCTACATAGAAATTTTAAAAATTTTATGTCAAAACATTAACATGAGAAATAAAGTAATTATGAATCAAACAGTCAAGCATTTTTGTCACCTTCTTTAACAGATGTTACAATGCTGAAGTATTATTATATCATATGTAAAGATGTTTTTAAAGTCATGCCAAAGAAGACTATGACAGTTTGAAATGTTTGCATTTTGAATATTGACGGTGTTGTTCTGTTCCACTGTCTAAATAATTCTGCACTGTAAATATGTGCATCTTATTTTTTTAAATGTGTTAGGTAAACAAATGATGCTTGTCACCTGGCCTCAGAGATCATACTTGGGTTATTCCAGTGATTGGCAGAGAAGCTAGAGGAGATCAGCCTTGTGCATGGAGTTTCAACGAAGCTCACAGTTTGTATCATTGTCACCAGAACTGACCATGGTCCTTTGCTCCTGAGCTGAATGGAAGGACTGAACCAAAGACTTCAAAGGTTCTATGACAAGTTAGGCTGCAACTTCCTCGACTTCAGGTAGGTGATGGTGTGTGGTATGCAGACAAGGGTTCTTTAAGATTTGGCAGCTCTCCATCCAATCCAGATAATGACAGCTGTAGGAAACCCAGAAGTATCCATGTAAGATTAAAAAAAAAATTGCCTCCCAAAGGTGAGGGTATTAAAATTCTTTTGGTAAACTGCTGAAGCATATGCAATAAAGTCCCAGAGTTCGAAGTGCTCATGAAAAGCAATGAATCTCATGTAATACTTGGTACAGAAAGCTGGTTCAAATCTGAAATTGATAGCAGTAAGATCCTTGGTGAAAATTTAAGTGTACATCGAAAGGATAGGCAAATGGGAAATGGATATGGAGTATTTCTCGCAGTAGACAAGAAACTCAAATCCACTGAAAAAGAAACTGCTGGGCAAGATTCAGTATCAGAGATGTGAATAAAATGATAATTGGATCCTTCTATCATCCACCAGACTCATCTCTTGATGTAACCAAAAACTTTAGGGAAAACCTTAGTTCACTTGTATGTACATTCCCTAGTCATACTGTAATCATTGGTGGAGATTTTAATCAACCAACAATAAATTGGAAAAATTACAATTTTATTAGTGGTGGGTGTGATAAGATATCATATGAAACATTACTAAATGCCTTCTCTGAAAACTACCTGGAACAGAAAGTTAGGAACCCCAATCATTATGGAAATATACTGGATCTAAATACAACAAATAGACCTGACCACTTTGAGGATGTCCACATCAAAACTGGTATCATTCACCATGATGCAGTTGTGGCAACAATGATTACCAAAGCATAAATGACAACTAAAACAAGCAGAAAGACATTTATGTTCAGTAAACTAAATAATAAGTCAGTATTGTCATACCTCAATGAAGATCTTAAAACCTTTATCACAGGGCAGGAGCATGTAGAGACACACTGGCTCAAGTTTAAAGAATGGTTGACCATGTACTGGTTGGATATGTACCCAGTAGAATAGTTCCATAGTGGGATGGAATCTTCGTGGTATACAGCCACTGTAAAGAAACTTCTAAAGAAACACAGATTACTGCATTATAGGTGTAAAACAAAGCATAGGGCTATAAACAGAGATAAGCTGAATGAAACATGTTTGACTTTCAAGAGAGCAATGTGTGATGCCTTCAGTGACTACTGTAGCAGAATAGTGTCAAGTCATCTTTCACAGAACCCAAAGAAATTATGGTCTTTATGAAGGCTGTTTGTGGCACCAAAGTTAGTGTCCAGTCCCTAGTGAATGAGACAGGAACTGAAATTCAAGGTAGCAAAGCAAAAGCTGAAATGCTTAACTCCGTTTTCAAATGTTCCTTTAAAAAGGTACACCCAGGAGGATCACCCCAATTTAATCCTCATACCACTGAAAAGATGAATGGAATAAGTATTAGTGTCCGTGGCATTGAGAAACAGCTGAAATTGTTAAAACTGAAAAAATTCCAGGAGCTGATGGAATCCCAGTCAGATTTTATACTGCATTTGTGGCTGATTTATCCCCTCTCCTAACTACAGTCCACCATAAAGCCTTTGAACAAAAAAGCCATTCCCCGTTCTTGGAAAAAAGCAAGTCACACCCGTCTAAAAGAAGGGAATAGAAGTGATCCACAAAACTACTGTGCAATATCCTCGACATCACTTTTTGAAGAATCTTAGAACATACTCTGAGTTCAAACATTTTTTTTAGTGTCTTCAATAGAATGACCTCAATGCCAACCAGCATGTACTTTTCTCACATGACATACTGAAAGCTTTAGTTCAAGATAGGCAGACAGCTGCAGTATTTCTTGATTCCATTCAGCTTAGTACCACACCTATGTTTATTGTCAAAAGTATGATCATAAGAGGTATCAAGAGAAATTTGTGACTGGAATGAGGACATTTTGGTAGGGAGGATGCAGCCTGTTATCTTGGATGGAGAGTCATTGTCAGATGTAGAATTAACTACAGGAAAGTTATATTAATAGTAACCTCAGACTGTTTGCAGATGATGCTGTTACCTAGAATGAAGTACTATCTGAAAGATGCTGCATAAATATTCAGTCAGATCTTGATAAGATTTTAAAGTGGTGCAAAGATTAGCAATGTGCTTTAAATGTTCAGAAAAGTAACATTGTGTACTTCACAGAATGGAAAAACATAGCATCTTATGACTGTATTATCAAAGAGTCACAGTTGAAATTGGCCACTTCATACAACTATCTGAGCATAACACTTTGAATGGATATACAATGGAATGATCACATAGGCTCAGTCATGGGTAAAACAGATGGGAGACTTTGATTTATTGGTAGTAGTAGTAGTTGTTGTTGTTGTTGTTGTGGTCTTCAGTCCTGAGACTGGTTTGATGCAGCTCTCCATGTTACTCTATCCTGTGCAAGCTTCTTCATCTCCCAGTACCTAATGCAGCCTACATCCTTCTGAATCTGCTTAGTGTATTCATCTCTTGGTCTCCCTCTACGATTTTTACCTTCCACTCTGCCCTCCAATACTAAATTGGTGATCCCTTGATGCCTCAGAACATGTCTTACCAACCGATCCCTTCTTCTAGTCAAGTTGTGCCACAAACTCCTCTTCTCCCCAATTGTATTCAGTACCTACTCATTAGTTATGTGATCTATCCATCTAATCTTCAGTGTTCTTCTGCAGCACCACATTTCGAAAGCTTCTATTCTCTTCTTGTCCAAACTATTTATCATCCATGTTTCACTTCCATACATGGCTATACTCCATACAAGTGCTTTCAGAAACGACTTCCTGACACTTAAATCTATACTTGAAGTTAACAAATTTCTCGTATTCAGAAACGCTTTCCTTGCCATTGCCAGTCTACATTTTATATCCTCTCTGCTTCGACCATCATCAGTTATTTTTCTCCCCAAATAGTAAAACTCTTTTACTACTTTAAGTGTCTCATTTCCCAATCTAATTCCCTCAGTATCACCCGACTTAATTCGAATACATTCCATTATCCTTGTTTTGCTTTTGTTCATGTTCATCTTATATCCTCCTTTCAAGACATTGTCCATTCCATTCAACTGCTCTTCCAAGCCCTTTGCTGTCTCTGACAGAATTACAATGTCATTGGCGAACCTTAAAGTTTTTATTTCTTCTCCATGGATTTTAATACCTACTCCGAATTTCTCTTTTGTTTCTTTTACTGCTTGCTCAATATACAGATTGAACAACATTGGGGAGAGGATACAACCCTGTCTCACTCCCTTCCCAACCACTGTTTCCCTTTCATGTCCCTCGACTCTTATAACTGCCATCTGGTTTCTGTACAAATTGTAAATAGCCTTTCGCTCCCTGTATTTTACACCTGCCACTTTGAGAATTTGAAAGAGAGTATTCCAGTCAACAATGTCAAAAGCTTTCTCTAAGTCTACAAATGCTAGAAACGTAGGTTTGCCTTTTCATAATCTAGCTTCTAAAATAAGTCGTAGGGTCAGTATTGCCACACGTGTTCCCATATTTCTGCAGAATCCAAACTGATCTTCTCTGAGGTTGGGTTCTACCAGTTTTTCCATTTGTCTGTAAAGAATTCACGTTAGTATTTTGCAGCCATGACTTATTAAACTGATAGTTCGGTAATTTTCACATCTGTCAACGCCTGCTTTCTTTGGGATTGGAATTATGATATTCTTCTCGAGGTCTGAGGGTATTTCGCCTGTCTCATACATTTTGCGCACCAGATAGTAGAGTTTTGTCAGGACTTGCTCTCCTAAGGCTGTCAGTAGTTCTAATGGAATGTTGTCTACTCCCGGGGCCTTGTTTCAACTTAGGTCTTTCAGTGCTCTATCAAACTCTTCACGCAGTATGGTATCTCCCATTTCATCTTCATCTACATCCTCTTCCATTTCTATAACATTGCCCTCAAGTACATCACCCTTGAATAGACCTTCTATATACTCCTTCCACCTTTCTACTTTCCCTTCTTTGCTTAGAACTGGGTTTCCATCTGAGCATTTGATATTCATACAAGTGGTTCTCTTTTCTCCAAAGGTCTCTTTAACTTTCCTGTAGGCAGTATCTATCTTACCCCTAGTGCGATAAGTCTCTACATCCTTAGATTTGTCCTCTAGCCATGCCTGCTTAGCCATTTTGCACTTCCTGCCGATCTCATTTTTGAGACATTTGTATTCCTGTTTGCCTGCTTCATTTACTGCATTTTCATATTTTCTCCTTTTGTCAATTAAATTCAATATTTCTTCTGTCACCCAAGGGTTTCTACCAGTCCTCGTCTTTTTACCTACTTGATCCTCTGCTGCCTTCACTACTTCATCCCTCAAAGCTACCCATTCTTCTTCTACTGTATTTCTTTCCCCGATTCTTGTCAATTGTTCCCTTATGCTCTCCCTGAAACTCTGTACAACCTCTGGTTTAGTCAGTTTATCCAGGTCCCATCTCCTTAGATTCCCACCTTTTTGCAGTTTCTTCAGTTTTAATCTGCAGTTCAAACCAATAGATTGTGGTCAGAGTCCACATCTGCCCCTGGAAATGTCTTACAATTTAAAACCTTGTTCCTAAATCTCTGTCTTACTATTATACAATCTATCTGAAACCTGTCAGTATCTCCAGGCTTCTTCCATGTATACAACCTTCTTTTATGATTCTTGAACCAAGTGTTAACTACGATTAAGTTGAGCTCTGTGCAAAATTCCACCAGGGGGCTTCCTCTTTTATTTCTTAACCCCAATCCATATTCACCTACTACATTTCCTTCTCTTCCTTTTCCTACTATCGAATTCCAGTCACCCACGACTATTAAATTTTCGTCTCCCTTCACTATCTGAATAATTTCTTTTATCTCATCATATGTTTCTTCAATTTCTTCATCATCTGCAGAGCCAGTTGGCATATAAACTTGTACTACTGTAGCAGGCGTGGGCTTCATGTCTATCTTGGCCACAATAATGCATTCACTGCGCTGTTTCTAGTAGCTTACCCACATTCCTATTGCTTTATTCATTATTAAACCTACTCCTGCATTACCCCTATTTGATTTTGTATTTATAACCCTGTATTCACCTGACCAAAAGTCTTGTTCCTCCTGCCACTGAACTTCACTAATTCCCACTATATCCAACTTTAACCTATCCATTTCACTTCTTAAATTTTCTAACCTACCTGCCCGATTAAGGGATCTGACATTCCACGCCCCGATCCGTAGAACGCCAGTTTTCTTTCTCCTGATAACGACGTCCTCCTGGGTAGTCCCCGCCCGTAGATCTGAATGGGGGACTATTTTACCTCCGGAATATTTTACCCAAGAGGACGCCATCATCATTTACCCATACTGTAAAGCTGCATGCCCTCGGGAAAAAATTACGGCCGTAGTTTCCCCTTGCTTTCAGCCGTTCGCAGTACCAGCACAGCAAGGCCGTTTTGGTTAGTGTTACAAGGCCAGATCAGTCAATCATCCAGACTGTTGCCCCTGCAACTACTGAAAAGGCTGCTGCCCCTTTTCAGGAACTATACGTTTGTCTGGCCTCTCAACAGATTCCCCTCCATTGTGAATGCACCTACGGTACGGCTATCTGTATCGCTAAGGCACGCAAGCCTCCCCATCAACGGCAAGGTCTAGCCTACATACCGATGTTATAATCTAACATGCTCTATAGAATGTCGTCATGTTGCTTTGGCCTCCTCGATCACTAGATCTGTCTCCAACTGAGCACATAAGAGATATCATCAGATGACAAATCCAGTGCCATCTATAAACAGCATTTACCATCCCTGCACTGACCAACCAAGTTCAACAGGCACGGAACTCCATCCCACAAACTGACATATGGCACGTGTGCAGCACAACGCATGCTTGCATTCAACTTTCTAGCAGTTACACCGGTTATTAATATACCAGCATTTCATATTTGCAGTGGCTTACATTAACATGTGATCTTAACATGTTAGCCACTTATATATCTTACCTAGACAATTCCCGAAATTTAACTACTCTACATTAATTTATTTTTTTGCTGACGTGATTTTTTTCCTGTCAGTCTGTTATTCTGTAATTCCATGTATGTTCCCTCATGTCTTCACACATTTCAACTAAAATAACACTACAACTTCCCACAGACAGGTGTTGCTGATGTATTGAGCGTGCAATGATGTTCGTTTGATAATTAACTGAAGTCCTGATTATGAAACTGTCATATATACATTGGTGAAATAAACCCTACACTGTATACACAGTGGACGGACTACACTATTAACATTGCCAATTTAAATTTGTATAATGGTTCAAGAACAAGACTACTATCTATTTTGCGATGACACTAGCTTACCAGGCTTCTTACTCCATATCTCATTCAACAAAACGCAAGTGAAGTGTTCGCCAAAAGTGGCTGTTGTGAAATGTTTAGCTGTACTAATCTACAGACCTGATTCCAGCCGTCACGTGTACTGCAATCAGTTTGTGCATAACTACAGATTATCAATATTAGCTCTTAGGCTCGATACGTCGTCCTGCAACAATGTACCGTACATGTTGTTGTTGTTGTGGTCTTCAGGACAGAGACTGGTTTGATGCAGCTCTCCATGCTACTAGATCCTGTGCAAGATTCTTCATCTCCCAGTACATACCGCAACCTACATCCTTCTGAATCTGTTTAGCGTATTCATCTCTTGGTCTCCCTCTACGACCTTTACCCTCTGCACTGCCCTCCAATACTAAATTAGTGATCCCTTGATGCCTCAGAATATGTCCTACCAAGCGATCCCCTCTTCTAGTCAAATTGTGCCACAAATTTCTCTTCTCCCCAATTCTGTTCAATACCTCCTCATTAGTATGTGATCTACCCATCTAATCTTCAACATTCTTCTGTAGCAGCACATTTCGAAAGCTTCTATTCTCTTCTTGTCTAAACTATTTATCGTCCATGTTTCACTTCCATATAACCATACAGTAAAGCTGCATGCCCTCGGGAAAAATTACGGCTGTAGTTTACCCTTGCTTTCAGCCGTTCACAGTACCACTACAGCAAGGCCGTTTTGGTTAGCGTTACAAGGCCAGATCAGTCAATCATCCAGACTGTTGCCCCTGCAACTACTGAAAAGGCTGCTGCCCCTCTTCAGGAACCACACGTTTGTCTGGCCTCTCAACAGATACCCCTCCATTGTGGTTGCACCTACGGTAGGGCTATCTGTATCGCTGAGGCACACGAGCCTCCCCACCAACGGCAAAGTCCATGGTTCAAGGGTGTGTGTGTGTGTGTGTGGGGGGGGGGGGGGGGTGTTAGTATACTGGGGAATTGCAATAAGTCTACAAAGGAGATTGCTTACAAATTGCTAATGTGACCGAGTCTAGAATATTGCTCAAGTGTCTGGGACCCGTATCAAATAGGACTAATGGGAGATATTGAACGTATACATAGAAAGGCAGCACAAATGGTCACAGGTTTGTTTGATCTGTGGGAGAGAGTCCCAGAGATACTGAAGGAACTGAACTGGAAGACTCTTGAAAATAGACATGAACTATCCTTACAAAGTTTATCAGCAAAGTTTTAAGAACTGGCTTTAAATGAAGACTCTGGGAATATACTACAATTCCCTATGTATCATTCAAACTTAGATCATAAGGATAAGATTAGAATAATTACTGCATGCACAGAGGCATGCAAACAATCATTTTTCCCATGCTCAATGCCTGAATGGAATGGGAAGAAACCCTGGTAACTAACACAATGGGACATTCTCTCTGCCATGCACTTCACAGCCATTTGCATAGTATGGATGTAGCTTTAGATGTAATAATCTCATTTTTCCAGGATATGAAACTACAAAATTGTCATTTTACATAGAAAATGAGATGATGTACTTCATCTTCTGCAGATCATTAAATTACTTTAAATGATGCTAAGCAGTTAATGTATGTGGCAGTGTGAAAGATAACTACAGAAGCAGTGCAGAACTTGGAGGTGAGTGGGTAGAGTGGTGAGCTGGTGGGGTCCAGAGATGAACTAGCGGTCAAGAAAAATACTTTACTAATATTCAGTTACACCTTTTGTCATCATCAATTAAGGCAGACATGTTCCACTCTAGCATGGCAGGCTGGCAACGGTCAGTGGATGGCTGGTTTCTGCCCAGGTGGGACAGAACTTTCATAGGCACCCATATTGCTGACATCAAGCTGGGCAGTGGCTGATGGTCTATCAGTAGTCAAGGCTCTAAAGTCAGTGGTGCATTATTTGTTCTTGCTGTATCTGCCCTCTGCTGCTGAATTCCTGTGCCCAGGTGACTCAGGCGTGACACGCATCTTCATCGCTGACAAGCAAAGACTCCCATGCACAGGACGTAACCCATTGCTCTCCTCACAGGAGTCACATTGTGGTAGGTGTAGATGGCAGGTTTCTGTACTGAGGCACTAAGTTTCAAAGTCTGGACTTAGTGTGAGAGGCTGCTGCCCTAACCTGTTCTTGAACCCATGACTGCAGCTGGTGGCACGCAGTGGTCTCATCACCTAGCATAGCCCTGGCTATGGGTGCTGGGCTCTGAATGACTCTGTCTCAAAACCCATGTTTATTTACACTGCTTCAGGGCATATTTGTTCAACTAATATCTGGCTCCCAGTCACATAGCTAATAACGTGGTTCTTGTCCAGGTGTGGTGACTCGTTGCCTGCTCTGGCTATTACCGCAGCATGGTGCAGGTTTTGGAGAGCACAGCTAGCCCATCCCACAATCCGTTTGCATACATGTAACCTACATATCACCACACTGACCTTAGTAGCTAGCAGCAGCTAACATAATACTCCAGGGCAGCTTTCTTACAAGTTCCTACAAGTTTCATTTAAAACTACGTAGTGGTGCTAGATTGCCCCCCCCCCCCCCCACCCCACCACCACCACCACAGGGAAAACACAGCCCCTTGTGTCTTGTTTAGGACCAGCTGCCCACCATGAATACTTCCACCATCAATTTACAAAATAAGTGACACACTTCCAAGTTTAGTAATTAAATATACATTTCTTACATTACATTGAACTTTCTGGATGCTTCCTTGTAATTTCTTCATGTGTTTGTCTATTGTATATGTGCCCACTATAAATTTTTGCCCCTGCATCACTTTCTCCATGCTTCCAATCTTCCTTAAGCTCTAACAAATTCTTTCTTATATAAAAATACCTTCTGTCTCATGCTTGGGAGACCCAGTCCACTGGAACCTGGATTACCCAGGGACTGGGTTGTGAGTAGTTCACCATCTCAAATAAAATTTATGCAAAACAAAATAGGTCACTACGGCACTAGGAATCATGGCATTCAAGGTCATGGTTACCCATCATCTATCATTCCAAGTTGCTCCACAGTGATCTGCCCCTCCTGTGAGGCTATATTACGAGTGAACTGAACTTGGTTCTTCGGTCTCGTTCATGAATGTGTTGTTTTGTTTATGAAACATCGCCAAAGGTTCAGCTAGCCACACATGGTTCCATTAATTAATGATCCACTGCCTCTTAACCCTGAGCATCTTGCTCCCATTAACTTGCATTGTGTATAACAGCCTGCAACCATCATTAAATTGTCATACACTGAGTATGCCCACTTATTAGAAGTATGCTGTCAGCATGGCTGTCTGTCTGCCTTGGCCACAAACAAATGCATGGCACATACATTTCCTCCTATCTTGATCTTGTGAGTAGGACGTATGGTGACCACCCCTGCTGGTACACACCACCAGACCACACTGCACTTCAAATAGTCTGCCAATGGCAGCTGTGTGGGCCAGCCATCAGAGGCTGCTTACGGTGGTTTACAAGACTATTGCCCACAGAATGGCATCTGCCACACTGCCTACCGAAGCCCTCCTATATATAAAGAAAGCACAGCTGGAGATCCTTCTCAGATTGTATTGTACTATTTATTGTACTGTTTCTAGGTTTGTTGTTTACTTGAATGTGGATAAACAAACTTTTGTTCTTGGTGGCCACACTATTGGTAGTGTTTAGCATTACAATACAGTTGGCACCAATGCGGTGTTCTTTTCCATGTGCTTAGTCCACTTGATCATAACACCCAGTTCTCATGTCCATGGAGGCAGTGCTCAAATCCCTCCTCAAGCAGCAGCAGCAGGCGCTTACGACTGCTGCCATGAATTTATCAGCCATGTTGACTACACACACTTCTAATCCATCAATGTACTCACCACTGTTTCCCCCTTCTGATGATGTGGCCAAATTTTAAGAGGCTTATGAGAAGTAGCTTCAGCAACACTTTCTCACAGTTGGTGTCCCTGATACTGCTGTGTTCTACCCATTCATCCAATATAGGGTGCCTAGGAAAGCTGCTTTCTCCGATCATAAGACAACAATTCAAGCAAATCGTATTAATAGAGCTTATTACAGTAAGATAAATTATGATACTTACCTTTGTTTTTTCACAAAGATGTGTCACAAGCAAATAGCGACATGCCGATAATCAAGCTCCTTCAGTACATACAATTCCAATATAGGCAAAAAAATACAGTTTTTAAGTTACTGCTGAAGCTTGGAAGGATGGTTTGTATTAAACTCAGGCCATGGCTGGGTGGTGTGGTGCTTATATTCTCTTTGTGTAGGGGCTGCTCCTGCCTCAGTGTCATCCTAGAGAGAGGTCTATCAGCATGCTATTGGCTAACGTGGTCTCACAGCCCTTTGTGCTGTAACGTCCCTGGCCGATGTGACAGTGCTTGGCGTCACGCTAGAACAGATACAAACATGTGCAGGACTTTGTTTCTTTCGTGGATTTCACCTCAGATTTACCAGATGTTGTGCCAGTCAGCAATGCCCCAGGAAGTTGCATCTCTTTTGTTTGACAAAAAGTGTAAGTTATTCTCGAATGACCACCGTAAGCGCATGCATGTCATTGCATCATGTGTCGAGTTCTATCATTTTCATAAACAACAACACCAGTCCTATTGGGCTTTGGTGGCTGAACTCCACAGCCTGTCCCAAATACTAATTTGTCACTGAGACCCACTGTGATTGTTACTCTGATTCTATGGTCTGTGGCACCATCACTCGGTTAGCCCCTAACAAGGATGTGTGTCAGTATACACTACAGTGTGAGAATCCATCTTTGGTTGCCTTCCAAGATATCTCATGCTGCTGGTGATCAGATTGAAGCTTGGAATGACATCACTGTGATGGCTCCTGTTCCTGGACTTTGGGCATCAGCTATTTCTCAAGGGGAGGATGACATGGGTTTGAAAGTTAATATCAGTAAATCTCGGTTATTGCCATTTAAACTTACAAACTCACACCAAACCTCTATCAGTAACATAGGTGGAATTGAAGTAGTGGACACAGGAGGCTGCAGATATCTAGGTATTCACCTAGATGAAAATCTAAGATGGGTAAACCATATCAAATTTTTATGCAATAAAATCAGCAGTTCATTACATCTAATCAGCCAGTTATCAAAAGTAGTCCCACATCAGACATTAAAAACAATTTACTATGGAAACATTTTTTCACAGTTTAATTACGGGATAGAGATATGGGGTTGTGCTGCCGACATACATGTGAACAGAATATTAACCCTACAGAAAAGAGCAATCAGAATTATCCATGGATTAGGGTATAGAGATTCATGCAGGGAAACCTTTGTTCATCATAAATACCTCACAGTCTACTCACTGTATCTTTACAAATTAATTATATTTTTTGTGACATATCAAAACAAAGCAACAAAGTGCTCTGATATGCATGCCTATAATACAAGAAATAAAGACTGCTACTACAGACAAAGAACAAAATTAAAAACAACAGACCATAGTCCATGCATTAGTGGTCAAATATGGTACAACAGATTACCGAGCTCTTTAAGGTGCCACAAAGGGAACTTATTCAAAGTGAAACTGAAATATTTCTTGATTGACAAGTGTTTATATTCTTTAAGTGAATATTAATATTAAACTAAAATAAATTATTATATATATATATATATATATATATATATATATATATATATATATATATATATATATATATATATATATATATATAGTAAGTCACATCATCTTTGTTTGTGTGTATATATATATATATATATATATATATATATATATATATATATATATATATATAAGATGATGTGACTTACCAAACGAAAGCGCTGGCAGGTTGACAGGCACACAAACAAACACAAACATACACACAAAATTCAAGCTTTCGCAACAAACTGTTGCCTCATCAGGAAAGAATGTTTCCCTCTATTAATATATATATATATACAAAGATGATGTGACTTACCAAATGAAAGTGCTGGCAGGTCGACAGGCACACAAACAAACACAAACATACACACAAAATTCAAGCTTTCGCAACCAGTTTGTTGCGAAAGCTTGAATTTTGTGTGTATGTTTGTGTTTGTTTGTGTGCCTGTCAACCTGCCAGCACTTTCATTTGGTAAGTCACATCATCTTTGTTTTTAGATATATTTTTCCTATGTGGAATGTTTCCCTCTATTATATATATATATATATAGTTGTGTAAAATCTGAATATTTGTAATAGGTACGATGTAACACCCAATATTGTGCCTTATTAGGTAAAATGGTACATTTGTATCATGTATATGTAATCACATATGTATATATGACTGTACTAAACTTGTAAAAAAATGCTATGACGTTTGCAAAAGACACCAGTTGGTGTCTCCATGCAAAAAAATGCAATAAATAAATAAAAATAAAATAAATAAATAAATGGCAGCCATACAAATATGACCTCTGTGCTGCATTGGAAAATGACATGTCAAATGAAAACAACCATAACAGTGGCATCACTTCCATTTTGTCCATAGTGTCTCATGGAACATGACAGAGGGTTGTGTACCCTAACTATTGTGCTACTTGCGGCAGCTTGGGAGAAAAGGGCATGTAGTGTCTATGTGTTGTTCCCAACCCTCTCCTGCAGACAAGAACATGGATGTTAACTGCATGTCTCCAGTGTTCATGAATAACAATAAACTTTTTATTATAATACAAGTGATGGACAAAGGGCTCCAACTACAAGTGAACACAGGTGCAGGCTATGACATTGCTGAACTCACAAACTTAAGTGGACCTGGGATCTCTGGTGTTGCCTCTGGTTACTTGACTTTTTGTACAACAAGCAGCATATTCCAATTATGGTGCAGTTTATGGCTCGCACAGTGCATAAATCAGTGGTTTGTCCTTGACTTTCCTCAAAATGGATGAGGCTGGTGATGAAAATATGGTCTGGATGCTTTCAGTTTTCCATTGCAGATGTGGTGCCTCTCATTTCCAACCAGGACCCTTACCAGCATATCTCATCTCCCTTTTCAGATGGGTTAGGTTGTGCTACTAATTTTATGGTCCACATCGCCCTGAAACATACATCACAGCCATGTTTTTTTCTGTTTGTGCCCTATTCCACTGGGCCTGTGTGACCACACGAAATTATCATTAAAACACCAAATTGTCAGCTTCACCTAAGTGCAGTGACTTCAAAGTACCCATTGACTCTCAATCTATCACTGACACCTAGCCCCCTCAGGATGAGTTACAAGCCAAACTCACCAGGGGCAGTTTTTTTCTTTAAAGCTGATTTTTATGGAGCCTATTTACACATTCCACTAGATGATAATTAAGTAACACACCCTCCGGGTTGTACCAATAGCAGCACCTCACATTTTGTGTGGCTAGTGCCGCTACTATTTCTCAGTGTTTCTTTGTTTGGAAAAATTGATGGTGTCTGTTCTGGGGTCCATCAACTATCTCAAAGACATCATCGTGACAGGTGCATCCACAGAAGAGGATTTATGCAGCCAAACTCACCAGGGGCAGTTTTTTTCTTTAAAACTGATTTTTATGGAGCCTATTTACACATTCCACTAGATGAGAATTAAGTAACACACCCTCTGGGTTGTACCAATAGCAGCACCTCACATTTTGTGTGGCTAGTGCCGCTGCTATTTCTCAGTGTTTCTTTGTTTGGAAAAATTGATGGTGTCTGTTCTGGGGTCCATCAACTATCTCAAAGACATCATCGTGACAGGTGCATCCACAGAAGAGGGTTTATGCAACTTATGCTCCTTGTTCTTGGTTTTACATACTGCAGAGTTGAAGTGCAACTTCACCAAGGCACAATTTCTTCAGATATCTATGATGTATTTGGGGTCTGAAGTTTCTCGGGGTGGTGTAAAGCCTTTCGTCCCAGGTGCTGCCACATTGTCCCATTGCTGCCATGATCCTGGATGTCACTGCCTCCTGCCTCTCCTCCAGGGTCTGGCACACTGATGCATGCTGCTGGCCCTTCCTGTAATGCTTCACTGCCACCTGCAATTACGCAGTCAGCTGGGCCTGAGTCATCAGATCCTTCACCAACAGCACCTCCTGCACTCTTCCCAAGTGGCTGCTGCCATCAACAATGGCGTAGTTCCGTCACATCAAGGACCCGGATGTCAAGGTGCTCCCAGTACCCTTACCACCAATCATCAATCCTCCCTTATGGTACTTTTGGGTGGGGAGGGGGGTGCGATAGGGGGCGGGGGGGTGGGGGGGTGCCTGTCCTTGGACATGCCACATCCATTCCTACTCACCAGTTCTGGCCTGGTGGCCTGGAACCTCCTTCTGCCACCTCTGTCATCACCTGTGGCACCAGGTACAGAAGCCATGTGTGTGTCGCCATCACATGTGGCAGCCGCTACAGAGCCAATGGATGTGTCATCACTCACCTCATCATCATCATCAGAGGAGCATCCCCTCCTCAAGAGGGGAGAAGTGCTATAACCTGTGCACAACATCTGGATACACACTGCAGCAGCAGGCCACCTGCAGATTCACAGACCAGGCACCAGAGGCCCCCTGTGGTGGGTCACACAACACCACGACATCCGCTGTTCTGCCTGCCGGAACCCTCCAATACACCAACAGTGCTCCTCCTCAGATTGTGTTCTACTGCTTATTCTACTGTTTCTATGTTTGTCGTTTACTTGAATGTGGATAAATAAACTTTAGTTCTTCATGGCCATAGTATTTGTTGTGTCCAGCATTATAACAACCCCACTTTGGCATGGCTGTAGGTCTCCCTTGGTCATCACCAAATGCTGATCACTGTCTTCCACTATCAGTATCACACTACTCTCTTTTGTCTCCTCCGACTTCGTCACTGTTTCTAATGTTACCGGATAGGTGTGTACCATGTAACACCTAAACAAGCGTGCTTGACTGAAATGGTTCCTTCACTGACACGTACTACTGTGCATTATCTGTCAACTCTTCCACAGTTGCTCCATGATAGTAGAAGTGATTGTTAAGCTGTGCTATTAACTATAGTTCTGGTGGTAGTTCTTTCTCCACCTTCTTCAGTCCCTTCAGATATTGCTTGGATGACAATATGATCAGACTCAATTGCCCTCGGAGTGCCTGGTGAACGTCTTCTAGCAAGCTCATTAACTCCACTCTTGTGGCCCAGATACCACCTCCTAGTGATTGCAAAAGTCTGTTGGTGTTATTCTCACGTCCAATGCTTTCATTTGTGCTTGAACTGCCTCTAAATGCCACTTTAGAGTGCTAGTGATGGTACGGCATAATCCATTACCCCTCTGTTTAGTTGTTGAAGGTGTGTTATAAAATACTCTCAGTCAATGTGAAATGCCATTCTACAGGTGCCCTATTCCCTTCTTCCAACTCTCTCACAGCTTCAGCTGTCCTATTTAACTCACCCAAAATTACTTTAACAATTTACCCAAAAAATTGCAAGAATAATGAAACATACAACACATTGACTACCTCCTTAACCTTAAGGAATGTGGTGTATGAAGTACATGGTCCTCCTCCTCCTGCTGCTTACTCTTCTGCTCCTTATTTTTTGCTGTCTTCTTTGATCCTTCCATAGTCCCAACACTGATCCTGGTGTACACTAAATTGTTGTAAGCATCCAATATGTTTGATCATTGACATTGTTGCCAGTAGTAATTTCACGTTTACAGTGATGTGATTACAGTCATTTGGTACAGGCCCTGGTATTGTGTCACAAACTTCTTTTCTCTTTTGGGGTATATGGACTTGACTGCACCACACACTAGCCCGTATTTTATTGAGATAAAGTTCTCATGCACTTCACTGCCTCTCCAGTAACTAGGTTTTTGCTTTTTGCACCCTCTCACAATTCATGGAAACTCTCAGACTGACTCTCCATCCCTGCTACCTTTCTGTATAATTGCAATGAATGGGAACACCCTCTTTTTACCACACACCAGCTCGTATGACAACATCCCTGTGCTGGTGTGTAGTTTTGAATCATATGCACTTACCACAATAGATATAGCAAGAGTTGGTGGTCATTCAATTACCCTGCTCTATCCTTACATCCGACTGAGAATGAAACAGATTAGCTCCTAATTTCTTCATTCTCAACAACCAGCACAACTCCTTCATTAGTTCCAAAATGAAGTCTGTCTCTTTGTCTATTTTTATTGTCTCTGGCACCCTAAACGTCAACACCCATCTACTCAATAAGGCTTGCATGACTGTGACTGCCTGCTGATCCAGCATCTCAATGTAATGAGGCAAATAATCTATCATAGCCATCATAAATCAATTCCCTGCTCCTGCTGGAGTTTGGTCAAATGGTCCTAACAATTTCGTCCTAATAAATATAAAATGGTTCTGTAGCTTCTGGCAACCTTTGCAACAATATTCATTTTTGACTTAGCTCTGCACATTCCACAAACTGCAAACAATACCTGAAATACAGATTGATGTCACTTTCCACCAGCACTTCTATGCCATCCTCTGATTCATTTCTCTGCACACTCCACCACCAGACAAAATTTGATCATGTTTATCATTAAGAACCTCTTCACTGCTGCAAACACTTGTGGTCCCAATCTTGTCTCCTTACATAACAATCCATCACACATGCTGAACTGTTGCTGCATACTGTTCTACTTACACTCTTCCCCAGCAATCTGCACTGCTTGCCACTCAGCAAGGTTGTGACTTAGTCTTGTATCCCCACTACTTTGCTGCTTAATGCGTCCATACTTCTGTGTTTTTTCCACATTTTGTGGATTACTTAGCACTCAAAATCACTAAGTTTTAATACCCATCTCTTCAGTCTACTGGATGGGTCCTTCAAACCTAATAACCATTTTAAAGCTCCATGATAGGTTACTAATTTAACCCTCTCCTGCACTGAGTGAAGTGGCACAGTGGTTAGAACACTGGACTTATATTCAGAAGGATCATGGTTCAAACCCACATCTGGCCATCCTGATTTAAGTTTTCTGTGATTTCTCTAAATCTCTTCAGGCAAATGCCAGGATGATTCTTTTGAATGGACACAGTCAACTTCCTTCCCCATCTTTCCCTAATCTGATGGGACTTATGACCTCACTGTTTGGTCACCTCCCCCAAAACAACCAACTAACCCTCTCCTGTAGAGGTGACACTGGAAGTACATTACTCTATACCAGGCTAAGCATCTCCCTCTCCACAGTAGAATAATTTCTCTGGGCTCCATCCAGTTGTTTGGATGAAAAAGCAATACGGTGTTCTTCCCCACTGACCTCCTAGTTCAAAATGCACCTGATATAGCATGGTTTGATGCATCACATGATAATACAAATTCCTTCTGAAAATCTGGGAACACCAATACTATACTCGACATCAGTACTTCCTTTAACAAGTTGAATGCTTCCCAACACTTCTCAGACCACACAAATTTTATACCCTTTCTCAGAAATTGTGTAAGCAGTTTTGCTATATCTACAAATCCTCTCATAAATTTTCTATAGTAATTTGCAATGCCTGGGAAAGACTAATACTTTGCTTGCCCCTGGTACCGGAAAGTCTTGCACCACTTGTATCAATTTCGTATTAGTCCTCACACTATCCTTATTAATTACATGACCCAAGAAATTCACTTCTTCTAATGCAAAATGACACTTTCAGTAATCAATGTCAAACATGCAGCCCACAATCTCCTGAATACTTCTGTCAGTCACATCTTATATTTTTGCACGTCTCTTGAAAAATAAATTTTGTCATCCAAATATACTAAACACTGATGAGGCTTCAATCCCCAATCAACACACAGTCTAAGAAATGCTCAAATGTTACTGGTGTATCTTTCAAACTGAACAGCATCCTATATACTGATAACACCCCAAAAGTACCAAAAACTCAGTGTTTGGTCTGTCCTCTGCAACTGCTTCCAACTGTTGGTATTGTAATGTATCCTCCCTTACTGGAAGAAAAAATTTGAAAAAAAGTATTTAGCTATTACCAAAATGCATGCAATGCAGTTAAGAAAGGCATGTCATGAGAGCAATGACATGTACTTATTAATTTAACACACATTGCAAAATAAATATAATTATTTGGTTGACTCTCATTCACTTTGTTGTTTAACATATGCCATCACAATTTTGTTGTCCTCTCTGTGTATCACGGCTCACTGGTTATTGTATGTTGTCATTGTTTGAATGCAATGACCATTTTATATTGATTTCAATGCACAAGGTAACAAAAAGTATGAATTCAGACTTCCCTGAAATATAACGCAAAGTTTTCACTTTGTATGTACATAATAGAGAAACAACCCAAAGTGATAAGCTGTTTTCCGTTTTACATCCAAACAATATGTGCCAAATCCAGATGCACAGACCTAAAACATTAAATCACATAAACCAGGTTGATGTATGTGATCCTACAAGATTCTACAAATTACTGTAAACACATTGATAGGAAAATTAACTTATTATTTAGTAATACAATACTAGCCATTAAAATTGCTACACCAAGAAGAAATGCAGATGATAAATGGGTATTCATTGGACAAATACAGGGTTTTACAAAAAGGTACAGCCAAACTTTCAGGAAACGTTCCTCACACACAAATAAAGAAAAGATGTTATGTGGACATGTGTCCGGAAACACTTAATTTCCATGTTAGAGCTCATTTTAGTTTCGTCAGTATGTACTCCAACGTGATCAAATTGTAAATTTTCACAATCAGCATGTGTGGGCTGATAAGAATCCACACACAATTGTGCAATCACGTCATCAACACAGATTTTCTGTGAACGTTTGGGCAGGCATTGTTGGTGATGTCTTGATTGGGCCCCATGTTCTTCCACCTACGCTCAATGGAGCACGTTATCATGATTTCATACGGGATACCTTTGCTGCTAGAACATGTGCCTTTACAAGTATGACACAACATGTGGTTCATGCATGATGGAGCTCCTGCACATTTCAGTCGAAGTGTTCGTACACTTCTCAACAACAGATTCGGTGACCGATGGATTGATAGAGGCGGACCAATTCCATGGCCTCCACGCTCTCCTGACCTCAACCCTCTTGACTTTCATTTATGGTGGCATTTGAAAGCTCTTGTCTACGCAACCCCGGTACCAAATGTAGAGACTCTTCGTGCTCGTATTGTGGACGGCTGTGATACAATACATCATTCTCCAGGGCTGCATCAACGCATCAGAGATTCCATGCGACGGGGGGTGGATGCATGTATCCTTGTTAACAGAGGACATTTTGAACATTTCCTGTAACAAAGTGTTTGAAGTCACGCTGGTACGTTCTGTTGCTGTGTGTTTCCATTCCATGATAAATGTGATTTGAAGAGAAGTAATAAAATAAGCTCTAACATGGAAAGTAAGCGTTTCCAGACACATGTCCACGTAACATATTTTCTTTCTTTGTGTGTGACGAATGTTTCCTGGAAGTTTGGCCTGTATATTATACTAGAACTGACATGTGATCACATTTTCACACTATTTGGCTGCCTAGATCCTTAGAAATCAGTACCCAGAACAACCACCTCTCGCCATAATAACGGCCTTGATACACCTGGGCATTGAGTCAAACAGAGCTTGGATGGCGTGTACAGGTACAACTCCCCATGCAGCTTCAACCTGATACCACAGTTCATCAAGAGTAGTGACTGGCGTATTGGCGTATTGTGACGAGCCAGTTGCTCAGCCACCATTGACCAGACGTTTTCAATTGGTGAGAGATCTGGAGAATGTGCTGGCCAGGGCAGCAGTCGAACATTTTCTGTATCCAGAAAGGCCCATACAGAACCTCCAACATGCGGTTGTGCATTATCCTGCTGAAATGTAGGGTTTCGCAGGGATCAAATGAAGGGTAGAGCCACGGGTCATAACACATCTGAAATGTAACGTCCACTGTTCAAAGTGCCGTCAGTGCGAACAAGAGGTGACCGAGACGTTTAACAAATGGCACCCCATACCATCACACCGGCTGATATGTCAGTATGGCGATGATGAATACACGCTTCCAATGTGCATTCACCACAATGTCGCCAAACACGGATGCGACCATCATGATGCTGTAAACAGAACCTGGATTCATCCGAAAAAGTGACGTTTTGCCATTCGTGCACCCAGGTTCGTCATTTAGTACACCATTGCAGATGCTCCTGTCTGTGATGCAGCGTCAAGGGTAACCGCAGCCATGATCTCCGAGCTGATAGTCCATGCTGCTGCAAACATCGTCGAACTGTTCGTGCAGATGGTTGTTGTCTTGCAAACGTCCCCATCTGCTGACTCAGGGATCGAGACATGGCTACACAATACAGTACAGTCATGCGGATAAGATGCCTGTCATCTCGACTGCTAGTGATATGAGGCCGTTGGGATCCAGCACGGTGTTCCGTATTACCCTCCTGAACCCACCGATTCCATATTATGCTAACAGTCACTGGACCTCGACCAAAGTGAGCAGCAATGTGGTGATATGATAAACCGCAATCGTGATAGGCTACAATCTGACCTTTATCAAAGTTGGAAATGTGATGGTACGCATTTCTCCTCCTTACACGAGGCATCACAACAACGTTTCACCAGGCAACGCTGGCCAACTGCTGTTTGTGTATGAGAAATCGGTTGGAAACTTTCCTCATGTCAGCATGTTGTAGGTGTCGCCACCAGCGCCAACCTTGTGTGAATGGTCTGGAAAGCTAATCGTTTGCGTATCACAGCATCTTCTTCCTGTCGGTTAAATTTCGCATCTGTGGCACGTCATCTTCATGATGTAGCAATTTTAATGGCCAGTAATTTAATAAAAAATTACACAGAGCAATTACACATACTCTGTTTACTAAGGAAATGCAACAAGTAGTAAAGTAAACATCAGAACAGGGAGACCTCGCTTTTCTGCTTTTGTTTTAAAAATTGAATAACATTTAGATATTATCTTTGCTGGTTTGACTACAAAAATCTGTAACATTACACTCATCTTTTATGGCACAGCTCTCATGTAGCATGATCATTTCATCACAACAGAGATAATGAATGAAATTTAGTACATTTTGATTTATTTCAGTACCCATTACTCAAATTAATTGCTGAGAAATACCAGCATTGGTCAAGATTATCAATTGTTTCTGTGGTGATAGGAAAGGGGTAAACATCCATGGTTGTCTCACTGTTCAAATAGCAGAATCAGTGGTTCCTTCAACCATCCATAGACTTTTTCAATATGACTACAATTCCTGTACCCCATTGACTATTACTCTCTTCTATTATGCTGTTGGCTAATTGCTGACTGACAAATTCTTTAAAATTGCCTTCAGGAACTGTGGTATTCTTACAGCTTCTGGTGCACCAGTGCTTCTTTCCCCATAGGAATCCTATGTTCCAATGAAATCATGGATGCTGCAGGCAATGGTCCCAATTGAAATAACATCTTGAACCAGTAACAACAGTTATTCCATCTCTGCCCTCTCTGTTCCCCATAAATGCTTAACGTTTCCATGCAATGCAGTCTACATCTACATGACTACTCTCCAATTCACATTTAAATGCTTGGCAGAGGGTTCATCGAACCACAATCATACTATCTCTCTACTATTCCCCTCCCAAACAGCGCGCGAGAAAAACGAAGTGGCATCCTGTGCTTTCTCATAGTTCACACATTTTGTGTGGCCATCTTCCTATTTAAGAATTTATAATGTGCCACTAATGTTCTCTTTAACTACTTAATCTCCTTGGCACCAAAATTATACATATTGACAGGTATTACCCTGCCTCCATCTTTTTCATGTGTGTATACAACACCTCATCTCACTAAACAACATACTGTATTTAATACATTACTACTCTATACACTACACTATACACAACATACTGACTGGGAAGACACACACTCACTCAGAGCGACTTCATGGTGCCACTCCACACAGAATTATATGAATTAAGCCTTAATGTCACCACTCAAAGTTAACTGGATTTCCTACTATAAGAGACAATCTTGGCAACAGATCAACATTGACAACAGCTTCCCCTAACTGGAATGTCTTCCTGCTAAGCTCCCATATACCTTTTCAAAAGCCAATCATGGTGTGATGATGATGCAGAAAGTCTACCCCTGATATCATGCTCTAGCTCTCCCTTACTTCTGCACACTGCCTAAACTTGGCTGATTCCACTTGAAAATATACCATTACCGACCCAGGTGGCCATATATCGTTATCCCCCACCTCATACAAGTTATAATGTGATGAGTCCCATTGCATCCTATCCCCTAAATCTCTCAAAGCCAGCAACACATGTGCCCCTGTGTCAAACAGAAGCTTATACCGTTTTCATCTGTTATACTCACTGTAGTACATTCCACCTCTGCATTCCTTTTCTCTTGGGGGGGGGGGGGGGGTGCCTTCCGCTGGTTCTGGGTTGCTTTTCGAGTTCAACAGATACTTATTACCATCCAGACCACCCTTATTGTTATTCCTTCTTGTTGTAGCAGCCCCTTATCAGTTAGAGGACCTGCACAACAGACTAGCAAGGTGGGTTGCCGACCTCCCTTCAAGAGTTCAGATCGAACCATCGCCAGTGAGTGTAAACAACAACAGACTTTCCGCATAAACACAGAACTACTTCGTAAAAAGCCATGTGACAGAGATCCACCGATTAGAACTAGTGTGAATACATGTAGCACTCTGCCGAATCGGCATTATAAGCACGCCAACAGAGTCAGACCGGCAGTGTGTACCTAGCAGCTACGCCGGCTCTAGCATAGCAGACTCTCGCCATAGCATTCATCTTTGTAATTTTGTAGAGTAGTATTTTGGTTATTATTTTCTTTTCATTGTCTTGTACTCTTATCCGGTTTTTGCCACCATAAGAATTGTTGTGCTTCTTGTTGTTCTTGCATTTGGAAATTAGTGCACGCCAAGAAGGCGTTTTAGTTATTATAAAGCGTGTTCAAAATCGATCGTTAGTTCTTTCCTGCTGACTGCAGGACACTATAGTTATTGGTGACTGGGATGGGATTTTCATTTTTGAAACTCTGCAGCAGATTCAGGCAGTGCCCCCAAGGTCAGAACATCACCTTCACTCCCCAGCGTTTCAAGAGGTAGCTCATAGAGTTGATTCCATCACAGGTAAATTGAACACTCTGCACGTGGCTCCACCAATGTTTCCGGCTTTTAATAGGTCCATCGAACCATGGTCAAATTATGTAGAATGGTTGGAACAACATTTACTGACACATGGGATCCACGACAAAAATCGAAGTCGGGCTTTTTTTAGCAACAGTCGATCCACAGGTTCATCGTTTAATTCAACAATTGAACCCTGAAGAGTCCCCTTGCGATCTCTAATTTACTCATGTTAAGGGCTGCCTTTTTTAGTACTCTGACGCACAAAGACACGTCACCTCCGCCCATCAGACGTTCTTTTCTACAGGGAATTCTGTGGTTAAAAAGGTTTATGAAGAAAATTGTAAAACATTATGTTGCTAATGTTTTTCAATTCCTAAAAGATGGTGCTCAAGCGTCGTTTTATGGACACTTAAATGGAGCAATGAAGTTTATGCCAACAGATGAAAGGAGTTTTGTACCAGGGACGCATACTGTATTATAATGACCTAAATCGTTTCAATTAAGATCAGTTTGACAAGCAAATACATTGTCTTTTTCACTGTGATCTGAATTTCTTCGGATCGTATTTGCTATTTATTAATTTTTTGTACACAGTTTTGATGCTGCTATTTGTTGTTTGTATGTCTGTATGCTGTATCATATAGAGGGCAGTAAAGGCTTCTTTGACATATAGACTATAAAATTTCTGAATTAAGTAGTCTGTTAATCTCATTCCATGGCTCCAATCATTGACCTGCTACATGGCGGTATGTAGGCCACTGGAAACTATGTGCTGTCATTAAAAATTAGATTATGCCTTTAACAGTTTTTCGAACACTCAGTGCTTAATACTCAGTAAAATGAGGTGTTCATTTGCCTTTCACGAAGTATTAATTTAAAAAGCGAAAGGTGGCTCAGTTAACAAAACTTTATCCTACAAAATATACAAAGTAAGTGTGTAATGGTTCAAAATGAACCAATAAATGATTACGATTAGTTCCCTGGTAAAGTACCGGTATTATGAAAATTCGCAATTTTCATTGAGACCGATTGAAATCGCACAGTCCTTGCAGCAAAATTACGCAAGCGGCCAACCTTGGCAAGAATCTTAAATGTAGCGAAACTGGTTGGGAGGTTTGTGACCTACATAGTACACTTTCTTTTCTGTATTGGCAACTGATGTGTGTAGTGTATTTCGCATGCTTGTTTTCCGGTAGAAGATGTTCGCGGTAACGCGCCAAGAGGTGTAAAATCTACAGACTTTATCAACATAACGCCCGGCGCACCACACACATACGAAATGATACGTCTTAAACAGATCATGTAAGTTTAAGTCGTAAGTAGAAACAAATTTTCATAACGCTCAGGCTATCAGCTCTCTAAGCAGCAGGTAGTTTGGGCATGAGTAGTACGAAATTAAGTAAATGTAGCGTATTGATTTTAATATTGAAACGTACAGAATTAAATAGTCATTAACAGGAAGATTTTGGATGCGAACTTGTGTCATGTACTCAAATAAATACCGGTAATCAAAAATTCGTCTGACGTCATGACAGCGCGTTTCAAATTTGGCGGCTAAAGACCTGGGATACTTAAATCAATGTTAGCTTAAATACTAATATCATTCTGAACTTTCGGTGTGGCACTTGCAATGTTTCTGTATAAATGATTTTGAAAAGGAGTCGAAAGCAGTGAGCTGTCCGAGTCAGTGCTACCTTACTGCATTGACAGTGTATCCCAGTTCGGTAATTGCCGTGACCGCAATGATAACACATGTTATTAGCATTAGATTATTAGTTTACCAAATAACGTATTTATTAATATAATAATAAATGTTGCAGGAGAACTTATGTAAGAGTAAGTGAAACCAGCCTTTCATCTTTTTCGCGTTGCTGCTTTTTGGCTCTTACAACACATAAGAAGGTAAGCGCTTAACAATTCTTAACAATACTAGTACAGAATCTTCTTGGAATATGATCTGTATTCGTTTTTCGTCGTGTTTTCTATGCAGTTGGCATTGCCATTGAAATTTTTGTATTTACTGGTTTGACGCCCTTGTCCTCCACGCCAATCTACCTGCAAGCTCATTCATCTCTGAATATGATGTAATAGAAAATACGCAATCTTCTGTCATTAGAAACGCAAAATTACATAAGAGTACGGTACTATAAAACCTATTACAAAGTTATTACAGATTACGAAGAGGTGGCAATGATGAATGAATGTGCAAATCAAAAAAGAAGACGTTACCAATGCGGAAAAATTATCAGATCTGAAACAGGTACAAAGATATTGGCAAAAAGTATTAATAAAATTCGAAAATAGGCAATTATCTGTTAGCACCTCAGTGGCGTATAATTTTAATGAATACTTTTGCAAAATAGCAAATGATCTTATCCAAAATAAGTTTCAAAATCTTAATATGCACTGCATTGAAAACTACAAAACGTCTAGAGGGTGTACATTTCTCAAACAGGTCATACTTAGGAACGAGCTTGTTAAAGAAACGCTCATGTGATTTTGATGTTACAGACAGTATTAGAAATCAGACAGGACATTATATTGTAGCACGTCTGAAGCATATTATTAATTACTCCGATCTCACAAGTAACTTTCCAAATCATCTATAGGTTGTGAAGCTTAACACACACACACACACACACACACACACACACACACACACACACACACCTCCCCCGCCTCCCCATCTGTCTCTTTTACTAAAAGGGAGCCACAGGCAATGTTAACAATTATGGGTCTGGCGCACAGCTTAGTGGTTACTCGACTCAAAGATCTTTCTGAAGCTCCTACCAGTATTATAGTTCATAAACAGAAGCTCACTGCTGTCAGAAACATCAGCATGACTTAGGCAAGCTAGATCTACAACCACAGCAATCTACAAATATGTGCATGCTCTTGTAAAAGCAATAAATGAAAAGGTAATGGCTACCAGAATAGTTTTTGGACCTTCCCAAGCGTTTGACATTATAGATCATGCTATTCTACTGAATAAATTGACAATAAGGGGAATTAGAGGTATTCCAAATTATTGGATTAGATCACATCTTACTAACTGGTAACAAAAAGTTGGTCTTAAACAACACATGACTACTTGAAACATTTCAAGAACAACAACATACTCTTCAGAAAAAAATATAATCACGAAGGTAAACATCAGGTCCAGTCCTGTTTCTGCTGTTTATAGACAATTTGAGTAACATTGCTTATGCCAAATCAAAAATTTTATTCGCAAGTGACACCAACAGTTTGGTTACAGGATTGGACTGAAAAATCCTTCAGTTGTTAGGAGACACATCATTGTTGGAGCTAACACTGGTTTCAAAATAAATAAAAAAATTAAACTTATAATAATCACTGAAAAATAGTATCATGATCTTTAATATATTCCATCACAAGCAACAAAATGATCACACATTGGAAACAAATAAAAGTTTAAAACTGGTTGATGTGAAATTCCCAGGAATATATCTGCAGGGTGATCTAAAATCGAGCACGCCTATTCAACTTCTTACAGCTAAACTATCATTACTCTGTTACATTCCATGGATACTGGAAGCAAGTTGTCATAGAGAAACAGTAGTACAGACACATCATGCATGTTTACAGTTGGTAATCACATATAAAATAATGTTTTGGGAAAATACATCCTGTAGTCGAACTGTAATCAAAACCCATAAAAGAATTATTGAAAACATATGCAACATCAAGAGACAAGACTCATTCCTCTTCTTTTCCATACTCTTTCCATGCATCTATATACTATGGCCGGAAAAAAATTCACAATACCAAAAAAAATAATTAATGTAGGATAATTAAATTTTGGGAATACATTCCTCTAGATAAAATATTTAAGTGACTAACATTGCAAGATCACAGGTTAATGTAAGTGGAAGATAAGCCACTGCTAATGTGAAATGCAGGTACATTAATCACCAGTGTAACTGCCAGAATTTTGAATGCAAGCCTGCAAATGTGCATGCGTTGTGTTGTACAGGTGCCGGGTGTCAGTTTGTGGGATGGAGCCCCATTCCTGTTGCACTTGATCAGTCAGTGCAGGGGCTGTTAATGCTGTTTGTGGGAGGCACTGGATTTGCTATCTGATGGTGTCCCATATGTGATCAATTGAAGACAGATCTTCTGATCAAGCAGGCCAAGGCAATATGTTGACACTCTGCAGAGCATGTTGGGTTACAACAGTGGTATGTGAGTGTTATCCTGTTGGAAAACACTCCCTGGAATGCTGTTCTTGAATGGCACCACAACAGGCTGAATCACCAGACTGATGTACAATTTTACACTAAGGGTGTGTGGGATAATCGTGAGAGTGCTCCTGCTGTGATACGAAATTGCACCCCAAACCATAATTCCAGATGTAGGTTCAGTGGGTTTAGCATACATTTATCTTGATAAAATATTTAAGTGACTAACATACAGGCCCTTAACAGTCCTCCTAACTAACAGATAGCTACCACTGGCAGTGTGGTAGAACCAACTTGCATCAGAAAACACAACAGACCTCCACCCTGGCCTTCAATGAGCTCTTGCTTGACACCAATGAAGTCCCAGATGGTGGTGATTCGGAGCCAGTGGAATGCACGCTACAGGGCGTCTGCCTCGGAGCTGTCCTTGAAGTAACAGATTCATAACAGTTCATTGCTCAGTAGTGCCACTTGATCCTATGAAACCCAGTCTTCTTGTAACCATACATTCTAGTAACCACCACTGCCAGCAGTCATGTACAGTGGCTACATTCCTGCCAAGTCTTTCTGCAATATTGCAAAAGGACTATCCAGATTCTCGTAACCCTATTATTGACCTCGTTCAAACTCAGTGCGGTACTGATAATGTATCTTTGTCATATTGGTTCAAATGGCTCTGAGCACTATGGGACTCAACATCTTAGGTCATAAGTCCCCTAGAACTTAGAACTACTTAAACCTAACTAACCTAAGGACATCACACACACCCATGCCCGAGGCAGGATTCGAACCTGCGACCGTAGCAGTCCCGCGGTTCCGGACTGCAGCGCCAGAACCGCTAGACCACCGCGGCCAGCTTTGTCATATTAAAAGCATTCTTGACTAACATCAACTAACCATATCCAATCTTAAAGGTAACTAATGTTCACTGTCTTTACAGCATGTATTTAAAGTAAACCTAATTTGCATCCTCATAGCGGCTCTGCAGTGTATGCAGCTGCAGCGTGATGTTTGAGCAGACATCACCTTTCACATGTAGAAACACACCTATGAACTTTTGAGTATGTCGCACAATTAATTCTAATTTTGAGATTGTTTTTTTCCCATCAGTGCATATGAAACAATAGTTTTCACAAGAGAATATTTAGCAACCTCCCACATATATCAGTAAAATCGTAAAATGAAGAACTGCATAAATTTCACATCTCCCATGTCAGAATGTCAATCTATCATAAAAGTGTTCTTCACAATGGAACACAATTGTACAATCACCATCCTGACAACATCAAAGAAAGAAATAAAATCCATTAAAGAAAGAAAGAAAATCCATTAAAACATGAAATGATTTGAGATGAACTACAGTTTCCATGTTGTTAATGAATTCCTCACCAAATTAAGTGGAGTTTTGTAATGTAAAATTACCAGATATATTGTAGCAATCATGTATGACGAACTGTATTAATTATATGTATAATATATTGCATTAACATAGATCATTTATATTTATGGTGGAACATGTCTACAGCAATCACTGGTGGTAAACCATATTAATAATGAAACTTCCTGGCAGATTAAAACTGTGTACCAGACTGAGACTCGAAATCAGGCCCTTTGCCTTTAAGAGGCAAGTACTTTACTAACTAAATTCGTGAAGCATGACTCGCAACCCGTCCTTGCAGTTAAGGCCCCTGGTTCGTATCTCAGTCTGTCACACAGTTTTAATTTGCCAGGAAGCTTCATATCAATGGACACTCCACTGTAGGGTGAAAATCTCATTCTGTAGTGATTTTTTTGTATATGTGAAATGTTTATTCCCCTGTATTTTTTTTTATTGATTTATCCTATTTCTGTACAAGGTGTCACAGGACCAAAGCAAAATAAATAACTACTGCAATCTACTTCCATTAGAACTTACTTACTGTATTCTCTTTATTCTTGCCTAGGTCTAACCCCTCCTCCTCTTTCAAAGTTAACCTTAGCTTTTTCCAATCTGACATACAGTGAGATTGTAGCTTACACAGCCAAATAGCTAAGTTCAGTACTCAGTATTGCAAAAACAAGCATCATAGAACCCTCTGTATTCCAAAGCATACAAAATGCCAACATCAAATACAACAAATACCATCAACAGAAAAACCAAAGCTTACATGAAGAAATAACCTTTAAAATCACATGATGATTTTTACCATTAGAGATCATAACAAAACTTTAAAAATG
This sequence comes from Schistocerca nitens, assembly GCF_023898315.1. NCBI lineage: Eukaryota > Metazoa > Arthropoda > Insecta > Orthoptera > Acrididae > Schistocerca > Schistocerca nitens. The sequence goes on from NC_064615.1 coordinate 448,257,114, forward strand.
CAGTAAAGGCATAATAAAAAAATACAATAAAGTTACACCCTCTGATGTAAAGTACAAGATAAATTTTTTTATAGGAATGTACCTAATGTAAAAGCACAAAGTAATTTCTTAAAAACAAACACAGAAAAATGAATATCAGAAACAGCCTTTCTACATTTCCAAAAATATCAATTAAATATAAAGACATTAACCCTTTACAATGGGACATTAAGCACTCTCTCATCATACCCAAAAGCTTGACCAACCTAGTGGTTGACATTATCAGTGTAAATTCTTAACAGCAATGAACAAAATTGTAATGTCTTTTTATTACTTTTGTAAATGACTGTTAAGAATTTTAGACATCAAAAAAATTTCTCCTTTTCAGACACATTTTTCTTTGAATGACTGTCTGTGTTTTATACCCACTCAACTTTGACCATCAACAGTTAATTTACTGACCAAATAGCAAACTCGTGTACTACTTTTAGTGTCTCCTTTCCTAATCTAACTTCCTCAGCATCATCTGATTTAATTTGACTATATTCAGCTTTCTTGATGTTCATCTTACAATCTCCTTTGAAGATAATGTTCATGCAATTCAACTGCTTGTCCAGTTATTTGCTGTCTCTGACAAAATTACAATGTTATTGGCAAAACTAAACATTTTTTATTTCCTCTCCCTGTACTTGAATTTGTTTACAAATTTTGCCTTGATTTCCTTTATACCTTTCTTGCTGTGCACAACTTGCAGCTGAGGAAAACATGCGAGATTTCCATGGCTGCTTGACTAGCTGGGCCATCTGGATCCATCCCTCCACCACCTGCTTTTCTGAACTACACAGATGGGAGTAAACCTTGCAGCACATTCTTTGCTCCCATGATTCTCCTGGCGTCAGTGTTGCCATACCCTCCACTCAACAGTTTCCCCCTCCTCTGTCCTATCACCCCTCCCAGTTCACATGTCCACATCACATTCCTTGTGTGCCACTCACCTCTGACTCTGGCACCAATGCATCACAATCCTAGCCTATACAGCAGCCACCCCTCCCTACTGCATTCGTAACCAGAAAACTAGCTGTTTGTCTCTGAGCCACTAGTTACCCATCCCAACCCCCTCTTTCTGCTTTCAGCTCCCTCCTTCTCTTGGTCCGTCTGTAGGTCCGTCATCAGTCCATCGTCCTGATGTACATACAACCCCATCTGATGAGGCTGCAATCAGCCACTTCATGAAAATGCATCAATGTGAGCTACAACCTGTCTGTGTACATACATACACAGACTGGTAGCAGCTGACATGGTGCATTTTCATGAAGTGACTGATTGCGGCCTCATCTGATGGGGCTGTACATACATCAGTAAGACATATGACTGAAGCATTGGCATTTAGAGCACCACATTACAGATGGGAAGCATGGCTTTATGTCACAGAAGTAAACAAAGATGTTGACCTTCTCTGCAAGCGAAGCTCCCTTCAAATTGAAGATGAATACTTAAATGTCAGCTTTGTTGTCTGGTGGGCCTCAAAGTACATGACATACCAAATAGATCTCTTGCTTCTAGATACACAACTTAATAGAACCAATAGCACATTTAATTAGAAGTTAATTTGCCAGGGGACTTTTCTTGACCTTTCAAAATCACTGAGATATGGGCATTGTATAAAAAGGGGGCAAATACTGATAAAGAACTACAGAGCAATTTTGTTGACTTCAACACTTAGCAAGTTACTCAAAAGAGGAATTCTATACCAAACAGAATCTTCGTTTTGTAAATTCAACCTACTAAACTACTCAAAGCACAAATTCCAAAATAGGAGATCCACTATGACAGTCTACATCCACATCTAAATGATTACTCTGTAATTCACTATTAAGTGCCTCACACAGGGTTCACTGAACCACCATCAAGCTATTTTTGTAACATTCCACTCTTGAACAGCTCATGGGAAAAACAAACACTTAAATCTTTCTGTGTGAGCTCTGGTTTCTCTTATTTTATTATGATGATTATTTCTCCCTAAGGATGTGGGCACTGTATCCTCTGCCAGTGTGGGAAAAATTACTTAGGTCAGGCTATCTGGACAATAAAGGAAAGATGCACACAGCATGACTGTCAGACAGATGGGGAACAATTACCTAAATATAATAGGAAAGCTCTGGTAGAATGCAAATTTAAGAGCATAGGAGACCATTTCCTGAACAGCATAATCTAAATTTAGTCATCGAGAAGCTGTCATACTAGTGCTGACTGGAATGTTGTGATTGCAGTTCAGCAGGTGGAGTGGGTGGAATAGGGTTCATGTCAGGTGAGGTGTGGGGGAGGGGAGAAAGAGTGAGGGGGGAGGGGGAGTAGGCTGAGACAAAGAGCTTATTGGCAGGCAGTGCCTCACATTCCCTCAGTGTTGACCTCCAGTAGATGCGTAAGTAAATTTGACAATTGGGGGGATAGGCCCTCTGTTCTTGTGATTCCTGCAACATCATCTTCTTGGACCTTGAATCTCCACACCTGACCAGAGAAACAGCATCTATTGGGGTCAGGAATGTCTTTTGTGATCCTTCTCCCCACAAATCTAAAGAGAAGTGACTGAAGGAGACATAGGCTGTGGGTCCAAGCACTGCCTGCTTCTCTTCTGTTCCTATGCCCACAGCAGATAAGCCATCACGAGAGTCCTGACTGTCTAAAGTAGTGAAAGAGAAGAAGAAGAAATACTAGGAGAAGTTGATTCTGGTTGCCCCAGAGGTGCCAGATCCTTCCATACCATCAGACTGATGTTGATGTGGATGCTGTTCCACCAGACAGTGGTCCTTTTGGCCTCTTCATGCCTAACCAGGACACCCTTAATGTGATGATTCAGTGCACCTGCTATGGATATTACAGCCACCTGCAGGGTGAGGAGTCAGCCCCTTTCTCACTTTTAGTCACGTTTTAAGTTTTTAAGCCTTTTTGTTTTTTCATGAAGAAAATAGGATTACTTTTGTTTCCAAGTTTTCTACATCCATGTTCACTCACTTACTTTTTGGAATACTCCAGTGATGAAAGTGAGGGGCTTCTGAAATTTGAGATAGATTTTACCTTTTCAATAATTGCAATATTTTGTTTATATTTTGCACAACTGTTATTATTGTCAAACAACAATGAAAACTCCAGGATGGATAATAGGTAAATAAAGGAAAGACAACCAATCACCTACAGATGACTGATCTGTGGTGAGTAGACATATGCAACAGGAAACAGTACTTATGTTAGCTTTTTAGCTCTAGCTCTTTCTCTACTAGAAGTACACACATTCATACATACAACCACAAAGAGACATTTTTGCTGTAGCCACAAGTGTGTGTGTTCGGGTGTCTGTGGTGTTGGGTGACTGTATACTCCTACTAGAGAAAGAGCAAGACCCTGAAAGCTAGTATAAACACTGTTTATCATTGCATGTTTCTATGTGCTACACATCCAGATCATGCACAAACTTTATGGTATTTGGTATATGTGCCAACAATAGGGATGTTAAGTACCAAAGATAGTTCCACCACCAACTGATCTGGGCAATAAAATTTCCAGTTACTCTGTGTGTATGTCAGCTATGGTGAGTGGTTGCCTTTCCTTTATTTTATGTGTCATTAGCGTCAAATATTCCTCTATTACAGCTGCTTCTGTTGTTGTTCCACAATCTAATTTTGCTGTTTTAACAACACTGCTGCTGTGATACTCTGTTTAGTTATGAAAATAAACTTTTTGAAATGAAAGTACTAATTCCGTAGTGACTGGCTTGAAAAAATAGTTTGAGAAGTAAAGTTTCTTCTTGGGTGAAAGAGGGGGAAGGGGGTGTTGGTGAAGGTGAACTATTTTGCAGTGTGTGTTCTTGTTCTGTTAATTTTGAGACCAAAGGTTTTCAGGCAGTTTTTAACGACTCACTTTCAACAAAATGTAAGTGTAACTTTGAAATTAAATGTGGACCATATCAGTTATGTTTAGAATACTCATATCATCCTCAAACTTTTTGGTAGTTGGTATATGCACCAACAATAGGGATGTTATGCACCAAGGATAGTTCCACCACCACTGAATTGATTTGCACAATGAAATAAGTGATTTCCAATTACTCTGTGTGTTTGTCAAATGATATCTGTAATATTTTCAAGATTATGTTCCCTGATAGCGTTCGTGAATATTTTTGACTTTCGTCTAAAAAAATGAGATACATGATACCTGATACACTTGAACCATATTTCCTGGAACATATGTTAGAAGAGCATGTTCATCATATGACACTTTGAGTTTAATTGAAACTATCAATGTTAAATATGAAAAAATGAATTACAAACAACCATTATATTTTAACCAGAGAGGGTATTGCATCACAATGTGTCACCTAATAACTTTCTTTATCAGTAAAGCAGATGGTGAAACATTATATCATAAATTATGTGAAGCTCTTTCTGAAGCCAACTTGTCCCTAAATAAAAGCCTTATGCTGGGATCAGACGCATGTAATGTCAGTAAAAAGAGTGTTTAGGATTTTAGATAGTGATGTCCAAGAGACCCAAAGCAGACAGCTTCTAAGCATTGGAACTTGCAACATCCGTACAGTGCAAAATACCTTTGTAAAGGCTCTAGAGTGTTCACATGAAGAAGCATCCAAATTTCTGATCAGTATTTACTATTATTTTGGTGATTGGCCTGTCCATTGGGAAGAAATTGAAGGAATTCAGTCTAACATTCCACATCACTGGTTTTTGAGGCATACAACCACAAGGTGGGTTACTTGAGGACCTTCAGCCGACAGGATTTTGCAACAACAGGATAATATTTTATATTAGTTTCTTAAGCATTTCAAGTTCTGTTCAAAAAATTCTGGAACTTTTTCCATAAAATTTTTCTACACTTTACCTTTCACTTATTGTGCATGGCCTCATTCAAAATATTCTCCTGTGCAATTGATACACTGCTCCCAATGCTGTTACCACTTCTGGAAGCAGTCTTGGTATGCCTCTTGCTGGATTGTATGAAGCACCATCTACAAATTTTCTTTTATCTCATCTATCATTGCGAATCTTCATCCTTCCACCTCAACATCATAACCATAGACCCACGTCTCATCACCAGTGATGATTTTCTCAAGAAATATCTCATGTTCCTAACATGAGAGTTGTCGGTAGATGTCAAAGGGAGTTCTGAACGAGGGTCATCTTTAACTTCTGTCTGGCCATTTTTAAATCATATGAACCATTTGTAACATTGAGTACCACTTAAGCACTCATCACCATAGGCTTCCTGAATCATTTGGTGTGTCTCTGTAAAAGTGTTCTTGAGTTTCATGAAAAATTTAATGCAGACATGTTGCTCATGTAACTCGGACATCACAAAATTTGCTAATAGTATGACACAATGTTCCACTCAAGAAAGTGCTGAACAATAACTAGCAGACAGTGAAACTTCCACTAGTTACATATTAAACACAAGTATGTGCAGGGATGCCAACTGCATTTCACTCCAACACACCATTGGTGCAAAATTATGATTGTTTCAGAATTTTCTGTTTAGTCAAAAACCAGCAATGCTATTTTGAATGCCTGAGGAAAACCTTCAATGAAAGCAGAACTTCATTTCGTGATTTCCTCTGCAGAACTATTTAGTCAGTTCACATAATGTTTTTAAATCCAAAAACCTTTGATTCACAAATTTCATACAGAAACAGAAAACATACTTGAAACCTTTCAGGTTCATGTTTTGAAGGGTTGTGCTTTGAGAAAAACTGAGAAAATTTCTGAAATTCTTCATAATGAACTCTTTCATTGAATAATCTGCTCCCTCTTGAAAGGCTAGTTGTTAGTGGGCAAAAAATGAAAGAGCTGAGAAAACTGGAAGAACATGACAAATTGTGGTGTCTAAAGATTGCCCAAAAACATCACATCACATCTTGCAGACATGATGGAAAAAACATGCTTATCAAGTGCAGCACTGAAAGCTTTTAAGTTTTTGACACCAAAGAAAGAATGAAGGGTAGAAGCTGCAATGTCATGTTAAGGGTAGCAAAGATGATGTGGTTCCATGTCTGGCAAGATTATTTACGGGACTAGTGCAAGGTTCTACTGTTTGAGACAGGTGACCCACCTGTACATAATAAAGGTATCAACTATTACTGGTAGCAGCACATCTCAAAAAGAAACTAATCATCCATAGATTTAATATATTCAAATGTTTCAATACTTGTTAAAGCTCCTCTTACATTGTTCCATGGAAATGTGTACATAGAAGATTTCCATTTCATTAGAAGAGGACCAGGCAGCAATGACTGAAAGATTTGTAAACAGTATTTTGATTGTGTAGTATGCTTTGGCATAATACCCCCATTTACTTCCCGAGCCCATTGACACTCAGGTCAACAGGTATGGACAGCAAGCACATCAAAATTGTAAGGTTTATAAGAAAGAATGAGAAAGGAAAAAAAACTTGAAGGTATCTTGAAGAGGAAATTAAAAAGATTAATAAGGTGAAAAAATCAATTGACTATGAGACAGCTGCTCTGAAAGAAGACAAAAAAGAACACCAACTATCTAAGAAGGCAAGAAGAGCTACCTGAAGCTTCAGCTAAACTGAAGAAAGTACTCAAAAATGATTTAAAAGCAGCAAAATTGGCTCAGGACATGCTCGAGGGTGCACAAATCATGGAAGTAGACAAGATGATAGAAAGGGAGAGGGAAACCATTCAGAAAAATCATGAGAAAAGAAAGTCTACTATGATTATTTTATTTTTTGCTAAGATTACTTAAAGCCAGGAAGGCAAAAATATTTTGTGGAAATTTTTCCAGTATTGAAGTGATGTGATGTAGATTTTGTTTGTAATTACAATTACCAATGTCAAATTACCTATACTGAATTACCAAGGTACCTGTATATATTAATAAGTTTGTATGAAGGAAGAAAATGATCAAACCCCTTCCAGGATGATAGAAAAGAAATTTATTAAGATCTTAACCAATATGTTTTATTGGGGATTATCAAAAATGAAAAAAATTGCTTGTGTCATCTTTTAATCAGCTTTTTAAAATCGTCTATCACCTTTTTCAAATATTTTGTCACCTGTCTTATCTTTTGCAAGTGCCACCATGTTCCTCATCCTGCACCTATCAGAACTATGACGACTCATTTCCCCTTGTTCTGCAGTCTGTTTTGCTCTTCAAGAAACACACTTCACCAATGACCATTCTCCAACTCATCAAGATTACTGTGCATTCTGTCAGAACTCTACTGGCTGTGAGAGAACATATTCAGGGGCCTGTACATTGGTTTTCGTAGATGTCATTAGTGAGTGGATCTCCCTCCATCTCCTTCAAAGCAAAGCAGTGTATGTGTGAATGACACCAATGATCACCTTTTGCAACACTTATTCACCTCTAGGCAGGGAACTTGACTATTTTGAGGAGACCACCTAAATCCAACAACAGTTCCCCCTTGCCCCCCCCCCCCCCCTTTCCTCCTACTTGGAAATTTCAATGCACACCACATCTCTGTGGCAAAGTACCACACAGTTTGGTAGAGGCCTTTTGACTGATCATCTGATCTGTCTCCACAATGACGATACTCCTCCCCATTTAATCCCACCCATGGCACCTTTTCAGCTATCAACCTTACAGTCTGTTCCGCCAATCTCATGGCTTTGCTACAATGGTTGCTCCATGATGATCCTTGTGACAGTGACCACCTTCCAGTGATCGTGTCACTTCCTAGTCACCACCCAACAGATCAGTTACCATATGGAACTCTTCAAAGAGCTACTCTGGCATCACCTTCATCCCCTCTCTGTCAGACTGCATCAATGAGTTTGTGGAAGACTTCTCCGATGGTGATCACCCATCCCACTGCAACTGCTATCTCCCTTTCTACAGGTTCCCTCAACCACGGACCAGTGTTGTGGTGGATCAAAGAAATTGCAACAGCTATTCACAATCACTGAAAGACCTTGAAGTGTCTCAAACCACATTATTCATAGAATACCCATGTCGCTATTAAGCAGATCCATGCAAAAACTCGCTATCTAAAGATAGTAATAAGGAATGCTGGGAGCACTGTGTCTCTTGGGAATAAATGATTTTTCATCCCATGTGTAGGACAAGCTGCATAGCCTAATGGGCTGCCAGATCAACAACTGTCCTGGATCTCCTCCTATATGACAGTATTTCTACCAATGTGTGTTTCTTACTAAACACCCTGAATTATATAATGAAACTTTCACAAACTGCGAACATTCAGGCTCTTGAATCATCACACAATACAGCCCAAGCCTCATTTGATCCATAAACATATTATTCAACAGCTGACTTTAGAGTCCATCTACACAGGCGGCTCTTCTATGATATTTGGCTATTGTTTCCATTCGCAATGGTGAGATAGTATCGTTGTCCCAGTTCTTAAACAAAGGAAAAAGCCAACATCTATCAACAGCTACCAACCGATTAGCCTCACCAAAGTGCAGTGCAAACTGCTTGAAATGGTAATAGCCTGATGATTAAGCAGTATTTTCAAATCTCGGGACCTTTTGTAACACTATCAGCATGATTTCTGGGAGAGACAATCCATAACCAGCCACCTGATTAGGTTTGGAACAGCAATCCAGCCAACTTGCAAAAAAAAAAGGCCAATGATAGACTAATAAATCTAGCTAAAAATAAAAGTAAAGCTACATGGACTATAGTGAAACAAGAGACAGGAACAGCAACACAAAGGCAAATAAACACCCAAATCAGGAACAAAGAAAACCTAACAAGTACCCCAAAAGAACTAGCAAACTTTGTTAATTCTTACTTTAGTAGTATAGCTACAAAGTTACAGGAAAATTTTTCAAAATCTCATAATCCACGAACACAGGAATATACATCAAATTCAATGGTATTGCTACCCACTACTGAGGAAGAAGTATGTAATGTGGTAAGGAAATTAAAGAGCAAAAATTCAGCAGGTTTAGATGAAATTCCAATGTCAGTGCTGAAAATATGCATAAATAGTATCAAAGCCCCCCTAACCAATATCATAAATGAATCTTTCAAAGCCGGTTGTTTCCCTGATTATCTGAAACATGCAAAAATTTTACCTCTACACAAAAAAGATGATGTAGAAAACATTGAGAACTACAGGCCAATTGCCCTACTGTCATCATTTTCCAAAATAATAGAGTCCATAATGAAGAACTGACTTATGAGCTATCTAAACAAATACAACCTTCTTTCAAATGACCAATTTGGTTTCAGACCAGGCAGAGATACAGAAATGGCAATAGCACATTTCACTAAAGTGGTTTTAGAAGCACTGGATGAAGGCAACTATGTATCTGGCATATTCCTTGACCTGTCAAAGGCCTTTGATACAGTTGACCACCAGAATCTATTACTTAAGTTAGAAGCACTAGGAGTAAGAGGGGTAATCAACAAATGGTTCCATTCATACCTAAAAAATAGAGTACAGTGGGTAGAGATCTCGCATGTCTCCAGTAGATCAAAGTTCATAGAAAAACACCTGTCAGATCCACAACATATTAATATTGGGGTCCCTCAGGGAAGTGTGCTGGGTCCGGTGTTGTTCTTGATTTATATAAATGACTTTCCACAATATATCCGACATGGAGAGAAGATATTGTTTGCCGATGACAGCAATATTATAATCACCAGTGAGACATCAGCACAAATGTTGGAAAATTGTAATGAATCACTGAAAGATGTCTACAAATGGTCTACAGAGAATAAAGTGACCTTAAATATTAAGAAAACAAATAGCATACGCTTTAGAATAAACAGAAAAAACAGTCCCCTAAAGTTAAAGCTACATAACACCTCTGTAGACGAAGTGCCCACCACAAAATTCCTAGGGTTGCATATTGACAGCCAGCTTAGGTGGAGTGAACATGTTAAAAAACTCACAAAAAAGATATATACAACGTGTTACGCACTTAGAGTTCTCTCCTCAGTATGCAGCGATGAATGTCTAAGAACTGTATATTTTAGCTATGTACATTCAGTCATAAGCTATGGGATAATTTTCTGGGGAAATAATGTACTCAACTTACAAACAGTTTTTAAAGTGCAGAAGAGAGCAGTGAGAATTATAACTAAAAGCAGTAAGTGGGCTCACTGCAGAGAACTATTCAAAATACTTGGTATTCTAACTGTTCCCTGTTTATTTATGTTCCACACTATAGTATATATAAAGAAAAATATAGTGAATTATAGTACAAACAGCATTTTACACAGCTATAGCACAAGAACAAGCCACTGCCTTCATCTAGATAGGAGAAACAAGCATAAGACCCAAAAAAGTTTCTTGTATCAGGGTGTAAAATTGTACAACAAGCTGCCACAGGAAATCAAAGAAATTAACAGCATGTACTGTTTCAGAAAAACTCTTAAACTGTATTTTCAGGAACACTGTTTTTACACAGTAAGTGAATATTTAAATGTTTGAATGTAATTTAAGTGACATAATGACATTGTATTGTATATTCTGTAAATGTATAACAAGCTGCACAGGACATCAAAGAAATTAACAACATGTACTGTTACAGAAAACCCTTAAAATATATTTTCAGGAACACTGTTTCTAAACAATAAGTGAATATTTAATTGTTGAATGTAAGTGATAAATGTCATTGTATTTGTATACTCTGTAAATGCATATAAAAGTGTCAATGTATCTGCAAAAATCACTGTATCCAAACTGACAACATCCATACATTGCAAAATGTCTACGGATGGCTAATCAAATAAATAAATAAATAAATAAATAAACTTTTTCTAAATGCTGACACTTCATTGCAGTCTTTTTTGACCTACATAAGACATGTGACACTGCTCGGCGGCATCATAGTTTCCTTAACCTCCATGACTAGGACTTTTGCGGCTCCCCACCAATTTTTATTCGTCAGTTTTTAACACACCAGTAGTTTCGGATTAGACCTGGTACCTACATTGCTCAACTTCCACGGGAGCAAGAGAAGGGGATCCTACAAGAATCTGTACCGAGTGTTACACTCTTCTTCATCACCATCAGTGGCTAGTGACCTCTGTCAAACCTATGGCCACCACCACATTACATGTCGATGACCTTTGCATTTGGTATAACCCCAATCTGTAGCCTTGGCTGAATGTCATGTGCACAGTCCTGATTTTTGGCACTTCTTTGGTAAATAGCTGACATAGCTACACTACGTTCATCAACTAAAGCTTAACAGCATGCAAAAACTTAATACTCTCCTTTCCTTACTCGCAACTCTTGCGGTGCAGATTGCGCTACTGTACTTCATATTTAATGGGCCACGGTGTCGTTATGACTGGACTATGGTTGCCAGGTTTGTGACTCATTGGTTCCTTCACCTTTAAAAGTAATTGGACCCAGCCCATCATCATTGAGTAAGACTGGCCAATGACGCCTTCCGGACTAGATCTATACTTGGTCTCTTTGTTGAAGCAGGGGTTTTATCACCCCCAGTTGTCATGTTATCAACTCTTACTTACTTATGGATTCACCATCCAACAATTTCCTAATCATTCAACATATCAAATAGATTTTGCATACGAGGGACAGCAACCCCCTTACACATGTCCACAGGTGAGATTACCAGTTGTACGGCGCCTCAAGGCTCTGCAGGCCTCTGACCAGCCTCCTTATACTGCAAATAGTTTATCACCCATATGATGTTTCAGCATCTGTTCCTCTGAGTTGTTCAGTAGAATCTGGGTGCTACTGTCATACGCTGATGGCTCCAAAACCACGGATAGGACGAAATATGCTTTTACATCTCCCACTTGTCTGGAACGTGTTTGTGGGAACGCATACTGTTTGTTGGGTCGGCTACTGTGGAGCCAGGAAGGAAGATAGTTGTAATGGCTGGTGGCAGGAATCCAAAATGATCTGCACGTATCACATTCAGATTAATAGGACACCTTATTTCTAACAAGGAAAGAAACATAACATAACTTGCTTCCTGTGCCTCCTATATGCAATAACTTTGACAATCTTTCTACTCGCAGAATGCAGGCTAAGTTTCATCTTCCTATTCCTCAGTACTGATGCTCTCAAACTCAGCAACCATACTGGGCCGACCAGCAATGGGCGGCTGGTTAAGTCAGAATTGACAGGGGGCGCTGAACTCGGTTTTCCTAGAGGTGTGCTGCTGCCCACTCTTTCCATTGGCGTATGGATCAGTATCTTCTTGATGTCATTTTGCGATAATGTGCTGGTCTGTATGCAGTCGATGCTTTAGGACTGCACACTATTTTACAGCAGATCTGATAGCAATTGATAGTGCCCTGTGTTTTATTAAACTGACCTCTCTCAATGAGGACTCTCTAAGCTGTTGAAGATATTGCTCTTGGTACCTTGTGATATTTGATACTCACTAGCTTGTCTCTGACCTGTCATTCTACCTCCTCAATTATCTTACTTTCGGTGTGTCAGGTCGTGTGGGTTTTCCAGAGATGAACCAGGGTGTATACACCCCGAGACAAATGGGAAATTCAGTGATGACCGAGAATTTCTTTGTCTAGGAGAAAACTGGGGAAAACATGGGAATTTTTCAGAATTCCGGAAATTTTTCATTGTTTTAGTTTTCAGTTAAATTTTTGTAATTTTGACTAGTAAGAACTGACACACTGCTAAAGAATTTTACTGTATCCTGCTACTGCAAAATAACACTGCAACAATAAAATATAAACAAGAGAAAAACCAAAATAAAACTGAAGTTGCAAAAGAAATGTGCCAGTTACTACAACAACAAAGCACAGTATACACGCCAGCGTCTGCCAACAGCAAAATGTCTTAAAGGCTTTAGGGTGAATACTATTCAATACTTCACATCAACAAACTGCTTCCACTGAGCGTGATATCACAATGGAGTCTTGTATGAGCAGTCCCTTCTCCCGCTTCTGGCTACTTGAAGTGTGGCTGATATCTGTATCAGCAGTAGCAACATGCAGCCAGATACTACCCGGAAAAATTAGGTTCGTTCGAGTAAAGCTATCACAATCAAGTGCTACTGTTTTCAAATTGCCTCTGCTGCACATGCCCAGTTTCGACCGCCGTTTGCTTGAATGCATTTTTCGCATGTTTCATTGTCTGACCACCTGTAGCACTAGTTGATATCTCTACACTCTTCGTGTTGTGCAGATGTTTCTGGTTTAAATAATAGAACAGTGCACTGAGTTCGTATTTTTTTTTTTTTTCATGCTTTGCACTATGCGTTTCGAGAATATTTACCTAAGTATTTTGTGTGCTGTTTCTGTGTGTGTTGTGCCTCTCTTCCATTGTATTGTGTCGTCTTTTTGTGGTTAAGGTGCCTTATGTGCCTACTACATTTCGCAGAAAAACATATGCGCATTGTGAAATTTCGCAGACTGAGCTATGGTTTGCGTGCGTCTTATTTTCTGCATAATGGAGAAAACCACAAAAAGATGGCTACAGTACAACACAGGCAGCGCGACACACAAATACTAATGTAAATATATGATCATGTCAATAAGAAACTTTCGAAATGCATCGCGCAAAGCATCAAATAATACGTAAGAGGTGCAATGTCTCATAACCGTTTTTAAAGGATGAATGAATGACAGTTGCAGGCCTTCAAAAACCATCGACTATGATGAATGAAATTGAGTCAAACGTTTCTGCTACCCACTTGTGGTCGCACTTCTTGGAAAACCAGTGACACAAAATGTTAACTGAAGGCATTCGCAATTATTCCTGCCACCACTTTCCTCATCAATACCCTATCTTCTACATATTTTGATTATATGCATATGATGAAAAAATTTGATGAGTTTGTCTTACAGATTTTGTTGACAAAAATTTTGTTGCTTACTGACAATGCATTGCACATAATTAGTACCAATATTAATAAACAACAAGGTTGTAAATGTTCAAACATTACAATTGCTGGAAATTATCCAATTTTAAGAAAAATTATCGTTGGTTTAATTGGTAGGGAGTTGCCACAGTGTCCACAGGTCAAGAATCTGGTACACAGCTGAATTTCACTAACATACGTGTAAAAGCATAACATGTTTATTTATACTTATGCCAGCTCCTCTCCAAAGTGAGTGAACTTAATGTGGCCTTGCCATTTGTAGCAAAGAGTGGAGCAGGTGACCCACAATTATCGGCGATTGTTCCTTGTATGGAAGACAAAAATTTATTCATTTTGAAGGTGACGTTAAAGGACAATGAGATCCTTTTACTTCTGATACCCAAGGCTGTATATTTGCAACACGTTTGTACAGAAAAAAAACCTTACAGGAACGAAATTACACTAGTATGTACTACATTTTCACAAGTTTGAGATATACAGTTCCTTTAAAAAAGACTATCAGGAATCTAGAACTTCTTAACTTCAACGAGAATGCTACAAGACTGAACACAAAAAACTCTGCACATGTATGTGCTCATCTCTTTGCATCAGGCTTATTAAAGGCTTTGGAGCCAGTTAGAAGAATATTCTCTGATCTGTAGAAACTGGTTGCAGCTGTACATTGGCCACAACTCGAACAGTTTTCACCCAATCACAGACCATGGGAACTGGGACAATGCCTTTGTCAAACGCATTCGAATGATTGAAACTGTATTCCGAACGAACCTATTTTTTTGGTGCATCCAAGCTGCCAGACTCATGCATGTGCAAAGCAGTCAGCTTTTTGGGAATCTACACATTGGGTCGTATGAACAAAAACGAGAACATTCTCCAGAGTTTTAAAAGATTATCCTGCTATCATCAGCAAATCGCAAACTCTGCCAGCAAGAAGAGAGAAGGCAGATTGTATTAAGGAAATACAACACTGTTACAGGGTTAGTTTTGGGAAAGAAATTACAAACAGGCAGATTATGAAGAAACAGCACAATATGAAATCACACATAAATGCCAAGATGGATATAAATAAGATGGTAAACATTAAGATTTCCCTGAAAAATTGGGAACAGATATTTTTGAAGTTTCTGGACGGAGATGACTGCAAGTCAACTATCCACAAAGTTCCTGGTAAATCCCATACTTTCTGTTTTTTCTTTATTATGTGCTTAATGCTTTGAAATTGAGAATCAGAAAAATACTTATTTTTAATGTATGAAAATGAAACAACGTTTGGTAAAATTCGTCTAATATTTGACCACTTTTCTGTAAAAGTATCATAGTGTACTATGCATGAAATTGGACAAACCCCTCCCACATTTCTGTGTAAACTTGCATGCTATATATATTAACTAGAAACTGAATCGTGACACACACTACTATTATTTGTTTTATTTTTATTAGGAGCTTGTGCAGTAGGTCGTTCCACCTCTATCATCTCTTCCCCAGGGTGTTCGGAGGTAATTGATACAGACAGCACATTCTATGAACCAGAATTAGTTTTGCAGCTACCGCAAATTGCCATAGAAGACCATACAAATCTGATGGGCCCCGAAGTCGTCATACCTGCTCAATCGACTGTTTTGGGGCATGAGAGAGTGTCTAAATGGCGGAGATTGAGCATGGAAACTGAGGAGACAGTGATTTTGTCCAATTCAGAGCTGCAAATGCTGGTGCTATTATACCAGTTAGATATACTGAAAAGAAAGCAGAAGAAATTGATGTGTGAAGAAGACGATAAACAATAGAACAAATTGTGGAATGTATTACAGCACCGATTTTTATTACAAAAACATGTTTTTTAATTGAATGTTTGTTTACATTTCTCATTTACCAAATTCCATACCCCCTTACAAAATTTTTTCAGTACAAATTTCTTTTAAATGAAACAATAAGAGTAACATAATCCATTTTGAAATGTTAAAAAATGTATGCACTTATTTATTGTTGTGTTAGGCAAATAGGTTCACCACATACTATAAACAATTTTTGCTAAATTAAAACAAAAAGAGTAACTTTTTTCTATTTTAAATGGTGCAGGTTAGACAGTTGCGCACTTATTTACTGTAGCACCTGGCAAATACCTTCACCGCATCTTGACATAATTCTTGGGAAAGTAAAACAAAAAGAGTAACTTGTTCCTATTTCAAATGGTGCAGGTTAGACAGTTAGTGCACTTATTCATTGTAGTATCTGAAAATTCTGTTCCAGTTTGAATTGTTACATGTTAAACAATTTTTGTTGAAAGTAAAATCGATGATAGAGAATGAAGAAAAACACTAAACTGCATTTTTAATGTACCATCAGAGCACCGTTTTTTTATTTTCGTCAGGAAAAAATTATTGTAATTACAAAAATACACAAATTGGGTTTAATTATGAAATGTTTTAACAGACTCCCATATACTACAGTTGCTGTATTACATTAACAATTTCCCGTCTTCTATTGTTCCACGTTTGCTGCTTCATCTTCTCTCAGTACTGGAAGATTGTTGTCGTCATCACTAGGTGCCTCAAAATCCTCATCCACTATATGTTTTGCTACGTTGTGCAAAACAAAACAGGCTATTATCACATTGGGGATTTTTGTTTGGGCAAGCCTTATTTATTTTGCAGAATTGGGAAACGCCTCTTTACCTGTCCAAAGCAGTGTTCGATTATCACCCTTTCCTTAGAGTGAAGTCAGTTGTACGTCTTCTCATCACGTGTTTCAGGATTTTGAAATGGTGTTATTAACCACGGTGCAATGCCATATCCTTCGTCTCCTAAAATTAAGGCATTGCGCCGGTTCTCTCACATTATACGGCACACATCTGAGTTTCTCTGTATCCTAGCGTCATGTACAGACCCAGGCCATGAAGCATCAACACTCGTAAGCATTTCACTGTTATCACACGTTGCCTGCACATATATAGATGGAAAGCCCTTTCGATTAACGCATTCGTCTCCATGTGCAGAAGGTTTCATTACAGGTATGTTTGTGCAGTCTAGGGCCCCTACCGCACATGGAAACTTATATATCGATTGCTATTTAACTTTAGCTGTTTCTAGTTCATTAACGTTTCTCGGAAATCGGATCCACAGTAGTGTTTTTCTGTTAACCTGTTGCAGAACATAAGAAAATGTTAGTGAAACTGTTGTCTGGTGTATTCCCATGTCTTTTCCTACACCAATCTGAAAGCCTGGATCCGCTAAATAGCGCAAAAATGTTTGCATTGTTTTCACTGTTAAATCTATATAAACTTCTACAGTTCCTTTCTTCTGTGTTCCTTTGTGCTACGTATGTCTTTTTTTGCCTTTCAAGAAACATAAATTCTGCCATTTTCACTAAAAACACTCGGTAACGCTTAACCGCAGCACAACTTACTTAGCTCAAAGTATGCTATGGAACTCACTCACAAAAACAGAGAATGTACTCTGCTTGTGAGAAACTTCTCTCGTTTTATTCATACGATATCTGAGAATATTCTTTGCTTTGAGCAAGTTCCCCCATCCTTCAACCCACACTGAGAACATACTCGGGTGAAGTATATTCCCCGTTTTATTCATACGACCCATTGTGCCACTGGAGCCAGCGGTTCCAGCAGAATGTGGGGTACCTGTCTTCAATGTCGTTTTGTTCTCTGAGGCACCTGGCATATATAGTATGTCATGGTGGCTGTGAGGTATGGGGCCATTTCCTGGTGCTACATTCTTACCTTCTCGTTCGTCTCCCACAGTCCTTTGCTGTGTCCAATGCGTCGAAAAACGCGGGCTTGAGTCGGTCTAGTGCGACGGTGATAGGCATACCATTTATTTTAATCTGGACCATGTGGTGTGGCGAAATAAATAAAAAATTTAATTTATTAATTTTTTGAAAATAAATAAAATATTGACATGGAACTTTAACTTAGAATTTTTGAAAGAACTGTATTGACCGGCTTGAATACGGACAAATTCAGTGCTGCGTGAAATTTGCCTGTAATATAATTTACAATTCTGATTAATAATATTTTTGAAGTCTACGTTATTGTTTATTTATTCCGAGTTCTCACCTTAAACGTAGAATTAGTCCTTCTACCACAATATTTATTCTTTAGTCGCCATCGGTGTTCTTCTCTTTGTTGACCGTGCGTATCTTCCCAAGTCGGCACTGGTTTCCGTCACGATGATGGTGGAAACAAAGGAATACAATGCTATGTTGCTTTAAATAATTATCGTAAAACTTGGATAGTTTTCACTATTTTTTATTCACAAGACACTGAGACTTGCTAAGCTCGTCGCACAAATCATAAATACTAACAAGATGGCTGCCTTTCAGCACACACAAAAAATTACGTCCATCGCCTACAAGGTAACAATCGAGAGTGTATCTTAACTCCTTCTTGGAGTATAAAACAAAAGAGAATTCAATATGAACATTACAGAGATTATATTCTACATTCCTCTCAATTTAATCTTTGGAGCAGACTTTAAAGTATTGTATCTCTCTGCGTCGTAATGTGTAATTACAGTGGCCGCGCCTCTGCTAATCACAGAATAAGGTCCGTCGTATGGTGGCTTCAACGGCTTGCATACTGCATCACTGCATAAGAAAACATGTATGCAGTTCTCGAGATCTGCAAACATGAACAAGTGCCTCCTAGCCTGAATTCTGGTCACTGTTGGTCTAAGCTGGCGTATGTGCTCTCGTAATCTAGCAGCAAAGTCTGATGCATTGACTGTATTGTCTGACATACTGTGCAAGAATTCTCTTGGCAGACGTAGCATTTGCCCATACACTAGCTGTGCTGCTGTAGTTTTTAGATCACTTTTGAATGACGCCCGTAGTTCGAGGAGTACAGTAGGTAGTGCCTCCATCCAATTCTCCTATGTGACATTGCAGAGCTACTTTCACTTGGTGGTGCAGTCGTTCAACTACGCCACTTGATGCAGGATAATAGGCTGTGGTGTGTATATGCTTCATGCCTAATAATGTAGCTAATGCTCCGAAAAGGTAGGCTTCAAATTGTTATCCCTGGTCTGTGATAATCTGTAGTGGTACGCCGAATCGGGCGGTCCAACTGCCAAAAAATGTCTGGGCCACGGTTTAGGCTGTGATATCCTTCATGGAGAATGTTTCAGGCCACCTGGTAAATCAGTTCACGACTGTACGACAATAAGTGTAGCATTCTGAGACTGTGAGCGGGCCTACGATATCAATGTGCACATGTTCGAAACGTTGGTTCGGCGGCAAAGATGCGCCTAGCGGTGCTCTGACTTCCTCTGACAAGCAATGCATTTCTTGACAAATGTTCTACAGTCTGCGTCCATTCCAGACCAGAGGAAACTTTGGATAATTTCCAAGAATGTTTGCCAATCGAAGCCGTGGGCCTGAAATGATAAATATCGAAGTCGCGGTTCTAAATCGACAAGTTGACTGCAATTGTTGTGGCGGGAGCTATGAGCAGTGTTTACAATGGTCACCACAGCAATAACAAAACAAGAATGTTGACTAAAATACTTGTAATTATAAAGGAAATGACTTTCCTCATTCGTCGTCGACGTTGTCGTCATGAAAAAGTCCATTTGATGTGTATGCTACGGGAAGCATTCCGTTTCTGCCGTAACCTGGCTAGACTGTGCCTACGTCACGCAAAGATATGGTTAAAGTGTCAAATGTGTCAACTTTTCCTTGTAACTGCAAGTTTGGAAATAAAGATAATGAAACAAGTAGAATTGGTCTCTTTCTCCTGGACACCCTCCCCTTTTAAGGAAAAATTCACTGATTTCCACAGCCTCTCGATGTTCTGCATGTAGACACTGGGATCATTGTAAGACACGTGCTCTATACAATGGTTCACGAACTCGTGGTTGAATCCTTCTGCTTTTAGTGTCTTGTAGGATTGAAAGCCGTCTGTAATCACCTAGCTATTGGGCAGTATAAATTGCTTTATCAAACGGACTAAAGTTACCCTGCCTCTGGAGAATACACTTACCATAAAGCACTTCAGGAACTCTCGTTCTATGCCACCAAGTACCCAAATACGTTCGACTTCATTCTTTAAAGGTCGTCCTTTCTGGTTTTTCCTTCTTGATATGTGCGACTCGTTCACTTCAACAAATTTATTTGGTCCACCGAGCGCTGAACTGTCGTTCATCACTATTACATAACAGACTTTTCTGAAACACCGGAAATAGCGGTCCATAGTATTGGTAGCTAAGTCACCTTCTGATGCTGTTGCTTGCAGAGTGTACTCACTAATTCAGCAAGATACGTGAATTATGCTGGTCTGGATCGATAATTTTGAATACTCAAACAATGTATTTTTTCTGAGAGTCTTTCTCTTATCACAGTTTCCACAATGAAGTTGTAAAGGTATTTCATCTTCACAACTCTTCTTACAAACTTTTATAGGCTTCTGCCCACCTTTCATGATCCGGTATTAGCCCATATTTCTGACAGAAATTCAAACTATTCTCTATATTACATAAGCATGGAATTAGATTCTTCCACGTCAGGCCATTGGCAGAGGAAAGGTCTACAGCATCACACATTCCAACTCACTAGTGACATAAATCGTATAGGTTTTAGGAGCAACTCACAAATAATTTATCATAAATCCCACCACCACAGTCGTGTGATCAACTTATAATCACACGTAGGATACCTATCATTTGAAACCTGCAGCTTTGTATAGGCAAACATTCTTGGAAATTACCAAACTTTGTTTGAACAATGGCTTGTACTCTGGATGTTCCAGAGTGTGTGCTGATGCAATTGCTTGTGCTCGAAAGTGATGCGGCACGTATAGACATGCTTTCACTCCAGGTAGAACAAAATACAATTCAACATTTGCTTCAGGCATCACGACACATTGAGAATAAGTCATCCCGGTTGTTTCAACAAATCTCGTAACTCATTATCATGTTGTGGCTGTGCGAGGTCATCAAAATCAATGGTAGCCGTTACAGCTTCAGCACGTGAGCATGTGTCTGCTGTCGTGTTCACAGCCTGTACATGTGATAGCACATCCGCTGGTATGTTCATCTTTCCTTGCATCTAAACAATGCACATGGGGAATTGGGTAATGTAATCTAAATGGCATAGTTGCCTTGGTGATGTTTTATCTGGTTTTACAGCAAAGGCGTATGTTAGCAGCTTGTGATGTGTGTAAATAGTGAACTGTCAGCCATCTAGTAAATGCCGGAATTTCTTGATTGTGGCGTAAGCTGCATGCAGTTCACGGTCATACGTTGCCCAACGTTGCTGTGAAGGTGACAACTGACTGAAGAATGGTATGGGCTGCTAATTGTGCTCGACCTGTTGCTGCAGTACAGCGCCAAACGAGGCATCAGCCGCAAGTGCAAGTGGAGCCTGTGCCATGGGCTATGCTAATTGTGCAGCCTCTGCAATTGCTGTTTAAAGGTTTGAAAAGCGTCGTCTGCTTCGCGTGTCCAATGCAACTTGTCGTTTGGCTTTGGTGTGCTCTTAAGAAATTCATTCAGGGGCGCTGTTATCGATGCGTATTTGTATACAAATCTTTGGTAAAAATTTGTGACCCCTAAAAACCGGCGTAGCTTTCTGATCGTAACTGGGGCGAGGGTATTTGTTTACGGCTTCCAATTTATCTTGTGGCAGTCGAATACCATGCATGTCTACTGCGTAACCCAGAAATTGCACTTCACTCGTTCCAAAAGTACAATTTGAAGGATTAATTACTAAGCCTTGTGTACATAAACGATTAAATATCTGAGCCAGATGATGTAAATTTTCTTCTTCCATCGCAGACATCACCAAAATATCATCTATGTAAACATAACAGAAGTCTAAGTCCCTAATGATTTCATCCATGAAACCTTGAAAGCTCTGTGCTGCATTGCACAGGCCAAAAGGCACCCTAGTGAATTTGAATAGACCGAAAGATGTTGTCACTACTGTCGTGGGATATTTTCTATGGCAAGAGGGATCTGATAATACACTCCTGGAAATGGAAAAAAGAACACATTGACACCGGTGTGTCAGACCCACCATACTTGCTCCGGACACTGCGAGAGGGCTGTACAAGCAATGATCACACGCACGGCACAGCGGACACACCAGGAACCGCGGTGTTGGCCGTCGAATGGCGCTAGCTGAGCAGCATTTGTGCACCGCCGCCGTCAGTGTCAGCCAGTTTGCCGTGGCATACGGAGCTCCATCGCAGTCTTTAACACTGGTAGCATGCCGCGACAGCGTGGACGTGAACCGTATGTGCAGTTGACGGACTTTGAGCGAGGGCGTATAGTGGGCATGCGGGAGGCCGGGTGGACGTACCGCCGAATTGCTCAACACGTGGGGCGTGAGGTCTCCACAGTACATCGATGTTGTCGCCAGTGGTCGGCGGAAGGTGCACGTGCCCGTCGACCTGGGACCGGACCGCAGCGACGCACGGATGCACGCCAAGACCGTAGGATCCTACGCAGTGCCGTAGGGGACCGCACCGCCACTTCCCAGCAGGGACACTGTTGCTCCTGGGGTATCGGCGAGGACCATTCGCAACCGTCTCCATGAAGCTGGGCTACGGTCCCGCACACCGTTAGGCCGTCTTCCGCTCACGCCCCAACATCGTGCAGCCCGCCTCCAGTGGTGTCGCGACAGGCGTGAATGGAGGGACGAATGGAGACGTGTCGTCTTCAGCGATGAGAGTCGCTTCTGCCTTGGTGCCAATGATGGTCGTATGCGTGTTTGGCGCCGTGCAGGTGAGCGCCACAATCAGGACTGCATACGACCGAGGCACACAGGGCCAACACCCGGCATCATGGTGTGGGGAGCGATCTCCTACACTGGCCGTACACCACTGGTGATCGTCGAGGGGACACTGAATAGTGCACGGTTCATCCAAACCGTCATCGAACCCATCGTTCTACCATTCCTAGACCGGCAAGGGAACTTGCTGTTCCAATAGGACAATGCACGTCCGCATGTATCCTGTGCCACCCAACGTGCTCTAGAAGGTGTAAGTCAACTACCCTGGCCAGCAAGATCTCCGGATCTGTCCCCCATTGAGCATGTTTGGGACTGGATGAAGCGTCGTCTCACGCGGTCTGCACGTCCAGCACGAACGCTGGTCCAACTGAGGCGCCAGGTGGAAATGGCATGGCAAGCCGTTCCACAGGACTACATCCAGCATCTCTACGATCGTCTCCGTGGGAGAATAGCAGCCTGTATTGCTGCGAAAGGTGGATATACACTGTACTAGTGCCGACATTGTGCATGCTCTGTTGCCTGTGTCTATGTGCCTGTGGTTCTGTCAGTGTGATCATGTGATGTATCTGACCCCAGGAATGTGTCAATAAAGTTTCCCCTTCCTGGGACAATGAATTCACGGTGTTCTTATTTCAATTTCCAGGAGTGTACATTACTGGCCATTAAAATTGCTACACCACGAAGAAGACGTGCTACTGATGCGAAATTTAACCGACAGGAAGAAGATGCTGTCATATGCAAATAATTAGCTTTTCAGAGCATTCACACAAGGTTGGCGTCGGTGGCGACACCTACAACGTGCTGACATGAGGAAAGTTTCCAACCGATTTCTCATACACAAACAGTAGTTGACCGGCGTTGCCTGGTGAAACGTTGTCGTGATGCCTCGTGTAAGGAGGAGAAATGTGTACCATCACGTTTCCGACTTTGATAAAGGTCGGATTGTAGCCTATCGCGATTGCAGTTTATCGTATCGCGACATTGCTGCTCGCGTTGGTCTAGATCCAATGACTGTTAGCAGAATGTGGAATCGGTGGGTTCAGGAGGGTAATACGGAACGCCGTGCTGGATCCCAATGGCCTCGTATCACTAGCAGTGGAGATGACAGGCATCTTATCCGCATGGCTGTAACGGAACGTGCAGCCACGTCTCGATCCCGGAGTCAACAGATGGGGACGTTTGCAAGTCAACAACCATCTGCACGAACAGTTTGACGACTTTTGCAATAGCATGGACTATCAGCTCGGAGACCATGGCTGCGGTTACCCTTGACGCTGCATCACAGACAGGAGCGCCTACGATAGTGTACTCAACGACGAACCTGGGTGCACGAATGGCAAAACGTCATTTTTTCAGATGAATCTAGGTTCTGTTTACAGCACCATGATGGTCGCATCCGTGTTTGGCGACGTCACGGTGAACGCACAGTGGAAGCGTGTATTCGTCATCGCCGTACTGGCGTATCACCGGGCGTGATGTTATGGGGTGCCATTGGTTCTACGTCTCGGTCACCTCTTGTTCGCATTGACGGCACTTTGAACAGTGGACGTTACATTTCAGATGTATTACGACCCGTGGCTCTACCCTTCATTCGATCCCTGTGAAACCCTACATTTCAGCAGGATAATGCATGACTGCATGTTGCTAGCCCTGTACGGGTCTTTCTGGATACAGAAAAAGTTCGACTGCTACCCTGCCCAGCACATTCTCCAGATCTCTCACCAATTGAAAACGTCTGGTCAGTGGTGGCCGAGCAACTGGCTCGTCACAAAACGCCAGTCACTACTCTTGATGAATTGTGGTATCATGTTGAAGCTGCATGGGTAGCTGTACCTGTACAGCTCAATGCACAGGCGTATCACGGCCATTATTACTGCCAGAGGTGATTGTTCTGGGTACTGATTTCTCAGGATCTATGCACCCAAATTGCTGGAAAATGTAATCACATGTCAGATCTAGTATAATATACAGGGTGTTTAAAAAATGACCGGTATATTTGAAACGGCAATAAAAACTAAACGAGCAGCGATAGAAATACACCGTTTGTTGCAATATGCTTGGGACAACAGTACATTTTCAGGCGGACAAACTTTCGAAATTACAGTACTTACAATTTTCAACAACAGATGGCGCTGCAAGTGATGTGAAAGATATAGAAGACAACGCAGTCTGTGGGTGCGCCATTCTGTACGTCGTCTTTCTGCTGTAAGCGTGTGCTGTTCACAACGTGCAAGTGTGCTGTAGACAACATGGTTTATTCCTTAGAACACAGGATTTTTCTGGTGTTGGAATTCCACCGCCTAGAACACAGTGTTGTTGCAACAAGGCAAAGTTTTCAACGGAGGTTTAATGTAACCAAAGGACCGAAAAGCTAGTGCAGCAGGTGATCCAACAGCGGCCTCGGGTTTCCGTTTGCCGTGTTGCAGCTGCGGTCCAAATGACGCCAACGTCCACGTATCGTCTCATGCGCCAGAGTTTACACCTCTATCCATACAAAATTCAAACGCGGCAACCCCTCAGCGCCGCTACCATTGCTGCACGAGAGACATTCGCTAACGATATAGTGCACAGGATTGATGACGGCGATATGCATGTGGGCAGCATTTGGTTTACTGACGAAGCTTATTTTTACCTGGACAGCTTCGTCAATAAACAGAACTGGCGCATATGGGGAACCGAAAAGCCCCATGTTGCAGTCCCATCGTCCCTGCATCCTCAAAAAGTAATGGTCTGGGCCGCCATATCTTCCAAAGGAATCATTGGCCCATTTTTCAGATCCGAAACGATTACTACATCACGCTATCTGGACATTCTTCGTGAATTTGTGGCGGTACAAACTGCCTTAGACGACACTGCGAACACCTCGTGGTTTATGCAAGATGGTGCCCGGCCACATCGCACGGCCGACGTCTTTAACTTCCTGAATGAATATTTCCGTGATCGTGTGATTGCTTTGGGCTATCCGAAACATACAGGAGGCGGCGTGGATTGGCCTCCCTATTCGCCAGACATGAACCCCTGTGACTTCTTTCTGTGGGGACACTTGAAAGACCAGGTGTACCGCCAGAATCCAGAAACAATTGAACAGCTGAAGCAGTACATCTCATCTGCATGTGAAGCCATTCCGCCAGACACGTTGTCAAAGGTTTCGGGTAATTTCATTCAGAGACTACGCCATATTATTGCTACGCATGGTGGATATGTGGAAAATATCGTACTATAGAGTTTCCCAGACCGCAGCGCCATCTGTTGTTGAAAATTGTAACTACTTTAATTTCGAAAGTTTGTCTGCCTGAAAATGTACTGTTGTCCCAAGCATATTGCAACAAACGGTGTATTTCTATCGCTGCTCGTTTAGTTTTTATTGACGTTTCAAATATACCGGTCATTTTTGAAACACCCTGTATTTGTCCAATGAATACCCGTTTATCATCTGCATTTCTTCTTGGTGTATCAATTTTAATGGCCAGTAGTGTATGCCCAGAGTAGATAAACAGTGGAAAATATAGCCTTACCATGAAGGTTGGCACCGGGTAACGATCCCTGACGATCATTGCATTGAGCTGTCGGTAATCGCCACATGGACTCCATCCGTTCTTCTCCTTTGGTACCACAAGGATTGGGGCTGCACAACTGCTACTCTAAATGCTACAAATTCCCATTGACAGCACGCTGTCGAATTCCTGCTTCGCCACTCGCATCTTCTCTGACGTGAGACGTCTAGGCCTTGCGTGAGGTGGCGGGCCTGGCGTGGTCAAAATGTGATGTACCGTTGTGTGTTAAGCGGCGGGAGAGTAGGCGACTGCTACATGTTTTCGGGAAATTAGTTTAGTAATCGTTTGTACGGTGTATTTCCTGCTACCGTACGTACCGTCATCAGAGTGATGCAACACACCTTCCCTGGAGTATGCAGCTTTGTAGTTGAATCGGTCAGCCGCTTGATTCTGAGTTCAGGTATCAGATTGTAAAAGGATAAAAAATCAGCTCCTATGACAGGCTGCAATGTATCTGCTACTGTGAAGCACCACTCAAATGTACGGGGTAGACAAAGGTTAAGTGACAATGTGACATGACTGTATGTTTTAATCTTAGAGGTGTTAGCAGCAAACAGAAAGACGTCGTTGCAGCTCTGGCGTGGTACATGAGTTACCGGGTGTACGGACACTTCTGTCCCTCTGTCCACTAGGTATTGTACTTTTGTGTTGCAAACTGTGACAAAAAGTCGACATGCATTGCTGGTATGAGTACTATATGCGAAGTATTACTTGACATCTCCCAGCGGGAGCTGCGGGGATCGAGCACGAGGGCTGCTGAGCGGAGTGGCAGGGTGAGGAGGGTAACAGGGTCCACCTCCATGTACTGCAAGCGTGCAGTGTAGACAACACAAACGTGTTTCTTAAACTTCCACAAAAGCAGCTTTGTGTAGGACAGAGTTAATCGTCAGTTAAATACTTCGTGCCATCAGAATTGAGATCACTGTTTGTACTGACATTTTAAATATAGACATTAATGTCCTACGTCATCAGTTACAGCATCAAAATAAATGCGGAATTAGAAGTAGGTAAAAAAAATAATTTACGACACTAGGAATGGAAGATACTAACTTACTGTTTATTTTTTAAATTTACTGGATGTCACACATTTCAGCAAAGCTGTGATAACATTCAACACAAATGTGTAATAAAACAAGAATGAAAGAGGACAATTTTGCTGCAGCATCTGATAATTCCGATGCACTAACAGTTTCACTTTGGTACGTAATCGTTTTCTCTGATTCGTCACTGGTATCTGAAGTGCCGACGTTGACAGTGAGGTAGTCAATGGCTATTTCTATCACACCGCCATGCCTCCAGTACTCCTGCTCAAGCTGTTGTACCTTTTTGCAGTAACCTTTCCAGTCTTCCTCATTAACAGCCTGAAAAGAAGCGCTTGCAAGAGTCAACAGATTTTCAGGTGACGTGTCACCTGTAATATTTTGCTCCCGAAAGAGTCGAATTGCTTTCGAATATTTTCAGAAGTGGGTTAAATTGTACGATTAGTCATTACTATAGAATGAGATTTTCACTCTGCAGCAGAGTGTGCGATGATATGAAACTTCCTGGCAGATTAAAACTGCCGGACCGAGACTCGAACTCGGGACCTTTGCCTTTCGCGGGCAAGTGCTCTACCAACTTTTTTTTTCTCATTTTGCTGGCTATTGTTCTTTGTATCTGCTCGGGGCGGACGTCGTAAGACATCCGATGAAGTTCATTGATGATCGATTAACTCAGTTTTTTTTTATTACAGAGGATACGTAACCCTCTGACCGAACACGCTGAGCTACCGTGCCGGCACCATCTGAGCCACCCAAGCGCGACTCACGCCCCATCCTCACAGCGTTACTTCTGCCAGTACCTCGCCTCCTACCTTCGAAACTTTACAGAAGCTCTCCTGCGAAACTTGCAGAACTAGCACTCTTGAAAGAAAGGATATTGCGGAGACATGGCTTAGCCACAGACTGGGGGACGTTTCCAGAATGAGATTTTCACTCTGCCGTGGAGTGTGCGCTGATATGAAACTTCCTGGCAAATTAAAACTGTGTGCCGGACCGAGAGTCGAACTTGGGACCTTTGCCTTTCGCGGGCAAAGTGCTCTACCAACTGAGCTACCCAAGCACGACTCACGCCCCGTCCTCACAGCTTTACTTCTGCCAGTACCTCGCCTCCTGCCTTCCAAACTTTACAGAGGCTCTCCTGCGAAACTTGCAGAACTAGCACTCCTTTCTTTCAGGAGTGCTAGTTCTGCAAGTTTTCAAATTCTCTTACAAGTGTATCATGGAATAAGTTATATTTTAAATTAGCATCGGGTTCCTTGTACACCTCATCCCAGTCTAACTGCTGAAGATTTTCTCTGAAATTTCTAATTGTTGAGTCATTAATTTAACGCACAACTTTGGAGGGTAGTTTTGAATTACTGTATGGAGCTATGTCATACACTGTAACTATCTGAGCATCATGATCAGAAAGTCCATTCTCAACAGGACAAGAATTTATGTTTTTAAACCTATCTTGGCCTATAAAAGTGTTATCTATCAATGTGCTGCTGTCCTTTACTACCCGAGTAGGAAAATTAATGACAGATGTCAAACTGAAAGAATCGAGCAAGACTTCCAGGTCATTCTTCCTATTACACTCTTTCAACGAGCCAACATTCAAGTCCCCACATATAATAATTTGCTTTCCCCTATCTGACAGATAGCATAACAAGGCATCCAAGTTTTCCAGGAATAAATGAAAGTTTCCTGAAGGGGACATATATACTCTTACAATTATAAAAGAGCCCTCCTTCAGTTTAAGTTGACAGGCACATGCTTCTATATGTTGCTCTAGACAAAACCTTTTTGTATCTAAGCTTTCTACACAGTGATAACTTTTGACATATGTGGCAACTCCTCCTCCCACCTTATTCTCTCTACTCTTATGTGCAGCTAGTTTATAACCACTGATATTTACCTTTTCCATATCAGACACAATGTGATGCTCAGACAGGCATGGTATATCTATTACATTATTAGATTCAATGTCATCTAAACAAACCAGGAGCTCATCAACTTTATTCTTCAATCCCGGAATATTTTGGTGAAAAATGGTAACATTATTTTTTACTTTACTTTTCTGAGAATCTACTTTTTTTCTTTAATCCACCAATATTTTGGTTAAATATGGTAAAATTATTATTTACTTTCCTGTTGTGAGAATTTTGTGAGTTTTGGACTTCTTTAGCACCTGCCTGCCTGAACTTCTCATTGGACACTGATATTAGCCTAAAAAAGAGGTACATCCATGAGTACTAGTGTCCCCCCTTATAGATTTCACTAACAACCCTGCCAGTTTACCCTTCCCTTTCCTATTGAGATGTAGGCCATGCCTTGTGAAATCCCCCCTATCAATAGCCTCGACAGGAACCAATCCAATGTCTGACAGAGTGGCCGCCCTACGCAATTGATCCAACTCCATATTTACCCTCCTGACAGAGCGGTTCAACTGGGGCTGATCATGCCGCACAAAAGCAGGCACCAGCCCAACAATGGTATGGGTCGTTACTGAGGCCCATCAGAGGCCAAGTCTCAATCCAGCATTCAATTGTAATATGCCTGGAAGCTTCGTCTGAGAAATTGGTGTTTATTCTGAGAGATTTCATTTTAAATTACTTTTGGGCTGGACTATAGTGACTGAGGATGGGGCATCTCCTGCCATGTGCTGATACCCTTGACACCACCTCCTCTGTCAGCTGCCTTGGCTATCCCTCTGTTTCTATATTTTAATTGCTTTTGGGTGCAATTAGCCCATTTTTATGCCTCACACTCTTCTAGGTATTAGGGGATAGCACTCTGATGAATGTAAGACGTTGAAGATTCCTTGTCCTTCACACTAGCTAATGACAAAAGAACAACTGAATAGTTTTTTATGCATTCTCCAAGATAGTTGGTCCTGTTCCCAGTATGAACATTTTGACTCTAATGAATCAGGGATTGGACGGTTGTTGGAGGCATGCTCCCTGTCACTTGCTTAGCCCCAGGGGCCACTTGCCTCCTCCCACCCGTCTACTGACCTGATTATGTTTCCCAACTTAGTTTAAATTGGTGGTCCAATTGGAGTTCATTACATTTTTAGCCTTTTCATTTTTGCTATTACATATCTCTTGGCTAGAAGGCATTCTTTACTTCATAACTGTTTTTGCTCTTAATCGAATTGTTGGGGGATCAGGTATGGGTGAGATTTCTCTCACCACATTTAACTTCTGGGGTTATCCATGTCTGCTCTCTGACATGTATACCAACTTGACCCAGTTTTCATCACCTTGATGTATACCACTCCCACAGACTTCCATAATTCAGTAAAATTTGTATCTGACATCTTTAACCTCAGATGATGTATCTCATGACTGAAGGACTCAAGACCTCACTGTTTAATCTCATAACCCACCAACCAACCAAGTAATGAACCAACTCCCTTTTAATATACCACAGTTGCCTCGAATTTAACAATAATAATAACAACAGTAATATGAATAAAATATTTTTTTATGATAGCTACTTCCTTACATTTATGTTTGGTGTATCACTTCAGCATAATTAACAAAGAATAAGAATTTGCATGATGTAAAAGCAAAGAAACTCTGTTTCTTTCAAATAATGGAAAATACAGGAAGGAATGTAACAATATAATGAAAAGGAGATGATGAGTCGTAGAAAGGCACAACCAAAAGACTGTTGGAGAATTATATACCGACGAACAAGGCCTTTGTCAAAAGTATACAACACACACACACATACACGCACACTCAAATGCAACTGACACACACATGACTACAGTTTCTGGCCACTAGTGCCAGACTGCAAGCAGCAGGGCATTATAGGAGAGGTAACTGGGTGCGGGTAAGGAATAGGCTTGAGGGGGGGGGGGGGGGAGTAAAGCAGGGTAGGGGTTGGGGACAGGAAAGTGGTGCTGGGAGTGTCTATTGACGGTGGGGACAGTTGAATGCGTCGGGAGGTTAGACGGAGGGGGGGTTTGTTTAGTGGAAAAGGAAAGAAGAGAGAAGTAAAATTCGTGGAATAGAGGGCTGTGTAGTGCTGGAATGGGAGCAAGGAATGCGCTAGATTGGTAAAGACCATGGCTAACGAAGGTTGAGGACAGGAGGGTTGTGGGAACATAGGGTATATTGCAGGGAGAGTTCCCACCTGCGCAGTTCAGAAAAGCTGGTGTTGGTGGATCCAGTTGGCACAGGCTGTGAAGCAGTCATAGAAATGAAGGACGTTGGGTTGGGCAGTGTGCTCAGCAACAGGGTGGTTCAGTTGCTTCTTGGACACTGCTAGGCTTGTAGATCACATGACTGGTTTCACAACATGACTGGTTTCACAGGTAGCCCCGTTTCTTTCAGTCATTTCCGCCTACAGTCACGGATGTCAGTAATAACATACTCCTGCCTCCATAGTGGAGGGCCTTTCCATTTCTATTGTGTCATACTCAACTTCTTTTTGTCTTCTGCTCCTGTGAATGGGCTCTTCACCTGACCAGAATGCTATCTATAGTAGATCTGCCTGACAGCCATTCCAACTGGGCTAGCTCTCCAGAAAACAGCTTAAAACTGTCATGTGTTAAAGGTAGCTTGTAATTTTTTGATGCACGTGAAAATGTAAACAATTTTAGTAAACTATTCTTTGTGTGTGTGTGTGTGTGTGTGTGTGTGTGTGTCTGTGTGTGTGTGTGTGTGTGTGTGTGTGTGTGTGTGTGTTTGAGGGGGAGGGACTCTGCACCTGGTAACTGGGGTACTGTCTCTTTTCACATTTCTCGTCTCCTATATTCCAGGTTGTTTCACTTACATTACCGGATTGCCTTACCTGTTCAGCATAATAATATGCTTTTAGAATCTTTGTGGATTCTCTGTATGTTTTTCTGTAGCACTTGTACTCTGTTAAGAAGTAGTGCAATTTAATACCGCTGAGCAGCATGCAGAGGTCTTTCATATTTTCCTCTAATTTTGGAATTTTTGGGACTTTATAGTGTTTTTACGATTGCACACACCTGATTACAACTGTGGTTAAGTGTCCATAGAAATAGCCCCACTTTTCTTTTGTATCATCTGATTTATATACCTGTTGCTAGTCCATATGTGCAAGGTCCTATAGCTTATTATGATCAGTTTTCTTTTATAAGTAAGGAAGTCACTATGAACATTACTGAGTTATCTCTGTTGATGTCTGTGGTTTTAGAGAGGGTTTCCAACAGTTTTCACTCCTAATTCTTCCCTTTTTAAAGGCATAACAACTTGGTCAGTGAAAGTCTGTAAGCCTAATGTTATTCTGATTGGGGATGAGTTTATATGAATGTAATATATGAATATAGTAATATCACTGTAACAATTCAGAATACATCTGCATCCATATTCCCCAAGCCACCTGATGGAGTGTACTGGAGGGTACTTCTGGTCCACTGTTCCCCCTTCCCTGTTCCATTCTCATATAGCACATGGGAAGAATGATTGTTGGTAGACCTCCTTATTAGCTCTTATTTGTCGGATTTTTTTGCTGTGGTAATTTTGTTGAGACAAATGTGGGAGTATCTACTGTATTGTTTGACTCTCCTGAAACATGCTCTTTCAGAATTTCAATAGTAAATCTATCTGTGATGCACAACACCTCCCATGCAGTATCTGTCACTGGAGTGTTGACCATCTCCATAATGTTCTTGCAGCAGCTAAATGATCTTGTGTCAGAACACACCACTCTTCATTGGTCTCTATTGCTTCTATTAGTCCAACATGATAAGGCACCCAAACTGATGAGCAATACCCAAAAATCGGTCGAACAAGAGTTTTACAAACCATTTCTTTTATGGGTAGGTTACATTTCCTTAACATTTTGCAATGAATCTTAACCTGACATCTGCTTTTCCTGCAATTTGTTTTATGTGGCCATTCCTGGGTCACCCCTAGGCATTTTACAGTAGTTACTGTTTCCATTGATTTGTCGCCAACAGTGTAATCTTCACCTACTTATGCACACTATAGTATGTTTATTTAAATTAAGTCAACTGTCAATCCCTCCTGGAGAAATCATCAATCCTCTACAAAGCTTCTGACAATTTGCTACAGTCTCATGGCTTTACTACCTTATTCTAGATAATGACATCATCTATGAACATCCACATGGAATTTCTAAAGTTACCAACTAGATAATTTGTATATTTTTAAAAAGTAATGCTTCTATCACACTTCCTTGGGATACAGTTGAAATTACCTGTACATCAGTCAGTTTTGTATTGTTAAATGCAATGTGTTGAGTTCTATCTGCAAGAAAGTCCTGAACCCAGTCACAAATCTGGGTTGGTACTCAGTAAGCTCGTATTTTGTTCGGTAAATGACAGTGGGTAACTGTATCAAATGCCTTCCTGAAATCCAGGATCTTGTCATAAACCTGAAGGCCAATGTCTACAACACTCCGAATCTTGTGTACTAACTGAGCAAGCTGAATTTTGCAAGACCTTTCTGTGAGGAATCAGTGTTAACTTTAATAGACGAGATTTTCACTCTCTAATAATATCATAATAAATGAGTGTGAAGCAGTTTCCATAATTCTAGAACAGAGTGACATCAGTAATATAGAGCTAAAATTGTGTAGATCTGTTTTACGACTCTTCTTGAAAATGGCAATGACCTGCACTTTTTTCAGACACTAGGGATGCTTTGTTGCTGCAGCGACCTATGATAAACTACTGCTAGAATTGGAGCATATCTGAGACAATTTACATTATCGCTTAAAGAGTCTATATTTACATCTCCTAGTACTATAACCTGTTTTTAATTTGTTGATAATTTATTCAGAAGTTTGAAATTACACAGGAATTCATCTATATCACTGTTTGGTGATATTTACAAGCCAGCTATTATTAATTTGTCTTTGTCTATCTTTATGTTTACTGCTGGTGATCCAAAGGCCACCTCAGCAACAAGTTCATCAACCAAATCAATTTTTCACACTGAAGTGCTCCCTGCCACCGTTGGATCAGCAGCTGCCAGCAGCAAGTCGTATACTCCTAGCTCACTTATTTGTTACATAGTTTAATTCTTAATTTCTTTGCGTGTTTTTGGGTACTTGCATTGTTTACTCCATAAATTTCGGGCGTATTATAGTATTTGAGAGTTGTAGCATCGCGTTTTAGTACCTGAATAGTATAATTCGCGTAGTCGTTTGTCTTCTGTTTTTGTTTTGAAAGGCCAGTGTCGGTTGGTCACAGCCAGTGTGCTTCCTGCCGCCATTCGATAGCAGCTGCCAGCAGCAAGTTGTATACTCCTAGCTCACTTATTTGATACATAGTCTCGTAGAGGAGGTGTTATTTCGAGTTTTAGTTACTGTAATCGTAAATTCAGGCAGATTGTAGCACAGTCGTTAGGCATTTGTACAGGTCAGTTCATACATTCTTAGCGTGTTTCCCTTGCATTATCTAGGCATGGACTCGTGTTTCAGTAACTGTTGTTCAACATCGATTAGAATGGACAGGGACTGTGATTGCTGTGTTCGGATGAGGGCTGAGTTGGCATCCCTTCACTCACAGTTGCAGGCGGCGCTGACTTCGGCCACGCAGCTTGAGGCTGTTGCCAATGGGCACCACTGTGGGGAGCCGGACTTGGGTATCACGGGGATGTCAACCTTGTCCCATCTGTCCCCAGATCGGTCTGCCGCTGTGGTTGCCCCAGTTGCTGTCCGCTGTGGGGCTGAGCCCTCGCCTGTGGTTGATTGGGAGGTCATTCCAAGGCGTGGCAGGCAGCGAAAGATGTACTCGGAGGCTGATCAGAAAACCTCCCCATTGCGTCTGACAAACAGGTTTCAGGTACTGCCTCTGACTGAGCCAGATGCAGCTGCCTGCCCTGATTCAGAGGATGATTCTCAGCCTTCAAGGTCCGGGCAGTCGCAGAGGGTGGGCTTATTGGTAGTTGGGAGCACCAATGTTAGGCGCATAATGGGGCGCCTTAGGGATATGGCGGCTAAGAAGGGGAAGAAATCCAGTGTGCACTCCGTGTGCATTCCGGGTGGAGTCAATCCTGATGTGGAAAGGGTCCTTCCAGATGCCATGAAGAGCACAGGGTGCAGCCAGCTGCAGGTGGTGGCACATGTTGGCACTAATGACGCGTGTCGCTTTGGATCTGAGCAAATTCTCTCTGGATTCCAGCGGCTATCTGATTTGGTGAAGGCTGCCGGTCTTGCTTACGAGATGAAGGCAGAGCTCACCATCTGCAGCATCGTTGACAGAACTGACTGCGGACCTTTGGTGCAGAGCCAGGTGGAGGGTCTGAATCAGAGGCTCAGACGGTTTTGCGACCATGTTGGCTGCAGATTCCTTGCGCCATAGGGTGGTGGGGTTTCGGGTTCCGCTGAATAGGTCAGGAGTTCACTACACTCAGCTGGCGGCTACACGGGTATCGGAGGCTGTGTGGCGTGGACTGGGCGGTTTTTTTAGGTTAGAAGGGCTCTGCAATCTCAAATGGTGCGTGGCAAATACAGGACGTGCTTGGATCAAGGAACAGTCGGAATTGTAGTTGTAAATTGTTGTAGTTGTGCTTTGAAAGTCCCTGAGCTTCAAGCGCTAATAGAAAGCACAGAAGCTGAAATCGTTATAGGTACAGAAAGCTGGATAAAGCCCGAAATAAGTTCTGCAGAATTTTTTACGAAGTGTCAGACGGTGTTCAGGAAAGATAGATTAGGCAGAATTGGTGGTGGAGTGTTTGTGTCTGTCAGTAGTGGTTTATCTTGTAGTGAAGTCGAAGTAGATCCTCTGTGCGAGTTGGTATGGGTGGAGGTTATACTTAACAGCCGAACTGAGTTAATAATTGGCTCCTTCTACCGACCCCCAGACTCCGATGATATAGTTGCTGAACAGTTCAGAGAAAATTTGAGTCTCGTAACAAATAAATACCCCACTCATACGGTTATAGTTGGTGGGGACTTCAACCTTCCCTCGATATGTTGGCAAAAATACTTGTTCAAAACCGGTGGTAGGCAGAAAACATCTTCCGAGATTGTCCTAAATGCTTTTTCCGAAAATTATTTCGAGCAGTTAGTCCACAAACCCACGCGAATTGTAAATGGTTGCGAAAACACACTTGACCTGTTAGCCACAAACAATCCAGAGCTAATAGAGAGCATCATGACTGATACAGGGATTAGTGATCACAAGGTCGTTGTAGCTAGGCTCAATACTGTTTCTTCCAAATCCACCAGAAACAAACGCAAAATAATTTTATTTAAAAAAGTGGATAAAGTGTCACTAGAAGCTTTCCTAAGAGAGAATCTCCATTACTTCCGAACTGACTATGCAAATGTAGACGATATGTGGCTCAAATGCAAAGATGTAGTAGCAACAGCAATTGAGAGATTCATACCTCATAAACTGGTAAGAGATGGAACTGATCCCCCATGGTGCAGAAAACAGGTCCGAACGCTGTTGCAGAGGCAACGGAAAAAGCATGCGAAGTTCAGAAGAACGCAAAATCCCGAAGATTGGCTAAAATTTACAGACGCGCGAAATTTGGCACGGACTTCAATGCGAGATGCCTTTAATAGGTTCCACAACTAAACATTGTCTCGAAATTTGGTAGAAAATCCGAAGAAATTCTGGTCGTATGTAAAGTACACAAGCGGCAAGACGCAGTCAATACCTTCGCTGCGCAGTGCCGATGGTACTGTTACCGACGATTGTGCCGCTAAAGCGGAGTTATTGAACGCAGTTTTCCGAAATTCCTTCACCAGGGAAGTCGAATGAAATATTCCAGAATTTGAAACATGAACAGCTGCTAGCATGAGTTTCTTAGAAGCAGATACCTTAGGGGTTGCGAAGCAACTCAAATCGCTTGATACGGGCAAGTCTTCAGGTCCAGATTGTATACTGATTAGGTTCCTTTCAGATTAGGCTGATACAATAGCTCCCTACTTAACAATCATATACAACCGCTCGCTCACCGATAGATCTGTACCTACACATTGGAAAATTGCGCAGGTCGCACCAGTGTTTAAGAAGGGTAGTAGGAGTAATCCATCTAACTACAGACCTATATCATTGACGTCGGTTTGCAGTAGGGTTTTGGAGCATATACTGTATTCAAACATTATGAATCACCTCAAGGGGAATGATCTATTGATACGTAATCAGCATGGTTTCAGGAAACATCGTTCTTGTGCAACGCAGCTAGCTCTTTATTCGCACGAAGTAATGGCCGCTATCGACTGGGGATCTCAAGTTGATTCCGTATTTCTAGATTTCCGGAAAGCTTTTGACACCGTTCCTCACAAGTGACTTCTAATCAAGCTGCGGGCCTATGGGGCATCATCTCAGTTGTGTTACTGGATTCGTGATTTCCTGTCAGGAAGGTCGCAGTTCGTAGTAATAGACGGCAAATCATCGAGTAAAACTGAAGTGATATCAGGTGTTCCCCAGGGAAGCGTCCTGGGACCTCAGCTGTTCCTGATCTATATAAATGACCTGGGTGACAATCTGTGCAGTTCTCTTAGGTTGTTCGCAGATGATGCTGTAATTTACCGTCTAGTAAGGTCATCTGAAGACCAGTATCAGTTGCAAAGCGATTTAGAAAAGATTGCTGTATGGTGTGGCAGGTGGCAGTTGACGCTAAATAACGAAAAGTGTGAGGTGATCCACATGAGTTCCAAAAGAAATCCGTTGGAATTCGATTACTCGATAAATAGTACAATTCTCAAGGCTGTCAATTCAACTAAGTACCTGGGTGTAAAAATTACGAACAACTTCAGTTGGAAAGACCACATAG
The DNA here is from genome assembly GCF_023898315.1 of Schistocerca nitens. Taxonomy (NCBI): domain Eukaryota; kingdom Metazoa; phylum Arthropoda; class Insecta; order Orthoptera; family Acrididae; genus Schistocerca; species Schistocerca nitens. The sequence continues at coordinate 448,294,999 of NC_064615.1, forward strand.
ATAATATTGTGGGGAAGGCGTTTCATTGGCAGGACACTTAGAATATGCAACAAGTCCACTAAAGAGACGGCTTACACTACACTCGTTCGTCCTCTGTTAGAATATTGCTGCGCGGTGTGGGATCCTTACCAGGTGGGATTGACTGAGGACATCGAAAGGGTGCAAAAAAGGGCAGCTCGTTTTGTATTATCACGTAATAGGGGAGAGAGTGTGGCAGATATGATACGCAAGTTGGGATGGAAGTCATTAAAGCAAAGATGTTTTTCGTCGCGGCGAGATCTATTTACGAAATTTCAGTCACCAACTTTCTCTTCCGAATGCGAAAATATTTTGTTGAGCCCAACCTACATAGGTAGGAATGAACATCAAAATAAAATAAGAGAAATCAGAGCTCGAACAGAATGGTTTAGGTGTTCGTTTTCCCGCACGCTGTTCAGGAGTGGAATGGTAGGGAGATAGTATGATTGTGGTTCAATGAACCCTCTGCCAAGCACTTAAATGTGAATTGCAGAGTATTCATGTAGATGTAGATGTAGAATATTATTTCTGTCTTAAATGATGATGCAACCATCACTGTGTTAAATGTTCTACAATATAGACTTGGAATTTCATAAAAACTAAGATTCTCTTCAGTTTTACATCCAAGTTCATTTAAATGTATGTGTGGTATATTCTCTCCTGTAACTCTTATTTTATTAGTACTGTACTGCACAGTCTGTAACGCCATTTTGCTTTTTTATCATCTCTGATGCTGTTAGTGGGTGTCTGTGTGTCGTTTCTTCATGTGCTTGCATTGGATGTTGCCTTACATTGAAAAAGGAAATTTACTGGCAAGAAAAACCGTTGTCTTAGTTAAGTCTTTTCAATTTGTTATTTCCTTTAATTTTTTGCTTAATCAAATTGGGGAAGATTGTTAATACCAGGTACAAATAAACATTATTTTACATCATCAGAATGTTAGAAGTTTCGCAGTTAAGATGAAAGAATGTTTGATTCATTTTACTCATCTTGGATGTAGCTGAACATTACGAGAGTGTATGCAATGTAACATATTATTTAAAAAAACTGCCACAACTAATTTTATTTTGGACTTATTTGTTTAATGTCCTCATTTTCTTTAGTGTCCATTGTGTGCATCGGTAGGTTGCAGTGTATATTTGGTTTTTCATGCTATTGTAGTACTGTGAATAAAAGAAACGGAACTTGGGCACTGCCATTCATAATGGGCAATATTAACAGTGTTGACAGGAGTGATCTCTATGATGAACTTATCTTGCTCACTACCTCATTTTAATGCACATACCTAGCAAATAATTGTTACCATACCAACATGAATACTACTACTATTCTGTAGTACTTCAGCACCATAATTGTACCTGTGTATTTTGGAGTTTTTGAGTTATGCCAATCCATTCAAGAGCATTTATTATTAATAAAAAATTATGAACCATACAGGTGTTAACATAAATATTGTGCAAAGTAATTGAAAGCATATTTTCTACTACTGCATCATTGTTAATTATAGTTTCAATGTTATGAACTTGCTACCCACCATATAGCAGAGATGCTGAGTCACAGATAGCCACATCAAAAAAGACTGTAGCTGCAACTCAACATCCCCACTATGTGGTGAGTAGCAACTATCCTTTTCATATTTTCAGTATTCCATCCTAGATTTTCCAATGTTTAATTATAGTTCCATTGTAGGTGTTAAGGCTGTATAGTACAAGAAAGGCTGGTGTGGAAACAGTGACAGTTAAAGTTGCCCAAGGCATTTTGAAAGGAAAAATAGTTGAAGCAAAGTATGGAGGGAAGTATTGCAGCTTTCAGGGTATTCGCTATGCGAAGCCACCAGTTGGTCCTCTTAGATTTCAGGTAAGAACTCTAATTTTTTTCTGTCTTTTGGACAACCTGTAGCCAATTTCTTTCTACATTCTTTTCCAATTCAAATTTTTGTTCTGTTTCTAATGGCTTCAGTGCCAACAGGGATTATACTCAATTTTTCTTTATTATTCCCCCTCCCCAGAAGATACTCACCATTTTTGTAACATGAGAAAAAGATACAACAATACTGTTGTTTAGATATCTTTTCAAGGTACAGAATTTGTTAAGTTAGATGGTGGAAAACAAGGTGGCTTCATGTTAAGGAATGAAATCTACTTAGGTATCATAAAAATTTTAAGTGTAACATAGTCTGTATGTTTACTAATTACAACTGAAACATTGGGAACATATCAGATACATAAGTCTTAATGATGAGTGTAGAAGCTGAGTGGATAAAGAAGACAGTAGCTCAACGGAGGGGAAGAAAAAGAAAATTTCTCCTCTGGGTGCATTACACTGCACCTTCAATGTTGTATGTGGAAGAGTGAAAATGGCAATATACTTAAATGTAGTAAAGATTTACCTAGAATTCGAAATATAAGCTATAGAGTATTTTCAAAATAGGGTCAATTATCTGCCAAGTCACATGATGATCACGTAATCAGTAGGGAAATCAAAACCAGTAGCTAATGATCAATGTTTTTAATGCAACAGGATCTGCATTCTGAATAAGGGGGAACATGGTCAAAATAACATAAAAACCTTGAAGGCAGATAATAACGTATTATTTAGAATTTCATAAAATCTCAAGTCAGTTATTTGAAGGTTCCGAAAGTTAATTTTATTTTATGTGCAGTGAACTGAATTGCCTTCAAATCAGAGATTTAAAAATGTAACAAATAACAACATATGAATATAATAGAGGGAAACATTCCATGAGGGAAAAATATATTTAAAAAACAAAGGTGATGTGACTTCCCAAACGAAAGTACTGGCAAGTTGATAGACACACAAACAAACACAAACATACACACAAAATTCTTCAGCTTTCGCAACCAATGGTGGCTTCATCAGGAAAGAGGGAAGGAGAGGGAAAGACGAAAGGATGTGGGTTTTAAGGGAGAGGGTAAGGAGTCATTCCAATCCTGGGAGCGGAAAGAGCTACCTTAGGGGGAAAAAAGGACAGGTATACACTCGCACACACACAGACACACACATATCCATCTGCACTTACACAGACACAAGCAGACATTTGTAAAGGCGAAGAGTTTGGGCAGAGATGTCAGTAGAGGCAGAAGTACAGAGGCTAAGATGTTGTTGAAAGACAGGTGAGGTATGAGCGGCGGGAACTTGAAATTAGTGGAGGTTGAGGCCTGGCAGATAACGAGAAGAGAGGATATACTGAAGGGCAAGTTCCCATCTGCGGAGTTCTGACAGGTTGGTGTTAGTGGAAAGTATCCAGATAACCCGGATGGTGTAACACTGTGCCAAGATGTGCTGGCCGTGCACCAAGGGCGCTGATGACCCCGCTGTTTCGCGCCCGTAAACCACAAACACACACACACACACACCGTGCACCAAGGCATGTTTAGCCACAGGGTGATCCTCATTACCAACAAACACTGTCTGCCTGTGTCCATTCATGTGAATGGACAGTTTGTTGCTGGTCATTCCCACATAGAAAGCTTCACAGTGTAGGCAGGTCAGTTGGTAAATCACGTGGGTGCTTTCACACGTGGCTCTGCCTTTGATCGTGTACACCTTCCGGGTTACAGGACTGGAGTAGGTGGTGGTGGGAGGGTGCATGGGACAGGTTTTACACCGGGGGCGGTTACAAGGGTAAGAGCCAGAGGGTAGGGAAGGTGGTTTGAGGATTTCCTAGGGATGACCTAAGAGGTTACGAAGGTTAGGTGGATGGCGGAAAGACACTCTTGGTAGAGTGGGGACGATTTAATGAAGGATGGATCTCATTTCAGGGCAGGATTTGAGGAAGTCATATCCCTGCTGGAGAGCCACATTCAGAGTCTGATCCAGTCCCGGAAAGTATCCTGTCACAAGTGGGGCACTTTTGGGGTTCATCTGTGGGAGGTTCTGGGTTTGAGGGGATGAGGAAGTGGCTCTGGTTATTTGCTTCTGTACCGGGTCAGGAGGGTAGTTGCGGGATGCGAAAGCTGTTTTCAGGTTGTTGGTGTAATGGTTCAGGGATTCCGGACTGGAGCAGATTCATTTGCCATGAAGACCTAGGCTGTAGGGAAGGGACCGTTTGATGTGGAATGGGTGTCAGCTGTCATAATGCAGGTACTGTTGCTTGTTGGTGGGTTTGATGTGGACGGACGTGTGAAGCTGGCCATTGGACAGATGGAGGTCAACGTCAAGGAAAGTGGTATGGGATTTGGAGTAGGACCAAGTGAATCCAATGGAACCAAAGGAGTTGAGGTTGGAGAGGAAATTCTGGAGTTCTTCTTCACTGTGAGTCCATATCATGAAGATGTCATCAATAAATCTGTACCAAACTTTGGGTTGGCAGGCCTGGGTAACCAAGAAGGCTTCCTCTAAGCGACCCATGAATAGGTTGGCGTACGAGGGGGCCATCCTGGTACCCATGGCTGTTCCCTTTAATTGTTGGTATGTCTGGCCTTCGAAAGTGAAGAAGTTGTGGGTCAGGATGAAGCTGGCTAAGGTAATGAGGAAAGAGGTTTTAGGTAGGGTGGCAGGTGATCGGCGTGAAAGGAAGTGCTCCATCACAGTGAGGCCCTGGATGTGCGGAATATTTGTGTCTAAGGAAGTGGCATCAATGGTTACAAGGATGGTTTCTGGGGGTAACAGATTGGATAAGGATTCCAGGCGTTCGAGAAAGTGGTTGGTGTCCTTGATGAAAGATGGGAGACTGCATGTAATGGGTTGAAGGTGTTGATCTACGTAGGCAGAAATACGTTCTGTGGGGGCTTGGTAACCAGCTACAATGGGGCGGCCAGGATGATTGGGTTTGTGAATTTTAGGAAGAAGGTAGAAGGTAGGGGTGCGGGGTGTTGGTGGGGTCAGGAGGTTGATGGAGTCAGGTGAAAGGTTTTGTAGGGGGCCTAAGGTTCTGAGGGTTCCTTGAAGCTCCGCCTGGACATCAGGAATGGGATTACCTTGGCAAACTTTGTTGTCTGAAAGCTGACGCAGTCCCTCAGCCACATACTCCCGATGATCAAGTACCACGGTCGTGGAACCCTTGTCTGCTGGAAGAATGACGATGGATCGGTGAGCCTTCAGATCACGGATAGCCTGGGCTTCAGCAGTGGTGATGTTGGGAGTAGGATTAAGGTTTTTTAAGAAGGATTGAGAGGCAGGGCTGGAAGTCATAAATTCCTGGAAGGTTTGGAGAGGGTGATTTTGAGGAAGAGGAGGTGGGTCCCGCACTGACGGAGGATGGAACTGTTCCAGGCAGGGTTCAATTTGGATAGTGTCTTGGGGAGTTGGATCATTAGGAGTAGGATTAGGATCATTTTTCTTCATGGCATAGTGATATTTCCAGCAGAGAGTACGAGAGTAGGACAGTAAATCTTTGACGAGGGCTGTTTGGTTGAATCTGCGAGTGGGGCTGAAGGGAAGGTGAGGCCTGTGGATAGGACAGAGGTTTCGGATTGGGAGAGAGGTTTGGAGGAAAGGCCAACTACTGAATTAGGGAGTTGTGGTTCCAGATTGTGTTGATTGGAATTTTGAGGTTTTGGGGGGAGTGGAGCTGGAAGTGGGAGATTGAGTAGATGGGAGAGACTGTGTCTGTGTGCAATGAGAGGAGGTTGATGTTTGCTGGAAAGGTTGTGAGGGGTGAGTGAATTGCCTTTCCGGAGGTGGGAAACCAGGAGATTGGATAGTTTTTTGAGGTGGAGGGTGGCATGCTGTTGTAATTTGCAGTTGGCCTGTAGGAGGATATATATATATAAATTTTCAAGTGAAATATTTTCAACAGTATGACTGATGTGAAAGGCATAATTATGGTTATAATGAAAATGAAAGGTAATTGTGGAGAATATGTAGTTATACAAATGAATGTGGGCACATAAATGAGTGGTAAATGGCCCAAAGAAGTTTTATGCTATAGATGAAGACAGTAATTCGAGGAAATATATGGAGCTGGACTTTACTACTACTACTATTACTACTAATTTTGTACCACAGACTCTTTGTAAGTAGTGAGACATCCCATTTGCATTATTTAGTTGCATTTGACTTTGTCTTCTCCAGTTCCTCTTGTTGCTGTATTTTAGTTCTTAATTATTATCTACTTTTTAATGTACAGGACTGGATTAATGGGAATTTTTAAGTATAAAAGAAGTCCAGCTATATTAGATCAGATAGTAACTTTGGCACAGACATAATTAGATTTTTCTGTAGTAATGCTTCTTTCCATAGTTTAATAGCATTAGTTGTTATATATTTAAAAACCAAATTCTGCCTTCAGCTTCAAATGATGTGGTAGTTACTCTTATTTGAAGAGGAGAGGATTGATGGTAGTACTTTATGGTACATACAATGTAATTTCTCCCCATAACATAGTTCCACCTCTTGAATTACTTACATCACATAGCATAAATATCTACATCACTTGTGCTTAAATAAGAAGTAAACCAAGCAAATACTGATTCATTATTACCATAAATGGGCAATTTCTGTAGCATTCTGTTGACTTAAACAAATCACAGAAAGTTTTATTTTTATGCAGTTAGTGACTCTGTAATGTTAGAATGGCAGTTTGATAATTAAATAATGGAAAGTCCAGGTTGGAATATAAACAATAATATGAAAAGAATAAACTGCTACTCACAGTATAGATGACACTTTGAATTGCAGAGAGGCAAGATGAAAAGATTACTACACATAAATATATAAGCTTTTGACCGAATCCTTCTTCAGGAGGAAAAGCACACACATTCATACAAACAAGCACACCTCATACACAAGTGACTGCTATCATCAGCCATTCTAATCAGACCACAATAGAAATCTTCATACATCCATATTTAAATTGGATGATGGTGGGACATAAGCTGGCATAATTTTTTTATTGGAAATGAAACTGCTCCAGCTGTATTTAAGATTTCTTATTTATTTGGCTACTAGTTTTGATGTTGTGTCAATGTCATCTTCAGGCCCATACACTTTGATGATATCAATTGTGTGTCGCTGAGTACTAGAAGTCCGCGATGAGACCAATACGGAGCATGTATTGGTCTCACCACAGACTTCTAGTACTCGATCACACACAATTGATATCATCAAAGTGTAGGGGCCTGAAGATGGCATTGATGCAATGTCGAAACAAGTAGCCAAATAAATATGAAATCTTAAATACCGCTGGACGAGTTTCATTTTCAATAAAAAATGCAATAGAATTGGATCAAACAGGAACAACAGCCCAGAATGTGGTGGGGAGGGATAGCAAGGTATGGGTGGGGGCAATTGGTGCTGCCTTGCAGAGCATACAGTGATTAGATGGTGGCAGGCAAAGGCTGTCAGGTGCAGTGCCTGGGGGAGGGGGGCAGGCGGGAACAGGGAGCGGAAAGAGTGAAGCAGAGAAGGGGAAAAGACTGGTCGGTGCACTGGCAGAAAGCAATGCACAATGGAGACTGTAGGTTTAGTCTAGGATGATTTTGGGAGTGGAGAATGTGTTGATGTGGAAGGTTAGATTTTGGGCAATAGGTTGGAGGTGTTGATCAGTGAAGGCTAAAATTCTTTCAGTAAACCAGCAGCAATGGGGCGTCTAGAATTTTTGGATTTGGGGCTTTTGGGGACCATGTAGAAGGTGTGTATGTGTTTTTCAGTAAATCAGCTTCAGTGATTCAGGGATTTGGTTGGAAGGATTTGTGGCAAATAATTGCTTCCATTGCAGGGGTCAGGAGAAGGAGAGTAGGTCTCTGACAAGTCCTACATGGTTAATTTGGCTGCAGGACTGGAGGTGAGGCATTTGGATAAGACTGAAACATGTATGGGTTGAGGATTTTGATGGAAAGGTTAACTATAGTGTTGTGGGATAGTTTTGCCTCTGGATTTAGTGGAATGTTGGAAGGAGTTTTGGGGGATGTAACAAGTTGAAAAAGTCAGCTAATCAGGGTCTGGGTGCTATGAGGGGTTTACGAGGAGGAACAATGTAGACAGGATAGCAGTTGGATATTGGTGCCCCAAGATGGCAGTTAGCAGGCTGCTTAACTTATGGAGGTGGTGCCTGGAAAGCTCTTCTAGGAGCTGGAGAGCAAGGGATTCAGTTTCAGAGATGTGATGCACACCCGGGTGACCAAAGTCATGGGATATCTCCTAATATCCTGCCGGACCTCCTTTTGCCCTGCGTAGTGCAGGAACTCAACGTGGCATGGACTCAACAAATTGTTGGAAGTCCCCTGCAGAAATATTTAGTATGCTGCCTCTATAGCTGTCCATAATTGTGAAGGGGATGCTGGAGCAGGACTTCGTGCACAAACTGATCACTTAATTATGTTTCCACAAATGTTCAATGGGCTCCACGTTGGGCAGTCTGGGTGGCCAGAATCATTCGCTCAGACTGTCCAGAATGTGCTTCAAACCAATTGCAAATGGTTGTGGCCCAGTGATATATCACATTGTCATTCATAAAAATTCCATCATTGTTTGGGAACATGACTGCAAACAGTCTGCAAGTAGATGAACATAACCTTTTCTGGTCAATGTTCAGTTCAGTTGGACCAGAGGACATAGTCAATTCGATGTAAAAACAGTCCACACTATTATGGAGCCACTACCAGCTTCCACAGTGCCTCGTTGACAACTTGGGTCCATCACTTCATGTGATCTGCACCACACTCAAACCCTGCCATCAGCTATTACCAACTGACATTGGGACTCAACTGACCAGGCTACAGTTTTCTAGTCATCTCGGTCCAACCAATATTGCCATGAATCCAAGAGAGGTGCTACAGGTGATGACATCCTTTTAGCAAAGGCACTCACACTGGTTGTCTGCCTCCATAGCCCATTTACACCAAATTTTGCTGTACTGTCCTAAAGAATACACCATCTTATATCCCACATTGATATCTGTGGATATTTCATGGGGTTATTTCACACAGTGTTGCATGTCAGCCAGCATGGACAAATCTATGCAAATGGCGCTGCACTCGGTCATTATGTGGAGGCCGTTGGCCAACGCATTGTCTGTGGTGAGAGATGTGTTGTTGTGGTCTTCAGTCCAGAGACTGGTTTGATGCAGCTCTCCATATTACTCTATCCTGTGCAAGCCTCTTCGTCTCTGAGCAACTACTGCGATCTGCATTGGTATGGCCACGCAGTTTGAGGCGCCCTGTCACGGATTGCGCGGCCCCTCCCTCCGGAGATTCGAGTCCTACCTCGAGCATGCATGTGTGTGTTATCCTTACCATAACGTAGTTTAAATTAATTTAAGTAGGTGTAAGTCCAGGGACAGATAACCTCAGCAGTTTGGTCCCTTAGGAAATCACACACATTTGAACATTTGCAATCTACATTCTTCAAAATATCCTTAGTGTATTCATCTCTTGGCTTCCCTCTGCAATTTTTAACCTCTGCACTTCCCTCCATTACTAAATTGGTGATCCCTTGATGCCTCAGAATGTGTCCTACCAACCTACCCCTTCTATCAGTCAAGTTGCGCCACAAATTCCTATTCAGTACCTCCTCATTAGTTACTTGTTCTACCTGTCTAATCTTGGGCATTCTTCTATAGCATCACATTTCAAAAGCTTGTATTCTCTTCTTCTCGAAACTATTTATCATCCATGTTTCACTTCCATACATGGCTACACTCCATACAAATACTTTCAGAAAAGACTTCCTGTCACTTAAATCTATACTCGATGTTAACAAATTTCTCTTCTTCAGAAATGCCTTCGTTGCCATAGGCAGTCTACATTTTATATCCTCTCTAGTTTGACCATCATCAGTTATTTTGATTCTCAGATAGCAAAACTGATCTACTACTTTAAGCGTCTCATTTCCTGATCTAATTCCCTCAGCACCAACTGATTTAATTCAATGACATTCCATTATCCTTGTTTCGCTTTTGTTGATGTTCACCTTATATTCTCCTTTCAAGACACTATCCATTCCACTCAACTGCTCTTCCAGCTCTTTTGCCATCTGTGACAGAATTACAGTGTCATCGGCAAATCTCAAAGTTTTTGTTTCTTCTCCATGGATTTTAATTCTTACTCCAAATTTTTCTTTTTGTTTCCTTTACTGCTTCCACAATATATACACTCCTGGAAATGGAAAAAAGAACACATTGATACCGGTGTGTCAGACCCACCATACTTGCTCCGGACACTGCGAGAGGGCTGTACAAGCAATGATCACACGCACGGCACAGCGGACACACCAGGAACCGCGGTGTTGGCCGTCGAATGGCGCTAGCTGCGCAGCACTTGTGCACTGCCGCCGTCAGTGTCAGCCAGTTTGCCATGGCATACAGAGCTCCATCGCAGTCTTTAACACTGGTAGCATGCCGCGACAGCGTGGACGTGAACCGTATGTGCAGTTGACGGACTTTGAGCGAGGGCGTATAGTGGGCATGCGGGAGGCCGAGTGGACGTACCACCGAATTGCTCAACACGTGGGGCGTGAGGTCTCCACAGTACATTGATGTTGTCGCCAGTGGTCGGCGGAAGGTGCACGTGCCCGTCGACCTGGGACCGGACCGCAGCGACGCACGGATGCACGCCAAGACCGTAGGATCCTACGCAGTGCCGTAGGGGACCGCACCGCCACTTCCCAGCAAATTAGGGACACTGTTGCTCCTGGGGTATCGGCGAGGACCATTCGCAACCGTCTCCATGAAGCTGGGCTACGGTCCCACACACCGTTAGGCCGTCTTCCGCTCACGCCCCAACATCGTGCAGCCCGCCTCCAGTGGTGTCGCGACAGGCATGAATGGAGGGACAAATGGAGACGTGTCGTCTTCAGCGATGAGAGTCGCTTCTGCCTTGGTGCCAATGATGGTCGTATGCGTGTTTGGCGCCGTGCAGGTGAGCGCCACAATCAGGACTGCATACGACCAAGGCACACAGGGCCAACACCCGGCATCATGGTGCGGGGAGCGATCTCCTACACTGGCCATACACCACTGGTGATCATCGAGGGGACACTGAATAGTGCACGGTACATCCAACCCGTCATCGAACCCATCGTTCTACCATTCCTAGATCGGCAAGGGAACTTGCTGTTCCAACAGGACAATGCACATCTGCATGTATCCCGTGCCACCCAACGAGCTCTAGAAGGTGTAAGTCAACTACCCTGGCCAGCAAGATCTCCGGATCTGTCCCCCATTGAGCATGTTTGGGACTGGATGAAGCGTCGTCTCACGCGGTCTGCACGTCCAGCACGAACGCTGGTCCAACCGAGGCGCCAGGTGGAAATGGCATGGCAAGCCGTTCCACAGGACTACATCCAGCATCTCTACGATCGTCTCCATGGGAGAATAGCAGCCTGCATTGCTGCGAAAGGTGGATATACACTGTACTAGTGCCGACATTGTGCATGCTCTGTTGCCTGTGTCTATGTGCCTGTGGTTCTGTCAGTGTGATCATGTGATGTATCTGACCCCAGGAATGTGTCAATAAAGTTTCCCCTTCCTGGGACAATGAATTCACGGTGTTCTTATTTCAATTTCCAGGAGTGTAGATTGAACAACATCGGGGATAAGCTACAACCCTGTCTCATTCCCTTCTCAGCCACTGCTTTCCTTTCGTGCCCCTCGACTCTTATAACTGTCATCTGGTTTCTGTATAAATAGCAAATAGCTTTTTGTTCCCTGTATTTTACCCCTGCAACCTTCAGAATTTGAAAGAGCGTATTCTAGTCAAGATGGTCAAAAACTTTCTCTAAGTCTACAAATGCTGGAAATGTAGGTTTGCCTTCCCATGCCTATCTTCTGAGATAAGACGTAGAGTCAGTATTGCCTTGCGTGTTCCAGCATTTCTACAGAATCCAAACTGATCTTCCTTGAGGTCAGCTTCTACCAGTTTTTCCAGTCATCTGTAAGGAATTTGTGTTAGTATTTTGCAGATGTGCCTTATTAAACTGATAATTCAGTAATTTTCACATCTGTCAACACCTACTTTCTTTGGGATTGTAATTATTATATTCTTCTTGAGGTCTGAGGGTATTTCGCCTGTCTCATACATTTTGCTCACCAGATGGTAGAGTTTTGCCATGCTGGCTCTCCCAGGCTATCAGTAGTTCTAATGGAATGTTGTCTACTCCTGGGGCCTTGTTTCGGCATAGGTCTTTCAATGCTGTGTCAAACTCTTCATGCACTATCATATCCCCCATTTCATCTTCATCTACATTCTCTTCCATTTCCATAGTATTGTCCTCAAGTACATTACACTTGTATAGACCCTCTATATACTCCTTCCACCTTTCTGCTTTACCCTTCTTTGCTTAGGACTGGTTTTCCAACTGAGCTCTTGTTATTGGTCTTCTCTCCAGAGATATCTTTAATTTTCCTGCGGGCAGTCTCTATCTTATCTCAAGTGATATCTGCTTCTACATCCTTAACTTTATCCTCTATCCACCCCTGCTCAGCCGTTTTGCACCTCCTGTCATTCTCATTTTTGAGACATTTGTATTCCTATTCACCTGCTTCATTTACTGCATTTCTATGTTTCTCTTCCTTTCATCAATAAAATTCAGTATCTCTTCTGTCATTAAGGATTTCTACTAGCCCTTGTCTTTTTACCTACTTGATCCTCTGCTACCTTCACTACTTCATCTCTCTAAGCTACACATTCTTCTTTGACTGTATTTCTTTCACTGTTCTTGTCAATCATTCCCTAAAGCTCTCTCTGAATCTCTCTACCACTTCTGGTTCCTTCAGTCCCTGCAGGTCCTGGCTCCTTAAATTCCTACCTTTTTGCAGTTTTTTTTCCATTTTAATCTACAGGTCATAACCAATAAATTGTGGTCAGAGTACACATCTGCTCCTGGAAATGTCTTACAATTTAAAATCAGGTTCCTGAATCTCTGTCTTACGATTATATAATCTATCTGAAATCTTCCAGCGTCTCCAGGCCTCTTCCATAACCTTCTTTCATGCTGCTTCTTAAAACAAGTATCAGCCATGATTAAGTTATCCTCTGTGCAAAATTCTATCAGACGTCTTCCTCTTTCATTCCTTACCCCCAGTCCATATTCACCTACTACTTTTCCTTCTCTTCCTTTTCCTACTATTGAATTCCAGTCCTCCATGACCATTACATTTTCATCTCCCTTAACTATCTCTGAATAATTTCTTTTATTGCATCATTTATTACTTTAATCTCTTCATCATCTGCAGATCTAGTTAGTGTATAGACTTTACTACTGTGGTAGGTGTGGACTTTGTGTCTTACCTTGGCTACAATTATGTGTTCACTATGCTGTTCATAGCACCTTATCCTCATCCCTATTTTCTTTATTCATTATTAAACCTACTCCTGCATTACCACTATTTGATTTTGTATTTATGACACTGTATTCTCCTGACCAGAAGTCATGTTCCTCCTTCACCAAAATTCACTAATTCCCACTATATCTAATTTAACCTACTTATTTTCCTTTTCGGATTTTCTAACCTACCTGCCTGATTAAGGGATCTGACATTCCATGCTCCAACCTGTAGAACACCAGTTTTGTTTCTCCTGATAATGATGTTCTCCTGAGTAGTCTCTGCCAAGAGATCAGAATGGGGGACTATTTTACCTCCAGAATATTTTACCCAAGAGGACATCATCATCATTTAACCATACAGTAAAGTTGCATGGCCTCAGGATAAATTATAGCTGTAGTTTCCCCTTGCTTTCAGCCATTCACAGACTGGCATAGCAAGACCATTTTGCTTGATGTTACAAGTCCAGATCAGTCAATCATCCAGACTGTTGCCCTTACAACTACTGAAAAGGCTGCTTCCCCTTTTGAGGAACCACATGTTTGTCTGGCCTCTTAACAGGTACCCCTCCCTTTTGCACCTATGGTATGGCACTCTGTGTTGCTGAGGCATGCAAGCGTCCCCACCAGCGGCAAGGTCCATGGTTCATGGAGTGGGAGTTGAGAGATGATGCCTGAAAATTGTATTCTCGACACACTCTTGACACTTTTGATCTTGTATTATTGAATTCCCTAACTGTTTCCAAAATGGAATGTCTCATGCATCTAGCTGAACTATCATTCCACCTTCAGAGTCTGCTAATTCCCAGTGTGTGGCCATAATCACGTCAGATAGCTTTTCACTGGAATCAGTTGAATACAAATGACAGCTCTGCCAATGCACTGTCCTTTTTTATCTTGTGTATGTGATACTACCACCATCTTTATATGTGCATATCACTATCTCATGACTTTTGTCACCTCAGTACATGCAGTGGGGACTGCATAGAAGGTCTTGTAAAGGGAACAGAAGTGGTTCTGGGATGCCTGTGCACTTGAGAAGTGATTTTGCAATACCAGGTTTGTGAGAGACAGGAGTTGGTGTAATCTGAAAAGGTGAAGGTCGTTGTGAAAGAAGGGGTGGTGTCCAGACAAAGGAATTTTTATGATTAGGCTTTTGGCGGAGGGGGGGGGGGGAGGGTACATGAGATCGGACTGGGTTTTTTTAGTCAGCGAAAGGGGTACTTTTCTGAACTGGTGCAGAAAGATGGAGCAGGGGTCCATTGTGACAGGGATGACATTTTGGAAACGTGGAGTTACGTCGGAAATGGCATATGGGGGTGTTAGGTCATTGTGAGGGGAGCTGAATAACAAGAAAAGACACATAAAATATTTATAGATATGCAAAAATACACAAAAATATGTCCAAAACATGGGGGAATGGATGGAGCAAATGAGGTATGGAGAAAGGATGGAAAGGATGAGGTATGGGAGAATGCACATTTTGGGATCACAAAAGAGGGGGAGTGGGATTGGTTAGGTTCACAACTTAATGTGGCACAGGTAGGTGCGGAAAACAAAACACGAAAATATGAGAGGATGAGGGAGGAAATGTGATCAGTAGAATAATTATGCTCGTAATTATAGAGCAGGAAGAATGTGGGATGTGAGATGCTACACCAACAGTTTCCATGGATACACAGCTGTGTGTTGTGCATGGACAAGACTGTTGGTACAGTGTGGCTCTGAGGGTGTATGGTTTGTAAGACAATGAAAAAACATGGTAAAGAAAATGAACAGTAGGCACTGAGTAGAGTGATGTCTTAAAGAAAAAGTACAAAGGAAAACATCAATGGGTTATGCGATGGAAGGTAAACTGTTAGGCAAAATCAAACAGTGGAAAGCCCAGGTTATAATATAAATAGTAGTATGAAAAGGTTAGATTGCTACTTACCATGAAGGTGACATGTTGAGTTGCAGATGGACATGACAAAAGGATTCTTACATATAAGCTTTCAGCCAAAGCCTATTTCAGAAAAGAACACACCCATTCTCACAAGCAAGCTCATCTTTCACACACATGACTGCTGTCTCAAACTAGACTGCAACAGAAATGTGTTGAATGGGAGCAACAATCCGGAACATGGGGTGGTGGTGGTGGGAGAGTAAATAGGAGGGTACAGATGGGGAAAGAGGAATTGGCATTGCGTGGCAGAGCATACAGGGCTGGAGGAATAGAGGTGGCAGGACAAGCCTGTCAGGTGCAGCATCTGAGGGATGTGGATGGGGGTGGGGGGTGGGGGTGGGGGGAATATGGAAATTGGAAGGAGAGGAGGACAAAAGGGGAAAGACTGGCAGGTGTACTAGCAGCTAGCAGCAGATAATGCTGATGACAGTCAATGAAGTGTGAGAAGGTGACAGGACTGAGAGTGTGGAAACATTTGGGGGGGAGGGGGGGGGGACAGTAGATTACCATAGGTTGAGACCAGAATGATTTTGGGTGCAGAGGATGTGTTGTAAGGATAACTTCCATTTGCTGCTGGTGGAGGGTAGGACCCAGATGGCCCAGGTTATGAAGCAGCCATTGAAATGAAGCATGTTATGTACTACAACATGTTCTGCCACAGGGTGGTCCATTTCATTCTTGGCCATAGTTTGGTGGTAGCCACTCATCCTGGTGGACAGTTGGTTGGTAGTCATACCAATATAAAAAGCTGATAAATGACAGCAGCAGTGCTGGTATGTCACACAGCCACTTTTACAGGTGGGCAGGCCTCTGACAGGGTTGGATAAGCCCATGATACGACTGGAGTAGGAAATGCTTGGTGGGTGGATTGGGAAGGTGTGTGTTTCTCTCTCCTGAAGAAGGCTTTGGCTGAAAGCTTATATGTAACAATCATTTTGTCATACCTGTCTGCAACTCAATATGTTATCCTTATGGTGAGTATCAATCTATTCTTTTCATGATATTGTTCATATACCAACCTGGACTTCCCATTATTTGATTTTACCTAACAGCTTGTTTTCCATCCCACAACCCATAAATGTTTCTGTGTGTTACTTTTTTCTCTGACACACTACTCTACTTATTGTCCACCCTTTCTCTTCTTCTTTGTATGTTTTCATCACCTTACAAACTGCATACTCTCCCTGTCATGCTGTGTCAAAAGTCTCATCCATGCACAATACATGGCTGCATAACTGTGTGGACTGTTAGTGCAACATCTCATGCCCCAAATTCTTCCTGCCCATAATTATGTGTATAAGTATTCCTATCAATAACATTTCACCCACATCCTGTCATATTTTCATGTGTTATTTTCCACATGTACCTGTGCCACATGAACTGATGGATCTCACTGATCCCTCCCCCATCCCCCTCTTTCCTGAACCCAACACGTGCATTCTCCCATACCTCATCTGTTCTGTCCTTTTCCAGGCATTTTTTACATATTTTATGTACTTGTGCACATTTTTAAGTATTTGTATGTATTTTTGCATATCTAGAAGTATTTTTGTGCGTCTTTTCCTACTATCCAGCGCCACTCACAACCACCTAACACCTTCATTTGCCTATTTCGTGTGTCATTTCCCATCTCCTCAACTCCATCCTTTCCATAATGGACCCCTTTTCCATATTTCTCCTCCAGATCCTTGAATACTGCCTAAACCATGGAATCTCCCCTCCAGACTGATGACCATAGATGTTAAGTCCAATAGTGCTCAGAGCCAATCTCCCCTCCCCAAATGGCCCAACCATGTGGATGCCTTTCTCCAGAGCCCACCCCTCCTTTTCTGTCCCTCACAAACCTGATACTGCAAAAACGAATCTCCATGGCACAGACATCAAAGACCAACTCTGTTACCTCTGCAAGATACTGCTACTGTGTAATCCCTACTACACACATCACATTTCTGAAACTGATTCCCTTGTACACCAGCATCCAGAACAGCATTCCAGGCACCACCTCCATAATTTATCCAGCCTACTGACATCCTACTGCCGCCTTGGAGCATCACAATACAACCCCTATATTACATGCAGTGATCCTTCTTGTCAACCCTTCACAGCACCCAGACCCAGCCTAGCTGACCTTTTCTGCTTGCCACATCCCCCAAAACTATCTTCCAACATGTTACTCAATCCAGAGCCAAAACAATTCCAGCACACTGTTGTTGATCTTTCCACCAAAATCCTCACAGAAGTTTCAGTCCTATCCAAATGCCTCGTCTTTAGCCCTACATCCAAATTTAACCATGTTGCACTTGTCAAAGACCTACTCTCCATCTCCCAATCCCTGCAAGGGAAACTTTTGTTTCCCACCAGTTCTTCCCACCAAAGCCAGCCTAATACCAGCACTGAACCATGCCTCTCCCAGCTCACACCACCATCCAACTGTGACCCTCCCCTCCCCTCCCCCCCCCCCCCCCTTATTGCTGCCACTCCCAACCTAACCTGGTCAGTTGCCAGGAATTCTTTATCTTCAGTTTACTTGGCCTCACTATCCTTGTCCAGGTTACAGAACACCAACCTTTTGGCAGAAGAAAGGACAGCCACACACAGCCATAAAAGAGATCCTGACCCTATCATCCCACCTGCGGACCACTACTGTCATTATGAACCACTGTGAGTACCTGGTGGAAGGCCTCTGCCAATTATCTGACAACTCTAACTATAAATTATGCCACAATCATCCCTTCCCAAAAGTGAAACCCAACTTCATATCCCAGTTTAGAGTCTTAGGCCCTTCCCAGAACCTCTTCCCTGTATCCATTTCTCTCCTCACTCCTATGACTCCCCATGCACCCACCTTCTATGTGCTCAGCAAAATCCACAAACCCAACAACCCTGGTTTCCCCTTTCTAGTTTGTTATTGTGCTCCTATTGAAAGAATTTTGGCTCTCATTGACAAAGCACCTCCAACCTATTGCCCAAAGTCTAGCCTCCCACATCAAATATACAAACTACTTCCTTCACCAACTCTCCACCATCCTCACCCCTTTACTTTCTGAATTCCTACTCATCACTGTTGATGCCATTTACCTATACACCAGCATCCCTCATGCCCGCAGTTAAACACCAGCTATCCCAATGTCCTTCACACTCCATATACACTACATCATTCCTCATACACCTTACTAACTATATCCTAACACCCAAGTACTTCTCCTCTGAAGGGAATGTATATAAACAAACCCATGGCACGGTGATGGGCACCTGCACAGCACCCTCCTATGCCAACCTGTTTAACGGCCACCTAGAGGAAACCTTCCTAGCTTTCAAAAACCCCTCTCTGATAGTTCTATCCGCATCCATGTCCACGTTAAATTCACCTACCGTCAACAGTCCCCACATTTTGATAGATGACATCCCTTCCACATCAAAAAATCTCTCCCATACATCCTGGCCACCCAGGGACAGCATATCTGCAGTGACAGAAGCTTCTTTGGCAGTGTATGCTCAGGGTCTCAGAAAAGCCTTCACAGGCAGGGACTCTCCCCCAAAACTAGTCCACAGTCTGATTTCCTGTGCCATATCCCCACACCCCAATCTTCCTACCATTCCAAAGAACTAGCTACAAAGAAGTGTCCCCTTCAACACTCACTTTCGCCCCAGACTGGAACAACTGAATAACCTCCTTCATCATGGCTTTGATTATCTATCATTATGTCCTGAAATTAGGGACAACTTACCCAAGATCCTTCCCACCCCTCATAAAATGGTGCTCCATTGCCCACCCAACCTCCACAATATCATAGTCCATCCATATACCACTCTCCATCCCAACCTCTCCCCACAGGGATCATATGCCTGTGGAAAACCTAGGTGCAAGACTTGCTCAATCCATTCACCTAGCCCTTCCTCTTCCAGTCCTATAACATGCTTATCCCCTCCCATCAGAGGATGCACCACCTGCGAAAGTAGCCATGTTATATCCTATCTATTACAGTCATTGTTGAGCATTTTATGTTTGTATGACTACCAACCAGCTGCCCACCAAGATGAATGGTCATTGCTAAACTGCGGAAAAGTGCAAAGTGGACCACCCTGTGGCCCAACATGCTGCTGTACATAACATGCTTGATTTCAATGACTGCATCACAGCTTAGGCAATCTGGATCCGTCCCCCACCACCAGCTTTTCTGAACTGCGCAGGTGGGAGTTATCCTTACAACACATTCTCCACTCCATAAATTATCCCTGTCTCAATCTGTGTTAATCTACTGTCCTCACACTCTCCACCCAGCTGTTTCCAGCCCCTGTCCTGTCACCTCACAATTGGCATCTCCTTCCCCACATTCTCCACCCAACTGTTTCCGGCCCCTGTCCTGTCATCTCATCACAATTGGCTTCCCCTTACTCTCACTGTATGCTACTCTCTGTTGGCACACTCACCCATCTTTTTTCCTTCTCTGCTCCTCTCCTTTCCACTCCCGTTCAACACATTTCTGTTGCCGTCTGGCGATAGTGGTCATGTCTTCTTTTCTGAAGAAGGGTTTAGCAAAAAGCTTGCATGTAAGTCTTTTTGTCATGCCTTTGTACAACTTGTGTCATCTTTATGGCCAGTAGCAGACTGTCCTTTTCATAATATTGTTTGGTAATTAAAAATCCATGATTTGCTAGGTAACTCATAATTACACATGCAAGGAAATGACTCTTGGTACATTAATTTCCCAGAGTGTTTCAAATATATGATGTGAGATCACACTTATTATGTATAATTTAGTCTATAATATATTTTAGTCAGCATAGTAAATTGATAATTTTTTTAAAGTCTAACAATGTGTTTATGAAGACTGAACAATATATATATAAAATATCTGCTACATATATGGCGTGGCACTTAAATCTGGGCAAATGAAATGTTTTTTAAAAGCAAATTTATTAAAACAAAATACAAATGAAAATGAAAATCCTTTTATGTATAAGTAATGATATCTTTCAAGAGTAACATTACTTGATGTAACCCTCTTCAGCCACAATGGCCGCCTCCAGCCTTGTCCTGAAGAAATCGCATGCACTCTTTAAAACAGCACTGTCCATATTCGTGAGTGCTGCTTTGATACTAGTGTGTAGAGGTGCTACATTAGGATGCCTCATCTTATTGGTAACTCTTTCGACTACGCTCAAACATAGTAGTTGAGGGGGTTCAAATCTGGGCTATTCAGGGGTCAGAACTCCCTTGAACAAAACATGTCAACCTTATCTGAGAGCCAGTTTAGGACTAAGTGGCTCATACAAGGTCCTCCTCTGCCCTCCGATGCATTGTTCGCTCACTGACATTGAATACTGATGCCAGTTTCCTCAGCGATTGCCCTGCGTCCTCTGAAATCAGCACTGGAGCCTTTTCGATAACTGCCGCAGTTCATGAAACATGTATTCTCAAATGAGATTTCCTTGCCGAGTTAATGGAAAGTCCCCAACTATTTCAGTAGGTGAATGCCCAGCACAAAGACTTTCAATAATCCAAGCTCTTTGGTTGTACTCTGCACTTGTCTGTAACATCTTGGCCATTTTGAGGTTCTGACTGTTTACTAGATACTTAAGCTTTCAAGAACGTCAGTCACAACCTCTGGTGGAACTACGATATGGCAGGAAACTCAAATTGAAATTTGTCCAGATTTAAGCAGTGCCCTGGATTTACTTTTGATATTCTGATTCCCTACACTAGAAAACTGTCATCACTTATCCCTCTCTCTCTCTCTCTCTCTCTCTCTCTCGATAATGTTCCATATTGAAGTAATGTGGTTTAATGTAAGATATCACATACAGTGGGCATAATAAACATTTTTAAGACAATATTATGAATAGGATAGATAAAAAAGACCAGTGGGTGCTTTGATAGAAGTGAAGGTGGTATGGTACTGGGATGGGAGCAGGGAAGGCGATAGAGATTAGCGAACACCCCCTCCCCCTCCCTAACCATCCAGAGCACCAGCAGCCCTATCCTGCTCCCACTCCATGTCTGCATGCTCCAATAGGAAGGACTACACCTTCCCCCACCCCTATCCTGCCCCTTTCCCCCAGCCTTCTCCTTACCTCTACCAGCCATACCAGATTCTTCTCCCATTGGACAGAGTTGCAGTCTTCAGCCTGGCCTCAGTGGCCAGTAACAGTGGGTATGCATGTGTTTGTGTGTTTTCTTTATGAAGAAAGCCTTTTGGATGAAAGCTTAAATGTATAGCAGTATTTTCATTGTTCCTGTCTGCAACTGAATATCTCCTCTATATGGTGAGTATCAATCTATCCTTTTCATAATATTGTCATTATTCCAACCTGGACTTAACATTATTTTTAATTTTTTAAAAACACTTCTTAATATTTTACAGTACTGATTGTAATAAAAAATCCTCCCCTTGCCCCTGTGTTATACCTTCTGTTTCTTTTTTCTCCTTCTCCTCCCTCCCATCCCTTCCATTGCTCTCTCTTACTACCCTTAGCCCCCCCCCCCCTGCCGCCCCCTTCATGCCAAAGACACTCTAGGACACTAAAAAAAGTGGAAGTTTCCTCCCTTCAGTACTGGGTACAGGAACGTGAAAGGAGATGTATTTACATCTTTTGGAGCTTCCTTTATCTGGTCTCCTAACCCAACGAATTGACAGGTCACAGGAAGGCATGGATCTCAATGACAATCACCAGATGGCACTACTATAATCTGCAAGCACTGCTGTTGCCACTGCAGCACTAGCCACAGAAACAGTTTCATCCTGCTAGCCTATTAGTGACTGCAGCTGTCCTTTAAAGCCTGCAGTGCAGCTGCTTAGACAGTCAGTTATGATTTCACTGCACTGTTGTGTTGATTTTACTACCCTTTGGTATTCACTACATCTTAGGTTTTCAATTTTTGTTTATTTGTTGCCTTTGTTATTCCACAGTGCCATCTCCATTATCTGTCTTTCTCTCATTATTGTCCACCTGTTTACTAGTGGCAGCTTGTTGTTGATACACTCAGACAGTTGGCCAATATCCACAGGTTCTTAAGTTGTTCCCAGTCTTATTTGATTCCGATCACTAGAATTGGCTATGAGATAAAAGGTTAGCAGTGTCTAATGGACACAAAGATTGTGCAACTTGTGAAACAGCAACAGCAACAGCTGATCTTGCAGCAGCAGGTGCATCAATGGTTACAATAGCAGTTTCAACAGCTGAAGCACCAGCAGCAAACTGACCTGTCCCATCAGAAAATTAAACTTTTGTCAGATTGCCTGCAGATTCCAGGTTCCAAACTCAACCAGTCTGTGGCCAGTTCCCAGGCAGAGAACTGCCCACTCATGTTCCTGCCATTTAGTAATGACAGAGGGTTGGGACATGTATTTGCAGCAGCTGAAGCAGCACTTTGCCACTTTTTGGATTTTGAATGACACTCTCCAGTGATAGCTCTTCCTTTCTTGGTCTTCCTTAGAGACATTTCTCTCACTAAAGATGGTGGCTTCACTCCTAAATCCTGTCATGCTCTTGTTCAAGGAGCTGTGATTGTTGCTGTCAAATTATCATTCACAATGATTCCATGGGGTTGCATTGTGCCTCATGTTCTATCGATACCATAGGCAACCTTGTCAGTCATACTGCTCATGGGTGATGTACTGAGTCGATACTGTGTCTTCACTTGTGAGAATCCTGCTAACAAAACTTTGTATGCCAGTTCTTCGATCTGAGACATAGTGGTCCAGTTGTCTCGATATCCAGGAGTACGCACTGTATCCCTCAAACTAGACAACCCTTCCTTGGACAAAATTTTGAAAATTGCACGTTCCTTAGAGACTACACAGGCAGCAAATGAAAGCTTCATGGCATGACCCAAAGTAACTGCAGTCCAGCTGCATCTCTGTGGTAGAATTCTTGTAAGTCTTTTTCCCAGTGGCAAAATTGTGATTCATCAATTTTGGACGTGTCAGTGGCGTTTGAACAGCCTGCCACACACCATTGGTGTCAGATGCAGCATCTCCCATGATGTCCTGACTGCTTCACTGTACACCCATGTGCAGACTGTCCACATTGCTGGGTGCATTGCACCCATTTTGAGAAAGATGGGTGTCTCCAATTTGTCTGTTATCAACCATCATGGGAAGCAGATGCCCTCCTCACATGCATCAAGGGACTGTGTGTTAACTTCAGGACTTCAGGCATTTGTTTTTCAGGGTGATTCTTCCACCACTAAATTGTTATCAACCTCACTGTTGAAAACCAGGAAGTTCATTTGCAGACACACACAGGAGCTACCATTTCTCTGATTAACCTCAAAATGTATGCTCATCTTTGTTCTTCTGATTTTTCTCTGTTCTCTTATTTCTCCTATGATGGCAGTTTGATTTCCCCCAGGGTCAATACACAGTCAACACTGCATACAAGAGGGTCGTGTGGCTAATAACTGTTGGTTGTTGATAGTCACTCAGCTGGCAACATTTTTGGTCTAGATGCCATCTCACTGTTTGGGTTTTCCATCACTGACAAGGTGCAGGTGGTCTCAGACACTCTTCCCTTTCAGGAGCTTGACGACCTTTGTACCACCTTTGCAGCCCTGTTCTAACCTGGCCTGGAATCATCACAGATTTCCAGCCTCAAGTTTTCTTACATCTACACAGTTCCCCATTTTTGCTGGGTACATCCTACTCCTGTTTCCTTACGGGGAACCAATAAGTGTGAACTTGGTCACTTCAATGAACATGTTAAAATTAGTGCATGTGCCACACCCCTCGTGGCTGTCAAGAAACCTAATGGCTCCCTCCAGCTATGTGGAAATTTTAAGTTGATAGTCAGTGCCCAGAAACAAGTGGAAACATATCCCATACCATGTACAGAGAACTTCCTCAAGAAGCTTGTCAGACTGAATATTTTTCTAAGGTAAGTCTTGCTGACATATAGTTGCAGATTCCACTGGATGAGGAATCACAAAACATTACAGTCTTCAACACTCTCTTTGGCTTATTCAAAGACAAGTGCTTGCCCTTTGGGGTCTGTTCAACTCTGGCATTTTTCCAAAGGTACCTGGAACAGTTAACCATGTCCATCCCTGCTTGTACTAACTACCTCAACAACATAATTTTCATGGGCACTACACATCAGGAACACACCTGCTCAACCTTTGTATCCTCTTTATCATGTTGATGCAGGGCTCAAGTGCCACTAACACAAATGCCAGTTTTTTAAGTACCTCAACAAAGAAGAAATCCAGCCCACTGACTGCAATCTTCCTGCAATTGGCTATGTACCCTACCCCCAACACTTACAGAAGTGCAGGCATTTCTGGGAAAGATGAATTATTATTGTAAGTTCCTTCCATAAGCAGACCACATTATGCATCCACTCAATCAACTGTGAAAGAAGGGCATTCAGTTCAGGTGGATGGCTGACTGTGAGCAAGCTCTCACACAGCTGAAGCAGCTGGTGCCCTTCATATGCTGCCTTATGCATTTTTCTCCATCATGTCCACTGGTTTTTCTGATGCTTCTCCTTATAGTATTGGTGCAATGCTGATGCGTAGGAAAGATAATGGTACCAACTTCATGCACCCAAGATGCCAATCCCCCCCCCCAGTCACAAATTGAAAAAGAATCTTTGGAAATCAGATTTTGAATTAAGAAGTTCCATGTTTACATATTTGGAATCAAGTTTACCATCATTACAGATCACAAACCTCTGGTAGCACTCAGCTTTCAGAGTGGACAGCACAATGGCTCCAGCACTGGGCGCTTTTCCTCAGCTCCTACAGTTAGCCACTAAATACAAACCAGCAGAACAGCAAGCAAATACAGATGCTCTCTCTTGTCTCTTGTCACCCAACCAGACGTTTGACCAACTGGAGACTTCATGTTTCCACATTGACATGTAATGACAGCACGATTGCGATGGGTTCCCCTTACAGCTATTCGCATCATTACAGTCACACACCGCAACCGTACATTACAGCTCATCCTGTGATGTGTGCTCTACAGGTGGCCTGCACACACCTCACCCAGAATTTATCATTCGTCTCCAATTTTCTCCTGCTTGATGCAGAGGCTGGTGCTCATTGGGTTGTCACTCCTCCATCGTGGACATTGGGGTATGTCACAGATGAAAGCCCTTGTCAGGTGACAAGCATAGTGGCTGGGATTGAAAAAAGATGTGGCAGTCATGGCGCAGAAATGTTCTACTTGTGCTCAGAACTGGGCTGCTCCTCCCCAGTCCTTCATCTCCAGGCCCACCTCCCCAATAATCCCTGGGGCAGCCACCAGTGGCTCATTGTCATGGACACTCAATCCAAAAACCCACATGTGTTCAGCATGGTGTCCATTTTCACTGTAACAGACATCAATGTCCTCATCCAGATTATAACCATCAAAAGGCTTCCTTGCACCATTGTGTCGTGTAATGGGCCCAATTCATGGCAATAGCTTTTGGACAGTTCTACACATCCAATGGCATTAAGCACCTGTTTAGTCCACCAGTTCACACATTCTCCAGTAGCAAAGTGGAGAATATGGTGCAAATGTCTAAAACAACAAATTTTAAATGTTTCCACCACCACGGCTGTGCTCACAATGTTTCTGAGCACCTACAGGACCACCCCTATCCACGACCTTAGCCTGGCGGAGCTCCACCATGAGTGGCAGCCATGTACTCCATTCCATCTTCTGGCCCCCTGCCCACAGAGGTCCAGCCCAGCACACCAAGGGGTACCCAAGGGAATCAGCTGTATAAGCACGTTCATATGGGGCAAAACCATTG
Source organism: Schistocerca nitens (assembly GCF_023898315.1). Taxonomy (NCBI): domain Eukaryota; kingdom Metazoa; phylum Arthropoda; class Insecta; order Orthoptera; family Acrididae; genus Schistocerca; species Schistocerca nitens. The sequence goes on from NC_064615.1 coordinate 448,320,929, forward strand.
TGGATTCCAGTTGAAGTGGGTGTCATCCATGGACGACACTTTACAATGGTTGACTCTCTGAAGGACTTGGAACACTTTCACACCTATCAACCCCATCCCCACCCATTGACTGTAACAGCATTAGTGGCTCAGTTGGACCTGGAATGCCCACCCTTGCTGATCTCGCACCTACATAGGTACAGCTTGCATTCCTGCACACAAGTGGCAGCTCCTGTGGACGTGGGCATGGAGGTGGAATCCTCAATGCAGCCTCCGCCCCTGCAGCCATTGTCACCTCTGCTGTCACACCCCAGTGCGCTGCAGATCCATGGGTGCTTCCCTCCAGCCAGCAGGCTTCAGTGCCAGGACTCCTCCCATGATACCATTTCGCCTTCCCTAACATCATGCTGTGCACTTCTGGACCTATGTACATTTTTCTGGCAGGAGGGATCTGGTATCCCATGTCAGCCAGTATGAATGCTCACCAGAAGGCATGGACCTCCATAACTGCTGCTGGATGGCAGTACTATAATCTTCAAGCACTTATGTCACCATTGCAGCACTGGCTACAGAGACACGCCCAGCCTGCTGGCCTGTCAGCACCCGCAGCTGCTGTTTAAAGCCAGCAGCACAGCCACCTGGTCAGTCGTCATTTCACTGTGCTGTTGTAGAGGATCTCACTACACATTGTTGTTTTGGTTATGGATTCACTACATCTTGGTTTACTCGTTGGACTTGTTATTCTACTGTGCAATCTCTATTGTCTGTCTCTCTCATTGTTGTCCACCTGTTTGCTCTGTGACAGCTTGCTGTTAACATTCTCGGCCAGTCTCCACAGCTTCTCGAGTCATTCCCAGTGTTGTTCAATTCCAGTCACTATACTTTATCCTAATGAAAGACTTTTTCTGCGGGATTTTTACTGAAAAGAAAGAGAGGTTACTTCAGAAACTGGATCAGGAGACACACAATGTACACCAGACAATTAGGAACTAACAGTGAACTAAAAACTTAAGCCCTGATTCAAATTCCAAAGTACTCCTAGAATGAGCTTTTCTAGTATTGCTAGCTATTGTTCAATAACACTTTCATTCCATCAGCTTCTTCTTCTCTGTTCCACAAGTTTTAATACTTATTATTTTAATTTCTTGCTTACAAGAGTGTCAGCAATAAATTCTCTACAAGAAAAATTATTTGTTACTTCAGTATAAATAAGTTGTTGTTACAAACATACAAAGCTTCAATCCCTGTACAGTTGATCTACTTTCTCCCTATGTCACAAAGACAGTAATGTGTACCACTATTTCACAGTTTGTAGCAGTGACCATTTGGCCAGATCTTCTTCTAATCCTTGCTGTCAATGTACAAAGATGTAAACTGCACAGTAATCACTTCTTACCAGTCATTACTTACCTTTACCAGCCTTTTAAAAAGTTGTAACTAAGAATAGCAATTGTTTAAGCACCTTATATTCATAATTTTAATCTTCATGTAACTTACAGTTTTTTCCTGTTAATTATGTACTCACTCAAACTTTTCTCAAAGTAATTATTATAATTTCCAAAGGAATTAGTCTCTTTTCTCAAAGTAATCATTTTACTGAAGTGCTTCTTGCAGTATTTGATATAATTATGATATACACACAATTTAACTCTATTTGTTCATAACTATTCTGTTTGCATAACATGAAGCCACCACAGCCACCGGAGTCTTGGACAGGCATGAGAGATGCTCTGGAAGAAGGCGCAGTTGCCCCACATGCAAACTGGGTGGGGAAAAAATATAAGGGTGAAGAGGATTGTCTTTTCCTTAATGTCTACACTTCAAAGGTCTTATATATCTGTAATATGCCTAGAATATTGCTATTGTTTTAGTACTGTTAGATCATAGGTTTTAAATAATCTTTGGTACTGGACATACAAACAGTAGCTTCATAAAATGATCACTCTGCTAACTTAAAATACGTAGTACTAAGTTTCAATACTCAACTAAGTCATCATATGTTGTGTTCACATTCATTACCCTCTAGTAAACAAATTAATGTAAATTATCACTGTGTGAAAAAAATATGACATCAAAATATGGTATCCCAAGATAGACTATAGTCTGTTTATAATGAGTTGCAACTTTTGACAGTTCAGTCCTTTAACATCAGCCAGTTTGTTTACTTGGTAGCATGGAGGTTTTGATTTGTACAGCACTACAAGTTTCATTTACTCTACCTTATATATGCTATGTTCAACATTACCCAGTGGAATATTTCTTTGTACCCAGAGCAAAATATCCGCTTTCCTTCACTGCATTGTTGGAGTGTTGTCTGCCACAATGGAGTGGTATGGCACATTGTCCATCATTATTGTCAAATGTAGAGTAATATTTTGTAGCAGATCTTCCCAGCTATGGATGAGGTCTTGGGCAGCCAAGAGAATCTTGTGTTTAGAAGTGCAGCACTATTATTATTAATGCTATGCAAACAGAACACCTGTCACAATAACTGATGATGCAAGAACACTAAAATGCCAGAAAATACCAAGAAATCTGACGAACATACACTCCTGGAAATGGAAAAAAGAACACATTGACACCGGTGTGTCAGACCCACCATACTTGCTCCGGACACTGCGAGAGGGCTGTACAAGCAATGATCACACGCACGGCACAGCGGACACACCAGGAACCGCGGTGTTGGCCGTCGAATGGCGCTAGCTGCGCAGCATTTGTGCACCGCCGCCGTCAGTGTCAGCCAGTTTGCCGTGGCATACGGAGCTCCATCGCAGTCTTTAACACTGGTAGCATGCCGCGACAGCGTGGACGTGAACCGTATGTGCAGTTGACGGACTTTGAGCGAGGGCGTATAGTGGGCATGCGGGAGGCCGGGTGGACGTACCGCCGAATTGCTCAACACGTGGGGCGTGAGGTTTCCACAGTACATCGATGTTATCGCCAGTGGTTGGCGGAAGGTGCACGTACCCGTCGACCTGGGACCGGACCGCAGCGACGCACGGATGCACGCCAAGACCGTAGGATCCTACGCAGTGCCGTAGGGGACCGCACCGCCACTTCCCAGCAAATTAGGGACACTGTTGCTCCTGGGGTATCAGCGAGGACCATTCGCAACCGTCTCCATGAAGCTGGGCTACGGTCCCGCACACCGTTAGGCCGTCTTCCGCTCACGCCCCAACATCGTGCAGCCCGCCTCCAGTGGTGTCGCGACAGGCGTGAATGGAGGGACGAATGGAGACATGTCGTCTTCAGCGATGAGAGTCGCTTCTGCCTTGGTGCCAATGATGGTCGTATGCGTGTTTGGCGCCGTACAGGTGAGCGCCACAATCAGGACTGCATACGACCGAGGCACACAGGGCCAACACCCGGCATCATGGTGTGGGGAGCGATCTCCTACACTGGCCGTACACCACTGGTGATCGTCGAGGGGACACTGAATAGTGCACGGTACATCCAAACCGTCATCGAACCCATCATTCTACCATTCCTAGACCGGCAAGGGAACTTGCTGTTCCAACAGGACAATGCACGTCCGCATGTATCCCGTGCCACCCAACGTGCTCTAGAAGGTGTAAGTCAACTACCCTGGCCAGCAAGATCTCCGGATCTGTCCCCCATTGAGCATGTTTGGGACTGGATGAAGCGTCGTCTCACGCGGTCTGCACGTCCAGCACGAACGCTGGTCCAACTGAGGCGCCAGGTGGAAATGGCATGGCAAGCCGTTCCACAGGACTACATACAGCATCTCTACGATCGTCTCCATGGGAGAATAGCAGCCTGCATTGCTGCGAAAGGTGGATATACACTGTACTAGTGCCGACATTGTGCATGCTCTGTTGCCTGTGTCTATGTGCCTGTGGTTCTGTCAGTGTGATCATGTGATGTATCTGACCCCAGGAATGTGTCAATAAAGTTTCCCCTTCCTGGGACAATGAATTAATGGTGTTCTTATTTCAATTTCCAGGAGTGTAGATACATCTGATGTACAACACCACATGGTACTGTTTATCCATGTCATGGCAAGAGGGGCGCTTTATTGACCCACCTACTGGCAGCACAGTAGGTAAAGTTGGCTCACCATTGGTGCTTCCTGGGCAATGGCATCGCATCACTACTGCTGAGCCAAATGTCAAAAATAGCCACTAATTTTAAATGAACTGTGAGTGAAGGAACTCTGTTATCTTGGAAGTGGAATAACATGTTGCCAGAAGCAAGGAGGACATCAAAAGCAGACTAACACAGGCAAAGAGCTCGTTCCTGGCCAACAAAAAATTAAATTGTTTCAATTAACAGCCATAATTTAAAAAAGAAATTTCTGAGAATGTATGTTTGGAGCACAGCTTTCTCGGGAAATGAATCATGGACTGTGAGTAAACTGGCAAAGAAGAATTTGATTTGTGGTGCTACAGAAGGATATTGAAAATTAGATGAACTTTTAAGATAAGAACTGAGGAGGTTCTCCATATAATTGGCAAAGAACGGGACATATGGAAAACACTAACGACAAGAAGGGACAGGATGACAGGACAAGTGTCAACACATTGAGAAATAACTTCCATTTTACTAGAGGGAGCTGTAGAGGGTAAAAGCTGTAGGGGAAGGCAGATAATGGAATATGTCAAACAACTTATTGAGGATGTTGGGTACAAGTGAGTTGAAGAAGTTGGCACTGAAGAGGAATTTGTGGCAGGCCCTATTGAATCAGTTAGAAGACTGATGACCTGGCCCTCTCCTTTTTTTAAAGGCTTGTTCATATTTGGCAGACGGCTGTAACAATATTTGAAACATCAAATCCATTTTGTAACTTGAAGGAAGACATCATTATCAGGAGAAAGAACACTGGCGTTCTACGGATCAGAGCGTGGAATGTCAGATCCCTTAATCAGGCAGGTAGGTTAGAAAATTTAAAAAGGGAAATGGATAGGTTAAAGTTGGATATGGTGAGAATTAGTGAAGTTCGGAAGGTCAGGTGAATACAGGGTTATAAATACAAAATTAAATGGGGGTAATGCAGGAGTAGGCTTAATAATGAACAGGAAAACAGGAATGTGGGTAAGCTACTACAAACAGCATAGTGAACACATTATTGTAGCCAAGACAGATACAAAGCCCACACCTACCACAGTAGTACGTTTATATGCCAACTAGCTCCGCAAATGACGAAGAGATTGATGAAATGTATGATGAGATAAAAGAAATTATTCAGATAGTGATGGGAGAAGAAAATTTAATAGTCATGGGTGGCTGGAATTCGGTAGTAGGAAAAGAAAGAGAAGGAAACACAGTAGGTGAATATGGAATGGGGCAAAGAATGAAAGAGGAAGCCGCCTGGTAGAATTTTGCACAGAGCATAACTTAATCATAGCTAACACTTGGTTCAAGAATCATGAAAGAAGTTTGTATACATGGAAGAGGCCTGGAGATCCTATAAGGTTTCAGATATATTATATAATGGTTAAACAGAGATTTAGGACCCAGGTTTTAAATTGTAAGACATTTCCAGGGGCAGATGTGAACTCTGACCACAATCTATTGGTCAGGAACTGCAGATTGAAACTGAAGAAACTGCAAAAAGGTGGGAACTTAAGGAGATGGGACCTGGATAAACTGACAGAACCAGAGGTTGTACAGAATTTCAGAGAGAGCATTTTGGAACGATTGACAAGAATGGGGGCAAGAAATACAGTAGAAGAAGAATGGGTAGCTTTGACAAATGAAATAGTGAAGGCAGCAGAGGATCAAGTAGGTAAAAAGACGAGGGCTAGTAGAAATCCTTAGTAACAGAAGATATATTGAATTTAGTTGATGAAAGGAAAAAACATAAAAATGCAGTAAATGAAGCAGGTGAAAGGAATTCAAATGTCTCAAAAATGAGATCAACAGGAGATGCAAACTGGCTAAGCAAGTGTGGCTCGAGGACAAAGTTAAGGATGTAGAAGCAGATATCACTAGGGATAAGATAGAGACAGCCTACAGGAAAATTAAAGAGATTTTCGGAGAGAAGATCACTATCAAGAGCTCAGTTGGAACCCAGCCCTAAGAAAAGAAGGGAAAGCAGAAAGGTGGAAGGAGTATATAGAAGGTCTATACAAGGGTAATGTACTTGAGGACAATACTATGGAAATGGAAGAGAATGTAGATGAAATGAAATGGGGGATATGATAGTGCATGAAGAGTTTGACACAGCATTGAAAGACCTATGCCGAAACAAGGCCCCGGGAGTAGACAACATTCCATTAGAACTACTGATAGCCTGGGGAGAGCCAGCATGGCAAAACTCTACCATCTAGTGAGCAAAATTTATGAGACAGCCGAAATACCCTCAGACATCAAGAAGAATATAATAATTACAATCCCAAAGAAAGTAGGTGTTGACAGATGTGAAGATTACTGAATTATCAGTTTAATAAGGCACAGCTGCAAAATACTAACACGAATTCTTTACAAATGACTGGAAAAACTGGTAGAAGCTGACCTCAAGGAAGATCAGTTTGGATTCTGTAGAAATGCTGGAACACGTGAAGCAATACTGACCCTGTGACTTATCGTAGAAGATAGATTAAGGAAAGGCAAACATATAGTTCTAGCATTTGTAGGCTTAGAGAAAGCTTTTGACAATGTTGACTGGAATACTGTCTTTCAAATTCTGAAGGTGGCTGGGATAAAATACAGGGAGCGAAAGGCTATTTACAATTTGTACAGAAACCAGATGACAGTTATAAGAGTTGAGGGGCATGAAAGGAAGCAGCGGTTGGGAAGCCTATCGCCGATGTTATTCAATCTGTGTACTAAGCAACCAGTAAAGGAAACTAAAGAAAAATTTGGAGTAGGAATTAAAATCCATGGAGAAGAAATAAAAACTTTGAGGTTTGTTGGTGACATTGTAATTCTGTCAGAGACAGCAAAGGTCGTGGAAGAGCAGTTGAACGGAATGGACAGTGTCTTGAAAGGAGGATATAAGATGAACATCGACAAAAGCAAAATGAGGATAATGGAATGTAGTTGAATTAACTCAGGTGATGCTGAGGGAATTAGATTAGGAAATTAGACACTTAAAGTAGTAAAGGAGTTTTGCTATTTGGGGAGCAAAATAACTGATGATGGTCAAAGTAGAGAGGACATAAAATGTAGACTGGCAATGGCAAGGAAAGCATTTCTGAAGAAGAGAAATTTGTTAACATCGAGTATAGATTTAAGTGTCAGGAAGTCATTTCTGAAAGTATTTGTATGGAAGTGAAACATGGACGATAAATAGTTTGGACAAGAAGAGAATAGAAGTTGTTCGAAATGTGGTGCTACTGAAGAATGCTGAAGATTAGATGGGTAGATCACATAACTAATGAGGAGATATTGAATATAATTGGAGAGAAGAGAAATTTGTGGCACAACTTGACTAGAAGAAGGAATCAGTTGGTAGAACATGTTCTGAGGCATCAAGGAATCACCATTTTAGTATTGGAGTGCACCATGGAGGGTAAAAATTGTAGAGGGAGACCAAGAGATGAATAAACTAAGCAGATTCAGAAGGATGTAGGTTGCAGTAGGTACTGGGAGATAAAGAAGCTTGCACAGAATAGATGAGCATGGAGAGCTGCATCAAACCAGTCTCTGGACTGAAGACACAACAACAACAACAACAACAACAACTTGAAGTGCTAACAGAGCTAAACAAGAAAAAATATTCTATGGTCTTGCTAAAACTCTGATTGTGCAGATCACAAAGTTATATATAGTAAACTAAAATATTATGGTATCTATCTTACCTGGATACCGCCAACAAAAAGCAAAGAGTCCCATTAACAGACTGTATCTAGGACATGAAAATAACTGACAAAGGGAGAACAGAACATGTGCAGTTTCAGTATTGTCCCACTCATGTTTTTAACATACATATATGGTTCACAGTCAGAGCCATCCTCAAAGAAGTAAGGGCCAATAATCCCAAAGGAAGCAACTCCACACCACACTAAGCAGATTCAGAAGGATGTAGGTTGCAGTAGGTACTGGGAGATGAAGAAGCTTGCACAGGATAGAGTAGCATGGAGAGCTGCATCAAACCAGTCTCTGTACTGAAGACCACAACAACAACACAGATGGTTCATTTAACAAAGACATATTATGCAATTTCAAAGAAGCAGTAATCACCTTCTAGCACCAGAAGTAGATGTTAATGGCCATACATTGAATGAAGCTCAGTGTAAAATTCCACAGAGCCAGATGGATAACAAGCAAACATGTAGTCAACACAAAGATAAAGTAATTAAGTAGCTCAGTTCAGTGTGTTATTCCCTTAGAAGCACCTCTGATTGTGTTGACCTTAGGACAAGTGTGTTGGCTAATTTTACATATTTTCACTCCCTGTTCTCATACAGAAATATCTCTCAAGGCAGTGCACCTGCAGTAAATAAAGCATTTATTCAGCAGAAGTGAGCAGTAGGAGTATTATGTAAAGTAGATAATCACACAGTTTGCAGAAGTTTTTTGAAGGAGCTTAGAATTATTACATTTACTTCCCAATATGTTTACTCCTTGATGGTTTTTTTTTTACTGACAATAAAAATCAGTTTCAACTGAACTGCAATACACACAATAAGAATACAAGACACAGAAATAATTTTCATGTATACTTTTCCTCCTTGCCCTGGCTTCTGAATGGAGTTACATTCTCTGCAAATAAGATATTCAGCAGGCTCCCGTCTAACATAAAGTGAGAAATAAAGAATCTCTATCAATTCCTAAAACATATCTCATTAACCATTCTTTCTACAAAAGTATCTAGATTCACAGATTGAAAATTTCTGTTAGCTACCTAGTAAGTAATAGTGTTTGTTAGAAATCTGTATGGCAAGTAATAACATATCAGGAATATGACTCAGTGTTTTTTTATTGTTGTCACTGTGGTTGTGGTCTTCAGTCCACACTACTCTACCCTGTGAAACCCTCTTCATCTACGAATTAGTACTGCAACCTACACTGTTATCAACCTGCTGACTGCTTATTGTATTCATCTCTTCGTTGTCCTCCACGATTTAATCCCCCCTCCCCACACACACACACACACACTCATTTCTCTTATCCCCAATTCTATCCAGTAGCTCCTCATCAGTTACATGAATTATCTACCTTATCTTCAGCATTCATCTGCAGCACCATATTCCAGAAGCTCCTAGTCTCTTCTTGTCTGAGCTGTTTATCGTCCACATCTGACTTTCACACAAGGCTACCCTCCAGACGAAACATCATGGGCTGATCAATCCTTAATGCAGTTGCTTGGCAGCAAGACCTTTGTTTGTGTAGGTGTGCAGGTAGCATACATCTGTTAGGCAACAGAATATAGTATACTGAATGAAAGGGAGGCCAGTGAAATGGCGAAATACAAGTATTCTATTTGCCAAAGAGTATTTGTGTGTGATTCATATACACATACAGAATCAGCACATGCCATAAGGAGATTATTTCAAGAGGAACTTCCTGATATTCAGGTTCTTAATTGGAACATGATTCATCAATTGATAAATAAATTTTGTGAAATGGAAAGCGTTCTTGACAGGAATTGTGGATGACCACATACTACAGTACTCACAAAAGAAACTTTCAATAACATTAGTCATGGCAGATACTACTAACTTCTCATTACAGGAAATTCATGAAGAGTTGTTTTCCCAATTTAACACCCTGTGATTTTTATCTCTGGGAAGCATTAAAGGAGATAGTGTACAAACTATATCCATACACTTAAGATGAATCTAAAACAAACATTCATTAGGGAATTGCTACCATTTCTCAGAGGGAACTGCAGAGTGTAATGAGCCATTTCCTAAGCAGGTGTAAGAAATGCGTGAACAATGAAGATAGGCAGTTCTTGCATACCCTCGCTTCATAAATGTCAATAATTTACTTTTATTTTTAAGTGTTCGTGCTTGTTAGAAATAACTTATGCAGCAAACCACATTATACAGGGTGCGTCAGCGTTCATAGCCTAATTTGACTTACGTAGTACAATGACGTACTGCAGGAATGCATGCCAGCTCATGCCGCATTTGTGTACTAATGAGCTGCCATTTCAAGTGTGACAGTGATATGGAGCGGTGGAGTGCACAGAATTATGCCTTTGCTGCTAAAAATTATTTCAACAATAACGACTCTGTTATTGCTACTCAGCATCTATTTCGGCAACATTTCAGCTTGGGAAGTCATGGGAAAGTTTGAGATGGATGGGCCATTGTGAGGTGAGTACACGCATTTCAAACAACAGGTTCTGTTTGCAATGGCAAACCGGGAAGAATTGAAAGAACTGTGCGGACACCAGAAGTCATGGAAAATGTTTGTGATGCACTATTGCATAGACCAAAAAGATATGCTCATCATCATGCACAAACTGTGCATATGTCCAGTTGCTCATTCAGGAGAATATTGCACGAAGATCTCCATTTTCACCCATATAAGCTGCAGATTGTTCAGGAAATTAGGCCTCGTTATCGAGTTTCATGCGAAACATTTTGCTTAACCTGCGTGATCTCCTTCACCAAAATCCAAAAATGTTGCACATCATCTTGATGTCAGATGAAGCTCATTTCAAGTTATGTGGTTCAATGAATAAACAGAATATGCATTATTGGAGTGATATAAACTCGCATGAACTGCACGTCAAGCCCTTGCACAGTTCTCGTGCCACAGTGTGGTGTGGAGTTGCTTCCTTTGGGATTATTGGCCCTTAGTTCTTTGAGGAAAACAGCGGTGTGGCTGTAATTGTCACTAGTGAATGCTACCTAAAGATGCTGCAAGACTTCATTCTTCCACAATTTGGTATGGTCAGAAGCAAGAAGTGTTCCAAACACGTTGTGACACCATTCCTGAGTTGAAGGATCACATCAGAATTGCCATCGACAATGTCCCAGGGAATACATTACGCCAAGTTATGGAAAGCTTTCAGCGCTGGCTAGATGAATGTGTTGTGCAGAGGGGACATCATTTGACAGAAGTCATTCAAAACGTAATCCACACAATGGACAATGACTTACACATTATTAAATGGCATACCTTTAACTATTAATTGATGTAAAAGGTAATAAATAAATTACAGTTACTATGAATGCTGCCACACCCTGTACTTACTGCGGATCTCCTGTCACCCACACCATGGCCACAGCAGCCAGCCTCAAAGGCCAGCTACATGCTGCAAAATCAGCATGAATGATTACCCTGTAGGTGTAAAAATCTTTTCTTTGAAAAATACCATTGTAATCAAGTAAATGTTGAGCTTCCAAGAGAAGACAAACATCAGCTGTGTAATAAAACAGAGCAGGCTTTTTTCTAAGTTGCAGCTTCGTTATTAATTTGGTGGACTGAATTCAGATGGAATATGGGTGAATAGCATTAAGTAGTGTAATGATAGTTTATTGTTAACGGAGTATACAGCTTAAGGTTTTATGATGTCCTTGCCTCATGTTGAAATATATCTTTGACTTCTAGGCCTACTACCAGTACACCCAGAAGAAAGCATCTGTCTTCATGGCCAAAATGTTTGTTTCATCAGTGATAGTTACTTACAGTGTGACATGGTACTATAGCCAGAAAACTCACTGTAAGTGACTCTGGTTGTGAGCGCCCATGCAGTTATATATACCTTGTCTCTTTCCACATCCCTGAAGGTTCTCCTTGATAGGATCTACAGAATACACTGTATCAGCCACAGGTGTCAACAACTGATTTTGGTGACTGACACCTGAGGTAAGACAACAATGTTAAAACAGTGAAAAGAATAGAAGGCATGATGGAGTGTGTTCTCTGCTCAGTTGTTGCTGTAGTAGCTGTTCTATAAGAGAACAAAAAATTTCTATAAGAGAACAAAAAATTTATTTTTAGTACAGTTCTTCACATTTGAACTCTGAAAAAACTATCAAACATTTTATTGAAGACTCCATTAAAAATATCTTAATATGTGGAGATTAAAACATTGGAAATAGATTGGAAAAACTAAAACAGATAATATATATATGTGTGTGTGTGTGTGTGTGTGTGTGTGTGTGTGTGTGTGTGTGTGTGTGTGTGTGTGTGTGTGTGGATCCCTAAGGGGCCAAACCACTGAGGTCATCATCGGTCCCTAGACTTACACACAACTTAAACTAACTTATGCTAAGAACAACACAAACACCCATGCCTGAGGGAGGACTCGAACCTCCAACGGGAGGCGCCATGCAATCCATGATATAGCACCTCAAACCGCATAGCCACTCGGTGCAGTCAGTGATTATGAGGCATTACGACCACATCAAATGAAAGCAGTGGGAAGTATACCAATGAAAGTGACTTGTCGGAGCTACATAATCATTGATAACATTGTCACCAACTTTGATACCTGTGATTATGAAGTTAAAATTTTTACAACTGCAATCTATGATCATCATGAATTAAAGAAATGGGATTTCTGAAAAATCACCAGAGTCAAAAAGAGAAAAAAAGGTTAAAAATAACAGAAATGTCATTTAACTGATGAGAACAGAGAACACCTTGTTTAAACATGGAGTAAGGATAATTTCAACAATTTCATAGATTCTGTACAAACTTTGAAGTATGAAAGAAGCCACCAAGGACCTACACACTTAGGTATACTTGAATGACCATCCCATTCAGAATTCTTCAAAGGAAACACTGACAAAAATCATACAGTGAGTAATGTACAAAAATTATGAAGAATTTATTTATTTATTTATCGTATCCAAGACATCACCATTTTACAAAAAAATTATATTACAATGCAAGAGAAGCAGTTATAATACAATAATACATGGTTATAAGGTAAATTAACTACAATAATATAGAAAAGTATGTAACATATAATGATAAGCGCTAAGGATCCAAAACAGAGCGATTTTCATATCCCACGTGAAGCCCAATACACTGCAGCTTGAACAGCCTTGTCATTTGCTTCAAATAGGTCTTGAGTCGAACACGGGTTGTTTAGTTTCCTGCAGACCAGTAGGTGTTGTGGGTCTTGCTGTTCTCCACACTCGCAGGGCTCGTCTGCACTGATGTAGCCCCATTTTTCCAAGTTTACTCTGCATCTTGATACGCCTGTTCATAGTCTATTCAGGGCTTTCCAGGTCGTATATGGGAGTTCAGAGCCAGCTGTGGGTTCTTCCCTGGGGCTATTCCCTGGTCTTCCTGGGTCCACATTGTACCACAGCTCTTCTCGTCGTGCTCTAGGCGATAAAAGAGTTGCTTCAGTTGTTCGTAGGAAACTCTTCCTTGATTTAAGTTGGCGAGGTTGAAGATTGTATCTGAACATTGGATGCCTGGGATCTGTCTCCTGTTTATGTTTCTCGATTTCTGCGGCAGTCCTTCTTCTGATATCTGGTGGGGCTATGCCCATGAGGTGGTACAGCTGCTTTGTGGGAGTTGGACGGAGGCATCCTGTCACGATGCATCCAGTCTCATTCAATGCTATATTTACTTGTTCAGCGTGGGTGGAATTTTGCCAAACGGGTGCTGAGTATTCCGCAGTGGAGAAACATAAAGCTAAAGCTGACGTGTGGAGAACTGTAGGTTGCGCTCCACATCTGCTATTTGTTAGCTTGCGGATGATGTTGTTCCTGGCACTCACTTTCATCTTTGTGGCCAAACAGTGTTCCTTGTACAAGGGCGGTTCAGAAAGTAACCTCCGATTGGTCACAGTGCGGGTTGTGGGGGGAGTAGCGACGCCATCTGTGCGTTCACGCACTCAACAGGTCAGTCGGCATCAAGCCGTGGTCGAGTGAACGTCGTACCTGCGCTATTTTAGTTTTTGTGGCAGTTTGAAATGTGTGCTGCAATAGAAAACCCCGCCAAATGTGAAGTGCATGCTGTCATAAGGTTTTTTACAGCCAAAGGATATTCTGCAGCAGCTATTCATCGTGAGCTTTGTGCCGTGTACAGACCAAGAGTTATGAGTGAAGGAGTTGTCCGTGAATGGGTACGTTTATTTAAAAGTGGACGAGAAAACGTTCGTGATGAAGAGAGGAGTGGTAGACCATCATTGGTGACTGACGAACTCGTTCAGACAGTTGATGCAAAAGTTCGTGAAAATCGACGTTTCTCAATGTCGGAGTTGTCTACTGGTTTTCCACAGATTTCTAAGACTCTCTTGTACGAGATAGTGACAGCAAGATTGGGTTACCGTAAGTTCTGTGCACGATGGGTGCCCAAAATTCTTACCGACCACCACAAAACTCAAAGAATGGCCTCTGCATTAGACTTTCTGTCACATTATGAGGACGAAGGAGAACCATTGTTAAACAGAATCGTGACCGGTGACGAAACCTGGATTAAGTATGTGAACCCTAAGACAAAAGAACAATCAAAGATGTGGGCACATTCAAATTCGCCTACCAAACCAAGAAAAGCCTCGCAAGATTTTTCTGCCAGAAAACTGATGGCAACGGTGTTTTGGGATGCCAAAGGGGTGTTGTTGGTTGAATTCATGGAACGTGGTACGACCATTAATCAAGACGTGTACTGTGAAACAATAAAAAAGTTACGACGGGCTATACAGAACAAACGCCGTGGTATGCTGACTTCCGGTATTGTTTTTTTGCACGATAACGCCCATCCTCACTCTGCTCGCAGAACAACGGCCCTTCTTGAGTCCTTCAAGTGGGACGTTATCAACCATCCACCTTACAGCCCAGACCTGGCACCAAGTGATTATCACCTCTTCATGCATTTGAAGAAATGGCTCGGGTCACAGCGGTTTGATGACGACGAAGAGCTCAAAGATGCGGTCACAGGCTGGCTCCAGGCACAAGCGGGTGATTTTTATGCAGAAGGAATTTCAAAGCTTGTGAAGAGATACGATAAGTGCCTCAATCGCTATGGAGACTATGTAGAAAAATAGTGCAAAGATGTAGTTGTAAGATGTATATATTAAAATATTTTTATTTAACTTGGTGTATTTTTTTAAATCAACCGGAGGTTACTTTCTGAACGGCCCTCGTAGGTGAGAGCACGCTCAAGTTTAATCCCAAGATATTTTGGTGTGTCGCAGTGAGATAGATGTTGTCCCTTCCAGCTTATGTTGAGTTTCCTCCTTGCTTCCTTATTACGTAGGTGAAAAGCACAGACCTGGGTTTTTGCTGGGTTTGGCTTGAGGTGGTTATTATCATAATAGTCACCCAGCTTTTCAATCGCTGAAGTTAATTTACTTTCTACCTCTTCAAAGGTTTTTCCCTGGGTGGCAACGACTGTATCGTCTGCATAGATGAAGGAGCAAGTGTCCATGCTGATAGGTTGGTCATTGGTATAAATATTATACAGCAATGGGGCGAGGATGCTACCTTGAGGTAGGCCGTTTTTCTGGGTCCACCATCGGCTCTTCTTCGACTGCAGCGTGACAAAATACCGTCTATTCTGCAACAGGCACTGGATGAATTGCGCCAGTCAGTAGTCTTTTGTGGTGTTATATATTTTTGATATTAACTTACTGTGGTTTATGGTGTCGTAAGCTGCTGTAAGGTTGATAAAGGCTGCACCTGTAATTTGTTTCCGCTCGTATCCATCTTCTATGTACTGTGTAAGGTTGAGGATTTGTCCACAGCATGACCTTCCTGGGCGGAATCCTGCTTGCTCTTTAATTATATTCTTGTCTACATGTTCTGAGATGTGGTTAAGGATCATTCTTTCTAAGACTTTATAGAGCTGACAAAGCAGTGAGATAGGCCAAAAATTTTTAGGGTCTGTGGGGTTTTTTCCAGGTTTTGGTATAGCTACTATATTTGCCTTCCGCCAAGTCTTGGGGATTTTCATTTCAAGAACACATTTGTTCATCATATCTAGTAACCACCGTCTGGTAACAGGTCCGAACATTTTTATTTGTTCTGGGCGTAGATCATCTAGGCCAGTGGCTTTATTACTTTTCATTATGGTGATGGAATCTTCTAATTCTTTTAGAGTAAAGGGGGTGCCTAGGTGGTCTTTTTCTTGAGTGCCTCTCTGTAGTTTCTTTCTTGGGTGCTTCCTGTTGGTTTTACCATTAAGTAGAAGTTGGTTTGCTATTTGATTTGGCGTGACCTTATACAAATTTTGTGTATTAGATGAGGGGTCATTATTGATGTTTTTAAGAAGCTGCCAGGCCTTTCGGCTATTCTGTTTCATGTCTAGGTTTGTGATTAGATTACACCATTTCATTGTTCTTGAGGCTGATATGGCCTGGAGGAGTTCTTCTCCCGCCATAGTTGTTTCCTCTGAAAAAGGGTTTTCCTCAAAGAGCTGTTGGTAATGTTCCAGAAGAACCTTTGAGTTTCCATCAAGTCCAGGGATATTACTAGTTCTGCAGCCTCGAGGGATATTTCTTCAGGAGACAGTTTTAACTAATTCAATGAAAGTGTCATATTTTTCCGGGCTAGCATCAAGATTCTGCACCTCTTTGTCAAGTTCTTCAGAGAATTTGTCCCATAGGGCATGTTTAAAATTAAAACGTCTTTGCAAATGGGTGGTTGCTGGTTTAACAACTGCTTCAACCAGACATAATATAGCTCGGTGCTGTGTATGTGGGAGGGGTTCTCCCACATCCTTCCTGGTTTGATGTGCTGCTTGTGTCTGTTATGTGTGAATGGATATGTGTGTGTGTGCAAGTGTATACTTGTCCCTTTTCCCCCCCAAGGTAAGTCTTTCTGCTCCCGGGATTGGAATGACTCCTTACCCTCTCCCGTAAAACCCACATCCTTTTGTCTTTCCCTCTCCTTCCCTCTTTCGTGATGAAGCAACCGTGGGTTGCGAAAGCTTGAAATTTGTGTGTGTGTTTGTGTTTGTTATTGTTTCTATCAACGTACCAACGCTTTCGTTTGGTAAGTTACAGAATCTTTATTTTTACTTCATAAGTAAGATGATATAACAAATAAGTGAAATGTAGTATTTGTTGAAAATATTTTGCATCAGTAATTACAACAAAAATTAAAATAGTGTGAAATTGAAAACATTAGTTTTAACATCTTGCCGAGCCACCTTTTGCAGCTATGAGATTCTTAATACAATGTGGCATGCTGTTGATGCAGGACTGTACTGTATCCTGCATTTGTTGATAATGATACCACACATGGATGATCTCTAAGAGCTGTGTTTTTGTTGTGATGACATCTTTTGCCACCTCTCTCTTCATTGTTCCCATACATTTTCTATGGGGTTCATGTTGGGACTGTTACCTGGCCGGTCTAACAGAGGGATATTTTGTTCCTTCAGAAAGGATTTAACTGACCTGGCTGTGCGACAGGGAGCTCCATCCTGCATAAAAATAAATGGTTCCCCATTTGGGAACCATTCTCTGAGTTGTGGTATTAACCATTTTTGCAGGACTTCCTTGTACTGGTCTTGCCTCATTATGCCTTTAACCACATTTGTTTTACAGTCTGAATAATGCAGTTGGGATTAAATTTTTCTCCTGTTCGACAGCACACATACTGAGATTCGTTAGTCAAAATTTCAAACATGCTTTCAGCTCTGAAGTATACCTGTAAAAATCAAGAAACATAATTAATATACTGCGAATAAATACACATAGGTTATATCATATTGTAAATAATAATTTTAAACATTTTAAATAATAATTTTAAAGTTAAATTACAGATCTGCAGAATTTCACATCCTTATCACACCACTGTTTAGCCCATTTCAGACGCTTTGCTTTCACTGTGGCTGTTAACTTTGGTTTTCTGGCAGTTCGACGGGCCTTGAAATCAATATCCTTCAACTTCCTGTGAACAGTGCATTCAAATTAGCCTCTTCCAGTTGAGATTTTATCTCTTTCATTGTTGCAAATCTGTTTTCTAGGCAAATTCTTTTGAGAAATCTTTCTGACCTTGGGGTGAAAACTGGTTTTCTTCCACATTTATTCTCCCTTCTGGGGCTCAGTTCTTCACCTGAACCAATTTTTTTCTTTATGTACCCCATGTTAGCTTCTGACATTTTCAATCTTTGTGAAATTTCCTAATTGGAATAAATTTTTGTTTTAGTGAGGGCTTTCACCTCAGCTTTTTTACATGGTGAAATGTTCCCTCTTTTACCCATTTTTAAAGCTCACAATTAGTAATATGTGGCTGTTAAACAGTCAACTGTGATGTCAATATTATGAAATTGATCATCAAAGCGAACAAAGTATTACACCAGTTACACGAGAGAATGCCACTGAACAGGTCCTTTCCTGTGTGCTGTACTCTGCACATTGATACCTACAATAAGTCAACAATCCAATGTCGCATAGCAACAATAGATACAAAATTCAACAATTTAATAAGTGCCCTGAATAACTGTCATAAATTTTTCAATTAATAGAATTAAATATAGTACTCAACATGTAATTACTACAAATAACATTAAAAATGTACAGTGCATCTAATAATTTGGCCAGGGGCTGTGTACCAAACAGAGTATTCTTGAGAAAACCCCTCAGTACCTACATTTACAACTAATAAGATGTATATTGAAGAGTATACAGAACGTTACAAGTGAAAATGCATGCTCAAGCTGCTGAAGGACTACTTAGTGTAAACATGAATTCTACAGTGTAGATGATCATATAGTTAAGTGAAGTAAACAAAACATAAATGCCATATGGCACTGTTGGCTGAGATATCCCACAGCATGGGTTCAGCTGCCTGTCAGAAAAGGTGTTCTGCCTCCACACACTACCCCTTTTCCTTGCAAATATATGAGAGTTGCATAATTTGTGTAGCTGTAGAGAATAGATGGGTGTACTGGATTTGTGTATAGTCTGTTATGTTTGTGTTGTACAATGATGAGGAAAGGCATCAGGAGCAGATAATCTCCCACAGACATATGGAAAATTGAGGGACTTAACAACAAAGCAGCCACTTGGCTGGCAGATTTAACTCGAACGTTCACTGCGCCATATACTCACCAATGGATCATCTAGCATCACCATAGCTATTTTAAGGGCAGTGGTGACCACGCTAAATGTACCAACTACTGGCCAATTCAGCTTCTGTCCAATATTATCGAGATATTCGAATGTATCCTTGATGACAGGCTGTGGACGTAGTTCAGCTCTCAATAAATCGATGTTGGTTTGTGAAGGGATGTGGCATGATAGACACAATTTTTGCTGCATGCTAGCTGTTGAAGAACTTCCTCAAGAAAAGAAAGTCACTACGTTTTCCCTTTCTTGACCTAGAAAAGGTGTTTGATTGAGTATGATGTCAGATGATTTGGTATTCTCTTTGCAATCATCAAGTTTCTGAAACTTATGTAAATTGAATATAAAAGCAGTACATAACACCAGCAGCTTCGTGCAATGCTCTGTAGGACTGACAGACAGCTTACTTGTGATAGTTGGTACTCATCAAGATTTAGCTCTACCTCTGCTGCTCTATGTTACTATAGTGGATACCATAACACACAACTTACAGAAGTGTGTACCATGGATAATCCTATAAGCTGATGATGTGATGCTTGTGGCAGATACTGGAGAGGATGTTGAAACTCTGGTCCATATATAGTATGATTGTCTACAAAGATTTGGCCCCCATTTGAACTCCCACAAGACTCAGTACTTTGAAATGACTCCATCTCCTGGAACTATTCACATTAATGGAGCTCCTCATACTGAAATGGACAGATTCCAATATCTAGATTCTCGACTACAGAGTGACAGCTATATGAATGAGGATGAGTGAGCAAAACCCAAAGTGACCTAAATGTGTTTCAGAGACATCACTGTTATTCTTTGTAATAAGAAGATGCCTGTCTTCCTAAAATCAAAGATATACTGTACAGTGGGGATCCAAGTTGCATTATATGGTACCAAGTGCTGGCCCACACCTAGAACTGCTGAGCACATACTGCATATCATGAAAATGTGGCTACTGAGAAGATCATAGACATTTTCCTAGTACAACAATCTGATGATGAGGATGACTCCTCTCAAACTGCACATCCTCTCAAATTGCACAGTGTCACATGCACTCTTTCCATAGGAGAGTGCAGAGAGGCTTGGAATTTAATCAAGGATATTGACAGAAATACTGGTGACCAGGAGCTTTATATCACCACCTCTCCTCCTCTTACCAGCCAAGTACTGGCAGTGACAGTTTCATCCACCACCAGGATTTGAACCAGTTTACCTCTGAGTGGAGCACCACTGCACAGGCATGCCTTAGTGACTTCAGCTATAGAGGAAAGTATACCACATAAAGTAGTATGTTGTAGGTTATGTGCTTGACTAAACATAAACACCACTCACAGATTATGCCTTAGGTCTGTTCCAACTGGCGAACTGCTGCCTACAAGTCACAAAGAGGAGTAGTGATCTATGATTTTGGGACATGTGATCAGTGTGTCACCAATTCCTCCAGCTGTTATTGCCAGTAGATAAATCCCAATAATGCCACTGCTTCTTTATTCAAACAGCTCCTCACTGGCCTCACAAGTGCTGAGTGGACCCTGATGTTCTTACCAGTATGAACTATTATCTATGAACAAACACATGGCTACCATAGTTCAGCATTAACACTTTAATAATAATAGAAAATTCAGTTAAATGTGTGTAATATTGCTGATGATCACAGTCATTAAGTGTTTGTTTTAAATTGTAGTATACAGACTACATATTGAGACTCTAAGGCAACCTACTGATGTATCTGATATACTGAGTACACTGTCTGTGCATGACTAATCAGATAGGACCAAGTAAAAATGAACTGACGTGATTAAAGAGCAATTAATTAGTGCTTAAACAAAAAGTGTTAATTAAACAATGGAAGCTCCAGGTTGGAATAGCAACAATGTAGGAAGAGAGAATTTGGTACTTAATGTAAAGATGATATGTTAATTTGCAGACAGGCACAATTATAGACACGCTAAACATAAGCTTTCATTCACAGCCTTCATCAGAAAAAGAAAGAGAAACACACACCATTCATTCACACAAGCACACATGACTGCCCACTCTGGCAGCTTGGGCCAGAATGAAACTATCACATGGGATGCAAGAAGCGATCTCGAGGGGGCAGGGAAGGGGAAGGGATAACAGTGTATGGGTGGAGGGAGAGAGGAGCACTGTCTGGTGGAGTGTGCAGAAATCACAATTCCAAGAAGCACAGCGTCAGCAAGATGTGGGCCATGGAGGTGGGGAAAACAGAGCAAAAAAGGAGAGGTGTGGAGAAAGTTGGGCAGATGTGTTGGCAGAGAGTGGCAAACAAAGAATGTGGGAAACAAGATTGAGGAAGAGATGATAGGACAGAGAAGGTGGAAACTGTTGGTTAGAGGGTGTGGTGACTGTATGTTATCATAGGTTCAGACTGGGATAATTGCCGGAGCAGAGAATGTGTTGTAGGGATAACTCCCATCTGCGCAGTTCAGAAAAGCTGGTGATGGAGGGAAGGATCCAGATGGCTTGGGTAGTGAAGCAAGAACACCACTAGCTCTTCTGAACTGTGCAAATGGAAGTTATCCTTACAACACATTCTCCCCTCCTGTAATCATCCCACCCTCACCCTACAGTAATCTAGTGTCCCCACACTGTCCACCCAACAGTTTCCACCCCCTCTGTCTTATCACCTCCTCCAGCTCTCATCTCCCACCCTCATTGTTTGCTGCCCTCTGCTAATGTTTCCACCCATCTTTCCCTGATGCTCTCCTTCTTTGCTCCATTTTCCCCACCTCTCTGGCCCACATCCTCCTGATGCTGGGTCTCTTAGCATTATAGCCTCTGCACGCCCTATCAGGCAGCTCTCCTCTCCCCCCCCCCCCCCCCCCCCAATCATATACTGCTATACTGCTATCCCTTCCTCTTCCCCGCCCCTTTCAGATTGCTGCTTCCATCCCATGTCATAGTGGTGTTCTGGCCCGTCATACTGGATTGGCAGTTATAAGTGCGCGATGTGTGCATGCTTGTGTGAGTGAATGATGTGTGTTTCTCTTTCTTTTTCTGATGAAGGCTGTGACCAAAACCTTATGTGTAAGTGTCTTTTAATTGTGCCTGTCTGCAATTTAAAATGTCATCTTTATGATACATAGCAATCTATCTTTTCCCACTTGGTTTAAAAGTGTTAATTGATATTTATAAATATGAAATCAGAAAAAAGTTATTATATGCTTACAAAATTATTTGTTAAAGAGAATTTCATGCTTTATGAATATAATTAAAAAACCTATGTGTAGTGTTTTTCTATTACCAGCATTAAGAAAAAACTATCAAGATCAAGTTTTAAATTTGCTACCTTGGCCTTGTCAATGATCGACATGAAAGATTTCTGAAGGTGCAATGTCTTCAAAAAGTTGTACAAAAGTGCATGAGATACCGTATATGAAAGTGCAGGAGACACTAAATATTTCAAAGTAATAAGTGAGATACATTGTATTTCAACATACTTGCAATGGTCTCATTGTTCTCCTGAAAAGGATTGTTGTAATTCAGTGAAAACAATGGCTTTTATTTTGCAGTTTTTATTAAGCTTTCCTGCATGATATGGTATAATATGAAATAAGGTTTCATTCAATATCACATTTAAAATATTTGTGTCATTTTTACAACAATACAACAGATGTTGTGCGATTCTTTGTTATTTTGCTTATTGTGGATAAGACTTCAACTTGTCAGCACATCCCAAAACTTATCTGCCCCCATGGCTGAGGTCACTAATGCCTGCTTGTGCGATGGTGTTCAACCCCTGGGGTAAGCCGGTTTGAATCTTGGTTGTGCAAAAGCTTTTTTCTGCCAGTATTTGGCTGGCAAGGGGAGGAGGGGTGGTGATGTAAAATGTGGCTATGTCCTGGTTTAAATACCAAACCACCCTGCAGTGTGTCATAAAGTGAGGCCATGTGACACTGTGAATGGTGATCCATCCATTGGCGGGCGATGTTAAGCTCGGAAGCCCCCTTGGCACTATTCGCGAGGAGTAGACTATGTGCCAGCACTGGGTTTCACCCTCTCTCTTTTATTGTCATCATCACACAATACAAACATTACATTACACACATGCATGTACACACAACACAGACATGTATCAATACAAACAAGTTGTAATGGAGCATTTTACAGACAAACAAACAAACAAAAAATCCCAAAAATTACATAGCAGTTGCAATAAGCTGGCTGAAGATGGAAGCACAAAACCAGAGATGATTTCATTGTCAGAAAACCCAGCAATAGTATTTTAAAATTCTGCATTTACACTAGCCAACAAAATTTTACTTTTTTCTGTAATTGGCATGAAAACAGCTAATCTTTATGGTTTTGGGTGTGCTGATAATGAAAATGTTAATGAAAAATCAAGAGTAGCTCTCATTTTTAAGTTATTGTAACATTATGTCATTGCCTCTATAAGCTTATGCATGTATTTACCTTGGTGTTATCCCCTGGGGGAAGGTCACTGAAGGTGCAACGTATTTGCCTCCCTGATTAGTGTCCAGCAGTAATCAGCTAACACTGATGTACTCTACTTTTCCTGGTATCTCATTTCCAAGTCCAAAATTTGCTGATGGATGTGATCTCTTTGCTCTTCAATTACAGCACAATTTATGAGGAAAGAAGTCCAAGTATGAATCTAGGAGACACTAATTTAAGGATATGTTGGACCCCAGTGTATTGTAGCAATGCAGAAGAGATCCTTATAGTTTTCTGCCCTATTATTTCCTAAAAATTTTGTTGACACTTGGACAAAGGCATCCCAAGCTAACTTTTCATCACTTGTGTCAGTGGTGTTGAAATACTCATCTTTGTACAGTTTGTATATCTGGGAACTCCCGAAAACCCCCCTTCTATTTTTGCCTCACTAAGATGTGGAAATTTCTCTCACAAATAGAGAAATGCTTCTCTGATTTTGTCTATGGCCTCAATGAAGTTTTTCATTTGCCCAAATTTTATATGAAGAGCAGGGAGAATTATGTTCTTGGATTTGACAAGCGCTTTGTGCATAATATTGTGAGAGCCATGTTCAAATGATTGATGCTTAGGCCAATATTTCTTTTTATAATGAAGTGCTTTGGCATAGCTATCCTAGAGGCACAGGAAGTAACAGAATTTGCTATAGTCATGTTGTAGCCCAAGTACTATACCTATAACTTTCAAATTCCCACAAACCTGCCATTTAAACTTGCCGTACTTCAATTGCAGTAACAATTGTTTCATGCTATCTTATGTCTCTTTCATGTAATGGGAATCCATGGTATCATATTGGCATTGTGGAATAGCATGTGCTTAAGACTGATTTTGGAGGAGTCAATGAACAAGCACCACTGATCACTTTTATAGTTGATGCACATAGCTGCCATTAGTCACTGCACAGCACTACAAAATACCAAGTTCTTTTTACTTTTGAAAAATGGAAGGAATGGCATAAGGTGGTTAAGGAATGCAGTTACATTTACCATCTTATCAAAACAATCCTGCTGTTGTAGTCTTGATGCCACAATTCAGATTTATCTTTCAGCAATTCCCGATCTCCCACTAGGTCATTAAGTTCACACTGGGTTATTTTGTCAACCTCTGTACCCTCATCATTACATACAAAATCAGGTCTTTTGAAGAAATTGGTTTTGAAAATGATGGTGCAGCACTAGTTTCACTACTGCCGTTGTCACTATTACAATCAGGTGGGATAGGAGCAGGCAGTCCGTCTCCATGAGGCACTGGTCGCATAGCCGATGGTATAGTAAGGTATGTCAGGGGGGACTTTTTCTTCTTGGAAATACCACGTGTTATTAATGAAATCTTCTTGGGCTTCCATCCGGGTAGCTGTGTCGAAAATCCGCAATGTTTCGATGAGTGTCATTCTCATCATCTACTGGCGAAGTGTCAATGGGTTGCGGCCATCATCTACATATAGGTGGTTAGCTGTGTCTCTAACACGGTATCTATCAAATACTGTGAGTGATCTAATATTTCTGCTGTATCCTTAGATGCTACCGACCCCTCATCCACATGTTCAGTCGGTATTCTGATCTGTCTTACCAATTACTGTAATTACTGGCTTAGGAAAGGTAACCGCCTGGTGAGCGCCAATATCCTCATAGATGGGAACTAGTTTTCCTGCCTCGGCCTACTACTGTTTCCTTTATTTCCATTATAGTTAACTGGCACAGCATTGCTTTCCGCACTGTTGTTTACCTGCATAATTTTGTTCGGAACAAAATTACTATCATTTGGATGCCATTGTTGGTTCTGATAATTATTTCTCCAATTCTGACCTCTCTTAGGATGGCGAACACCTACTGTTCTGATGTTTACATTGCCATTCTGCTCGTTCTTAAAATTACTACTAGTGTTATTACCATTTCTGTTATTACGTGCTTGCTCCTCATTGGCAGCAACACGTTCTACACATTCCAAATACTCAATGAAATGATCAAGATTGTCTCTAGGGGCAGATATAATTCTAGTTTGCCAATACCATGGCAGTTTGGCTTCAAGACCTAGTATTATCATTTCAGGTTTTAGCTTTTCGGCCAAATGTGACAAACGTGAGATCCATGACCTGGCAAACTTTTTAATAGATTCCTTGCCTACATTGAAGCGTTTTCCACTCCAAAATTCTCTCAACACTTCATTTTGCTTATTGTAGACCAATACTCATTAATGAAAGCTGTTTGAAATTCCGCTGATGTTTTACACTTCAACATAACATCAGCTGACCAACGCCTGGCATCACCTGCTAAATGGCTTCTAATAAATGAGATTTTCTCTCGTTCAGACCAAGTTGGTGGAATCACATCTTCAAAATCGTTCCAGAAATCTAGCGGGTGGATATTTTTATCTGGATCGAACTGCAAGAACTGCCGACACCCAATAAAAGTGGCGTTTGCAGCTACAACTTGTTGCATACTACCATTACCAGAAGTTACTGAAGCTACTTTACTCTCAATGTTAGCAATGTTAGTACTAATATTTTCTACTCTCATTGCAACATTATCTACTCTTTGCACAATATGAGTAGTATCAGTTTTGATTGCGTCTACTTCTGCTTGACATATATTTACTTTTATATTAACATCTTTAAACCTATCTGAGCACCTCGATCTTTTCTGTTAACTTGTGCTCCAGCATCGCATCTTCCATTTGGAAGTCTTTGCGATCCTCAGCACTTTCGGATTTTACTGTTTTATACATTTCAGAAAATTGTTGAGCAACCTTTTTCTTAATATCCGCATGATTGTAATCAATTTTATAATTCAAACTGTCCAGATCCCCTTTCAACTTATTGCAACCAGTCTTGAAGGAAGTTTCTAATTCAGCTTTATTGCATTCTAATTTATTGTCCATTGCCTCAAACCGTTTATTAAAATTGGTTTGGCTGGCCACAATCTCATACTTTAATTCGGCATTACTGGCTGACAATTTTGCATTACTGGCAGCTATTGCTTGTAATATAACATTTAAATCAATGGCCCCAGTATCTTTGGGTTGCTCACTAGCTGGTTTTTTTATCATACTCAGGTGACGAAAATCTAGCTCCAATACCAGAATCATCAAAACTAAATGAAACTTCTGATTGATCAGTCATATCTAACTTATCCTTTTTAAACTCTACCACCTCTGATGACTGTTTCGTTTTTAACTCATCAGATAAACTATCATCTAATAAATTAACAATTTCTGATTTCTGCTTTACTACAGGAGTCTCTATTATTGAATCATTGCCCCTTTTCACACTACTGTCAGGAGACAATACTTCATATTTCACTTTAACATTACTATTTTCATGCATATTTACACTTGAACCGTTGTCTGGATGTACAGTTCCCTCAACAGACATAGATTCTGATTTAAGTTTAACCTCAGTTTCTTCTGGCAGTTCCATCGCCGACAGTCTTTTATTGCAGGTTAGTAAAAGTTTTAACAGCTTTTCACTTAACTTAGTTCCTTCTGCATGACGTATGGTGTTGCCGGCGTGGCGTACCAGGATTACTGATGCGACGCGGCACGTTGAACTGCAGATGGCACTTCGATGGCTGCTGTGTGTTTGCGTGGCCCGCAACTGCAGGCGCGGCTCCGGTTGCTCCAGCGGACAACTGCGGTGAGGCGAAACTGGCTTCTTGCGATGCCAGCAGTGCAGCTAGACTCAGCGCCAGCTCCATCAATCCAGATGCATTGTTAATCCAGTTGCGTCGTCCACATGCACACGTAACACTATCACTGTTCTATTACTCAGTTGCGTGTCGCATTTCACTCCCGAAACTAAATATTTAAAAATCACTTTCCCTTTTACTCAGTTTCTTTCCCGGCTGATGCACCATATGTGTGGCGGCGGGTGGAATTATTGTTATAAATGTTTTGTTTTTATTGCTGTTGTTTGCCGTTCTCAACACTGGCTCTCTAACTACAATATTGGCAACCAGAAAGTGAGTAGCAAAACATGAAGCCTGTAATTAGAATTCCTAGTGCCCACTTCATCTGATAAATACATTTATAGCTACAGCTTATTGCTCTGAGGAATTAGGAGATTGTGTGGGATTCATAATCAAAAACCATTCTCTCTAAACTGTTCACTATATTCTGAAAGTCACAGACCAAAAAGAATCCACACAATCCAACTACCAGTGCAGTTCAGAGTCTGATGCGCTGATGCAACTATAACTGTTCAAATTAAATGTTTAAGTGAATGCTCGCCATAATTTGATGATAATGTTCATCAAACGCCATGCTAAATAATGGTAGAATGTCTGTCCCGCAGCGGCACATGAAAATACGACGTACGCAAACTGAAGATAGATCATTAAAGTCATTCCAGAATTAACACTTCACTCGAAAATGATTTCATGGTTAGGCGTATCCCGAGTAACTTATTATGGCATCCGAGGCTGTTCATAGCAATGATACCGACGCGACGCGACTCCCGGCACAGGTGGTGCGCTAATCAGCGTCTGAAGAGAACTGGGGCCTTTCTCTTTCACGCAGCATTCTTATATATAAAGCCATGGTGTGGACGGCTACGGGAACACCTGATCAAATCCACTCTCCCGACTAGCTGCTGGGCTAGTAATGCACCACTTTAAGCTATCGAATAAATCATTGCTTCCTTTGCTGATGGCCGATGAAGCTCTCAATTTAAATGTGCAATCAGCACACAAGTAAGTAATCATAATAAAAGTCTGACGTGGCTAAGTCAAATATTTTGGGTGAGAGAATTAATTTAATTACACTACACACAGTAGACGAGCTCTGAACTTGCCCTTTGGAGATATGCTATCGCTATAGTTTTATAGTTATTCAGTTGAAATTTCTCACATCTTTATGATTATAGAGGATCTCCCTTCTACTTAAATTTAAACATCCTAGCCTTATTTATTCGCCTACTTAATCTGTCTTGCTTCCTTAATTTTTAAGACAAAAACCAGAAAATCATGAATTTCAACTAAAATTTTAATTTGTGAGATCCAGAATACTGTTTCTACTAAATTATTATGCAAAAGGAATCTAAACATAAATTTTTAAGTTTCTAGCTCTTTTCTGTTACGCCAATGATTTTTACAGAAAAACATCCAAATTTCGAAAATGGTTAAAGTTATTAACTGATATTCAACACATATTGATTTAGTATCACTCCTGACATGCTAGAAACGTTTCAGGTTATTTACTTGATTTTTAAAGTATTGTGCAACATTTATGACGTCAGAGCTAGTAACAGCGGACTAGGCTGGCACACAATGGAAAGACTGATGTGAATTTTATAAGGCGTGAGTAGGCTGCTTCCCTACACAGCGGCACGTGGCTGCCGTCCCTCCCCACCCCTCCTACTGGTGCTGGGCCAGTGTGTTTGTGGAAGGGGCGGGAGGGGGGGGGAGGGGAGGGGGGTAGGACCATGTGGGGCCGGGTGATGGCCATCTGCTGCGTTAGTCTAGCTTAGAATCGTGAGGCATTAGCAGCTGAGCATGGTCCTGGCATATAGCTACTATTGCAGGGTTCCACACCAAACTTAAATGGTAGCCCTCATCCCTGTTGACAAGATTGTCATGTAACCTTATTTTGACTGATTCCTTGATGATGCTCTCCCAGAAGCCACTGGCTTGGCAAAACATTTTCGTTTCTTCAAATTGGATGGTGTGTCCCTCCTCGAGGCTGTGTTCTGCTACAGCTGATTTGTCCTTGTGCCCAGCCGTATGCATATAATGTGTTCCTGGCAGCATTGCGAGATGCAGTGTTGTGTTTGACCAGTGTACTGGAGCCCACACACGCATGGTATTCTATATATACTGGGAACTTGTAGCTGGAATTTGTCCTTCACTGAGCCCAGTAACTCTTTCGTTTTTGGAGGTGGTGGAAAAATTGCTTTAATGTTGTTTTTCCCCATTATTCTCGCAATTTTGGCTGACGGGGGCACAATGTAGTGTATAAAGGCAAGTTTCTTTTCCTCTTCCTCTTCTTTGTGGATGGCTGTGTCACTCTTTTTCTTCCTCAATGCACACGTAATGTGTGCTTCGCTGTAACCATTCTGACGAAACACATCATTAAGGTGCTGCAACTCAGCTGGAAGGCTGTCTTTGTCACAGATGGCTCTTGCTCTGTGAACCAGCATTGTTAGAATGGTGTGCCACTGCGCTGGGTGGTGGCAGCTCGAAGCATGGAGATATAGGTCCATGTGGATCTTCTTTCTCCATACTGCATGTCCTAGCGTGCCGTCTGCTTTTCTCCTTATAAGAATATCCAAAAATGGAAGAAATCCATCTTGTTCTAACTCCATTGTGCACTGTATGTTTTTGTGAATGCTGTTCAGGTGTTCATGGAATTCATTCATGGCTTCTCTTCCATGTTCCCATACAATAAATGTGTCATCAACGAAACAGGAAAAGTATTTGGTTTAAGCTGTGTCGTTTCTAGTGCCAGCTCCTCAAAATGCTCCATATAGAGATTGGCAATCCCTGGAGCAAGTGGCAAACCCGTGGCTACTCCATCAACCTGTTCACAAAATTCTCTGTTGTACTTGAAATAGGTTGTGGTGAAAACATGTTCAAATAATTTTACTATCTTGGGCTTGAAATGATCTGACAAGAGTACCAAGGCATCCTGAAGTGGTACATGTGTAAAGAGGGATGTTAAGTCAAAGCTCACAAGTAGATCTTCTTACTGCAGCCACATCTGTTTCAGCGTGGTTATTAATTCAAATTATTAAGCAAATGTGGGCTCCAGTACATTGGTCAAACACAACGCTGCATCTCGCAGTGCTGCCAGGAACACATTATATGCATACAGCTGGGCCACAAGGACAAATTGGCTGTAGCAGAACACAGCCTCGAGGAGGGACACACCTTAAAATTTGAAGAAACGAAAATGCTTTGCCAAGCCAGTGGCTTCTGGGAGAGCATCATCAAGGAATCAATCAAAGCAAGATTACATGACAATCTCGTCAACAGGGATGAGGGCTACCATTTAAGTTTGGTGGGGACACCTGCAATAGCAGCTATACACTGGGACTGTGCTCAGCTGCTAACGCTTCGCAAGTCTAAGCTAGACCAATGCAGCAGTTGGCCAATGTCACCCGGCCTCGCGCGGTTCCCCCACCACCACTGGCCCAGTGCCGGTAGCAGGGGTGGGGAGGGACCGTGGCCACATGCCCCCTACCAGCTATATATAGATGACGGCTGTAGTCCATCGACACTTTGCCAGAAGATGATGAGAATCACACTCATCAAAATGTCATGGATTTTCGACACAGCTACCCCGATGGAAGCCCGAGAAGATTTCATCAGCAGTAAACTCTGGGAAAGCCTATATTCATGTACCATGTGTTATTGGATTTATCATACAAAATCAACACCCGTTTACATGGTTTGATCATTCTCGCCAGATCATGGGTATAGCAAAGCACATGGAAGGAGACACAAAATATGCAACATAGATGAGGACCCCAGGGCTTGTCTTGCTCCCCGATTTCATAGACTAAGTACAGTCTGTAAGCCTTCCTAATATACAGTGTTATTGACCTCCTGTGCAATTTCAATGTAGAATGCCTGCAAATGTAGCAAAAATAGTCAGCACTATTTATTCATTTGCAAGGCATATTGAATTAGAGGACTTATAATGACAACATGCGCTAACTACACTTCAGTAACACTTTCTTCCAGGACATTAACAGAGCATAGTTTGTAACAGACTAAAACTATGCTTAAATGAAACATACTCCTTCCCCTCCCTTCCACTTCCCCTTCCCCTCCCACTTCCTCTTCCCCTCCCACTTCCCTTTCCCCTTTCACTTGTCGCTATGAGCCTGGGCTAAAAATAGTGATAAAATACACACAGCTAATGTTGCCTGAAACTCCATCATTGTGTCTACCATCAGCGGGATTTTTGAAGCCTATATGGGAAGGGTTTGACAATAAACGCTAATAAAGTATAATTATAATTAAATTCCACCCCCTGTAACTTGGAAAAGAGAGCTGATTCAAGCTTTTCATTGTTGTTTTTCATTGTCAGTATGGTTGATACAGTTAACAAACATTTATTTCACCCCAGTTACATTTTCACTGTTGGCTAGTGTTATTTG
The DNA here is from genome assembly GCF_023898315.1 of Schistocerca nitens. Lineage (NCBI taxonomy): Eukaryota > Metazoa > Arthropoda > Insecta > Orthoptera > Acrididae > Schistocerca > Schistocerca nitens. The sequence continues at coordinate 448,352,371 of NC_064615.1, forward strand.
TAAATTGAGTACCCTGAAAAAAGTAAAGAAGAGGGAAATTATTCTTATCTCTTGATCACAATGAATACCAAATTATGGAATGATGCATACTCTACATAAAAAGATTATTTTTCATCAAGACATCACTCCTGACCACAAAAAGAGTTGGGAAATGAAAACAAGTCAGTTTTCTGCATCAATACCTGGTGCAACATCCGTCCTATTTCCCAGATATAACTCTTACTTTTCTCCCTAAACAAGAATTCCATGACACTAATCAAAGATTTTCTGAATGCTATGACACTTCCTGTTCTTAAAGATGTCATTAGAATAAATTAATAAAGTCAAAAATTTCCAGCTGATTGATAGTGTGTGAAAAGACTGTGAAAAATTATATTTGCAATTACTAATTATTAGAACAGGTAAGAATGTAGGCCTGTTCATTATTTTTATTTATATGGTGTAATTATTTGTTGAGGTTGTTGTTATCCATTTCTGATTATTTCAGATTGCCAGAGTTCATTCTGTAGGAATATTCTGGAATGCAGATGTTCAATTCAGGAATAGTGACTTTCTCTTGCAATAAGTAGTCAAACTACATTTTTATGGAGCTTGAATAATTTATTCATAAAGAAAAAACTTTGTGAGTAACTGCTAACACACTATCAAATTACTACCACCACAAGATCTTTACCGTCATGTTGACTGCCCAGTAATAACTAACTTTTGATTACAGCCATGGTAACATGTGATTCATTGTAACAAAGTAAACAGTTTTAGGAATTTTTAGGCATAATATTGTAATAAATTTACAATCACAGGTGACATGTAAAACTATTTAAGTGCAACTATTCACACAGCTTAAAATATAAATGTAGTTTTTATGGTTACTTTTAAATACTTTCTGTTACAAATACTACATTGTGAGTATTTTTAACAATTAATGTTAGAAAATGCTACTTTTAACAGAATTAAGTGGTATAACAATATGACAATCATTATTATTTTATACACTTTCAGTTTGTACTGAAAATTAAAATGTGACATATTTTTACATTGAAAATAATTAAATTAGTCATTATATAAAGATTAGATAAAGATTCAGTTAAATATAGGTATTGAACTGGATTGGGTGATATACTGAACAGAAATATTGTGTACTACAGTACCTCAGTCTCAGTATTACAATACTAAGAGTATTACAATACCTCAGACTTAGTATAACAATACTAAGAGTATTACAATATAAGAGAAACATAAAACTATGGAGTAATGAGATTAAATTCAGAGTGGGGAAACATTAAATATGGTGTTCCACCAGGTTTGGTGCATGGCCTGCTCCTGTTCTTCGTCTACATAAATGATTTACCAGGGACAATGGCAGGCTCTTCAGAAACTATTATGGTTGCTGATGACACTAGTATATTGGTAAAAGACACAAAGATATCCATACTAGACATAGCTGGGAGAATAATGGAATTGGTTTACACTGCCTAACTTGTAAACCCTTAATCTTGTAAAAACTAATATTAGAGATTTCCAAACAAAGCACATTAACTTTTAGGTATCAGAAGTAGGCATCATTGGGCATGCATTGGATGAGGCACCATGTGTGAAGTCCCTGGGTATCAGTATGGGTAGTAAATGGAGGTGGCAACAGCATGTGGATCAGGTAACAAGAAAGCACAGTTCTGTCTACTTTGTACTGAGAAGTCTCCCTTACTGTGTCGATCTGCAGACAAGACTCCTAGAATACTTTCACTCAGTTCTGTCCTGAGGCATAGTCTTCTTTGGCATTGCAGCTGGGGCGAGAAAAGTGGTTATTCCACAGAAGTGTGCAATAATAATACTGTGCAAAGTTGATAACAGTATGTCTTGCAGAAGCCTCTTCATGGGGCGAAGACTTCTTACACTTACATGCCAGTATATATACTTCGTTATGGTATTTGTGTAAATAACAAGAGCAAATTTGGGATTAACTTAGCAAGTCACAACCACAATACTAGATGCAGAAATAACTTCCATATCAACTGCGCATCCCTCTCTAGGGTTCAGAATGGAGTCTTATATTCTGGTGCATAATATAGCAGGTTGCCACAGGACATCAGGCAGGAAGTTGAAAATCTCTAAATATTTAAAGATGAAGTAAAAGAATACCACATTAGCCAGACCTTCTACAATACAGAGCATTCCACTTAACTCCACAACTTCATGTATTTCTAAAATGAAACTAAATGTGAAAAATGCAGTTGGCCAGGAATGCACCTATGTCAAGGCTCATACAATGGGCAGGAATGCACAATCCATAGAAATGAACAAACATCACTTTCAACCCAAAGTTACTTTTGTTTAAATGGCACATGTATGTGTTTTCTACCAAAATGAAACTTAGAAGACCAATTAGTGATGGCAGACTTGGTTTCAATGTTCTAAACCTCATACCTTCTGAAAAAGGATGGCAGTGGTTTCAGTTTGTGCTGCAATGTGCATAGCAGGGGTTTCCTCCACTGTCCATTTTGGTAGAAAACCATTTAAATTTTGGTAGAAAACCATTTGAATAAATTTAACCTTGTAGTGAAAAGGATGTTTGTTTACTTCTGTGGATTGTGCATTCCTGCCCCTTGTGTGAGTCTCTGACATATTTTCATCCCTGACCAATTGCATTATACATGTTTCATTCTGGAAATACACTATGTTATCAAAAGTATCCGGGCACCCCCGAAAACATACCTTTTTCATATTAGGTGCATTGTGCTGCCACTCACTGCCAGGTACTCCATATCAGCGACCTCAATAGTCATTACACATTGTGAGGGAGCAGAATGGGACACTCCACAAAACTCATGGACATCGAACATGGTCAGGTGATTGGGTGTCACTTGTGTCATACATTTGTATGTGAGATTTTCACACACCTAAACATCTCTAGGTCCACTGTTTCTGATATGATAGTGAAGTGGAAATGTAAAGGGACACATACAGCACAAAATCATACAGGCCAACTTCTTTTGTTGGTTGACAGAGACTGCCAACAGTTTAAGAGATTTGTAATGCATAATAGTCAGTCATCTATCCAGACCATCAAACAGAAATTCCAAACTGCATCAGGATCCACTGCAAATACCATGACAGTTAGGTGAGAGGTGAGAAAACTAGGCCGGTAAATCCCAAGTGACGCCTCGCTAGGTGTAAGGAGTGTAAACATTGGACAACTGAACAGTGGAAAAACGTTGTGTGGAGTGACAAATCATGGTACACAATGTGGCAACCTGATGGCAAAGTGTGGGTATGGCGAATACCCAGTGAATGTCATCAGCAGCGTGTGTAGTGTCAACAGTAAAATTCAGAGGTGGTGGTGTTATGGTGTGGTTGTGTTTTTCATGGAGGGGGCTTGCACCCCTTGTTGTTTTGCATGGCATTATCACAGCACAGACCTACATTGATGTTTTAAGCACCTTCTTCCTTTCCACTGTTGAAGAACAATTCGGGAATGGTGATTGCATCTTTCAACACAATCGTGCACCTGTTCCTAATGCACAGCCTGTGGTGGAGTGGTTACACAGCAATAACATCCCTGTAATGGACTGGCCTGCACAGAGTCCTGACCTGAATCCTACAGAACACCTTTTGGTTGGTTTGGAATGCCGACTTTGAGCTAGACCTCACCGACCAACATCGATACCTCTCTTCAGTGCAGCACTCCATGAGGAATGGGCTGCCATTCCCCAAGAAACCTTCCAGCACCTGACTGAACGTATGCCTTTGAGAGTGGAAGCTATCATCAAGGCTAAGAGTGGGCCAACACCATATTGAATTCCAGCATTACCAATGGTGGGTGCCGCGAACTTGTAAGTTATTTTCAGCCAGGTGTCTGGATACTTTAGATCACATAGTGTATATGAAATTGCAGATTTAGGTGGGACACTCTGTGGGCCTGAATATTTTTTCTCATAAATGTAAATTCTGCTTCATTCTAATATTTGTATCCGACAGATCTTGATTTTGCCAGCCTAACCAAAAGTAACCCATTTCAACAGCTGCTGTGGGAGATGGCCATGTAAACAAATGTATGTATATGCTCTGTTCAAAGTATTAATTATCACTAAGTTAGCCAATCACACAGCTGCATATACAAATTCAAGTGGCCCACCAGAGACAGCATTACCAAAGGTGTTATTGGTTTCCTTCCTAAAACCGAACAAGAGAGCAACGTAAAAGTTGGACATGGGATGGTAGTAAGAATCTAATCTGAGCCAAGGGCTGAGCAGTCTTGTGCACTATCATCTATGCTATGAGAATAACTGGTGTTAATTGTATCTGGCACGTGACTTGAATATGCACACTTAGCGGCCTGATTGGTCAACTTCAATGCTACCAGTAATTAGCTTGGAAATGGCACAACATATCAATCAATTTTTTTTTTGTTAACAACTATTTCTAATCACAACTTACCCTGTAACTCTTTTCAGACTCTCACTGACCACCCTGTGTAAAGTTTTATAATTATTGGTTTGGTTAGATTGGCACTAGTTATAATTTGGTGTTAATATACTTTGCACAAGTAGGCAGCAGTGTTTGCTTCTGCCTGTTAATGTATGACTTGACTTGTTTCGCATCCATGAAGGCTCTCCTTCCTGATGGAATTGACAGAGCATGATGTGGGAATGAATGACTGAATAACTAAAGAACCAGTTCAAGGGTATTGTTATATCATTGGAACACTGTGGGAAGATAATGTTTTAAAAATGTAAAATATTTTTTTAAATTATATTGTTTGTGTTTTCATTGTTAGATCAAGTATTTTTCATATCATTCTCATCAGAAGTACTTTTATTTATATTAAGGCCGACACTTCATAGTGCATTCTCACATGTCTGCCCCTAATTTTTACTCCCTTTGTCAAAGCACAACAAAGAAGGATAAAATCATACTTGATATCCTAGTGTCATTTTGCAACTGTAAAGCATTCATAGCTTTGTTACTAATTCCACATAATGAGTAATTGTGGTTATTGACATTACTAATAAATATGTTTTCATGTAATATATTACAGATTACTTCACAAAATGAGCCACTGAAAGCTGTTATGGTATGGTTCCATGGAGGTGCTTTCGGATTTGGATCAGGAAACACTGATCTTTACGGTCCAGATTATTTAGTTGCTGCTGATGTTATTGTAGTCACATTGAATTACCGCCTTGGAGCTCTTGGTAAATATACTGTGGAAAAATTACTTAAGTTTTCTTTGTTAAATTAGCAGGTAGTCTTGATTACCTTCCTCAAACCAGAAAAGCACTATATTTGCTCTAATATACATTTGAAGTTACCTGTATTAGTAAAGCTTTCAAGCAATCTTGTATTACTTTACTGCTGAGTGTAGAACAATTGTTCGGCATTGATAACATGACTGTTGTAGGCAGATGCACATATTATTCTTCTACAAAACCCATACTTTGTTTTGCCTAATGTGTTAGTGTTTGTGCATACATGAGTGGAGTTTTGACACCATACAATGAACAGATAGAAGGGCAAGTGAGTCCGATGGCAGTTCAAAAACTGAAAAGTGTTTGCCGGCCAGTGTGGCCAAGCAGTTCTAGGCGCTTCAGTCTGGACCCGCGCGACTGCTATGGTCGCAGGTTTGAATCCTGCCTCGGGCATGGATGTGTGTGATGTCCTTAGGTTAGTTAGGTTTAAGTAGTTCTAAGTTCTAGGGAACTGATGACCTCAGATGTTAAGTCCCATAGTGCTCAGAGCCATTTGAAAAGTGTTTGTAACAGGAAAGTGGCATAGGTGAGTAAAATTCAGGCAGCTGTGAAATGGAATGAACTCTGTAATTCTATTGATCATCAGGCTGTTCTCCACATGAAGATAGTCAATGTGAACTGCCAGAACATATCTCTTGTGAAGCACCTTTTCAAAAACGTATTTCTTTTCAAGCTTTAATTAGTTTTTAGACACAAGGCAGCAGTTTAAAAAAATGGACAAATGTTTGTTTCTCAACAGGCTTTTTAAGTTTGGAAGATGCAACTATACCAGGCAATAATGGCCTTAAGGACCAAGTAGCTGCCCTCAGATGGATTCAGCAGAACATCATAAACTTTGGCGGTGATCCAGATAATGTTACAATATTTGGTCAAAGTGCTGGTGGTGCCTCTGTACAATATCATTTGATATCTCCAATGTCAAAAGGTAATAAATGTTTAGAATGCTTTTGGTAGGGTGTTGGTCTCTCTTTCTCTCCCTCTCTCCCTCCCTCCCTCCCTCCCTCCCTCCCTCCCTCCCACCCTCCCTCTCTCTCTCTCTCTCTCTCTCTCTCTCTCTCTCTCTCTCTCTCTCTCTCTCCCTCTGACTCTGGGCTTCCCTGACAGTGATGACCATCCACAACATCGAACCTGATTTATATTTGTTACGTTCTTCTCCTTTTGTGACACCTGCTTTGGAAATGTCTTATAAAAATAAATCAATTTGTAAGACACCATTCTGCTGCTTAAAAAACTCCATAGAAATAAAAAGACGCTAGTGATCAATTGTCAGACACCAAACTAAAATTTTCATTCTCCTGAAGGTACCACATACTATTCCCATGGTATTGTGGGATAGTTTTGTAGTATTTGAGAGAAACAGAGGAAAGTCAATGACAAGTTTGTGAGTTGTGTGATAAGGACACTGCTTGCTGAAGGCAAGAATGTGGATTTAAGTCTCACTTTAGATCAAAATTTTTATTTCTCCCATGCCGACTACATAGCATACACTCCACATGGAGTACATGACTTCCACCTTAAATAGACAATATTTCTTCCTTTTTTCCATATGGATTTTATTACTTTTGTCAAGCACCTGGAAAACAAAAATGTAATCATAATTCTCTTTGTCAGATGCATTTCACAAGAAATTGATTATAATAATATGCATCATATTGCAAATGAAGCAACTATATTTCAACACAATAACATCCCTCATTCTCTTGCTTAGCTCCTTTTACCCAACTTCCTCTTTGTGAACTGGATGGCGAACTTAACACCAGAGGTTGGTGTAAGATTTGTTCAAAGCATTTTCATGGAGGGGTGGGGGTTGGGGGGGGGGGGGTGGGATGCAGTGGTAAAGACAGTGGGCATTCTAGTGAGATCCTCTCCTGGGAATGCAGAATTTGTAGTAGAAATAAGTTGATAGAACAGCAGGAGCATAAGATCTGTACCCTTCAGGTGCAGTTAGGAAGTGCAAAGGAGGAACTAGATACATTGAGGAGAGTGAAGGGCGCTGGGAAATGAAAACTAGCAGTTGGTAAGAAGGTAGCTAGAAGGAGGAGATATTCGGACAATTGTACTTCGTGTATAACCAATAGATTTGACCAACTGTCAGAGTTTAGTGGAGAGGAGCCTCTCACAGCTGCAGGTATAGGAAACTTGCAGCAGTCCTCAGCAGTTAGGGAGCCTAAGCCAGTTGTAAATTCTAACAGAAAGAAGAAGATTCTGCTGCTAGGTAGTTTGCATGGCAGAGGTGTGGGGCAGCTTGTGCAGGAAGTGTTGGGGAGCGAGTAACAGGTCACCAGAATTGCGAAGCCTAGTGCAGGGTGGATTAAGTGACTGTTAACATAGAGGAGCTATGTAGGAATTTTATGAAAGAGGATCAGGTAATGATTGTGGGTGGAACTGGGAATAGTCTTGATAGGGACAGAGATTATGATGTAAGTAGTGACCAGGTTTATTTATTTTTTCATTTATTTACATGTCAAGCTCCATAGGACCAAATTGAGGAGCAAATCTCCAAGGTCATGGAATGTGTCAGCACATGAAATTACAACATAAAAGTAACAACAGATAAAAATAAATGCTTATGAATCTGAAAAAAGTCAGTTCATAAGTTTAAATAAATGCAATCAACAGTACAACAAGAATCGGCTTAATTTTTCAAGGAACTCCTTGACAGAACAGAAGGAGTGACCCAAGAGGAAACTCTTCAGTTTTGAGTTGAAAGCATGCGGATCACTGCTAAGATTCTTCAATTTGAGTGGTAGCTTATTGATAATGGATGCAGCAGTATACTGCACAAGATGTAAGGAAGTCTGATCCAAATGCAGGTTTGATTTTTGCCAAGCATTAACTGAGTGAAAGCTGCTTATTCTTGGAAATAAGCTAGTATTGTTAACAAAAAATGACAGTAAGGAATATATATATTGAGAGGCCAATGTCAAAATACCCAGACTCGTGAACAGCGGTCGACAAGATATACCATTGCCTCCACTTTATTCTTCTTCTTGTTTCTTGTTTATCCCGGCTTCTTGAGATCTCTTGTGAAGAGACATGATACAACATGTTCAGTAGTGGTGTTGGACAATCAATAAAGTTACACAACAGTTAGTAATTTAACTTTTAAAAACCCCAGTTTATTGGCTTTTCTGGAAATAAAATCACTCTCAAATTTTGTGTAACAGTTTGTATGTATAATGGGACTTACTATGTTGCAAATCATTCTCATGAATTAATTAATCTGCATTACAGTGTTGCTAAGCAATGTGATCAACAAGGTGATAAGTCTCAATTAAAACAGAACCACGATATTTTGAATAAACATTCAGTTCATTTTTGTCAAAATCAGCACTTGCCTCAAAATTAATTTCCAACTTTTTTCTTGAGTCCAAGCGTGTTTGCAACTATTGTACATGATTCACTGTACAGCTCGACCATGCACTAGCATATAACATATTTCAAATCAAGTGTGCAGGTTTCAGTTTTCCCTAATGGGCTAAATGACTCTTTTGAAATAACGTGATGTGTCTATCTCACGTAAAGTCTAAATGAAACTGGATTTGTCTCCATTCTGGCCAAAATCACATAAAATAAAATTCACCACGCAGGTCAGCAAACTGTACAAGCACACTTTTAGCACTCTACGTGATAACTCGTCTCAGAATAAAAGCTGCACATAAATTCACTCTTTTTCATATACACAAATTTCGAAGCACCCTTATATTAAACAGATAAATTGTGGCCTGCAATTACTAATTAACATTTCCCATTCTGAATAAACTTCAAGAACATGTATTTCATAATCAATAAAATTTTATCGCCTGAAAGAAACTATTAGTTTGCTAAAACGGATTCAGATTACAGTCAACTCATGTCTAGATGATGATGTCATGAATCAATACTTGCTTGGAATGAATGAAATACCTGCACTGAGTCCATTGAGTAATTTACTGACTTTTATAACAAATTTGGTACCCCTTCCATCGCTACAAAGTGGTTCATGAACTTACACCACTTATTGCACAAACTGCCCATTTCTGAACCAAAAATATCCTTTTAGAATGGGAAGAGTTACCCCAAAATATAACAATATATGACATAAGTGAATGAAAGTAAACAAAGTAGACTAATTTTTGTGCTGAACAATCACTCACTTCAGATACCATTCTAATAGTAAAAATGGCAGCATTAAGTCTTTGAAAAAGATCCTGAATGTGGGCTTTCCATGACAGCTTACTATCTTTCTGAACACTTAGAAATTTGAACTGTTCAGTTTCACTAATCATATGCCCATTCTGTGAAATTAAAACGTCAGGTTTTGTTTAATTTTGTGTTAGAAACTGTGGAAACTGAGTCTTACTGTGATTTAGTGTTAGTTTATTTTCTACAAGCCATGAACTTAGGTCATGAACTGCACCATTTGAAACTGAGCCACTGTTGCACACAACATCCATTACTTCCAAGCTAGTGTCATCAGCAAACAGAAATATTTTAGAGTTACCCATAATACTAGAGGGCATATCATTTATAAAAGGAACAGGAGTGCCCCCAACACTGATCCTTGGGGCACTCTGCACTTGACCGTACCCCACTTAGACCCCACATTACAGCTATTCTCAACATTGTGAATAATGACCTTCTGCTGTCTGTTGCTAAAGTAAGAGCTATATTCCGTATTCTGTAATGATCCAACTTCTGGAGCAATATTTTGTGATCAACACAATCAAATGCCTTAGTTAAATCAAAAAATTCGAAACCTTTTGTTTAAACCATCCAGTACCTCACAGAGAAAAGAGAATATAGCATTTTCAGTTGTTAAATGACTTCTAAAGCCGAACTGTGCATTTGATAGCAAATCATATGCTATAAAATGATCAGTTATCCTTACATATACAGCCTTTTTAATAACTTTAGCAAACACTGATGGCATAGAAATAGGTCTAAAATTATCTACATTAACCCTTTCTCCCTTCTTATAAAGTAGCTTTACTATTGAGTACTTTAATCATTCAGGAAACTGACCATTCCTATAGGAAAAATTACAAATATGGCTAAATACAGGGCTAACATGTGCAGCGCAGTACTTTAATATTCTGCTAGGCATTCCATCATAACCATGAGAGTCCATAGTCTTCAGTGATTTAATTATTGACTCTATCTCCCTCTTGTCTGTATCACAGAGGAGTAATTTTAGGCATCAATCTCGGAAAGACATTTGCCAAGAAAGTTATATGATTCTCTGTAGAAACTAATTTTTTATTTAATTCACCAGCAATGCTCAGAAAATGATTGTTAAATACTGTACATGTATCTGATATATCAGTAACAGAAATATTTTTACTGTGAACTGACTTTATATCGTCGACCTTGTGCTGATGACCAGACACTTCCTTCACAACTGACCATATGGTTTTAATTTTATCCTCTAAATTAGCTATTCTATTTGCATACCACATACACTTTGCCTTCCTAATAACATTTTTAAGCACCTTACAATACTGTTTGTAATGGGCAACTGTAGCCTGATTGTGACTACTATAACATTTTGATATAATTCCTGCTTAGTTCTACATGATATCCTTATCCCACTAGTCAGCCACCTGGGTTGTTTTTCAAGGAGTTCTTTGGAGAGTTGGGGAGTGGCCATATATTTAAAAGACAGTACTCCATTTGAGTCCTTAGACATATCACAGCACTGCAGTGAATGGGTTTTTGAATGTTGTGCAGGGGCAGTTGAATTTAGTGAAACTAAACTTCTAATTGTTGTTATTTATAGGTCCCCTAACTTTGACTTCAGACCATTTCCACTCAAGCTAGAGAGAGTTCTTGGTTCACTTTATAGGAAGTACCAAAAATGAAATATATGTGGTGACTTTAATATTAATTTTGTATGTGATTGTTCAAGAAAAGGAATGTTGGAAGGCCTCCTAAATTCATATGATCTGATGCAGACTGTGTTTTATCCAACCAGGGTGTAGGGGAACAGTTGCACACCCATAGACAATATTTTTATTCATTCTTCATTACTAGATGGGCATTCTGTTAGTAGAGGGTGAATGGCCTTTCAGACCATGATGCACAAACTTTAACACTACAAGTCAAACAAGACTAGATGGGCATTCTGTTAGTAGAGGGTGAATGGCCTTTCAGACCATGATGCACAAACTTTAACACTACAAGTCAAACAAATGTTATATGTATTACAAACTACATAGAAAAGCTAATCCAGTGGCAAAAGATAGTTTTTTAAACCTCGATAAGGAACAAGAATGGCAGAATGTTTATAGTGCTGATAACACACATGACAAATATAACACTTTCCTTAACACATTTCTCATCCTCTTTGAAAGTTTCTTTCCATTAGAATGTTCTAAACAGGTTACTAGCTGTAAAAGGCAGTCTGGATGGTTGTCTAGTGGGATAAGGGTATCATGGAGAACAAATTGGGAATTACATCAAAATATTAGAAGTAGTCACAATTGAGCTACAGTAACCCATGACAAACAGTATTGTAAGGTGCTTAAAAATGTTATTAGGAAGACAAAGAGTATTTGGTACGCAAGTAGAGCAGCTAATTCACATGATAAAATTAAAACCATATGGAGGGTTCAGATGTCTATCAGTGTTTCAGTCCACAATGAAATTGAAGATAATTAAATGTTTTCTAAATGTAACACAGAAAAATACAAGTGATTCATACAATGATAAGACTTTTTTTTTTATTGAAACCTAATACAACAACTCACCTATTGTGAGGATATAGAAGAACATAACTTAAATAATTTACAACATAACTATAATTTAACACAAAAACTGTCACTTATGGTCACTTCCCACTGCACTTTTTGATGAATTAAATCTATATATGCATCATTATCACTGCCATACTCTCCATGATTCTTGATTTCTTCTGTTTTTGAGGATCATGCACATGTGCTTTGGGTTATTGAAGGTAATCACCAATCAACTTAGTGGTAATGTGGAGGAATATGCTGCAAAAGTTCCAGCATATGCTTTTTTTCAGCTCTTAAACAGGTTGATGATATGTATACAGGGGATCGTGAACAACATTGATCAAATAAGGACACTTTCCTTTTGAATTTGATATAATGTTGATCTCATAAAATGCAATATCTTCCAGCAATGTTTCTTTGTAGAAAACAGAATTTTCTTGGTCTTTGCAGTATCTTAGCCATTTCATTTTTAACCAGTTCACTTTACCCCCTTCAGTATTAGTTTTCCTGTTGGAAATTGAAGCTTCCAAGTTTTTGGTTGCAAGAAACTCTTCTCACTTCGTCTCTGTTTCCAGATTCCAATTGGTTCACCTCTTAACCTCTTAGTTTAATGACATACAGCAAAATGTCATTATCTACAGTGTTGAGAATGGGTATGATGTGGGGTCTGACTGGGGCACCATTAAAAGGGGGGCTGCCACAGGGATCAGTGCAGGGGCCACACCTGTTCCTTATTTATATAAATGATATGCCCTGTAGTATTTCTGTTTGCTGATGAACTAGCTGGGCAGTAAAGGATGTTGTGTGCAATGTTGGTACTGTTTCAAATAGTGCAGTTCATGACATAAGTTCATGGCTTGTAGAAAATAAACTAACGTTAAATCACAGTAAGACTCAGTTTTTACAATTTCTAACACACAATTCAACAAAACCTGGCGTTTTAATTTCACAGAATGGGCATATGACTAGTGAAGCTGAACAGTTCAAATTTCTAGGTGTTCAGGTAGATAGTAAACTGTCGTGGAAAACACACATTCAGGGTCTTGTTCAAAGACTTAAATCTGCCATTTTTACTATTTGAATGGTATCTCAAGTAAGTGATAGTTTGAAATGAAAAGTGGTCTACTTTGCTTATTTTCATCCTCATATAATGTATGGTATTATATTTTGGGGTAACTCTTCTGATTCTCAAAGGATATTTTTGGCTCAGAAACGTGCACTTCAGGCAGTAAATGGCATAAATTTGTGAACCTCTTGTCGACCACTGTTCATTAGCCTGGGTATTATGACATTGGCCTCTCATTATATATCTTCTTTACTGTTGTTTCTTGTTAACAGTATCAGTTTATTCCCAAGAACTAGCAACTTTAACTCACTTAATACTAGGCAGAAATCCAATATGCATTTGGATTGTACTTCCATGACTCTTGTGCAGAAAGCTGTGCAGTACAATGCTGAGGTGTGCAGTATGATGCTGCATCCATTTTCAATAAGCTGTCACAAGAATTCATAAATCTTAGCAGTAATCCATGCATGTTCATCATGAGTCACTCCCTCTATTCTGTTGAAGAGTTCCTTGAAAAATTAAGCTAATTTCTGTGTTATATTGTTGATTGCATTTACATAAACTTATGGCTTGTCTTTCCTTGGGTTCATAAGTATTTTATTTTACATGTTATTTCTTTTATGATGTAATTTCATGCACTGACATGTTCCATGACCTAGGAGATTTTCTCCTCAGTTTGGTCCTATAGAACTAGAAGTGTAAAATAAAATAAAGTAAATGAAGGGATCAGAAAACTCATATTTTTCAAATCTTGAGAAATGTTGACAGTATTAAATACGTTAGCATTAGTAAAATATTGTGCAACATGTACTGATCTAAAATGAAGCAATGCAGAATTAGATTAAATTTCAGTCAGAATATACTGCATATGTTGATTCAAAGAAATGTTTACAAACCAACATGGCACATTGGGCATACAAAAGGATCAGTAATCACAGAGGAACCAGGGGTTGCAAATGCCACTGGAGGGCACTAGGGTCATGAAAAGACATGGGTGGAGAGCATAGAGACCATAGCCATTTGTGCCATGGAAGTGTTGGTAGTCACATGGCTAGCTGCATGTACTGCGAAATGGCTGAGTTACATTTGATCTATGGCGAGGCCAACTACAATGGATGAGAAGCTGTGTGATTGATTGTGCAAAATATCACCATAGACAGATGCTGTTCAGCACATTGTTCACCACCCTGCATCACCAATTGTGTGAAACTGGCTCGTTTTGTGTGAACAAGCTGGATGCTGGTCACCAACAAACAGCATGAACAGCTGTGGTGGAAGGAAGTGTTCCACACACACATTGAAACCCCCAACCCTTCACCTGGCACTTTGTACCCAACAAAGGACTGCATCCATTTCATTTACAATGCCTCCAGACATTGCGTCTGGGGGGACTACAACAAACACATGGGATTTGTGTGTTGATTTCTGCAGGAACCCACTGCAAACCAAAGCTTCACAGCAAGTGTCCTCTTCACCAATGAATCTGTGTTCTCTCAAGGGTGTAATGAACATTCACAACCTGCATGCAGGGACAAATGTGAACCTACGTGCTATAAATACATGTGCCTCACAATGTACATTTATGCTTAATGTGTGGGCTGGCATTGTGGGAGACTGTTTAATTGGGCCATACATTCTCCCAGACTGGCTTGATGGTGGCACTTGTCTAATATTGCTGCAAGAGGTTCTGCTGGACTTGCTGGTTAATGTTCCCATAGCTGTTCATTGCCACATTCGATTTCAGCACAATGGAGCCCTGTGCATTTCAGCAAACAAGTGATGGCACATCTTCAGGCAACCTGTGCCAGTCTCATGGCCACCACAATTACCCAAACTGTCCCGAATCGATTTATTCCTGTCGGGGTGGAGTATCTGCAGTGCCTTGTGTATGAGACAGCTGTTACATCACAGGAGGACCTAGTGGGCTGGATTGTTGTGGCAGCAGGATGACTTCGAGATACATCAGGTATCTTTGAGAGGGTGCTACATTCAATGCAGGGTCAGTGTCAGGCATGTCCCAGTGCATCTGGACAAAACTTTGAGCATCTCCTGTATCGGGTGTCCATATTTAGCATGGGACTAAATAATTGCAACGCCATTTAATAGCCCTGGATGGCCTTTGCGAGGCCTGGTTCCTATGTGATTACTGGTCCTCGTTCTATGTCCGATGTGCCATGTCAGTTCGTAAACTTTTTTTTTAATTGTCCTGTGTGTGTGTGTGTGTGTGTGTGTGTGTGTGTGTGTGTGTGTGTGTGTGTGTGTGTGTGTGTACTTTGAGTAAGCTGAGAGAAATGTATGCCGTACAGTAATGGTAATGATAAGTGCACAACATCTCTTAGTGAATGTTCTGTAGCAAGCACAGTTGAATTTGTGTTATTAATAAATGTAATATAATTTTTTATCTTTTTTTTCAGATTGATGATAAAATATACCATGCAAACCTTTAAATAGTTTGTGCCATCATAGCTTTTGATTCACTGAATATTTGGACCTATTAATACAGTTACATATTAAATATATTTTCTTATTTAGGACTTTTTCACAAAGCAATTGCACAGAGTGGCTCTGTTTTTAATGCTTGGGCAAGCAGAAAAACTTTGGAGGAGAGGTCGTTTGCCTTGGGTGCTGTGCTGGGATGTAAAACAAATGATCCAAAAGTGCTAATTGATTTTCTCAGGACTTGCACTCCAAAACAGATAGTGGAAGGCACTGCAAAAATAGTAACTCCTGATGTAAGTTGACTGAAATTATTTTACACTTACTCAGTTTTGTGATGTTCATCATGAAATAAACACACCAGACAGAAAATTAGTCAGTTTTGTGATGTTCATCATGAAATAAACACACCAGACAGAAAATTAGTCACGAGCAGGAAACATCACACTAATGTTGTGTAACATCACCTGAAACCTTTATAATTTCCTCAATTTGGCAAACAAGAGAGTTCACAAGTTTCTTTTGGTATGCCATATCCAGCTGAAGCCACTCACTGATGTTTAGATCCTGTGGTGTTACCATATTTTATGTTTGTTGATTACTACATTTCATCTGCTGTTACAAATAGTCCCAGACATTTTCATGTAATTAAAAAAGAGTTATGTAGCAGGTCGGGCAAGGTTCAGTAGTGAACCTGAGTGTTCGTCAAATCAGGTATGTATGTGTGTAGCCCTATGAACACAGCTGTTGGCATCATAAAAGACAGGAGTGTCCACACCATACTCATCATGAAGATATACTAGAAAGGGTAATGTTGGGCCACCAAGAATGTTGAAATAAACATCTTGGTTAATGTTCATAGTGACCTGAATGAGTGGATCCAAGTCATGGTAGCAAAAGTGCCTCCAAAACACTGCAGAATTAGGTCTGTTCTGAGCTACATCCTCCACACATGGTAGGTTTTCTACCTCTTTGAGTCGCTGGTGCTGTCAAGGCCCTACAGGATTTGAAAAAGTAAAAACATTATGGCATTTCAGACCACACCACATGCTTGCAGTCAGCTACTATCCAGTTATGGTGTTACCTGGACCATTGGAGCTTTCTGTGTCACTATGACCAGTGATCTTTTGCAAATTACCTGACTCCAAATGTCCAGAGCATTCAGTTCCCTCTGCAATGTCCATTCAGGGACTATTTGAGAGGAAACTGCATTCACTGTCAATAGCAACTATTATCTGGTTTGAAATTTGAAACCATTTGTCATTGACAAGGTGTGACCTCATCTCCTGTCCCTGTCAGCTAGGATCTTTTTATGACCACTGTTCTTACACCCCCCTTCTTCTAAAAACATTGGACAGCCCATGGTGCCACAACTTGGGAAACTTCATTCACAACATGGTCATGGGTTTGTCCTAACACAATAGCTCTTTTCCGCCATCTGTCACATCTCCACCCACCTTACTGAGCTGATTCCATGCAACTTCCTGGCACATCTACGCCATTTCACTTCCATGAGTTACATTTATGAGTCATAAAATTTTCAGGTATCATTTTTGCACCATATACAGCATTCCAAAGTGGCTAATCTGCTTCTTTAATGGAGTTCTTAATATTTTGCCCAATGAGCTAACTTAGATGCTCAAACGTTACACTGCATGTACGTTTACTCTCTTTCTGTTAGAAAATTTGGACATAGTGTAAATTAGCTTATTATTATTATTATTATTGTTGTTGTTGTTGTTGTTACTGTTACTATTATTTTTTCTATGCTAGGACAAACGAAGAGGAAAGAACATACCATTTTTACCAATACCAGAAAAGGACTCTGGCAGTTTACAAGAAGTCTTCCTACCCGATAATCCACAAAATATTGTAAAATCAGGAAAATTCTGTGATGTGCCTTATCTTACTGGAATTACTTCTCATGAAGGCATAATGGAGCTTAAAAGTATGTCATCCTCATAGTTTCCATTGTACAGGTTGTTCAAATTAATTACTTCTGATACTTATTAAAAATTTCAGATATTCTAAAAAAGCCAGAGTTGCTGAAAGAAATAGACACTGACTTCGAAAGATTGGTGCCGGAAGATATGGAACTGGGAGAAAAAAGTGAAAGATTGAAGAAAGCCAGTGATATGATAAGACAGTTTTATTTTGATGGTAAACCATTCACAAAAGATAACATAATGGATTATGTAAATGTATGTGAAATTAATTTTTCTAAGTAACTATTTCAGAATATCATCTGAATTTTGAGATGTCAGTGAGATTTTCCTGGCTTTTAGTTGCAGACTGATATAATGTTTGCACGCGGGTTGTATCAAACAGCAAAGTACCATGCAAAGTATAGTCGCAGCCCATTATATTGTTACAATTTTGGGTTTGATGGTGCTCTGGGTGTCTTCAAAAGTTGTTTTGGTGCATCTCATCTTCCTGGTAATGACTTTTTGACTATTTCTGAGCACAAATATAAACTTAATTTAAATAATGTCACAGATGTATTGATTTTTTGTTTATTGTTATTTGATCATCTTATTTCAGGTGCTTGTCATGTTGATGATATTGGATACTTATTCCATATGTCAGTTGTTGATATCACTGTGGAACATGACTCTATAGAAATGTCAACTATACGAAGGATGGTGAAATTGTGGACAAATTTTGCAAAGACTGGGTAAGCTTCAATATTGTACCAATTGTTGCATGTTAACGATAAAAAAAAAAAAAAAAAAAACACCTTGATAAGTTCTTTGAGTCTTGCACCTCCTTTCAGATAATTAGTTCATATTTATAAATTTTTGTTTTTGTGCAGCAGTGTAGATCTTATTTTCTCAGAACTGGGGTAAATATTTCTGCAGTCCTTTTGCAGTAAGTGTCAGAATGGTTCTTAGTAATGATTCTTACTGACATTCACACAGAAATTATTTTTAAATATAATTAACTTTTCTGTTTATGCTGCACAGAAAAAGAAGAAAGAAAAAAGGAAACAGGAAATAAAGGAGACACATAACTACTAAAATTAAAAAGTTTTCCTGCTACAGAAACAAGAACACCCACAGCAGAGCTGACAGGCCAATGCAAATTTCTTAAGATGAAGGGAAATAAATAAAATGGGGTGAGCGTAAGAGGGTTAGGATGAAAGGTACAGGAGTCACTGAAAATTCTGATCAGTGGGGAAGAAAATAATATAGGAATGATAGTAGATTTGCAGTCTAGATAAAAGTTAAATGGAGCTCTTATTTTGGCAACTCATCAAAATTGTAAAGTTTGGTTGTCTTGCTCCTAGAATCATTGTATGACTCATCAAGTATAGCCAGTTTCCAATATTCAAAAATAGGAATGAGAAGAAAGGAGTGACAAGGTTTAGGGAACTGGAAGAATTTGGATAAGTCACCCAGAAACCAGGTCAGGGGAGATGTAGTGGATGGGATGAATAGGAAGAATCGCCGGCCGAAGTGGCCGTGCGGTTAAAGGCGCTGCAGTCTGGAACCGCAAGACCGCTACGGTCGCAGGTTCGAATCCTGCCTCGGGCATGGATGTTTGTGATGTCCTTAGGTTAGTTAGGTTTAACTAGTTCTAAGTTCTAGGGGACTAATGACCTCAGCAGTTGAGTCCCATAGTGCTCAGAGCCATTTGAACCAATAGGAAGAATCAATCTTTCCTTCTAATACTGTCTGGTAAGTCGTCCATGACCCAGAATTCTAGGCAATTTTTGCAAACTCTCCTCATTTCCTAAACCTCTTGAGTCCCTTTTCTTCATCTCTCTTCCTTCCCCTTCAACCCTTCTGCCAGAAGAAGGAGCCACCAGCTCCAAAAGCTTGCAAATGTCCTTAATCTTTATATGTTTACGTTTTCCTGCTGCTGCAACAAAACACAGAAAACTACCAAATAGGCAGACAGTATTTTTTTATATATCCAGTTACAGTATATTTTTTATCAAATATAGTAATGTTTTTGGGATTAGTCAAGGTCCCTTGTATTTTAAATTGGAAGGATCTACACCAAGACTTGCATGTTTCTGTAACTAACTTCTTTACAGATTTCTTATCCTGTGCCATAAAATGAAGAGCTTTAGGTCTCTTCTCTCACTGAAAAGACCATAAACCAACAAAACACAGAAAATTACCAAATAGGCAGACAGTATTTGTGGTATACCCATATTGGTTTTATACTTGTAGAACTTACTATTCTTATGTATCACTTCTTTGACCAAATTCAGTCAGTCAAGTGAAACAGTAGCAAGAATATATCATTAGACAATAATATGGCACAGAGTGTCAAAGAAATTGTTGATATGTTGCTTTTAAACTGTCACAGTGGTAAGATGTAAAACTGCCCACTCTGTCTGTTCTGGCTAATAATGCAAACATGTGACTCAGATTCCCATCGGTTGCTAAAGCCCTCCCCAAGGATGTATGATGACATGAAATGAGTATTGCTTAGTCTCTTGAGGCCATCTATGAAGATACTTACGTAAATAAGAAGTGTTCTTGACATACAAATTACTGAAGTGGCATCTAATCAAAACAAGATGCAACTAGTAACCAAATGTGTCATTTAAAATGTGTTACTAACTGTGTATTTCCTCAGATGTAATTATGACATATGATACATACTAAAAATAAAAATAGAACTGTCACATCTATTTGTCTGAACATGTCCAAAACTACTACACGACTTTTCATGGTATTCTCACAGTAAGCTTCATTTCATCAAAATCAGGTAAAAAAATGATATCATGATTTAAAATCCTCTGCTCAGCTTAGTAGTTTGGATGTTTACCTCCATGACACAATTTTCAGGGCATAATACACCCAAGGACCAATACACACTGCTGTTTTTTTTTTTTTTTTGTTTTTTTTAACTCAGTGACAGATGTTTTTTTAGAAGTTTATGTCAGTGACAGAATTAAGTGCCGCAATCTTATCTTCATGAATACAAAGAAAGAGCAAATTTACTTGGTTACGATATATGGATTTATTGATTTTGCTTTGTGTTTTAAAAACAACATCATTCCTCTGCTTCATTCGATAGGCGTTATTTATGTTCTTTTCTAGGAAAATGAATTTATTGAGTTTGCTCTGTGATTTCAGTGCCTACTCATTACATTTTTATTTAGTTTTGTTTACAACTAAAAAAAGCCTAGAAAATGGTAGAGTCTTTCAGAATGCACCAGAATGAGTAAAAGATTGAGGACTATGTGGTCTCAAATATCCAAAGAAGATTGTGAGGCAAGAACCTCAGGTTTTAGCATGGTCTTTGGAAACTCCTTCTGTAAGCAAGGCATGATATAACTCTATCTGAGAGTGTCATGCTTTAGCTTGCTTGTCCCTACATGTTGTAAACAGGATACCTGGCTGTAGATACTTAGAGCTACCTGTGCAAAGTGGGCTAACATTAAATGTGTAGAACTGGACAAAGTTCTTTATGCAGTAAGAGTACTGCTGAACCAAAACTGTAAAAACTCAGAAAAAATGACATTTGCAAAATCAAAAATAGATGTTTTTACTGGTGTTTTTTTTTTTTTTTTTTTTTTTTTTTTTTTTTTTTTTTTTTTTTTTTAGAACACTTTAATGGAAGACAGGAACTTTCTTAGAAATTATCTCATCTTCTCATTAAGTCATGGGAGTTGTTTGTTTTACCAGTTCTTAAATTCAGTACACAGTGGAGATGAAGATTTTCACAAAGTCGTTCAGAGTTCTTTATGTGGGACTTTTTGTTGCCAGTTTTCTTATGATGACAGATAGAACTGTTTGGTTATAAACTACAGCCATTGTTGTGGAATAGCTCTTATGTTCCTCATTGTCGGGGACTGTGGATTATTATGCTTGAAGGCAATTAGATTTCATTGTAAATTAATTAATGTTTTAATTCTTGTCTTATTGTTGTCACTTTCTTCTTGGCAGGAAACATCCAGTTAGGCTCTGAACTTTGCTGGTGCTGAATCTTTAGGACAACAGAATTGCATTTATTTTGTGGTCTGTCGCATTTATGATTAATGAATAGAAGTTTTATATAATCACTTTATTTATTTGAAGGGCAATTAGTTCCTCACAGTAATAATGTTGCCTAGCTGTAGAAACACAGATGCATCTATCTACTACAAAACCACAATGCCAGTGAATGATGTATTAGTCTGTAAGAATTTTCATTTGTTCTAAAAATTAAAAAAAAGGCTAAGTGAGAAATTTTTAAACATCATTCAGAATTATTAATATTGCAGCTGAAGGCTGAGTAAGCCTCACAAGGTATTGGCAGAAATACAGCTGTGAGGATGGGTCTAGAGTCATGCTTGGATAGCTCATTCAGCAGAGCTCTTTCCCACAAAAAGCAAAGATCCCAGGTTCAAGTTCTGGTCCACACACAGTTTTAATCTATTATGCAGTTTCATATCAGTGTATAGTATGCCATAGAATGAAAATTTATTGGGAAAACTGTTTGTGACTTTTGTTTTATGGACATCATACCTTAAATTCAAACATATGTAATTTTGATTGGAGCCTTGTACCTTCTGTGAAAGCACTTCCAAAGGAAGCTGTGATCCATTCATTCTCTTTATGAAATTTCATGAAAACTGAAAATTTTCCATTCATGTTAAGTTAACTATTAGTGATTTTGATGAGAAATATAGAAAAAAAGCAATTTTCTGCAAAAGATGTGAAGAACAAAATGGCAAAACAGTTTTTTGTTTTCAGCCGTCACTACAATAGAGATGACAGAAAATGTCAAGGATAGTTGGATATTGTCTTATGTTATTTACTAAGTATGCTCTGTGACTGGCTCCATTTTTGTGTGACAGTCATTATATACTGCTGGAACAGCAGTATATTGATTTTAAGCTGCCACGTTTGAAGAAAAAACACAATATATACACACAATTACAGACTTGTATTGTTGCTGTGACATGATTGCTTTTCTGAAAGACACGAAACTCCCATGTAAGTCAGCAAGGCTCAAACTGTGTAGGACTCAACATATTTTTTTCTTAATACGTTTTTTCTTTTTTTCCACCTCCTTACAAGAGACTCGAAAGCAGTATTAAAGAACCTGACAGATGGACAGATATTTCGTAATATTTTGTAAATATCCAAGAGTGTACCACACAGTTATTTAGTGCAAAAAAACTCTCTTCCATAGCATATACTTATCTGTAGGACACAACTGAAAACTGATTGATGCTGTAATGCCTCTGTAGATGTAATGACCACAAGAAGTAATTGTAATGTCAGTTTTCCTCTGAGAAATGTCATGGGATTATGTCTTGTACAATGCAAGTTACATAAGCAATGTGTTGTACCATGTCTATAGTACACATCTGTGTACTCTTTAGGAGACCTGTATACTACAAGTTGTCAAGATGAAAGATGTAGCATAATATAATAAGGCTACACTAATAAGATTGAAGTAATCGTTTGATTGGGGTGACATACACTGAAACAGAATGTGAAGGAACCAAGTAATATATGTAACAAATCCAAGTAATGCAAATATGGCTTTATTGATAAACATCTCAACAACAGTGGAATTAAGCCTCTCATGACTCCACATGTAACAAGACATAGAACAACTGATGTGAGCAGTACAAACTGGAAGAACATAGAGAGTCACGCAGCACTGCTCCACACATATATAGGCACAGTCATCAGCAGATGGCATGACGGAGACCCGCTGCACACATGCCTCTCACAAGAAGCCTCCAGTGGCCGGCCGGCCAGTGCTGATGCAGTTGATGGCTGATTCAAGCGCACATGCGTGGTGACAACACACTCGGTGCACTCACACTCACACTCACTAGTAGCAGGATACAGCACACCTCTCCATTGTGTGAAGTGGGTGCCCAGGAGACAGAGGAGACAACAGCAGACTCAGGAGAGACACAGCCGTCGGATCTGGAGTGGCAGCAGCGAGACGATGTGTCAGGCAGGCACTAGAAAATATGACCAGAATGTACCTAAGGGAGACAGGCCCGTGTGGCACCTGAAGAAAGCACCAGAGGAGGGTGCCATCGCCATCTCTGCATCGTCATCAGCAGGCAGGTCTCATTGTGGAGGAGACAGGGCTGACCCACCAATGACAATGGTTGAGATGATGATGGTGATGGGGTTTGTTGAGGCTGCCCGACCATAACAGCAGGCTGTGGCAATGGACGTGAAGCCAGAGATGAGCCAGTGCCTGGCACCAGGAAGCTCTAACCCCAGGCATGTGGAGGAGGCAGCCAGTGGGATGGAGCCACCTCCACAGCAGGTGGCAATGGGCTTAAGTCAGAGTCTGTGAGATGGGCTCTAGTGATGGGGCCGCACCCACAAACCAGTAGCTTTCAGTGGCAAGAGGGGTGCAACTAATCAAAGTGTCACACCACCACTCCATCGGCCATACGGACGTCACAAAGATGGTGTCCCTGATGGCAGACAACAGTGGCCGGTATCCACTTTGGGCCAGCGACCAAACCCTCACACCCACACTGATGATTCTGGTGTGAAGTGGCCAGATGAACCTGACTGCAGGAGGTGCAATGCAGGCCACAGAAGGCCTTACTGTTGACTGCATAGTCACTGATTAGCCACTGAATCAGCTACAAGTAGCAAATATTTAGGAATATATATGTGGAACAATTTAAGGCATGACTACACAAATCTAGCTGTGGGAAGGACAGACTAAAATTTATTGATAGGATCCTTAAAAATGTAATTCAGATACAGGAGAGGTCACTTGCAAAACATTTATTCACACAGTTATGAAGTATCATTTGATATACGGGGACTTTTACCATGTTGGATAAACAGAGAACAGAGAGAACATTCAATGAAGAGTTATGTGCTTTGTCAAAGTTTCAGATGGTTGTCATGAAGGTTCCACAATTGCAGCAAGAGACATCACAAGAAGCAAATTGTGCATTGCAGAGAGCCTTACTCAGAAAATTCTGAAAACCCACGTTCCATAACAAGGCAAGAAACATGCTACTTCCTCAAATGATACCTTGCATAATAACCATTATGGTAAAATTTGAGAGATTTGGGCTTATTTGGAGGAGTACTAACAATCTTTCTCCCTACATACTGCCACTGAGCGAAATATAAAGTCTAAAACAATGAGTTTGGTATAGTACTGCATGGCGGCCTGCAGATGATGATGTGTATCTGATGGAAAACTATACTCACAGTTCTTTACAATTCATAGTTTTGGAAAACAAAGTAATTCATTCAGATACATTTTGCAGGGCCTTATCAGCCACTGGAAATCAGAAGCTACTGTCTGCTGTGTACAATGCACTTGCAAACTAACAAACACAGCTCTTCCAGCTACTTAGTGACTACTCACCTTCAGATTTGCAGTTTGCCATTGAAACTAAGAAGCATTTAGAATTACCATTTTCATATTAACAATGTTACAAATAGGACATACTGATACTCACCATGTAGAGGAGATCATGAGTCACAGACAGACACAACAATAAGACTGCTGTATATTTAAGCTTTCAGACTTCTTCTGAAATGAAAACACACACACACATGCTCACTGTGTCTGGCCACTGTAGCCAAAACACAGCAACTGCTGTGCATATGTCCATTTTTATTGTTTTTTTCAGGTGACATTTCCTCTTGTGTGACTTTAGTTATTAAATCAGTTTTGCTATTAAATCAGTTTAGCTATTAAATGAGTTAGAGCATAGTAATTGCGGTTTATCTTCACTTTTGTAGACAGATTATTACCATTTGCCTACAAACTTCATCACAAATATGTTCTTTACAAACTTCAACATTGATCAATTAAGTATAAGTTACTGCATTACCTGCATCTAATTGAAGTCAGATCTTGTGCCAGAACTAATGAGGCTATCCATCAGAGCTGGGAAACACTGCTAAAATGTGTGTTTCACAAAATACCAGTGTGCACACAAAAAAACAGAAGATTATCAAAGGTGTTGTGGGCATGTGGAGGGATTTCAACTCATAACCAGCTATAAATAGTGGCGCGAGATCAATTACAGTTCAGTCTGGCTGGAGTCAAGGCAGACTCTTGCCTGCCTGCCTCTGTCTTGTGCCAGAATGGCTGTCAGGAGCTTGCTGTGTGTCCTCCTCCACTTGATATTCTTGACAACTTCAGTACAATCTGAACCCACCTAGTCTCTCATTTTGTTCTGTGGCTTCTAATTAGTGCAGCATGAGTCTTACAGTGGAGCCAATCTGCAACATTTGGCCCACCATAGTGAGCACAGGACATGTATTGGCTGGTTGCATCTTGTCCTTGTGCTGTACTGTCATGATTTTTAGTGGCTTGGAGACATATTGCTTGATTGCAGCAATATTTTGCTGCTACCCCTCTTATTGATTCTTAGAGAATGGGGGCTTTGAGCCAAGTTCCACCAGGAGGAGCTCCATCTTCATTTGAAAGCCCAGGATATTATTCAGCTTGTAGACTTTCTCTGTACCAGTCTTCCACTGGCTGCATACTCCTTTATCTACAGGCAAGATAAAGAGTGTCAGTCTCTTCTTACTAGTCTGATTATGCATCTTTACTGTCACAATTTTGAAGCCTTCATGTAACACCCCTGCTCAAACTGTCCCTTCAGTGTAAAGCCAGGGTAGCCCCTGGGGTACAGGTGTTCTCTACTTTAGCTGCAGTTTCTCAAGCACTGAGGTAGCCTTATAATTGTAACAGTTATTAGCCTTTATCTCTTGTTAAGTGACATTATATGGAGACTTGATACTGAACTCTAATGATAAACAGCCCATGACCTCATGCTTCTATTCTTGCTCTGGATTTACATATGAGGAACATTCAAATGCACTTTGTAGCTGTTCTGCTCTGTGGCTCTTAGATTATTTGTTACTTGCAGCATTTGATCATTATAGATGTATGTATACTGAGGTGGCAAAAGTCATGGGATACCTCCTAATATCATGAAAGGCCTCCTTTTGCCTGGCATAGTGCAGCAGCTTGACACAGCATGGATGCAGCAAGTCATTGGAAGTCCCCTGCAGAAATATTGAGCCATGCTGCCTCTATAGCCATCCACAATTGTGGAATTGTTGCTGGTGCACAAACTAACCTGCAGTTATGTACCATAAATGGTCAATGGGATTCACGTCCAGAATGTTCTTCAAACTAATCGCAAACAATTTTGGCCCAGTAACATGGTACATAGTCATCCATAAACATTCCATCATTGTTTGGGAATGAGAAGTCCATGAATGGCTGCAAATGATCTCCAGGTAGTTGAACATAACCATTTCCAGTCAATGGTCGGTTCTGTTGGACCAGAGGACCCAGTCTGTTCCATGTAAACATAGTCCACACCATTATGGAGCCACCACCAGTTTGCACAGTGCCTTGTTGACAACTTGGGTCCACAGCTTCATGGAGTCATCACCACACTCACACCCTACCAGTAACTCTTACCATCTGAAACTGGAAATTAGGCGACCAGGTAACAGATTTGCAGTCATGTAGGGTCCAACCAATATAGTCATTTGCTGCCATAGCCCATTAATGCCAAATTTCACTGTACTGTCATAATGGATACATTCATCATACATCCCACATTGATTTCTGCAGTTAAATCACAGTGTTGTTTGTATGTTAGCACTGACAACTCTATGCAGATGCCACTGCTCTTAGTCATTAAGTGAAAGATATCAACCACTGTGTTATGCATTGTGAGAGGTAATGCCTGAAATTTGATACTCTCAGCATGCTGTGGGTTTCAGAATATTGGATTCCCTAACAATTTCTAAAATGGAATATCCCATGCATCTAGCTCTAATTACCATTCCACATTCAGACTGTTAATTCCTGTCATACGGTAACAGTCTTATCAGAAGTCTTTTCACATGACTCACCTGAGTACAGATGACAGCTCCACCAATGCACTGTTGTTTTATACCTTGTATACACGATACTAGTGCCATTTTTATATGTGCATATTGCTATCCCAAGACTTTTCTCAACTCAGTGCATTTCTACTTTATTGTTGACCTAGTCAAAGTTCTCCTCAGCACAACTGTCCAATCGCCTGCAATGTTTTGTTGCTTGTAAATCAACCAAGAGTCAGTTGCTATATTATTTAGTCATTCGGTCAATTTGGTGAGCAGCTTTGTCAAGGACCTTTTCACTTCTTTCATCTTCTTTTTATGTCCAGGGTATATATTCTTGTCTGTATTGGGAGCGTATTATGACAGTAGATTTTCAATGTTTAACAGCAAACAAAAGAATTTTGTTGAGACTGTATCACACATGTCCATCTGCTCTCTTCTGCCCAATGATCCCTTGCTGCTGTTGTGATGACTACTAACTTTTTTAAAATCTTTTTTCTGTCTCTGTGGTTTTCAGTGATCCTACACCACATCTGGATGCTGATGTAATGGTCAAGTGGACACCATATAGCCTGACAAACCCATGTTACCTGAATATTGACAAGGATCTCACCATAAGGCAGAATCTTAACAAAGAACGCATTGAGTTTTGGGATGGTCTATACAATTGGAGTACAGCAGCATCAAAACAGTGAAATTATTACAACACATAAGGGCACATCAAATGTGATGTTCATGGACTGTCAGAATGCACATATCATTTAATTTTTATGTAAATGTGAAAAAATAAACTTGATGTATTAATCAGTAAAATATACTCACAGAGAATAACACACTTTCATGATGTAGTAAGGTAGATGACAGCTGAAAGTTACTTTTATGTTTTGCATGTAGGCCTTCATGCTTCTTATAGTAGAAACAGTGGAATTCCATTTTCTGTAGCAGCTTAGTAATAGTGAAATACAAGAGAGAAGCTCAGTGAGCAAAGATTTTGCAAGAACAAAATGTTAAATTAGTCATATGGGGAAAGATCAGTCTGGTATTAAAAACAATAATTAATAAATAGGAGAAAGTTTTGGTGAAGATGGAAAGAGCCACATATCACTGTGTTCTGCATAGAAGCTGAAAGTAAGATATTAAAGAAAATTGTCATCATCTTTGTAGAAAACTTAAATAACAATGTAGTGGTAGTAATTGTTGCCATAAATTAATTTCAAATAGATGCAGTTGGCTAGAATCACTTTCTAAGTAAATGTGATATCATTTGCTCTAGAGAACTCTTAACAACCATCCATTTCTTTCCCTTTACTGTTTAATGAAAGTTGCAAAAATGTGTGCATACGTATGCTAGTGGGAAAGGTCACTCTTCCTGGTTGTGTCAAAACAAGGCTCTCTTTTGTGTGGATATGGAATTACCAGCATATATTGCTGATTGGAAGCTTGAGTTTCCAGTTGGGTGGGAGGACTGAAATTCCACAGAACTTTAAACACATTCAGATGTGTCACGACATTCCTGAGTTCCTCCTCTACATGTGTTGAAGAAGGGTTGTCCTTGTCCCTTGTGTACTGGTTTTGTTATCCCATATGAGCCAATGCTGGTTGGTGAACTGGCTCTGCATTTTAGTCTTCAGGTAAGCATTATTATCCTGGCTCCTGTGATTGTTAAATTCTCATTGTGTTCTCGCCATATATCCACTGGCACAGTGTACTGGTCTGAACTGAGAGCCCTTGGTCCTATTAACAAGGTCATCATTAATAATTATTTGTGTGTTTCCATTATTATCCTCTCCCACTAACCATTTTTTTTTGTCTTGTTGCAAATACTTTATAGCATAAAAGGGTTACACAGTAAACGGGAACAGGTGTGTTGTCATAAGCAACACTGGTGCAGTTTTCGAGAATGTTCTGAGCACGTTTGCTGGAAAATACTTATTTGTCATAAATGTTTTACTGTCAGTCCCCACAATATACATTCAAAAGATCAGGTCAGCAACACGCTTGTGGTACCTAATTGAGGCAAAAATCAAAGGCACAGAAATCAACAGTTAAACAGCTAACCTCATGTGGCATTGGCACTTAGGCTGACTGAGAGAGAATGTACCCATCGGAGGCATATACAGTGCTACCTGTGGCAAGTGTGACCTCTTCAGAATGGTGCATGTATTGAACTGTTCTAATGTGCCCTCAGAAATAGAAATGCCAGGTTGGAATACCAGCTATACACCTAATAAGTGTAGTTTTTTGTGTCCTCTGTTGAGTTAAGTGTGTCTCTCATCTTTCTTGTGGATAGAAGACTGTTTTGTTGTTACATTTTCCAATCCCTCTTGCAATTTTGGCTGAGGGTTTCTCTAAGTAAGGAAGAAACTCAAACCACTTTTGCTCCCATTCATTCACTCATTCATTCATTAATTCATTCATGGTGTTCAGTAAATCCCATCATGAAGGCAAGCTTTCAAGGATGTGCAACAAGTCAAGTTATGCATTGGTAGCCACAAGCAGCTACTGAAAGCTAGCTCTGTGAAGTGTGAAGTATATTAACAACAAATCATGGATTATGCTAATACACTCATAATCATGAGAAATATTTATAAATTACTTTATGTATTAGGATAAAAAGCACCTACTTGTAAAAAAAACCACTGCTCATCTTCCTATACTACTCTGGTGCTGATTTTATCTAATATTTCAGATAAAGGATTTACATAATGTAATGCTGACAGCTTTCAGCTGTCTATGTACTGGCAAGATCAAGATATGTTTAAAATATTGTGATAAACTCTAGGAGTGGCTAATCAGATGTTCTTTTACTTTGATTCCTAATATCTGGGGATTTTCAGTTTCCTGCCTGATGACCATAGACTTCTGCAACAGAATATAAAATTATACTCTGACCCTAGCTAGGGATACACTGATATGCCAAAACACTATGGCCACTGCCCACCATGATGTTGGATGCCACCTGGTGGCATTGTGGGCACATTACGTGGTAACAAAAGTATGTAAGCAGAGGATAGAGGAAAGGGGGATCACCCTAATGAAGATATCAGCTGCAAATGTGGAAATCCATTGAGATAACGATTTTGACAGAGGGCAGTTTATTATTACACAGAGCCTCTGAAGGAGTGTCTCGAAAATGTTGAAGCTAGTCAAATGTTCACACGCTACTGTCGTAAGCATCTACGGAAAGAGGTAGGACAATGAAACTAACACTAGGATCTAAATGGTTGGATGTCCACGACTCTTCACAGAACATGGGGTTCAGAGGCTTGTCTGCTCTGTAAAGTAGGATAGATGGGAATCAGTGGCATCTCTGCTGAAAGAGCACAATGCTGGTGCACACACAAGTGTTTCAGAGCACACCATTCATCGTACATTGTTGAACATGGAGCTCTGCAGCAGATCACCCCCATGTGTTTGCATGTTTACCCAATGACACCATCAATTACTATTGCTGTGGCATGGGACCATCGGATTTCAACTATCAACCCCATGTGTTTGCATGTTTACCCAATGAAACCATCAATTACAATTGCAGTGGCGTGGGACCATTAGAATTCGACCATTGATCAATGGAAACGTGTCGGCACTTGGGGTCAGTCACAGCTTAGCTACAGTAGGTCACTGGTCATCATCAACGAAAACAGCAGCTCGAAACATGCAGCACACCATGGGCACAGGCTGATGGGTGTAGTATTATGCTATGGGACATATTCTCCTGTGATTGCATGAGACCTGTGACAGTAATCCAAGGCACATAGAGAGCTGCAAACCACTTGCACCCCTTCATGCTTGATGTCTTGCCTGATAACAATGTCATCTTTCAGCAGTATAATTGTCTGTGTATCAGAGCCAGAACCATGCTATAGTGCTTTGAGGAACATTACAGTGAACTCACATTGATATTTCAGTGACTGAATTCACCTAATGTAAATCCTACGGAATCTATCTGGGTCACTATCGGGCACTACCACTGTGCACGCAAATCAACAACCCCTTTTTTACACAAATTGCATGACATGTGCGTAGATATCTAATGCCACATACCTCCAAAAACCTACCAATGAACTGTTGGATCACTGATATGCAGAATGAGTTATGTATTTCATTCCAAAAACAGGCAGGCAAGCTATTAAGCATGTGGTTATAATGTTTTGGCTCATTAGTGTATATGGAAATTATTTTTACATCTAAAATTCTGGTTGTGAATTACACTGTTCATCCTAAATGCACTCTTCTTATCAATGAGAAATAACATTAGGAAATATATGTATTGGCATGAATGTGAATGTCGTGTGATTAGGGCCTCCCGTCGGGTGCAAGTCTTTCGATTTGACACCATTGCAGCGACTTGCGCATCGATGAGGATGAAATGATGATGGTTAGGACAACACAACACCCAGTCCCTGAGCAGAGAAAATCTCCAACCCAGCCAGGAATCGAACCCAGGCCCTTAGGATTGACATTCTCTCTCGCTGACTATTCAGCTACCGGGGCCGAACTGTATTGGCATATAAGTGTGAGAATCCCTAGGTCTCTGAAGATATTTGGTTACTAAATTTACACATTGTTATTACTGCATGCTTCTGTAGAATAAGTACTTTTTTGACCTTAGCTGTATTTTCCCAAAAGATTATACCATATGGCAGTAATGAGTGAAAGTGTGCTAGCAATTCTGTCTGAAGGTCAAGACAATGACAGAAATTTCTAAGCGTGAAGTAGGAAGAACTGAGTTTTGGGTTAACCGACCCTCGTGCTGATGCCTCCTCACTTTATACCTAGGAACTCTACACGTGGGGACACCATCCAGTTTGTGCCCATTAATTTCTGCTTGCAGTACCTGTACGTCATTTTGATTTGTATGGGACTGCATACACATCTTTATAAGATAGAGAGTTGAACTGTTTGCTGTGAGTCACTTGTAGGAAACAGTTTTTCTTTTGGCTATGTCTGGTACAGATGTCTAAGGATCCTTACCAGTATACTTTTGTAATCAGCAAAATGTTACCATTTTTGATGCATTCTGTTACATAGGTATGAACATGACTGAGACCAGGACTGAATTTTGCATGATGCCATATATAATGTTTCTCCAATTTGAATTTAGTCTTATTCCTGTATTGCTTGTTAATTTGACCCTCTGTTTTCAATGATTTGGATATGACCCCAACCATTCAAGGCAAATGCCTTTAACAGATTACCATTTTAGTTTCTCCAGTAGAACTTTATCATGTACACAATCAAAGGCCATGGAAAGTTCACAGAAAATGCTAACAGGTTAGCTTTTCTTGTTTAGTTCTATCAGAAATGACTTCATGAAATCATATATTGCTTTCTAAGTAGAGAAGCCTTTACAGACGGCAAACTCAACTGCTGTTAAAGAGGTTGTTCTCTGAAAGATGGTTCAATATTCTGTTGTTACCTTATGTCTCAAAAATGCCTTAGAACAGGGGAAGGAAGGTGGTCTATATTTTTCTACTGTGTGCTTCAGTTTGTCAGGAAATAAACTTCAGCTTGTCAACTGATTAAAAATTTAGCTCAAGGGAGGCTACTAACAAATCAGCACAACATTTTAGGTGAAATACCATCGTGGTTGGATGAATTACTTGCATATCAGTGATGTAACAGTTTTGTGACTGCAATTCAAATTGGTTTAGCAAACCTAGCAGTGAATCAACAGATATCCATCTAAGTAAATCTAATATACACTGAAGAGCCAAAGAAACTGGTACACCTGCCTTATATTGTATAGGGCCCCTTGAGTACACTGCAACATGGCTTGACATAGACTCGACTAATGTCTGAAGTAGTGCTGGAGGAAATTGATGCCATGAATGCTACAGGCCTGTCCATAAATCAGTAAGAGTACAAGAGAGAAATCTGATGTTTTGCTGGGTTCCTGATATTCGTGGTGCACTTGTGAAAGGGGCATACGGGAAAATCTCCACTTCATCGCTACCTCGGAGATCCTGTGTCCCATCACTCGTGCGCCGACTACAACAAAACGTTCAAACTCACTTAAATCTTGATAACCTGCCACTGCAGCAGCAGTAACTAATCTAACAATGTGCCAGACACTTGTTGACTTATATAGGCACTGCCAACCACAGCACCGTATTCTACCTGTTTACAACTCTGTATTGGAATATGCATGCCCATATCAGTTTCTTTGGCACTTCAGTGTATCTGCTTCCAATAGTTCATTTTGTCAATGTGTATTCACCTTCCTTTAGGAGGAATTCATTGAATTTAGAGCCAATAATTTGAATTCAATATTTTGTTGATGCTGCTACAGTCATCAGGGAATTTAATATCTTTTATCTTACCAAGTTCATCTGTTTGACACTTAATAATGCCTCTAACTTTGTTTGATTTGTTCAGCAATATTTAGAATTTTTTGTCCATAGTACATGGTTTTTGCCTTTTTGATGTCATGGTAAAGCATTTTGCAATACTGCAGTAGTGACCCTTAAATACCTGGTTAGAGCTTTCTATATCAACTTCCCAGTGCAAGATACTTTGATCCCATACATTAGCCTTTCTTTATCTTTGTTTCTATTGTAATTATTCCTCACACAGCTCTGCTTTGGTTGGCAGTATGTCTTCTTATCTTTGATACATGTATAATCTGGGCTTCATTGTTCTTGTTTGGCAGAAAAGTTTTTCATATGCTGCTACTCAACTAGGAACCTATCCTTATTACAGATGTTATATACCATATGGACCTGGAAAGCTAGCACTTCATACACTTGCGTCAACTGTTCACAATTCGTTACCTGCAACTACTGTTCTATCAAGGTCTTCTTCCTATAAACTGCCTAACATATCATCCAGTTACATCTTAAGTGTAATGTTTTGATGATTGCAGCGTATAAAATCCAGGAATTTGTCTAATATCGGTAATCCTTGTAGAATATCAGACTCCTAACTTAAAAGAGAATCAGCAAACTTAGTTTAAAGTTACTTTTTTACTGATCTCTAAAAGATGCTGTCATCAGGCATGGGACAAGTTAGTTGATATTCCTAACCAGTTGGAAGTCACTCTGAGTATTGTCAAGCAATTGGAAGCCGCTGCAAATGGGTGTATTGGAAGGGCTGCCAAGAGTCTTGTACCAGAAACCAAAGGTACCTAAAGTACTATTGTGTCCTGTGGAGGCTGTCTCCTCAACAGGAAGCACAGGATATATCACTACTCGTCCACTTGACTGTGAGCGGCATGTTAACAGGAGGTCTAGCCAGCATGTATGGGGCAGACAGGGATCATGGAGAGCTCAGGGTGTTGTCTTTCCAACAAAATGCAGAGAAGATTGACAAGGCCAGCCTTGCTCACTGAGTTTCAATGGTATTCACAATCTGCAGCTTTGTCCCCAGAATTGATTGTGGCCTGCCTGGTTCTGAGTTCAGTGGAAGGCTTATACTGATGCCATTCCTCTGTGGTCAGAGTGGTGGGTATTAAAGGTTACTCATGTTTCTATTCTGAATTTTTATAAAATGAAGCATTTTGTTTAAGTAAATGTATGTTTAGTTTGTACAGTACTCTTTTGTTAGAGTGACTCTTATCTACCACTTCACATTTGTGTTTGAAATACACTGTGAAACATGCAGTGGCCAAAACATGCAGTGTCAACAAAAATGAAGCATTCCTTGCAGTCCATCTATGGAAGTGGAACTCTGTTTCAATACTGCCTACAAACACAACAGAGAAATTGTGATTGTGCTGTAATGCCCACGGACTGTTTGAATTTGTAAACTTGTGGACAGTGTGTGAAAGGAGAAAAAGGACATTTACCCACAGTGCACAGTCCATAAAGAACAATTTATGTCAGTCTTTGAGAAAAGAGGAGTGCAAAGATCATGTAACCATCTTAGAAGCAGGTTAGGTAAGATGCCAGAGTACTCAGACATGACATTTCCAGCACCAGATCTAATCAATACATTACTAACTGTTCGTTTTAGCGTGACACAAAGCTTGGCATGTGACACACAAATTCTGGAAGTGGGTCACTGGCAAATATTGGTTCCACAGATACACCACATTGCTATGAAGAAAGACATCTAATTGGAACTAACAGTCTCACGTGATCCCTGATTGTTTTATGAGGTGGAGGGACATCATGGTAGTGCAATATACCCATTGACACTCTAGTGTCCATGTGTGCACATATCATGCTGAGACATGCATGTGTCATCTGACATGGGCACAACACTTCAACAATTGACACAGCTACCTCAGACTGGACAACCAATTGATGTCTGAGAGCAGTGTATGTAGCCACTGCCTCCTGCTGGCACATCATATTGGAAGAAAATGTTACGCTTTTGGTTGGAATCAAATTCACTCTAATGAAGATACATCACTTGCAGTAGGACACACCCAACAGAAAACAATAAGCGCTCGTCTTGCTTATTTTCCTTATAAATGTTGAGGGACTACACTCTAAAGAGTGCCACTGGAGAAATATGTGTTTCAGGGCACAGGTGCATATGTTTACGGGTGTCATGTTGTATCATAATATATTGCAGCACAGAGATAAAGAAATAGGTGTCAACAAAAAACTTTCAACATCGAATGCTTATGAATTCAAGTGGATAATGACACTCTAGGATATTTACCATTCCAACTTAACAGGAAGAATAGTTGAATTGGGAAAAAATAATGGGTGTCCCAGACAGGAAGAAATGGCAAAAGAAACAGCAGCTGCTGGTCCCATGATTGCAGCAGTTTTGGCAGCTCAGTCAGTGAAATCAAGATTAACAACTACCACCAAAACCAAAATAAGTACTGCATGGTTGCATTCATGACTCTTGAGGGACATGGAAGCAGGATGTGGATGGTGGTTAGGTGAATAACAACAGGATACACAGGTGTTCAAAGAAAATAACTTGACTTTATTGCCATAATTCTGCTGCTAAGGGTACAGAAGAATGAATTTATGGTGCCTGGAGGCTCCGATAGACAGTGTAATGGATCTGGGAGATGTGTTATTTTGTACCAGATTTGTCATACCAAATCTAATGAGGGAAGTTGTAATGTGTTCTCTTATATTTTTGTCATAATATTTATTTTAAATTGTAATTTGCTTTATTTTATGCTAATTTACTTATATTTTTGAGAGTGACAGCATATTGATTAATATTAGTAGATGTGATGAAGAATATCAAAGAGACTGGTTACAAGTGGAAGCTTGTGTGTTGTGTGAAATGTCTTTGACGCTGGACTCATCTTTGACCGTAGTCAGTCGGCAGTGAACTCTCGGTGTGTGTGTGACACTGGAACAATGTGCAGGTCGCTGTAATAATAATTTGCTAGTGAACAGGAAAAATGAATTATGTTACTACTTTTTTTATATAAACATCAAGAAGGAACCACATTCGAAGAAATGGTATTTGAAGCACCAAAAAATGAGGCAAACACATTGAACCAGGTCATTTCTGCAGCCGATGAAACTGCATTGTGGAATCATACTTTCACTAGACGACTGAAGCCAACACAAAAAGACAAATGTCGTCTTGTAAACATTTCACGGAAAAGGTACTGTCACGAAATATGCTAAATACAGTGTATAAAAAATAGTGAGCATATTTCAACAGACAATGGGCATGCTGCCCTAAAGGAGAGTAGAATGGTATGACAAGATTGGACAAGGGCTGGCTGAGAAGAGAGCAAGCAGTTGGAACCACAGCCTCCTCATCAGTCTTCCCTGTGTCCTCCAAATGACAGTCTTTTCCTTCTATTTAGCTGCAGATGTGCTTCAGATGAGGATACCTGCTTAAGTGATGCTCTTTGGAGGCATTACCCTGTCAGCAGTACCTACTGTCAGAGACTGTTCACATGAACTGAGCATGGGTAGGTGGCGATTTCCATTTATGAGGGTGGTTTGAAAAGTTCTCGGAATCACCACAAGAGATCAGCACTAATGCAATGACACTCTAGGATATTTACCATTCCCACTTAACAGGCAGAATAGTTGAATTGGGAAAAAATAATGGGTGTCCCAGACAGGAAGAAATGGCAAAAGAAACAATGGAATGACTAATGCAATGAGTTAGTCACATGATATTCATTGGACTGTTGCCTGTAAGCCTGTGCCACATCATTGCTCTTGAAAGAGAGCTGTGGTGGTGATGTGGCTCTGTTGTTGTTCCCATACAGTGATTTGCAAAGACAGAAAAAATCGAGATTCGGGCAGTGATTAAGTACTTCGTAAAGAAAGGTATGAAAGCAAAGGACATTCAGGCCGATTTTCAGAATACACTGGGGGACCCTGTTCCTTCATATTCAGCTGTTGCTAAGTGGATGAATGAATTTAAATTTGGTCAGGAGAGCTTAGATGGTGATCTGCGCAGTGGTCAGCCAAGATGTGTCACTACTCCAGAAATCATTGCAAAAGTGCACAAAATGGTCATGGAGGATTGCCGATTGAAATTGCTCATGCTTTCCAGATGTCATCTGAAAGGGTATATCACATTTTAGCTGAAGAATTAGAAATGAAAAAATTATCTGCCAGATGGGGCCCACGACTCTTGCCACTGGATCAAAAATGCATGAGAATAGACATATCGGAACAATGTTTGGCCCTTTTTAGGAGAAACGAATAAGATTTTTTGCACCAGTTTGTGACCACAGATGAAACGTGGGTGCACTACTATGCCCCAGAGTCAAAACAACAATCAAAGCAGTGGCATCAGTGTTCTGGGATGCGAAGGGGATTCTGTTTGTAGATTATCTCCCCACTAGGCAAACAATTATTGGTGAATACTATGCTAACCTCCTGGACAAATTTCAACAAAAGACACGAAAAAAGGTCAGGTTTAACAAGGAAGAAAGCCATCTTCCATCAAGACAATGCGCACCCACACACGTGCCGTCGCCATGACAAAATTACACTAACTAAGGTATGAATTGTTGCCACACCCACCTTATACACCTGATATGGCTCGGTCAGACTTCCATCTCTTCCCAAAACTGAAATTAATTATTATTTTTTTTTTTTTTTTTTTTTTTTTTTTTTTTTTTTTTTTTTTTGTGGGCAAAGATCACTTCAAACAAAGAAATGATAGCCGGAGTTAACAACTATTTTGCATGCCTGAAGGAAACTCATTTTTGAGATGGGATCAAGGCACTGGAACACTGTTGGAGAAAGTGCATTAATCTACAATGAGACTACATTAAAAAATAAAAAAAATTTACAGTGATGTAAATACTTTTTTTCTAGTCTGTTCAGAGAACTTTTCAAACTGCCCTCATATATCCAATGCTATGCTGATCCATACCCAACTACAGTTCTTTCCATGCTCTGCCTGTCCACCATGCACAGTTGCATACACACTATTCATTAA
Source organism: Schistocerca nitens (assembly GCF_023898315.1). Classification (NCBI taxonomy): domain Eukaryota; kingdom Metazoa; phylum Arthropoda; class Insecta; order Orthoptera; family Acrididae; genus Schistocerca; species Schistocerca nitens. Next base: position 448,390,982 of record NC_064615.1, read on the forward strand.
ATCAAAAAATGAATGAGATGCCTATGTAACCAAGAAAGGTTTCACAGGCTTAATAAATCCCTATGTGGACCACATAAAAATTAAAAGCATTTGCATTGCAAGCAACATGTTAATGTTAGAAGCAGATTCTGGTGAAGGCTGTCAGAAAATCATTGAGAAAACTAAAAATGTTTAGGTACAAAAATTCAAACCTCTAAAAAGTACATGCACACTAATGACTACATGTGAGATGGTACGCAAAAGAAACTGAACTAATTTTTTGGTAGGAAGAGCTTTTGTAGTACTATCTTTTTTCACTAGGAGCACGTAGAAGGAACATTCCAGAGTCAGTAAGCCAATTGCCACCACTCAAGGTAAGGATTAGTTTTGGCAGAGTTTATGGTGACACTAGTTTTGTGTGATTGTCATTTTTGCAATGGCTGATTTTCATGAACAGTATGCCTTGGTGAAATTCTGCTTTTTGCTTCGAAAAAGTGGAACAGAAACTCTTGAAATGTTAAAAATGTCATACAAGGAAGAGGGAAAACATCCAACTATAGTGTTTGAGTGGTTTTCCTGTTTCAAAAATGGTGAACTGTCAGTTGATGACAATTTCTGTTGTGGTAGTTTGAAGACATTTGTGTTTGCAACAGGATTCAGTATCTGACTACAGACTCATTTCTCCTGGCTTCTAAGTTGGAGGCAGAGCACTTCATGTACACTTTGAAGACCGAAATGCAGTAGTCCATACCTACCTCTTCCAACAACGCATTGTTGACTTTTCTGGCTATGTACCGTGCAATACCAGTCAACAGGTGCAGTATGACAGAGTATTTGTATAGGCACCAACTGCGAAGTTTCCGGGACTTGTTGCACCCGAAGTTGCATGACTCAGACCATCGTAGCCTGCCACATTTCCCCCAGGGACTGCTGTTTAGGCTCAGTCTTATGGTCAGCAGCAGGTGTAGCTGCAGGCTGTCCTGATGGGCAACAAAGGTCAGCAGTTTGTGGTTGATGTCAGTCTCGAGCAACTGACCAATGCATATCATGTGCCATTGGTTCAGAACTGCCACAGCCTACCTGTCAGCTGGGCAGCAGAGTTGGTCGCGACATTATTTCAGTTGCTGGGATCTAACTTGCTGCAGTTGTGCTTCCCCATTGCTGTCCCCTCTGTATCCTTCAGTGCCCTTCCTTCCCCACGGGTTCAGGGCCCTGGCGAGGCCATTCCCACTTGTCGAGCCCTTGTCAGCTGATAGAATACCTTGTAATGGCAGTGTTAGCAGTGTTGTCATGCTTTTGCAGTTTCTAAATCTGCAATGGATGCAGATACTAATCCTGCAATGATACCCTGTCTGAGAAGACTACAGGTTCCAAAATGTTTGTATCAGAGCTTCCGAGATTACAGTGATAGGTGTATTGTGGAATGGCCACAATATCTAGTAAACTAGTGAGGCTAATAACTAGGGTTGTCCACAGGGATCTACACTCCTGGAAATGGAAAAAAGAACACATTGACACCGGTGTGTCAGACCCACCATACTTGCTCCGGACACTGCAAGAGGGCTGTACAAGCAATGATCACACGCACGGCACAGCGGACACACCAGGAACCGCAGTGTTGGCCGTCGAATGGCGCTAGCTGCGCAGCATTTGTGCACCGCCGCCGTCAGTGTCAGCCAGTTTGCCGTGGCATACGGAGCTCCATCGCAGTCTTTAACACTGGTAGCATGCCACGACAGCATGGACGTGAACCGTATGTGCAGTTGATGGACTTTGGGCGAGGGCGTATAGTGGGCATGCGGGAGGCCGGGTGGACGTACCGCCGAATTGCTCAACACATGGGGCGTGAGGTCTCCACAGTACATTGATGTTGTCGCCAGTGGTCGGCGGAAGGTGCACGTGCCCGTCGACCTGGGACCGGACCGCAGCGACGCACGGATGCACGCCAAGACCGTAGGATCCTACGCAGTGTCGTAGGGGACCGCACCGCCACTTCCCAGCAAATTAGGGACACTGTTGCTCCTGGGGTATCGGCGAGGACCATTAGCAACCATCTCCATGAAGCTGGGCTACGGTCCCACACACCGTTAGACCGTCTTCCGCTCACGCCCCAACATTGTGCAGCCCGCCTCCAGTGGTGTCGCGACAGGCGTGAATGGAGGGACGAATGGAGACGTGTCGTCTTCAGCGATGAGAGTCGCTTCTGCCTTGGTGCCAATGATGGTCGTATGCGTGTTTGGCGCCGTGCAGGTGAGCGCCACAATCAGGACTGCATACGACCGAGGCACACAGGGCCAACACCCGGCATCATGGTGTGGGGAGCGATCTCCTACACTGGCCGTACACCACTGGTGATCGTCGAGGGGACACTGAATAGTGCACGGTACATCCAAACCGTCATCGAACCCATCGTTCTACCATTCCTAGACCGGCAAGGGAACTTGCTGTTCCAACAGGACAATGCACGTCCACATGTATCCCGTGCCACCCAACGTGCTCTAGAAGGTGTAAGTCAACTACCCTGGCCAGCAAGATCTCCGGATCTGTCCCCCATTGAGCATGTTTGGGACTGGATGAAGCGTCGTCTCGCGCGGTCTGCACGTCCAGCACGAACGCTAGTCCAACTGAGGCGCCAGGTGGAAATGGCATGGCAAGCCGTTCCACAGGACTACATACAGCATCTCTACGATCGTCTCCATGGGAGAATAGCAGCCTGCATTGCTGCGAAAGGTGGATATACACTGTACTAGTGCCGACATTGTGCATGCTCTGTTGCCTGTGTCTATGTGCCTGTGGTTCTGTCAGTGTGATCATGTGATGTATCTGACCCCGGGAATGTGTCAATAAAGTTTCCCCTTCCTGGGACAATGAATTCACGGTGTTCTTATTTCAATTTCCAGGAGTGTATATGTAAACCAACTTTCTGAGATCTTAGCCTTGAGCCATTGCTAACAACGCTGAGCAAAACCACTCAACTGCCAGGAGTCATAGCCTGTGCCGGTCACATACTGTTGTGGTGGCAGATGACTCAAGAGTCAAGCTGCAAGGAAAAGTGTATGAAGTGCTTGCTCAAGACCAACAGTGATGCTCAGATAATAAATAAGGAATCAAAGAATTAAAACTACCTACCTGCTGCTCAGGCATAGCCTTTCCCATTTGAGGAATTCTATTCAGAGAATTGCGGGAGCTCCTATGCTCCATTGTGGGAGCATCAGCTACAGTATTACCATTTCACTTAATACAACATTTCAAGATCAAACTGCTGGAGATGCAAAGCCCATTTGGTCAACATTGAATGTTTCAATCTACACTGTTGTAAAAAGCTCAAAGATTTGTAGTCTGTGTAAGCTATTGTCTTGTGGTCCAGTAAATAACACGTTCAAATTTTTTAAACCCAGTTCAGTTTGTACTAAATAAAAAATTTGGACTCCCAACATACACAAATTTGAGTCTGTGCTCAAAAAGAGGTAATGCAAAATCAAGATGATAAAGTAACTTACTATTCACCAATTCTCTCTTTAAATGTTGTAAAGCTTCATCACATTCTACAGTCCAATTCAACACTACATTCTTCTTCAGTGCAATGCCAAAAAAAGGATGGTTGGTAGTATCTAAATAGGCCATGCATACCTTTAAGTTCTTTTTTCTTTTTAGCTGCTGGACAATCTGGAGTAGTCTTTAATCCTTCTGGTTCCAAATGTATGACCTTTTCATTAATTTTATGGCCCAAAAATGAAATTTTCCTTTTTACAATTTCAGATTTACTGAATTTTAATTTCATTCCCACCTCTGAAAATAGCTTTCAGCACCCCAACAAAAATTTTACAATGTTTAATCCAGTCCGAACTAGGAACCAAAATATCATCAACATGAACAGTTACCTTGTGAATCAACTTTTGACCCAGCTCAACACTACTTCTAAATCACTTTTGGTCAGATATTTTACCCTTAATATTTTTTGCTCTCTCATTTATCTCTGTTTGCACTTGCTCTTCTGCAGTCTTAGCTGTGTCAATACCAGTGGCTGAGTATCTCAGTGGTAAGTCTAATTTAGTATGTGTCTTAGTACTGAGTTTTTCCAAAAATATCATTACATACACTTATCCTTAAAATACAGGAGTAAATTTCCCATTGGCAAATCAATGTTCACATTCCACTAATGCAAGAACTCTCTACTTACAATCGCATCTATGTGTAGGTCAAGTATCACTAAAGATTTACAAACTATTTGCTGTCCTGATAATTCAACAGTTGTTAATATTTATCATTCGATGCTCATAGATGGATTTACAGTGGCATCCAAAATTCTTTTTTGTGGCACAAGCATAACTACAGTCCCATTAATACCCTTAACAGATTCAAAAACTACTTCTGATATTCCATTTCATTCACTCCCACTGTCCAGCAGCTATTTAACTGCTAATCCCTGGATATTAATCAATCTTGGGATGTCATATCTCACCACTAATTACTGTTGGTTGTGTCTCCTCCATGCTGTGAATTCTCATTCATTCTTTTTGTAGAAAAACTGTCGTCCTGCTCACCAAGTCTATTTCAGTTACAGTTTAATGACAAGTACTACAACTCTCTTTCCTACAACTTATTTCTTCACTATTTCCTAACTAGTCCTCAGTATTGCTTGTTTACATACAGCATTGATTCTCTTTTTGCTTATCATGTTGGCTTCAATGTCATAAACAAATTCAAATATTTCTTCTCTCTCTTCCTCTTCATTACTACTAAAGCCTACACTACTTTCATCAGCATTTGAACTACTTCTGGAACCACTACTACTGTCTCTTGTCACTACCTTCAAATGCTTGGCTGATACTATTTCAGCATATGGGAAGACATTTAAGTTGTTCTGTTTTCTACAGTTGTTTGTGTTTTTCATGGCATATTGATACCCTTGTTGATAATATTTCATACACTTAAGAGTTAAACACTCCCCTGTTTCATCTATTTGCTTTTCCATCTGATATATTTCTTCTAATTTAATAGAATCCTCTCTACTGAAAACAGTTCTGTTTATTAGTATACATGGTTTTGCTTCTCTGCCTGCTTCACTATCTCTATTTACTTGAACGTTCATCCATGTTGCTTTTTTCTTATACACTGATAGCTTTTTTATTTTTCTTGCCCAAGTGCAAGTCCACCTGATGCAAATTTCAGTTTTCTTACTTGCGTCTGTAGTTGTCATTCCCCATATTTCTATCACTGAAATTTCTCCTATCAGTTCTATTCCCATTAGGAGCATTTTCCATTTGTTTATTCCTAGGACCTCCATTATTTGTCCCTTAACCCGCCCTACTCACTCTATTTGCATGGTAATCCCCTAATTTTCAGTTCACACTCTCACTGGTGCCCATGCCCCCTAGGAGTTACTGCAGTAGGCCTTACCCACCACCATCCTCGCTGTCATAGCTGCTGCTGCTGCCTGCATTCTATCGAAAGTGTGCATCATGTTTTCTGGAACACCATGCCACCGTCAGCCATTGAGGTCAAGCAGTTAAGTTAATTCAAGAATAAAGTACTTATTAATAGTCCATTACTCTAACATACTATTAAAAGTGTAATCTAATGATAGGGATGATAAGAAAGTTAAGGTGAAACCTCAGAATTAGAAACTGAAATTAACAGGGATGGTTCCATCAAAGTAATAAAGCCAACATCTGATGGTAATTTGTCAAAAGTAGTATCAGATGTAAATTCCAACTTTTACTGCAAAGTCAGAACCATTTTCTTATGATGATGTAATTGAAGTTGAAGTCAAAAAAAGAAAAAGTAAATTAACAGAGTTATCAGATAGTGAAACTGAGTTCAATAATTCTGCCAACTCCTTTAAAACTGGTTGAAATGCCAAGTGGCAAGGTAGAGGCACCAAACTGGATGCAGTTACTGTTTTCTACTAGTATTACTAACAAAGAAAGCAGAGCAGCCTCTGGTAGCTCTTGTAATCTTACTGTGCAGCATGTTGCTTGAGCTGACACAACTTTTATTGGATGTCATCAGTTTTTACATTTTGATCCAGACAAACAAATTCACCCATTAGAGTTTTGGAATGACTTTGAGGATGGTCGGAAATTGAAAAAATTTCTTTTATAAGAAGTCATTTGTCAGGAGGTGCTTTGTGATGGTCAGCTGACATAATGATTAGATGCAAAACACTTTCTGAATTTAAAACTGCATTTCTTAATGAGTTTAGGTAACACAACAAACGAAACAATGTTTTGATAGAATTTTGGAGTGGTAAAAAGGTTACTCCATGTCTAGAATCTGTTAAAGAGCTCTCTAGAAAGTGGGTTTCATGGTTGTCACATCTGACAGAAAAGATGAAAAGGGAAATTATGATAAATCGGACTAGAACATAAGCTGCTTTGGTATTGGCAGAAAAAGAAAAACCATTCCCACACCTAGAGGTAATGTGGAAAGATTCATTGAGTATCTGGAGTGAGTGGAAAGAGAAGCTGCTGTTGAGGAGGAGGTGCAGAATAATAATAAGTCTTCCAACAGTCCTATAAACAACTGAAATAATGACAGTGGGAACATGAGAGTTAGAAGTACGGAAGTTCAGAATGCATGATGTACTTATCATGAGCTAGGTAGAAGAAGAGAAGGTAGACAGCCACTGCACTTTTCCAATAATTATTACAATGAAGGGAGAAACATAAATAATTTAACATTGAGACAAGACACAGAGCAAAATGCTACGCAGTCTCTTTCTGAATCGAATGAACACAGTAGATCACATGTGGGAAACTAAGTCCCATCTGAGAGGAAATGGGCATTCATCAGGCAGAAACAGTAACACAGCCAGTAACAAAAACACAGGCCACCGTCTGTCAGTGCATGCAAACCAATAACATGCATGATGAAATGGGAACAGACAGTAATAGTAATGTGCTGAGTTCAGCTCTCATTATACAGGGCGAGTCACTAACTATTGCCACCAAGAATAACTCCGAAAGCACAGGGGCCTCTTTTTTTGGGTCACTTCAGAGATATGAAGGTCAACTTTGTTTTTTTTAAATGGGATGCTGTAGCTTGGTACTTATTTTCTGATAGCGGCTATCAAGACTAATCTAATGATGTGTAACAGTAAGGTCTTTGAAGGTAACAAAGAACACAAAGGTGGCATGAACGTCCATTTACAGAAGGTGCTCGAAGTGATGACCATTGGTATCAATGCAGTGCTGCAATCTTCTTATCATGGATTGAGTGGTATTCCTTATCACTTCAGCACTTATCAAAGCACATGCTCTGACAAGTCTCTCTCGCATATCTTCAGGTGTAGTTAGAATGTCTTTATAAACAATGTCTTTTATGAATCCCCACAAGAAAAAATCCAGAGGCGTCACTTCTGATGAACGAGCCGGCCATGACATATCTCCTCTATATCCAATCCAACGGTTTGGGAATTGTCTGTAACTCATTTCTAACCATCAGCAGAAAATGTGCCGGACATCCATCATGTTGATAGCACATTCTGTTCCTTGTTCCTAAAGGTCTTTCTTCCAATAACAGACGTAATGTTTCTTGCAGGAATGTGGTGCACTTTCTACCATTAAGATTTCCTTCAATGAAATAGGGGCCTATAATTCTGTCTTTCAGAATCCCACACCATACATTCACTGAACACAGTTTTTGGTGAGCAACTTGCTGCAGCCAACATGCATTTTCAGTGACCCAATAGTGCATGTTATGCAAATTAACATTTCCATGGTTCGTGAATGTAGCCTCATCAGTAAATGAAATCAAATTAATAAATGTGTCATCCCTCTGAATCTGAAGTTGAGCCCATCACCAGAATTCAATGCAATTCATACTATCTGTACCAGTTAATACTTGGTGAAGACTGATATGGTAAGGATGATATTCATGGTGATGCAGAACACAAACAACACTACTCTGGCACATGCCAGATTCACTTGCGATTTGACGCAAACTAACACAAGGACTCGAACCACAGTGGCAAGAGTACCAATTTCCATTTCCTCATCAGCAACATTCCTTTGCTGGATATGTTTCTGATGCATTAAAGATTCAGTTGTTCTCAATTTATCATACACATATTTAAATGTATGACATGTAGGGTGAGTATGTTGAGGGTATAATCTCTAGCGCTCACCGTATTTTTATTTATTTTATTTATTTATTTATTTATTTATTGTTCTGTGGGACCAAATTAAGGAGAAGTCTCCATGGTCATGGAATGAGTCAATACATGAAATTATAACACAATAGTAGAAACAGATAAAATGAAATATAAGTAACATATTCAGGTGAAAATTCGTAAGTTTAAATAAAGAAAATCAACAATGTAACACTGGAATTTGCTTAATTTTTCAGCTCTTCCAGGAGCTCCTCGACAGAACAGAAGGAGTGAGAAATGAGGAAACTCTTCAGTTTGGACTTAAAAGTGTTTGGGCTACAGCTAAGATTTTTGAGTTCTTGTGGTAGCTTATTGAAAATGGATGCATCAGAATACTGCACTCCTCTCTGCACAAGAGTCAAGGAAGTGTATTCCACATGCAGATTTGATTTCCGCCTATTATTAACTGAGTGACAGCTGCTAACTCTTGCAAATAAGCTAATATTGCTAACAACAAACGACATTAAAGAAAATATATACTGTGAGGGCAAAGTCAGAATTCCCAGACTATTGAATAGCGGTTGACAAGAAGTTCTCGAACTTACACCACACATAGCTCGAACAGCCCATTTTTGAGCCAAAAATACCCTTTTTGAATCAGAAGAATTACCCCAAAAAATAATACCATATGACATAAGCGTATGAAAATACGTGAAGTAGACTACTTTTCGTGTTGAACTGTCACTTATTTCAGATACTGTTCTAATGGTAAATAAAGCAGCTTTTAGTTTCTGAACAAGATCCTGAACATGGGCTTTCCACAACAGCTTACTATCTATCCAAATGCCTAGGAACTTGAACTGTTCCATCTCACTTATAATATGCCCATTCTGTCTGATCAAAATATCGGTTCCTGGTGAACTGTGAGTTAGAAACTGTAAAAACTGAGTCCTACTGTGATTTAGCATCAAATTATTTTCCACAAGCCATGAACTTATTTCATGAACTACATTATTTAATACTGTTTCAATATTACACACAAGATCCTTCACTACCAAGCTGGTGTCATCACAAACAGAAATATTTTTGAATCACCTGTAATACTAGAAGGCATATCATTTATATAAATAAGAAAAAGCAGTGGCCCCAGCACCAATCCTTGGGGAACACCCCACTTAACAGTGCCCCATTGGGACTGAACATCACTACCACTCTCAATATTGTGGAGAATTACCTTCTGCTTTCTGTTCTTAAAGTAAGAGGAGAACAAATTTTAAGCTACTCCCCTTACTCCATAATGGTCCAACTTCTGCAGTAATATTTTGTGGTCAACACAGTCAAAAGCCTTCATTAAATCAAAGAAAACACCTAGTGTTTGCAACCTTTTATTTAATCCATCCAAAACCTCACAGAGAAAAGAGAATATGGTTGTTAAACCACTTCTAAAACCAAACTGTACATTTGACAGCAAATTATGTGAATGTAAATAGTCCAGTAACCTTGTATATACAACCCTCTTGATAACTTTAGCAAACACCGATGGCATAGAAATAGGTCTATAATTGTCAACATTATCCCTGTCTCCTTTTTTATAAAGTGGCTTCACTACCGAGTACTTTAATCGGTCAGGAAACTGACTGCTCCTAAAGGAAAAGTTACAGATATGGCTAAGTACTGGGCTAGCATACATAGAATAATACTTCAGTATTCTGCTAGATACCCCATCATATCCATGAGAGTTCTTGGTCTTTAGTGATTTAATTATTAACTCAATCTCCCTCACCCCAGTATCATGGAGGACCGTTTCAGGTAACAGTCTCGGAACACTTGTTTCTATGAGCGCTATATGATTCCCTGTTGGGACAAGGTTTCTATTTAGTTCACCTGCTGTATTCAGAAAGTGATTATTAAATACTGTACATATATGTGACTTATCAGTAACACGGACATTCCCACTATGCACTGATTCTATATCCTCGACCTGTCTCTGTAGACCAGCCACTTCCTTTATGACTGACCATATGGTTTTAATTTTATCCTGAGACTTAGCTATTCTATCCTCAAACCACATACTTTTTGCCTTCCTAATAACTTTTTTAAGCACCTTACAATACTGTTTGTAACGGGCTGCTGCAGTTAGATTTTGACTATTTCTAATGTTTTGATATAATTGCCACTTTGTTCTACAGGATATTCTTATCCCTCTAGTCAGCCACCCAGGCTGCCTGTTTGTGCTAGTACCCTGTTTTGAATGTTCTAATGGAAAGCAACTTTCAAAGAGCATGAGAAAAGTCTTGAGGAAAGCATTATATTTATCGTATCAGCACTATAAACATCTTGCCACTATTGTTCCTTGACAAGGTTTACAAAGGTCTCTACAGCAACTGGATCATCTTTCCTAAAAAGTTGATAACTATATTTAGCATGTGTTGCAGCACAAAAATCTTTTAGAGTTAAAATTTGTGCACTATGATCTGAAAGGCCATTCATCTTTTTGCTAACAGAATGCCCTTCTAGTAATGAGGAATCAACAAAAATGTTGTCTATGGTTGTTCTACTGTTCCATTGCACACTCGTTGGAAAGTTGCATAAGATTATATGAATTAAGGAGGTCTACCAGCATCCTTTTCCTTGCACAATCACTTATACAATTAATATTGAAGTCACCACATATAACTAACTTTTTGTATTTCCTATAAAGTGAACCAAGAACCTCCTCTAGCTTTAGCAAAAATGTTGTGAAATCGGAGCCTGGGGCTCTATAAATAACAACAGTTAGAAGTTTAGCTCCACTAAATTTAACCACACCTGCACAACATTGAAACAACTTTTCAGTGCAGTATTTTGAAACATCAGTTGACTTAAATGGGATACCATTTTTCACATACATGGCTACTCCCCCACACCACAAAGAGCTCCTAGAAAAGCTGCCAGCCAACCTGTATCCTGGTAAAGGAAGCCTCTGAATTATCTCCTTATTTAAGAAGTGTTCAGATATACCAATAATTTCAGAGTCAACATCTATAATAATCAGTTCACTAACTTCATCTCTAATACCTTGTATATTTTGATGAAACATACTAATTCCCTCATTAATCAGATACCTAAGCTTTGTTGAAGGTGGTTTCTTTGTTAGAGAGACTTCCCTTAAGCAGGAATACCTATCAGTTGACTTCAGTCTAAAAAATGTACAGCTCTAACACCCACTACTACAGGAATTTTCCCATGAGTGATCCCACCACCCCCACCTATGCCGTCACCTATAAGCTTTGCCAACCTCCCCTTTCCATACCTGTTGAGGTGAGGGCCATGTCTAGTGAAATCCATCCTGCTGATAGACTCCACCAACACCACTGAAATGTGACTCATGCCTTCTGTCATCAGCGCACCCCCAATTCTCATGTTATTACGCCTGATGGCTGTATTAAGATGAGGCCAATCGTGACACTGAAACAGTTCCACAAAATGCACATTCGTGTTGCCAGTCTGAGTGGCTATCTTTTCCAGGTCACCATCTATGTCATACTCCCCATCCCTGTCAATACTATTACCAGCCCCACCCACAGTCACTACCTGATCCTCTTTAGTAAAATCCCTACATAACCCCCTATGTTAATAGCCACCTGAGCCAATCCTGCATTAGGGTACACAATTCTGGTGACCTGGTACTCACTCCCCAACACTTCCGGCAACTGCTGGCCTACACCTCTACTATGAGAACTACCTAACAGCAGAACCTTCTTCTTTCTCTTAGACTTTGCAACTGTCCTAGCCACCATAACTGCTGAGGTCAGCTGCATACTTCCTACATCTACAGCTACTACTACTAAATTTCGTTGGCATTCTCCATAAATGTGAAGCATATCAACTTTTTCTTTGAAGGAATACACCATTCACAATTGCTTGATTTGACAATACTAGTTGTACCATTCGTATATGTGTTGTATTGCAAAACAGTTGAATGGTGTTTACATGTCAATGGCACATTAGATGGATACGAATTATTTGGTGAATATTTATTATTTGCATGATATACAAGAGACAATTGTCAGAGCATGTGCTTCGATAAGTGCTGAAGTGATAAGGAATACCACTCAATCCATGATAAGGAGATTGCAGCACTGCATTAATACCAGTGGCCATCACTTTGAACGAATGGACGTTCATGCCACCTTTGTGAACTTTTTTGACATTCAAAAGACCTTACTGCTGCACCACATGGGGTTCGTCTTGATAGCCGCTAGCAGAAAATAAGTATCAAACTACAGCATCCCATTTAAAAAGCAAAGTTGACCTTCATATCTCTGATTTGACCTCACCTAGCAACAAAATCCAACATCATATTATGGCCCTTGTTGACCCATGCAACATTGTCCCACAACCTTTTCAGCTACTATCATACTTTCAGAGTTATTCTTGATGGCAATAGTTAGTGACTCACCCTGTATAGCTGGCAACATTTTGGACACATTAGAAAAATGAGACAAGAAGGAGAAAGAAAGCAGAATGGATAATAGGGAAGAACAAATTAACATGATGAAGGTAAAGTAAAGGCTTACAACTTTGACAATAGTGGCAGTCTGGAGGCTAAAGTTTCAGTGAAGGAAGCAGAGTCAGTTTTGCAAGGGTTTGTGTAAGAAAAGAGTTGTTAGATGAAGGGGGTGCCATAGTAATGATGTCAGCCAACCTAATAGCTATATTGACTTACCACAAACTGTGAAAGCAGACAATAGTATTAGAGATACCAATGTTGTGCAGGGATACAGTTGCTCAGAGGTAGAGAGTAGTTTAGCTGATGTGCAAAAAACGAAAGTAGAGTGAGTCATCAAGTGTTTTCATTTAAAATTGGTGGATAGGTTAGAAAAGGCAGTTGCAGTTGTAGAAGTTGATGACCCCGTGAATCTAAACATAAATGTACTTTCAACTGAACAAAATTAGTTTAGCTAAGACAGGTGTCCCAAGCATTTTTTGATTCTATTCTTAATAAGAATGAGTTAACAGTCAGAAAAGTAAGTTGTTTAAGAATAACAGGTGCTACTGGAGAAGTTTCTAGACCAGTACAGCACAAAGCAATTGGTATAGGTAACATAATAATAGATCATCCTTGTTTAATCACGTTCAGTTTATGTGTTGAAATATTGATTGGTACAGACCTTTTAACTAAAATTCAAGAAAAGATTGACTTTGATCATAGCCACTTAGTGTTAACTTTACCAGATTCTCAAGGGATTATGGAGCTTTTCATTGGAAACTATGGGAGCACTAATAATGAAGCATGTTGTTGTTGTTGTTGTTGTCTTCAGTCTTGAGACTGGTTTGATGCAGCTCTCCATGCTAGTCTATCCTGTGCAAGCTTCTTCATCTCCTAGTACCTACTGCAACCTACATCCTTCTGAATCTGCTTAGTGTATTCATCTCTTGGTCTCCCTCTATGATTTTTACCCTCCACGCTGCCCTCCAATGCTAAATTTGTGATCCCTTGATGCCTCAAAACATGTCCTACCAACTGGTCCCGTCTTCTTGTCAAGTTGTGCCACAAACTCCTCTTCTCCACAGTTCTATTCAATACCTCCTCATTAGTTATGTGATCTACCCATCTAATCTTCAGCATTCTTCTGTAGCATCACATTTCAAAAGCTTCTATTCTCTTCTTGTCCAAACTATTTATCGTCCATGTTTCACTTCCATACATGGCTACACTCCATACAAATACTTTCAGAAACGACTTCCTGACACTTAAATCAATACTCGATGTTAACAAATTTCTCTTCTTCAGAAACACTTTCCTTGCCATTGCCAGTCTACATTTTATATCCTCTCTACTTCGACCATCATCAGTTATTTTGCTCCCCAAATAGCAAAACTCCTTCACTACTTTGAGTGTCTCATTTCCTAATCTAATTCCCTCAGCATCACCCGACTTAATTCGACTACATTCCATTATCCTCATTTTGCTTTTGTTGATGTTCATCTTATATCCTCCTTTCAAGACACTGTCCATTCCGTTCAACTGCTCTTCCAAGTCCTTTGCTGTCTCTGACAGAATTACAATGTCATCGGCGAACCTCAAAGTTTTTATTTCTTCTCCATGGTTTTTAATACCTACTCCGAATTTTTCTTTTGTTTCCTTTACTGCTTGCTCAATATACAGATTGAATAACATCGGGGACAGGCTACAACCCTGTCTTACTCCCTTCCCAACCACTGCTTCCCTTTCATGCCCCTCGACTCTTATAACTGCCGTCTGGTTTCTGTACAAATTGAAAATAGCATTTCGCTCCCTGTATTTTACCCCTGCAGCCTTCAGAATTTGAACGAGACTATTCCAGTCAACATTGTCGAAAGCTTTCTCTAAGTCTACAAATGCTAGAAATGTAAATTTGCCTTCCCTTAATCTATTTTCTAAGATAAGTCGTAGGGTCAGTATTGCCTCACGTGTTCCAACATTTCTATGGAATCCAAACTGATCTTCCCCGAGGTCGGCTTCTACCAGTTTTTCCATTCGTCTGTAAAGAATTCGCGTAAGTATTTTGCAGCTGTGACTTATTAAACTGATAGTTCGGTAATTTTCACATCTGTCAACACCTGCTTTCTTTGGGATCGGAATTATTATATTCTTCTTGAAGTCTGAGGGTATTTCGCCTGTCTCATACATCTTGCTCACCAGGTGGTAGAGTTTTGTCAGGACTGGCTCTCCCAAGGCCGTCAGTAGTTCCAATGGAATGTTGTATACTCCCGGGGCCTTGCTTCGACTCAGGTCTTTCAGTGATCTGTCAAACTCTTCACGCAGTATCGTATCTCCCATTTCATCTTCATCTACATCCTCTTCAATTTCCATAATATTGTCCTCAAGTACATCGCCCTTGTACAGACCCTCTATATACTCCTTCCACCTTTCTGCTTTCCCTTCTTTGCTTAGAACTGGGTTTCCATCTGAGCTCTTGATATTCATACAAGTGGCTCTCTTTTCTCCAAATGTCTCTTTAATTTTCCTGTAGGCAGTATTGATCTTACCCCTAGTGAGATAAGCCTCTACAGCCTTACATTTGTCCTCTAGCCATCCCTGTTTAGCCATTTTGCACTTCCTGTCGATCTCATTTTTGAGACGTTTGTATTCCTTTTTGCCTTCTTCATTTACTGCATTTTTATATTTTCTCCTTGCATCAATTAAATTCAATATTTCTTCTGTTACCCAAGGATTTCTACTAGCCCTTGTCTTTTTACCTACTTGATCCTCTGCCGCCTTCATTACTTCATCCCTCAGAGCTACCCATTCTTCTTCTACTGTATTTCTTTCCCCCATTCCTGTCAATTGTTCCCTTATGCTCTCCCTGAAACTCTCTACAACCTCTGGTTTAGTCAGTTTGTCCAGGCCCCATCTCCTTAAATTCCCACCTTTTTGCAGTTTCTTCAGTTTTAATCTACAGTTCATAACGAATAGATTGTGGTCAGAGTCTACATCTGCCCCTGGAAATGTCTTACAATTTAAAACCTGGTTCCTAAATCTCTGTCTTACCATTATATAATCTACGTGATACCTTCTAGTATGGGAGCTGCCTATTAGCATCATGAGGAATAAGGAATGCTTGCAGGAAGATACTGAATACGGATATAATGTGCAAGTTGCTAATGTGGAAGAGAACTATATCCTGGAAGAAATAGAGACTAATATAGTCAACAGGTCAGATTTATGATAAACAAATGGCAGAATTAAGGGAAGTGTTAACAACTCATCACAATGTATTGTCAAACAGGCTTGGTGAAGTTTTTTTAAAAAAAAAAAACTAATAAAGTTTTAGTGAAAACAAATAAGTTCATGCTTGTTTATCAAGGACTATTCAGCACAATAGGTAAGCTTCATGCAAATGCATACCAATTGGAGTACCCAAAAAGTAAGATAGAACTAGGTCTACAAAACATTACAGATATTAAGCCTTTCAAAATTGACAGTAATAAGACGCTGTAGGGACTGTTCCACTCTTTGGTGAATACACAGTTTGGTGTACTGTGCAGCCTCAGCTGCATGACTCTTTATTTCCCTTTCAAGTTTCAGTCTCCTCTTCATACCAAGTAAGGAATATATATCATCATGCTATACATATGCTATTACTTTGTTGTGTCTTCGTTGTAAGTAAGGATGGTTCCCAACAATGACTATACCTGAACAATGAGAGATAGTTTGAAATAGTAAATCTAAATGTTTAAATAACAATGGGTAGCTTATAAGCACCGCTGAAAGAAAAATAATGGCTAAAGTAAACAAACAATGAATAAGATCCACAAAAAGGATTAGTAACAAGATGCAGATATTTTGCATTAAGAGAAGTAACTGAAGCTGGAAAATCCTAAAATCTGAAAGAATAAACTCTGCATAAGTTAATAACTTTCTTGTTGGAAGTAAGGTTGTCTGTAGGTAAGAGGCAAGGCAAGGCAAAGCATATTGATAATAATTAAAGGAGGTGTGTGAAAGTGGTGTGAGGAAAACATGAAAAATATGTGTAAATAATGAGTCAGTAGGCTGTCAAAGAGAAAAGGGAGAAAGAAGTGGTGAAATATGTAGGAAAGTGAAATACACTCCTGGAAATTGAAATAAGAACACCGTGAATTCATTGTCCCAGGAAGGGGAAACTTTATTGACACATTCCTGGGGTCAGATACATCACATGATCACACTGACAGAACCACAGGCACATAGACACAGGCAACAGAGCATGCACAATGTCGGCACTAGTACATTGTATATCCACCTTTCGCAGCAATGCAGGCTGCTATTCTCCCATGGAGACGATCGTAGAGATGCTGGATATAGTCCTGTGGAACGGCTTGCCATGCCATTTCCACCTGGCGCCTCAGTTGGACCAGCGTTCGTGCTGGACGTGCAGACCGCGTGAGACGACGCTTCATCCAGTCCCAAACATGCTCAATGGGGGACAGATCCGGAGATCTTGCTGGCCAGGGTAGTTGACTTACACCTTCTAGAGCACATTGGGTGGCACGGGATACATGCGGACGTGCATTGTCCTGTTGGAACAGCAAGTTCCCTTGCCGGTCTAGGAATGGTAGAACAATGGGTCCGATGACGGTTTGGATGTACCGTGCACTATTCAGTGCCCCCTCGACGATCACCAGTGGTGTACGGCCAGTGTAGGAGATCGCTCCCCACACCATGATGCCGGGTGTTGGCCCTGTGTGCCTCGGTCGTATGCAGTCCTGATTGTGGCGCTCACCTGCACGGCGCCAAACACGCATACGACCATCATTGGCACCAAGGCAGAAGCGACTCTCATCGCTGAAGACGACACGTCTCCATTCGTCCCTCCATTCACGCCTGTCGCGACACCACTGGAGGCGGGCTGCACGATGTTGGGGCGTGAGCGGAAGACGGCCTAACGGTGTGCGGGACCGTAGCCCAGCTTCATGGAGACGGTTGCGAATGGTCCTCGCCGATACCCCAGGAGCAACAGTGTCCCTAATTTGCTGGGAAGTGGCGGTGCAGTCCCCTACGGCACCGCGTAGGATCCTACGGTCTTGGCGTGCATCCGTGCGTCGCTGCGGTCCGGTCCCAGGTCGACGGGCACGTGCACCTTCCGCCGACCACTGGTGACAACATCGATGTACTGTGGAGACCTCACGCCCCACGTGTTGAGCAATTCGGCGGTACGTCCACCCGGCCTCCCGCATGCCCACTATACGCCCTCGCTCAAAGTCCGTCAACTGCACATACGGTTCACGTCCACGCTGTCGCGGCATGCTACCAGTGTTAAAGACTGCGATGGAGCTCCGTATGCCACGGCAAACTGGCTGACACTGACGGCGGCGGTGCACAAATGCTGCGCAGCTAGCGCCATTCGACGGCCAACACCGCGGTTCCTGGTGTGTCCGCTGTGCCGTGCGTGTGATCATTGCTTGTACAGCCCTCTCGCAGTGTCCGGAGCAAGTATGGTGGGTCTGACACACCGGTGTCAATATGTTCTTTTTTCCATTTCCAGGAGTGTATATGTGTATACGAAATTAGGGAGAAGTAGGTGTAAAGAAGTCAGTAGGTTGACATATAAGGAAAAATGGTGAAAAAAACTGGTGTGTAATTCCCTCATGTTTCATAAAAACATATTGTGAAACATATAATCTTGCTTAAGGCAGATGATCAATTAATGGATAAATATTGACACATACAGACAACAATGCAGATAAATGAATGCGTTAAAAAATGAAGAGTATTGGAATGTTATAATAAAAACAGTTTTTTAATTATTTGTGTAACAAAGCAAACTAACTGCTGTTGAACAAATGACTTCTTTAGTATGATAATCTGCATGATAACTGAGCCATATGAAGATAGATCTTATGAAGATTACTCAGTTTTCTAAGTAAAGCAATCTCTATGGTAATGAAGTAAATTGCAATTTAGCTAAAAATGTGACTATTTTAAAAACCTATATTAGTTTTCAGAGCATAATAGCTACAGTTAAAAAAAATTTCAATGTTTGTGTTTCAAGCTTAGTAATGAGGTAACAAGTAAAAGCGAGTTAGAGTAATGCCACAATTGTATGAGGCGGCATATTGAAAACAGTCATTTTGAAAAAGTTAGTAACAGTTTTCCAAATAATACATTTATAAAAAGAAAAATTCTTTGTGATAACTCCATAATTCTTTTCTTAAATTATAGAGGGAAAGCAGAGTGAAGAATGTGTTTTGCCCTCCCTTAGATATAAGTTGAGGGCAGAATCTTAGGCTATGTTACCTGGTTCTCAGGGATATGGAAGCTTCATGAAAAGCAGCCTACAAGCTGTATGAAGAAAGAAGTAAGGGCACCAACCACAGTGACTTCTCCCCTTACTCTTTCTGCAACAGTGGCAAGAAGGATGCCAACTGTAGCAACTTCCCACTCTCTACCTTAAATGTTTAGGTGAAACTGGTTCATAATGACACACACCACAGTGCCTACAGTTATGATTAAATGAGTTGGTAATGAAAAGCAAAACAAGCCCTGTATCATTGTAAGAGGTACAGAGGTGAGCAAGTGTGCCAGGGCTTGCCCCCAGCACTAAAATCTCATTTTATGAATTCCAGTTCTTTGATTTGACTTCTTTTGCTTTTTTCATGAGATTCTTCCTCCATTCTCTTTTTTTTATTGCTCTGCAGTGTAACCAAATATTCCTTATACTCAGAACGTTGTTACACATCGAATGCTTGAAACTTTTGTTGATTACTATACATTCGACACCTCCTGCATCTTGGACCCAATCATAAATTCGCTGTAGTCCCACCAGGGTTTCTTCATGTCAATTTTCCAGTAAACACATGGGGCTCACAGAGAAGCCATGCTCAATGCTTGCGCTGCCATAGGATAAGATAAGAATCTTTTTAACAAAATCATTAACTTTTCACAAGGTGTTTGTGAATTGCATATTAAATCCATCCAAAATTTATCAACATGAGTTTCAAACCTGTTGAAGGTTCTAAAAATATTCTTCAAATACAACTGAGTACAAAGATCCATATATTCCTGTGTCACATGGTCAGTCTTAATGCCAGCGAGTCTAGTATTAGAAACTAGAATTTCTAAGCATGATGATAACTGTTTTGTGGATGAAGAAAAATTGATAGCAACTGATAGGTCTAAACATGAAATGCCTGTGTAAGCTTATACTTTAAAGGCAAACGGTGTTTTATTTTTCCCAATATTCCTAAAATGCTTGTTTGCATTTCTTGTTTTAGATGTAGAATATCCAACTCTGATTGACTTTTTTCTTTCTTTCATGCTTCCTTAGTACTAAAGTCAGGATCAAACTTTCTTGCTATAACTAAATTCTTTTCAACCCTTAAGGTCTATTTTCCAAAAAAGAAGGAGTAGAATCTAAAACATCAGGTCTTATTACATTCTACATCAGAGAAAGCTCCAAGGACTGGTACTTTCACAGAAAAACCTCAACTAATGATGCTGTTGCACAAAAAAAAGCAAGTTTTGGCGTAAGCATTTTATCATTGAGAGCAGCAGATATACTTTTGAAGCTCCGTGAAGTTGGCACAGTTTTGCTTCTTATTGATTCAGAAACGTTGTTTTCAAATTAAGCTACATTTTTTTGTTCTCTGAGCAACATCAATATTCTCTACCTATCTGACTGAACAAAAATTTTTAGGGGGGACTCTACATTTAGAATATTCCATATATTTTGCTCTTCTAGCAGGAGAGCCTTTAAATAAAAAATAAATTGCTCTTAGAAAGGCACTAATGTTCCAATTGTGTTTTCTTATACCAATCTTAAATGCTCCTTGTACCACATGAAGCCCACAACTACAGACATTCAGAAGACTCTGTGACGTTCACCTGCTTTATTTCCTCATTGATTGTCCTCGACGTCACTGTACTGCTTTGCTACACTGGCTGAAAAATAGGGGATGGAAGTTCAACACTGACTACTTTAAATGATGTGCGTCTCACAGTTCTTTACTTTCACTGTTCACAACCCCCCAATATTACACAGTTATATGGCCAGTGCATTATTGTTTAACTTTCAATAAGCCTCTTTAATAGGTTGCAGGCAAACATCCACATAATGCTACAATAGTTTACTACTGAAAATCTAAAAGCAGCAAAAACCTAACCACATATTTCACAGTCTTTCAAATAAATTGAACATACCCTTTCATTGCTTTAACATGTGGCCTATTGGTGTAACACTTATTTCATGGTTAAGTTGATGCGTTGTTGTTGACCTAACCAGCATGGGTTTCTTGTCTGAAAATTGGCCATGGACTGACTGTATTGGAACCAAAAATTGGGCCCTTATATATCCTCACAATAACAGGCACTGAACTATAAATTGTTCCATGTTTAATTTACAGAAATTACAATTAAAACTTAACTCATTAAATTAAGTGAATACAACTAAAACTTCCTTCTTTTTAACAGTTTCTCCTACTACAAGAGTAGGCCAAATTATTTGTCCAAATGATGAAATTAACAAGATATTGTTACACAAACAATACTTTTGCCAAAACTGTTAATTACTTTGGAATTAATTAAGGGCTGGCTTTGCTAACATGTTTTCCAATAGAGCCAAATAGATCTTTTAAGAATACCATTAGCTGTTCCTCCAAATGTTTACAATTAGCACAGAATTTATATTTGTTTATAAGTCAACAATAGAATTTAAGTTATGAAACAATTACTGATTTCACCCTCTAACACAAGATACTAACTAGGCACAATTGAAATTAATTAGAAAATCAATTACATACATAAAACTAAGCACAAAATTACATCTGGTGTTATATTGTTTAAAACTGAGGGTCAACCTTTCTCTTTTATCAAAATACATGTTATACTCATATATATTAATGTTAATTAGTTAAAAGAGAAAAATCTAATTTTAAGGAGGCAGATGGCAAAACTAGATGGGAAAGTAAAACTATCCCAGCTTGCTTCGTCACATCACCCCTCTCATTGGATTGACCAGATAGATATTGCAAATAGCGAACTGGGCAATTTGGTGACCACGTGTGTGACACACAAAAAAATATTGTATGTAATATCTTATCAAAACTACAGTACATATGTTTTTTTCAAATTTATACTTATATGAACTGGCCATGTGAAAATCCCCATTAGGCAACTTCATCATAAGTAATGCCCTTTTTGGGTTAGCGAAGACTACAGTCTAAGATACATATCACTTTATACAAGTCCTGTCTTGCTTAAAAAATAAATCATCATGGATTGAAAAAAGTTACATTACACTGCACATTACAGTTCACTTTTTAGACAGAAAATTTCACTTGCTCAATGTTTAGTATTTTTCACAAGCACTTTCACACTTTTAATAAGCTTTTACACATTTTCTCACCAAGCTGTCCACACCTTCAACAGGTCCAATTGGCACTTAGTTAGGAAGTGCACTGCTATCAGTTCCCTTGGAGGTAGTTCTCCTCTGCAAAAACGCATGAAAAAATTGAGACAAATCACCCTATTTTTGTGTACTTACTTTTTACTTCTAACTTAAGTCTAAGAAAAAATGTTTCACACTAAAAATGATTGTCATTATTTCATAAATAGATACATTACATAGCCCTCATAACATTACAGTAATTAGTAGAAAAATTGACTATAGTATGAGAGGTGTGGACTAGTAAGAATTTAAAATCAAGTACACTACAAAACATTACTGTAAGTGATAACTGTCTGGAACTGGTTAAACTTGAAAGATTTGAGTCTATTTTCCATTTGCAAAATAGCAAAACCTCAAGATATGCAGTAGCACAGATTTACTAATCATGAAATTATAAAAAATTAATAGAGTCACCATCACATAACTTAATTAATACTCAAATCAAAATCAAGGGGACCATTGCCCTACTTCTCTACTCAACTCTGAGCACTACTCCCATTCAACAAGAAAATTAAATCCTCACAAAATCACAAAATGTTACCAAATAGTTGACCTGTCAGGAATACTTATTCATCAGTCTAGCACCACAGTTATCAGTTAATCAGCAAAATTACTTTTCTGCATTCCAGTATTCCCACTTTAAGCTCATAATTCCTCAGAACACAAACAGAAGTTTTCAGATAACCTATAGATCTGAGGCGGATTACCCGGGTTGGTTGCACCAATAATCACAACCATTTAGCAATAGTTCATTTATTAACCTTAACATATACAAGGATCACAAAGAACTGAACTGAACATGGCAGAACAGCCAAAGATAATGCTTAGTGTCCAAAGATGAATGCATATCGATGTTGGTGTCGATTTCATCAGTGCCACAGATCCCATGATGCAGCATTATATGACTTGTAAATATTGCTTTTTTCTGTTAATCTCTCATTCCCAGCTGCAGTGTCATGAATTTCACAGTATACACAGAAACCAATGTTGCCTAGTTCAAAATTAGATCATCAATACAGTTACACCACATTTGTTTGTATATATTCATCTTTCTCATTCCTCATTCTCAATCAAAGCCATATGATCTGTATACACTATGGTCTTATGTACAAGCAAATAGTACTCCTAACATCTTACTATTTACTAATTCTTTTTTCAAACTCTGAAATGCCTCTTCACACTCCTCTGTTTAATTCCATGCCACATTCTTTTTCAACAAATTACCAAGGTAAGGACAGTTGATTGACTAATCTGATACATGACGAAAAGCACTGATAAATACAACTGGATTCATTTGTTTACCTTCAGTAGTAAATGTAGGAAACTGTCGATGTCTCAGCAAACCTTTGTCTGCAAAAATAGTTGATAGACACATGGCATTTTCAATCGTATTTATGTTGTTATTATAGTTACCTGTAATTACTGTTGGCAATTGTTCAGGTGTTGGAGTTGTGGGTATGTTTACATTTTGCACTCTTATAACTGTTACTGGTACCTGCTGTGGGACTCGTGACAATTTATGGATAAATACCGACAGGTTGTGGTTTGTTCACAGTAGCCTGGGTATTATTATTCACATCCATATTTCAAGATCCGGTAATTTTTTTTTACTAAAAGATTGCGGATCCTATCTTCCGCAGCTTGTAGGTTAATGTATACCCTGTTCACGATTTCATTTTATTTCTTCTGAAAAGCCTATTCTACTACACCTGTGTAATACTTACAATCAGTTAATAACTTCTCTGCAATGGTATTACCGTTATCTAACGTACCTGCTTCAGCTTGACTAATGATATCACTCAGATTTTCTTTGATATTCTCTCTCTCCTTCTAGCACATGCTGAGTCAACTTCTAATGCTTCTACTCTTAAATTACTCTTCTACAGCTAGAGGTACACCTTCATAGTCTTTATTTAGTTTGTTAACGACAGTAATTACCTTTTTTATTGTCAAACACGACTGGTTTTTGCGAGACTGCTATGGTTGCAGGTTCAAATCCTGCGTCGGGCATGGATGTGTGTGATGTCCTTAGATTAGTTAGGTTTAAGTAGTTCTAAGTTCTAGGGGACTGATGACTGAAGAAGTTAAGTCCCATAATGCTCAGAGCCATTTGAATTTGAACAACTCATTTTGTGTGGCTTCAATGTTTGTGTTTGCGTCTGTGATTTTCTTTATCTGTTGCTCTACTAGATCATGATGGTCGTTAAAAGAATCTACCTTCTGCCCTAACTCTGCAATATTACCGTTAACTTCAGGAAGTACTTCATGCTTTATTTGTTTTTTCATATCATTCAATTTTCTGTTGACTTCAGTGCGAAAATTTTTGGCTAAATCATCGAACTTCTGCGAGACTGTGTCTTGCAAATCCTTGAATACTTGTTTTTGTTCTTGTGAAACAGTATTTTGTTGCTGTTTTACCATGTTCATATCTTGTTTCATATCACTGAAATTTGTATTGATACTATCTAATTTCGCATTCATGTTAGATAATAACTGCCATAGCAGTGTGTTAGTCGTACTACTGTGGTTGCTGTCAGCTGTACTTTCCAAGTTAATGTTTGTGTTGTGGCCAAGTGGTGTGTGTAATGTGTTGCCAAAATTCATGCTGTAATCGCTCTCCAATGTTTCATTCATGAACTGTGTGTCGCTCTGGGAGATGCGTGATATTGTCTCATAACTTGTGTCGTCAAGGTTATTCTGTTGTGGATCATTGCTATCATTTGTCACACTTGTGACACTCATGCAAAAAATTAAATTTTAACAAAAATGTTAAAAATTTCCTAGGCTAATTATTACACTTGACAGTTGCAATTTACACCATATCAAAGCCTTTTTTACATCTATTACACAAACTATTGTATTGCAATTCTTTATGTTCTACTGACAATGTTTATGACACTAAAAATTCCCTGTAAATTTTTCGCAAATAAACTTCAAGGAAGGGAATAATGAGGAAAAGGTTTCTATCTACATCAAAAGAGGCGCTACCAAGCGTAATCATGCAAGCAACTTGCGTAACCATCCTACAATTGCTGTGCCAAACAAAACAGCTTACTAGGGAAAATTTTACGTAACCTGCGTCCAATTCTTATTACTTTCCAAAATTTCTCAATTTTTCCCTTTTCGCTTTACTTGCTCCCCGTTGTGATTCATGCAAACAGCATATACAGACATTTAGTTTTTATGATTCATAACAAGGCCATAGAAATTTCTCACTATAACAATAGTTAACAAATCCTACTCACAACCGATGCCCTGAAGTCCTGGCTCACAAGTCAACAGTTGTGGTATATACACTACTGGCTATTAAAATTGCTACACCAAGAAGATGACGTGCTACAGATGTGACATTTAACCAACAGGAAGAAGATGGTGTGATATGCAAATGATTAACTTTTCAGTGCATTCACATAAGGTTGGTGGTGGTGGCGATACCTACAATGTACTGACATGAGGAAAGTTTCCAACTGATTTCTCATACACAAACAGTAGTTGACCATCGTTGCCTGGTGAAATGTTTTGTGATGCCTCATGTAAGGAGGAGAAATGCATACCATCACGTTTCCGACTTTGATAAAGGTCGGATTTTAGCCTATCGCGATTGTGGTTTATCGTATCACGACATTGCTGCTCGCATTGATCGAGATCCAATGACTGTTAGCAGAATATGGAATTGGTGGGTTCAGAAGGGTAATACGGAATGCCGTGCTGGATCCCAATGGTCTCGTATCACTAGCAGTCGAGATGACAGACACCATATCTGCATGGCTGTAACAGATCATGCAGCCACATCTCGATCCCTGAGTCAACAGATGGTGACGTTCACAAGTCAACAACCAACTACATGAACAGTTCGATGACGTTTGCAGCCGCATGGAATATCAGCTCGGAGACCATGGCTGCAGTTACCCTTGATGCTGCATCACAGACAGGAACGTCTGCGATGGTGTACTCAACGACGAACCTGGGTGCACGAATGGCAAAAAGTCATTTATTCGCACGAATCCAGGTTCTGTTTACAGCATCATGATGGTCGCATCCGTGTTTGGTGACATCACGGTGAACGCACATTGTAAGCATGTATTTGTCATCGCCGTACTGGCGTATCACCTGGCGTGATGGTATGGGGTGCCATTGGTTACACGTCTCGGTCACCTCTTGTTCACATTGATGGCACTTTGAACAGTGGACGTTACATTTCAGATGTGTTACGACCTGTGGCTCTATCCTTCATTCGATCCCTGTGAAAACCTACATTTCAGCAGGATAATGCATGACCATGTGTTGCAGGTCCTGTACGGGCCTTTCTGGATACAGAAAATGTTCGATTGCTGCCCTGGCCAGCACATTCTCCAGATCTCTCACCAATTGAAAATGTCTGGTCAATGGTGGCCGAGCAACTGGCTCGTCACAATAAGCCAGTCACTACTCGTGATGAACTGTGGTATCGTGTTGAAGCTGCATGGGCAGCTGTACCTGTACATGCCATCCAAGCTCTGCTTGACTCAATAATCAGGCGTATCAAGGCCATTAATACGGCCAGAGGTGTTTGTTCGGGGTACTGATTTCTCAGGATCTATGCACCCAAATTGCGTGAAAATGTAATCACATGTCAGTTCTAGTATAATATATTTTTCCAATGAATAACCGTTTATCATCTGCATTTCTTCTTGGTGTAGCAATTTTAATGCCCATATATATGAGAAACATTTAAAAGGGATAATACAATTGCCTTATTAGAAATGTTCTGATTCTGCATGAATTTTTAGGCTATCGGACTTCTTCTTTTACATTTCAATTGATGCAGGCAGCAGACTCCAAGTACACCATTGTGAGTCATTCGTAACCTGTCATCCTCCAAACAGTACTTCTTAACAGCACTTACACATACAAGAGAGTGTGAATAACAAAATCATTTACAAAAAATGAATGATGGTTATTACATTTGTCTGCACCTTACCGCACATTCATAATTAACGTCTTTGCCAACACTTATGGTCAATCAGTGTTTCATTTTTTGTTCTTAATAAATTTTAACTTTACGATATCCTGGGGTCTTTCATCATGTACCTACACAGCTGTGACATGAACTTCTTCATTTTCCCCTTTGGCACATGAAAATTTCTTAACATACCCCAGTGACCCACATGGTACTTAGGTAACACTGCTTTCACATCATGTGCCCTTTCCTGTTTCTCTAAAGCCTTTGTATTCACATTTTGTACTTGTCTCCAGGTATGTTTCACTCTCCTACTGAAATCCTTCACTGATGAGACGTCTCCTTGTGGTGGGGGTTTGCAAAACTCAAAAGGCTATGGCATCTTCCACCAAAAAATTACTTCATATGGGGACAACCCTGCACTCTGATGAACTTTCAAGTTGTATGCAGTGACAACATTGGCCAACAGGAGGTCCCAAATGTTATGCTCGGAATTTATGTAAAAACTCAACATTTTCACAATTGTCCTGTGGACTCGTTCTGTGTGTTTGTTAGCTTGAGGATGCAGAGCACTCACCCATAATTTTTTAATGCGCAACAGCCTGCATAGCTGCTGCATTAGTTCAACCATAAAATTTGCACCCTGATTCATGATTATGCTTTCAGGTGTTCCAAACTGAAGTATTCACTGGCTGACTAGTGCCTGAGCCACTGTCATCTGTCATGGCTTGCTGGTCCAGTAAGTCTATCATGGAAACATACCTAGAAAAATGGCCAATAATGGTTGATAAATAACGATTCCCCACAGGTGTATATCCTAGGATGTCCAGTCCTACCATTTGGAAGGGCTTATCAGTTTCTGGTAACTGCTGTAGCTTAATTCTCTGGTGGTTAAGCTCTACTCTTTTTCACATGTCTTGTGTGCACATCATCTACCAATAATCCTGCACTACCCTTCTCTCCATTGCTCTACAAGCCAAATGTCCCGCTAAAATCGAATCATGCACTTGCCTCAACCCTTTGTCAAGCAAGCTCTGAGGCACTACTAGCTGCAGCCCATTTTGTGTTGTGAATTACAATACTCTGTCCTCTGTGCAGAACTGCTGCTGTTTAGTAAATTGCTGACAGCCTGAGTCAGCACTTTGTGCTGCCCTCCACTCACTTTTGTCAATGCCTACACATTCCATAGCATGTACCTTATGGCTGAGTCCATCTGCGTTAGCATGCGCCCTCCCTGGCTGATGTACTACCTCATAATCGAGCTTGCTTAACCGCAAGGCCCATCTCCGCAATCTACTCATTGGATCTTTAAGTCTCAAAATTCACTTAAGCTCTGCATGATCAGTCACCACTTTAAATCATCTACCATAGAGGTAACAACGAAAGTACACAATTCCAAAAATCGCTGGGAGCATTTCTTTCTCCATAGTGGTATAATTTCATTCAGCATTAATGAGCTACCATGAAACACACCCAATAGGATGCTACTGTCCATCTGCTTCCTGATTCAAAATAAATCATAGCATAAAATCACTCAAAAAATAAATTGTTTTCAAAATCCGGATGGACCAAGACGAGACTAGATGTCAACAGATCTTTTACCTTCTTGAACGCTGCCTCATACTCAGCTGTCCAATGAAACTTCACTCCTTTGCGTAGCAATTTTGTGAGAGGTATTGCAATTTCTGCTAAATTCGGGACATAACTATGGTAAAAATTCATGACTTCCAAATAAGACTGCAATTTCTTTACCTCGGTGGGTATTGGAAAGTTCTGAACGGCCTCAACTAGGTTTGGATCAGTACAAATTCTTTACTTTCCTATAATGTGACCCAAATACCAGACTTCTTGCAATACAAAATGACATTTCTGTAAACTCAACGTTAACTGTGCTGCACACAGATGATCAAACACTACATGCAATCTCCACAGCTGTTCAGGAATACTCTTAGAATAAACAATTATGTCGTCCAGATATACCATGTACTGTTATGGTTTTAATTCATGTAACACACTATCCAACAAATGCTGAAAGGTTGGTGGTGCATTTTTAAGTTCAAAAGGCTTCCGGTGAAACTGGAACTGCCCAATCACTATTGAGAGCGCAGTTTTCGGTTGGTCCTCCGGTGTTACTTCCAACTTGTGGTAACCAGTACACAAATCCAGTGTTGTGAAGTACCAACACTGACCAAGGTTGTCCAATGTCTGTTATATTAAGTGTAGGATACACATCAGACCCCATTTTCTGGTTGAGGATCTGCTAAGCACAACAGAAACGATATGCTTTGCCAATATCTGGTGATGTTTTTGCTTGCAATTATGATGGGAGCAGACCAGGGATTACAACTACATTCTATGATGCCATAAACTTTCCCATAATTTGATGTTAATGCCTCACAACTGGATACGGTCATTTGTAGATGAGTGCTTCACTTCCAGGAGGAATTTGGTGCTGAATAAACTGTGTTGCGGGTAATGGACCCAACGGGTTAAATAATTTCACATACTCACTCAACAGTTTTTCCACTACTGCTCTGTCTGTGCATCCTGGTGTGCTACTTTACTCCTTATTGCTGACCAATCAACAGACTCTCCTGGCATTGTGTAGTTTGCTTAAAATCATGGTCTAGTTCATCTTCATCTAACGCTTCTAAATTGGCAACAAGTTTATCCTGTGACAACTTTACTTCCTCAGGGCCAAAATTATCAATACTGATAGGCATTACCCTCATGCCTTCTACTGCCTGAACGTAAGACATGCTATGTCATATAAACCAACTAACTCCATCTAATGCTTACTTAGCTCCCGAAGGTTCAATGATACATGAGATCACTGGCAGGTCAGTACCAACGTCAGTCTAGACTATCCTTCCTGTACCTTTTGGTATGCAATCCCGCAAATTGACCTTAAGGGACCTTGTATGCAGTTTAAGTGGTTTCTCCTGGCCATGGGGTTGACCTGGCATCAGTGAAGGTATTCAGGTTGCAGAGCCTAGCTGAAACAAAGTTCCAGCCAGTTGTACCGTATGCCATTCCAGGTCAACCAGGAAATCAAGTCCGAGAAACACACCGTACCTACCGCTAACCACGAGAAGAACTTCTGTGTTCTTTTGGAAGTTAACCTTCTCCACTAGGAACTTCAACACTCCAGCACCAAGTGAATTTAAACGCCCTCTAGCTGCATCACTTAACATCCAGTGTGGTGCATTTAACTTGTTTGCCCCAAATACTTACTTTCTTGCAACCAATACCTGAGAGCCAGTCTCCAACAACATTTTACATAATTTATCCCTCACATAGACAGTCAGAAAAAAGTCTGCCACTGCTTTCTTACATGCACTAACTCTTACTAGGAGTGTGGCACAGTGGACATCCCACCCCCTGCCATTAACTGCTGCCCGTAAGATTTATACTGTGAGTGAACCTTTTGTTGTTTCCGATTCCAGTTACGACATTGCCAATTCGAATGTCAAAATTTCCCTTGATACCTGCAACGATACTGTCTGCATTCTCTTTGTACATGACCCTTTTGCCCACACTTAAAACATTTTAAGTTCATACGAAACACTGTCCGATGTTCACGTGACCCAGCTTATAACTCAATTCCCTCTAATGATAGTGCAATATCCATTGCTTCACTAAAATATGTAGGATATTCCTAACGAATCTTTCTTGAAATTTCCAATTGTAATCCCCTCAAAAATTCGTGAGGAGCTCTCTGCTCTGCTTCCTGCAAAATTACTGAGTTAACTCTAACATCATCTGTGAGCCCATAAGTACTTACATTGAATTTACGAAGATGGTCGGTGAACTCAACTATGACACATCATGTAGCGCTGTAGTCTTTCTGCAAAAAAGCTATTCCGCTTTAGGAGAGTGTGTGAACTTGAGTCAAAACCTTTTCTTCTTTACCCTTCTTCTCAAAAGCTCTTCATTAATTGGCTGTGATTTCTTCTTTTTGCCTGCGTATTTTTTGCTGTATTTTCTTTGGCTGGGCCTTGTTTAAATCTCTTGTTCTTGATTTTACTTCTGAACTTTTCTATTCTTCCTGCTTACAGGAAACCCTAGTATGTTGTTCCCGACTGTATCTTTCAGTGTTCTTCTTCCGATTTCTCTCCATTAATACTTCCTGAAAATCCTCAAATGTGCTTTAGAATCTCCCATTAACTTCAATCCAGTTGCACTTAATGAATGCTCCTTACTCCATCCCCCAATTTGGTGGCTGCAGCCAAATTATCAAAAAAGATAAAAACATTTTCCTCCTGTTTCCCTGAAAAAAAGGTAACCAAAGCCACAGCAGTACCATCAAGGGTGGGTGAGCTGGGATGTGACTGCCCCATGTCCGTCGCATTGAGTTTATTTACATCTGCAATTTTTCTACCTGATCTCGAAGTTGCTCGATAACCTCAGCATCTGAAAATTCCTTTGCCATGACTATAATTTAATCAAGAGAAAAGTGTCCCAAAAAGTACAAAAAAGTGATCTGGGCTAAAGACAGGAAAAGGGATAACCCAACAGGCTTGAAACCAAAATAACTACAATCCACACTTACTTCCTTTGCTGCGTGGTACACCATCACTGTTGGTGCTCCATACTGCTAGCTCTTAACTCCATGAGATCCATCCTCCAGGATGCCTCAGCAGTCTTCCTGACACCAGTGTAAATGGACACAACTATTACCAGCATAAACTGGGCATGTTAACAGGTATGGGACTTCACTGCCCGTTGCCAGATTCGAACATGGGTTGTCAGCTTGGTGTGAGGAAGAGTATGCCTCCTGATGACAGAATAACAACATTTATTGACCAGCTGTAATGCATTGGTTATGGGCCATCTGGTTGAGGTTTCCTTCCACCAGTAATATTTTTGGTGGTGACAGAGGTGACCAGCAGATGTTCACACATGCGTCTGCTGCTGTGTCCGAAGCTACACTGGCATAACTCGAATCTGCTGCCTTAATGGCGGTGCTCCAGCCTTGCAGGGACTTATTTCGGCAGCTGGAATCACGTGCTATGGACCTCTGTTGTGCTTGCAGCTGGTGGCATGGCAGTGGGACAGGTCAGCGCCCTGTCTCAGTAGACATCCCCTGCAGTGGCTATTTGGTGACAACTGGTCAGGCTCCCCGGCTCCTGCCCTGGTCATGGAGTTTTGTGGTGGCAGTGTCCCAAGATGATGGCAATAGTGCCTTACCACAATGCACCCCAAGGATGACACGTGACAGGCTGCTGCCTGCTGACAGCATCCTGTTACTAAAGTACAGCATTCAAAGAACTATTTAATGAAGTATTCACTAGGACCTGGGGCAGGAGCTTTATCACACTTCTTGTGTAGACAGTTACAGCTACTTCTGCTTTCCTCATGTTACAGCTACAGTTATATGAAACTAGCTTGTATCCATAGGTGCATCTTTTCAGTTTCAGTGACTTCTAAGTAACATTCTGTTACACATAGCAATCCTATAGAAATGCCTTTCAATGCGCTGCATTGATAAGAGATGCTTATTTTGCTTATCCTTTGCACTGTCCAAGAAATTTCATCCCACTCCAAATTCACACAGAAGTCTGACAATAAGGTGACTTAGCACCACTCTTGCGTAAAATCGTACTGGGAAAACTAATTCAAGAATGGGAAAAGCATATCAAAAGTATCCAAACTGGAAAAGAGAAAGGCGAAACAGTCAGTGTGAAATGTCTGGCCTTTGCTGATGACCTAGCTATATTAACAAACAACAAAAATAGAGCCAAATTAGTGCTAGATGAAATACATGAAATCTCCTGTAGAACCAGACTGCAAATTTCCTATGAAAAACTCAATATATGGACATTAAATCAACTAGAAAACTTCCAAAGAAAACACAGTAAGGAAAAATCTCACTGGTCACTGACTTCAAGTACTTAGGAGAAACCATCCAACTCACACCACTGAACACAATCTCCAATACAGAAAGAACATTTACACTGCAAAAGACACCAAAACTGACATGGAATCATTATAACAAATGGGCAATATCTCGTAATACAAAACTATGGCACTTTACAATAGGTAGTTTTACTAGAAGCCTTGTATGAGGCAAAAACCACAGTTATTAGAGGAATGACAAACTTTCATGTCTCAGAGGAACAAGAACAAAAAATTTTCAGAAAAAACTACCGCACTGTTCTCTGAGACAACACGTGGTCAGTCAACCTACAAATAAACTCTATGAACACAGACAAATTTAGGAAAAGACACCTACAGTTGTAGGGACACCTATGTAGGAGGGATGAAAGCAGATTCACAAAGATATTTTTTTACCATCATTGATGCAGATACATTAAAGACTGACTGGATAAAAGAAACACAGGAAGATCTGCAACAACTGAGTATTTCAGGAGACTAAACTGAGGACAGAGGAAAGTTCAGAAGTAAAATCAAGAACAAGAGACTTCAACAAGGCCCAACCAAAGAAACAACAGCGAATAATAGACAGGCAAAAAGGAAGAAAAACACAGCGAATTAATGAAGAGGTCTTGAGAAGAAAGGTGAAGAAGAAAAGGCTTTGAGTCAAGTTCACACACACTCCTAAAGCAGAATAGCTTTTTGTAGAAAGCCTGCAGTGCTACATAGATGATTTCTATCACTGTAGCGCAGCACAGTTTTTTTTTTTTTTTTTTTTTTTTTTTTTTTTTTTTTTGAGATTTATGTACCAGCAAACATGGTGGGATCATAGTAAGTGAAAAGCATGGTATTTACATGTATTGGTGAATTGTGACTTTTCCATCATTTTCCTGTCTTTTCACTGTTCGTTTGCACAGGAGAAAGTAATTTTTTGAACTGACAAAGGCAATATAAGTCACACAAAAGAATAGTCCCAATATTATTTCCATTTTTGTACATTGGCTCCCACTAACATGGCAGTACTGTTATTTTCAACAACAGACATGTAGTACATTACTTACTTGTCATATGAACTTTTTTCAGTAGCCCGAGAGCTTTTAGTTGTATAAAATGTGATATTTTTCTGCTTCCCACACGAATGTTGACAACTTCTTCCTTCATTTCCAAACTAAGCCAATACATGGCTG
Source organism: Schistocerca nitens (assembly GCF_023898315.1). Taxonomy (NCBI): domain Eukaryota; kingdom Metazoa; phylum Arthropoda; class Insecta; order Orthoptera; family Acrididae; genus Schistocerca; species Schistocerca nitens. Next base: position 448,424,945 of record NC_064615.1, read on the forward strand.
TATTCAAGGACACAGCAGAACTCATATTAAATGGCAATGTGAATGCCAGGCCACTGGCTGCTAGTTGGTTACGTGTTGCGATTTACTGGTGAGTCATTCTGCAGTCATGCCAACTGCAGAATCCTCTTTAATTACACAGTGTAATCTACCCCTCCTCCTTTATTGTTGCAATTATCTCTATGGTTAGCTCTTTTAATAAGTTTAAAGAGGTGTAAGATGTACAATAAATGTTTTACTTAACTTTTTTCTCATAGTTGGCTCCAGTTCTTCATGTCTAGGGATCTCATTCTTGACGCTGAAATTTTCATATTTTAGGTTCTCATGGTTCCAATTGACATGAGTAATTTTCATGAATTTCTCCACAGAATTTTTGTTTCTTTTGAGCTTTATTTACTTCACGTTATACTTTATCACCCTGTCTTTTGAATTTTCACATTAACAATGCCAAAATTACATTGTTCTTCCAAAATACAAAAACACATACAATCACATCAGAGGCATGCCCAATACCACTTCACTCTGTGGTAATAACAATATTCCAAAAGGTTTACAATCTTTTTTGAGAAATGAATTTCTAATATTTTTTTTTAATATAATTTCATAAATGAATCCAGAAATAAATGTATTAAACAGTACCAAATTGCGTAATTAATAATGGAATTTTAAGTGTGCAAAATATTTGGTAATTTCACATGTTTCTAATAAAATAAAATACTTTTAACTGCACATACACTACTACAACACAATTGTGTAACAACAAAAATAACATAATTCAATTCATAGTTTTTAGCTTGAAATATAACATATTCTGTATAAAATTATATGAAATTTTTCAGATAAACAATTGACATAATACTGACCTGTCCAAAATTTGAAAATTATTTCTGGTATCGATTACTTCTGTTGAGGAAAGGTAATGCCAGAGGAATGTGTACCTTTACAATACCCCCCTCATAAAATTTGGAAATCAGGTGTTTACAATACTTTGTGACCTACTATAAGGTTAGCCAAACAGAGTACAAAATGATGCCAAAAGATAGAATACAGATGTATAGAAGTCTCTGATACATAAGGTATTACAGAAAACTTATGAAAAATATCTGCTATTCAAGTCATAATTTATTCACATATCAGGACATGGCATTCAGATTTTTAGATCTGTGGAACATTCGGTCACAAGACAAATGATATAAAGTCAAAACTACAACATTACAACGCAAAACTATAGAAATAAGTGCAGAGACAAATAAATTACCAGAAATACACATAGCAAGTTTACATCTCTGAGGTCACAGCATCAAAATCTTCAAAAGAGAAGAGAAAAAATTCAAATCCTAAGTGTACAACCAGTGAGCCGACTCAAAAAACTCACAATGATGGGTACAGACCAGAAGAATATACTGAATCATGAATGGGAAAATGACACAAAATTAATCAGACACATAAACTAGAGTATTTAAGGATATGTTGACTCATGAAAGGAGAAAATAACGAAAAAATATTAGTACCTAAGCTTACGATGTGAGGACCAACCCATGAATCCAAACCACACTGGGTACAGCCCAGTAAAAATGTTTCAACACAACAAAATGAATAAAGTTCACAATCGTATATCAATATGTTCAGTCATATGTAAAGAGTATTTATAGGAGGCATCAAGCCTCAATCACACTCACTCTGAGTACACACACATAGCCGTGATAACCAGGGGTAGCCAAAACAGAGTTAAGCATGAGTTTGCTCACAACTCAAGTTCATATGATATACATTATTGCAGTACTCAGGATAAATACAGATAATCAGAGTCATAAATAGTTTAGAATGATGAAATAATTGAGTAGCTTGAGGACCAGAATCAGTGTGTGAAATCAGAAATGTAAACATCTTGTTATTCTGTCTATACTCATAAATATCTTACACACTATTTGCTAATTGTTCATAAAACTAACCTATGCACATAGAGGCCAAATTCGTTAACAATTGATAAAAAAAAATACATACCGATTTAAAGTTACATAATATATTGGCAAATTAATCCCCATACTTGAAAAAACATACATTCATATGGATTAACACCGTCTATGGCAGTAACTGTTTTTCTAAACAAATAGTTCCATGAATCCTTCATGTTGTTGTTGTTGTTGTTGTTGTTGTTGTGGTCTTCAGTCCTGAGACTGGTTTGATGCAGCTCTCCATGCTACTCTATCCTGTGCAAGCTTCTTCATCTCCCAGTACCTACTACAACCTACATCCCTCTGAATCTGCTTAGTGTATTCATCTCTTGGTTCCCCTCTACGATTTTTACCCTCCACGCTGCCCTCCAATACTAAACTGGTGATCCCTTGCTGCCTCAGAACATGTCCTACCAACCGATCCCGTCTTCTGGTCAAGTTGTGCCACAAACTTCTCTTCTCCCCAATCCTATTCAATACTTCCTCATTAGTTATATGATCTACCCATTTAATCTTCAGCATTCTTCTCTAGCACCACATTTCGAAAGCTTCTATTCTCTTCTTGTCCAAACTATTTATCGTCCATGTTTCACTTCCGTACATGGCTACACTCCATACAAATACTTTCAGAAATGACTTCTTGACACTTAAATCTATACTCGATGTTAACATAGTTCTCTTCTTCAGAATCGCTTTCCTTGCCATTGCCAGTCTACATTTTATATCCTCTCTACTTTGACCATCATCAGTTATTTTGCTCCCCAAATAGCAAAACTCCTTTACTACTTTAAGTGTCTCATTTCCTAATCTAATTCCTTTAGCATCACCCGACTTAATTCGACTACATTCCATTATCCTCGTTTTGCTGTTGTTGATGTTCATCTTATATCCTCCTTTCAAGACACTCTCCATTCCATTCAACTGCTCTTCCAAGTCCTTTGCTGTCTTTGACAGAATTACAATGTCATTGGCGAACCTCAAAGTTTTTATTTCTTCTCCATGGATTTTAATACGTACTTCGAATTTTTCTTTTGTTTCCTTTACTGCTTGCTCAATATACAGATTGAACAACATCGGGGAGCGGCTACAACCCTGTGTTACTCCCTTCCCAACCACTGCTTCCCTTTCATGTCCCTCGACTCTTATAACTGCCATCTGGTTTCTGTACAAATTGTAAATAGCCTTTCGCTCCCTGTATTTTACCCCTGCCACCTTTAGAATTGAAAGAGAGTATTCCAGTCAACATTGTCAAAAGCTTTCTCTAAGTCTACAAATGCTAGAAACGTAGGTTTGCCTTTCCTTAATCTTTCTTCTAAGATAAGTTTCCATCTGAGCTCTTGATATTCATACAAGTCGTTCTCTTATCTCCAAAGGTCTCTTTAATTTTCCTGTAGGCAGTATCTATCTTACCCCTAGTGAGACAAGCCTCTACATCCTTACATTTGTCCTCTAGCCATCCCTGCTTAGCCATTTTGCACTTCCTATCGATTTCATTTTTGAGACGTTTGTATTCCTTTTTGCCTGCTTCATTTACTGCATTTTTATATTTTCTCCTTTCATCAATTAAATTCAATATTTCTTCTGTTACCCAAGGATTTCTATTAGCCCTCGTCTTTTTACCTACTTGATCCTCTGCTGCCTTCACTACTTCATCCCTCAGAGCTACCCATTCTTCTTCTACTGTATTTCTTTCCCCCATTCCTGTCAATTGGTCCCTTATGCTCTCCCGGAAACTCTGTACAACCTCTGGTTCTTTCAGTTTATCCAGGTCCCATCTCCTTAAATTCCCACCTTTTTGCAGTTTCTTCAGTTTTAATCTACAGGTCATAACCAATAGATTGTGGTCAGAGTCCACATCTGCCCCTGGAAATGTCTTACAATTTAAAACCTGGTTCCTAAATCTCTGTCTTACCATTATATAATCTATCTGATACCTTTTAGTATCTCCAGGGTTCTTCCATGTATACAACCTTCTTTCATGATTCTTAAACCAAGTGTTAGCTATGATGATGATGTGCTCTGTGCAAAATTCTACCAGGCGGCTTCCTCTTTCATTTCCTAGCCCCAATCCATATTCACCTACTATGTTTCCTTCTCTCCCTTTTCCTACACTCGAATTCCAGTCACCCATGACTATTAAATTTTCATCTCCCTTCACTATCTGAATAATTTCTTTTATTTCATCGTACATTTCTTCAATTTCTTTGTCATCTGCAGAGCTAGTTGGCATGAATGAAAAATATAACATTTTTGCTAATAAAGTGCTTACCTTATTCGAACACTGCTTTCCCCCAAAACTTACCAAGGTTAGAGCAAAGTCTACAAAGAAGCCATGGATTACTCGAGGAATAGGGGTATCTTGTAAAACAAAAAGAAAACTGTATCTGTCACTCCGAAACATTTCCAATGTTGATGCTATAGCACATTATAAGACATACTGCAAAATATTAAAGACTGTAATACGGATGTCAAAGCAAATATATTACAAGGAAAAGATAGTCATATCAGATAACAAAATAAAGACAATATGGGATATAGTGAAGGAGGAGACCGGTAGAACCAGGCATGAAGAGGAACAAATAGCATTAAGAGTAAATGATACATTGGTGACAGATGTGTATAGTGTTGCAGAACTTTTTAACAAACATTTTATAACTGTTACTGACAAGATGGGGTTGTCAGGTTCGGTAGATGCTGCTATGGATTACCTTAGACCAGACATTTCAAGTAACTTCCTTAATATGAATTTGACCCTCACTACCCCAACAGAAATAATGTCCATCATAAAATCTTTAAAATCAAAAACATCTAGTGGGTATGATGAAATATCAACAAAGTTAATTAAAGAATGTGATTCTGAGCTAAGTAACATATTAAGCTATCTGTGTAACCAGTCGTTTATTAGTGGAATATTTCCTGAATGGCTGAAATATGCTGAAGTTAAGCCACTGTTTAAGAAGGGAGATAAAGAAATAGCATCAAATTTCCGTCCAATTTCACTGTTGCCAGCATTCTCAAAAATTTTCGAAAAAGTAATGTACAGTCGTCTTTATAACCATCTTATCTCAAATAACATACTGTCAAACTCACAGTTTGGATTTCTAAAAGGTTCTGATATTGAGAAGGCTATCTACACTTACAGTGAAAATGTGCTTAATTCATTAGACAAAAAATTGCAGGCAACTGGTATATTTTGTGATCTGTCAAAGGCATTTGACTGTGTAAATCACAATATCCTTTTAAGTAAACTAGAATATTATAGTATAACAGGAAATGCTGCAAAATGGTTCAAATCTTATATCTCTGGCAGGAAACAAAGGGTGTTATTAGGAAAGAGACATGTATCAAGCTATCAGGCCTCATCCAACTGGGAACTAATTACATGTGGGGTCCCACAAGGTTCCATTTTGGGGCCCTTACTTTTTCTTGTGTATATCAATGACCTTTCATCAGTAACATTACCAGATGCCAAGTTTGTTTTGTTTGCCGATGATACAAACATTGCAATAAATAGCAAGTCAAATGTACTCTTAGAAAGATCAGCCAATAAAATATTTGTGGACATTAATCACTGGTTCCTAGCCAATTCTTTGTCACTAAACTTTGAAAAAACACACTACATGCAGTTCAGAACTTGTAAGGGGTGTCCCAAGAGTATATGTCTAACATACGATGACAAGAAGATAGAAGAAGTGGACAGTGTTAAATTCTTGGGATTACAGCTTGATAATAAATTCAACTGGGAGGAGCACACCACAGAACTGCTGAAGCGTCTTAACAAATCTCTGTTTGCAATGCGAATTTTGTCAGACATAGGGGATATAAAAATTAAAAAGCTGGCATACTATGCTTACTTTCATTCCATAATGTCATATGGGATTATTTTTTGGGGTAATTCATCAAGCCAAGCTAAAGTTTTCCGGGCACAAAAACGTGCAGTGAGAGTTATATGTGGTGTGAACTCAAGAACATCCTGCAGAAGCCTGTTTAGGGAACTAGGGATACTAACTACTGCTTCCCAATATATTTATTCCTTAATGAAATTTGTCATTAAAAATATATCACTTTTTCAAACCAACAGCTCAATTCATGGACTCAATACTAGAAATAAGAATAATCTTCACAAGGATTTAAAGTCACTTAGTCTTGTACAAAAAGGTGTGCATTATTCAGGAACACACATTTTCAATAACTTGCCAGCAGCCATAAAAATCTTAACAACCAATGAAATTCAGTTTAAGAGAAGCCTAAAGGATTTATTGGTGGCCAACTCCTTCTACTCCATTGATGAATTTCTTAGTAAAACCAACTGATTTGTATATAAGTACAACATAACTTCTGCACAATTTCAGTGCAGTAATGTGTTCATTGAAAATTTGTGTGTGTGTGTGTGTGTGTGTGTGTGTGTGTGTGTGTGTGTGTGTGTGTGTGTGTTAGTATAATCTAACTTCTGCACCATTTCAGTGCAGTAATGTGTTCATTGTAAATAAGTATTACAGTAGTTGTATTACCTTATAAATAAATAAAAAACTTTTTTATTTTAAATTCAGTGCATTAGTATTTGTAAAATTACTCTTAGTGTTCATTAAAAAATGACAATCATTCCACTTGGGACCTGTGGAATGGTACATTAGCTTATTTGTTTTAATTGTAAATATTTGTCATGTATTGTTGTTTTTCTGACATGTTCCACATCCTGGAGGACCTCCTCACTACGGATCAATTGGAATGAAAGTAAATCTAATCTAATCTAATAAACTTGTACTACTGTAGTAGGTGTGGGCTTCGTATCTGTCTTGGCCACAATAATGCGTTCACTATGCTGTTTGTAGTAGCTTACCCGCATTCCTATTTTCCTATTCATTATTAAACCTACTCCTGCATTACCCCTATTTGATTTTGTGTTTGTAACGCTGTAGTCACCTGACCAGAAGTCTTGTTCCTCCTGCCACCGAACTTCACTAATTCCCACTATATCTAACTTCAACCTATCCATTTCCCTTTTTAAATTTTCTAACCTACCTGCCTGATTAAGGGATCTGACATTCCACGCTCCGATCCGTAGAATGCCAGTTTTCTTTCTCCTGATAACGACATCCTCTTGAGTAGTCCCCGCCCGGAGATCCGAATGGGGGACTATTTTACCTACGGAATATTTTACCCAAGAGGACGTCATCAGCATTTAATCATACAGTAAAGCTGCATGCCCTCGGGAAGAATTATGGCTGTAGTTTCCCCTTGCTTTCAGCCATTCGCAGTACCAGCACAGCAAGGCCGTTTTGGTTATTGTTACAAGGCCAGATCAGCCAATCATCCAGACTGTTGCCCTTGCAACTACTGAAAAGGCTGCTGCCCCTCTTCAGGAACCACACGTTTGTCTGGCCTCTCAACAGATACCCCTCCGTTGTGGTTGCACCTATGGTACGGCCATCTGTATCACTGAGGCACGCAAGCCTCCCCACCAACGGCAAGGTCCATGGTTCATGGGTGGCGGGGGGGGGGGGGGGGGGCGGGGGGGGAGGGGGGGGGAATCCTTCATATAGGATAATTTCTTGACTAACAATCTACAAATTTCAGTCACAACACTGATGTAGTTGACAAATGGTTGAGTACATTACCCAGCACTTATTATCTCTTGTAAGTCAACTTGACCAACAAGGGTACAGCCATAAAGCAGTGTGGGAGTGGATCCACACACATCTTTCAGTTTCCTCCCTTGATTTCTCATCACACGCTCCAACAGACAGGTTACTTCCTGCCTAGCATTCACATCATATCTTTCAAAATTGTTTTGTGTACTAAGCATGCTGTTCAATACCTCTGTCATATCACACAGCATATGTTCTGCTTATTTATATTGGAGAAAATAGAAAAACAGCAAGTATACAGGGTTTACATCAGACTGGATCAAATAGTGTTCACATATAAAACTTTAATAAACAGAGCTAAATGCAATGCAAAAATGAACTAGGAAAGTGATACACACAGATACTATTCCTAATTTTTACAGTACAAAATATGAAAATTTATCACTAGATATTTGATGGCAGTGTCCCATTTCAAAATTGTAAAAGGATCTACTCATTTAGTATCATGGCATTCATGTATCAAATAATAAATCAGAAATATGTTACAAAACACAATTATATGGTTGTATCAACCAGTAAACATAGTGTGTCATAGATTTAAGAAATAGAAGAAGAATGGGTAGCTTTGAGGGATGAAATAGTGAAGGCAGCAGAGGATCAAATAGGTAAAAAGATGAGGGCTAGTAGAAACCCTTGGGTAACAGAAGAAATATTGAATTTAATTGATGAAAGGAGAAAATATAAACATGCAGTAAATGAAGAAGGCAAAAAGGAATGCAAACGTCTCAAAAATGAGATCGACAGGAAGTGCAAAATGGCTAAGCAGGGATGGCTAGAGGACAAATGTAAGGATGTTGAGGCTTATCTCACTAGGGGTAAAATAGATACTGCTTACAGGAAAATTAAAGAGACCTTTGGAGAAAGGAGAACCACTTGCATGAATATCAAGAGCTTTGATGGAAACCCAGTTCTAAGAAAAGAAGGGAAAACAGAAAGGTGGAAGAAGTATATAAAGGGTCTATACAAGGGCGACGTACTTGAGGACAATATTATGGAAATGGAAGAGGATGTAGATGAAGATGAAATGCGAGATACGATACTGCGTGAAGAGTTTGACAGAGCAATGAAAGACCTGAGTCGAAACAAGGCCCCGGGAGTAGACAACATTCCATTAGAACTACTGACAGTCTTGGGAGAACCAGTCCTGACAAAACTCTACCATCTGGTGAGCAAGATGTATGAGACAGGCGAAATACCCTCAGACTTCAAGAAGAATATAATAATTCCAATCCCAAAGAAAGCAGGTGTTGACAGATGTGAAAATTACCAAACTATCAGATTAATAAGTCACAGCTGCAAAATACTAACGCGAATTCTTTACAGACGAATTGAAAAACTGATAGAAGCCGACCTCAGGGAAGATCAGTTTGGGTTCCGTAGAAATGTTGGAACACATGAGGCAATACTGACACTATGACTTATCTTAGAAGAAAGATTAAGGAAAGGCAAACCTACATTTCTAGCATTTGTACACTTAGAGAAAGCTTTTGACAATGTTGACTGGAATACTCTCTTTCAAATTCTGAAGGTGGCAGGGGTAAAATACAGGGAGCAAAATGCTATTTACAATTTGTACAGAAAGCAGGTGGCAGTTATAAGAGTTGAGGGGTATGAAAGGGAAGCAGTGGTTGGGAAGGGAGTGAGACAGGGTTGTAGCCTATCCCCGATGATGTTCAATCTGTATATTGAGCAAGCAATAAAGGAAACAAAAGAAAAGTTCGGAGTAGGTATTAAAATCCATGGAGAAGAAATAAAAACTTTGAGGTTCACCGATGACATTGTAATTCTGTCAGAGACAGCAAAGGACTTGGAAGAGCAGTTGAACGGAATGGACAGTGTCTTAAAAGAAGGATATAAGATGAACATCAACAAAAGCAAAATGAGGATAATGGAATGTAGTCGAATTAAGTCGGGTGATGCTGAGGGAATTAGATTAGGAAATGAGACACTTAAAGTAGTAAAGGAGTTTTGCTATTTTGGGAGCAAAATAACTGACAATGGTCGAAGTAGAGAGGATATAAAATGTAGACTGGCAATGGCAAGGAAAGCGTTTCTGAAGAAGAAAAATTTGTTAATATCGAGTATAGATTCAAATGTCAGGAAGTCATTTCTTAAAGTATTTGTATGGAGTGTAGCCATGTATGGAAGTGAAACATGGGCGATAAATAGTTTAGACAAGAAGAGAATAGAGGATTTCGAAATGTGGTGCTACAGAAGAATGCTGAAGATAAGGTGGGTAGATCACGTAACTAATGAGGAGGTATTGAATAGAATTGGGGAGAAGAGGAGCTTGTGGCACAACGTGACTAGAAGAAGGGATCGGTTGGTAGGACATGTTCTGAGACATCAAGGGATCACCAATTTAGTATTGGAGGGCAGCGTGGAGGGTAAAAATCGTAGAGGGAGACCAAGAGATGAATACACTAAGCAGATTCAGAATGATGTAGGCTGCAGTAGGTACTGGGAGATGAAGAAGCTTGCACAGGATAGAGTAGCATGGAGAGCTGCATCAAACCAGTCTCAGGACTGAAGACCACAACAACATATAAATACAGAAAAATTTCTTTATATCAGATGTCAACACATTAGATTTCTCTTTGGATTTCACCAACACAAGATCTCCTACCTCAACCTTAGAAAAACTGCCTTTACTGTCATGTCTTTCCTTTCTCCTATCCCCCTGCTTTTTCATCATCTTCTGACACACTCTTACCTGTCTTGCAGTGACAAAATTTTACATGGAGGAAACTCAACATTCTCAGAAATAACGTTAGCTGGCCTGCTACTAAACATGATTTCATATGGTGAAAAACCTATTGAAGAATGTTGTAAGCTGTTCACAATATCCTCAAATTCACTGACTTAATCTACACTCCTGGAAATTGAAATAAGAACACCGTGAATTCATTGTCCCAGGAAGGGGAAACTTTATTGACACATTCCTGGGGTTAGATACATCACATGATCACACTGACAGAACCACAGGCACATAGACACAGGCAACAGAGCATGCACAATGTCGGCACTAGTACAGTGTATATCCACCTTTCGCAGCAATGCAGGCTGCTATTCTCCCATGGAGACGATCGTAGAGATGCTGGATGTAGTCCTGTGGAACGGCTTGCCATGCCATTTCCACCTGGCGCCTCAGTTGGACCAGCGTTCGTGCTGGACGTGCAGACCGCGTGAGACGACGCTTCATCCAGTCCCAAACATGCTCAATGGGGGACAGATCCGGAGATCTTGCTGGCCAGGGTAGTTGACTTACACCTTCTAGAGCACGTTGGGTCGCACGGGATACATGCGGACGTGCATTGTCCTGTTGGAACAGCAAGTTCCCATCCCGGTCTAGGAATGGTGGAACGATGGGTTCGATGACGGTTTGGATGTACCGTGCACTATTCAGTGTCCCCTCGACGATCACCAGTGGTGTACGGCCAGTGTAGGAGATCGCTCCCCACACCATGATGCCGGGTGTTGGCCCTGTGTGCCTCAGTCGTATGCAGTCCTGATTGTGGCGCTCACCTGCACGGCGCCAGACACGCATACGACCATCATTGGCACCAAGGCAGAAGCGACTCTCATCGCTGAAGACGACACGTCTCCATTCGTCCCTCCATTCACGCCTGTCGCGACACCACTGGAGGCGGGCTGCACGATGTTGGGGCGTGAGCGGAAGACGGCCTAACGGTGTGCGGGACCGTAGCCCAGCTTCATGGAGACGGTTGCGAATGGCACTCGCCGATACCCCAGGAGCAACAGTGTCCCTAATTTGCTGGGAAGTGGCGGTGCGGTCCCCTACGGCACTGCGTAGGATCCTACGGTCTTGGCGTGCATCCGTGCGTCGCTGCGGTCCGGTCCCAGGTCGACGGGCACGTGCACCTTCCGCCGACCACTGGCGACAACATCGATGTACTGTTGAGACCTCACGCCCCACGTGTTGAGCAATTCGGCGGTACGTCCACCCGGACTCCCGCATGCCCACTATACGCCCTCGCTCAAAATCCGTCAACTGCACATACGGTTCACGTCCACGCTGTCGCGGCATGCTACCAGTGTTAAAGACTGCGATGGAGCTCCGTATGCCACGGCAAACTGGCTGACACTGACGACGGCGGTGCACAAATGCTGCGCAGCTAGCGCCATTCGACGGCCAACACCGCGGTTCCTGGTGTGTCCGCTGTGCCGTGCGTGTGATCATTGCTTGTACAGCCCTCTCGCAGTGTCCGGAGCAAGTATGGTGGGTCTGACACACCGGTGTCAATGTGTTCTTTTTTCCATTTCCAGGAGTGTATATTCTTATTACAATCTATATTCTTAGTTCAATATGTTCTAAACACTTTGCCAATTCCTCTCACATATCTTTCTGCAGGTTTACTTGACGGATGGTACCCTGAGGTTAGAATATGCCTTATTTCCGTGTGATCAACAAAATCTTTCCAAGCTTGTGATGTAAACTGAGAACCATTGTCAGATAAAATTGTGTTTTGAATACCCACCTGATGAAAATATGTGATAAGTGATGATTTGCTTACAGATAGCTTTCTTAAAAGGAAACAGCTTTATGTACTTCAAAAATACATCAATCACCACAAAAACATAAAATCCATTCTTAGACTTAGGAAAAGGTCCATAAATGTCCACAGACAAGAGATCTAGGTTACCATTAGGCAATATGTTTTGCATTTGGCCACTACATGTTTGGTTACTTACCTTCACTGTTTGACATCTGTCACAGCTGGCAATCTTCTTCATGACTCTCCTTCCTATGTTATAAAAATAGATGTTTTCTTCAATCTTTTGTGTACATTTGGTTGATCCACAATGACCAAAATGTTCACGTGAATAAATAATCACAGTATCAATAAATTGTTTTGACCAAGATAGTTCTCAGTCAACTGAGTCCCGAGTCAGTCTTATGTCTCCTGAATAAAATACCCTTGTGTACCTTATAATATTGTTCTGTCTTTTCTCCTCCTTTCTTACCCACATGTTCTTAACCAATTTCCAGTTTTGATCATGATTTTTATATCTGTGGATGTCTTTGCAAATTTTTGAGATCTCTTTCATACCTCTCAAGTATGTAATTTTAAACCCTTTCTCTCCTTCTCCAAAGTTGTCAGATGATTCACTCCCTGAGGGTAGCTTAGACAATGCATCAGCAACTACACTGCCTGTGCCTCAATGTATCTGATTCCATAACTGAACTCTGTAAAAACAAGGCCCAGTGAGTAATTCTGTTGTGGTACAGTTTACACACCTGGAGATAACATAATGCTTTATGATTAGTATAGATGATGACATTGTGACCTAGTAGATAATTTTTAAAATTGTTGAACAGCCAATGTACAGTCAAAAGTTCTTTCTGAGATACAGTGTATGTCTTTCCATGTTTCTACAATACTCTACTAGCAAATGCAGGAGATCTATGTTCAATAACACCATCAACTTCAAACTCCTGAAATAAATAAGCATCCAAACCAACATCACTATTGTCTGTCATAATACAAAAAGGGAGAGACAAATCCGGTCTGAACAATATCTGAATTTGACACAACTGTCCTTTGGTCTCATTGAAAGCATCCTGACAAACCTGATTCCAATCCCAAACAGTACTCTTCTTCAAAATTTCACACAGGCATGAAACATTAAAAGCTCAGCTGCTACAAAATTTTCTAAAAAAAATCCAGTTAACCCAAAAAATGATTTAAGCTGTTTTTTGTTGCGAGGAGTAAGAAAATTATCAATTGCATCAAGTTTCTCTTTATCAGGTGATATTCCTTTCTCAGATATAACATGTCCTAAAAATTTAACTTCTTCCACACCAAATTTACACTTATCTATTTTCAAAGTCATACCTCCTGATTCCAATTTTGAAAACACATCTCTAAACAGATCCAAATGTTGTTCCCAAATCTTTTCAGTGACCAAAACGTCATCAACATAGACAATTAATTTTGAACTCACATCACTTCCCAAGACAGATTCCAGAGCTCTTATGAATTCAGCTACAGATACATTTAGCCCAAATGGCACCACACAGTATTGAAAATACTTACCTCTATAAAAAAATGTAGTTTACTTTCTAGAATTAATATCAAGTGGGATGAGGTGAAATCCAGAGGTCAAGTCCAAACTTTTCATGTATTTTACATAATCAAATTTGTGTAAGAGCTCGTTCATGTTCTCAGTATGGTCATTCTCTCTGACAAGAAATTTGTTAAGATGTCTAGAGTCCACAAAACTCCACCATTTCTCTTACTTATCACAACTAAAGGATTATTGTAAGCACTCCTACTTCTCTCAATTACCCCACGTTTCCATTTTCTGAATTTCTTTCTCAACATCTTTCCTTTTTAAAAAATGTATGTTTATTTTTATTTATTTATTTATTTTGATCCAACATCAACTGATTACAAAAAAGGTTTTTTTTGTACCAGTCTTCTGGATAAGTCAGAGCCTTACTTACTAGGGTTACATATTATTGGCTGGCACTTTTATCAACACAACTTTTCCTAAATTTAGTTGAGAGAACAGAGTTACATATGTGGACTATACATTAAAAAATTGTTATTGCCATACATAGATTAAGGAATCTACAGTTTTTAACACAGTATTCATATCTGAAATTCAAATATTTACAGTTTGTGACACAGTCTAAGATCTGAGATTACATATATTTTTAGATAGATGGTCTTCCATCATACAAGTGTACTAAATCTAGAAACTCATCTATTGAATATACAGGATTGTTTAGGAGCCATAATTTTAATTTCATTTTTAGTTTTGTAATGGACAATTTGGAGATATTAGGATGGAAGCAATTCAGTAGTTTTATGCCTGCTTAGTGAGGGCTTTTCTCATAGAGTGTTGTTCTATGAGAGATGATGTGGGGTCTCTCTCTACTTCTAGTGTTGTGATCATGTATTTCTTTATTAAGTGTTTTGTTACTGTTTACTACCACAATGATTATCTTCAGCGCATACAGGTTATGAACAGTTAGTATTTTAAATTCCTTAAACAAATTTCTGCAGGACTCCCTGGCACATTTCTTTCCCATAATTCTAAGTGCCTTCTTTTGTAACGTAAGTACACTTTTCATATTACCTTTACTGCTGGATCCCCATACCTCTATCCCATAACTCAGATGGGATTCAAATAGTGCAAAATATATTTGCCTCCGAGTGGTGATGTTACAAAAAGGTGTCAGTTTTCTTAGGACATATATGGTAGTACATAGCTTTTTGCAAATATCATTCACATGATCAGACCAGTTTAACTCTGCATCTAGTGTCAGGCCAAGAAATTTGGTCGAGTGTTGTTTTTTAATGTATTCTTCACCCATTAAGATTTGGTTTTTATGAGTTTTTTGCCTCCCAAGATCAAATTCAGTATAGACAGATTTATTTGTGTTTAATTTTAGTTTGTTTTCATTAAAATACTGCAGATTTAAGCCCGCTGTAGTATTGGATTCCACTTCGAGCTGTGAATAGCTTGGATTGGTGCATATTAACGTGGTATCATCTGCATATAAGATAGATGTTGCATGGTTTGTTATGGACTGAATATCATTTACATAGATAATAAAAAGAAGTGGTCCTAATATTGAACTTTGTGGAATACCAAAATTTATGTCAGTGGTGTTTGATTTGTATGCTCCCTCTGTAGTGCTAATAGACACAAACTGCTTCCTATTTGTCAAGTAGGACCTCATTAGATTATGGGCTGTGCCTCGAATGCCATAGGTCCACAGTTTGTCCAGCAATATGGTAGTATCAACACAGTCAAATGCTTTTTGTAAGTCTAGAAAGATGCCACATACATGTTCTTTATTATCTATTGCTTGAGTGACACCTTCGATTAAGTTGGATGCTGCTGTAATGGTGGATGACCCCTTGACAAACCCATACTGCCCCTTACAAATCACTTTTTTGCATACTAGGAAGTTCCAGATTCTTATGATTATTACTTTCTCAAAGATTTTGGATATTATTGGAAGAACAGAAATGAGTCGAAAGTGTTCTACTAAATTCCTGTTCCTTTTTTTAAAAATAGGCACGACTCGGGCAATTTTCAACCATCTGGAAATAGACCATCTTCCATATGAGAATTGATAACTGTTGATAAAGGTGATGCAATTTTATATATACATTTCTTAAGAGTGTCCAGACTAAGACCATCATATCCTGCTGCATGGGAATTCTTTAAGCTACTCACTATTTTAATTATTTCTTCTTTACTTGTTGGCATCAAAAATATACTTCCTGACACTGGTGTTCCTCTGAATTTGTACCTGAATGACACTCTCAAAATATTTCTGTTTTTCTGAAATTAGGAGGTCTACATAGTATTTCTGATACTCTTTGAACTCTTTTAATTTTTTATTGCTCAAGTCATTTAACATTGCATACTCATACCATCTTAGTTTTTCTGTAGCCTCAGTGACTGAACTTGATATCCAGTTTCGGGTTACAGCATGTGACTGAATTCTCTCTTTTATTAATGGGCAGGCTTGGTTAAGAGTGTAGAATAGTTCACTTGAGAATTTGCCATAACTATGAAGTGTCATTAGAACACTGTTCCAATCCACATTCCTTAGCATATTATTCAACTGAGTTATATTTTGGTCTGGATTCATCCTAATATATCTATAGCAACTGTGTGTAGGAACCTTTTTTATGTGCACACTTAGTTCTACTGCATGGTGGTCTGACAAAGCACTTATAATAACAGAAGATGTAAGATCGTAAAGACGAATACCAGTGATTATGTTATCTATTGCAGACTGGCATGTTTCAGTCTCCCTGGTTGCAGTGTTAATGAGGTATCTTACATTATGTTGTATGGCTTGAGAAAGAAAGATTGATAGTCTGTAAGGTAAAGCATGCACAGACAGCCTCTCACTTTCCTTGGTCTTTCACTGAACATTTTTCTAAACTCCAATAACGAATTCCTGAGTTTTTCCTTTTGCTGGTCATTAAGAGTTGCAGCTTCCCTTACTTTAGAATCTACTACACATTCAAAATCCTGATCCTGAGTCTCATCAAAATCTTTATTGTCAACAAACACCTGGTACTCACTTTGGCACAAAATGTTTTGCAAATAGTTATAACCTTTCCCACAGTTTAAAATACAGAAATTAGTTTTCACAGAAGTATTAATTTAAGGTTCGAAACTAAACAATTATTTAGCATTCCATCCAAAACAAGCCTCCATTTTCAGTATCCAATCCACACCGAGAATTATATTTTCTTCCATACCAGGGATCATTAAGCATCCATGTTCAAAGGTTTTGCCTTCTATACTTAAAGGTAGAAGTACCTAAGATTTTACCAGTTTGCTTTGTTTCCTGTAGCTGCTCTTGTCTTTACAGCTACAATGGGCATTTCCACAAAATTCGTACTGTACTTCATCTTGTCCCTAAAATTTTCAAATATACCACAAATCGGGATACCTGTATCAATCAAACAGTTACCTTTCCACTGATCAATTTTAGTTTCAATGTAAGGGCACCAAAAATCTGAATAATCTAGACAAGCAGCCTGTTCAGCCTCATCAAATGCTTCAACCATTTGATCAGTGGGATAATATGTGGGTTTGTAATGTGTTGTTTTCTTCACATATCTTAGTATTCTTTTTGTTGCATTCCTATGATTCAAACTAAATTTGGAAAAATAGTGTGGCAACTTTGTTACCAAGAATCTATATCTGGGCGAGTGCTCTATGAAGATCCGCCAAGATGGCGGCAAATAGTAATGGTAAAGTTGTTAGCTTACGTAAAAACTAGTGTTTTGATGGGGAAAGGTGTAAAAAATGCGGAAAAGTACTGAAAACCGGAATCACGTGCAAGGAATGTAATAACTCGTATCATTTTCGATGTGCAAAAGTGGAATCATCTGTGAAAGAAAATAATGAATTTATAACATGCTGGAACTGTAGTCAGTGCTGCGTTCAGAACTCAGATAACTATCATAAAGCAAAAATTTGTGACTGTAGGTGTGAATTATCTGTACTAGTCGGCGATATGGTAAGTGAAATCCAAGGCCTAAAGGCTGAAGTTACTCTCTTAAATAAGGTGGTGTGTGAATTTGAACAACAGCGCCTGAGGAACGACTGTAGGCCTAAACTAAAAACCAAGGAAAGCTTTCCTGCCGTCATTACTGAAAACAGGTTTCAAATTCTCGACGAAATAGTGGAACAAGAACAAGTTCGTCCGTGCAAACTAGAAGTAATCCTTCAAGCAGCAAAAAAACTGTCAGTGATAAGTTCTGAAAACACCAAGTCCCAAACTTGTGTGCAAAACGTGAAACTGAACGTAAACAAACCGTCCAAGGAAATGGAATCTGTGAAATTACATGCAAGAAATCGTCCCTAGAGAAAAACAGAAGAAACGACGACAATCAGAAACACAAACAGGGCCGGATTCTATTATATGGAGACAGCCATGGACGTGAAATAGCGCAAAACATCGCAAATATACAAGACAACTTTGCAGCTGTAGGCCACACCCAACCTGGAGCCCCTCTTTCTGCTGTGGTGAAGCCGTGCATGCAGGATTGTGACTCCTTCTCATCCAATGACTGTGTCGTTATTATATTAGGTTCATATGATGTAGCAAGAAATCAAGCAAATGATGCAATTAGACATATGAAAATGGTACTGGGTAAGTTAAATGACACTAAAGCAGTTGTTGTCAACATTCCACAGAGGCATGATCTTATGAAACAGTCTATTGTGAACCGGGAAGTTCATAAAACAAATGACAGGATTAAAGCTCTAAGTAGTAAATTTCAGAATGTGTCTCTAGTAGATGTCAGCTATCCAGAAAGGGAGCTGCACACATCTCATGGTCTGCACATGAACAAAAGAGGCAAAAAGATCGTTAGTAGCAAAATTATTGAGGAAGTCAGGCGACATTGTTCACAAAGTGATGAAAAGAAGTCCATTGCCATGGGGTGGTACAACCCACCTCAACAAAATCTGCCACAACACCAGCCACCGCTGGCAAGCCAGGGAAACTTGTAAAGCCTGCTGGCCTCATTGCTAGTCCAAAATTAGACCTCTAAGGTCCAGCAGGTAAAACTCAGCCTTAAAATCATATACCAGAATCTTGGTAGTCTTAGAAATAAGCATAATGATCTAGATGTAATGTCACGGATTGACAAACCCGATATATTAGTTGTAACTGAACAGTGGTACAATGAAGCTCTGATTAGCATTAGTCAACCACTGTGTATGAAATTCTGCACAGCCTTCAGTAGAAAAGACAAGACTGGAGGAGGTGTAGCAATTTTCACTGTAAATGAAAGTAATTTTAATGTTATTAATGTGAGTGCCTTCTGCTTGGAAGGAGTCTCAGAATTTGCTGCAATAAACCTAAAATGGGGTAGAGATAACATAACAGTTATCGGTGTTTACAGGCCACCTGCAGCAAATACAGATACCTTTTTTGTAAATCTTTCTGACTTGCTTGTATATATATAGACACAACATTTTCTGGGCCAAATGGTCATGTAAATATTATAGTTACAGGGGATATAAATATAGAATTATTAAAAGATGATGTCAGCACCAAAAAGTTACATCGTCTGTGTGATGAATTTAACCTGACCCCACTCATTCGGGAACCCATTAGAGAAATTGGCAATAGTAAAACATGTCTTGACAACATAATAACAAACATGACCCACCTACCCACAGTGCATCGGTTTTAAAACTAGCCATCTCAGATCACCATGCAGTATAGCTTAAATTGGAGCTCCATGAGGCCCCCACTGTCACCACAAAGCAACAGTTTGTAACTAAAAGAATAATGTATGATGACAACATAAATAGACTAAACTGCATGCTAGCACAAATAAAATGGCTTGAAAATAATAGCTTTTCATATGATAGCTTTGCTGCTGACTTCTATTACTGCTTTGATACCACATGCCCAGTTGTAATCACAAAAATGAAACAAACAAAAAAATATAAACAAAAATATTTGGGTAAATAGTAATGTCACTGAAGCGAGGGAAAAATTAAAACTACTCCACAGTGCAATGCTGAATAATAAAGAGATTCCTGAGTTAAAGGAAACCTTCAAAATATATCAAGCAGACTATGAGGACTTACTCACACAGACCAAGAGCAACGTAACTGCTGGCATCTGGGCAGTCAAACAGTTTTAGAACCCGCAATGACAAATCCTGTATGGACTTTACTATTAACCACAATGGCATGCTCATAAAAGACCAACTGGAAATTGCAAATATTTTTAATGAATATTTTTCTTCCGTAGGGGAATCCATAAATGACAAACATAAAAACATGCACTACAGTTTTAAAGGTAATACATGTGACCATAGTATATATCTAGCCCCCACAAACTGTGCAGAAATAATGGGCATCATAAGCTCTCTAAAAACTTCTAATTCAGCTGGGCATCACGGCCTAAATACTAATATTTTAAAAGCCTGTAGCCAAAATGTCACTGTACCTCTGTCTGCAGCAGTCAACAATATAATAGAATCAGGCACCTTTCTATTCAGACTAAAAATAGCACAGGTAACACCCATTTTTAAGAAAGGTGACAACAACAAAACAGAAAACTACAGACCAGTCTCAATCCTTCCTGTCTTTTCCAAAATAATTGACAAAGTTATATACAACAGGATTATAAACTTTCTTAACAAACACAACCTGATGTTCGAAGATCAAAATGGATTCCTAAAAGGTAAATCACCTAGCACCGCAGCTGCTCAACTAATTGAAGAGGTGTTAGGGGGTATCGAAAGCAAGGAACATGAGGCAGGTGTATACCTAGACCTGGAAAAAGCCTTTGATTGTGCGAACGTTGACATCCTATTAGACAAGCTTTGGAACATGGGCATTAGATGCGCTGCTTATGACCTAATAAAGTGTTATATGAGCAATAGAAAACAGTTTGTTCTACTTAAAGCGGAAAGTGGTGTCTAAAAATCAGAGATCACGTGCATAAAATATGGTGTGCCCCAGGGCTCAGTCTTGGGCCCCCTTCTGTTCTTGATCTATGTAAATGATATTAAATACTGTACTATAAATTCCAAAATTGTTCTGTATGCCAATGACACGTCCATTGTATGTAAAAAGGAATCATGTAATGTACTAGAGGCCGAGTGTAATAATGTGACAAAAGAAATTGTTCAGTTTTTTAATGAAAGCCACTTAAAAGTAAGCACCAGTAAAACATGTTTGATGGAGTTTAACAAAAGTAGTTCGAATAATGAAATTAAATTATACATGGGCAACGAATTGGTAAAGAAAGAGTCTAGTGTAAAATTCCTTGGCGTAACAATCCATAGCAACCTGAAATGGACACACATATTGACTCCGTAGCAACTAAGTTGTCAAAAAATATATTTGCAATCAGTACTATTAGCAAGTTCTGTAGAGACACTGTAGTCCTAAAGACTGCATACCATGTTCTTTTCTCCTCTCACTTGAACTACAGTATTGAAATTTGGGGGGCAACAACCAAAGCTAATCTAGATAAGCTACTCATTCTTCAAAAAAGGGATGTGAGAATTATCTGTGGAGCAAAATATAGCGAATCTTGTCGCAACTTGTTTCCAAAAACAGAGGTGTTAACTGTTTTAAACACATACATTCTAAAAGCCATATTGCTTGTGAAAAGACTGCACCCAAACATTTATTCAGATTTCCACCAGTACAATACTAGAAATAAAGAAAGATTTCACATGGCAGCCACAGAACAGCACTTTATGACAAGGGGCCTCAGTACGCAGGTATAAAATTACCTAATGCACTGCCTAGTGCAGTCATGGCTCTTCCTACAATTAAACTGAAACATAAGCTTAAGATATTTTTAGTAAAAGACCCTTTCTACACATTAGAAGAGTACCATACTTATATGAAGAACAACAAATGCTTTGTGAAATTATGTGAATAGAAATCAGTAAACATCTTATTGTAATTTGTTGTAAATTAATGATGTATTCAGAAGAATTTGTCTTGTGTATTGTACAAATAACTTTAATCATTACTGTTTCTTTGTACATGTGCAGTGTACCATTCAATGTTGAATAAAGCTATTATTATTATTATTATTAATTATTATTATTATTATTATTATTATTATTATTATTATTATTATCTGTTGTCAGACATTTCATGCAAAAGTTCAATTTCATCAAATGCTAAATCCACACTGTCTTCACACGGTTTTATCAACTTTATTAGTATCATAGCATTACCTTGTTTACTCATGTTGTCAGGTGAAGATTGAATACCTGAATAGTTTGTATGGCACAACCAACAATACTTGTCACAGAAGGAGCACAAAACACATCACTGTCAAAATTACACTTCCTGCTTAGAGCTTCTTCCACTTCATTCCACCAATCTCGGTACAAATTGTGACTAACCATAGCTAACTTATTCCAGAATGCACATTTATTTATGTACCCAAAGACTGGAAAGTTACACACGTCACTCCAATATTCAGAAACTGTATTGAAATTGCGTGCTTATGGAATATTGTCTCAGTTATGTGACTGGATTCTTGGTTTCCTATCAGAGAGGTCACAGTTCGTAGTAACTGACGGAAAATCATCGAGTATAACAGAAGTGATTTATGGCGTTCCCCAAGGTAGTGTTATAGGTCCTTTGCTGTTCCTTATCTGCATAAACGATTTGGGAGACAATTTGAGCAGCCGTCTTAGGTTGTTTGCAGATGACGCTGTCATTTATTGAATAAGAAAGTCATCAGAAGATCAAAACAAATTGCATAACAATTTAGAAAAGATATCTGTATGGTGCGAAAATTGGCAATTGGCCCTAAATAACGAAAAGTGTGAGGTCATCCACATGAGTCCTAAAAGGAATCTGTTAAATTTTGGTTAGCGATAAATCAGACAAATTTAAAGATGTAAATTCAACTAAATGCCTAGGAATTCCATTCACGAACAACTTAAATTGGAAGGAGGACATAAAAAATGTTGTAGGGAAGGCTAACGAAAGACTGCGTTTTACTGGCAGGACACTTAGAAAATGAAATAGATCTACTAAGGCGACCGCTTACACTACGCTCGTCTGCGCTCTTTTTAGAATACTGCTGCACCGTGTGGGATCCTTACCAGATAGGATTGACGGACTACATCGAAAACGTTCAAAGAAGGGCAGCACGTTTTGTATTATCGCAAAATAGGGGAGATAGCTGAAATGATACAGGATTTGGGGTGTAATCTTCTCACGAAATTCCAATCACCAACTTTCACCTCCGAATGCGAAAATATATTGTTGATACCGACCTACATAGAGAGAAACGATCACCATGATGAAATAAGGGAAATCAGAGCTCGTACGGAAAAATATAGGCATTCGTTCTTTCCGCGCGCTATACGAGATTGGTATAACAGAGAATTGTGAAGGTGGTTTGATGCCAGGTACTTAAATGTTATTTGCAGAGTATCCATGTAGATGTAGATGTAGAAGGTGTTAATTCTGCATGGTACTGCTTGTCCATGAGGTTACAACTATGTGTCATGTAGTGGCTTCCAACGATAAATTTGTTAAGTAGTGGCTTTGTGCAGGAGTATTGTATTGTATTGTATGGAACTGGGGACCTAGAAACGACGGAGAGGCTTCGTCCCCGCCGTAGCCCACAACAGGCTACAGCAGTCCACTCACCCCACCGCCGCCCCACGCCGAACCCAGGGTTATTGTGCGGTTCGGTCCCCAGTGGACCCCCAGGGAACGCCTAACACCAGACGAGTGTAACCCCAATGTTTGCATGATAGAGTAATTATGGTGTATGCATACGTGGAGAAAGTGTTTGGGCAGCAATCGCCGACATAGTGTAACTGAGGCGGAATAAGGGGAGAGGCAGATGGAAAACCGCCTTAGAAACCATCCACAGACTGGCCGGCACACCGTACCTCGATACTAATCCGCCGGGCGGATTCGTGCCGGGAACCGGCACGCCCTCTCACCCGGAAAGCAGTGCGTTAGACCGCACGGCTAACCGGGCGGGCTCACACAGGAGTACTAAGCACTGTGTTGGTTTATTTAGAAATGCTCTCTGTCGGACATCATTTGAAGTAAATCGAATATTCCTATACAACCCCAACGTATATTCACCGGAGAATTTTGAACTCCTTCTCTTGTAATGGCAAGAGACATTCTACAATTCATATCATGAAGTGTTACAATACGACTGGCGCCAGTGGTCCATCAAAGGAAACCCCGCCAGGAACTTCTACTGTATTGCTAGTTTCAGTGGTGCAAGTGTGCAAACTCACGGCCCATTTCTGACATGACTTCTGAGAAAAGTGTCATTCAATTGACAGAAGGTTCAAATGCCTCTAAGCACTATGGGACTTAACATCTGAGGTCATCAGTCCCCTAGACTTAGAACTGCTTAAACCTAACTAACCTAAGGACATCACACACATCCATGCCCGAGGCAGGATTCGAACCTGCGACCATAGCAGTAGCGCGGTTCCGGACTGAAGCGCCTAGAACCGCTCGGTCACAGCAGCCGGCCTTGACAGAAGGAAACGTGTGCCCGAATATTAGGTATAGTTGGTTGGTTGTTTGGGGAAGGAGACCAGACAGCGAGGTCATCGGTCTCATCGGATTAGGGAAGGATGGGGAAGGAAGTCGGCCGTGCCCTTTCAAAGGAACCATCCCGGCATTTGCCTGGAGTGATTTAGGGAAATCACGGAAAACCTAAATCAGGATGGCCGGACGCGGGATTGAACCGTCGTCCTCCCGAATGAGAGTCCAGTGTCTAACCACTGCGCCACCTCGTCCGGTATTAGGTATAACCCCTATCAATGACAAAGACTGCTCCCAAACAGAAAGAGGTGGGTGGTGGTGAGGAGGAGGTGGTGGACAAGGAGGAATACCTAATGGTATAGAGATAAACAGGATTTTCTAGAACAGGAAGAAGCATTCGGCGAAAGGGAAACTGCTCACAGCTCCTCAGAAAGCTGACTCCGGAAAAAAAAATGTATTTACCCTAGGTGTGCATTCATTTTGATGACTGGATCCAGTGTGATAATGTTAGAATTATGCCATGATGACTGTACCAATTATGAAGGGGAATGATGTTCTGTCTGTGACTACTGGTGAATTTCAAGTGTGAACTCTTGACCGATTGAATTTGAGGTGCTATTCGATTGTGTCGGTAAGAGAATGCACTTAATGCTTTTGTACTCTCGATCTTATTGTGTTTTTCTGATGAGTAAATTTGCATTTATTTTTACATCAATTGATATGTAGGAGCTTAAATGACAGATTGGTGCACAAACTGTTACATTGCAGTAAAAGATTACCTGTAAGTAGACAACAGCATTTTTCCTTAATCGCATACTTTGTACATACTTCCACGAATTTGTGTTTAGCCAGTACATCAAATAAACTTTCACATGTTGCCATGATTCCTACTGTTCCTCCACGAGACGGCGGATCAAATGAAAAATCTAAGACCAACAATAACAACGTCTCTGTAACGCTGTGCATGCAAGTGTAGATAAAGAGCGCCTACTAAGGCTGGCGCAATTGCGCATAGAAAGGAAAGCATAAAAGGCAGACCTGCACCGCTGAATTTTTAGCATGCTGACACTGTCTTAGTGATTATTGTGACGTAACTTCCAAGACATTTAGATATGTTTACAAATCCTTACATATCTGTCGTTTCATATCACATTAAGCATAACACATCTGTCGTCTCTATCGTGAAAGATGCGAAGATGTCTGAAAATTCGATGCTACAGAAACAGCCAGGAAAGTGGTTTGGAAGTGGTGTGTTAGGCTGTTTGCGACTGAGTGTGGTTGGGTTGACATTTTACCATCCTTTATTTTATTTTTCAAACTCAAATTTCATTAAAACAAAATCTTCAGATTCGACGCCAAGTTGGAACACCCGATGTACTTATATGAAGTGGGCACCAGATGGCGACGAAGACTCGCACCCCTCAACTGCTAAGAGTGCAGCGTGAACGGTGAACGGAAGCACTCTTACTCTGAAACAGGGATCCGAATAAGCGACTTGGTCTCACTTCTAGCAACAACATCCCTGGCTGACGACACAAAAACACACAAAACCATCACCTGAGCATTGTCCTACAACTTATTCAGAAAGGCATTCACTAAACATTTAACATGATAGCAACGTGCACAATGTTTTAAAACATAGCATTCACAATCAGAGAGTTACATAAGATATTTCCACGTGCCCAATCAGTAAAGGAAGTTATTAGGTGTTAGTAGACAGTAGCGGCCGCTCCCTGAACTACACCCACATTAGGAGTAGCTTAAACTAGGTTTTCCGTTTAGAGCGAGGACTTAACTCCATTACAATAAACAGGCATTACCATGATCGAATAACTAACAGGCAGAAGCCTGATCAACATTCCAGCATACAGCAGTATGCTCAGTAGTAACTAGCGCTCTAGACTAATTTATCAGAAAAGAATTAGAACAGTTCTCAAGGAAACCTCTGTGAAAAGTGAACGACCACGACGAGAAATACACGTCCGTCGTTCCGCTCTAGACTAAATTATCACTAAAGAATTAGAACAATTCTCAAGGAAACCTCTGAGAAAAGTGAACGACCACGACGAGGAATACACATCCGTCGTTCCTAACGCAGCACAAGGGCACAACTTAAAAAATGTGCACACGACCATAGTATAAGGTGTACGGTGCAATACACCAAATGTTCACATAACACATCCGTCAAGGACATCGCTCCTTGGAACCGTATAAAACACACAGCGGCCGTCCTCAAGCCACACACTGATCAGGACACGTCGTCAACATAAACGCTCGGACTTGTGTTCAACACAGCAAATAATGTCAAAATCACGACGAGAATACTCAAAGCAAACACAGAGCACCAGAAGGCGGCGATGCAACAAGCAGGCCCAAGTTCGTTCAACAAGGCCATGACAAACTAGCGAAACACAACCAGCTCAGTTCAACACTCTGTGGGACACGGTTCTCAAAAACCACATGTCGTCGCACAACAGTAAAGAGTGACCATCTGACGTTCAGCAGTGCCTCCAATCTGAATTTACCTGGTCAAGATACCACGCAGTACACATGTGAGAGTTTTTGGTCGTCCCTCTAGAATGGCATTTTCCTCAACAGAAAGCTCATTACTTGCGTGATACCACTGAGATACGGAATCACATTTCAAACAGATACCACAAGGACGTCAAAACTTATCAGCTAATACAAGACCCCAGACCGACAAACTACAAACCATTAATCTCTCACATAGGTGGACTGCCAAAACACACACGACATGTGTTTGACTAAACATAGATACACGTCACAGTGGAAGCACTCTCAATGGAGTTATAATCGATTCCCGAACACATGATACCAGATAGACCAAGTACACATTACGCCGAGCAAACTCACTACAAAGCCCTCGCTGGCTGCAGCTTGTCGGTGCCTGCCGCAGGACTTCTCTAACCTGGCGCTATAGAAGAGGACCGAGGCTAGCCAATATCTACACATTTCAAAATAAGCTACAAAGCAATACGAGAAGGGAGTGAAAGAATTCAAAATCGCTTCCACTTCCAGGCCCATACCGCATAGGATCTAACACCGTGCCGATTTCGATGCCTGTGACCGAAGTCACTAAGCGAATCCTGCAACCACAATTACGGAAGTCGAATACAGGATTTCGATCGGATTATGCAGTTCATAAATCAACGTACATCTGACAGCGTTACGCATCGGGAATGAGTTATTGAGGATTAAATTTCGAAACGTTTCGCACGCATGCTAAACGTAAGTATCCCGTTAGGAATGGCACGTTGCGCTGGAAATCTCGTCAAGCGATCAAACCGATTTCACTGGACGTGCTGCCTAAACCTGCCGCCAACACACACGCTCACTTGTGTAAAACAAGAGAGCGATACAAATTAAAACTATTCCTACACGGAGTTCGCATATCAGAAAAACACAACACGTATTCCTAATCGCTAACCACGCTTCGTTTGTTAAACCACATCCAGTGGAGCCACGCATTTCAGAATACGTGACTGATGATAGATTAGGAACACAAACACACACTGCATTCACCGCAAAGCAATGGGATGTCAGTTTGACGGTCCCTACAAAAAACAGCTCTTAAGAATGATGGCAGAAAGGAAAATTCAATCCGATACTTCGGACATTCGATGAAATACTTCAGCTAAACGGAAGATAATAAACAATATGTAGCTCCTCTGTACTGCCAATGACTGTACGGGTGAAAGCCTGTCACAACGACCTCTCAATACATGACTTCACGCCTCGGCGATGCAACAATGAAAAGTTACGACCATAACCGCATGAGGCGGTCCATACTGCTCGCTAATTCCGCGCTACTCGAAGTCACTCGAGAGAAGACCATTAAGTCGGCATTTAACAGCTGTTAAGTGCAAAATTCTGGGCTCCGACGTTGATCGAAGTTAAACGAGGAGTGGACTGCAACAAAGCTGACCGTGGCTACCGCTCGGTTTTCTCGAGGTGACCATTGTTTTGTAAGCATACGGTAGTAAGATGGCGTTTCGATGTTATGGATGGCACTGAGGAAGAATTGTTATACCTTGACCATTTAAATCGTGACTGGCGCCGTACTGGAGTCACTGTGGGCGGGGGAAAGCCTTTTGAAGATTATAGCGACAGGAAGTTTGACGAGAGATTTCTTCTGTCAAAAGAAACAGTGGGGTGATTGTTAAACCAAATTAGTGATAGGTTAGAATTACCCACCGATCGTAATAACCCTATTTCGCCGATGGACAGACTTTTGATTACTTTAAATTAAATGGCACCCTTGTCTACAGGAATAACTTTCCCACTGCTAGATCTGTGGTAAGCAGATTTTTTTCGAACAGGAAACACGTAAAACCACTGAGCATCGCATGTTGTCACAGGATGGTTTAGTCGGCGCGAGAGCGTTAAGGTGCGTCCACACTATTCGTGTGGCTCATGTACTTGCGAGACTTGAGAGCCTACCTTACGAGTAATGTGGACGGAGGTAGGCTCCGAGGGGCTCGCCGCGAAACAGGTTTGCGAGCCGCCCGAGCTCATGGCTTGTCTGGCTCTGGCTGTTGTCGGTAAATCAAAGGGATGCGCGGCGAGCTGCGCGAGTGGTGCGGAAGGCAACAACGCACTTACCAGTTGGCTCGCTGCACTCCTACAGTTTGGTCTTGGTATTATTCTTTTTCTGTGTTGTGGACATCGGTTTTTCTTTTAAAATGGAGTGGACCGACGATTTTGTCTTTAAATTCAAAAATACTTATGAACAGTACCCTATGCTGAGGGATGCAACAAACTCCCAATATAAAATAAAATTTTGAAAAGAAAGTGAAGCGTGGGATTCCATCGTGACAGAACTCGGCGTGGATGTGGGCGCATTAAAAAAAAAAAAAAGAGAGAGAGAAAAAAGACCAGCTTATTAGCCACTTACAGGAAACTACGCCAGAAGAAGGCTGAGTCTGGGAAGTCTGGCACTGGGGTTGAGGAAGTGAACGTCCCAAACTGGTTCAGTTTCAAAACATTTGAATTTCTGCACTGCAAATATCAGCCAAGGAAGACAATCAACACAGGTGTAAGTAAAATATATTTATTTTTGGAAATGTATAAACAAACGATTAACAAACTTATTGGGGTTCAGTCCCTTTTTGGTTCTGTCTCTACAGCTACCGAACTTTTTATTTTTCTCAGCTTACATTTCGGTCCCTGCTCATTTGTTAATTTTAAATTTTTTGATGTTATTCCCTTATATACCATTAATCATATCATTTCTTAAGATATTTTTTCATATTTATTTTAGTTTACTACCATTTGTATTAGGAATATACCTA
Source organism: Schistocerca nitens (assembly GCF_023898315.1). NCBI lineage: Eukaryota > Metazoa > Arthropoda > Insecta > Orthoptera > Acrididae > Schistocerca > Schistocerca nitens. Next base: position 448,454,399 of record NC_064615.1, read on the forward strand.
GTAATAGCTCATAGTTTTCAAATTTAAAAATTAAAAAAGTTCTAATTGTGATAAAATTATAAGGTTTTTGGCAAAATAAGTTCCGAACGTCACAGAGGGGAAAGGAGGAAATGGAGTAACAGGATTGAAATACATACTGGGGCAACGCTGGGTACTCAGCTAGTAATAAATAAATTATAATGAATAACATTTATTTTTATAACACAGTATTTTGTAGCACATGTACATTTATATGTGTTTTATTTGTATATTATGCTATTTCAGGAAATAAAAATAATAAAATAGGAATTAATAAAGGTAAAACTTCACATATATAGGTAGTTGAAATGCGTGCAGTCAGGCAGTCACTAATACGTACGTCGCTAGTAGCTGAAAATTCTTTTATAAGTTATTAGTAATCATCTTGCCATGGCAATCTTCCCTCTTCGAAAATGAAATAAGCAGCGAATTCATCTCTATGTCTTGGGCAGTCTGCGTTGAACGTCGTGGAATGTTCGCTAATCGTGTAAACGTTATAGCATGAGTGATCTCATTTCTTCAAGTTCCTGATCCACTGTTCCTACAGGGGTATAAATTTGTCTGGAAGCAGAACTTTTTCGTAAGAAATTATGGAGGTATATACAAGTCATAATAACGCTTTGGGCTTTCTCAGGCTGTAGTAATATAGGCTTTCTTAGTAACCGGAATACGGAAGAAAGTATTCCGAACACATTTTCCACAATCCGCCATGTTCTTGAAAATCTGTAGTTAAAAATTCTTCTCATTTACTTCTGTGGTTGTTGTCCACTATACGGCTTCATGATATGATTGTTGAGGGGAAACGCGTCGTCTGCGACAATAATACAGGGTACCTTTTTCTGTTTACCTGGGAGGGTACGATCGTCCGGAAAAACGATGGTACCATTACTCATATTCTTAAAAAAAGATGTATTTCGAAAATCACCACCGTCTGAAATTCGACCTTGGCAGCCGACATCAGCATACAAAAAACGATAGTCAGCATCCACTAGACCAAAAAGATCAATACTGAAAAAGTCTTATAATTGAAAAAATCGCTTCCAGAATTAACTGGGCTTTGGATTGCGCAATGTTTGCCATCCGTTGCACCGAGGCAATGAGGAAAGTTTCATTTTCTCTCATATTCCTCAGCTACAAGTAACCACTCTTGTTGTGTCTGTGGCACCTGCAAAAAAGTAAATAGAAACTAATACCTCCTAATAATATAAATAATTATTAAATGCATAGCCAATAATGGGAATTCAAATAATTATGAACATTAATAATAATTAAAATCAGTAATTTTGCGGAATAATAGCTAGTAATTATTATAACAAATATTCTGAATTCCACTTATAAACTTGTCGTTTTTCCCGTTTTTTTTACAATTATTATCGTGTATCTCCCTATTCCTACATCCATTCTTTTATTTTTTAATTTACTTGCTTTGATATTGTTTATATCAATCTTTTGTCGTCGCTTTGTTTTAGAAGGAATTTAAGGAGTATTTGGAAGAACAGACGGTTGGGGGCAAGGATACAAACGAAGGTACAGCGAGCACTTGCGAAGAAATTAGTAGTCAAGATGTCGATCATCAAACAACGCAAGGCAACAAACTACCACCCACACCAAACAAACGCACGAAGGTATTTGCTTCACCTAAAAAAAAAAAAAATCAGAGAAAAAGGGCCAAAGATCCTCGTATAGGAGGGGCATATAACGCACTACAAACTGCTTTATCTAAAACTAGAGACGAGTTTGACGCCTATGGAGAGTACATAGCGAACGTTCTACGGTCCATGGACAACAGAACAAGTGCTTTTGTTAAAAAAGAATTTTCCGGCACGATTTTCAGAGCAGAAAGCGGCTGTTTCGAACATTCTAGACCAAGTTCAACCAACAGCGACTACAGTTGCTCGTCGCATTTACCAATTCCTTCAACTCAACAAATTCATGCCCATGAGCAGATGCAAAGCAACTTCCAACAGACATCTACTTCTACTTCTGACAACACCGAACAAGGCTCTCCACATCTTTTGGATCTGCTTAGTTTATAATAATTTAAAGTAATAATCTTTGCGTTTAATTGTTTCTCATTCTTTAAATCTAATTTTTTTTTGCTTATTACCTGATGAATAAAAGTACATTAATAACAAAATTTGTATAATTTATTAACTTACCTTTACAAACTCCTTCAATCTGCCAGTAAGAGCTGCACATACTTCAGGAACAATGCTTGATATCACTTACTTGGAGACTTTAAATAAAAAACTGAGGCTGGTGTAGGAATCGCCAGATGCTAGGTATCTGAGCGCAAGTGCCAACCACTCAGCAACCGGTATAGCTTTCCGAAACTTGATGTCAGACTTGGATATTTTCATCCTGCCAAATTTATCAGATATTCAAAATCTGATGCGGACTTACGGCAAAATGTCTTGAAATGTATGTTTTCAACATCCAAGCCATCCATTAAATCACTCCCACTATATCTTTTTCTGCTTCTGAAAACTGTGGTCATCAACCACCTGCGTTTTCTTGGGACTTTGTAGCGTCTTCTTCTATCCTCTTCCTCAGCTAAAAGGTGCATCATAAGGAAGCCGGCACTTGCTACAACCACTTAGTCCATTTTTAAATTAGGAAACTGGCACTGGCCACGACTGCGAGTACGGTGCGGATCCTCATGAGCCAAAGCCTGGCAAGCAACTGGAGAAGTGTGGACGAAGATAGAAGAAGCACGAGCGCAAGTCAGACAAGTTTGACAAGTCTCTCGACAGACGAGTATGACGAGCATAAGTCTGGCGAGCACGAGTAGTGTGGACGCACCTTAACGGAGATGCTCGACAAACTCCAGTGGCAGAGGCTACAAAAGATACGTTGTGCATCACCGAGAGATTCACTGTTGATATTTGGAGAGAGCTCTTCCCGGGAAGAGTTGGACAACAAATTACTTCCTCCCACACAAATCTCGCGAAATAATCACGACGAGAAAATTCGAGAAATTAGAACTTTATACGGAGGCTTACCGCCTATCATTCTTCCCTCGCGCCGTTCGCGAGTGGGATAGGGAATGAGGGATCAGTTAGTGGTACTAGAAGTACCCTTCACCACACACCGACAGGTAACTAGCGGAGTGTGATTTGAATTTAGGTGTCTGTACTGTAAATAACAGTAACAAACGAATGTTGACACTTGATCCGACTATCCAGAAACATCACACATTTTACAAACTGCCAAGTATACCAATCTCTAAGAAAGAACAAAAACCACCTTTCCAGTCATGAAGATAAAAGTAATAAAAAAAAAGGATTTAAAGCAGTCATATAAAAGGTGGTGGTTTGGGATTACGTCTTTCTCATCTACTACATAAAACAAATGTTTACAATCTTGCGGTTAACTAGTAAGTTTCTGCATTTATAAATACCGTACTGAAAATATTTTGAATGCAATTTCGATAAGTGCTTTCAAAATCTCAACCAATAACGCGTTATAAGGCACTCAGGCAGACGCCAAAAAAAAATTGACATTTAAGTAAGATAAAAAAAAAGAAAAAAAAAGACACTTGGAGACACAAGCACACTCCTTCATGATCAGATGTGGAGCTTGTACTAAAGCTCTTAATCATAAATGAATCAAATATAACGTACTAGTCTATCAGCAACTGTTTAACATGTAATAATTTCGTAACCATCAGACACTTTAGTTTTCCATTTCGGCAGACATTAACTAGCTAACTAGTAGTGAGGTATAAACTCATTTCTACTGTGGGCGAAAGTGAGAGAATGTGCGAGGTCCACTAGAAACAAACACAGGCCACGGCGCTTACGTCAAAGCACGTGGCACTGGAGGTCTTAAAGAGTGGTTTATTTAGAAATACACGGACAAAGTGTCTATTTCAGACGAGTTTAATAATTGTCAACTGCGCTTTTAAATGCGGGCTACGTCTTGATGCACACTATTAAGTTGAAACCTGAAGTAGGCACATTTTCATTGACATACTTATTTCCTGCGGACCCTGCACGGGATGAAGCGTTCGCGAAATATAGCGGACAAGATGACTACAGTGATGTCACAAGTTAGTTGCGAGGCCCGTATTTCTCGTGGGCCGCGGAGAATTTGACAATGAAATCACTCACCAGCGATTGTCTAGGCGGCCGTTTGCACATTCATATCTCTATCAACGTCTAGTCATTTCCATTGCAATACACGATGTTAACCGCGGTCAAATGCACTATTGGCTGACAATTGTTTGCTGATCGGCAATTAAAGTTGACGCACCGTCGAGACACTTTAAATTCGGTGTTCTTTTAACCATGATCACGGGAGTTTGGTTAACTTGCTTTTTGACTGAGGTTGGTGCACTCGGCCACTATTCTCGGACCGCTGCACGCCTCAAGTCGCGGGAACAGTCACCAGAGATCGTCACTTTGACTGCAACGCCGTTTACGGCAGGTGGCGGGATTTCAAAAACACGAAGGCAGGACCATAAGGCACAGTTATTACAGACCATGGTCACGACCGTTTTTTTTCTTTCTGTTAGAAGATATAGGGTCAGCTTGGAGTAGCGTACCTCAATTTCTGCTGTGTCAGAAAAATTTTTCAAATACGTGTATGACTTCGTTCTTAGCCGACAGTTTTCGAGAAAACAGAAGCATTTGTGGTCCGTAGTTTTTTGCTGAAAGCGTACCATGGCATTTGCGCCATCCGTTGTTTGCAGTGAAAGGGAAACATCGTCATGCACACGAATAAACACACTCACAACAGAATAATATTTGTTTTCATCGACTTTTAGGGATTAGAGCGCGGTTCAATGCCATTCGTTCGCTTTGACCCATGATGTCATATTTAGAATGAACAACTTAGTTTACACCAGTTACTAAGGCGAACACAAATAACATCTAATAACAGACCACTTACCCTTACATCCTTCAAGATGGTGACCACAAGACAGACAATTACGGCCGCATAGAAACAAAGGAAATATTTCAGTCATCTATTGAAATAAAACTAACGGAGCAACCGTGGGAATTATGGGGTTTTGGGCGAGAACAGACTAAAAATACGAGAATAAGACCAACATCATCCCAAGATAACCACACAAACGAAAAATAACACACACGAATTCCTACAGAAGAAACAAAACAAAAAATACAAAAGGCACACAGTTGGACTCGAATATTTCGCTTGACCTAAATAGCTCAGACGAAGAAAGCGATAACAGACACCCCTCCAGAAAACCATAATAATATCGTAAACGTAACTTCACAACAACATGCTAACATGCTCCATATCAAACACACCGCGCCACCACTACGTCACATCCGGAAAAAAAAACAGCCAAATATTTATAAGCATCAAGATTATAAATATTATCATTACTCGTTTCATATGCAACAATCTGAGCTCTGCTCGTAGGCTCTTCCCTTACCTAGTCCGTGAGAAACGTGACATATTCGAAAAACAGCCAAATATTTGTAAGGAACGAGATAATAACACAATCACTCGTAGTTTCCCTCGCAACAATTTAAACTGTGCTCTTAGGTTCCTACCTAACCTTACATGCTGAAAAAAAAACTAAATATTTGCGAGAACAAAAATTGCTTATAATAGCTACTTGTTCCTCTAGCAACAAATTAAGGTGTGCTGCCAGGTAACCCCCTCGTAAATCACGACATATTTGGAATAAACAGGATAGTTTACGCCAGTTACTGAGACAACCTCAGACAACATTTAATAACAGTCCGCTTACATTCTTTCATGGGGTCTAGTGCAGCAGGGGATACAACCCGTCGGCTTTGAACAATGACGTCATTCCTTAGTCATAGATCGTAATGTCTTCACTTGGAGGCATAGATAATAAAGCAGTTCTGTGTTCTAATAAGCACTATCATTAAAATAATTGAATGTTAATCTAAAAGCGATCGCTTGATATTCGGTGCATCATTAAATGTGTGATTTAATTAACTTAATTGTTTGTTTTTTATTCGTCCGGTACTTAATATTTTTCGTAATGATATTGAGGTAATGTGGATTGTGTTTTTTGGCTTTTTTTTTAAAAAAATCTCACGAGATAGAATAAACTGATCCTACTTTATTCAGCAATCAATAAAAAAAACTGAATTAAAACATAACAGCTTAAAATAATTGAATATTAATCTAAAAGCAATCGCTTGATATTCGGTGCATCATTAAACGTGTGATTTAATTAACTTAATTGTTTGTTTTTTATTCGTCTGGTACTTAATATTTTTCGTAATGATATTGAGGTAATGTGGATTGTGTTTTTTGGCTTTTTTAAAAAAAATCTCACGAGATAGAATAAACTGATCCTACTTTATTCAGCAATCAATAAAAAAAAACTAAACTAAAACATAACAGCTTTTGCTGTTATCTTTCCATTTCGTTTTTTTACTGATTGCTTAATAAAGTAGGATCAGTTTATTCTATCTCGTGAGATTTTTTTTTAAAGCCAAAAAACACTTATCAGCTACTGAAGGCAGCTACAACACTGCGAAGAATCGCTTCTCGGCTTCTGACAAGATATTGCTTAATAAAGTAGGATCAGTTTATTCTATCTCGTGAGATTTTTTTTTTAAAAAAGCCAAAAACACTATTGCTTAATAAAGTAGGATCAGTTTATTCTATCTCGTGAGATTTTTTTTTTAAAGCCAAAAAACTCTTATTACGTACTGAAGGGAGCTAGAACACTAAGAAGAATCGCTTCTCGGCTTTTGACAAGATATTGCTTAATAAAGTAGGATCAGTTTATTCTATCTCGTGAGATTTTTTCTTTTTTAAAAAGGCAAAAAACAGTTATTAGGTACTGAAGGGAGCTGCTTAATAAAGTAGGATCAGTTTATTTTATCTCGTGAGATTTTTTTTTTAAGTCAAAACACACTTATTATGTACTGAAGGGAGCTAGAACATTAAGAACAATCGCTTCTCGGCTTTTGACAAGATATTGCTTAATAAAGTAGGATCAGTTTATTCTATCTCGTGAGATTTTTTTTTTAAAAGTCAAAAAACACTTATGCTTTTGACAAGATCAATGTTTATCTGTCTCGCATTCCTTTGTTTCTCAACATTCTCCTCAGCTCTTTCATCTCTGTAATACATGCTCTCTGGCGACTTGTGACGTCATTGTTCAAAGCCGACGGGTTGTATCCCCTGCTGCACTAGTCCCCTTTCATGCATACTTCGAGTCGTAAACTCATGACGTCACACAGGATGTCACTGGTTAAAGCCGACGGACCGTGAGCTTAACCCGATTTTTGGGGAGATTATCGCTCCTCTGATCCGTGGGCGGACATACGATTCTCACAAAAGTTAGGTAGCCTCCTGTAATGACCCACAAATCTCCTGTTGCCCGAAAGTTGCGACATTACAAATCGCTTGAAATATCCATGAAACGCTATGTACATGTCCTTGAAAAAAGTTTTACTCATAATTAACTGGTGAAAACGAGCCATGTGAAGAAGAAATAAAAACTATCTAACGGGACATAATCCATGTCAGACGTTTTAACTCTACTGGAGAATTAAATTGACGAGGAATAGAAAATCTCAATTTGCACGAAATATTATATGTTTCAGGAATAACTGGCTTGGCTTCTTATTTTCATAACCTTATCGGCATCGAATATCTCAAATGCGGCAATACTGTTTGCACTAGCAAATCGGTCTTCGTAAAATTAAATAGCAAATAGGTCCTGAATAATTACTGCAGTTAATAGATATGTCAGTAAGACAGCCATAATGGTGGCTAAACAGACATCGCCCAAGCCGGTTATTGGTCTTCATATAATCACACTCACCCCCGCTTCACTGAAAAACCTATTGATAACAAACCAAGGGTATTAATGGTACTGACACAGCGTTTGAACAAAAATGGGTGATTATCTCATTTGAAGAAACTTACATGTGTCTTAACAGATCGCGGCTAGGAGGAGAAAAGGCGAAGAGGAAAGTAACAAGTGAAGTACGTCAGACAAAAGATTGATATTGCTTTACAAAGATAACTTGTTTTCTAAATTTGTTACTCCGGACTTCACGCATTTTGGCAGTATGTTTCATATACATGAGTCTCTTCTTAATCACAAATAACACGTTTATAGAGAGACTAATTAAAACAACCAACAAAGAGAAATTTACTAATATGTTGTTATAAGGCGTAACAAATCTATATCAACATTTTACTCATTAATTGACATCTCCGAGAAAAGCTGGATCAGAACTGAAGTCTGGGCAACAAATTTGACTGTAGAAACATTTCTCATAAAATAATTAGAGAATTTTTCACTCAATACAATAATAAAACGGAATGCGGCAGAAAGACAAGTTACATTGGAACCGCGTACTCCGTAATCTGTCATCTGGTATCTCTTTTAGCAAAATGACAAGAACATTTTATGGATATGCAAGTGTGTCTTTCCAATTAAATGTCTTACTCGAAGTAAATAGTATCACTGCAAGTTTAGTAAACCATCCTACGACGCTGATCCTCACACCAACAACTCGAAGATCTGACTTTTGTTAACCCTATATTTGTGTCCCCCGAACGGTAACCATTCAGTCTGATTTAGTAACTGAACAACAACAAAAATTGTTTTAGAAACCAAACATTTTCTATTGACATTGCAATGGAACGAAGAAACAGCTGTATACCATGGTACAACTTCGAGTAAAAGAAGGTGATTAAGACAGATGCTTGCACATCAGACGTGCGGTTCTAGGCGCTACAGTCTGGAACCGAGCGACGGCTACGACCGCAGGTTCGAATCCTGCCTCGGGCATGGATGTGTGTGATGTCCTTAGGTTAGTTAGGTTTAAGTAGTTCTAAGTTTTAGGCGACTGATGACCTCAGAAGTTAAGTCGCATAGTGCTCAGAGCCATTTGAACCATTTTTTGGCACATCAGAAATTTCGTTTATGCACCAACACACATGAACACACACAACCGAAATTGGTAATTAAGCTCGTTACAATAGAAATTAATGAAAGACGTAAGTTTAAACAACGTCCACATCCAATATGGAATTTATGGGTTCTAACAATTTAGCTAGCGTTTCAATCAACAGCCCATTTCTCTTGCAGTTTAATGTGAGTTTTCGATGTCTGGCGTAATGCGAACTGACGAATGGTGGAGACGAAGAATCTGGAAACCAAACATGACAAGAAAGAAACCAGAACAGGAAATGGCACTTAATCGCTCATCATGTGAATTTATATACAATAAGAATGTATGGGAGGAAAATTGTCGGCCGAAGTGGCCGTGCGGTTAAAGGCGCTGCAGTCTGGAACCGCAAGACCGCTACGGTCGCAGGTTCGAATCCTGCCTCGGGCATGGATGTTTGTGATGTCCTTAGGTTAGTTAGGTTTAACTAGTTCTAAGTTCTAGGGGACTAATGACCTCAGCAGTTGAGTCCCATAGTGCTCAGAGCCATTTTGGAGGAAAATTACAAGGAAAGTGAGAGACATCTTTTGTCAATTCCTAAAGTAGTCACGCTATTCGCAGAAGTTGTGAAGGTAAGAGAAAAGATCGCTTACCATATTTGCGTAGAATAACAGCGGAGGAAAGGAAATAAAAGTATGGGGGAAATGGTAGTGGTTAACATTGTATTCTCCACAGCAATCTGACTTAAGAGCATACAAGCACATGGTGTACTTCTAATAAAGCACAAACTTGATGATCAAAATCCATTTTTATGTCCTATCGCCATAAATTCCCGCCTGTTGCCGTGCCTAGAACAGCATGTTCATATCAGTCTACTTTGACACAATCTACATCCCATGCCAAAGAAACTTCAGCTGGCTTCCTCTCCTAACTCACAACCCTGCATGACATTTATCCGTCCCAGTTCGATGTCCTTAAATCAAAGCTCCAATACCTCGATGCCCATAAAGCAAATTAATGTACCTAGAACCACGTTAGACTTCAAGAGGTTAAGAAGAGGAAGTGAAATCACCTCATATAATCACTGTGATGTCATAACTCCCGTTAAACTAGTTCAGCTCCCCTCCATTTCAAGCTAAACAAAAATGAAAAGAGGCCAGCCGAAGATTTTCCGCATTTCAAATGTTTTATGAATGGACATTACAGTTCTTCTCCAATTGTCATGGATTATGTATGAGGAATTTTGTTAGCAAATATATATGCTGTGACAGTGGAGTTAAAATGCCAAACTCCTTGAAGACCTGCATGAAAGCCCGGCCGGCTAGCCGTGCGGAAAGGCGTGCTGGTCCCCAGCACGAACCCGCTTGGCGGATTAGTATCGAGGTCCGGTGTGCCGGCCAGCCTGTGTATGGTTTTAAGGCGGTTTTCCATCTGCCTCGGCGAATGCTAGTTGGTTTCCCTTATTCCGCCTCAGTTACACTATGTCGGCGATTTCTGCGCAAACACTATCTCCACGTATGCGTACATCATAATTACTCTACCACGCAAACATTGGGGTTACACTCGTCTGGAATGAGACTTTCCCTGGGGGGGGGGGGGGGGGGGGGGGGGTCCACTGGGGGCCGAACCGCACAATAACTCTGAGTTCGGTGTGGGGCGGCGGTGGGGTCAGTGGACTGCTGTAGCCTGTTGTGGGGTTGTGTACCACTGAGGGCTACGGCGGGGACGAAGCCTCTCCGTCGTTTCTAGGACCCAGTTCAATACATACATACATACATACATACACACATGAAGATCTCGGGTGAACACCATGTGTTACTCTTACTGGTCGCTTTTGTCCAATCAATACTTTCTTTATAAGTGGTGAGTTACCCCAAAAAAATTATTCCGCAAGACAGTGTTGAATGGAAGTATGCAAAATATGTCAGGAGTCTGGTTAGTTTTTTCCCAGTACTAGGAATTCTACGAAGAGCAAAAGAAGCTTAACTTAACTGTTTGAAGAACTCAGTAATGGTCTGCTTCTAGTTCAAACTTTCATCAGTATTAACACCCAAAAATTTGGAGTATTGTACCCTATTTACTGCTAAGGTGCTACATCACCTGTTGGAATAACACTAGTGTGTTTCTTCAGAATTTAGGGACAGCCCAGTTCCTGAGAAACACCACATAATTCTTCAGAAAATATCATTTACTGTCTCTTGTGTTGATTTCTCTGTAATGGGAGTTATTATAAGACTAACACTGTCTGCAAAATACACGAAATCTGCTTGTTGAATTGTAAGTGGGAGGTCACTCACATACATAAGGAATAATAGTGGACCCAAAATTGTGGTTTCTCCCTAATCACTAAAATTTTCTATCCTATCGACATCTTTTGAATTATTCAGTACAACTTTTTGCATTTAATAAAATATATGCACAGTTGCGAATATGGACAACTTTCAGCTGCATCATCGAATGACGACATTAAAAATTTGTTCCAGACTGGGACTAAATGCCGGATTTCTCGCTTATAGAAAGCGGTCGCCTTAACCACTTCGGCTATCCAAGCACCCTTCACGGTAAGACCCAAACTTTCACAAGTCATTCTCCATATGTCTACAACCTGCACTCGTAGATTCATTATGTATATTCCTGTACAGAGGAGACATATTAATTGAACTTTTCTTCATGGGTGACCAGTCACATAGAATATTTTGAATGAAATTTCCTCCATTTAACTATAAAGTGTTCGTTTGTTTTACTATGTGCACAGTGAAAAACCATTAACACACACTATGACATATTTAACAGCTTATATATTCCTGATGACGAATGTAGATCATAGGTTTCAACATGAACTTGAGAGTAGCTATAAATCCTAAATCATGATTGTCTAAAATAAATGAACAATTAACAATCAAATGGCGGAAACTTCTTTCAAATAAATTTAATTGAAAGTCGCTTGCCTGGTATTAGCGGATAAATACGATATGGCAGTGCAGACGTGTCCGAAGAAACAGGTGTTGTGGTGACTACAGCTGTTATGAAATACGTTAAATGTATTCACAGATGTGAATGTGGACGACCTGGAGCAGTGTGGGTCGAGTCCTGGCCTGACACAAATTTTCAGTGTCATCATTCCATTACACAGCTGAAGATTGTTGATATTCGCAAATCGGTATACATTTCGTGTATTTAATAACAGCAGTAGTCGTCCATAGCGCCTGTTCCTTCGGACATGCATGCACTGCAGTATCGTTTTTGCAGTCTGTTTCTGAAGTATGATTCCAACTAATTGTGTGTAAAACAATCAATTCCGTAAAACCTGAGTTTTCTAAGAGTCTGTCATGGTCTACACAATCAAATGCCTTGGAAACATCACAAAAAATACCAACTGACGCTATTTGTTATTTAAGGCCTGTAATATTTGATGAGTGAATATACTGTATAAATAGCATTCTCAGTGGAACAGTCCTTCTGGAATCCATCCTGTGATGTGCTAAGTAAATTGTTTCTACTTAAATGTGAGACTACTCTTGACTGCATCACTTTTTTAGTATATTATGCAAAGAGATGTAAGGAAGGAATTTGGAAAATAATTAAGTCTTGGTTGCCACCTCTCTTATAAAGAGTTGTAGCAACTGCATATTTTAACCTAGCTAGAAAAACTTCCTTTGCCAATGATGCGTTGCCTGAGTGTCCTCACCCTGTTGTAAAATTCTTTGCTCGTTAGCGAACATCGGTTACCCAGCTTTCTCTTAGTGCCTCGGTTCATGTTGGTTTCCGTTGTCTGTCGATGTCGTCAACGTATGAGGGGCCTACAATAAGTAATGCAACACATTTTGTTTTTCTCAAAGCAGGTTGGTTTCATTCTGTATTCCGATACACCATTATTGCCCACTCTTTTGGCTACACAACCCTACTTTTCGGCATAATCTCCGTTCAATGCAACCGTCTTACGCCACCCTACTGGGAGGGCGTGCATGCCCGCATGGCACCACTCTACTGGTCGACGTCGGAGCCAACGTCTTGCTGCATGAGTAACCTCCCCAACATCCACGTGCTGTTTCCTGCGGAGTACATCCTTCTTTGGGCCAAACAGGGTGGGGTAGGTGAGGAAGAACAGTCCAATAAAGTTTTATGAGCCCCTGTCAAGTGTGCAGACTTGTGTGGGGCCTTGCGTTGCCGTGGAGAAGGACAAGTTTGTTTGCATTTTCCTGGCAACGAACACGCTAAAGTCGTTTCTTCAGTTTCCTAAGGGTGGCACAATACACCTCAAAGTTGATCGTTGTACCATGAGGTAGGGCATCAAGCAGAGTAACCTCTTCAGAGTCCCAGAAGACTGTCGCCATGACTTTACCGGCTGAGGGTACTGCTTTGAACGTTTTCTTAGAAGGAGATGTGGTCTGGCACAACTTCATAGATTACCGTTTTGTTTCCGGTTCGAAGTAGTGAACACATGTTTTATCGCCTGTGACGATGTTCGACGAAAAATTGTCACCCACAGACAATTCCGCACAGATGGTCCTTCGATGTTCTTTATGGTCTTCTGTTGGGCGGCAAGAAATCCAGCGGGCACACCTCTTTGAGCGCCCGAACTGGTGGGTAAGTGCGCCAGCACTACCAACAGAGACGCACGGTTGTGCAGCGAGGTATTTGAAATGAAATGGCTCTGAGCACTATGGGACTTAACATCTGAGGTCATCAGTCCCCTAGAACTTAGAACTACTTAAACCTAACTAACCTAAAGACATCACACACATCCATGCCCGAGGCAGGATTCGAACCTGCGACCGTAGCGGTCTCGCGGTTCCAGACTGACGCGCCTAGAGCCGCTTGGCCACACCGGCCGGCGCAGCGAAGTATTTGATCGTTATCTGCCGATCACCTCGAATGAGGGTGTCCGCACGTACCAACACTATAGGAGTCACAGCAGTGTACGGGCGGCCGGCATGCGGGAGATCGGACAGGTTTGTGCGACCTTGTTGTGGTGATGATAGACGCCGTGCCCAGCGACTCACCTTGCTTTTGTTCACTGCCAGATCTCTGTAGACAATATCTATGGCGCTCTGATTTACCGCCAAAAGAAACTCAATGACAGCTGTCTTCTTGGAGCGCACCTCGATTACAGACGACATTTTGAAGGCGACTTAGAGCGCCGCCACCTATTAGAACTTCATGAAACTACATGTAATGAAGCGGAAATATTACGTGATATCCCGCAACAAATTCCGCATTTTTTTCAGCCGAAATTGGCTGAGAAAAAAAGTGTAAAAACACTTATTGAACACCTCTTGTAAGTATTACAAAATATAAGAGATAAGACACACTCTTGTCTCACACCTCCATTAACTGTTACGTTACCAGTCTTCTCTCTACGTTTGTTAATGATTTTTGTTTCTTGATATACGCTTTTATAATGTGTATGAAGTACTTTTGTCTTCCTAAATTTCCCCACAAAATATACCGGGTGACTCGCTTGAAAGCTTTCTTGTAGTCTGTAATACAATGTAGGTTTCCGAACTAAACAATCCTCGTTTTGTCTGTTTTCTCTGATTAAAGTAATGTTGTCATTTCCTTTGTCACACCTTCTCTCCTCTTCCAATAGTATTGAGTTGACTATTCGTGCATACAGCTTGTAACAGTTATTAAGAATTTTTCATACTAAGAAGATTTATTCCGCGGTAGTTTTCGCGGTTATTACGAACTTCTTTCTCTAAACCAGCATTACTTCAGCTGTTGTCCAGAAACGTGGTTCAAATGGCTCTGAGCACTATGGGACTTAACTTCTGAGGTCATCAGTCCCCTAGAACTTAGAACTACTTAAACCTAACTAACCTAAGGACATCATACATATCCATGCCCGAGGCAGGATTCGAACCTGCGACCGTAGCGGTCGCGCAGTTCCAGACTGTAGCGCCTAGAACCGCTCGGCCACCCCGGCCGGCCCAGAAACGTGGTATTAATTTCATTTTCCCACACGTCTTTGCTACTTTCCGTAACTGAAGTCCTAGCAATCGTACTTCACATTTTAGCAACTGCGTTAATCCCATCCAGTCTTTTGACTTTGTTATTTTATTTCTTGTGGAGCTCCGTGTAGCTCGTCCATTGTTATCTCGCATCCCTTGTAAATTTCCTTGCATCCTTGGAGGTGTTTCTCGTAACGCTAGCTAATTCTCCCCCCCCCCCCCCCCCCCGCCCTCCTTCATAGCTTCTGGTAATGGTGAACCGAATTATCTTTATCAGTTCAGTGTAGTCGAGCATTCTCTTTTTATTGTTTTGTTCAATTGCTTCATGAGTTTATATCCTACTTCCTGCATAGGCGAATATTGGCTTTTATGTTCTTGACTTAACTTGTTCCCACACCCGTAGTAAGCTTTTCTAATCGCATCGCCCGCATGGTTGTGCTTTGCCTTGTACCGAGGTCTAGCCTCTTCTTTAAATTGGTAAGTTTTTAGAGTATGCCTTTTTTTCTTCCTTTACTACTATTTCAGTCTCTTCATTCCGCACCCTCAGACCTCCCCTGCTTCAGGCTTTTTTGTTCTTTCCTACGGCCTCTGCAGCTGCTTATGTGATGCTTTCTCTTAAACTGTGTCGTTCCTTGAAGCTGTCATCATCTGCACTCATTTTATTCCGTATCGCTCTAGCCGTCTTTGGTATTGGTGTTTTATCCTTTCGTCTTGTAATAAATATACTTTATCCACTTTTTTAAAAACGGAAGAAGAAAAGAAACAAGAAAAACAGGCGATAAAATGATCAACCGGTCATATATGACCGCTGTTTTGGTGCTTCCATCTGAATGGAGATCTATCGTACCAACGACCAGGAATAGCTTCTTCCATCTGGAGACAGATCTCTCTGTCCAATTACGAGAAAATGATCGGAATAGAGGTCGCTTTTTCTACAGATTCTTACGTCCTGCATGAAGGAGCTTAACTGTAATGTAATCCGTTATCGATATGTTACCTATAGCAGCCCATCTGTATTTATGAATATACTTTTTCTGAAGGTTTGCCTTTGTTCACGCTATTGTAAGTTTCGAAGCTTCCTAACTTGTTTCCGTTCCTGCTTCTATCGTTTTCCCTAAATTTTGCTAGTACATTTTTTTGAGGGGTGTTACCTAATCTTACGTTTAGATCACTACCAATAGTAAGCCTTCATAGATAATGAAGGTTTCTTCTCTGCTCCTTCTTCTGGAGAATACACACCTGTTATTAACAGATATCCTCTTTTTATTATTATCATTACTATCCGTTCGTTAATGAATGTGTAACTTTGTTTTTTTTTTCCTTCATTGAATTTCAATTCCCCCCGAAGGGGGCGGGCTGGCAGCAGCTTAGTACGCTGCTCTACAGCCTACAGACTTTTTTTAAAAACGGAAGAAGAAAAGAAACAAGAAAAACAGGCGATAAAATGTGTAAAATGGCGGAAAATTGTGGAAAGTTAAAACAGAAAGCAAAGGGGTTGGCAATGTTAATAAAATACACAGGAGTCAGACAAGTAACATAGTAGACACAAAATTAAAAAAAACATGGCGACAGTCTGATTTCTGATCGCAAGGGATAAAAAAATCACACCCAGTGACAGTATGATGGCCGTTCGCAACACTTCCCAAAAGACACTCAACACGGAACACTCACTGTAAAACACTCACTGTAAAACACTGCACGAAAATGTCGGTACAAAGATGACACTCGTAGCCAAGGGCAGACGGGGGGTGTGTCTTTGTACTTCGTTTCCTCATTTATTGCATACAAGAACATTTGGAAAGACGAGTACGTTCCTTCTGAATAATAACCGTAGATGTTAAGCAAGTTTGAAACTACGTAAGAATAATCCGTCAAGTTCAAATTCATTGAAATAATCCATCGAAACTACGAGTGCTTGATTGGGACCATCTATAAACTGCTCATAACCGACAAGCTACTGACTATCCAGTCTAAGTTATAGTTACTTTAGGTCCAGCACGAACATATTATCATAATGAGAGATAAGGATATAGACGAGCTACTTAACACCATACGCCTGCTGCCTCTAGCGTCTACCTACAATACGTTACATAGCCACATTTTGAGACGGCGAGACTCATCCGAGACAGGCCATCCAAAACGTATCAAAAACGAGTAGATGTATCGAGGTGCAGCTTTCGCTTAAGTCAGTTACATCGCACGGTATTGCGAATTTTCAAGCGTGCGCTGGAAGAATAACTAACGATGCACCGTATATTCCCTTTATAATATTATCTGTATTTTGCAGCTGTGAACGTGACCGTATTCAATACAGGGGAAGTTTGAATAAAAATACTTTCATTCTCATATTATTTAGCGTTTTATTAAATAACACGATGCATTTCGTGCCCTTGGGTCCATCTTCAGGTGTTGATCATCTAATGCATATGTATAAGAGTGAATGTAAGTTATGTATTAGATGATTTACACCTGAAGATGGACCCATAGGGTCCGAAATACATCGTGTACTTTAAAAAAGAAAACACGAAAAAATTTGTGACTGAAAGCGTTTTTATTCAAACTTACTGTAAATGCCCTAGTTTCCCTCGAATTCGCTGTTATGCTCATAATTCAATATACATATACAATGAAATTATGTGCTCCTTGACTCCACTTGAATCGTACGCTCTCGAAATTTTAACTAGAAGCCTATTTGTGATTCATAATGCCTTTTGTCCAGTATTTCCAGCGCTAAATATTGTTGGGTGTTTGTATGACCCTATCGCGCTGGCCAAATAAACCCGTGTGTTATCGCGCAACTATCCTCTTGTTAGTCCAGTACGATAAGAGTTCCAGACTGTTGGACAATACTCACAAATCACTTGAGTTTCGAGACTGACTACCCTTGCCAATGGACTGAACTTCATTAGAATTACTCCAGTTAACCGCAGTCTGGAATCTGCATTGCACATAACCATATTTATGTGATTGTACCAGATACAGCCGCTCCGAATGGGTACTGGTAGATATTCACGCTTGGAATGTTTTCAGAGCTTGATCGGCGCTGACGTAAAGTGATATCTTTCCAGTGATTGGTGTGCATCACATTTTGATGAAGGTCAGCTGCCGATATTTGCACCAGTCCACTTTATTCCGGAGAGTGACTTGTTTCAACTGCGGTGTCCGCGAACAGCTTGAGAGAACAATCTATTCCATCTATCTCGGTATTTGTACGTACATACGTTGGATAACATTGCCACTATCACACTTTCCTGAGGCTCACGTAACACCGTCCCACTCTCCCCTACCCCCACACCCACCCCCCTCTCCTCTCCTTTTCACCTAAAGGACTCCCTAATGATTATGACGCAGTGAATTCTGCTTATTTTAAAGTCTTGAATGCAGTTGTGTAGCTGACTAATATCAAAAGCTAGTTTGTATAGGAAAAGGGCTTGCTGAGTTGCTAATTTGACATTGATTCTCACGGAGGAGTTGTTCAAAACAAAAGAAAAAAATCACTATGTGGACACAAAATTTACTATGTGGACACAAAATTTGTTCCGTAATTTTTGTAGTTGACTCCTGTAACCAAATACGAAAAGAACATGGTAAGCTGCAGAACAGAGTAAAGCGGAATATGCAGATTGCATTGAACAAGCACACTCATTTAATCTGGGGCTGCGAAATTTGTTTCGCTACTGTGTGGAAGAATATGCTTAGTCTGGGTCTCTGAGAGAAAATCTGCATCTGCCATTGAGATCTCCACTGACAAAAACGAATACTTCTTCCACAAACCATCAACAAGTGAAATACATCATCATCCTCCACAACCACAAGGTTGCGTTTCTAATACAGACACCTTCCATCTTACAGACACTGTAGTATGACAAACGTACGTCACAGGGCAAACCGAAACTCCACCGACAGACTTTCAGAGGTTCTTCAGGGATATATTCTGAATATTTTAATGTAAGGGACCAACGGTCCCCGGTGGCTCGTTGCTGAATAGTAATGTACTTATGGTTTAATGGGTTTGTTACCGCAATCGCCCTTGTTTCTATGAAAATATCGTTACAGAAGTGAAGAAGCTTGTTAAATGTAATCACCGAAACTTACAACACAGATTAATGCAACAGCATCAGACAGGTGCTACAGTGCTGTGATGTGATGTGGTTGACGTCGGTGCGGGAACAGCTCAGCGTAGCATCGTTTTCCTGTTCTTCCACTGCATTCAGTGCACCCATACAGGAGGCGCATATCGGCCACTCTTCATCTATAAATCTATCCATAGAATTCCCCTGTATCACTGTTAACGCATGAGTGACACTGCCGGAAAGCCAAAGTCTAGACAGAACCGAGCAGTACAGAATTCAAACGTGTGGGCGCCGATAAAAAAGGAAGGAATATTTAAGTTCCGTCGACAGCGTAGTCAACAGCGATGGAGCATAAGTTCTGATTACGAAAGGATGAGTGAGGAAATTGGCCATGACCTTTTAAAAGGAACCATGGTACAAATGGTTCAAATGGCTCTGAGCACTATGGGACTTAACAGCTGTGGTCATCAGTCCCCTAGAACTTAGAACTACTTAAACCTAACTAACCTAAGGACATCACACACATCCATGCCCGAGGCAGGATTCGAACCTGCGACCGTAGCAGTCGCACGGTTCCGGACTGCGCGCCTAGAACCGCGAGACCACCGCGGCCGGCAAAAGGAACCATCCTGGCATTTATGTGGAACAGTTTAGAGAAACCAAGACAGTAGCTGGACGGCAATAGCGCTCCACACAGAGAAAAACAATATCTGTAATCCGTTTACGCGCCAAAACGGCTACCAGTAGCCTGTAAACAGTAATCTGCCGCTGCAAAAAAAAAATGGTTCAAATGGCTCTGAGCACTATGGGACTCAACTGCTGAGGTCATTAGTCCCCTAGAACTTAGAACTAGTTAAACCTAACTAACCTAAGGACATCACAAACATCCATGCCCGAGGCAGGATTCGAACCTGCGACCGTAGCGGTCTTGCGGTTTCAGACTGCAGCGCCTTTAACCGCACGGCCACTTCGGCCGGCTCTGCCGCTGCAGTTTAGTGCATATGTGACTAGTGATAGGCTAACGAATATGAGTGTCTACAGACTATTTTGTTTTATGACGTATGGATATGTGTGCTCGCACTATGTAACAGCGTCACCAGTGTTTTTAATAGTAATGACAACGACATATAAATGTGTCAGCTCATTTTAGGTTGACATGGCCTAATAGCCATACCATCTTCACTTGATAATGGCCTAAGGCCGAAATTGAAATCGTGAAATAAAGGATGTGTTACAGTCACTGGCGTAAATATCATGTCTTTTATAAGATATCTGGATGGTCGAACGGCGATCTGACCCGTCGTCCTCCCGAAAGAGAGTCCAGCGTTGTGCTCAGAAAGTTAAAGAGAGCATTACTGTTGTCGAACAGCAGGTATCATGAGCGAATGGAAACAAGACATGCTGTACAGTACAGATACAAAGTTAATTGTGGCAAAAAACCAAACGAAATGCAATGCATCTCTAACGTGCCGTCGGAGACATTGGATCCCTCGTACGAAAACACGCAGAAGCTATCCCTGAACAACCTTTAAAAGTTTGTCGGTGGAATTATGATTCACCATGTATGTGTATACTACAAGATTATGAGGGCGAGCTAAAAAGTAATGCCTCCGAATTTGTTACTTTGTTCTCAATATCGGTTCAGGTATTACATGTCACACATGTTATTCGGTCGACTTTACCGACACAAGTTACAACCCTCTGTCGCTAAAGGGGTCGAAATTGTAGTGTGTAACTTGGCGGTGTGTAACGTTAACTATGGCGGCGCATGAGAAACCACTCAGAAAACTGAAAGCACGAATTCGAAGACTTCTTCCGCACATGGAGCACACTCTCCTTCAGAAGCAGATCATACGCAAGCGCTGCGACATCCGATGCCTTGGGTACGCTGCCATCGGTCATCCTCCATACAGTCTCGACTTGGCCCCCACCCGATTTTCATCTGTCTCCAAAACTTTAAGAACACCTTCGAGGATTTCACTGTGATAGAGATGAATCGATTTAAGCAAAGGTGAGGATGTGTCTCAGTCAATGTAGTCAAACATTCTACAGTGACGATATCAACAAACTGGTCTCTCCTTGGGAGAAGTTTGCTCGTCGGCAAGGTGACTATGTTAAGAAATCAAATGTTCAAATGTGTGTGAAATCTTATGGGACATAACTGCTAAGGTCATCAGCCCCTAAGCTTACACACTACTTAACCTAAATTATCCTAAGGACAAACACAAACAACCATGCCCGAGGGAGGACTCGAACCTCCGCTGGGACCAGCCGCACAGTCCATGACTGCAGCGCTATGTTAAGAAATAAATACGTTGATATCAAGAATAAAAATTAAAAGTGTTGATAACGTTTATTTTATTGAAAAATCTGTAAGAGTTTTAACATAAAAAATTCTGAGGCACGTAATACTTCTTGTTATCGGTAAGGCATTTCATACTGTTAGATGGGGCAACATGTTTTTCAAATGAGACTGCTGATGTTTATAGTACACTCAAATGGTTCGAAGGCTACATCAGCAGCAAACATCAGTGCATTTCCCATGGCACTGAAAAGTCTTCTTTGAACCAAATTATTTCAGTAGTGCCACCGGGATGAATCTCAGGTCCGTTGCACTGTACAATGTATGGCAATCTACCACATTGTCAATGTTATCTCGTCTGTTCCTCTGTCTTAAATATCAGTTTCATGCTGACGATCTCAAGCCACCTTCAAGCATAAAGTCCGTAGATATAAAATCTGATAATCTGCAGATGAAAAACCATTTGTTTATTGTCATATCGACGAAAAAGGCATGAAAATATTTAACCAAATCCCAGGAAGTCTTTATGTTTGTGACTCAACCAACGACTGACAAGTAAGATTAGAGTTTAACATTCTATGGACGGCAAGATCGTTCCAAACTAGGCACATTGTCGCTTGGGACACGGACCACAACAAAATCGATTGTCAGGAATCTTCGCAGCGTTTAGTTTAATCGATACGTGGGAGGGAAGGGAAACGTATATATGGATGGCTGGTAATTTCTGCATAGCTTACTCGAATTTTTTTGGGCGGAAGCTGGTTACTGTAGAAAAAATAACAAAAGCAACTGGATTTAATCACGAACGAACGTCTTGGTTGGACACGGAAACTATTGTTGCAGAATGAAAGAAATCTTTCTCCCGCCTATGCATTCGCAGAAATAGTCAAAACACGTTGTTCCCACAAGAACTAAAACATAGCAGTCACTTTTTGTGTGTGAATTCCTAAGGGACCAAACTGCTGAGGTCATCGGTCCCTAGACTTACACACTACTTAAACTAACTTAACGCTAAGGACAACACGCACATCCATACCCGAGGGAAGATTCGGACCTCCGGCGGGAGGGGCCGCACGATTAGTGACATAGCGCCTCTAACCGCACGGCCACTCCGCGTGGCAATCACTTTTTTGACTCAATCTTCAATAATCGTGGTATAGTTCTGACTGGAATACTCTCTTTCCAATTCTGAAGGTGGCAGGGGTAAAATACAGGTAGCGAAGGGCTATTTACAATTTGTACAGAAACCAGATGGCAGTTATAAGAGTCGTGGGACATGAAAGGGAAGCAGTGGTTGAGAAGGGAGTGAGACAGGGTTGTAGCCTCTCCCCGATGTTATTCAATCTGTATATTGAGCAAGCAGTAAAGGAAACAAAAGAAAAATTCGGAGAAGGCATTAAAATCCACGGAGAAGAAATAAAAACTTTAAGGTTCGCCGTAATTCTGTCAGAGACAGCAAAGGACTTGGAAGAGCAGTTGAACGCAATGGACAGTGTCTTGAAAGGAGGATATAAGATGGACATCAACAAAAGCAAAACGAGGATAATGGAATGTAGTCGAGTTAACTCGGGTGACGCTGAGGGAATTAGATTAGGAAATGAGACTCTTAAAATAGTAAAGGAGTTTTGCTATTTGGGGAGCAAAATAACTGATGATGGTGGAAGTAGAGGGGATATAAAATGTAGACTGGCAATGGCAAGGAAAACGTTTCTGAAGAAGAGAAATTTGTTAACATCGAGTATAGACTTAAATGTAAGGAAGTCGTTACTGAAAGTATTTGTGTGGAGTGTAGCCATGTATGGAAGTGAAACATTGACGATAAATAGTTTGGACAAGAAGAGAATAGAAGCTTTCGAAATGTGGTGCTACAGAAGAATGCTGAAGATTAGATGGGTAGATCACATAACTAATGAAGAGGTACTGAATAGAATTGGAGAAGAGAGAAATTTGTGGCACAACTTGACTAGAAGAAGGGATCGGTTGCTAGGACATGTTCTGAGGCATCAAGGGATCACCAATTTAGTATTGGAGGGAAGCGTGGAGGGTAAAAATGGTAGAGGGAGACCAAGAGATGAATACACTAAGCAGATTCAGAAGGATGTAGGCTGCAGTAGGTACTGGGAGATGAAGCACCTTGCACAGGATAGAGTAGCATGGAGAGCTGCATTAAACGAGTCTCAGGACTGAAGACCACAACAATAACAGTTCAATGATGCGCGACCCGTGTGAAAACTGTTTCTCGAGCTGACCTGAAATTATTCCGTGCCTATGTCTGCTATGTAAGATAAATGCTTCAATACAAGGGGGGCGGGGGGATCAGCTTGTCGACATCATTTTAAATCACTCTATTATGAGATAGTGAAGACCATGGTATCTTTCCTCAGAGACTTCCCGACGACAGGCCAGAATAAAACTTTCTCGCTTCTCAAGCCGTCTCATTTCCAGCTTTCGACACATTTATCCCACATCGTCGTCAGAGACAGCTGTTGTAAATTCAAAATGATGCTGCTTGAAAATCGAGAAGATTTCATTTTAAGACCAGAGTATCATATACTCAGCCGACATCCCTGAACAACATCGGCAGGATACTTGTGAACAGAATTCACGGTCACTCTGCATATGGACGCAGTGTTCAGGCATGCTGCGCTTCGAAAGACGCGCCCCTTCCTCCAGCGAATGCTTCGGCTGTCCTCCGATTGGTGGGGGCAGTATCGCGCCGCGACCTTGCTCTGCTGTGACGCATTCAGGAGCGTGTTGTTTGGCAGTTGGCGCCAGAGGTGAGTGCAAGCAACGCTCTAGTCTACTCCACTTGCTGCTGCTTCCTGCCGTCTCAGCTGTCAATTCACAGTGTGTGGCTGTACAAAATATCTTCTGTGACTTGCGTTTATTAGAGAAACCGAAGGTATGCCGATTTGCTGACAAAAGGGGCTTCGTTTGGAACCACAACATATAATTCAACTTAGAGTCGGTTATCATTAACTGCTTAAGTGAACGTTCTAAGATGAAAACTTGCATATACCACGTTTTAGTATCTGCCTTAATCATCAGTTTACATGACCTTTTCTTGGATTTCAAATGAAATTTCTCTTTTAAACGCGGAACGCCAATTCCTAAAATCATAAACCATTACTTTTATTAAATAGGTGTTACAAGATAGTGGGTGCGAAAACTACTAGCTTCCACATTGACTCAGGCTATTTAGAGACACGCTTTAAACCAGTAGCAAATCTTGTTTTAGTTCCACCAACAGCTCCGAAATTAAATTCTTCAAGTAATTTAAAGTGGTATCCTGTCCTTTTCTATTTTATTTAGTGTCAGGAGTGGTAGATTCCTTGATGACTTGAAATCTTCAATCATTTGCTCTCCACATACTTCGAAATCCAGGTACTGATTCACGCAAATTTATAAAAAAAGAAAACACAAAAAGTACTGTCGGTAAATCGCGCATACAGCATGTAGACGAATGGCTATCAACAGAGTAAAGAGCTACAAGTCAATTAGCTTTACACATTACACAAGAACTGTTAAACACCGAGGGCCGCGCTTATATTTCAGTTCTGTAGTTTGTCAGAGTAACGACAAATACAAAGTTCATGGAAAGTTAAACATGCATTAATAAGATAAATAACAATGGATACCCGTTAGAACCCGGTAATAGTTAACGGAAGCTGATCCAACTGGAAATAATCCTGGCATTGGGTTCCCGCAGTCTTTGAACACTGATATGTACCGGTAACAACATTGTGCAGTCAGTGTTCGGAAGCCTGTTGCTCCAGTTCAGTTTTTCGACGAACCCTAGGACAGATTTATGCTGGCGAACTAACAGCAAAATTTCTAACAGCAAAATTTACCACCTGACGGCAGAGTACATACGCCGGAATCGGCTGCAACAAATAAATAAAATCTAAATGTAACCGGCACCGGACCTTCACAACTCACAACCTGCGCATTCTAATGGGTTTCTTGTAAAGCTTTATAGTGTAATTGAGTACTCATCGTTGTGTATGTATTCCAATCCTGTTAGTTCATTTCCTACTTCCCCTTTTGTCAATCTCCTCATCCCCCTCTCTCCGACCATCTCATCCTCTTTCCTTTCTCTGTTCATTTTCTCCCCGCCTTTCTCTCCGTAAAATACCTCCTTCCCCTACCTGGACCCATCTCTTTTGGATACTATCTGCGAAATTTGTTGCCATGAGCGTTAGTAATAAAGACGTAATAAATTAAAACGTCACGTATGATGCGGCATTTTTTCTGCGTCTGTGTTTGACATAGCTCCTGAACTACATGTCATACAATGTTACAGGTAGTCAGTGGCATACGTGGATACTATCTGCAAAATGTGTTACGAACAGCATTAGTAGCAAATAATGTAATAAATTTAAACGTCATGCACATTGTGGCAGGTTTCCACGCATCTCAGTGTTTATAACGTCATGTCTCCTAAATTACGATAGGCAGGTAGTTCTTCTCTCCACAGCGATTGTTATTTGACACTGCGAGATACGAGGTGTGGCTAGAAAAAAACCGGACTAGTACTGGTGAAACAATAAAACGAATGCAATAAGGCTGAAAGTCGCGTGGCCTGTCACGTGACTCTCGCTCCGCCTACTGCTCGAGTTTCATCTGCCTCCTGCACTCAGTCTGCCCGTGGCGTCTGTTTTAAGTAGTTGACGTTTTGTCTGTGCGTCGGAAAACGTTGAGTGTACAGAAAGAACGTGTTAACATCAAATTTTGTTTCAAACTAGGAAAATCTGCAAGTGAAACGTTTGTAATGTTACAAGTGTACGGCGATGATTGTTTATCGCGAACACAAGTGTTTGAGTGGTTTAAACGATTTAAAAATGGCCGCGAAGACACCAGTGATGACACTCGCACTGGCAGACCATTGTCAGCAAAAACTGATGTAAACATTGAAAAAATCGGTAAACTTGTTCGACAAGATCGCCGTTTAACAATCAGAGCAGTGTCTGAGTTAACAGGAGTTGACAAGGAAAGTGTTAGGCAGATTCTTCATGAAAGTTTCAACATGAACAAAGTGTGTTCAAAAATGGTTCCAAAGTGTCTCACAATTGAACAGAAGGAACGCCGAAGAATGATTTGTTCTGACATCCTGGAAAACATTGAAAGTGATCCCACCTTCTTACAAAATGTTATTACTTGCGATGAATCGTGGTTTTTTACTTACGATCCCGAAACTAAACGCCAATCGATGCATTGGAAAACTTCTGGTTCTCCACGACAAAAAAAGCACGAATGTCAAAATCGAAATTCAAGGCAATGATTGTTTTTTTTTTTTTACATCGAAGGGATTGTGCACATTGATTGGGTACCAGAGGGACAAACAGTGAATCAGCATTACTACAATAGCGTCCTGGCTACCCTACATGAGCGAGTACGGAGAAAACGGAACGATTTGTGGAGAAAAAAGTCATGGATCCTTCACCAAGACAATGCCCCAGCTCACAGTGCGTTGTCAGTGAAGACGTTTTTGGCAAAACAACATTCCCATCTTAGATCATCCACCCTACTCACCTGATTTGGCCCCCTGTGACTTTTTTCTTTTCCCTAAAGTCAAGTCAGCTTTGAAAGGAACTAGATTTGAGACTGTTGAAGCAGTAAAAGAAAAAGCGACGGAAGTAATGTATGGACTTACCGAAAATGATCTGCAGCATTGCTATGAACAGTGGAAAATTGGTATGGAGCGGTGTAGAGACCGAGGAGGATAGTACATTGAAGGAGATAACATGAAATTGTAAATAATTGTAAATAAATGTTTTTTCCAGCATCAGTCCGGTTTTTTCTAGCCGCACCTCGTATGTATGTATGGACGCAAACGTTCATCACAGTGAGTAGGATACGATTCTGCTACTATTATTGATACGAACTATATTGCTTCCTCGCATATCTCAGAAGCAGCAGATCAGACTACAGGAACCAGTCGGTGACGTCATTACGGTTGCATTAAATTTCATGTACCCACCACATTAACAGGGAACCGTTGTCCTAAATAATAAAGCAGGCAATTTCATACACAACATAAATTCGAAGTACATTTTGGTTTGGAGAACTGAGACGTTGTTCTAGAAATCTGCAGCTTTTTCGTTTACATTTTTATTTCCGCCGTTTTACAGGAGATTCGGCCATTTGGCACACTAGAGCGATTAATTTAAATCTTTTAACTCGCGTATCAGTCTGACAATACTATGAATCACATTTGAGTAATATTCCAAGGAATAGTATATACCTTAGACTGGTCTACTGAAAACTCCTATATAAAGATCGTGTTACTACATAGTATCGTTCACGTGTTTGTCCGTAGCCTTGGAACAGCTTGCACAATTTCCCCACCTAAAATTTGTTTAAATTCTCATTACTTCCGTTATTGCCTCCTTGAACTTCTAGGGCCAATCCGCGTTCCTGTGATGCCTTCGTTAAGGAGCACAAAACTGAATGTAGGAAAGATGGTTTGTTGCTGGCACTGAACGCTAAATATTCAAATCACCGCCCGGGCTTTGAATTCCTAAATTGTAAGATGCCGTCAGTGCTAAGGTCATGAGAGGAGCGCAAACATAGACTGAAGTTGTAGGGAAAGAATCTGCTTGGTATTCGAAAAAGAATCGTGCTGGTCTTCACATGTATCTTGCAAGTCACAGTAACGTGAATTGCACTGGTAACAGTAAAACACATGCCCTACACTACTATTTCACGCCGTTAGTCACGGATGGACCTCGTAAGAGGGATTCCTTATAGTCCTACGTGTGAACTGCTGTCAGTGTAATTTGTTCTTCATACTTCCGCCCCTCCAACTCTTTTTCCACGTACACTTCTCCCGTGTTAGTTTTCGTTACTCACTGTTTTATATACTGCACATAAATGCTGCACTCTGCAGCTTGGTTCCCCGAGCGGCCGCTAGCTAACTGATCCCGAACAGAAATCTTACAACTGTGGCATCTCTGGTGCCCCTCTCTGCTTGGCGCTCCGAGCGACGCCTTGCGTCGCTTGTGTTTCAAACTGGCCCTGCGTGGAAGCAACACGGAAGGGGCAGAAGTTCATTCAAAAAGAGTTATGATACTCAGTGCTTGAAATCATTCAAATAGGTTAAGATTTTAGGTATCTTTCTGAGTGTGTCTGCTGACTGAGACCTTTCATCATCTGTTACATTCTCATTATCCAAACAAGTCCTCACCAGCATTTGTGTTACTACATCTTCCATTTGCATTCTTACTTCATCCTGATACCAGGTGCTTCAGTTCTAAAAGTGTTCTGCAAGCAGTATTTTGTGTACAGGAACAACAATTTTTCATTTGGATATCAGGAAATGGAAGCCTACTATTTGCTCGACCTAGAACGAATCCACGAAATCATGCCACATCACAAATCTTCGTAAGATCCATGAATTTGCATTGCATGACTGATAACTGTAACTCATTAATGTTGTAACTGGCCTAAAATAATAGCCGTTCCTTTTCTGTCGACCATTTGCTTCTGTGACGCTTCTGCACCTACATTGCGCAAGCTGCCACAGGGTGTGAGGCGGAGGATACTTTATGTACTGCTGTCACCCCATTTCCTGTTCCAGGTGCGTATAGTTCGCGGGAAGAGTGAGTGCTGGTAAGAGTCCTTGTGGGCTCGAATCCCTGTAATTTCATCTTGGTCTTTTAGCAAGACATACGTAGGAGGAAACAATATATTGGACTCTTCTAGAAATGTACGCTCTCAGAACGCTAACAGAAAGCCATACCGTGATGAAGAAAGCCTCTTGCAGCGTCTGCCACTGAATTTGGCTGAGCATCTCCATGACGCTTTCGAGCTTACTAAATGGAGCTGTAACGAAACGTCCTGCTCTTCTTTGGATCTTTATTTCCTCTATCAGTCCTATGTGGTACGGATCCCATACTGACGAGCAATACTGAAGAGTTTTGTAAGCCACCACCTTTGTTGATAGATTACATTGCCTGAGGATTCTTCAGCTGAATCTGTCTGGCATCTGCCTTACTTGCGATTACTTTTATACGGGCCTTCCACTTCAGATCGCTCCATACGCATGCTCCTAGATGTGTCACGGAAGTAACTGCTTCTAGTGATTATCCTGCAATTTTATAATCACACAATAAATGGCCTTTCTGTCTTTGTATTCGCAATAATTTACATCTATGTTGATGATCAATTACCACTGCTGGCACCAAACGTCGATCCTCTGCAGGTCCTCCTTCATTTCGTCAGTTTTCTGCATTGCGACTTCTGTGTATATAACAGCATCACCCGCAAAAACCCTTACCCTTCCAATACCGAGTATTTTTTTGTTACACTGAGTACCATTGGGGTCTTTAGTGACCTCAACGAAATTTATTTTGTATTAAAGATAGTTTTAGTAATGGTAGAATAAAATCACATTCCTTAATTTTTCCACAATCTAAAACATGTCAGTGACATTACATTAAATTAAAATGCATATTTTTTAAATTATTTATTTCCATAAAATTTACAAACGATTTTCAGGAAACTACAAACATTTTTGATTAAATTCCGAATTGACATTTATGACACATTACACTTACAGCTATAAATTGCGGAGTGGTATTTACACACAGAACATCCACATTTTGAACATTTATAAGTGAATTTTTTATCCTCAGGCCTTTTACAAAACGGACAACTTCCTCTTTTTTTGTCTGTACTGTTGATGGAAGTACTGGGAAAATTAATTTTGTCTGGCTTTCTTCCGACGAGCTGCTTTCCTAATTCTATGAGAAATGCCCCTCTCTTGTAGTTGGTCCTTTCTGCCCAGTCTGGTGTAAGATGTAGCCATATGATAAATGCATTCAGTGCACTGATATTAATCATGTTGTAAAATAATACCATTGGCCACCTTCTGTTCATCCTCTTTGTAGTGTACGTTCTAACCAGCTTGTCCATGGTATCTACTCCTGATTTTGTTGTATTATAATCCAGAATCATTACTGGCTTTCATTGTTCACGATCTTCCACTTCCTTTCTTGAATGCATTGTACTGAGCAAAGTTACAACTTTTCCCTCTTTCGGACAACATGAAACAATTGAAGCATGCTCTTGGAATCCAAAAATAGATGAATATTTGATTCTACCTTTGGCCTGAGTGAAAGCTCGTGGAAGTTCTCCTTTATTTATTCTAATTGTTCCTAAGAGTGTGAGACTGATTTTCAGAAGTTCTCTCGCCAAACTAACTCTCTAATGGGAGCCAGCTTGTCAGGAGCACAGTTGTGACGTCTCACAACTGCGTCATCAAATCGGATGCACCTTGAAATTTGCGTAAAGCGATTTCTAGCCATTGCTTCACTAAAAATGGGTCTACCACCCTCCTTGTTCCACAGATGTGTAACTGCTTCATTATTGGCCTTATATTCACCTGCTAGGATCAACAGACCGATGAAGCACTTCAGTTCAATGGCATCTGCTGGTTTCCATGTACTACCCTAAACAATACTACCCTCTTTGTTAGTCCACTTTAGAATTACATGAACAATGTTTCTCCTAAGAAACAATCTGAGAAGTTGATTCTATGGAGTCTACATTTTTCATTGCGAATTTTGTTGGACCTGGCTTTACTCGCATTATGTTCCATCTCTCTTCTCTTACACAAGCTCTTCTCAACTCGTGTTTGTGCCACAATTCTTCTTTGTTTTTAGACCCACACAAAATAAAAAATATAAAAAATGCAAAGGGTATATCTTGGCACTAGACCCTAACGCACATTTACAATAATACAATGTGTACTTACATATAACAGTCATAAATATGTGTTACTTTCTGTTCAGGCTGGACCTCTGCGCTGTCCAAATCATCTTTTGAACTTCCGTCTGATCAAGGAATATTTTCTTCTAAGACGTAAATGTCTCCATCGCTGCATGAGACATCAGAAACTATATCACTGATATCACTATTTGATTCTCCAGATATAGGATTATCTTGCAGTAATATTTCAAGCACTTCGTCTTCAGAAAGGTGACGAGACATTTTCCACTAAATGCAACACACAAAGTAGTGGTCTCCACTTGTATCGAACAAACAACTGTCGGCTTATAAAGTATTGGCAACAATAACACGTTACAACAATATTTACAAGAATAAAGCAAAGGAAATACAGCAACAGTTACAGATTCAATGAAGCATTATTGGATAATAATACCGCAAGAGAGAAATGGGGTCGCATTTAACCCCAGTGGTATTCAGTGGTTCTCTCCTGATTTTCTGCAAAACTAAATATTTTCAAAAAGTTATATTAATATATTATGAACCCATTACTTAATTCAGGAAAAGTCCGAATTTTTCATAATTTTTAGGAATAGGAAATAAGGTATATTTTACAGAAAATTACGGCCTGGTGTCATTATAGACCCCACGGTATTAGGAGGGTTATGGAACTTTCGACGGTATCTACTGGGTCATATGTATATATTGTGAAAAGTAATAGTCGTACAAAAGTCCCCTGGGGCATACCGGAGTCACTTTTATGTCTGAAGACTTATCTCCGTTCAGGATGACAGGCTGTGTTCTGTTTGCTAGCAACTCTTTAGTCCAGTCACGCAGTTGGTCTGATATTCCATATGCTCATTTGGCGGCAGTGCGGAGATGTATCGAATACCTTCCGGAAGTCAAGGAACTCTGAATTTGTCTGAGGACCTGTGTCTACTGCTTTCTGGGTCTCGTGGACGAACACAGCTAACTTGGTTCCACACGATCATTGTTTTCAGAACCCATGATGGTTTTCAGATACATTATAATACGAGATCATTGAATATGTTCCAAAATTCTACAACAAACAGACTTCAAAGATACAGACCTGTAGTTTTGTGTGTCTGTTCGACGACCTTCTTGAAAACAATGACCTGTTTCTTTCCAATCATTAGGAAGGCTTCGCTCCGCTAGAGACCTACGGTAGACTGGGAAAGTTCTTGCGTATACTCTGTGTGGAATGGAACTGGTATCCGGACAGGTACCGTGGCCTTTCCTCTGCTAATCGATTTCAGTTGCTTTTCTATCGCTTAGTCGCTTATTTCGATATCGACCATTTTTGTTGTTCGTCCAACGATTTAGAGGAGGAACTGTAGTGTGATCTTCCTCTGTGAAACAGTTTTGGAAAAGGACTTTTAGTATTTCTGCCTTTTCTGTGTCATTCTGTTTCAGTGCCATTATGGTCATAGTGTCTGGACAGCTTAGAGCTATTTACTGATTCAACATAACACCAAAACTTCCTACGATTTTCTGTCAAGTTGGTAGATAGTTGGATTCGTTGAACGCTACATACATAATCCTCCTTAAACTAATGTTGGCTTAGTTAAGTTTTTGTTTCTGTGGAAAACTGGCTACGTTTAAATTTGCAGTGGAGCGCTCTTCACTTTCTTTGCAGGTTCCTAACGCGGTTGTCAAACCACGGTGGGTCTTTTCCGCGTTTCTCAATTCTGTTCGGTACATACTTGTCTGAAGCGTGTTGTACGATGCTCTATTCATTGATGCTCAACATTGTCAGCGCTGGACATGAAATATCAGGTAATCTAAATCTGTCTGTTGTCGCTCTTCCTAAACAGGAAGACCTTCCTGGCTCTTTGTATTCTTATTTACAGCAGTGTTCAATGATGCTGTATCGGCCTTATGATCACTGATTCTGATCTAAGCTGAGTCGAAAAGTTCAGGTCTGTTTGTCACCAGAAGGTCTAAGATGCTGTCTTCACGAATTGGTTCTCTGATTAACCACTCAAGGTAATTTTCGGATAAGACACAGGGAACAATTTCACTACCCGTCGTAATCATTTGAGTTCATAGTCTATAGCTGGTAAGTTAAAATCTCCACCTAAAACTATAACATGACCAGGAAATTTACGCGAAATATTCTCCAACTGTTTAGTTATTGCGCCACAACTGTTGCTGAGGCAGAGAGCAACCAGTGTCCTTGTTGGACCCATTTTGAACAGTTATCTTAACCCAAATTATTTCACATTGAGTCTGTACTAACCTTACCAGATATTATGGTATTTTTGATTTATATGAAGACGCCTCCACCACTAACGCTCAAACTAGCTTTGCGATAAACATTCAAGTCGGAGTTGAGAATTTCATTGCTATGACATATGGTTTAAGCCACCTTTCTGTACTTAGTACTGGAAGGGCATTGTTGCCGTTTGCAAACGATATTAGTTCCGCTCATGCAGTTAACTGATACTGTATTAGCATTTTCTTTCTCCGATCTTTATGAGGAATGCTAATCTCTAGATTCAGAAGGCATATTATCGTGCCTGTGGATGATGGTGATGTTTGGTTCTTGGGACGCTCAACTGCGCGGTCATCAGTGCCCGTACAGTCCCAATTTTTTCATAGTCCGATTTTTTACACAGTCCAGTTTAGCTACTGTCACGGATGATGGTGTGAGGAGAACACACACCCAGTCCCAGGGCAGAAAAAATCCCCAACCTGGCTGGGAATCGAACCCAGGAAGGTCTGTGGAGGCATTTCTCCGTTCTAAAAAATCCACATGTGCATGCCACACGTACACTAATACCTAGCATCCGCTTCCTGCTTATAGCGCACTCCTGACCTATTAAGGGGTGCCCTACAGTTCTCCACTGGATAGCGGAGGTAGGGAAACCTGCATCCGATATCGTCACGGAAGCGTCTAAGCCTGTGGTTTAGACCTTCCTCTCCACTCCAAACCAGAGGACCGCGACAGATTTTGGGAAAGAGACCTCAAAAAGATTGCTCTCTTCCACTCCTGCAGGCGAGGCTAGCTGGTCTCCACCAAATCAGTCAGCCGCCCTTAGGAATGTAGTATGCTCAATCGCTGCCGGCTGTCTTATCCACATCTCAGACGACACCACCCCCTCCTCCCTCCACAGGCAAACACAGTGGACCCTGGTCTGCTTTCCCAACCTGCCCTCTATTTTCGTGAGGAACTGCAGCACCTGTCCAATATTGGCGGTCCCAATGATAAGCAATTTTACCCTCTGTAATTTTGTCCAGACCTCTTAGGAAAACCGACCACAGTCCCAACAGGCAAGGCACCCCATGCTGGCTCTTATGTAATTTCAGCAGCCGGCGGTACCTCAAACCTGTTTCTGAGACGAAGGGGAAAGTTGTGTGATCGGTACGCACTTTCGCTTTCCGCTCAAATTCACAACCCTTGCACTCTTTTGTCAGTCACCACAACGCAACTGTCGACCCCCCCCCCCCCCCCTCGCGGGTTCGGGGGTTAGAATAGGCCCGCGGTATTCCTGCCTGTCGTAAGAGGCGGATAAAAGGAGTCTCAAACTTTTCGGCCTTAATGTGATGGTCCCCTAAGCGGTTTGACCACTAGACTTCAAAATTTTCTGTTAGTGCGTACCATTTGGGGAAGGACGCCTTAGTGGTGCATTTTATATCCATCTTGCCCTAAGATCTGGCACAACCGATATTGTCATGGAGTTGGCCTTACACCGAGCATCCGGCCACGTCAGCTGCAGTGTGTTCCAGGTGGCATACATGCCCTCCATTATGCACTTCCATCTTCGCAATCATGACACATATGGATATTTGACACCAGACATCCAGCACGGTAGCCAGTCCGTTGTGGTGGGGTCGTCATGTACCCTCTTGGTGGTAGCCCCCTGACTACACAGGGATCGCACTGCTGATGCCTGAGCTGCTACCTCCCCACGTATGCCGAGGAGTAGATGCCTATCCCTCTGGGGCATCGGGACTCCCGGCAAAGGCCATCCTGCCAGGGGGTCTTTGCTGCGGCTGGGTGGCGCCTGTGGGGAGAGCCCCTGGTCGGAGTGGGTGGCATCAGGGCGGATGACCCACAATGAAGCGTGGTACATCATCTCTCGCTGGTGGGCCTCCACCAGCAGTCTCTAAGCGATCGAGGTCTAACCTCAACGGCAAACAATACAATCAAAGATCATTTCCCTCCCTAGCCACTCCATGGGAGGAACGCATGGCTAAAGACAGCAGTGGAGATTATTCACCCCAGTACCTTGTCTGTATGCGGGTTGATGGTGAATCTTTTTTGCCAACCAAGCCTCAGTTTTTTGTGGAGCATTTAGAGGACAAGTTCGGGGAGGTGGAGGGCTTGTCCAAAATGCGCTCTGGGTCAGTTCTCATCAAAACAGCTTCCTCTGCCCAGTCACGGAGGTTGCTCGCTTGTGACAAGTTGGGGGATGTTTCAGTTAGCATCACGCCCCATAAGAGTCTCAACATGGTCCAGGGTATTATATTCCACAGGGATCTTCTTCTGCAGTCCGACGATGAACTACGCGCCAACCTAGAACGACGAGGTGTTCACTTCGTCCGGCGCGTCCATCGGGGTCGGAGGGATAATCAGGTAGCCACCGGTGCCTTCATCTTGGCCTTTGAGTGTGTCTTACCCGAAAAGGTTAAGGTGGTTTACCGTTGTGATGTGAAACCATATATCCCTCCTCCGATGTGGTGTTTTAAATGCTAGAAGTTCGGGCACATGTCATCTCGCTGTACTTCCAGCATCACGTGTCGGGATTGTGGACGTCCTTCACATCCCAATACTCCATGTGCCCCGCCTCTGTGAAGCCCTCCAAGCCTGAACCACCGAAGGCACAACGAGAGAAACAGAAACAGAAGCAGAAGAAAGTCCCCAAGAATACCGACACTGCGGTGGCACCCGTCCCACTGCTTCCTACAAGCTCTGTGTCTGAGAACAAGGTGGCGATTCTGGCGTCCGCTGAGGACCTCCATCTCGCCGGTCCCTCAGACACCATGGATAGTGTAGCACCGGTGCTCAATTGGAGGCAGCAGGTAACCCAGCGGCGTAATCTGCCTTCCAAGTCCTGTCACGCCTTTCTCAGACATGGCAGTGGAACTGCGGCGGTTTCTTCCACCATCTAGCTGAGCTCCGACAACTTATCAGCCTTCACCCTTTCTTCTGCATTGCTATTCAGGAAACTTGGTTTCCAGCAATGCGAACCCCCGCCCTCCGTGGCTATCGGGGTTATTATAAGAATCGGGCAGCTTATGAAAGGGTGTCTGGTGGCGTCTGCATATATATACTTAACTCTCTTCACAGCGAGTCTGTACCTCTACAAACAGCTTTAGAGGCTGTCGCTGTTCGGGTGTGGACGCCACAGGCTGTTACCGTCTGCAGTCTTTACCTTCCACCGGATGGTGCTGTCGCGCAGCATGTCCTGGCGGCTCTGATAGCCCAATTGCCGCCACCTTTCTTGTTACTGGGCGACTTCAACGCACATAACCCTCTGTGGGGTGGGTCAGTGGCGACAGGTCGAGGCGCCGCCATTGAGCATTTATTAGCACAGCTCGATCTTTCGCTTTTAAATGATGGTTCCTCCACACACTTCAGTGTGGCGCATGGCATGTACTCCGCCATCGACCTCTCGATCTGCAGCCCTAGCCTCTTACCGTCTGTCCAATGGAGAGTGCATGACGACCTGTGTGGTAGTGACCACTTTCCGATCTTTCTGTCCCTGCCACAGCGTCAGTCTTCTCTGCGCCCTTGCAGGTGGGCTATGAATAAGGCTGACTGGGACTTGTTTTCCTCCACTGCCGCTATTGAGCCTCTCTCTAGTGATGACATTGATGCGGTGGTTCAATCGGTCACCACCGGCATCGTTACTGCCGCCGAATCTGCCATTCCCCGTTCTTCTGGGTCCCCTCGGCGGCGGACTGTGCCTTGGTGGTCGCCTGAGATCGCTGCAGCGATTAAAGATCGCCGGCGGGCGCTACAGCGTCACAACCGACATCCCTGCATTGAACACCTCATCACCTTCAAACGGCTGCGTGCGCGGGCCCGCAGCCTTATCCGCCAAAGCAAGCAGGAGTGCTGGGAGCGGTATGTGTCCACCATTGGCTTCCATGTCTCTCCATCGCAGGTCTGGGCCAAGATCAGACGCCTCTATGGCTATCGGACCCCTGTCAGCGTCCCTGCGCTCTCACTGAATGGAGCAGTTTGTACAGACTCCGACGAAATTGCCAACAGCTTGGAAGAGCATTTTGCTCTTAGTTCCGCTTCTTCCAATTACCCACTGGCCTTCCGCTCCATTAAAGAGCGGATGGAACGTCGGAGCCTTTCGTTTCGCTCCCACCACCCAGAATCTTACAATGTTCCATTCAGTGAGTGGGAATTTCGCAGTGCCCTAGCCGCTTGCCCTGATACCGCTCCTGGGCCAGATGGCATCCACTGTCAGATGCTAAAACACCTTTCAGTGGACTGCCAGCGACGCCTCCTCGACCTTTACAACCGTCTTTAGGTCGAGGGGGAGTTTCCGTCGCAATGGCGGGAAAGTATTGTTATCCCCGTTTTGAAACCTGGAAAGAACCCTCTGGAGGTGGACAGCTACCGTCCCATTAGCCTCACCAACGTTCTTTGCAAGTTGCTTGAACGGATGGTGAGCTGGCGCTTGAATTGGGTACTGGAGTCTCGGGGCCTTCTGGCTCCGTCTCAGGGTGGGTTCTGTAAAGGCCGCTCCGCCACCGACAATCTGGTGAGCCTGGAGTCGGCCATCCGTACTGCCTTTTCCCGCCGTCAGCACCTGGTCGCTGTCTTTTTCGACGTGAGGAAGGCGTACGATACGACATGGCGTCATCACATCCTTTCTACGCTTCATGGATGGGGTCTTCGTGGCCCTCTGCCGATTTTTATCCGCAATTTTCTGTCGTATCGTACCTTCCGCGTGCAAGTCGCGGCCTCATATAGTTCCTTCCACGTCCAGGAGAACGGTGGGCCACAGGGT
Source organism: Schistocerca nitens (assembly GCF_023898315.1). Classification (NCBI taxonomy): domain Eukaryota; kingdom Metazoa; phylum Arthropoda; class Insecta; order Orthoptera; family Acrididae; genus Schistocerca; species Schistocerca nitens. Next base: position 448,492,334 of record NC_064615.1, read on the forward strand.
TCTGCTTTAAGTGACTGCTTGTTTTTAATAGCCATTAACGGGCTCGCTGCGGCCGTGGGAAATTCTGTCTCCGCTTCCCTGTATGCTGACGACTTCTGCCTTTACTACAGTTCTATTGGCATTGCAGCTGCTGAACGTCAGCTACAGGGCGCAATCCGCAAGGCGCAGTCTTGGGCTGTAGCGCATGGTTTTCAGTTTTCGGCTGCCAAGACCCGCGTTATGCATTTCTGCCGGCGCCGAACGGTCCATCCTGAGTCGCGGCTTTCTCTTGACAACGAGGTGGTGGAGACCAACCCACAGGTTTTTGGGTGTAGTTTTTGATGCCCGGTTGACTTGGCTGCCTCATATTCGGCAGCTTAAACAGGCGTGTTGGCGGCGTCTAAATGCTCTGCGATGCTTGAGCCACACCCGCTGGGGCGCCGACCGATCTACCCTGTTACGGCTCTACCAGGCGTTAATCCAGTCTCGTCTGGATTATGGGAGCCTGGCTTATGGCTCAGCATCCCCATCTGCGTTGCGGGTGCTGGACCCAATCCTCCACAGCGGGATACGCCTTGCCACTGGTGCCTTCCGGACCAGCCCTGTGGACAGCGTACTTGTGGAGGCTGGTGTCCCTCCACTGCGACTGAGACGCCAACATTTACTGGCCGCTTACGCTGCCCATGTTTTTAGCTTGCCTGGGCATCCAGACTATCGTCTCCTGTTCCCGCAATCGGTTGTCCATCTGCCAGAACGTCGGCCCTGGTCAGGTTGTACGATCGCGGTTCGCGTCAAAGAGCTTCTCTCCGGGCTTAGGGTTTTCACTGTTCCACCTCCTTTCCGGGCCACTTTGCGTACACCCCCATGATGTGTTCCTCGCCCTTGCCTTCGGCTCGACTTGGCACAGGGCCCGAAAGACTCAGTCCCTCCAGAGGCCTTCCGCCGCCGCTTTTATTCCATCCTGGCCACGTATCAGGGTTCTGGCGTTGTATACACTGACGGTTCGATGGTTGCTGGTCTTGTCGGTTATGCGCTAACTCTAGGGGACCATTCCGAACAACGTTCCTTGCCGGATGGCTGCAGCGTTTACACTGCTGAGCTGGTCGCCATTTTTCGTGCCCTAGAGTATATCCACTCCTGCTCAGGTGAGTCCTTCGTTATCTGTAGCGATTCCCTGAGCGGTTTACGAGCTCTCGACCGGTGTTTCCCTCGTTTTCGTCTGGTGATGGCTATCCATGAGTCCCTGCATACTCTTGCCCGTTGCAGCCGTTCTGTGGTCTTTGTGTGGACCCCCGGTCATGTCGGTATCCCGGGCAATGAACGTGTTGACCGCCTGGCCAAACAGGCCACCAGTGAACCCACTCTAGACATTGGCCTTCCGGTGACTGATTTGAGGGCAGTCTTACGCCGCAAAGTTATCTCGCTTTGGGACGCTGAATGGCGCGGTCTGACCGCCCCTAATAAACTCCGTGCCGTCAAGGAGACGACGACTGTGTGGCACTCCTCCTTGCGAGTCTCTCGCAAGGAATCTGTCGTCCTCTGCCGACTGCGCATTGGGCACACCCGGATGACCCACGGCCACTTATTGCGCCGTGAGAACCCCCCTCTCTGTCGCTGCGGCTCGGCATTGACAGTGGTCCACATTTTGTTGGACTGTCCACTTTTATCTGTGCTCAGGCAGACGTTTGCGCTGCCTGACACGCTCTCTGCCCTTTTAATAGACGACTCTGCCATGGTGGACTTAGTTTTGCGTTTTATTCGGGCAGGGGGTTATATCGTTTAATCTGAGTGTTTGTTTTTTAGTGTTGATTCTGGCTTTTGGCCTCCGATTTTAAACTGAGTTTTTAATGTGTTCTTGGTGGTTGGCTTTTCCTCTTTTTTTCTCTATGGTCGGCCAACCACCGTCACACTCTGTGTGCTTTTAATTTGTTTTGTCTGAGTTTTTCTTGTCCTGTCTCGTCTGTTGTCTCTATTTTCCGTATTTTACTGGGTGTGGGTGTTTTTAAGTTTTGGAACAAGGGACCGATGACCATTGCAGTCTGGTCCTTTTAATCCCACCAACCAACCAACCAACCAGCAACCGTCGGCCAGCCAGGACGTGTGAATCGGGAAGCGCAGCAACATAAAGGATCCCAGATGACACTACTTATTCCAGAGACGCCAAAGCATTCGCCTCAGGTGCCCCACCACCACTTCAGACAAGGGCAGCAGCAGCCTGGAACCTGTCGACCGTCGCCAACAAAGTTATTAATGGACAGTGACCAGTCCCTACGCATCTTCAGTCTATTAACAAGATACCGAACATTAGCTCTGGTGTCTTTTAGGCGGCGCGGAAGGCGACACTAATAATCTATGACACAACACGTAAAGTACGAGCTGCTATATGAGCTGAACACAAGTAGACACCACACAGGCAAACAAAAAAACTACGGGATGGCTGCTATACAATGTTCACACTACTTGGAGAGAGTCGGGCACAAGGGCGGCAGCCTTTGACTACACGAGTAACGAGTAATAGTACAATAGTGGTGATGTGTAGGAACATTACTGGAACGTTGACATAGATTCCATCGTATGTGGAGCAAATTGCAGTCTTTGGTTCATTGCTATGATATTGTATAACTGTGAAATCTGTCAATGGAAGAGATTTCTTTAAAAAAATACCAACACTTTTATATTCAGTGTCCGCAACTCATGCTCTAGTGGGCCGGCACGATAACTCAGCGTGTCTGGTCAGGGGAGTGGCCACATTCCGCAATTAAGACAGTGCAATTATTATCGAATGACTTTGAAAGTAATCTGTGACATGAGAAACGACGAAGAAAGAGATCAAAAGAAAGAACATAAACAAGTAGTTGGCGTCGCTGCCTCCAGATAGCACGGTTCCGATTTCGATTCCCGACCACGTCGGATTTTCTTCCGTTTGGGACTAGATGTTTCATCCTAATCTCTTCATCTCATCTTCGTCAAAAAGACACTAAAATCACTGAGGTAGCATCAAATAGAAAAACTTGTTCCAGGCAACCGAGCAACTCTCGGCGGGGTCTCCCGAGCAATAATGCCAAACGATCATTTCACTTTTTTATGTTCACTTTCAAATATGCAACATCGAAACTTGGTATCTCAATAGAGAACATGAAATGTATAGAAAGCACCATGCGAATAGTCAAGGTTTGACAATCTAAAGAGAAAGCTGAATTAGAAAATTGCAAAACAGGTTTGCAGGTAAGAATCTCTGAATATTTTTCAGACTTCTACGTAAAACTTCACAGGATCGGAATGAAATTAGAATAACAATAGTTGGGCTATGCATTGAAGAAAAAATAATTATTCTTTCCACACTTCACCCATGCACACAAACATATAGTACATTCTGCCATACACTTCAGTGCTTCGTAGAGTACTGATGCGGAAGTTCCATTCCTGTTAATTTAACAGAATAGATTCCAATTTTCAAGCAATAAACTGGATACTCCACATTTTTAGTAATGGGTAACGCTGTAAAAGGTTAGTGCTATTCTACCAAACGTCTTTTCCATGAATGATCTTATTAGATAATTAGACAATCCATTAGCTCAGAAAGCATCTCAGATCTCCCACCAACAGAGAAAACTGAACTTCTTCATTCACTCAAGAAATCAGTGAGCATGATGCCTGTATTGTACAAGTGATTATAGTGTCGATAAACGTGTTACAGAAAGGTACGAAAAGTCTCTGCATAGTAAATGAAGTAAAAGATTTTTGACTACACGAGCATCTGGCAACGGAAATTAACACTGAATAGGAAAATGTTGGAGATACATAAGTTTTTAAATCGGGCTAAAAGTTTAAAATAATTTCTCCTAAGCAGATAATCTCGAAAATTTGAATTTGAATTTTTAATAGCTGTGAAAATACTTTGTAGGATTTAAAATGAAAAAAAAATTGGGATTCATGCAACAAATAATAGTAAGGAGATGAATTATTCATGCATAAATTATGTGTTGCATGAACCCAATGATTTTTACTTTAAATCTTAAAAGCATTTTTATAGCTATTAAAAATTCAGTCACAAACTTTCAGGACTATCTGTATGGGCTGAGGAATCTGTATAGTTAGGAATTGTACGGTGTTAGAAGAAATTATTTTATACTTTTTCATCCAGTTTAAAAACGCGGGGTATTAAAAATTCATTTTTATTTACATCATTTTCTGCTTTTTAGATTTGTTTTTCAATCCATTTCACACTTTGATGATATTCCAACAAACACATAGTAAATTTCATGTTAATTTAATGTCTCTCCACCTGACTCTACAGTATATTGCTTCCTCTTGCGTATATCTCGCGAGAAGATAGTGAATCTAAAAATTAGCAAGATTTTAGCTCACATGGAGACTTACCACCAATCGTTCTTCCTGAGAACCATTCACGACTAGAACAGGAAAAGGGGGAAATGGCAGTGATACATAAATTCACAAACTACCCTCCAACACACACCAGACAAGAAAGCGAGATAATATTGCATTGTCATCCTGTTCTGAGCTATGTTTAAAATTTAAAGTCTCTAGGTCATTGGGAAATTAGTTTAGAACCAATTACGAAATTTGTACCGAACAAACCAGAAAGCGTCCTCACAAAAACGTGCTAAAATTTTAAGGGCGTTATACGATATTATACAGTATGTGCATTGCAAGAGAGCGAAAGACGACGGGTCATCATAGATCAATAGCAAATTTATGAAGATACTACGTAAGCAGAGCGTTTCAGCACAGATTCAAGTGAAGCTGAAACAGTGCTAACAGAACGAATGTGACAACTTCTGTTCTGAAAGAAAAATGAGATGTTTTCGTCACAAACTCCGTATGTCGATAAGTGTCGAGTTCCCCTATGAGACTGGCTCTGAAGAGGAAGACGATAAAGAGAAGACTGCTTCGCTGAAGTTCCTTCCCTTGATTACGAATTGCTGAAGTTATATGAAATAGGAGTAATTACTATTTAAACGTAAAGGACTGTGGTGGTGGTGGTGGTGGTGGTGGTGGTGGTGGTGGTGGTGGTGGAGGAGGATATATGTATGGTAATTGTGAATTAGAAAAAGAACAAATGACATTTGATACAAGATTGTCCTCTGTAACTGACGCGTTACAACTACCTGTTGGTAGAAGAACTTTTCATTTCCTAGCAGCAGTTTATTTTCCATATTTGAAGTGCTTATAAAAGGCAGAGATCAATCCAGTTTTTGAAAAAGATTAGAAACTTACAGCATATGTAGTCAGTGGTGCAGACTCTAATTTGAAGAAATATAAAATAATGCGCGTCAGCATAGAAAAATACTCGATATTTTCCGTAGCCCCCCCCCCCACCACCATCACCACCCTGGGGTGAGTCATACTTTTTGTGGGTATGTGCTTGGCCACCATGTGCCCTGGCCCTTGGAGAGCCACTTACCTTTCTGTGCTACTATTCTTTTTTCCCCACTGTCTTACCAGGGATGGTCTTCTTGGCGCCGACCATGCTTGGATTTGGTTTGATTTTGGGCACCTGTTCTCCTGTCCTCTGGCACTTTCTAGAACTTCTCATCCGTCACTAAAAGCTCCCCCTGTTGAGTTTGACCTACCATTCCTCTTCCAAATTTTACAGAAGCGCGAATTGTGCAGAGGACATCGCAAACGGTGCACATTCCTTTTGTGCCTTTTGTCTTTGCGCCCCTCTTTTCTGGCAGAAGTGCTGCACCCAAAATCCAACACAGTAACCATCCCATTGTGGAGGGGTCATAAAGTCCCTGCATGGCAGTAGCCCCCTGACCATGTACGGATTGCACTATTGGTGGCTGAGGTGGAAACCTTCCACGTATACCAAGGAGTATGTGGTTGGGGAACGGGGACTCTGGGCAGTGGTTAACTGACCAGGTTGCCATTGCTGTGGCAGAGTGGCACTCATGGTGAGCCTCTGTTCTAACTGGGTGGCAGCAAAGAGGGGGACTTGCAAATAAAGTGAATTAAAGTTTCTTCTGCTGGTGAAAGAAGGGACTATGAGAATGCAGAGAGATATGACCCCAGTGTTTCCTTTCTTGGCTGCGCCATGGGAATGAAGGGCTAAAAGACATAGGGCGAGATACTCTCAAAGACTGATGGAGATTCCCTTTTTGACCACAAAGCCATTATTCTTTGTTGAGTACCTTTAGGACAGGTTTGGGGAAGTAGCAGCGACTTCAAAAACAAGTGTTTCAGTTCTGATTAAGATGGCATCCCCCAATCCGTCAGGGGCCCTACCCTCATGTGACAAGCTGGGTGACATGTCTGTAACTATCACTCGCCACTCCCACCTCCCACTTAAAGCCTCAGTATGGTACAAGGTATAATCCACTGTAACCTCCTTTTACACACTGATGACGAGTTACATGCCAGTTTGAAGTGATGGGGTGTCCAATGGGGACCAAAGCAGAGCAGGGTAGGTACTGGGGCCTTCCTCTTGGCCACTGAAGACACTCATTTTCTGAAAAAATCATCGTTATGGTGTATCAATGCGATGTGAAATCATATGCTTCCCCGCCCATGCAGTGCTTGAAACGCATGAGATTGGGGCACATGTCCTCACGTTGTAATGCCAGGTGTATCTGTAAGCACTTTAGGCATGAGTTTCCCATGGAAGCTCCTTGGGTCCGCCCCCTTCCCTATCCCCACACACACATCATTGTTAATTACAGCGAGCACCATTCCCACTGCTCACAAGGCTGCACCATCTTCCAAAGAGAGAAAAAGTCCTAGGATGCAAGACTCTTGACTGACTCATGTATCAGGAGGCAAAGAAGTGGTATCATCATTAATGTCATGCTGTGTGTAACAGATGTTTGCCACAGCTACAGCATCATCCTCTTTAGCATCAGTATCCTCGACTTTGTGACTTCCATGTGAAGCCCTCAGGGCTCCCTGACTCTAGACTACACCTGCCGTCTTGGCGTTTGGGGGGCATTCCTCGTACTGTTTCCTCCACACCCATTTTCGGAGCGTCCACTCACCAGTTACTATGGATGTCAATCTCTAACTGGAGAAGCAACACCCTCCCCCAGTGACTCACCAGGAAAGGGTCCCTCAGGAATATTCCCTCGCAGGATTTTGCTGATCTACTACTGGGTACCAGGCAGTGGCTGTTCCTCCTCCTGTCCCCGAAACTAGAGCAGACAGGTCTTCGTGGACATTCAAATCATGCAAGGAGGACAAAAAGAAGACCTCAGAGGAGGTTCCTATGGACTCCATGCTACTGGATCACAGATGCTATGCCTCTGTGCCTGAGGCAAAGCTCCCAATATGCCGAATGGCACCAGATCCTCTCACACAATCTGAATCAGAATCGATGTATACTAATACCGTATGCTCTCAACCTGTGACAGCAGGCAACCCAATGGCATCAACTACCCCCTTACTGACACCTTTACACCTCCACATACAACCAATAGCGTGATCTGTCAGTGGAACTGGCTAGGCTGCAACGTCTCTTATGTTTTTGCCCTGCTTTCCGCATTTCTGCTGAGGAAACTTGGTTCCTTACAATGCCAACCCTCTGCAGCTATCGAGGCTATGTTAAGTCGGGGCTGGGTCGGGTCGGGTCGGGGCTGGGTCGGGTCGGGTCGGGGCTGGGTCGGGTCGGGTCGGGGCTGGGTCGGGTCGGGTCGGGGCTGGGTCGGGTCGGGTCGGGGCTGGGTCGGGTCGGGTCGGGGCTGGGTCGGGTCGGGTCGGGGCTGGGTCGGGTCGGGTCGGGGCTGGGTCGGGTCGGGTCGGGGCTGGGTCGGGTCGGGTCGGGGCTGGGTCGGGTCGGGTCGGGGCTGGGTCGGGTCGGGTCGGGGCTGGGTCGGGTCGGGGCTGGGTCGGGTCGGGGCTGGGTCGGGTCGGGTCGGGGCTGGGTCGGGTCGGGTCGGGTCGGGTCGGGGCTGGGTCGGGTCGGGTCGGGGCTGGGTCGGGTCGGGTCGGGGCTGGGTCGGGTCGGGTCGGGGCTGGGTCGGGTCGGGTCGGGTCGGGGCTGGGTCGGGTCGGGTCGGGTCGGGGCTGGGTCGGGTCGGGTCGGGGCTGGGTCGGGTCGGGTCGGGGCTGGGTCGGGTCGGGTCGGGGCTGGGTCGGGTCGGGTCGGGGCTGGGTCGGGTCGGGTCGGGGCTGGGTCGGGTCGGGTCGGGTCGGGGCTGGGTCGGGTCGGGTCGGGTCGGGGCTGGGTCGGGTCGGGTCGGGGCTGGGTCGGGTCGGGGCTGGGTCGGGTCGGGTCGGGTCGGGGCTGGGTCGGGTCGGGTCGGGTCGGGGCTGGGTCGGGTCGGGTCGGGTCGGGGCTGGGTCGGGTCGGGTCGGGTCGGGGCTGGGTCGGGTCGGGTCGGGTCGGGGCTGGGTCGGGTCGGGTCGGGGCTGGGTCGGGTCGGGTCGGGGCTGGGTCGGGTCGGGTCGGGGCTGGGTCGGGTCGGGTGGGGCTGGGTCGGGTCGGGTCGGGGCTGGGTCGGGGCGGGTCGGGGCTGGGTCGGGTCGGGTCGGGGCGGGTCGGGTCGGGTCGGGTCGGGTCGGGGCGGGTCGGGTCGGGTCGGGGCTGGGTCGGGGCGGGTCGGGTCGGGTCGGGTCGGGTCGGGTCGGGTCGGGTCGGGTCGGGGCGGGTCGGGTCGGGGCGGGTCGGGTCGGGGCGGGTCGGGTCGGGGCGGGTCGGGTCGGGGCTGGGTCGGGTCGGGGCTGGGTCGGGTCGGGTCGGGTCGGGGCCGGGTCGGGTCGGGTCGGGTCGGGGCCGGGTCGGGGCCGGGTCGGGTCGGGTCGGGGCCGGGTCGGGTCGGGTCGGGTCGGGGCCGGGTCGGGCCGGGTCGGGTCGGGGCCGGGTCGGGTCGGGGTCGGGGTCGGGGTCGGGGTCGGGGTCGGGGTCGGGGTCGGGGTCGGGGTCGGGGTCGGGGTCGGGGTCGGGGTCGGGGTCGGGGTCGGGGTCGGGGTCGGGGTCGGGGTCGGGGTCGGGGTCGGGGTCGGGGTCGGGTCGGCAGATCGTCAGGTGGAGTTTGCACATACGTTACTGACTCTGTCTACAGTAAACGTATATCACTCAGTATGACTTTGGAGGGTGTGGTTTTTCATGTGAGAAAATCTCTGAATTTTTCCGTCTGTAATGTATATCTCCATACTGATAGTGAAGTCTCAGAACACGTTGCCTGCACTGATTTCTCAGCCGCCCCCCCCCCCCCCCCCCCTCTTCCTCATACTGGATGACTTCAGTGGAGTGGAACTACGATCACTGTGTGTGTGTGTGTGTGTGTGTGTGTGTGTGTGTGTGTGTGTGTAGTAAATCTATCGAAACTTTGTTCAGAGCTCGATCTCTACCTCTTGAATATCGGTACCCTCATACATTTCACTGTGGCATATGGGTCTTATTGGGTCATTTATCTTTTCATTTGCAGCCCCAGTCTTCTCTCCTCCATCCATTGGAGAGTCTATGACGACCTGTGTGACGTTCATTTTCCGATCATTGTCACTCCACTCAGCATTACTCTCCTGGGTCTCCACCCAGTTGGACTCTCAACAATGCTGATTGGGATGCCGTTGTCCTTAGCACCATACTACTTGTAGGAATCGATTAGGCTGTCCACAGCACAGCTGCAGCCGTTCTGTTGGCAGCAGACTTAGCAATCCCATATTTCTCAGAAACCCATCGACAGAAGACAAACTTTGCTGAACTTCAGAAATCGCTCCATTCAGTAGGTGGGATTTCCACTGTGGCTAAGCCCTTTGCCTGACACAGCTCCAAGGCCAGATCACATCCACAGCCAAACGCACAAACACCTTTCACTGAATTGTCAACGCCATGTCATTTTTATTTTCAACTGTTTGTGGAGTAAGGGTCAGTTCCCATTTCAGTTGGGAGAAAGCGTGATCGTCCCAGTACTGAAACTGCATAAACACTACCTTGAGATGGACAGCTATCTCCCAGTTACTTACGAATGTTCTCAGCAAGTTGCTCGACCATATGGTGACCTGGTGACTGCTGGTACCTTGAGCCTCAGGATCTTTTGGATCCATGACAGGTTACTGCTGACAATTTCGTCTGCCTGGAATCTGTCATCTGGTCAGCTTTTGCTGGTGGAAACACGTTATCACTGTCTCCTTTGACTTGAAAATTGCTTTTGACACCACATGGCGTTATCATATCCTCAGTACCCTACATAAATGGGGTCTCTGGGGCCCACACCAGATTTTTGTCCAGAACTTCTTGTCACACTGTTCTTCACAGGTTCACATTGCTGCTTCCTACAGTACCCTTCATAAAATAGGGTTCAGCAGCACTCTGTATTGAGTGTGCCCATTTTGTAGTGGCTATAAATGATGTAACTGCAGCTGTGAGGTCTACAGTGACATCCTCCCTGTATACTGACGATTTTTGCATTTACTATCGTCGTAATTGCCGTCTGCTTCACGTCTGCTGTGCAGCGAGCTACCTTAATTTAAGTATTAACCGTATTTTTCTTACTTGTCACTTCTTCCGTGTGTTTTTGCTTTTAGGAAGCTTCAATTGTCGAGTGCTAGTAATAGTGTTCCATAGATTTCGTGTTTGTTTTGAATACAGTCAGAGAGTCCCTTTAGTCAACCATAGGGCCAGTAGTGCCAGTGTTTGTTTTCAATACAGTCCAGAGACAGGTAGTGCTATTTTCATTGTTTTCTACAAGAAGTGGCTAGCAATCACAGTTTAGTCAACAATCAGCCGCCTTTAGTGAATTAGCAGTCTAATTAAAAGTTGATTAACTCGCTACAGTAAATTGATTCCTTAGGATGGATAGGATGTGTGACTGCTGTATACGGACGCAGGAGGAGCTGGCCACTGTTCGCGAACAGCTGAGCGTGTTGATGGCCACGGTCAGCCGTCTTCAGGCTGCTGCCTCGGAGTGTAGCGGCAGTGGGGAGTCTGGTGCGTCACATGGTACACCCAAGGTGTTACATACTTCACCCACTGTCCATGCTGTCGAGACATCTTCGCGGGTACCGGGCGCGGTTGGGCCACCCTCCCCCCAAGGGGAGTGGCGAGTTCAGCGGCGTTCGCGGCGCACGAGGCGGAGGGTAAATGTGGAGGCTGGCCATGTGGCATCGCCCGCTCTGCCTGTGAGTGGACATGTGGCTGCTCCTTCAGCAAGGTCCGAGCAGGCACACGGGGGGAGGGGTTTATTAGTTATTGGGAGCTCCAACGCTAGGCGGGAGCCCCTTAGGAATATAGCGGAAAGGTCGGGGAAGAAGGCCAGTGTTCACTCTGTCTGCTTGCCGTGGGGTCTCATCCGAGATGTGGAGGCGGCCCTGCCGGCGGCGATAGAGAGCACTGGGTGCACCCGACTGCAAATTGTTGCTCATGTCGGCACCAAGCACTCCTGCCGTCTGGGTTCAGAGGTCATCCTCAGTTCGTACAGGCGGTTGGCGGAATTGGTGAAGGCGGAAAGCCTCGCTCGAGGGGTGGAATCAGAGCTAACTATTTGTAGTATCGTTCCCAGAACCGATCGCGGTCCTCTGGTTTGGAGCCGAGTGGAAGGCTTAAACCAGAGGTTCAGACGATTCTGCGGAGATCTGGGGTTCAAATTTCTCGACCTCCGCTATCGGGTGGAGAAATGTAGGGTCCCCCTGAATAGGTCAGGCGTGCACTACTCGCCGGAAGCGGCTACAAGGGTAGCGGAGTACGTGTGGAGTGCACATGGGGGTTTTTTAGGTTAGAGAATTCCCCCCTATGCCCGACTAGACGCCTCCTGAGACGCGGCAAGGTAGGGAATATCAATATTAATGTGCTAATAGTAAACTGCAGGAGCGTCTATAGAAAGGTCCCAGAACTGTTCTCATTAATAAACGGTCACAACGCTCATATGGTACTAGGGACAGAAAGTTGGCTGAAACCAGACGTAAACAGCAATGAAATCCTAAACTCAGATTGGAATGTATACAGCAGAGACAGGCTGGACAGTGAAGGGGGAGGCGTGTTTATAGCGATAATAAGTGCAATAGTATCGAAGGAAATTGACGGAGATCCGAAATGTGAAATGATTTGGGTGAAGGTCACGGTTAAAGCAGGCTCAGACATGGTAATTGGATGTCTCTATAGGCCCCCTGGCTCAGCAGCTGTTGTGGCTGAGCACCCGAAGGACAATTTGGAAAATATTTAGAGTAGATTTCCCCACCATTTTATAGTTCTGGGTGGAGATTTTAATTTGCCGGATATAGACTGGGAGACTCAAACGTTCATAACGGGTGGCAGGGACAAAGAATCCAGTGAAATTTTTTAAAGTGCTTTATCTGAAAACTACCTTGAGCAGTTAAACAGAGAACCGACTCGTGGTGATAACATATTAAACTTTCTGGTGACAAACAGACCCGAACTATTTGAAACAGTTAACGCAGAACAGGGAATCAACGATCATAAAGCGGTTACGGCATCGATGATTTCAGCCGTAAATAGAAATATTAAAAAAGGTACGAAGATTTTTCTGCTTAGCAAAAGTGACAAAAAGCAGATTACAGAGTAGCTGACGGCTCAACACAAAAGTTTTGTCTCAAGTACAGATAGTGTTGAGGATCTGTGGACAAAGTTCAAAACCACCGTACAATATGCGTTAGATGAGTATGTGCCAAGCAAGATACCAGTTCGATTTTACACAGAGTACGCGAAGGAACTTGCCCCCCTTCTTGCAGCGGTGTACCGTAGGTCTCTAGAAGAGCGTAGTGTTCCAAAGGTTTGGAAAAGGGCACAGGTCATCCCCGGTTTCAAGAAGGGACGTCGAACAGATGTGCAGAGCTATAGAACTATATCTCTAACGTCCATCAGTTGTAGAATTTTGGAACACGTATTATGTTGGCGTATAATGACTTTTCTGGAGACTAGAAATCTACTCTGTAGGAATCAGCATGGGTTTCGAAAAAGACGATCGTGTGAAACCCAGCTCGCGCTATTCGTCCACGAGACTCTGAGAGGTTCCCAGGTAGATGTCACGTTTCTTGACTTCCGCAAGGCGTTCGATACAGTTCCCCACAGTCATTTAATGAACAAAGTAAGAGCATATGGACTATCAGACCAATTGTGTGATTGAATTGAAGAGTTCATAGATAACAGAACGCAGCATGTCATTCTCAATGGAGAGAAGTCTTCCGAAGTAAGAGTGATTTCAGGTGTGCCGCAGGGGAGTGTCATAGGACCTTTGCTATTCACAATATACATAAATGACCTTGTGGATGACATCGAAAGTTCACTGGGGCTTTTTGCAGATGATGCTGTGGTGTATCGAGAGGTTGTAACAATGGAAAATTGTACTGAAATGCGGGAGGATCTGCAGCGAATTGACGCATGGTGCAGGGAATGGCAATTGAATCTCAATGTAGACAAGTGTAATGTGCTGTGAATACATAGAAAGAAAGATCCCTTATCATTTAGCTACAAAATAGCAGGTCAGCAACTGGAAGCAGTTAATTCCATAAATTATCTGGGAGTAGGCATTAGGAGTGATTTAAAATGGAATGATCATATAAAGTTGATCGTCGGTAAAGCAGATGCCAGACTGAGATTCATTGAAAGAATCCTAAGGAAATGCAATCCGAAAACAAAGGAAGTAGGTTACAGTACGCTTGTTCGCCCGCTGCTTGAATACTGCTCAGCAGTGTGGGATCCGTACCAGATAGGGTTGATAGAAGAGACAGAGAAGATCCAACGGAGAGCAGCGCGCTTCGTTACAGGATCATTTAGTAATCGCGAAAGCGTTACGGAGATGATAGATAAACTCCAGTGGAAGACTTTGCAGGAGAGACGCTCAGTAGTTCGGTACGGGTTTCTGTTGAAGATTCGAGAACATACCATCACCGAGGAGTCAAGCAGTATATTGCTCCCTCCTACGTATATCTCGCGAAGAGACCATGAGGATAAAATCAGAGAGATTAGAGCGCACACAGAAGCATATCGACAATCCTTCTTTCCACGAACAATACGAGACTGGAATAGAAGGGAGAACCGATTGAGGTACTCAGGGTACCCTCCGCCACACACCGTCAGGTGGCTTGCGGAGTATGGATGTAGATGTACTATTGCTCCTACTGTGGGTGTTGCTGAAAGCTGACAGCAGGTTGTTGTTAGAAAGGTGCAGTCCCAGATTTTTTGGGACTGGTCTTTGGTGCACAGTTCATGCAGCTTCCCTGTCTTCACCAACTTAAGTGAACATGCTGGTTTGCCGGCCGCGGTGGCCGTGCGGTTCTAAGCGCTCCAGTCCGGAGTCGCGCTGCTGCTACAGTCACAGGTTCGAATCCTGCCTCGGGCATGGGTGTGTGTGATGTCCTTAGGCTAGTTAGGTTTAAGTATTTCTAAGTTCTAGGGGACTGATGACCACAGCAATTGAGTCCCATAGTGCTCAGAGCCATTTGAACCATTTGAACATGCTGGTTTCATCGACCTACCTTAAAGACTGAAAGTCTCATTTGACCCCATGGGTTTTCGCCGCCTGTTTCTGGCCATACTTGATGCGTTTCTGGGATTGAAAGAGGTATACACTGAAGGTTTTATGGTAGAGCATGAACCAGCTTTGAGTGTAGACATACGTGTTGCAGTGAACTATGCTCCTTGCAGAAAGGATGGAGTGTATCCTCTGCAGAATTGGTATCCATTGCTCGAGCCCTCAGTCACATTTGTTCTTGCACCAGCAAGAAGTTTTTAATTGGGAGTTACTCCCTGAGTAGTCTTCAGGCCATGGACCTGTGCTATACTTGACATCCATGGCTCCTTTCCAACCTCCATCAAGCAGAATGGTCAGTGGTCTTTATCTGGACCCCAGGTCACTTTGGGACCCCAGGGAACAAATATGCTGACCTGTTGACGAAGTTAAACTACTACAGTGCTGATTTGGGGATACCAGAACTGGACCTTTTGGTAGACTCTACATTGTTGGTTGTTCCAAGCCTGGAAGATGGATTGGAGTGCACTGGTTTCTCCAAACTCTGAGCAATAAAGGGGGTCCCTCAGGGGGCTCAGCATTTAGTTGCTGGGTATGGGCTTGGCGACCCTGAGATCCCTGAGCTGGGGACTGGGAAGCGCCACCACTCCTCAATACCATAAGCTCTGAGCATGCTTCAACAACCACCGTAAGGTGCGGCAGTGGAACATTGTATGGTACAGACCCGGGGATCTTGGCTTAACTGCCTGGGTCGCAAGGATGGTATAAACCTCTATAAGAAAAAACCCTCAATCTCAAGGTGTGCTGCACGCTGAGGAGACGCATGTCTATTGAGGTACAACAGTTGCTAGCAGGCAACCTCTGGGGAACCTGCCGCCCCTGGTTGTATTAAGCTTACCCAGGCAAGTGGGGCTCTGTCTGGGTGGACATTCCTTTCTGTAGCTGCTTGTGTAACCACCATGAAAAGAAATACAAATAGTGCACAAGCACGAGTCTCTAAGAAAGGTTAGTTCAATTCTTTACAGTATGACCCCCAATAGTTCCCTTCCCTGTCCACACCAGGGGAGGAATGCGGTCTAAATTCCCTGGTGAGACGTATTCTCCTCGATTTCTGGTTTGCAGCCAAACAGATGGGGACTCATTTCTGACCACAAAGCCTCAGTTTTTGTGGAAAATTTAGAGGACAAGTTTGGAGAGGTTGAGGGCATGTCTAAAATGAGGTCTGGAGCAGTCCTCATACAGACAGCATCCCCAGCACAGTCATGGGCATTGCTTGTTTGTGACAAGCTCGGTGATGTTGCTGTCTCCATTATGCCTCATAAGAGCCTCAATATGGATCAGGGACTTATTTTTCATCGTGACCTGTTGCAGTCTGACAACGAGCTCTGTGCAAATCTGGAATGCCACGGTGTACACTTTGTATGATGTGTCTTCAGGGGACCTAAAGATAGTAGGGTCGCCACCGGCGCCTTCATCTTGGGTTTCAAGGGTGACACCCTGCCTGAGAAGGTCAAGGTGATGATATATCGATGTGATGTTAAGCCTTACGTCCCTCCTCCCATGCGCTGTTCTAAGTGCTGGAGGTTTGGGCATATGTCATCAAGATGTGACGGCAACCCTACCTGTCGGGATTGTGGACGTCCCTCCCACCCCAACGTCCCATGTTGGTGCCCCCTGTTTGTGTCAACTGCGGACAGAAACACTCACCTTGCTCGTCAGACTGCACGGTTTATCAAAAAGAATGGAAGATTATGGCGTGTAAGACCTTGGACAGGCTCACTTACACAGAGGCTAAACGCAAATACGATCGACTTCACGCTGTGCACATTTCATCGACGTATGCTGCAGTAGCTTCGATGTCGTCATCCCTGGCGATGAGCCCCCATGCTCGGCCGCTTTTTGTGGGCCCTCCAGCCTGGCCGTCTATTCCTGCCCTCCTGGTAGTTGGGGGAACACCCTCTTCTGTTGCTCTCCTGTCTTCAACATCGGGAGTAACAACCCCTCCTTCTTTGGAGACTTCAGTCCCCACCTCTGCACCAGAAAAGTGCCTGCCTGCTCAGGCTCCCCTCGTGCAGAAGGGATCGCTTGGTGCCCTCCCTTCCACAGTTACTGCCCCTCCAGATGTCAGCCAGTGGCTGAAAAAGCCACCACCGAGGAGCCGTAGGGCTTCCAGGTCTTCCTCGCTCCATGAGGCTGGGTCGGAAAAGCCCACCCAGCCTGATAAACCGAAGGACAAACGGTACCCTACCAAAAAGAAGAAAAAGCAAAAGGAGAAGGACATAGAGACAGAAAAGGAGTTCACCACTGCCCCTGAAGATGATGTGGAGCATCTAGCGTCCACTCAGGAGCTAGATGTTGCTCGACACGCAGCTCCTATGGAAGTTGATCAGGCTACGTCACAATCGGTGGTAGCGAGCGCTTCTAAGGCATGACCAATCCCCCCCTCCCCCCACCCCCCAGGTTCTTTCATGTCTTCAGTCAGATACCATTATCCTTCAATAGAATTGTCGTGGTTTTTTCCACCACCTTGCTGAGTTGAAACAGCTTTTGTGCCGCTTCCCTGCCACTTGTCTGGCCCTACAGGAAACCTGGTTTCCTGTTCGGCGGACCCTCTCCCCTGTGGCTACAGGGGTTACTATAAGAACCCCGTAGAATACAACATGGTGTCTGGCGGTGTCTGTGTTTATGTTCTTGCCACTGTTCTTAGTGCCCCAGTGCCACTTCGCACGGCTCTCGAGGCTGTGGCTGTTAGAATCCGGGCAGGAATGGAGCTTATCATCTGTTCCCTCTACCCTCCCCGGATGAGGTTGTCCCTCTTGCTGACCTAGCTGCCTTGTTTGCCCATCTCCCCCTGCCATTCCTCCTTTTGGGGGACTTTAATGCCCACCACCCTTTATGGGGTGGGGCCCAGATCTCGGGCCAGGATAGGAACGTTGAGGTTCTCTTGGTACGGCAGGACATTTGCCTCCTCAACACTGATGCTCCCACACATTTTAGGTTGACTCATGGTACATACTCGGCCATTGACCTCTCTCTCAGTAGCTCAGGTCTTCTTCCATACCTCAGTTGGAGGGTCCACGACGACCTCTGTAGTAGCGTCCACTTTCCTATCCTGGTTTCTCTTCTTCAATCCCAACCACCTGACCAGCTGCCATGATGGTCTCTTCGTGGAGCTCATTGGGCAGCCTACACCTCAGCTATTATGGCCATTGCTCCGCTTCCTGGTGACATTGATTTGGCAGTGGATGAGGTCACTATGACCATTGTTTCTGCTGCCGAGGCAGCTGTCCCCTGTTCTTAAAGTCCACTAAGGCGTAAGTCAGTCCCTTGGTGGACACCAGAGATTGCAGAAGCTATCCTGGACCGCCGGCGAGCCCTGCAACGACACCAGCGTCATCCTTCTCTAGAGAATCTGGTTGCCTTTAAACGGTTGCGGGCCCGGGCTCGGCGGTTAATCCAGTGGAGGAAACAGGACTGCTGGGAACGATATGTTGCCACCAGAGGTTCTCGCACCTCCCCATCTCAGGTGTGGTCGCGGGTTCGGCGCATTTTTGGCTTTCGCCCTCATGCGTCTGTCCCTTGCCTTTCTCTTCGGGGTACACATTGTACTGAACCAATTGCCATCGCCGAACATCTGGCAGAGTACTTAGCTCATAGTTCTGCGACAGCAGGCTAAAGCGCAGAATTCCGCGGCATTAAAGAGCAGGCTGAGCATACGCAGTTGTCGTTTCACACGCACAGTTGGGAATGGTACAACGCCCCGTTTAGTGAATGGGAGTTCCAAAGTGCCCTTACAGCTTGCCCCGATACCTCTTCAGGTCCACACCGAATTCACAACCAGTTTCTTCGCCATCTCCCAGCGCACTGTCAGGCTGAATTACTCGCCCTGTTTAACCGCATCTGGACAGAGGGCATTTCCCAAACTCGTTGGCAGTATATCTTTACCATCCCGGTGCTGAAACCTGGTGCAGATGTGCTGGTGGTTGATAGCTATCGCCCTATCAGCCTTACCAAGATTATGTGCAAACTCCTGGAACGGATGGTGAGTCGGCGGCTCATGTGGATTCTCGAAGCTTGGGGCCTCCTGGCCCAGCAACAGGAGGGCTTCCGTCAGGGCTGCTCAGCGATCGACAATTAAGTCTCGCTAGAGTCGGCTATTCGTACACCTTTTACTCAGCGAGAACATCTAGTTGTTGTTTTCTTTGATCTTTGGAAAGCGTACGATACCACCTGGCACCATCACATCCTTGCTACACTGCACGAATGGGGCTTACAGGGTCCACTTCCAATTTTTCTACGGAATTTTCTCTCCAATCGCTCCTTTCATGTTAGAGTTGGTACTTATTTCAGCTCTGCTCATATTCAGGAGAACGGTGTCCCGCAGGGCTCGGTTCTCAGTGTTCCCCTCTTTTTGTTGGCAATTAATGGTCTTCCGGCTGCAGTGGGCTCATTGGTCTGTTCCTCTCTATATTCCGATGACTTTTGTCTTTATTACAGTTCCCCAAGCATCAGTGTCGCTGAACGGCGGCTGCAGGGAGCTATCTATAAGGCACATTTTTGGGCATCCAACCATGGTTTTCAGTTCTCAGCCTCTAAGACCCGAGTGATGCTTTTGTCGTCGTCGAACGGTCGCCTCCATCCAGAACTCTACCTTATCAATGAACTCCTTCGTATTGAGGAGACGCATCGCTTTCTTGGCATGCTGTTTGATGCTCAGCTCACTTGGAAATCTCATCTTCGCGAGCTTAAACAACAGTGCTGGCGGCACCTCAACATCCTTCGCTGCCTCAGCCACACCGTTTGGGGAGCTGCATGAACAACCCTCCTACAGCTCTATAAGGCCTTAGTCCAGTCCCGTCTCGACTATGAGAGCATGGTGTAAGACTCAGCAGCACCTTCAACGTTGCAGATCCTCCACCTGACTGTCCATTGTGGCATCAGACTGGCGACAGGTGCCTTCCGCACTAGTCCGGTGACTAGCCTTCTTGTAGAAGCTGGGATCCCACCCCCAACGATTCCGCCGACAACAGATGCTTGCGTCATATGTCGCCCGCGTTCATGCCTCGCCCGACCACCCAAACCTCAGGCTCCTTTTTCCATCTTCTGCTTTCGCCTCGCCACGATGGCGGCCTCGGTCGGATCTCCCGATCGCAGTCAGAGTTCGGTCCCTTCTATCGTCACTCGAGTCCTTTCCCCTTCCTCCATCATTCCGGCCCTCTTCTTCTACCCCTCCTTGGTCCCTCCCTCGCTTGCAGCTTTGCTTGGATTTGTCCTGCGGCTCCAAGTCTTCTGTTCAACCTGCCAGTCTTCAACAATTCATGGCTCTTCTTGCCTCGTTCTGCGATCCAGATGTAGTCTGCACCGATGGTTCTGTGGTCGATGGACGCACTGGGTTTGCTTTTCATCCACGGCGACAACGTTGAACAGCATTCCCTGCCTTGTGGGAGCAGTGTTTTCACTGCGGAGTTGGTTGCTCTTTATCGTGTACTCGCTCACCTTTCCTCCTGCCCTGGGGAGTCATTTGTCATATGCAGTGACTCCCTGATGGATTGCAAGCACTCTACCAGTATTTTTCTCGGGACCCTTTGGTGTGTGATATTAAAGATGCTGCTTTTGCTCTCGCCGAGTGTGGTCGTTCAGCGACGTGTGTGGACCCTGGGCCACATCGGCATTCCAGAAAAAGAAACGTGTCGATCGGTTGGCCAAGCAGGCCACCAATTCACCACCCCTGGAGCTTGGTCTCGTGGAAAGAGACCTCCGGTCAGCCCTACATTGCAAGGTCCGCGATGTCTGGAGCTCTGAATGGTCTGTCTTGAACACGCCAAATAAGCTCCGCATGGTAAAGTCTTCCACGACCGTATGGAACTCATCCTTGAGGAGCATGCGTAGGGACTCAGTTGTTCTCTGCTGTCTCCAAATTGGACATACGCAGTTGACCCACAGCTATCTCCTTCGTCGTGAGAACCCGCCCAGGTGTCGCTGTGATGCAGGACTGACAGTGGTCCATCTTCTGATGAACTGCCCCCTTTTAGCCCACTTACGGCAATCCTTTAATTAACTAGCTGCACTTCCTTTAATTCTAGGTGACGATGCCTCTATAGCTGACTCAGTTTTACGTTTTATCCGTGCAGCAGGGTTTTATCACTCACCTTAGTGTGGGTGCTCTCTCATGATTTCTCAGGCTACACCAACTCCAGCGACTTTTAACTGTGATGTGGATACCAAAATAGTGTTTTTTATGGTAACAAGTTGTGTTGGTACCTCTATCAACGCTTTCCAGCTGGAGGTTCTTCGTTTGTAGCTGAGTGGTTGATCTTTTACCTGATCCATCAACCACTGTAGTCTGATTTACTCTAGTCAACTATTTGCTCTGCTCCTTTTAAGTGTCCTCTATTTTGTGTTATTGCGGTGTTCATTTTAGCTCTGTACCCCTTGGTGTTCCCTCCCTCTGGGTGCAGAGGTTACGCCTTTGCTGCATAGGCCTTTTACACCTGCCTGTTTGGAACAGGGGACTGATGACCTCGATGTTTAGCCCCCATCAAACCCCAAAACCAACCAACCAATCAACCAATATAGGGGACCAGGATCATGTTGTTGTCTTAACGTTATGCTTCTCACTGTGAATCTACCATTCTGCTGCTTTTACACTAGCTACACTTGGCTGACTTACGGCCACATCCTACAACGTGAAAATCCACTCCACTGTTTGCGTGGTACCAGTCTGATGGTGGCCCACATTTTACTGGACTGCCCTAATTTGGCCACCTTACAATGAAATCTCAAACTTCCTGAAATGCCGCCTCTGATACTAGCGGACGATTCCAAAGTGTCTGACCTGGTTTTACCTTTTACCAATAAGGTAGTTTCTACTTCTCTCTGGGGTGGTCACATTGGCCACGTCGGCTACTCGAGAGCTTGGATGGATGCCCCATCTCCTGATGCGACACACATGACCTGTTTGCTGTCCTTCCCACCATTTTTTCATATTCTTTTACGTCCGTCGTTGGTTAACTCTCTTTCCTGACATTTTATCAACTTGTCTGCATTGCTAGTTTTTCTTGTGGTAATAAAGGTTGAAGAAACATTGGTTGGATGGAGAGGATGCATCTCCCATTGCATAACTGTCTTGGAAGCCTCCAGCTGCTTTCTGAACGGAGCAACTCACTCACATTCACCCTCTTACCTCTCTCTCATTTCTGCTTGTTTCTGTCTCTTGTTTGTATTGATTCCTCAGTTACAATTGGGTTCACCAGGACTTATCTTCTTTGTGCTTCTCCTCTAAAGTCTCTTTCCAGTTTGATTCAAATAGAATGAAGGGATTGATGACCTCGTAGTTTGATCCCTTTAACCCCATCAATCCAGTTTTCCTTACACCAGTGTAAGAAGTCCCTGGAGTCAGTCATAAACTTCTGAAGCGAATAAGATGGAACAGGCATATAAAGCTAACTGTATGGAAGGAAAGTGTGTGACGGAAATTCATTGATACGACAGTTACTGAAAGCTTTTCTCATTGTTTATTGGAGAACAAATCACGTTGCGGTTAACATCTGTGGTTTTCTGCTTAGTTTTAGACCTGTTGGGAAAAAGATGTTAACTTTTAAGAATCCTCCTGATTTTGTTTGTATATCTCAGTGGAAACTTGCCATTCTGTTTTTCCATACAAACTTCTCGAATTAAATAGTATACTATCCTCACGACTTGCTCTATTTGTGTAATTTATTTTCCTTATTTTTTCATGTTTACTAGTAAATGCACCTTTTCAGTACTTAAGCCTCATTTCTTCATTGCCTGCTTCACTTTTATCTAAGCCTAAACACATTCACGTACGCAGGTGGTGCAAACCTTTTTTGATCAGTTTATCTGTATTGATAAACCGTTCACTGATGCCAATACTGCTATTACTCGATTCATTCTTTCACTAAATGAATAATTCTTGCACTTTTCTGAGACTGGCACATCTTGCTTGTACTGATTACTGAAGGTGTAAATTTTCCCAAGTCTTATCCCACACATTTCTATATTATCATTGCTACATCTGCATCTGATCTCTAATCCCATCTCTGTGAATATCCTGAAACAGACAATATCAGTTTATCGTAAATATATCTAGCGTATTTCCATGAATTGGTGCTCCCACCATCTGTTCTTGAAAATTCTTAGAAAAATATTTGTAAGATATTTCAGCTTATTCGCCACTCTTGAAACTACAATTTTAGTATGTTTGGGGAAATATAAATCTTAACTGTTATGGGATAACTGTAGCAATGTTACGAACTTGTGAGCTGAGTGTTTCTGCAAGCATATCGGCTACTTCTGTGGACTAGTCTAGACACTACACAGCGACCTAAAAGATCTTCTCAGAGAACAAGATTGCCGCCGCTATTTCACTGCAACAGACGTAAGACATTCGCCAACTTTCGATAGCGAGTGTTACGGGAGCAAGGCGAAACATGTGCGCCCGTCCACAATAGCGGTTGTTAGGACATACTCCACTTTTTTTTTAGGTAATCTCTTTATAGGGACATGTACTTTTCCTAAACTATTTGCAGTGGGTACACTCCAGCCCAAAAATGCGACTGCATAAGATCTGCAGTATACTCACATATTGTAACCCTACGCTACTGCGTACGATAATTATTAAAGCCTGTACTATGGAAAGTTGACGGGCTTCACCTTATAAGAAAGGATTTTGGTACATATGTTGACCGCGTGTACCTGAATGGAGGCAAAATCAGACTTTCACCCACTCAGTAACAACAATGATACGTCAAGCAAGTCTGAAGTGCAACTACACGTTAGGACGGACAAGAAACAACACAGCAGATACTACCAAATTGTTAATAATACGGTCGCCAGCCTAATTAGGCATTAACTGAGTTTCTTCCCAGTACAAGTTGAAGTACTTTCATACAAAACAACACGTAACTACAGTGCATAATATGGTAAATTTTGGAACCAGAAAATCTACTGAACTAATAATTTCACTTTCTGTACTAATGTGGACAAGCCAAAAATACACAACAATACACTATAATGTTTACTACAAACTTCGTACTGTCTATTGATCTGATTAAAATCGGGCATAGGTTACCCATAGAAACAGCACTTTCGAAACACACATACAATGCCAATTTTGAAAAAGGTAAAACACTAATAAATTTTGATTTTATATTGTCTTTAACTTTGCTGGTCAAATCAGTTCATTACACTTCAGAATTTAAATGAATAGAAAAGAAAAGGTTGGGGGGGGGGGGGGGGCTGAAACTGTTATGATTACTGTACTGAAATTTTGGTTATTTAAATCATTAAGCACTCAAGATTTCCAATATATGATTTACTACTCTTGTTTTGTCTTATTTCCGGCTCATTTAATTACCATTTTATCTGCCTCAAATAACTAAACTTCATTACTAAACCAATTTCAATATTATCTTCCAACTTTGCCAGACCTATATTTTCATTAACAACAAAGTTCTTTAAACATCATTCTAACATAGATAGGTCTGCAGGTAAGTATTATTAACATAAACTTTAAATCTTCATTTCGGGACATTCGGATTGCACAACATGTGGAAAGGACCCTGTCTAGGTTAGTGATGAGGATAATTAAATGATAGGACAGTTCTGGTAAAAGTTAAGTTGTTATTGAACAGGCAGGAACAAAAGTAACACTGGTCCACACGAATACAGTACTAAAAGATTCAACCTGTTCGTATCGATGCGGTGGTTGGCGGGGCGGCGAGATGGCGAGGCGCAAAGCACACATACAATCACAGCTTTGGCTCTTGATGTATCGGCATTTTGCTTCTTCTTAGCGTCGCAATACTTTTCCATTTAGTGCCTATGGAATATAGCCATGCTGTATAGTCGTCGGAAACGGCACGTCCGAGGCTCAATGAAATCACGTTTTCCAGGAGAGCCGCCTCGATCCAGAGCGTGTTTCTCAGACCGATGCCCAACTCCGACTACTACTGCTGAGCCCGTTATGCCGTGCCGCGCCCGTGTGCATTTTCCCGCGCTCGCCTGCCATCCACCTTTTACCGCTCCCCTACAGACAGGGTATTCACCAAAGGTTTTGCATTCCACATATCCTAATACATTGCCTAGGTATGGAACAGGCGCATAAATACAACTTTAACATCTTACAACAGTTTCAACATTTCTTACATTTCCATTTTGTTATAATATTGCTTCCAATTTGACATAAACATTAATATTCACATCGAAAATTGGTTACAGTTCCTTTAACATCATGGCATGAAAAGAAAAAGAAATGAAATCAGAACATCGATTACACTAATTTAACGAAAATCAGAAGAAAAAAATTATATGTACAGTTGTTGTTGTTACAATATGACTGTGTTAACGGCTTCATTGACTCAAAACGTTTTCCTATCGCAGGTTTCCTTTCATCTGAGAATATACAGAATTCACATGACGGTAAATCTGCTGACCAGAGTTGACATTCCAAGGACTCGCGCTGGAAATCTTTCGCTTTCCCAAACGCACATCGTGAGAAGTTGGATTATCGTGCAGAGAGATACATATTTCTTTCGGACTACAGGTCTCTTACCACGTGATATTTCATCTATTTGGTCGAGAAGACTAGCGTAGTATTATAGTTTTACCCTTCGCAGAGTAATTAATATAAAGTAATCCGTACAATATACCGACATATTAAACACACAAGTTGGACTGGGACTAGAGTTAGACTCTAGACTTCCCTGTGCATACTTCTCACCAATTGAACTCCTCAGGGGTGACTCAGTAGCCACTTCACAAATATCGTGGGTTAGACTTCTTTTACCTTCCAAGGTTAGGTCATTGCCAATGAAAAGCATCGGTCTGTATTTGAATCTGTCTGGTACACGATGTTAATAGATTAGGAAGTTTCAAAACAGTGTGCATTGCGCTACAGGGTGAGAGGTTCGTATTTTGTCACATTTTCTTGTGCTGCCGTCTTTAACGAGAACAACACTGTCAATGCAATGGGGCTTTTCTGTAAATTGCAAATGCTCACTGCCACGAAATTATTAAAGATATAGTATATTTCAGTAAATAACTAGTTCTTTTATCTATAATTCGGAACTCGCCAATTTAAATAACTAGATCTCAGTATCCACCAAAATATACGTAGATCATAATTTTCCATGCAGTCTGTTCTAGAATTTAGAAAGAACCGTGCTTTGACATTGTGTAGCTCCACGTAAGTGTTCTTGTGAATCGTATCAATCAAAGGGCCGATGAAATTAATTTTCATATCTCTGACATGAGAGTATACACATGAAATCTAGCGATTAAAGTGATCGTTTTGTGCAAGTAACCGGACCAAATCTGACGGACTACATTACAGTGACTTATTTTAACTGTTTTATGTCCTTGGTGACGTAGGGATATAACACTGCCCCAATGAGGGTGTAATATAGTTGATAAATAATGCAACTACGACAGAGTTCATACCAGAGAATTTGAATAGTTACATTAAACTATTGTTAGCTTACAATATATTCATTGCAGACTGATGGTTCATTTATACTAAAATGTTATACAAATCAAAACCATATTCCTTTGTTGTAAACAGGAAGGAAGAAGGAAAGATGATCAAAGTTCAACACCCTACCGACATCGGGGTCATTAGTCATATTATACAGAATTTCGTTGTATGTAGTACGCAAGTGGGAAAACCATGTTGTTGCAGAGTTTATATTTTAAACTTGTGGATTGAATTTTTTTTAAAGTTAACCTTGAGTGGTGACAACGTTTACGTTGATGAGCGCTGCTTCATCCTGCAGTTTGTCGTGTAGTAGTAAGACAGTTTCGAGAGACCACTCCCAGCACCGCATTACCTCCAGTGACCAATTATGTTTTTTACAAAAAAGGAAACAAAACAGCACCCATAAAGCTGATCGGTGGTTCGACGGAGCGGTAATAAAGTTGTCGGTCTTGTCTACTTTCCCCCAGCTATTAGTGATCGATCTACCGTCTGCTTCGTTGGTACATCGTGGCGGCATGATACCTCGAGAAGTGTGAACATGCAACAAATCGTTCAATAGCATCAGTACACTAAAAATAAATGAGACCGTTCTTCATTTGTGCTCGAATCCGTCAAACGATGCGTTAAATATTGTTTCTCACATTTATCTATAGCTTTCACCTCATGTCTAAATTACTGTGCGTGCGTGCACAGAAACTAGCACTTCCTAGCATAAAATATGTCAACATTTGTTCATCACATATTCACTAAGTTACGCGTAATTACACCCACGATTCCTTATTAGCGTTGAGATCATATTCTATAGTTTCTTTTGCTACTAACAACATATTCACTCATCCTAAGTATCGATATATTATGCGCGCAAACAATGGTGACACTCGGCGTGGTGTCCGATGGGAGCGGCTGTATGTGGGAAATGCGTTTACGCTCGCTCCCAGCAGCCATCGCGCCGAGTGTCAACTTTCTTTGCGGATAGAGTAGTACACTCTTGCACATAAGGTACACAATACAACAATGCGTCATGGGCAGTTAGCTTCAGAGCTTGTTGGCGCTTTTAAATCGGTTTACAGTGTTTGCCGTACCGTTCCGATGTATGCTTCACACTCAGATTTCCTTTTTCTCAATTGTAAAGTGCCACATCACATGTCTGAATGATCTATCTGCCACAGAAATGACGATTCACAAGATCGTTCACTTACAAAAGGCAAGTGTTCGCTTTCATCTCTTTGTCAGTCCCCTGCACGATTTTACTGAAGAGCCATAAATGATTTGATCATATGGAACAAGCCAGTTACTCCTCGTCGATAAATTGGGTGCTCATCGATTCGACGTTCTCCATTTCTCTCAGAAACGTAGCACAAATTTTCCTACTTCTACTGAAATTAGAACACGTTTCTCTTCTTGATAATGGGTTCTTCGAACTTTTTTGTTACCATTTCTTTTTCGCCATATTCGGTTTTTATTGTTCTAAAGCACGTGCTACGAATAGTGCCTGTTCAAAGAATAATCGTTAATTTTCTCCCGATTACATTTTTATCGAACTTACTTAGAGCTGTGTGTCTTTTTTTGGCTCAAGGTCAAAATTATTTGGTTCAAATGGCTCTGAGCACTATGGGACTTAACTTCAGAGGTCATCAGCCCCCTAAAATTAGAACTACTTAAACCTAACTAACCTAAAGACATCACACACATCCATGCCCGAGGCAGGATTCGAACCTGCGAACGTAGCGGTCGCGCGATTCCAGACTGTAGCGCCTAGAACCGCTCGGCCACACCGGCCGGCTCAAAATTATTTCTCCATAGTATTAGACAATTGTTCGAAATTTCCACGAGCTGTTCTGACTTCTCTACTTCGGCGCACTTGCCGATAACTTTCCAAGTTGGTCTGGTGTTTCAGAAAGTTCGGCTAATTTGTTTACTTTCACTCGAACAAATTTAACTTTTAGAAGAATTAATTTTTCTGTAATTTTCATTATTGTGATTAGTTTCTACACTATCGCGTCTACTTTTTGCGATATTTCATTTACTTTTTCGCACTGCTTGGCTAGAACTTCTGATTCTTACATTTCTTTTTGAAATTTCATCACTCCACTGCGGGACTGGCCAGGAACTGCTTCATCATTCATTGTGACAAAGTACCCTACAATGAAAAAATAAGCGAAACCGTAATGAAGCAGTAAGCAGCTGGTGGCGGAGTGGTAAGCTGCTGGGCAAATTGAACCGTATTCCCATAATCAATCAATCATTATCCCTTGTTGTTGTTGTGGTCTTCAGTCCTGAGACTGGTTTGATGCAGCTCTCCATGCTACTCTGTCCTGTGCAAGCTTCTTCATCTCCCAGTACCTACTGCAACCTACATCCTTCTGAATCTGCTTAGTGTATTGATCTCTTGGTCTCCCCCTACGATTTTTACCCTCCACACTGCCCTCCAATACTAAATTGGTGATCCCTTGATGCCTCAGAACATGTCCTACCAAACGATGCCTTCTTCTGGTCAAGTTGTGCCACAAACTCCTCCCCAATCCTATTCAGTACCTCCTCATTAGTTATGTGATCTACCCATCTAATCTTAAGCATTCTTTTGTAGCACCACATTTCGAAAGCTTCTATTCTCTTCTTGTCCAAACTATTTATCGTCCATGTTTCACTTCCATACATGGCTACACTCCATACAAATACTTTCAGAAATGACTTCCTGACACTTAAATCTATACTCGATGTTAACAAATTTCTCTTCTTCAGAAACGCTTTCCTCCCCATTGCCAGTCTACATTTTATATCCTCTCTACTTCGACCATCATCAGTTATTTTGCTCCCCAAATAGCAAAACTCCTTTACTACTTTAAGTGTCTCATTTCCTAATCTAATACCCTCAACATCACCCGACTTAATTCGACTACATTCCATTATCCTCGTTTTGCCTTTGTTGATGTTCATCTTATATCCTCCCTTCAAGACACCATCCATTCCGTTCAACTGCTCTTCCAAGTCCTTTGCTGTCTCTGACAGAATTACAATGTCATCGGCGAACCTCAAAGTTTTTATTTCTTCTCTATGGATTTTAATACCTACTCCGAATTTTTCTTTTGTTTCCTTTACTGCTTGCTCAATATACAGATTGAATAACATTGGGGAGAGGCTACAACCCTGTCTCACTCTTTTGCCAACCACTGCTTCCCTTTCGTGCCCCTCGACTCTTATAACTGCCATCTGGTTTCTGTACAAATTGTAAATAGCCTTTCGCTCCCTGTATTTTACCCCTGCCACCTTTAGAATTTGAAAGAGTATTCCAGTCAACATTGTCAAAAGCTTTCTCTAAGTCTACAAATGCTAGAAACGTAGGTTTGCCTTTCCTTAATCTTTCTTCTAAGATAAGTCGTAAGGTCAGTATTGCCTCACGTGTTCCAGTATTTCTACGGAATCCAAACTGATCTTCCCCGAGGTCGGCTTCTACTAGTTTTTCCATTCGTCTGTAAAGAATTCGTGTTAGTATTTTGCAGCTGTGGCTTATTAAACTGATTGTTCGGTAATTCTCACATCTGTCAACACCTGCTTTCTTTGGGATTGGAATTATTATATTCTTCTTTAAGTCTGAGGGTATTTCGCCTGTTTCATACATCTTGCTCACCAGATGGTAGTTTTGTCAGGACTGGCTCTCCCAAGGCCGTCAGTAGTTCCAATGGAATGTTGTCTACTCCGGGGGCCTTGTTTCGACTCAGGTCTTTCAGTGCTCTGTCAAACTCTTCACGCAGTATCGTATCTCCCATTTTATCTTCATCTACATCCTCTTCCATTTCCATAATATTGTCCTCAAGTACATCGCCCTTGTATAGACCCTCTATATACTCCTTCCACCTTTCTGCTTTCCCTTCTTTGCTTAGAACTGGGTTTCCATCTGAGCTCTTGATATTCATACAAGTGGTTCTCTTCTCTCCAAAGGTCTCTTTAATTTTCCTGTAGGCAGTATCTATCTTACCCCTAGTGAGATAAGCCTCTACATCCTTACATTTGTCCTCTAGCCATCCCTGCTTAGCCATTTTGCACTTCCTGTCGATCTCATTTTTGAGACGTTTGTATTCCTTTTTGCCTGCTTCATTTACTGCATTTTTATATTTTCTCCTTTCATCAATTAAATTCAATATTTCTTCTGTTACCCAAGGATTTCTACTAGCCCTCGTCTTTTTACCTACTTGATCCTCTGCTGCCTTCACTACTTCATCCCTCAAAGCTACCCATTCTTCTTCTACTGTATTTCTTTCCCCCATTCCTGTCAACTGTTCCCTTATGCTCTCCCTGAAACTCTGTACAGCCTCTGGTTCTTTCAATTTATCCAGGTCCCATCTCCTTAAATTCCCACCTTTTTGCAGTTTCTTCAGTTTTAATCTACAGGTCATAACCAATAGATTGTGGTCAGAGTCCACATCTGCCCCTGGAAATGTCTTACAATTTAAAACTTGGTTCCTAAATCTCTGTCTTACATTTATATAATCTATCTGATACCTTTTAGTATTTCCAGGGTTCTTCCATGTATACAACCCTCTACCATGATTCTTAAACCAAGTGTTAGCTATGATTAAGTTGTGCTCTGTGCAAAATTCTACCAGGTGGCTTCCTCTTTCATTTCTTAGCCCCAATCCATATTCACCTACTATGTTTCCTTCTCTCCCTTTTCCTACACTCGAATTCCAGTCACCCATGACTATTAAATTTTCGTCTCCCTTCACTATCTGAATAATTTCTTTTATTTCATCATACATTTCTTCAATTTCTTCGTCATCTGCAGAGCTAGTTGGCATATAAACTTGTACTACTGTAGTAGGTGTGGGCTTCGTATCTATAATCAAAACAATCTCTTAACAGCAAAGTATAAAAATTAAGATGGAAGAGTCGGTGACCTTTAAACAAAAAAATTAAGTACAATATTGAAAATGTTAAAAGCACAGAAGAATTTGTAAAAATACACAAACGAGTCAAGACAATATTAGCAATTTGCGACCAAGCGCTTTAGGTCAAGCGATAACGATATTAACAAGAATAACAATCATGAGCAGCTGAATTACTGACCTTGGTCCAAGCTGGTTGTTACAGTATAGTTCATTAGAATACAAGAAGGTCCACCAAAAATATATCCATAATGGTAACCCAAATATGCCATTGCTGGTGGACAGGCTACAACATTTTGTTCAAACACAATTAAATTCACGACCCATGGCCAATCAAATGTTTGTAATAAGTTAGGCCTCTCAAAATGTTAAACACTCACAGAGTACTGAAATTAGATCAATGCAAGGCCAACTGTGAACGCGAAAATGGTTTTGTTTTAAAACAGTAGTATACCAATGGCAACCTCTCGATAAAGTTGCCAAAGATTTTTACAGATAGCTTTAGAAAAAAGATTTGACATAAATGGTAGTCACTAATTAAGTTTAGTACCAATCATTCAGATTATTCCGAAAGTTACAAAATTAACTGGGCACTACTACATATTATAGAAAATAATCATTGCCAGCAAGGCACTGAAATTCAAATAGAACCTCCTTACAGCAACTAAATGAAGTCAGATGCTCGATTACAGAAAGTAAGAGTTAAAATACTTAATGGCTGACTATAGCCAGCAACACATCAGCTTAAGACCACTGGAGCAGCAAAGGGAGACAACATGCAACCAATAGCAGCATAAGAGGTGAGCACAATGAAATGCAGTAGATCACTATACAATTTACAAGATTATTGTAAACGATTGAAGCGATTTTGCAGATTTGCTGTACCTATATTTGACAAATTGAGTCTTTCACATAACCCGACACAAGAAAATCACTTGGAGTTAGGTCGGTAGAGTATAGAGGCCATGACATGACTTGCTGATTATCAAGTTTACCACAACCGATCCAATGGTTTCGCAATTTCCTGTTTAAGAATTCTCGAACATCATGGTGAAAGTGACGTGAAGCACCATCCTGTTGGTAGACAAAGTCCACACTATTCATCTCCATTTGTGTCATGAGCCAGTTTTCCCATTACGTATGTCTTGCAAATGTCTTATTGCAGAAGAAAAAGGAACTGTAAACTTTCAACCTGCACAAAACTAATTAACTTGTGGTGACTCGAGTGTTTGTACGATAGTGCGAGGATTCTCTGTCTTCAGATTTGTTTAGGTGCCATTCACAAAAAATGTTGCTTTATTACTGAAGACGAGTTTCTGATAAAACCCATCCTCATCCATCAGCTTTTGGAACTATCCAAAAAATTCAAAGCTTCTGACTTTGAAATTGGGAGTCAGAGGTGGTAGTAGTAGTAGTAGTAGTAGTAGTAGTAGTAGTAGTAGTAGTAGTAGTAGTTTATTCATCCAGCAACATTGTACATTGTATGTATTTCGTCAGATAACATAGTATAACGAAAATAAGAAGGGTGTACAGTTTCCTACATAATACAATAGTTGATTGTACCCATCACAATATTTTTGGGCAATACAACTTTGATTGCAAAAGGCTTAAGCTTCAGTCGTTTCCTTTAAGATCTTCCAAACAACCGGTTGTGGTTTGTCAATTTTCTGCTTGCTCTGTTTGTCCTCTTCTGTGGGCTATGTGCGAAACGCGGCAACATGCGGGCGGACCGTTGATTTGCCCTCGCAGAAGCATCCTGAAGCTTTAAACTGTGCACATTGTCGCGGAATGGAGGAGGCAGCTGGTGGATCTTTCTTTGCTGGGCTTTGTTCTGAAGTGCTGTTGTACTGTTTCGACTGACAGACATGAACGAATTTCTGGTACACATACGCTGTCTCAGTGCCTGTGGCCTTCTTGACTAACTGTTCACTCCTGCGTTCTAGTAGAAGTAGTATGAAGTGCGGTTGCAACAATACAAAACTTTTTCTGTATGAGTGTTGAGTACTGTGACAATGTTAGTTAATTTAGCTACAGTGAATTTATGAAATCCTTTAAATTCACCTGTTCAGCGAAGAAATAAGATACGTCTGTCCAATAGTGTATGAAGGATTAATTAGATGTGGACTTATTTCCACTTAGAGGCACACAGAGCAGTACAGCAAGGCCCACTTCCTGGCTCCCTCTTAGTTCCACTGCAATGTACAAACTGCATTAATCCTAGTACCGCTAAAACAAGAAAACACATGCACCAACGAGAGGGGCAAGCTGGCGAGCACAAGAAACAAACGCCAAGAAAGTTTCAGACCAATTACTTGACCATGCAACTCCCTTGACAATGTAAAACCAGAAGCTTGCACCTACACTAACAAACCACACCACACAGCGGTATGAAAATAGTGCCAAAGCTGCCAACAGTAAATTTAATGATTAGCCCACATTTGCGAAACTTGCTCAAAATCGCAAGAGACAGCCCAATACAGAAACAAGCGATCACATACGTGCCCCACAGTATATCAGGCAGCCACAGGAAAATCACTCGCAAACCTGAAAGACAACCTGGATGCCAGGGCCCCAGTACTTTTCAAATCCAAAATTGCTGTCCACAGCTGGAAATGGGCACTCAGCATAAAATCCGCAGCCTTGATGCGAGACGTATTCCCAAGCCAAAATTTGCTTCCTCCAAATACTTGAGTGCCTGACAGTCTGAATTCCAAGCAGCGTCTTGGCGCCCACAACACTGTCCCTAAACCGTACGGCCAATGTCACGCGTTATTTAGCCCACAGGGATATCAACACGTCCACAGCGACAGAGGACACCGTACTACAGGGCATACACACTAACACAAGACGTGGGAATACCGCGCACGTCTAACTACTGCTGCTCGGCGTCGCCTCTCTGCCCCCTGGCGAAAGCCGTCCTTCGGTTACGCAGTAGCTGCTCGGATACATTAGCCGTAAACGGCTGCTATCGACACCTGCGAGCGGCCCCGATGTGGAATGCGCATGGCTCGAGTAACACAGCAGACAACGAAGACTACCTCGCAGTGTTCTCATCCGACTCGAGTAGGATATGGTGGCCGATGCCGCAGTGACCGGTTTTCGTCCAAAGCGCTGGTAGAGTTCATCTGTTTGTTCGGAAGGGGAGGCCGATAAGTGTTTTCCACCCTTCGGCCGGTCAGCGATGACGGAATCGAGGCGCGCACCCTGCAGTATTTCTCAAACGATTTTATGGAAACTATTCGGTAAAAAAAAAAAAAACATATTTTTGCTTTACTTATAGCTATAGCAGGTTCATGATGTGCCCATCATTTCGTTAATGCTCATAGTTATTGTGATATTTACGTGAAAGTAAGACACTGCGCGAAATTCGAAAAATTGTGCAATGAAAAACAGAGGTCACTATGATTTTGGTTTGGTGCATATTACGTAATATGTTGTGAAATATTGAATTTTTCCTTAGAGTTGGATAGAGGAACGTGTCTGTCTCGAGAAAACTGATCTGACGTAGCACCCTCGTTTGCGATCGCGCTGTGCCAGCGATAAAGCCAGATTGAAATATATGCAACATTCCTCACATTTCATAAACAGTTTCAGATATCGAAAGGGGATTTTGGCAAATGATAGCTCGCAAAGATGATAGTATTTTATCATATCGTTTTATGTAAAATTTAATTATCTATGCTGTTATTCCAATAACTACAGACTTTTTCGGTGAACGAATTTAATTTTTAAGGACCATCCATAGCTGGGGAAACGAGAAATGCTAGGGGTTATGGAACAACATATGTGAAGACATTACACGTTTTTTTTTGTGCCGAGTATGTGCTTTTTTTGTAAACTGCTGCCTTTATTTTCCTCAGTTCCTCACTTAATAAACTAAACTACTGTTTCAGAATTCTCTCGCGATTGTGTCTGCACATGTTAGTGAGGTGAGACAGTGTAAACTCCGCTGTGTTTTTGCAAAAGAAGCATATTTTGACATAGAAACTACAGAAATGTGTAGGTTTTACTCGAAATTCGACACTCATGATGCTTCTCTAAAAGTTACAAATCGTTAACAAGCCAGGCAAAAATAAATCGCTGCCTTTTCGGCCTAATTTTTTTAGATGTTAACTAAAGCAGAGGTGACAATAGATTTTTTAATGGTCAGCATGCAAGTGTGCGCAGGAAAGGGCCGCACTCAAGATTTACAAAAAAATGTGAGCATATACTTCAGTTTAGAAGGGCCCTTCCCCTCCAGCGTTCGGCATTTCTCCTACAGCGTTCTGAGCGACCCTCCATCACTGCCACTCTTCTCATGCTTCCCAAGCCGACCGCGCATCTAGCGGCCACGGTATTTTGCGCGCACTGCAACGTTGGCTGCAACCAAAAACAAATGACCACCGGGAGAATTCTTGAACTAGTTCACATCTAAGGAGCCGATTGCCCAGTAGTTAATACACCGTATTAGAAGTGTTCTTTTTCGTTCAGGTTTGTTTCTATCAGGAAGAGCCTGCTTCACAACGGTATTAATGGATAGAAGATAGAAAGAAGGGCAGCATCGGTCGTAAATTTTTAATCTGTTTACTGCAGATAGATTTCAGCTGCACTGCGTAGCTATCTTCAGTACTGTTTGTTATCTGTAATGTGAATGTGGCATTATTTACGCTGAGTCATCATGACGTGCATATAATTGCACTAAAGGAAGCTACACAATAGCTGAAATTGATCTCCTATAAACAGATTAAAAATTTACGACCGATGCTGCGTTTCCTCCTACCTTGGTTCTTGTTCGTTGTGTCAAACAAAAGAACACGGAAGAATCGCATCTCTGGAATGAGATTGCGTGCTTGAAATTCAGCGATTAAAGGTATCGTTGTATGTAAACAACTCGTCCAATCTCACTTACCACTTTTTAGTCAGGTATTTTACTGAAAATTAAGGAAAAAAATCATATAAATCTTTACCACCTATAGTTTAACTTCCGCTGTGGTAACCCGTCCAAAACAGATTCGTGAGTGCAAAGTGTTTCAGTTTACCCACGTGAAAGGAACACTTCAAAAATTCATATAAACTGACCTAGTCTCAATTTCAAGTTGACACTTAATGTGCATAATTGCTCTAGATACACCAATAAACCAAAAACAGAAAAATTATCATTGGTCCTCGTATAACAGCATTTACGACAGACTGAGAGACTCTTCTTGGTCTGTTATATGAGCTGAATGTTTCCCAAATATGCATCAAACTCTGGGTCACGTCTCGCCTGAACTCTTTTCAGGTAATAACGAAACTTGTGAAACAGAACGAGCGGAAGAGGACTTGAACAACACTCCTTAAGCCGGCTGGGGTGGCCGAGCGGTTCTAGGTGCAACAGTCTGGAACCGCGCGACCGCTACGGTCGCAGGTTCGAATCCTGCCTCGGGCATGGATGTTTGTGATGTCCTTAGGTTACTTAGGTTTAAGTGGTTCTAAGTTCTAGGGGACTGATGACCTCAGAAGTCCCATAGTGCTCAGAGCCATTTGAACCATTTTTTGAACACTCCTTAAATAAAACTACAGAGATAAGTAAACGGTGATATACTGAGGCGCTAAAACATTACGACCACCTACTTAATACTGTTGATCCACCCTTACAACGCACGAAAGCAGCGATTGTGTTTGACGTAGTTTAGAAAAGCCTTCATTAGGTTTCCGGAAGTATGTGGCACCATACGCCTATACAAAGTTCGCGCAGTTCTCGTAAATTACGGGCCGATGGTTTATGGGCACAGAGCCATCGGGTTCATATTAGGCATATAAACGTAAGTTCACTGTAATGCTCATCAAAACTCTGCAGCACGATTCTGGCCTTGTGACATGGACAGTTATCGTGGAGGTAGATGCCATCCCCCTTGGGGAAGACATTAAGCACGAAGATATGCAGCTGGTCCACAATGCCACACAGTCCCGCAGTCCACAGCTAGCATCGCGCCGTCGACTCTAGTCACAGGTCTCATGGAAGCCAGGCCTCCACTGGTGGCACGGAGCATATTTTGTGAACACGTACGCCTGGATGACAGCATATACGATATAACCATCGACCTGGTGTAGCAAGAAATGTGATTCATCCGACCAAGCGACATGTTTCCATTGATCCATGGTCCAAACTTGATCCTGTGCCGACAGCAATCGTAATTGACGATGTTGGTGGGTCAATATGGCAAAAGTAGGGGTCATCTGTTGTAGAACTCCATGTTCAGAATGTGCGCTAAGCGGTGTTCTACGAAATTTTTCGCCTGCACCAGCATTATCTGTCGTTAAATCTGCCACAGATAGCCGTCATCCTGCTCCACAGAGCAGGCGGGCCTCGTATCACCACTTTCTGCAATCAGGTTCGCAATTTACGATACGCTCGTTCCCAGCCATCATTTGATGGCAACCAGCGTATATCAGTGGATTTCCCGATTAGCCACCCCTGTCGACACTAGAATGATTCCACATTCGTCTCTGCCCCGCTTAATGTACGTCCCCCACCACTTCATATGACCTCAGCGCCACCAAGCGGTATCCAGTCTCACTGTGGACAGTGGTCACAATGTTTTCACTCACCAGCCTATATCGTCCTCCCGCCGGCTCACGAGGAAGTTGGTGTGTGAGCGTATAAGAGTATTGTGAAACAGGTGAGGTGTGTGTGAGGCCGACCAGCAGCCGCCCCACCCAGGGAACCTCGCAGACTGGTCCCCAGGGCCGGCCGAGAGAGAGGGGACCGGCCAGGGCACCACGCCGCTGCTCCAGCTGTTGGGCTTCCGCCAGTCGCGCGGTCGCCTTCCGCCATGGCACTCCCTGCCTACGTCCTGCTGGCGTTCGCTGCCCTCATGGGAACGGTAAGTTCTCCGGGCAACACTGTCGCTTACCGTCAGTACTAGGCTCAACACAGTTTTTTAGGGCCCCGTCTTTGTTTTCCGTTACCTAGCAGAGGATTGCGATATTTCAACTCTCTCTTCCCCTTACTCTAAATTTACCTCCCCTCACTCCCCCCCCCCCCCCCCACTACTCCTACATTCGTTATGTTTTTTCTTCCTGTGGTTTTGTCGTGTCTTCCCTATTCGAAGTTTGGCTTTTTCTCGAAAAGCCTGATGTTCTTTTTCATAATAGAGCCCCCTATCTTGTAGGTTCCCTTCTAATCAGACGGACATCTCCCACCGGGGACACAGTGAACATATATTCAGGTAGATCAGCTGATGTGTTGCCACCAGGACAATAATTATCTGATGTTTCTCACGTGACAAGCAAACCGGTAATGGAGAATAAAATTATACGCATACTAATTCCATCATTTTGAATAAAATGTTTTTGTGTTAGGCTGCGTCATTTAAAACACTAAAACAACTAGACAACCGACGTTTCGACCCGCTTCACAGCTGTGTTCTTCAGGGCTGACTAAACTGGTAGATCCATGGGATGCTCATCCCAATACTATCTTCTTTGTCAGGTGACATACGACGTCACATTCGGCATATGATTGGACAGTTCGACGTCAGGATACTTTGGAGAGGAAGCTGCACGATTGTGCACAGCGTGTGCTACTCTTAACAGATGACGGGCAGCAACAGCGAATCCGCAGCTTGCACCTAGAGGCAGCGTTTTCCTGGAGCACGGCGATGACGTTTACTATTCCTCTTGTGGCTTGTTTTATGATAGCTTCTTTTCCTGCAGCGGCCAAAGCTGCGCTCACGCAGCAATGAACATATTTCTAGCCTCTCGAGCTTTTCGCACTGCCCGAACGGAAGTCCTGCCTATTTCGTTGCTTGGTCACATGTAACGCTAGTTGTCAACCCCAATTTTTTATGCCATATTGAACTCCATCGTCCCAAAACTAAAATGCCGTGTTCGGTGGTTTTGTTATCACAATTTGCGAACTAAAATTCTGTGCTTAGATACACTGATGCATCAAATCTATCAAAGGCACGTAGTTTTTTGTGTAACATGATACAGATAAACAACGGAAATGCGACGTCGATGTCTAAATGCGTTAAATATATTTCTGTTTACAGGTACGACTCAGGCTACTTTTTTTAATCTCGCACATCACGAATACTAAACTTGCACATATGCAATTGTCATAAAATACCTCCAGCAACCACCTAGAATACGTACGTTGTTCTATCAGAACGGAGCAGTGTTGCCTGTATTGCTGTTTCCATTTAGTTCACCAGATCTCTTTCCGAGAAGTTATGCACAACCTGAGGTATGCAGTGTATGTAATATGACAGATGGCGTGATAGGTGACAGTTACAGAGTGCAATGAAAATTTATACATGCATCACACCAATAAGAACACTCACAATTATGTGCAGTGATATTAAGCAACAATATGTAGCTCTCTCTCTCTCTCTCTCTCTCATTACTGCTTATTTCTTTCATCCTTACGTGTGTTCTACATCTACATATATACTCCCCTAGCCACCAAGCGGTGTGTGGCGGAGGGCACAATTCGTGCCAGTCATATTTCCCTCCCTCTGTTCCACTCGCGGATCGCACGAGGGAAAAAAAGAATGTCTGAACGCCTCAGTGCGAGGTCTAATTTCCCTCATCTTTGAATGGTGATCATTGCGCAATTTGAAAGTTGGTGGTAATTTATGCTCTACATCCTCGGCGAAGATTGGATTTCGGAATTTAGTGAGCAGCCCCTTCCGTTTAGCGCGTCGTCTATCTGCAAGTGTATCCCACTTCAAACTTTCTGTGAGATCTGTAATGCTCTCGCAATGGCTAAATGTACCAGTCACGAATCTTGCCGCTCTTCTTTTGACCTTCTCAATCTCCTGAATCAGACCCAACTGGTAAGGGTCCCATAGAGACGAACAATACTCAAAGACTGGACGAACTAACCTATTGTACACAATTTCCTTTCCAATAAACCGCAATCTAGAGTTCGCCTTTCCCATTACTTGTGTAATCTGATCATTCAATTTGAGATCATTTCGAACAGTCACAACCAGATACTTGATGCTACCGCTTCCAAAGACTGGGCATTTATTTTGCACTCTTATATTAACGGGGATTTTCGCTTTTTTATACGCTGTAGGTTGCACTTATATTGAGAGATAACTGCCAATCATTACACCATTCATTGATTTTCTGCAAATCCTCATTGATTTGTTCACAACTTTCGTGTGATACTACTTTCCTGTAGACTACAGCATCATCGGCAAACAGTCTAATGCCGCTGTCAATACCATCAACCAGATCGTTTATGCAAATCGTAAAAAGCAGTGGACCTATTACGCTGCCCTGGGGCACACCTGAGGTTACGCTTGTTTCTGTTGAAGTCACCCCGTTCAGGACGACATACTGCTCCCTGTCTGTTAGAAAACTTTCTATCCAACGGCATATGTCATCGGATAGAGCGCAAGCGCGCACTTTTTGGAGCAAGCGACAATGCGGAACTGAGTCGAACGCCTTTCGAAAGTCTAGAAATATGGCATCAACCTGGGAGCCGGTATCTAGAGCCTGTTGTATATCATGAACAAAGAGAGCCAGCTGTGTCTCGCATGACTGCTGTTTCCTAAAACGGTGCTGGTTTCTGCAGATGAGCTTCTCAGTCTTGAAAGGTCATTATGTCTGAACACAAAATATGTTCCATGATTCAACAACAAATCAATGTCAGTGAAATTGGCCGGTAATTATGTGCCTCCAATTTTCTACCCTTTTTATAGATTGCTATGACCTGGGCGTTCTTCCGGTCCCGTGGAACTTTCCGCTGTTCCAATGATCTGATAGACGATGATGGAAAAGAATGTCATATGTATCTGATCTAATGTGTAAGAAGAAATATCTGATCTAATGTGTAAGAAGAAATACAACATAAAAATATAATTCTCGTCGAACAAAGAAAAGACTTCGAATTGTATTTATGTTGGCAGGTTTTATGTTTAAATTCCTTGATGAAAAGGGCTATTTTTATAAGGGCAAGGTTTTTGTGCTATGAACATAGTGATTTATTCTTTGTCTTGTACTTTGAGCATGGACATTTAATTTTTTGCTGTTACTTCAGACAGACTGTCTCAGCATGGATACACTCCTAATAAGTGAAATCTTCTCTATGAATAAAATGCAGTGTCCTGACTGGCTGACGGACTGTCTGACTGGTTCATCATCGCCCAGTCCAAGTCGGTAAGGATAGAAAGTTGAAATCTGGAGAAGGTATGGATCTTATACATGTAGGCGTCGTCTAAGAATAGATTTTTCCAAATTCCGACACTACGGATGTGAAATAGGGGATTAAGGCTTTTTTTAAATGTCTCTATTAAACCAATTTTGAAGCTAGATTTACGAGAAGTGGTATTTGGTTTCTCGGCTACAAATAAAGAAATATGTTTCAGCATTTTTTGGATATTTAACCTAGGGAGGTGAGATTATGGGTGAAAGCTTTTTTGAAAACATACTGTTATTTAAGAACTGCTGAAGCATTTTTGATGCTACGTCTTTGAACGTTGATATTTATCTCGGTTACAAACAAAAAAATACCTGTTTCAGTGTTTTTGGAAAGTGAACCCTTAAGGGGGTGAAATAGAAGAGATTTTTTATGAAAATATTTTATTGTGAAAGCATTTTAGAAGATAAATCTCTGAAAATTTAAATTGGTCATCTCAGATAGAAATAAAAAATCCATGTTTCACTGTATTTTGGAAGTTCAGCTACTCTGGGGGAAACGGGGATGAACGTTTTTGTGGAAATATTTCATTGAACAAGCATTTTTGACGCTAAATCTATGAAAATTTGTATCTGTTAGAAATAAAACATACCCATTTCACTGTTTTTGCAAACTCAACCCCTAATGCAGTGAAATAGGAAGTGAAACGTTTTATGACAGTATTTCGCTGCGAAAGCATTTTTAACGCCAAATCTTTGAAAGCTGGTTAGAGATGAAAAAATGTTTCACTAATTTTGGAAATTCAAAACCTAAGGGGTGAAATAGGGTCTCACTGACTCATCATCGACCAGCCAGAACCGCTAAGAACAGAAACTTGAAGTTTGGAGGGGCGAGTACCTTATACTATAGGCTCGTTTAAGAAGGAATTGTCCTAAATTCCGTTCCTAAGGAGGTGAAATAGTAGATGAAATGCTTTTTGAAAGTTCGCTATTAAGTAAATTTTGAAGCAAGATCTACCCAAAACTGGTGTTCGGTTTCTCAGTCAGAAAATAAAATACGTGTTTCAGCATTTTTGGAAATTCAGCCCCAACGGACGTAAAATAGGTGAAAGTTTTTTCAAAAATAATTTCTAAAGAACTACTGAAGTATTTTACGGCTACGCCTATGACAATTGGTATTTGACTTCTCGGTTAGAAATAAAAAACACGTGTTTCAGTGTTCCTGGAAATTCAGCCTCTAAAGGAGTGCACTATGGGATGAAAATTTTTAATAAAATATTCCGTTACATTAAAAAAAGTATAAAGCTAAATTTATGATAACTGGTATCTTACTTCTCGGTTAGATACAAAGTAATATTTGTTAGGGACCGAAAGTTGCTATTGAAATATCTGCACAAGAACGCCAAAGGCATGATTAACATAAACTTTGGACTCCAGCAAGCAGAATCGCTTTCTGATCAGAAGCACATTCGAAAAAACCTTGCTTATATGGCCTTTGCGTGAAAAGCTTGGAAGGAGCTGCAAAGTGTGGACACTATAAAAATTCGATTAAATAAGAACAAAAAGTCTCTGCAGGCCATACAGCCTACGCGAGCAAAGCAGAGGGCGCTAAACTAGTAGGTGAATAATGGAAAACAGATCTGCTACGTGTATCTGTTGGCTTTGTACTGTTGATTGCTCTCTTCTGAGTGCCAACGATGTCTGAACCAGATGGAGAGAGCAACTACGCATGACCATGCTGTTAAATCAGACATATTACAAATGAAACTCCCTGGCAGATTAAAACAGTGTGCCGGACCGAGACTCGAACTCGGGACCTTTGCCTTTCGCGGGAGAGTGCTCTATCACTGAGCTACCCAAGCACGACTCACGCCCCGTCCTCACAGCTTTACTTCTGCCAGTACCTCGTCTCCTAGAAACAGACATATTACAGCGTCAACAGCCTCACTCTTAATTTTTGTTCTTAGATATTATAGTTCAGGAAAGTGGTTCTAGATATTTGCAAACTGAAATTAATCTGCTACCTGATTAGATTTTCGCCATTGCTGTTCGTCAGGCAGTTATGGAGAGCAGCAACAGCCTCGAAATAACTGTTAGAATTTGTCTTAAGTTTCTTCTTTGTTTCATTACTGCGTATTAACGAACCCAATATAAGTGATGGTATCAAAAACTGTTCACAAAATATATTCCACATTTCAACCAAGAAAAATGTATTATAATGATAAAACACGGTACGCTGTCATTGTATAATTTACCATTCAATGGCATTCTGTATATTTAAGATGTAACAACATAAATGAACAAATAATGTGGAGCAGAGAATACTCAAAGAGCATGCGAGTTTCGCTAACCAAACAAAACAGAATAATTCGGCTAAAGTGCATACTCGTATGCTCACATTCACTATGAAGTGCCTGGTACTAAGCTTGACAGTGTGGTTTCCACGTGCCAGTTTTCTAGGAGTATTCTCTCATATTTGGTTCTTTATTAGAGAATCAAATGTGATTTGTCTTTCCACATTGACAGAAGTCGTCTTCGACGCTACCAAACAGAGCCAGTGTTTTAACTGGTAGGCGGAAGACTGTCTTCACTTAGCGTTTGCAGAGAATTCGTCCTATCTTTCCGGATAATGAAAATGTGTACTTGAAATTAGGCTAAAAGCGTGGAATGAAACACTTGTTTCAAATAAACTGACTGCATCAGCGGAAAAGAAAAGTACATTTTAGTTGATTGATAAAAGCCAAATTTATTTATGAAAACGACAAAAATAAGTTCAAAGGCCTACAAGACCGTTAATGCTTGACGTGTTAATAACGTAGCCGGCCAGAGTGGCCGAGCGGTTATAGACGCTACAGTCTGGAGCTGCGCGACCGCTCCGGTCGCAGGTTCGAATCCTGCCTCGGGCATGGATGTGTGTGATGTCCTTAGGTTAGTTAGGTTTAAGTTGTTCTTAGTTCTAGGGGACTGATGACCTCAGAAGTTAAGTCCCATAGTGCTCAGAGCCATTTTTTTGTTAATAACGTAGAACTAAAATCGGAAAACTGAAATTAACAACATGTTGACGAAATATTTCACGGATGAACGGCCAGATGTCAGTGTCCAACGGGCACAGTATGTCGGCAAGCGACCACGTTGTCTTCGTCAGGACCACTCACAAATTTGACCGCTTGGACGCTGACGTCTAAATGAAGGGCCTTAGCCTTGGCCCGAGTCATAGGAGTTTAAGCTGTAGGAAGCTGTTCCTCCTCTATTCCTGACTGGTCGAATTGTTGGTACCTCTGGGTCTGGATGGGCATCTGGGTTATATGGAGAAAAAGAAACTATCTGCCAGATGTCTCTGACGGTTTCTTCTTATTCTTCTTGTTTCCTGGCTGTCCGAATCCTATTATGGTTAGACGGGAGTAGTCCACTGGCGGCCACAGGACGGCAGTCTCCGCCATGTACCTCCAATCCGCGTCGGTGAAGATCGGGTAGCCGTTGATTAGCTCCAGATCCGTACTGTTGCTAATCTCAATCAGCGACGAGTACAAATTAAGTGTATTGGGACTTATTCAGTGGGAGAGGCAGCTAGGCGTACACTCCTGTACGGAAGCATTGCGGCAGTATTTGTCGATGATACGGGCCAGCGCCGACGAAGCGGCGCCAGGCGGCAAACAACGTTACGTGACTAGCTGGACGCTGTAGCCGAATGCATACCAGGGATCAAAGTAGCTTTCTCACATCACATGATGATGGGAATATACAAAGTACGTGGTCGGCCTCCAGGGAGGAGGTATAGAACATTCTAGAAGCTTTCCGTGACG
This sequence comes from Schistocerca nitens, assembly GCF_023898315.1. Taxonomy (NCBI): domain Eukaryota; kingdom Metazoa; phylum Arthropoda; class Insecta; order Orthoptera; family Acrididae; genus Schistocerca; species Schistocerca nitens. Next base: position 448,536,987 of record NC_064615.1, read on the forward strand.
CACGAAGGTAGTTTAATAGGGGGTTAGGAGGACCCTATAGGCAGTCGAGATCTGCTGAGTATAACGACGCAAGCTCCGTGTCGTTCTACGGCAGAAGTGGGAACTTAGTACGATTCGCTAGCCTCGGCTCCGCAACAACCAGAGAGATAGATCCCAGAGTAAGAGATTCAACTGACAGAAAGTAGTGCAAGATAGTGCCAGTAGGGATACTCAGTTATCAAACTATGAGCTGTTATGAATTCTACCCTGCAGCAGTAATCACTCCTCAAGGAGTTCCGTATCCTGCACCTTAGCATTAACTTGCTCCTCCTAGCTGTCAGAGTTGCAGAAGCTCCCCGCGCCTAATTCTACTCTTCGAGAAGATCGATTGAGGTAAGTCCCCTGAATCCAATTCGTGTCAATCTCACTCCCTTTCGGGACACGACAGTATGCCGGACGAGTTTCCGCCTTTTAATCTTCTGGTTTAGGGGTTCACACTCCCAGTGGAATGAATAGGGTTTATGTTGGAGAGGGGGGGATATCGGTTACTGTGAAGGGGTATGGATTTCCATGGTGGGGATAGCTGTCATCTCGTAGGGAGTCTGCGATCCTGGTGAGTACGTCCCTCACGCAATTCCTGTTGGGGAGGGGCAGGCACTCGAAAGCCGGCTCGTCTTCTCCTCCGTCGGTCTCCATGGGCGTCTCTTCCGCGGTCTGCGTATCTGCAGAGGCAGAAGGGACCACCGTTTCCAAGGGGTTCGTCTTCTTGCAGTCGGCGGGTGTCCCCGGCTCCATGACCACCTCCCCAGCAGCCTGCGATTCCGCGTCGGCCAGGGAGACGGTCGTTTGCGTTTCCGCGTCTACCCCCTTACGGGGGGGGGGGGGGGGGGTCGGCACCTCTTTAGGTATCATGCGAGGTGCAGGGCTACCTTGAGTTGTCACCTCGCGACGCATCTCATCCAGTTCTGCCCTCAGGACCGCCCTCTCCTCCGCCATGGCGGATTTGAGCGCGGCAACGGCGTCGTCGGTGGCTTTCGGCAACGTTTCGCGGAGCCCACTGTCGTCGTCTTCGCGGCGGCGCGGCCCGCTTCCCCTGCTTAAAAATGGAGGGCAGGGCGTCCGCCTTCTCTTCTTGGGCCACCTCTTCATGTGGAAGCCAGCGCAGCGCTTTTATCTCCAAACCCCCCCCCCCCCACCACCACCACCACCACCGTCCATCTCCTCACGTGCTGGCGGCACCTCTGTTATTCCTCTACCTGCCCCCCATGTCAGTTCATGGTAGCGTATCTTACTCTTCTTAATTAGACTAATTCTAGGTTCCCAGGACTTATTAAGGATTCATTACTGATTTATCAGCGGTTCCCTTACCCGAATCTCTATAGATTGTGTAATGGCACTAGACGTCTGTGTCAGAACCTTACTATGGTCGTAATCCATTCCGTGTAATTATATAGATACGGAATTTTTCACAACTGTCGACTTGTTTGGATGTTCATCTCTGATGAAACGCTGGCAACGATCTTAGACATCATGCACTGTCTGACGTATTTGTCTTTCCACATTGACAGAAGTCGTCTTCGACGCTACCAAACAGAGCCAGTGTTTTAACTGGTAGGCGGAAGACTGTCTTCACTTAGCGTTTGCAGAGAATTCGTCCTATCTTTCCGGATAACGTGCCGAAAACGGGATACACACAATAACATAATATTTTTGTCTTCCGGGATTATGTGAATGTATTTTAATTCACATGCTAGCTCTCTCAACGAAATGTTGTTTTCATTTGGCGAGAGAGGTGCGCGCGAGGTGAGAAAAGGAAACAGAAATCTCGAAACGTAAACACGTGTCTCTGCGAGATTCTCCTAGATCCAGTCGATTCTCTGTGGCCAAATGCTGTTCGAGCGATGGGTAATGGACGCTCAGGCCTTTCAGAGGAATTTCTTCTGACGATTCTAAAGTGCAAAGACAGTAGAGCTAAATGTACTATAATGAGGCAACTCTCCCACGAAATGGAAACAAATCAGACGTCTGTGACTAGCAGTTGTCAAGTGATTTAAAACATATTCACGCCGCGTTAAACTGAAGTAATATTATATTATAGACGCTTATTTAATTCTCTGATTTGTTTTAGACTTTATTAGCAAAGCAACTATTAGTCGTGTTGCAAAAGTTTGAAGTTTTTCCTTTCTTTTTCCAAAAATAGATTGTGCTTCCACAAACCTTATTTTTTTCCCATGCCTGGGTTCACTGATAAACTAAAACGACCTACTCTTTTCCTCTGAGGCGGTCTATATATCTGAAATATTTTATTTCATTCCACACCATTGCCTAGCTTCAACTGTTTATTCAGTTGTGGCACTGAGAAGTAAAAGAGCCTAAAACACAGATACATAGTTATGAGGAAAACAGATGTTTATGAAAATCTAATTTGTAGCAAACCACCAGTTTAATAGGTTTAACTTATTATTTCACAAAGTCTCAACATTCTATATTTCCTATGAAAAATCATGTGCCCACTTTGTTATGAAATTTTAGTTAATATTTAGGATTATTATTATTAATGTTCATCCATGAAATTTTGAGATATAGGCTAGTGGTAATAGGGTATTTTGGACTGTTGTGTAATTTGTAATTAATGAGAAACTACAATCAGAACATAAAGAACAGACACTACTAAATGCATCACACACACAATTATGAACTATCCCAACACTTCATGGCCCTCGTTATCATGATTTTCATTAAGCACATTTTCTGGCTTGAGGTTCAGATAAAACTGTCCACTTCAGGCATGAAGTCTAGTAGTTTTGTAAAGCCTGTGTTTCCATTTTGAACTAGTAGTTTGGTTAAATTTGTATTTCAGGGTCGGCATTTACCTTCCATCTATACATCTGGGCATTATATTTTGCAAGCATATACAGACACATACAGAAACGCTTTCCTTGCCATTTCCAGTCTACATTTTATATCCTCTCTACTTCGACCATCCTCAGTTACTTTGCTCCCCAAATGGCAAAACTCATTTACTACTTTAAGCCTCTCATTTCCTAATCTAATTCCCGCAGTATCACCCGATTTAATTCGACTACATTCAATTATCCTCGTTTTGTTTCTGTTGATATTCATCTTATATCCTCCTTTCAAGGCACTGTCCATTCCGTTCAGCTGCCCTTCCAGGTCCTTTGCTGTCTCTGACAGAAGAACGTCATCGGCAAACCTCAAAGTTTTTATCCATGGAGAAGAAATAAAAACTTTGAGGTTCGCCGATGACATTGACAACAGAAGCTTTCGAAATGTGGTGTTACAGAAGAATGCTGAAGATGGACAGATCACATAGCTAATGAGGTATTGAATAGAATTGCACAGAAGAGAAATTTGTGGCACAACTTGACTAGAATACGGGATCGGTTGGTAGGGCATATTCTGAGGCATCAAGGGATCGCCAATTTAGTGTTGGAGGGCAGCGTGAAGGTTAAAAATCGCAGAGGGAGACAGAGATGAATACACTAAACAGATTCAGAAGGATGTAGGTTGGAGTAGGCACTGGGAGATGAAGAAGCTTGCACAGAATAGAGTGGCATGGAGAGCTGGACCAAACCAATCTCAGGACTGAAGACAACAACAACAACATACAGACTTGAAGAAAGTGGTGGCCACCTAAGAGTCCAATGAAGAATATCTTACTTTAAACAATATTTTACGGTAACATGTTGAAAACTTCATCATTTCAAAATTTCTGAAATGTACAGTGTTACAACGAACATCAACTTTTGCTGTGCTAGGGAGGCCGGTAAGTCTTAAAGGTTCTTAAATCCTCAGTTTCAATTTTACACACTGTAATGCAGAAACCATGGGATGTGAAATCATGGTGGGGCAGTCAAAGTGCTTCCAGCTTTTAAGAAGAAATGGGCGTCAATGAAGCCAGTGAGTGTTCCTACAGAAATGAAAATTTGTGCTTTGAGTCCTTGTGGAAGTGAATATCAAAGAAATCGGTGAGACAACTTTTCATAAGTGTTCATATATACAGTGGAGAGGTCCACCCCTGATAAATTCGGTTCAACGTAAGATCAACAGATATCAGGAGCATGCATATATGCTACAGTGGTTCTCAGCGCCTAAATTTGAAGTAACCATTTTCATTTTCTCGTACGTAAGGCGTTATCAGATCAAATATGATGGCTTAAGAAGTAATTGATCACGAGAGAATATTCCAGTAAAATTGGCATTCCAAAAAGCATAATGAAAAGCATAGTACTACGTAGGGCTGCGCCATCGTGAATCTGGTGCACTGTAATCTGGATTGCTTTATAGGATGGTCTACGAAATTCCGATCATCTTGGTTATTCTCTCAGGTTTTGTAAATGTTTAGTTGAGACTGGGCATTCGATATTCGTCTGTAAGGCATAATAAAAATTGTTAACCAGATACGGTGTCGTCTGGTTTCCCAGAACCGAACGAGCGATACAAAAATTGGATTTGGGACGGTAGTAAGGATCAAACTCGAGCCAACGTGAGAGTAGTGCCGTGCGCTGTCATCTACGCTATGAGAACATCGGACACTAATTCTATCTGGCAGGTTACTTGAATTTGCGCACGCGACGGCCTGAATGCCTTTCAATGCTAATTAAGTCTGAAAGGGTGCAACGTATCAATTTTTTTGCATAAGTTATTTCTCACTACAGCATACTGTGGGACACCCTTACAAGCTTTTCAGACTGTTTCTGACATACAAATATACCTGAAAGCATAGGATTTGTACCTTAAAGCTTTAAAAGTAGCTTAATACGGAAATGTAATAAGATAGAAGGTAGCACGTTTACACACCGACGGGGCGTTTCCTACGTTTCACTAGGTTGCCCCAAAAACGACCCGATTTTGATTGACCTTATATGTGTCAGTGAATCTAAGCATGACAGATGATATTTTGACTACAAAATACGCTATTTTCGGTTCAATACTATGGAATCTAACCTGGTGTTGAAGGAAGTTTTGGGTTGGCAACTAGGGCTGCAGGTGACCAAACAACGAAACATACCGAATATGCGTTCGAGCAATGCGAAGTGTGCAAATGGTTTCAACCATCAGCAGCTTTGGCCATCAGCGGTACACATGTTGCAAATAGTACTGTCATGACATCTTTGGTCAAATGAACCTAGTGCTGCATGAACGAAGTTACCGCATCTTGGGCGGAGTTTCGTTCAGCAACTTCCCAGTGAACGCACATTGCCTGTGGGACTGGCATCGCTGGCAGCCCAGCCATCGGCATTGTCTCTGTCCATGCTTTTGGGATATTTAGTTATTCCAACAGCCTCTCTTATTTTCCGCTGTCGCATCCATGCTGTCGAACAAGCACCCTGGGTTCTTGAAAATTGTTAGATCGATCGCGTTTCAGGTGTAGCTGATTTGGTGCGTTGCTCCAGTGGCAGGCATCTTTCGTACTCCGACCACGCGAGTGCTAATTGATCTCCGGTTTTACCAAGTAGACTTCGCCACATTCACATTGACGTTCATGAATGCCTGCAGCGTGAAGAACATGTACGGAATCCTTTGTGGGTCTCCGCATACCTGTGATCTTGAACCCGCTCTGGAATACTGGTTTAATTCCTCCGCATCCCAACACCTATCCTGCGTCACCACTGACGCCTCTCATATAAGGTAAGCGATAATTATATCCCTTCGTTCTAGGTTAGCTGCACAGTAGCGTGTCGATTATCAGAAGTAATTGGGGGAGATGGGTGTTCGGAAAACCGGCTCTCGGATAATCGAAGTAAATACTCTAATTTACCAATAAGAACTACATGTATTTATAATAACAAGAATTTTTTATTATTACAAAGACAAGTACAATAGGAATGTATGTAGTACAGTCTAGTAACGAAAAAATTAGTAGTACATACGGATTTTTGCACGTACCGTACATTGCACAGAATTAACGCTTAAAAATCCTAAATTTTGGTCCGTCTATGCAAGACATCCCTCTTACGAGCATCTAAGTCACGCACATTCTTCAGGACAGATATGATACTGGTCGCTTTCGTCTAAAGAACTCTAAACCATCGCAAGGCAGTATCTAAACAGGTAAATGCTTCAGCAGTAGCCAGTATATCATCTTCATTTTCTGGACCACTAGTTGATGAGATGCTGGCAGCGTCAGCTTCATCAGTAACGAGCTTTGCAGTTTTGCTATCCTGCATGATTTGGTGGCCTGGGCATGCATCGTCGACACTTGTGATCTCTTGAACGTCTTCTTCATCACATTTATGGTAGTTGAGCTCTTTTAGCACATTGAGCACTGCGGACAAACAGTTTAAAATTTTACTCCAGGCTTTTTTTTTTTCAAATTCTGTTCCAAATGGTCTCAAGATAAACAGCACAAAATTTAAATATAAACGCATTCATTTAGGAACATGGATATTACCAGATGGGAAGGTAGTCTATCAAATAGAACATGTAGCTATCCATTAGGATGGTGCTGACTGGCGCCTTTCGTGATTCATGTCGGGATCAGTAAAAACAGAACGCACTAGCTGCATTTCTGTAGCAGACAGCCTCGTAGTTAGGGCAACCACGGCTCTGAGTATTCATATTGGGTATTAATAAACCACTTCAGCTGTGGTCTTATTTTTAAATCACTGCCAGTCTCGTGGCACAAAAAGCCACATCTTCAGGTGAACATACAACTAAAACATAAGAGATGAAAACTCTCGGAACTTGGTACCCACGGACAACGAATTTGGGTGCAAAGTTCGAAGCTTTTCCAGCTCTAATGTTTTAGTTATATGTTCACCTGAAGATATGGCTTCTGGTATCATTAAACCGGTTGTGATCTAAAAATAAAGGACTAAATACAGCTGAAGCAGTTTATTAATACCCAAGACATTTCACTAGACTATACTCTTAGTTCCATGAATCAGTACAGTAGCATAAAGTCCATCTCTGCGTCATGAAACAAATCCAAATTCCGCTTTTTTTTTCCATCCTTGATATTGAATCCAGATCCTGGCAAAGATCATACAGTCTATACAAGTCATGGCAGTGATCACTTTCGTGGTGGTAGTGTGTGCGATGACATCCCTGCACGTACAGACGAAATCTATATGTAACATTTTTTTTCTCGCTCGCCACCGACATACGCAAATGGTATCATACGCTCTAAAAGTGCATAAAATTTCGCTCAATTCCAAGGACACCTGCTACCGACCAGATGAACAGTTACGAAGGATCTCTTCGTACGTTAGGATGTTATATTATTCTAAACGTTTACCAGTAAGACAGCCTACACGATGCAGGCTTGAGTTTTCTGCTCGGATAGGTCTTCATTACATAGCTTACTTGAGCGCTGTATTTCTATTCGTTATATTTAGCTATGCATAACAAACTTCATGAGTCACACACATTTTCTGTAACTCTGTTTTACCTACGGTGCTTCTTATTAAATAATACCCCAAGATATTTAACCTTTTCCACACCTACAATTGCTTCACTAGCCACATCTAAATTATTTACTTTTCCTTTCCGACAGCCAAGTACTCACATTTCACCATGTTTTTCTTCAGGCCAGAGTTATTGTATTCCCCTTTAAGCTTCCTCATCATAGAGCTCAGATCATTATCTTCTGGCAGTACAACCTGGTCACCTGCAAAATACAGGTTAAATATATTGCTGTCCCGTCCCTCCCTTAACCTGGCATTTTCGATGTCAAGTCTGCGGAATTCCTCCTAGACACAGCTTAAAGTGGGGCGGTGACAGCCCACGTCCATGTCGCAGACCCTTATTCACCTCAAATACTTCTGTCCAACTATTCACAATCCTCAATCTCGCTGTGTTATTTTCATCTAATTTCATAACAGCCATTAGCAATCTTTGATTTAACTCTGTATTTTCCAACTTCTCCCATAGATTGTTGGTGGGTACATTATCGTATGCTTTCTCTAGGTCAATCAATGCAACATGTCTCCAGTCCAGCCTTTGTGCGTTTTTCACATGTTAGTTTCATTGTGAAGATGTCGTCCATTACCGAACTTCCAGCTCGGAATCCTTCTTCTTGCTGCCTATGAACTGTTTCTTCCTCTACCATACTTTTCAGTACCTTCGAGTACAGTCTTCCAACAAAATGCATCACTGCCAATCCCTTTTAATTATTTGGATCATTAAGTGACCCTTCCTTATGCATCGGTCTTATGCAACATGTTTTCCATTCCGATCTAACTTCTCCATTTAATGTTCTTTCCAACAGCCCCCTTAGCATTTCCAACAATTTCAGTGGACCAAACTTCACGTAGCTCTGGATATGTTGGTCCATATTCTGGTGTCTTCATCATCTTACGTCTCCTTACAGCCCGTTGACTAACTTTTACATCTAAACGCCACAGTTCTCCTCCTGCATCCTCACCTCACATATATGTGAAAATTCAGACCGATTTTCCTGGAATAAATCGCTGAAATACGTTGTCCATTGACCACGACTAATATTATTTTGTTGTAACTTATCACTAGTTGACACTCGCACTGACTTGATTGTTCTCCATGCCTCAACACTACCAGCTCCACCGATTATATTTACGAAATTAGATTTATGTATAAATACCTTCAGCTGCTGACGGGCGTTGATATATATCAACGGGGATAGGTGAAAATGTGTGCCCCGACCGGGACTCAAATCCGGGGTCTCCTGCTTGCATGGCAGACACTCTATCCATCTGAGCCACCGAGGACACAGAGGATAGTGCAACTGCAGGGACTATCTCGCGCACGCCTCCTGCGAGACCCACATTCTCACCTTATACGTCCACACTACATTCGTAGTGTCCCTACCCAACACACTCATTACTCGTGGAAGATACTTACAAAGTCCCTTAAGAGTTCGGGTAATATGTGTGCATCCGCACAGAAGGTCATGGCTGGCAATGCCAGAACTATATACTTATATTTCTTCCCACGCCTTGCCGTTCCTTTTTAACACTTCTCTATTTAGTGTCCTGCATTCAATCAAATTGGTTTCATTTTCTTCTCATATTATCCAAGTGCTTCTTTCCATGCTTCGTCTATAGCGTTCTTTATAGGCGCAAATCCCTTTTCTGCTGTTCTTTCTGCAGTCTCCAATTTGTTTGACAGTCGCTGTCGGTATAAGTGCTTAGTACTTTCATCCCTTAAACTATCAAAGTTATTCCTTATGGTCTCAGGCTGGTCAGCATGTTACGACCTCATCTGTTCGCCACTGGAAAGTATAGGAGATATACGTTTTACGTTCCACCAGATGATGGTCACTTCCACAATCTGACACTCTTTTAATTCTGACATCCTGAATTTTTAAACTGGCCTTTTGCTCGAGATTGGGTAATCAATCCTTGATTTCGACCCTCTTCTATAGTTATACCATGTAAATTGGTGTGTCTCCTTGTGGACAAAGAATGTATTTTCTACTTGTAATTCATACTGCTCCAGTAACTCCACCCATCTCTTCCCATTCTCATTCTTAACATCCTCCCCATGCATCTCAATAGCCTTACTAATCCTTTTTCCTACTCTGTTATTAAAATCTCCTACCAGTATCAGCTCATGGCCACTCGGAACGGCTTCTATAGTCTCTATCATAATCTGTTCGGAATCTTCTGTTACCTTCAAAGGGAAATCTTCAGAAGACGCATGCACTCCTACTCCCACTATTAGTATATTGTCCTGTCGTTTTTACTCTACACGAATGGGTATGATCAATAGATGTAACGATATCGAAGTTTTAGCGCCATTCGATTCTCACATCTTCTGGCTGTTAGAGGCAAAAATGGTTCAAATGGCTCTGAGCACTATGGGACTTAACATCTCAGGTCATCAGTCCCCTAGAACTTAGAACTACTTAAACCTAACTAACCTAAGGACATCACACACATCCAAGCCCGAGGCAGGATTCGAACCTGCGACCGTAGCAGTCGTGCGGTTCCGGACTGAAGCGCCTAGAACCGCTCGGCCACAGCGGCCGGCGGTTAGAGGCAAGTTTGCTATTCTTCTGGGACTCATTTTATGAATCACAGCGCACTGAAAAGCGCTATGCCATACGGTGCGATAAAGCAGGACGTGACTTAGCAGTATTTGTATAGGACCTACATAGTTTGATTGAAATGTACCTAGAAACTACAGAAAACAGAAAAATAGAATAAGAGTGACGGCCTGGGTCATAGCACAGACTGGCTCCTCTGATTTCTATGCCCCCTTTCGAGAACAGTGCTGCTTGTAGCGTTTCGTATGAGCAGAAAGAGTCGCTGCGTAACCCAGGGCCGCTTATCAGCTGTGCCGCATCTAGAGGTTGGCCGGCGCTCAGCGGCCTTTGAGTACGTTCACTGACTTCAGACTGTTATGTCACACTAAAAACACGCTCGTTTCGTCAGCTTGTGAAAAATTGCAAAGTTACGATTTACACTGGGCACTCTACAGACTACCGAATCTGTTTCACTGTGTAATATCGAAATTTTTAATGAAGGTACTGTAATACACGGTCCAGTCACATTAATGTGACCATCTGTTAAAATAACCACGTTCTGCAGCGAGGACGTGCAGGAACAGTGTCGGTGGAAGTTCTGGAAGGTACTGACAGTGATGTGGAGCTACCCCGATTCCAGTTCCGTGGCCAGCTGCGCTGGGTGTCATGGCTGAGGATCCATGGAGCGAACAGCCCGATCAAAGTCGTCCCAAAGATTCTCGTGGGTTTAAATCCTGGGGGTTTGGTGGCCAGAGAAGTACGGTAAATTCGTCCTGGTGCTCTTAAAACCACGCACGTACGGTGTGCGCTGTGACACGTTGCATTGTCCTGCTGGTAAATGCCACCGTGCCGAGGAAAAAAAAAAACTGCATGTAGAGGTAGATATGGTCCCCAAAGATGGATGCATTCTTGTGCTGATCCATTGGGCCTTCGAGAATGATGAGGTAACCTAGGGAATGCGACGAAAACATTCCCCAGACCATAGCGCTCCCTCATCCTGCCTGGACCCGTCCGACGATTCTTGCAGAGCCGTACGCGTCAAAGGCCTTCTGCCCGATGGAACATGAGACGTAATTCATCTGAAAACGCCTGCTGTTGTCACTCGGACTTCCAGTTGCGGTATTGGCGTTCAAATTCCAATCTTCGTCTCCGACGAACAGCTGTCACTATGGGTGCGTGAACCAGGCGCCCCCTGCGAAGACCCACACACAAGAACGTTTGCTGAACGGTCGTTGAGGTGACACCGTTGGTAGCCCCTTGGTTCATATCGGCGGTAAGTTGCTCAAAAGTTGCATTTCTATTCCCCCGTGCACATCTCACAAGGGGAACTCCCCATCGGGCTCCCCACCGAACTCCCCTCAGATTTAGTGGTAAGATGGCCAAGTGGATAGCCAGTCAAAACCGAACACAGATATAGCATGAAAACAGGAAGAAGATATTTCCAGAATGAGATTTTCACTCTGCAGTGGAGTATGCGCTGATATGAAACTTCGTGGCAGATTAAAACTGTGTGCCGGACCGAGACTCGAACTCGGGACCTTCGCCTTTTGCGAGCAAGTGCTCTACCAATTGAGCTACCCAAGCACGCCTCACGCCCCGTCCTAACAGCTTCACTTCTGCCAGTACCTTGTCTCCTACCTTCCAGGAGAGCTTCTGTAAAGTTTGGAAGGTAGGAGACGAGGTACTGGCAGAAGTGAAGCTGTGAGGACGGGGTGTGAGTCGTGCTTGGGTAGCTCAGGTGGTAGAGCACTTGCCCGCGAAAGGCAAAGGTCCCGAGTTCGAGTCTCGGTCCGGCACACAGTTTTAATCTGCCAGGAAGTTTCAGGAAGAAGATAAACTGAACAACGAAAAAAGAAGCAATATAGAAACAGTGAACAGTCCAAGCTCTCAATCTGCAGCATTGCTCTGGTTTGGATAGCCACGGTGTCGTGATTATGTGATTACGGTGTTGGACTTCGAAGGGGGAGATGTATGTTCAAACCTCCTTCGTGCCCCGTCTTCTTTTTTTTCACAAAATTATGTCCTGCCCGTCCTGTCAGAGGCGTCTGTTCGCTGTATTCACATTTGTTTCTGTATCGTGGTGTAACGTCCGTTTACAACAAAGAAGTGTAACGCAGGGATCTCCGGACTACGTAGCTCCTATTTGTTCTTCAAAATTACACGTTATGACTCTTGCGTTCTGTTTTGAAAGTTTTGACTCTTTGCTTCCTTTGTTGTAATAAAGTTCAGACATGATTATTTGTTTTTATTTCTGTAAGAGGACTATGCAGCATCTCGCCTGCTCTCACTTCATCACATTAACTTGCGACGGTAATATATTCTTGCCACATGACTCATATTCTATAACCAGGGTATGACACAACAATTGCCGAGACTACGAAAGTACAGATACGTCAGTGACCAGCTGGATGGTTCACAAGTTTGCGAAAAAGTGGAACACGATGGAGGTTTGAACATAGGATCTTCCTCTTGGCAGCCCAACACCGCAGCCATACAACCACGTCACCATAGTTCTTGTTCTCTGTGTTGTATATATTAAGCTTCGACCGTTCACTGTTTCGATTGTGCTTTTTTTCACAGTTCAGTAAACATCGCCCCTGTTTTCATGCTTGATGTGTGTTCAATTTTTGACGATCTATCACTGGGCCATTTTACCACTAAATCTGAGGGGTTGCGATGAGGAGTTTCCCTTGTCAGAAGCAGCCGTTCACACCCGTCATCTATGGCCTGTGGTGCACTACAGTCGTCACGGCCCTGATTTAGGATAGCACCATTTTACCATGCACGGTATACTTCAGCTACAGCGGCACCCCAATACTTTACAAACATAGCCATTTCGGGAACGATTCCACCCTGGGCCCGAAAGCCAATGATCAAGTCCTTTTGGACGTCAAATAAATCGCTCCGTTTCCGAGTTACTATAACGACTGCACTGCTTTCTGCGTCCCCTGCATACGCTTTATATACCCTCCGCTGCTAACACTGCCGTCTGCCGTCTGTGAGTCGTTAGTGCACGTTGACGTAGAATATAGGCGGTGGTCACATTAATGTGACTGGACCGTATATTTGATCAACAATAACCGGTGTCGCCTCTTTCATCTACACTGAAGAGCCAAAGAAACTGGTACATCTACCTAATACTGTGTAGGGCCCCAGCGAGCACGCAGAAGTGCCGCAACACGACGTGACATGGACTCGACTATGTCTGAAGTAGTGTTTGAGAAAATTGACACCATGAATCGTGCAGTGCTGTCTATAAATCCGAAAGAGTACGAGGGGTGGAGATCTCTTCTGATCAAAACGTTGCAAGGCATCCCAGATATGCTCAGTAATGTTCATGTCTTTGGAGTCTGGTGGCCAGCGGAAGTGTTTAAACTCGGAAGAGTGTTCCTGGAGCCACTCTGTAGCAATTCTGGACGTGTGGGGTGTCGCATTGTTCTGCTGGAATTGCCCAAGTCCGCCGGAATGCACAATGGACATGAATGGATGCAGGTGATCAGACAAGATGCTTACGTAAGTATCACCTGTCAGAGTCGTATCTAGACGTATCAGGGGTCCCATATCACTCCAACTGCACACGTCAGACACCATTATAGTCTTTCCACCAGCTGGAAAAGTCATCAGTTGACATGCAGGGTCGATGGATTCATGAGGTTGTCTCCATACCAGTACACGTCCATCCGCTCGATATAATTAGAAACGACTCTTCCGACCAGGCAACATGTTTCGAATCATCAACAGTCCAGTGTCGGTGTTGAAGGCCCCAGGCGAGGCGTAAAGCTTTGTGTCGTGCAGTCAAGGGTAGACGAGTGGGCCTTCGGCTCCGAAAGCCCATATCGGTGATGTTTCGTTGAACGGTTCGGACGCTGACACATGTCGATGGCCCAGCATTGAAATCTGTAGCAGTTTGCGGAAGGGTTGCACTTCTGCAATTGTCACGTTGAATGATTCTCTTCAGTCGCCGCTAGTCCTGCTCTTGCAATGTTTTTCCGGCCGCAGCGCGGTCAGAGATTTGTGTTTTTTACCGGATTCCTGATATTGACGGTACACTCTTAAAATGAACGTACTGGAAAATCCCCACTTCATCGCTGCCTCGGAGATGCTGTGTCCCATCGCTCGTGCGCCGACTATAACATCACGTTCAAACTCAATTAAATCTTGATAACCTGTCATTGTAGCAGCAGTAACAGATCTAACAACAACGCCAGACACTTGTCTTATATAGGCATTGCCGACCGCAGCGCCGTATTCTGCCTGTTTACCTATCTCTGTATTTGAATAAGCATGCCTATACCAGTTTCGTTGGCCCTTCCGTGTCCTAACTCACAACAAAGACAAGCAATGAAAGTTTAATATCTCTTGTACTGGATGTTTTTTAAAAGATTCATCAAAATTTCATAAGGTTTCATTTCCTCTGCGTGAATGAAGAGACTTGGATTTATTTCCAACTACCGTATAGCATTACAAAGTATTTAATTTCTAAAGAAACGTTAATTTTAAGAAGGTATTACTTCTAAAAAAGGAAGGAAGATTATATTTTAATGTTCCGTGGACAATGGTGTCGTTAGAGACAATCCACAAGCTCTGATTAGGGGTGGATGGGGAAGGAAACCGAATGTGCCCTTTCAAAGGAATCACCCCGGCATTTGCCTTAAGCAGTTTAGAGAAATCACGGAAAACCTAAATCTAGATGGCCGGATGGAGATGTTATTATTTCTGAATACGATCCCATAAAACCTATGGGTATTTTTTACAGTTAGTTTAGAATCCAATTTTTCGTATACGTTTCACAAATGTTCAATCCGCCCTCCACTAAATGCATGACAAACATCCAGACGATAGTCACATTTTTGGGAGTATACCTGGAGTGCCTGATACAGTGCTGTTGACCAAAGTTGTTGGAATGAGACACATAAGCAGAGTCTCAAAGAAATTCTCACAAAAAACAAGAAAACGGTGAGATAAGGTGACGTTGGAGCCTTGGTGCAATGGGAGATGGGAATGTCTTGCGGTCGATCCAGCGTTGAAACAATTCATTGCTAATAAATGCGCTTTAATGTAGGTGCCAGTGAAGTGGCACTCCGTCTCACTTAGGCAAAGCAAAGCTCTGCGTCCTGGTCCAGACGGGTCAATCGGGATCGACCAACCGCCATGTCACACTCTGCCAATGGTGTCATTCGGATGCGATATGGAGGGACATGGAGCCACCATACTGTTCTCCCTGCCATTATCGGTTTTCT
The DNA here is from genome assembly GCF_023898315.1 of Schistocerca nitens. Lineage (NCBI taxonomy): Eukaryota > Metazoa > Arthropoda > Insecta > Orthoptera > Acrididae > Schistocerca > Schistocerca nitens. The sequence goes on from NC_064615.1 coordinate 448,552,176, forward strand.
TGACCTTGGAGCCGCTGCATGTCACTAAAGTGGCTCCGGAGCTGGTATCACAAGACTGAATGTACCACATTCCAGTACTCCCATCAAGGAAAAATCCCAGAACTCAGCATAGCAGCTAGATAAGCTGACCACTGATCTACGAAGGCGGACTCCGTCCTGCTGACAGCTTCACAAAAAGTGGATCGAAAAGCCGAAAAAAGCCATTGGAGCCGCGCGGGGTAGCGGCGCGGTCTAGGGCGCCTCTCCACAGCTTGCGTGACTTCCCCCGTCGGATGTTAGAGTCCTCCCTCGGGCATGGGTGTGTATGTGTTGTCCTTAGCGTAAGTTAGATTACTTAGTGTGCAAGCGGAGGGACCGATGACCTCAGCAGTTTGGTCCCATAGGAACTTACACCCCCCCCCCCCCACACACACACACACACACACACAGACACAAAGCCATTGGAAAACACGTGTAATGTCATATGTCATATATGGCAGTGAAAGCAGTTTGTGCTCAGAGTACAGACTCCCAAGAGGACACGAGGGGTTCAGATGCATCAAACCCTGCTTTCCTGACAGTGCAATTACCTATACTTGTGCTTCACCCTTAGGATTTAATAAAGTATAACTGACACGAAGAGTCTAACAGCCGCTTACAGCGAAATCCACTCCATAAAGCATAAGCTGAGCATAGCAGCAGACGATGGTCGATGAAGATGAGGGGCCATCCACTGTAATGTGGTATCGGTCAAAGTTTTACAGGTAAATTGTCATAGCGAATGTATGAGAACAATAGCTTCCATCAATCATGTTTTACACACTGAAGAAATGAAATGAAAGCCAAAGGCAGCAGTAGCAATTTCTTTTGCTTAGCGCGGACTGAAGGACTTGCGACACACCCATAGCTGGCAGGCATTCTCCGGGCTGACACCCAAGCAGGCCACGGCCTTCGCTGCGCGAGAAGCGAAGGAATCTTGCAAGGACATTCGCACGGTCTGTTTTGAATTGAACAGGAGCGCAGGCCTAAATTGCTCATTAATTACTTTGTAGGTCAGAACTCGTTGGGCAGTCAATCCGCAACACCTCGTCCAAAAGACGTAACGGCTCGCAACTGAAGAGAGTTGGTAGTTTTCACCCAGCGAAGGACGCAGAACCGTTTATTCACGTACTATGAGGAGTAGAATACGAGTGGTTCTAATGAAAACTAAGCGCACTTGATTTTTTTGTTCGTACTGACTGACCGGTGAGACTCTCATCTTGGGAATTAGAGCTTTCAGAACTGCTCTTCCTACAATGCGCAGTGTAAAAACTGGCTTCAAGAGATCATCTGAATTCTTACTACAGTCCACATATATCTAATGGTGTGTCGCGGAGGGTACTTCTGGTATCGCTAACGAAACCCTCTCCCCTCCCCTCCCCTCCCCGCCCCACCCAACCCCTTCCATGTTCGACTCGTATATAACACGTGGGAAGAATAATTATCGGAAAGCCCATGTATTAGCTCTAATTTCTCGGATTTTCTCGTCGTGGTCATTTCGCGAGATGTATATGGAAGTAACACGTTGTCCGACTCTTCCCAGAAAATGCTTTCCCAAAATTTCAATAGTAAACCTCTCCGTGATATACTGCGCTCCTCTTGTAAGCCTGCCACTGGAGTTTGTTGAGCATTTCTGTAACGCTCTGGCACCGACTGAGAGATGCCGTGACGAAACGAGCAGCTCTTCGTTGGATCTCTTCTGTCTCTTCTAAAAGCCATACCTGCTAAGGATTCCAGTCTGATGAAAAATAATCTAGAATGGGTCGAACAAGCATCTTGCAAGCCACTTCCTTCGTGGATGTTTCATTTTCATGAAATTCTTCCCATGAATGTCAGTCTGGCATCGGCTTTTCCTACTATTTGTTTTATATGGTCATTCCACTAAAGGTCGCTCTGGATAACTTCCCCTAGATATTTTACAGTACATACTGTTCTCAGCAGTTTGTCATAAACAATGTAGTTGTATGGCAGTGGATTTATTTTCCTATATATGCGCATAAACAGCTGCCAGAGCCTGCACCATTGATCAATTCTCAGTTGGTCATTCTGTAAATCTATACTGTCTTCTTCTGTCACTGTGTCTATATAGACGTCCCCTTCATCTGTGAACAGTTTTAAAAACTTGGTTGGTTGGTTTAAAATAGGGGAGGGCAAGGGCCCAAACTGCGAGGTCATCGGTCCCTTGTTCCCGGTAAAAGGAAAAGAAGAAAAGGAAGGAGACCTGCAGCACAGTAACAGGAGAAAGGAAGAACCAGAAGAACGACAGAAGGACAACCAACACTACTATGGACAAAACAGGAAAAGAAAACCACAGAGAGAAGCAAGAAACAGATGGAAGGGGTAAAATCAAGATAGCAGATGACCGTTGCTGGCCGACCACGAGAATAAAAAGGAAAAGCCAGCCACTCTACAACACTCTAAACATCCATCGTAAAACAGAGTGGAGAAAACCCACTGTCACATATAAAAAGTAAAACTAAGTTAGCCGATGAGGCGTTATCAGCTAAAATTCATGGCTGTGAGTCCGGTAACTGAAGAGCCCATCGCAGGGCAACCAAAGGACAGCTCACCAAGATATGGGCCACTGTCAGCTGGACGCCACACCGACTCTGAGGTGGATCATCACGGCGCGGGACGTAGCCGTGTGACACCCAAGTGTGGCCAATGCGGAGCCGGCAGAGAACCACACAGTCCCTGCGAGAGGCCCGCGTGGAGGAGTACCGCACATTCGTAGTCTCCTCAATGGCACGTAGTTTGTTGTGCGTGCAGAGGTTATGCCATTTCGTCTCCCAAAGCCGCAAAACCTTGCGGCGTAGTACTGAACGCAGGTCAGTTGCAGAGAAGCCGATCTCCATAAACGGCTTCCGCGTAACCTGTTTGGCCAGCTTGTAGCCAAGTTCGTTGGCTGGGATTCCAACGTGACCTGGGGTCCAGACAAACGCCACTGAACGACTGGACCGTTCCAGGGCATAGATGGACTCCTGGATAGTCGCTACCAAAGGATGACGATAGCTGCACTGGTCGATAGCTTATAGGCTGCTCAAGGAATCAGTACACAGAATAAACGACTCCCCAGGGCATGAATGGATGTACTCAAGAGCACGAGATACAGCTACCAGCTCGGCAATGAAAACACTGCAACCATCGGGCCAGGAATGCTGTTCAGTATGTCCCCCATGGACATATACGAAGCAGACGTGAGCATCAGCCATCGGACCGTCGGTGTAAACCATTTTACGGCCCCTGTACATGTCAAGAATGGAGAGGAAGCGACAGCGGAGAGCCGCAGGGTTAACTGAGTCCTTAGGGCCATGTGAAAGGTTCAGGTGAAGCCGCTGCCTAGGTGTACACAATAGAGGCGTACGTGAATATACCACAAGTATAGGTGGTAAAGGCAAGAACTCCAGTTCGGAAAGAAGGGATCGGACACGAACTGCAATTGGAAGCCGATGCGGGAGATGAACCGCCGTGGGTGGGAAAGGGAGACGGTGATACGGATGCGCAGGAGAACTACAAACGTGTGCAACGTAACAGGCCAGCAGTTGTGCACGCCTAACCTGCAATGGAGGGACTCCGGCCTCAACAAGGACGCTGGTCACCGAACTCGTCCTAAAAGCTCCCGTCACTAGGCGAACGCCAGTGGTGCACTGGGTCGAGTAAACGCAACGCTGAGGGCGCCGCCGAACCATAAACCATACTCCATAGTCCAGGCGGGATTGAACAAGGGCTCTGTATAGCTGCAGCAGCGTAGAGCGATCTGCACCCCTGTTGGTGTTGCTCAGGCAGCGGAGAGCATTGAGGTGCTGCCAGCACTTCCGCTTAAGATGACGGTCAATTGGGAGTCGAAAACGAGTCCAAGAATCGATATGTCTCCACTACAGTGAGTGGATCGGCAAGAAGGTATAGTTCTGGTTCTGGATAAACTGTACAACGCTGACAGAAGAGCATAACACACGACTTTGCGGCCGAAAACCGGAAACCGTGGGCTAGAGCTCATGACCGCGCCTTTTGGATGGCTCCCTTTAGGCGCCGCTCAGCAACACCAGTATTGCTGGAGCAGTACGAAATGCAGAAGTCGTCTGCATACAAAGGTGAGACGGATTATCCCTCGAATCCTGATGTATGTGCTGGACGAAATGAACACCTCGCCGCTCTAAAATTGGCGCGCAGCTCGTCGTCGGACTGCAAAAGAATGTCCCTGTGAAATATAATACCCTGGATAATATTTCAGCTCTTATGGGGCATGATGGTAGCAGAAACATCCCCCAACTTGCCACAAGCGAGTAATGCCTATGACAGGACAGAGGATCATTCCATGTAGGCTTTCACGGCCGGCGTCTTCATCAGTAAACACTTCCGACCACGGCAACTTAGCCCGGAAGTGTTTACTGATGACAGAGGATGTTGGTGTTTTTTTTGTTTTTTTTCTTTTTTTTCCAAGACTGACCCAGAGCGCATTTTGGACAAGCTCTCCATCTCCCCAAACTTGTCCTCCAAATGCTCAACAAAAAATTGAGGCTTCATAGATATGAAAGATTCCACATAAACACTCGTACATACGAGATACCGGGGTGAATAAACTTCACTGGCGTTCCTCCCATCGTGTGGCCAGGGAGGGGAACGATTTGGGGTCATATTTCTTAGCACTGAAGTTCGAATCTGCCTGCCTAGAGACTGCTGGCGGCTCACCACCTGCAAGAGATGGCGTACTACGCTTAATGGCGTGTCATCTGCCCTGATGCCACCCACTCCGACCAGGGGCCCTCCCCATGGGCGCCACCCAGCCTCAGCAAGGGCCACCTGGCAGGATGGCCATTGCCGGGAGTCCAGATCCCCCAGGGAGATGGGCATCTAGGCCATGTCATACGTGGAAAGTTAACCGAACATGCATCAGCAGAGCGATCCCTGTGTTGTCAGGGGGCTACAACCAACAGGGTACATGGAGGCCCCATCACAACGGACTGGCTACCGTGCTGGATACGAGGTGCTAAGAAGTCCATGGTCATCGTCGGTGCAGAAAGCGACACTGCATACTGCATGGTGGAAAACGCACCCAGGAAGGTGTCCTCGCCCAAGAGATGGAGAATGAGCGGGAGTGCAATGCGACGACGAGAAAGTGGGCTAAGGATCTCAATGCACGATGGACACGATGCACCATGTAAGGCGCCCTTCCGAAATTGGCTCGCTCTTCGGGAAAACTTAGAAAGATGGAAGTCAAACCCGACAGGGGACCATCACATAAAGGCCGAAACGTGTGAGACTCCTTTGTCACCTCTTAAAACAGGCAGGAATACCTCGGGCATATTCTAACCTCCGGACGTGCAGGGGCAAAATTACATCTGTCGATTTTGTTCCGTTAAGAGTGACGTGTTGAGTTCTGTCCGCAAGGAAGTCTTGAATCCAGTCGCAAATCTAGTCCGATACTCAGTACATTTTTTTTCTTCATTTGACGGCTGTGCAGGGCGGTGTCAAATGCCTTCCTTAAGTCAAGGAACACAGCATCAACCTGAGTGCCGTTGTCTACGGTTCTATGGATCTCATGAAGGATCAGGGCGAGCTGCATTTTACAAGATCTGCCTGCGGAGTCCATGTTGATTTTTATATAAGAGCTCTCCGTTCTGCAAAAGTAACAATTCGTGAACATAAAAACTGTTCCATAATTTTACAACAGACTGACGCCAACACGATATAGCCCTATAATTATGTGCATCTGTGCTACGACCCCTTTTTAAAACGGAAATGACCCGGGGTTTATCCCCTTCGCTAGGTAGCCTTCAATGCCTTCTATAAACTGCTGCTAGAACTGGAGCAAAAAATATGTGTGGTATCTTATAGGTAGCTCATGCGGTCCTGATGCCTTTCCACTACTGATTGTAGTTGCTTTTCTACTCCGTGATCGGTATCTCAGTATCTGTCATCTTGCTGTTCGTAAGATGATTGAAACGGGGACGTGCTATAACTCCCGCAGTTTCGAAAGACCGTATTCAGTATTTCGGTCTTCTATCATCTTGCGTTTTGGTGCCAGTATGGTCCCTGTGTGAATAGAGGATTTCGAACGGCTTACTGATTTTACGTAAGACCAATACCTCTCAGGGTTTTTACTCAGATCCGTTGACATATTACTCTCAAAGTCATTGAATGCATCTCTCACTGCTGTCCTTGCGCTCATTTACGATTCGTTCAGCTTTTGTTTGTCATCTAGGTTTTGACTTGTCATGGATCTGTGACGGGTCACTGTTTACGTAGCAGTTTTTAGTCATAGCTATTAAACCAGAGGGGGTTTCACATCTCTTAAAGTGCTTGCTCCAAGTGTAGTTGTCTAAATCATACTGAAAGATGCTTTTGATTTTTTTCCATCTGTGCTCCACATCTTCCCCCACGGCACTGAAACTCGGCACTGAATATTTAATGAGGACTACTCAGATACTCTGCAGATTGTATCCTCTCACACTTACTAAGCAAAAATATTCTCCTACCTTTCTTAACATTTCTTGTAAGTTGCTATCACAGCTTTATGATCAGTGATACCTTCCTCTGCTTTAACTGATTCGATAACTTCAGGTCTCTTTGTTGTTAGGAAATCTAAGACGCCACCTTCACGCGTTTGTTCATTAATTGCCTGCTTGATGTAATATTCGACAAGCCTTTCGGAATAATGTTACACACATTCCTGTCTCCGGCACCAGTTCTGATGGCACCACTTTCTCAATCAAAACCTGGCAAGTTGAAGTCAGCCCCTGTTACAACGGAATGAGCAGGAAAATTAATAATTCTATTCTGCAAATTCTGTGCAGCACTCTGCCACTATAGATGCCGACTCAGGCGGTCTATAAAAGCATCCGATTACCATTTTTGACCGACATTTGTCACTTAGCTTCACCCAGGTTAATAAGCATTCCGAAACCGTCTTAGCCTCGCTAGATATTACCGAATACGCCACCATCATTGGCGATTAACCTGTCCTTAAAATAAATATTCCAGTTGAAGTTAGTATTTCGTTACTGTTCACTTCCAGTTTCAACCAACTTTCTGTTCCTAATACTGTCTGGGCGTTATTACCTTTTCAATAAGCGATACTAATTCTGGGATCTCTTCTTGGATGTGTGTATCTGATCTGCGACGACGAGCATTCTCTGAGAGAAGATTTTAGCTGATGTAATTGCGATTTTGGCAGGCAATTCGTCTATGATCCCAAGGACAGATTTCTCAAAAAAAAACCTACGCACGCCACACGTACTCCACTAAACTAGTAGCCGCTTCCTGCGTGTAGTGCGCTCCTGACCGATTAAGAGCGACGTTACAGTTCTCTAGCCAATAGCTGTGGTTTGGGAAATTCGCAACCACACCGTCGCAGAGTCGGCTGAGGCTCTAGTTTAGGGTTGAAAGTTCTTTCGAAAGAAACATCATCATTACTTTGAATTACGAGAGTGGCGCATCATGACAGTGGATTGCAAATAAAAGAAAACAAAAGACTGAAATCCAAAAACGAATCCAAATAACAGATCCCACCTCCCTGAAGAGCGAGAAGTAGGACCCAACACAGGTAATGATTACGACCAGTACGACGCAGGCTCTCATGTTATGGCGGTAGAAACAGAACGTCAGTGTAAGAAAAGACAATCATATATATATATATATATATATATATATATATATATATATATATATAATGTGTGTTCTTCGCACAGCCGATCTGCAGTCCAGTAAAGCTGCCATGTACATCTAGTCAATTAGCAGATATAAGTTAAAAACTGAGTTGTCTTCTATGACAACGTTCGTGATAGCTCTGTGCAATGTCTCAATATCCTAGGCGAAAACAGTGCAACGCCATCTTAAAGAAATATGCAAATCTCTCATCATCTAACGTGTCTGCCAAGACCCACCACAACCACCGGCCACCCAGGTGGTACTGTCAGAGAGGACCCCCCCCCCCTCCTTAAGCTTCTGCTTTTATTTCAGCAACTATGCGTCATTTCCATGGTGTCAGAAAAGCTCTGTCAGAAGTACATGGCTTGAAATTAAGTTTTGTGCAAAGCTGAATTGTGTTCATGGGAAAACAGTGCAGATAGTTCAGTACATCCAAATGGCAATCCTCAACAAATTACCTGTTCTGTGTTTGTAAGGTTTTGTTTGAAATGGGTGGAAACAAAACAAAAGTAAACAGTAACATGCCCAGATAAAAATCTAACAGAATGGTATGATATACGTGAAACGATTCCGTTTGATGAGCAGATTACAAAACTGTAAATGGATTTAATCTAGATAAAGTGCAGTATTATGAAAATTGTTTTGTCTATAGTAATACTTTAATTAAGAAACAGTGATTAAAACGTTGCCTTAAGTAAAACTAGTTATCAGAAGAGAGATTTTCACTTCCCGCTTCTATTGGTATAGGTGACATCAGTTGGTTCAAAAGACTTTCCTAAAAGATGTGTTAAAATTGAGATGAGCAGTGTTCTCATATCAGGCTTCGCAGAAGTTGTTGGTGGAAGGCATATCCCACGAAACCTGCTATGCTACTGCAAATAGGAGGTGGTTCTGACCTCCAGCGCCCTTTAGTAAAGATGGGGATAATTTATAAAACAGAAACCAAATAGGAAGGAAGCTGATAAAATTATATGCAGACAGTTTATAAATTAGTTATGTGAAAGTAATGTCCAACTTTCTAAAGCGTAATTAACTTGAAGAAGTGTTGGATACAGCAGTGACCGCAGTTTATCCTCAAGTTTTCCTCCCGCCTAAAACACTTACTTCCCGAGGATCCCGTTAGGTAGTATGCACGCACGAATGCAGTATTCCAACAATCATCATGGAGCTGTATAAAGGTGCAGAGTGCGTCCAGTGTTATTAGTTTCATCAACCCAGATCCGCTACTACAGTTCAGGACTAAATATCGTAAGCCACCAATTCAAACTGTTCTTATATGGTACAGTCGTTTCACCGACAATGTCTATCACATCCGCCATGTCACAGTCTCTGACGCAACAATTGAACAAGTTAGGCAGTCTTAACGTTCGTTGCCATGGTAGCTTAGAATTGAATATGCCTAGTGTTACAGTGTGGAAAGTATTACGAAAACGACCTGTCACTCAAACTCTACAAATTGTAACTGTTGCAAGCTCTAAGAGGAAGTGACGTAGAAAAACAAGCTGAGTTTTGTGTAGAAATGTACAGCAAAATACAGATTGAAGATGATTTTATTAATGAAATTGTGTTCAGTGACGAAGTCACCTTCCATGCCTGTGGTACAGTGAATCGGCATAATGTTCGGGTATCGGGGAGCAGAAACCACGTCGCGTAACTGAGTATGTACGGGACTCCCCCAAGGTAAATGTTTTTGCGCTGCAAACTGAAACATTTACGATCCTTTCTTTTTGCCGAGTCAACTGTAACCTGCACTCGTTCCTGGAAATTATTCAGCATGACAGTGCCACACCACACGAGAGCTGCGAGATCTGCAACAGGCCGACCCGACGCCTTGGTTTTACTGCCATCGATCACCATCCATACAGTCCCGACTTAGCCCCGTCTCATATTCACCTATTTCCAAAACCTTCGAGGACTTCACTTTGATACTGATGAAGTGGTTTAAGCAGAGGTGAGGTTGTGGCTCCGTGAACAAAGCTAGATACAGTAATGGTATCAGCAAAGACGTCTCTCGTTGGGAGCAATGTGTTTGTCGTCAAGCTGACTTTGTTGAGGAATGAATATCTAGACATGAAGACAAAGGATTTAGAATGTTAACAAAGTTTATTTTATTTAAAAAGCTTTAAGAGTTTTCACAAAGATTTCAGAAGCATTACTTTTCTGTACACTCGTATAATTCAGTATTCTGCACTGGCGTCCTAAATAACTCTAGGGACAGTCCTGGAAGTTAAGGAGCAATCTTGGCAACAAATTAGCGTGCCTCGATACTTGCTTTACATGAATATCTTCCGTTTACTGACAGTTGCCAAGTTATTCAGATTCATTATTCAATGTGTATCGTATTGCTGACATCTATTGTTAAAGTAAATATCTTGCTTAAAGGTGCGTAAATTAACACATTATTACATGACAAAACACAATTTGATTTGAGTAAAGAAAGAATAGCAACATTATTTGTGTCATAACATGCTAAATGTGGGCTATTTATATGCAAGGTAACCTGAGGTAATGTAAGGTAAGGTAAGGCAAGATAAGTTAAAGTCTGTGATGCTGACAGGGCCTAGCAGTTGGTTCCACTTAGGGTGCAGATATTTTTTGCGGCGGCACTAGGAGGCCCAATAGAGCTGGGGCCCTCCTGGAGAGGCTAACGAGGAAAAATCCCTGCCCCTGTACAGGATTAAATCCGGGACCTCCATGGACGTATTTTCTAGCTCTACCCACTTGATTCCGACGACCAGAATTCGTATGTAAATATGCAGACACAAATGTCTGAGAGTGGTTAGATAGAGACAATAGTCAAGAGAGCCACTGTTACATCCTGTGTTTAGCAGAAGAGCCGAGAAGTGGTAGGATCCACGGAGTTTTTACTGACGTGAGATATCAAGATTAATGGGCGTTTTTAATAGCGATATAGTGTTCCAAAATTATTTCTTATTTTTACTATGATTTTTACAACGCACGTGCAGCTTGCCGCATACGTAGCATTTAGTGGGTGGGTTGGGTTGGGTTGTTTGTGGAAAGAGACCAAACAGCTAGGTCATCGGTATCCTCGGATTAGGGAAGGAAGTCGGCCGTGCCCTTTCAGAGGAACCATCCCAGCATTTGCCTGAAGCGATTTAGGGAAAACACGGAAAACATAAATCAGGATGGCCGGACGCGGGATTGAACCGTCGTCCTCCCGAACGCTAGTCCAGTGTGCTACCACCGCGCCACCTCGCTCGGTACAGCATTTAGTGACAACAGCCCGCGATACAAGCAAATTCGTTGCTAATGTATTCAGTTAAACGTGCATTAACATCACGGACCTGCTTCCATAAATAACACCTCGAGGCTCCTTGTTTTCCCACACCCCTCGTGCTATCTACCTGGTTCGATCCTAAACTAATTTAAAGTTTACCCACTCGTGAACCGTGACAAATATTAGTTTCAGTAATTAAAAATTACCTCTGCTACACTCTAAAGGTGAGTCCTTTCGCAAGATTAACCATTCATTTCAGGCACTTGACAAAGCCCCATAGTATAGCACGGACTATCGGCCTCCAATTATTTTGACCGTGGAGACCGCCCAACCAGCAATCTTAAAACATGCGGTGTGGGCTTCCAAACAGTATCTCCACCCTCCCTTGGAAATGGTTATGTGCGAAGACAGGAAAATGTCTAAAAATGGAATATTAATCAAATGAAACCATAGTTCCAGAGACCTTTTCAAGTCTCGAATATCTACGACGTATGTATGCGGACTGAAGTGACAAATGACAATTTGTACAAATGCCGTGATTCAAAACCAGGTCTGCTGCTCACAAGGCAGATGCGTTAACCACTACACCACCCTGACACAGTGGCTCTGCACAACTGCAAGGAATACCACAGCACTCTTTCCTCCTCAGTCCAAAGTCCTGTTCACAGCTCAGCCTACTTGGTATTCCTGCTAAACTCTAAGATCATTGCCAGGGTGACGCAGCACTTAGCACATTTGATTAATGAGCAAGAGACTGGTACAAAATTTCATTTGCCACTTCAGTCTGAGTACATGCATCATGGAATATCAATGTTCTGAAACAGGTTGTCTTCAGTAAAAGAAGTGCGGCAGGGTGAATTTAAATTTATGGCTCCAATTGCTTCCTATTACGCATAATGTTGACAGCTTTTCCCACTTCTCAGTAACAATACAGGATGTTTATAAATGAGTATCGGGGTTTTAACGCTTTATAATATTTATTACATTAAACTTACAGTTGTGTTTGGCTCCAGTGCGCATGCCTCACTTGCATAGCGAAGTACGCGATAGGTTGAACTTCACTGTACCCAAGTGCTGAATAGGCCGCAAGGGGCCCAATGACAGGGCTTGCTTTGCATGGCCTCCACGTTCACCAGACCCAACGCCATGCGATTTTTTTCCTTTGGGGGCTTCATCAAGGATCGTGTGTACGTGCCTCCGCTACCAGCAGACCTCAATGAATTAAGGAACCGGATTGAAGCAGCTGTTGCTACAATAACTGAAGATACACTTATCAACGTTTGGGAAGAACTCTGCTACAGACTTTGTGTGCCGTGTGACAAATGGTGCTCAAATTGAACATATTTAAGATTCTTGGTAAAACCTGTTTGAGTTGCTCTTTCATTTGACATATCATTTATAACTAAGTTTAACATAATAAATATTGTAAAGCGTTAAAACCCCGATATTCATTTATAAAAACCTGTATATTTAACGTGCAAACTCCATATGATCCCAGTGGATCTCAAAGATTTAGCCGAGATCTTTGACCCCGCCAGGACACACAATCCATTTGATCCTTTCATCCAGACCTGAGTCACTGGAGTGCAGATAGTTGCGCAAGCTAGCCGTGCATAGGAGAAGAACGGTGCAGAGGAAACGAGTCCGGCTAATTCTAGATCACACTGAGCATCTGCGAAGGTACTGAGCCGATTCAGGGGTAACTAAATCGAACATATTTAACGTAATCTGTACTCTAAAAGTTCTACTGAAATGCTATCGCCAACCGAGCGAGGTGGTGGAGTGGTTAGCACACTGTACACGCATTCGGGAAGACCACGGTTCAAACCCGCGTCTGCCAATCCTCATTTAAACTTCCGTGATTCCCCGGCAAGTGCCGGGATGGTTCCTTTGAAAGGGCATGGCCAGTTTCCCTCCCCATCCTTCCCTGATCCGAGCTTGTGTTCCATCTCTAATGACCTTGTTGTCGCTGTCGTTCAGTGAACAGACTACAAGCTTATAGAATATCGGGCTGGATTCACTGGACTGAGAACGTCCTAGCGGAAAGAACTCGGTGTGCCGTTCTTATCAAAGTGAAATGGACGGATGTAAAGGTAATTTCAGTAGTACACCAAGGGAGCGTCAAATGGCATGTTATTGCGTATTATTTCCCTTAGCTTGTTCGTGGAAGAGGTTGTTGTTTTGAACTGGAAACTTACAACAGCACAAAACTCTGTAGAAAAGGAGGAAAACGTCCGAAAGATTAAAGACTGTTGCAGAAAGTCGAAGCTTACCCTGGAAATAAATAAACGTATTTCGCATAAATAGTTGAAAAGGTTCATTAGCAATCGATTATACTATTCAAGATAAGTCACTGGGAACAGTAACAACAGTAAAACATCGAGTAATATCTATCCCAATAGCGAAACCAACAGGAAAAACACATACCAGGCTGACATTCATTGGAAGACTGTATTAATCCACGGAAGATGTGCCTCACACGCATACGACCGATTCTTTAATGTTACTGGTCGGTCTGGGACCCTTGCCATCTAGGGTTTATAGAATAGAAAGAAGATCCAAAGAAGAGTGTCGCCTTTCGTTAAAAGTTCGTTCTGTACGAACGGAAGCATTCTGTAGATGCTCCTCAAATGTTAGTGGTAATCACTACAAGAACCCATTGTGGATCACGGAGAACGTACGAATAAAGAATATGCAAACGGCGTATTACTTCCACATACATCTTGCGAAATTATTATGAAAACCAGAGACGTCGAGTCCATGAGGGTTACCAGAAGTCATTCTTCCCTTTCACTATCCGTGAATGGAATATGAAAAGTGGAAAACTGTATTGGTACCAGTAGTGCTCTCGTAACTGTTTCAGAACTGATGGTCCCTAAATTTTCCGTAAAATGCACAAATATGATTCCTTCACCGTCTCAAAAACATCTGCCTGTCAGTATGGCATGTCCCCGCCTTTTTGCGAGGCAGCATGATACCACATTAGTGACTGCTGTTTTGTCTCCGTCTTCGCACAAAAGCCCGTCTTGTCGCAGACTATGATTCTGTTCAACTGACCATTTCCCACAACATACCAGAAAAGAAAGCCCATCGGAGCAGTCATGCTTTGAGTTTTGGCTTCCTCGGAAAGGAGTTTTGGCTTCCTCGGAAAGGAGTTTTGGCTTCCTCGGAAAGGAGTTTTGGCTTCCTCGGAAAGGAGTTTTGGCTTCCTCGGAAAGGAGTTTTGGCTTCCTCGGAAAGGAGTTTTGGCTTCCTCGGAAAGGAGTTTTGGCTTCCTCGGAAAGGAGTTTTGGCTTCCTCGGAAAGGAGTTTTGGCTTCCTCGGAAAGGAGTTTTGGCTTCCTCGGAAAGGAGTTTTGGCTTCCTCGGAAAGGAGTTTTGGCTTCCTCGGAAAGGAGTTTTGGCTTCCTCGGAAAGGAGTTTTGGCTTCCTCGGAAAGGAGTTTTGGCTTCCTCGGAAAGGAGTTTTGGCTTCCTCGGAAAGGAGTTTTGGCTTCCTCGGAAAGGAGTTTTGGCTTCCTCGGAAAGGAGTTTTGGCTTCCTCGGAAAGGAGTTTTGGCTTCCTCGGAAAGGAGTTTTGGCTTCCTCGGAAAGGAGTTTTGGCTTCCTCGGAAAGGAGTTTTGGCTTCCTCGGAAAGGAGTTTTGGCTTCCTCGGAAAGGAGTTTTGGCTTCCTCGGAAAGGAGTTTTGGCTTCCTCGGAAAGGAGTTTTGGCTTCCTCGGAAAGGAGTTTTGGCTTCCTCGGAGGACGGGACGTGCGGCATCCCAAGTTTCTCGTCACGATTTCATGCAAACAACACCAAAAAATCTCCGGAAAGTCATCTGAGAGTTGAAGAGTATTGTGAAAAATTTTTCGTCAATTGAATATACAAGTTCGTTAGTGACTACAGAGGAACGCTCACTACTGTCATCATGAACATCCGTCCTTGTAACCTTCTTCTTTTTTGAGAGCACTGACGCGCAATATGGTTCAAATGGCTCGGAGCACTATGGTACTTAACATCTGAGGTCATCAGTCCCCTAGAACTTAGAACTACTTAAACCTAACTAACCTAAGGACATCTAGGTTAGGTTAGGTTAGGTTAGGTTAGGTTAGGTTAGTCACACACATCCATGCCCGAGGCAGGATTCGAACCTGCGACCGTAGCAGTCGCGCGGTTCCGGACTGAAGCGCCTAGAACCGCTCGGCCACCGCGGCCGGCGACGCGCAATACCTTCACTTATCATATTCAAGTTAATGTCACATCGAATGTCAACAGAGTTGATTCGTTCTTCACGTTTGGCGACATTTCCATTCATTTTCAACAGCTGCTGTAGACGAACGAGAAGCAATGTGACAGTCTCTAAGCAGAATAACCTACGGTTATTGCCCCCCCCCCCCCGCCCCTGCCCCCCCCCCCCCGCGCCCTTCAACGAACAACACCTTTCCCCATCACTTCCCACGCTGCCGAAATAGGCATCGTGTGTTTTAGCAAGTAATATTGTTCAATATACGACTCACGAGACTTAAAACCAATGACATGGGGAAGGAGTAAAAGTACAGATAAATTTATCAATCCCACCACTTGGATCCTGTGATATTTGAACGAACACTGATGTGCTGGCGACAGGGCGTCCCATACCTTCAAGAAAAGGGCGAAGATAATGACGGCGCCTTGTAGGGAGCAAGGTGGACGCTGACACGGATGTAAACTATGTTTCAGATGTCTGCGGCGGAGGAGTTCGTGACTGTGCGGGTGTCCGAGGGCTTGGTGCGCGGCCGCAGGGCCACCACCGTGCAAGGCGGCTCCTACGTCAGCTTCCAGGGCCTGCCCTACGCCCGCCCCCCTGTCGGGGAACTTCGCTTCGAGGTGAGAAGCTTTCCAGCGTCCGCGAATCGGAGCGTTAAATGTCAGAACTCAGAATGTGGAAGGGGACCTATAAAATCTGAAAAAGGAAATGCAGAGGGTCAGTCTAGATACAGAGGGAGTTAGAGAAGTAAAATGGAAATAAGATAAGGATATTTAACCAGAGGAATATAGGGGAGTAGCAACTGCAGCAGGAAATAATGTACCAGGAGTAGGATTTGCCGAGATGGTAGGACAGAGAGTGAGTTACTATGAACAGTTTAGTGACAGGATTATTGTCATCAGAGTCGACTGCAAACCAACGCCAATAATTATATTTCAGGTATATATATGCCTGCGTCACAAGCAGAAGATGAACTGATACAGGAAGTATTTGAGGTTGAGGGCATTGAATATGTAATTTCAGTGCGTAGAGAGATTAAAATCGAATGGTATTGGATGACTGGAACGCTATAGTAGAAGGAAGACCATGGGCTCGATTGTAATAATGATAGAGGAGGAAGACTAATTGAGTTCTGCAGTAAATTTTAGTTGGTAATAATGAATACGCTGTTCAAAAATCACGAGAGGTGGAGGTGTACTTGGAAAAACATGGAGACACCGGACGATTCCAGCTGGATCACATCATGGTAACACAGGGTTCCGAAATTGGTTTAACAGGATCGTCTGGAAGAATCATTGTGGAAAGGAGTGGGGTACTGTAGTACTGAGAAATGATGTACGTTTGAAGTCGTCTATGACTGTAGGTCCTGCGATCATGAATACAGTTGGCAGTTCAGATGAAGTGGACTGGATATCTCTATGAAAGGCAACCACAGAAGCTGGGCAGTCAAAACAGGTACAAGAACTGCAAAGAAATCTGGTGTGACAGAAGCAGTTAGTAAATACACGATTGTGTAAAGAGTCTAACCCCCACGTATAAAGCAACTTTAAACTTCTGATTACTTTACAAATAAGTTAATGTGTTGAGTAATTAACCTTAAGCGCGAAGTGAGAAAAAGTTTATAAAACGTTTGAAATTGTCTAAGGTTTGCTGGAAGCCAGTGTTGTCAACCTGCATAAGTGTAATCTGGGTAATTTGCACCCCTTTCCAATCAAAAGCTGGTTTTTGATACAGCTTAGTGTTTGACATCCTGTCTCCTGAACTACGTTTCGACCCATATGATTTTTAACCATAGTAGGTGTTTTGCATTGCTGTGTTTAACCTTTAACGTAACATTGTACCTCTTAATGAGTAATTATGACAGAATTTTACGTTGTCAAATTTAGTCAGTAATTATATGAAATACTGAAAATCATATTGTTGTTGCCTCTGAGAGCCGTTGGATAGGTTACGTGCACCTGATACCATGCACCATGAACAGTTAACCGAGAAAGTCGTTTAGTAATATGGTCTCCAACTGATCGACGGAAAAAGGAACATCATAAGTCAATTAGGAATGAAATAAATAGGAAGTGCAGGAAAAGCAAGGCGAAATGATCGCAGGAAAACTGAAGAAAATGAAGACATGGTTCTCGGAGGAAATGGTTCAGCGTATAGGAAAGTCAAAACAGCATTCGGTGAAATTAAAAGCGAAGGCGTATAAGGGGAACTACTATCGATAGAGGAATGACTGAGTAAATCGAACCAGTTATGCAACTCTGAAACACTCTGAGCTGAGCGCGTGTTTTCCTGCAGCTACCTCGTGTCGCTGTCGCCTTCAACACTGCCGAATCGCCTCCGGCCACGCGCTACAATGTGAGATACGACTACGGTTGCCAGCTTAAATTGACAACATTACCGAACATATGTTGAGCTGAGAGTTGAGGGTGAACACAATAAACATTAAGAATTATATTTATTATTGCTAGGTACAGTTCTCAGCAAATTTTTGTTACCGTTAATGTTTTGATAAAAGTCGTTGATGTTGCAAACCTCAGATTACAAAATTCTGCTTTTACGGTACCGACACTTAGTTCGTTTCTGGCGTCAGACCATAAATGACTCTCGTGACTGAAGACTCGTTCTGTATAGACATTCCTGCATCGAATCGCCATTATCCTGTTGACAGTTTTTTTTTTTTTTGTATTAGGCATTTTTTCTTCGTTTACAGACGTTTTCCAGGAAAACGTGTTTGTGAACGTAGAAGATTGACTTCGTAATAGTCCCAAAGTTTTATTACTATACGGATCTCTTCGTGCAAACTACCTTCACTGCGTTACAAATAGGCTGGCCAGGGCGCCAGAGGAAGGAAGAGACGGACAACGATCAGTAAAAGATTGCGAATGCAAAATGGGCCGTCTGGCAACAGCGAACAAAAAGTTTATTGACTTGATTTTGCAAATAAATTTAGTGATATCAGTGGAATCCTAAATATACCGAACCACTCGTACTTCGGTACAGTACACCAGACACGGACTGAAATACCGAACAGTTGCATAAAAAGAACCGAACACCTAGCAAGGTGTGACCCAGGGGTGGTGACAAGGGGGGACTATGGGGGCTGTAGCCCGCCCTCCCCCCCCCCCCAGCCTCCCCCAATGGAGTATGGAGTATCAAATTACTTTGGATAAAATGACTTCAGAAATCAGCGGATATGTTACTCCAACAGATTCATTTTTTTTATAATTATGTAGCAATATATGTTGCAATGTATTTCAAACACATTTTAACAAAAGAATAAGAGCGGCAAATAGTTTACTACCTAAACCAATAAATATCAATTAACTTAAAATGGGCGTCTTATTATTTATTAATGCACTTTTTTTTACACTAAACTCCAAACCAGTTACCAAAAACTACTTCAAGCAACACCAAATTTTACCAATTTGTCGCTGGAGTACCCCAACTCTCCTTCTGTTAGGCGATATTCCATCCCCCCCTCCCCTCCTCCCCCCCCCTCCCCACCCTGGTGTGACTACCCTTTCGGGTTCCGTGCAAAGAGTCGCGTGCATTGGTAAAGTGACGAATTATGAGTTTTGATTTATTCCATCGGTTGGTTGGATACCAGCATAGAATAGAGAAAAATGGCAGTCAACGATCTGCAGAATTAAAATGACGATCGCTTTGTTCACGGCAATTATAGCTAGCCTCTAGGAGAAAACTCAAGGCAGAAAAAAAATTCAGTTCAGCACTAAAAGCAAACTGTAATTTCACGCTATCGCTGGTTATGTGAAACTCTCTTCACACTAGATACACGACCTGCCGCGTTACCAGCAGATGAGCGGTCCTCGATGGCGTTTGGTTGCAGATTATAAGCGACACAGACTGATTCCAGACGAAAAAAGAATGTTAGAAGAAAATTAAGAGCAAATAAAGTAAATATGATAACAATAAAATGGCAAAGAATTAGAAATTAAAAAATTGAATTTAAACCAATTAACTGAATAAAAATAATAATCAAACTCTGGTTAGATTAGAAATGAAACGTAAATTTGCAGAATTTAACGAGATTCGAACCTAGGACTTTCTACATGTTTGGTTAATGGACTAACCATTGTGCTAGCCACAACATTCTAGTGGGAGGGAGCTGTATTTGTGTCTGTGGTGCTCCAGTCTCAACGATGAATTGCGGCCTTCAAAAATTCGGCTTCACGCTATGTCGTGCGAAGGTTAACAAACATAAGCAAATTTCTGTTATAACAACTGAATATGTGGCGCTGAATCGCGTCTTGTGCTGAAGTATCCAGCACTGCTTTGTTGTTGCTGTGTCTGAAACGTATGTATTAGCATCGTTGCGTGCGTTTTTTGTTTTTGGTGTGACTGTCTTGTGAGAAATACGAAGTAATAGTGCCAGACCCATGATTGGGGATCCAAACACGTCAGAAAAGAGTGCCACACAATAAATTGGAAGTGAACTGTCCAGTTGTAAAATTTGGAAAACTTGTGGTGAGGACTATGGGACCAAACTTCTGTGGTTATCGATCACTAGGCTTGTGCACTACTTACGCTAAGGATGACACACACACACACACGCACGCACGCACGCACGCACGCACGCACGCACGCGCGCGCGCACGCGCGCGCGCGCGCGCGCCTGAGGGAGGACTCGAACCTCTGACGGGGGGAGCCGCTACAAGACGCCCTAGACCACACGGCTACTCCGTGCAGCTGCCCAGTTGTGGCAGTTTGGCAATGGCGAGCGCTTTGGGCGTGATGCTGACCACTGTGATTGGAGAAAACCACCTCCAACGCATAAAGTATCAACTGTCAAGTAATTTTAGTCGGGCTGTGGTAACAGATGTAGCAAAAGTGAAAATGGATATTAAGGTGGCTAATTAGAAGCCAAAACCGGTGATTATTGCGATCAAGATTGACTAGGAGTACAGTTGGGATAAAACTGAAGAGTCTAATAGGTTCTGTTTGGTATTACATTTAGACACAATGTTGAGCTGTATGAAGCATTTTATGGCTTTTTAAATCTTAAAGGTCGCCTATCCAGCTCAGTTTCTACCAATATTTTTTCCAATAAATAATGAAAAAAATAAATGAAATCTGTTGATGTTCGATTAGTGGAGAACTGTTTCTTTTTGCAGCCCCCTCAGCCAGCTGAGAGCTGGTCAGGTGTGAGAGACGCGCTGTCAGAGGGCGCGGCCTGCATCCAGTACAACCTGATCGTGCGCCAGCTTGTTGGCAGCGAGGACTGCCTCTACCTCAACGTGTACACTCCACAGGTATGCCCAACGCTTCCTGCAGCCTCCTGTATAGGCAAACCTCAAGAGTTCCTGCTGCAAAGCACTCTGCCATTGCCTGGAAAAGTCACACGAATATTAAATCGCTCAAAAAGAAATAGGACCGAATCTGCCCTTGCGCTCTTTGCTAAGTGCTGGAAATTCTGACGGGGATGCCCCATCATTCTAAGAGGGAGAGACCGGATCCTGGAGATCAATTGGCACGGAGGAGGAGGGAAGCCGAGCCGTGGCATGCTTATCGGGCAGGCCCTGACTGCCTGCACTTCTTGCAATCGCGCTTAAAAATTAAGTATTTTCGAGAAAGAATATTGAAAGTCGCACCAGACTTAAAACATGAGTACGCCAGTTTTGTATGTGAGTACAGCAATGATTTTTAAGATTCAAGTTTCATAGCAATGCAAGTTGTTCTGTAACAAAATGTGATCTTACTGTAATAAACTGGCAATGGCAAATTCATACCAGTTCGAGATAAATCAGTGGCAGCAATTGGAGAGTGAATGAAGTCTGAACCAGTATGGACGTGTTAAATGAATTTAAAGTGGAGTAATATTAAGTGGTCTATGCAAAAGTGGTCAAATATTAGTGTAACCTCTTCATTATTAATAAAAATATTTTGAAATGGGCATCATCATTTGAGAGAATAGATATGACTTGCGTCATAGCCTCACGGTCGGAACTTCAGTCATCAGCGCATAAATCTTGCGAGTAAGTTTGCTCTCTCTCTGTAACTGGATACTTATTAATGTCTGATGGCAAATTTTTCTAAGATAGTCGGACTGGCATTCACACTGTGTCGCCAATCGTAAACGAGAAAATGGGGCGTGTGCATAGTGTTCAGTCTGTAAACAAGCCATAAATAAACATGACAAGCTTACGCCATGTGCACATTGTTACTTTGCGGCAAGGACTGCCAGTACAGAACCTTGACATTAAGGCGGAATCTTCCGAAAGCTCAGCGGCTATCATGACACACAAAACATTGATGAACTTCCTCTTTGTGGTCAACTATCCTAGCTGATGACTGGTACACACTAATTATGGATGGCAAGTACCAGAGCCGTAGATCCTGCAACCCTGGTAAAATTGCCAAAGCTGCCCACCCCCTCCTGTCAAATACCTTTTAGCAGGTACTCCTGCGTAAATTTACCACATTTAATAACTTTTTTAAGTAGGTCTGATAAAGACGGTGTATTACTGAAAAATATTACTTTAGTTGACTACATTAATGAAACACTTGCACATAAAAAATTAAATGTGACATTGTAGTACAGAAATAAATTACAAATAGTATAAACTTTCTAAATAAATTGAAAGTTAAAAAAACTGTATCTTATTGTTTATGGATATTGTGTATTGGTTTTAGTACGATGTATAATAATGAACAGGACATAAGAAAAAGATAGGAAGCAGTTGCTGAAAAGTTTTGGGTGTAAATTATGGCTCCTGTCCATGAATCATGTTTTTATTAGGCCTATAATTTAACCTTTCAGTTCTGTTCCTTAAGTGAAGCAGACTCAAGTTCAGTTTTTGTCCTATTCAATCATAAAGAGAGCAAACTTTGGTAGTCTGCATTCACTACTTACACTACTTTCATCATACATTAACAGAATAATGCTTTCGATAGACTTGACAACTAATAACTGACATAATAATGTCAATCAGCTGACCAAGGCTTATTTCTGAATATTCTTCATTTGCTCAGCAGATAGTACCAACAGAAACTTGGCAGCAGAAAAGGTACTGGATGGAGGGGCAAGTAATGTACATTTCCCCTCCACCTTTTCTGCCAGCTACCTCCATCATTGCATCTCACTCTTGTCCTCAATTGGCAGATATTTGTAAACCTTGCAAGCCTTCGGTGAAATTGCATACCTGTATGTGCATCAGTACCTGCTCATCTACCTTTAAGATTGTACAATACCATAATGAAGTAGCAGTAATAACTCTTTTGTTGAACATGAGCTAACTCCATAAGTGACAGCTGTGTGAACCAAGTGAACCATTGCCACATAAAGCATGTTAGCAATAGCTGTCTGTTCAGTAGTAGTCCTATCTTCATGATGCTGCTTGCACAAAATGATGCTGTGGAAGTCACTGAGAGAAAACAGCAAGCATTTACAGGTGCAGGCCAAGAGAAAACACATAAGACAGGAGTACGTGGGAGAACTGATGTTTCTTCGTGGCTAGTTCTTAAACTAATTTCCTGTCATAGTTTCTGAGGTCAGTTTTTGCATCCCCTCTGTGTCTGCGACCACACCAGTGTCTACCTTGTTGCCCACATGGTACTGCCCATGAAGATACATCAAGGAGAACACAACAGAACTACAAGCTGCCTTTTTGGAGGCAGCTGGGAGGTCTATGTGTATCGGGCCGAATGCAACTCTCTCCACACTATCATTTTGGTTCCTTTGCATCCATTGAAAACATTAGTATGCTGAATTCAAACTCTTTGACGCTGTTGTTCATGAAGAATGTAGGCGAGGGAACTCCTAGAATGGAAGTTGGATCAATGGCATCAGGTTGTTGACACTGAAGAATGCAGTATTTGTTTGACATCTGATGATGGTCATAGAAAATTGTGGAGATTACCAGTATCAATGCACATTTCATGCATGCAGTCATGTACAGATGTCACACTCAATGGCTTAAGTCATTTATAAAGAGGCAAAATTGTTACTCAGCACCCCACATTATTTAGTTTAGTGAACTTTTGTGCACAGATCTTATTTTATAATATTAGATATGTCATGTTGCAAGGCTTATATAGAATAAACATAATTATTTACAGATACATCATTCAACAGAAAACAAATAAAATTGAAAACGGGTAAGCAGTAGTGACTCTGTGTGTGTGTGTGTGTGTGTGTGTGTGTGTGTGTGTGTGTGTGTGTGTGTGTGTGTGTGTGTGTGTGTGTGTGTGAGAGAGAGATCAAAATTTGTAAATAATGATAATATGTTTAGATCATATGATAAAAAGTACAATCCATTTATACAAACTTAAAAACTATATTTTAAATCACATTTAGACAAATATACACTTACCCCACACGGTGTCTTCTGTATTCTCAACACTACACATTGTCTTCCTTTCTTCCTTCCTCAGGAAAGTGGTTTCAGAAAAATTATTCTACACCTTTCCCCATTTTAAATTTACCTTTGTTCTACAAATTTACCTTCCTTTGTCATTTGAAGATATTTAGTTCCTTTACCAAGTGGTAGTTTGTTATAAAATGCACTTCTGCATCTCTACAGTCCCTATCTATCATTGTTGGCTTTTCCTGCAGGTACAGTAATTTTCTCTAGTTCCTTTGTTGTGGTTGTAAAAATATGTTTTTAAGTGCCGAACAATTTACAAGTAAAGCACAGTTAATATTTTAAATTCCTTAAAATTGTTTTTGCAGGAAGCCCATAGTTTTTGTTTTGCTATGCATCTCGTGGCTTGCTTTTAAAGTTCTCTGAACATGTACATCTGTTCCTCCTCGCCATATGGTATGCAGTACAATGTGTGTGGCAATGTTAGCCCATAGCTAGAAAAAAAAATCTGTATCCATTGTACAGGAAATTTTTTTCCTTATCAATATATTTGAACTCATTTTTGAGTAGATCTTATTGATGTGGTTTTACCACGTCAGAAATTTATCCACCTCTATTCCCAGAAATCTATTACAGTTCATTGTTCCTAGGTCTGTGCCCACAGTGCTCAGATCAAAATCCTCTGAGCAGACAGTTCTGTTTGTTTGAAATATTATACATGCTGCTATTCTTCCTGTGAATTGGTAGATTATTTTCACTGAAATGTCTTTTTCCCATCTATATGTTCTCACTGGCTATATTTTGCAGATCCTTTACTGAGTCTCTGTATGAACTCTTCATATGCATCTCCTCCCCTCCCTCTCTCCCTCCACTCCCCTCCCTCTCTCCCTCCACTCCCCTCCCTCTCTCCCTCCACTCCCCTCCCTCTCTCCCTCCACTCCCCTCCCCTCCCCTCCCCTCCCCTCCCCTCCCCTCCCCTCGCCCCAACAACAGTCTGACCACCAAGTACAAGTCTTATTTCAGTCGATGCCACATTGGGCAACTTGAACGTGGGTGATAAGGATGAAATGATAACACAATACCCAGTGCACGAGCAGAGAAAATCTCCTACTTGGCCAGGAATCAAGCCCAGGCCCGCTGCACATTACCACCTAGCTAAGGAGGCAGGCATAAAATAATAAATCTTCATATATGAATGGTACATGTCATGAATAGTACTTGCTGTCAAAACGTACTGCCATGCTATCAATGTGTCCCTTCATTCATAAAATGTGCCGATTTCAATTAATTTTCAAATTAAAATCTCTCGTTGCTTAATTATTAAAGTTAATGATCATGTAAGTAGTTCCATCAATGCTTCTTATCGAGACCTACAGTTAAAGTATTCAATTTATTTGGTGGCATGAATATTTTATACATTATAAATTATTAAGTATATTAGTTATGTTAAAAACTACCTGTCACTGTATCTTCTCACATGTCATTTCCAATTCATATCTTATCATCATTAGATTCATAATCAAATTCTCTTTCATTTGGCACCTAGTGCTTCCTCGTGCTTGACACCTCATGCTTCCTTGTGCTGAGTGTGGGTCATGCTGCACAAGTGCAAATAAGTACATTGCAACTTGAAAACTTTAACAGCTACCAGAAACCAGCACCATGATGGGGTCACAGAAAACACCCATGGAGCTGCACTACTCCAGTCGCTGGCCAGTATCACCCAGCCACCGCCAGCCAGTTGCCGACACTCAGTTCGCACGCATAACTTAATGCTGCACTCAAACAGAATCCCAATACAAAAATATGACTCAGTGTGTTACACTGTACAAATGTTTTAGTATCATGTAAAAATCTGAAGTAAATGAGATAAGAACTTTCGAGATTTTGCTATAAGATTTCCCCTTTATATATTAGTATAGATGAGTAGCAGAGGTCCTAATAGTGAGCTACTCGATATTTCGCTTCCATGCAATCTGAGTAGACATTTTTCTCTATGTAGTTTGTCACTCTGATCCTTTTCTCTAAGATGATGGTCTTTTTCTTCTTCATGCTGGAGCTCACACTAGAGTTATTTCTGATAAACTGCTTTACTCCTTTCTCATCACATGTGCCTTTGTATACTAGCAGAACCTTGCTCGTTTTTACGCATTTTGGAAATACTCCTTCATTCATTACTGAATTTACTCACTTTTCATCAGCTACCATAGTGGTTGGATTGTTAGACACATTGAAAACATGCTGCTTTTTGTGCTGAATTATGCGACCCCAGATGTCCAATGAAAGCAACCTCTTACACAATGGTCACTCTGAAATTTGGTTGAGATGAACTTGTAACATCCCCTTTTGTTTTTCACAGATTGTCATTGACAAGTTGTGACCCTGTCCCTACCCATGGAAGTAAGGATCTCTCTAGGACTGCAGTTATTATTCTGTGTTACAGTACTACAATTGATACACGATTGCTTGTAGACACATTACACTGCATAGATACACCAACAAATTGGGCAATATCATTCATTTTGTATCGATGGGTATGTTCTAACACAACGGCTCCTTTGTCATTCTGACACAGCCCCATATTGGCTCAATTCACTGTGCTCATTCTGTACTTGCATATCTATCTATCTCTCTCTCTCTCTCTCTCTCTCTCTCTCTCTCTCTCTCTCTCTCTCACACACACACACACACACACACACACACACACACACTCACTCACTCACAAGTGACGGAGAGTCACGTGCCTATGTAGTACCAGCTCTATGCTATAATGCTATAGGTAGTACTCTAAAGTGACCAGGAGTTCTCTTATGGAAGTGATTAATATATTGTCTGGTGAGTTTATTTACATTAATGTTATCGTAGACTGTCCTATTCACCTGAATAGACTACACCATAAATAAAGCTGAAACAGGCACAACTTTATGTAAAGTCTTGGTGACAGAAAACAGCTTTACAATGTTAGCTGCGGTATTTCAGGTGCCAAGCGGAGATGATGACAGCACAACAAAGCTGCCAGTGATGGTGTGGCTACATGGGGGTGGATTCGTCGAAGGCTCTGGCACGGCAGCAGCACATGGTCCTGACTTCTTGGTTGACAGTGGTGTCATACTCGTCACCGTCAACTACCGGCTCGGTGTCCTCGGTCAGGCCCATTGCGCTTTACTTGGCTCTTGCTCCACTTCTGTCCCTTCCCTCTAAACCACACCCTACAAAATCACTTTTCCTTTCCAGAATGAATCTACTGTTTGAAAAACTTCCTGTCAAATTAAAACTGAGTGACAGACCAGGCTCAAACCCAGAACTTCATCTTTAATGAACAATGCTCTTCCTCACTGAGCTCTGAGTGTCAATGCAACATGGTTTGCAGGAGAACTTATGTGGTGTTTGGAAACTAGGAGAGATGTACTGGCAGAACTGAAGCTATGAAGATGGGTTGTGAATTGTGCCCAGTGCCTCAGTCACTAAGAACACTGCCTACATATGGCAAAGGTGTAGGTTTGAGTCCTGGCCTGATATACAGATGTAATCTGTCACGAAGGTACATATATTCCACTGTTAGATAGTGTTAATGAATGACCTCAATAGACTATCATCTTTAAGTTATGCTCCACAGATCTTTAATAAGACATTTTTATCTGTAATAAGCACCAATCTCTTGTGTGATGTGCAAATACCATTGACAGTATACAATCAACTATCAGATATTCAAATTTTAAAATTGTGTCTATAACATGTCTATAATTTTAAAATACATGTCCGCTTGGTGCTGTGCAAGTATGTGAGCCCGGTGTGTAGGATGAGATGATCTAGCCTAGAAAACAGCTGTGTTGTGTACAGAAAATTTAATGATTATTCTGCATTAGGTTCCTCGTGGCTCCCCCCCCCCCCCCCCCCCCCCCCCCCCGAAACTCTTTCAAGAATTCTTCCACATCTTTATCTACAGCCAAACTCTGCAAATCACTGTGATGTTCATGGCAGAGGGCACTTCCCATTGTACCAGTTAGCCCTTCTTTCCCCTCTCTTCACGTACGGAGAGCAGGATGAATGACTTTAAATGCCTCTGTATGTGCTGTAATTTATCTAATTTGTTCCTTGTGTTCCCTACATTAGCAATGTGTAGGAGATTGTACTACATTTTTAGATTCATCATTGACTGGTTCTTGAAACACTGCATGTAGGCTTTCTCAGGACAGTTTGCATCTACTCAGCTGTCTGCCAGTTCAGTTTCTTCAACATCTCTGTGACAGACTTCCATGGGTCAAACAGACCTGTGATCATTTATGTTGTGGTTATCTGTATACATTCAGTACCTCCTGTTAGTCCTATTTGGTGCAGATTCCATAAACTAGGTCAACATTTGGGAATGGGTCACACAGGTGTTCTTAAACAATCTCCTCTACAGACTTATCTCATGTTCTACCAATGAACTGAAGGCTGCCCCCTGCTTAACCCAAGCCTGAGCCTATGTGACTGTTCCATTTCATGTAGCATTTGGATGAGTTAAGTGATTTCAATGGTGTCTCACTTGTATTGCATTCACAAGATACTTTTTTTTTAAATGCACAGTTTCACATTTCTGCATATTTAAAGCAAGCTACTGTTCTTTGTGCCACTTTATAATCTTACAGAGATCTGAAAATATTTTTGCAGACTTTTTCAGGCAATACTTCATTATAGGTAAGTGCATCATATGCAAAACATCTGAGATTACTGTAAGTACTGTCTGCAGTATGAATAGCATGGTTCCCAATGAACTTCCCTGGTGCACACCTGAAGTTAATTTTACATTTGTCGATGTCTCTCCATCCCAGAGGACTACTACATCCTCCCAACTAAGATATACTCAAATCCTCAAAGCAGTCACAAATTTTGCTTGATACTCCATATGATCATGCTTCCAGTAGCAAGCCTATGTGTGGTACTGAGTAGAATGCTTTTCAGAAATGAAAGATAGTACATATCTTTGACTGTCTTGATCTATGGCCTTCAGTATGTCATGTGAGGAAAGTGCAAGTTGAGTTTCACATTATTGATGCTTTTGGTATCCATGCTGGTTGACAAGAAGGTGGTTCTTCTAAAGATAATTCGTTATCTTTTAGCTCAGAATACATTAAAAGATTCTACAGCAAATGTATGTAAAGGATACTAGATGGCAGTTTTGTGGGTCAGTTTTGCTACCCTTCTTGGAGATGACTGTCACCTGTGCTTTCTTCCAACTACTGGGCAAAGTTTTTTGTTTGAGTGATCTGTGGTATATTATCATTAAAACAGAGGCTAACTTAGTCACAAATTCTAACTAGGCAACAAATTCAGTATGGAATCTGATAGGAATTCCATCAGGCCTGGAACTGTGTTCAGTTTTCGCAATTTCAGCTATTTTTTAATACAAAAGGCAGTGATAGCTATAAAATTCATCTTTGCAGTGGTGCAAGAATTAATTGTGAAGGACCATTTGAAAACAAAATGAAGCATTTTTGCTTTAGCTATGCTACCCTTAGTTTGATGGACTTGACCATTGGTGCCTGGACACTAACTTTGGTACTGCTAATTTCCTATATATATGACCAGAATTTTTATGGGTTTTTTAGTTAGAGATCATGCACTCCATGCACAGTCAGCTGTCTGGGGGTATCAGTGTCTGATGTGTAGTGTGCATATTTAAAGTAACCCTACAGTTCTCAACATTAAGGTGCAAGTCTAGGAAGTGACATAATAGCTTTTAACAGAATTTTTGAAGTCTCTGGTTCAGTCTTTCCACTCAGCTCAGAACCTGGGGGACAACATTGCAAATTGTAACCTTTGTTAAAACTCCATGAGGAAGTCTGGTCTTTCTAACCTTATCTCTCTGTCACTAGAATGGTTCCAGTGTTTTAAGATATGCCACAATCTGCAGTTCGTAACAATCTGTTCCCTCAGTGGCTGCAGAATAGCTTCTTAAACATGCTGAATAAGCCACTCAGCTTACACACTGAGTGCACTTTATGTTCCTTGCCATCCATTAATGGCACTTCCCTAAAAGCTGCCATCATTCATCACACACTTGAACTCGCAGTGATTTATATATAGACCCCCAACCCTTTTGCATTTCTCTCCTCATGACACAGGACACAGCAATTTTTTCAGCAGGTGAAATGAGTCACACCCTGTGTTCTCCCTGGTTTCTGACTTCCCTGTACAACACACTTAGCCCTAGCATTGACATGCCATTCACTCAAGTGGATGAGTAGTGCAGTGCCTCGAGAATTTTGTGGTAAATTCTAGAGACACTCGTATTTCCACTATCTCGAACACGCATTATTTTAAAGATGAGTGAGTGTGTGAAAGTGGAACTGTGTCTACTGTGCCACAATTACATGTGTGCAGGACTGGCATGCATCAGATGGTTGATTGGCACAGGAAAGTAGTCACAGTGCTCGCCTCAGAAGTTACATGCCCAGCACAAGGAGCAAATGCAACATACTCTGTGATGGTGCTACGTCAGTCATTATTGACAACAGCTGAATGTTGTTAAATAACAGAAAAGACACTTACTTATTCACTTTCTTTCGTGGGGTCTGGATGGTGGACCTGCTAGAGCTTTCTAGATTGCATTTGTTATAAAGTATGTAAGAGTATCTACAGACCGGCAATTGTTGGGCTTACAAAAAATGAACCATTTATATGGTGTTTTGTTTGTGGAAGTGAAAATTCCTCCAAAACAACATCTTATCTTCAGAGAAGAAGTTGGGCAGACAATCGCAGCTGGCTATCCCGTTAAGAAGATCGGCGAAACAATTCCACATAAGCTCAATAATAAAGTGGGAGCGTGAGTCTGGCACACCAGCACCACACTACTCCCTCTAGTCGCCGGAAACCCTAGCATTGACATGCCACTCACTCAAGTGTATGAGTAGCAGTACATCCTGTAGAGAAGACAGGCAGAGGACAGTACTTAAGTTACTTTTGGTATCTTGGTAAATGACTCCTTAAGAGCCCTCCAAACACACGCATTCACAGCAACTGCTCTCATCCTTCTTAAAGCTAATTGGACTTCTCTCTAATGATGTTATTACTGGCTAATATTGAACAGCAACAAACAAATAAACCTGGATATCTACGGTATTTACTCGAATCTATGCCACACTTTTTTCCGATTTTTTTAATCCAAAAAACCACCTGCAGCTTAGAATCGAGTGTAAAGTAAGCGGAAATTTTGAAAAAATATTGGTAGGTGCCGCCACAACTAACTTCTACCGTCGAATATATGTAGCGCTACATAGGCATGCTTTGCAGGCACAGAGATAAATACAGGCGCCAAAACCTCTGCGTCAGTAAATAAATTAAAAAGAAAGGTAGAAAACGAGATTTCTTTTCTGCCCCGAGTTTCGACCACTGCATTTTCATACATTATCCAACGAAGTAAATAGAAATCCCGTATTGTTAGTATTCGAATGTAGCAGCCTTTCAAATATTCGTAGCAACAATAATAAATTTCTTTACACAAGGCTTTAGGATTGTTGCACGAGTTGATATGGTGGGGGCTCATTAAGATAGCATCACCCATTACTTCGTGGAAGTTTGTGAAGTGCTCGTTGGTGTTAGTGAACCATAATGAAGCGCTTTCATTATAGTGCCAAATTCAAGAGGGGAGTTATTTCTTTTGCGGAACAAAAGTTCCAATCGTGCTGCAGGTCTGCGATACGGGATTGATAAGAGCGTCAAGCGATGGCGACTGCAGAGAGACAAATTATTTGAATGTTCAAGTAGCAGGAAAGCGTTTAGTGGGCCAAAGTGTGGCCGATATCATGCACTAGACGTGATTTTAAATGAATTTGTTAAGCAACAGCGTCAGAAATTCCTGCCAGTGAACGCCGAAATTTTAAAAATTAAGCCACATGAAATAGCTAGAGAAAAAAATCGAAAATTTTAAGGCTACTCGCAGCTAAATTGATCTGTTTATGAAGCGCTGGGGTTTGTCACTTCGGAGGCGAACTTCAGTTGTACAGAAGCTGCCGAAAAATTATGAAGAAAGACTTGTAGAATTTCAGCGCTTCATAATCAGGCGGCGCACCGAAAACCTTAGTCAGATAGGAATAGCCGACCATACTCTTATATTTTGACATGCCGTCAAATTATACGGTTGACGCCAAAGGAAAGAAAGACATAAGTGTTCTTACATCAGGGGGCGAAAAACAGCGGATGTCCGTCATGCTGGCGTGCACAGTAAATGGACGTAAATTATCCCCATTCATAGTTTTCAAGCGAAAGACTTTAGCGAAATCGGAAGTGTTTCCAAAAACTGTAATTGTACGAGCAAACGAAACTGGGTGGTTTTCGGAGGACATGATGCTGGAATATATTACGCGCGTGTGGAATCGACGTCCTGGTCAATGCTTGGTTTGCGCAGTCTGTTGGTATTAGATGCGTACGCAAGCCATACAACACCTGCAGTAAAACGAAAATTAGGGGAAAGCAAAACGGACTAGGCAGTATTTCCAGGCGGGATGACGTCAATTCTGCAACCACTTGACGTCTGTTTGAATAAACCATTTAAGGACAAACTTAAACGCATGTACACAGACTGGCTTTCGAAAAGCGACAGACGACTGACACCAACAGGACGTGTAAAACGCGCAAGTTTGTCGCAAGTGTGCCAATGGATTTATGATGCATGGAAGTGTGTTCTAAATAAGACTGTGCAACAAGCATTTAAAAAATGTTTGATATCCAATGCACTAGTGACTAGATGGTACGGAGGACGATGCTCTGTATGAAGAAATGAGCAACAAAGAATAGAGTGATAGTGATAGTGATTCACAATCATGACTGATATTTTAAACATTTAGTATAAGATGTATTGCAAACCTAATAACATTTTGTTTTAACTTTCAGCGTTTAATTTTTAAGTTATTTTCATTCTTCTTTTATAAGGGTTGCTACTCTGCATTGCACAGGATAGAAAAGTGTGGAGAGCTGCATCAAACCAGTCAACGGACAGAAGACAGCAACAACACACACTGCTTGTTTTGCAAATCAAACTGCCTTTTCCTGCTGCTAGTTATTTAATTCATCCCATACGCGCTTCTATAACAAAACTGTATCATTTTAGATCCCACTGATGATGCCTTAGAACAGAAGGCGAAACGCGTATGGGGTAAATAAAATAACTACCAGCAGGAAAAGGTAGTTTGATTTGCAAAACAAGTATTTATATGCTTGCTGCGGAGGATGGCCACACAAACTTGTTAACACTCTGCATTTGAAGTCATCACCAAAAATCTACTACGGAAATCCGACTGGCAAGGCTGTTTTGGATGTATGTCAATATGGCCAACTCTACATTCTGATTTTTTCCCCTACCTGCGACAAGAGATGGTTGCTAATAGGAACTTTTATGAATCTTGAATCACATGCAGTATTCTCTGCACCACAATAATAATACGAATGTAAACATTATGCCACGTATTCTTTCGTGTTTGCTGCTATCTCATTTAAATCCTGTCTGCCTAATAAACTACGAAACTTGAGTGAGACAACAGCAAACGCGGAAGAATATACATATCCTGTCATGTTTATATTCGTATTATTCTTATGCTGAATAGTGACAGTCAGAAATGAAACACGGCAACTGACTAGATTTTTAAATCTAAGATAATTCTAATTTTTGTGCAGAATGTAATGAACTAAAGAGGAGTCTGTGAACATTTTCAAACGGAGAAAACTTTTCGCTAAACTCTCGTTCAGAACATCTTCCATCATATGCAGTCTATTATTTGGTTCTTGTTATCAAAGAAAGCAGCAGTATAAGTAACAACACATAGCAGTTTCTTGCCATTATTTCGCTAATGAGACAATTCCTCTTTTTTTTTATTACTATTGTAAGCGGCGGTAGCGCGCACAAAAGCAAGCGATGCCGCGAGCGGCGACAGGCTGTAAACACTTAGCAATGGCTACCTGGTAAAGCTTAACTTCGAAGCTTACGACTCGAACCAAACTACTGTAGCTGTATCTTCATCCATTCGACTTAAATTGTCTCATGTTACAATGGACGAACTTCGTTTCGATTTGGAGGTGTGGTCTAAAACTTTTCTCTCCCCTTGAATGTGGAGTCTCAAATGTCAGATGCGGCATAGATTCGGGAAAATTTTTTTGCTTGATTTCAAGTCTCATTTTTCAGGTGCGGCTTAGATTCGAGTAAATACGGTACTGTACATAGTAGTTTGTGAAGTGTGTTACTCTCAAATGCATACATTAAGTTGTTGCAGTTCTTGTGCAATTATTTTCTCATCCAGATTAAAATGTTACTAGTGCTATATTTCTTGGATGTTATTAGATGCCTTGACTGACAGTATACAACAAATCAACAGAACTGTTGCTCCCTATGGTCAGGGTAAAAGACTCCAGGAGTTCCGTCTTATGGTAAAACATGGGGTGCAAGTGGTCTGTTGAAATATGTCATTGTTTCTATGTTCTATGACAAAGCTGCACCTAGAAGGCTTAGTAATTCTCATTACATTAGAAAAGTCTTAAACAGTACATACCAAGTTGCAGTCACGAGAAAGCACTTCAAGCTACAAACTTCTTGTAACATTTGTTAATCAGTTTTAAAAGTGGAAGATTGTGAGACTTATGGACGAAATTTCAAATTGCTAATGAATGCTGTATATGAATGATTATTGGAGTAAAGTACCTTGACAGTTACAGCACACATCTAATACTAAGAAATTAAATACCTTATACCTAAATGTAACAGTGCTGGACACTGGAGAATTGAATTTATTTACAGTACTGAAGGAAAGTTTGTTATACTTAATAGTAATAGGCTTCTTGCTGTTGTTTTAACTTTGTTATTGTTTTAATTCAAGGTTTCCTGAGCACTGGAGACTCTGTGGTACCTGGAAACATGGGCCTCAAGGATCAGGTTGCAGCCTTGCGTTGGGTAAAGGACAACATCATTAATTTTGGTGGTGATCCCACAAATGTAATTTTGTCTGGTGTTAGTGCTGGAGCTTCATCTGCTTTCATGCATATGATGTCACCCTTATCAAAAGGTACCATGTGATTATCTTTATCTCTTGCTGTGTAAGTTTACTGTGATCAAGCAAACAAAAGTAACAAAGGCATAATGCAGCTCAGGAGTTGCTATCTAAATAATTTAAAAATAAATAAATAAAACAATAAAAACAATGTTATGTACTGTAAAGAAGATACAGAAAAATTCTTTACAGGAAATTACCTATTGTCCATATATTACCAAACATGTACTATAATTTGATTGGATAAATTGTTTTCAAACATCTACTATAATAGACTTTGATGTATGAAATTTATTTGCTAGTTGTGCTGGATGTTTATTGAAATGCCATTTAGGGGTCTCTAAAACTCATTGTATCACTTACATCTGTATTTAAAATTTGTATAGCAACTGGTACAATGTATCTTCCAACCTTAACTTCATTAATTTGTGACTAGATCTCTGATGAAAATATCACTACATTGGAACTGTCAGATTTTCTTTTTGTTTATGCTTAATTTTTAATTATTATTTGAATACTGACTGACAAAGGTCGTATTAAGTTCTTGGTTTCTCCTCTTTTGATTGTTTTAGTTTTTCCAATATTCTTTCATCCTATCTTCAAACACTGGTGCACTTTTTCTCCCATTCACACTGTTGATATCTTGTTAGTTATTCTGCCATTGAGGCATACTAAACAGTCTTTTTTCCTGTATTTTACTCTACAGCAACAACATTTTATCAAGTAATTTTTGATTTCTTGGTTGCAAGCTGAGAACATTTTGTTTTTGTAGAAATACTTGAAAAGATAATTTCATTTTGTAAATAAGTTTCGAAAACTATTTTTTGCATCTTTTAATTTCAGTTTAATGGTACTTTTCTATTTATAGTGAACTTTCACATTTATAATCCACAGCCAGTTATTCACACACACTTACAAAGGTTTTGATTCCATAACTTTCATTATAAACAGTTATTATTAGATCTAATGGAAACAAGTAGACCTGACCTCTTTGAGGATGTCGACTTTGAAACCATCAGTGACCATAAGCCAGTTACAACCTATAGCAGCGATGATTACCAAAGTATGAAGATCAACTAAAATAAGAAGAAACATTTATAAATTCAGTAAATTAGATAACAAGATGGTACAATCAGATCACAACAATTAACTTGAAACAGTTAGCCTTAGGCAGGAGCATATACAATAATTGTGGTAAAGCTTAGAATAATAGTTACGAAGGATATTCTAAAGTATACATTCACTGTAAAGAAACTTAAAAAACAGCAACTACTGCAGAGACGTAGGACTATAGAGACAGTTGCTAAAACAACACATCTGGTGGTCAAAAAGGCAATTCAGGAAGCCTTCAGTGACTACTGTAGCAGAATCTTATCAAAAGACTCTCACAAAGAACTGGTCATTCTTACATGCAAGAAGGATAGCAGACATGATCCACAAAACTATTGTCCAATAATGCTCATGTCTATCTGGTGTGAAATTGTAAAACACATTTGGAGGTCAAGATAATGAGGTATCTCAAACAGAATGACCTCCTCAATGCCATACATCATAGATTCTGGAAACATCGGTTGTGCAAAATCCAATTCATGAT
Source organism: Schistocerca nitens (assembly GCF_023898315.1). NCBI lineage: Eukaryota > Metazoa > Arthropoda > Insecta > Orthoptera > Acrididae > Schistocerca > Schistocerca nitens. The sequence continues at coordinate 448,588,239 of NC_064615.1, forward strand.
TTTCTCATATGACCTGAAAGCAACCAGGTAGTTGCAGCATTTCATGATGTACAAAAAGCATTTGACTCAATATCACGGCAATGCTTATTAATAGTATGGATTATCAAGTGAAATTTCTGACTTAATTGAAGATGTATAGAAAGGGAGGACATACCACATATTCAATGGAGAGTCATTATCATGTGTAAAAATACTGTAAGAATACGCCAGAAAATAGGTTGAGACCCTAAGTGCTCCTACTGTATATAAACAATGTGGCAGATGCTATTAATATTAACCTCAAACAATGGAAAATCCAAGATGGAATGTAACAATATTAGAGAAGGGAAGTTGCTACTCACCATACAGCAGAGATGTTGAGTCGCAATAGGCACAAGAAAAAGATTCACAGAATTATAGCTTTCGGCCATTAAGTCCTTTGTCAGTAATACGCACATTCGCTCACGCACACGCAACTTGCGCGCACACGCAACTTGCGCGCACACGCAACTTGCGCGCACACGCAACTTGCGCGCACACGCAACTTGCGCGCACACGCAACTTGCGCGCACACGCAACTTGCGCGCACACGCTACTTGCGCGCACACGCTACTTGCGCGCACACGCTACTTGCGCGCACACGCTACTTGCGCGCACACGCTACTTGCGCGCACACGCTACTTGCGCGCACACGCTACTTGCGCGCACACGCTACTTGCGCGCACACGCAACTTGCGCGCACACGCAACTTGCGCGCACACGCAACTTGCGCGCACACGCAACTTGCGCGCACACGCAACTTGCGCGCACACGCAACTTGCGCGCACACGCAACTTGCGCGCACACGCAACTTGCGCGCACACGCAACTTGCGCGCACACGCAACTTGCGCGCACACGCAACTTGCGCGCACACGCAACTTGCGCGCACACGCAACTTGCGTAAGGAGGAGGCTGGGACAGGGAGGGATAGTATGGTGGGGGTGGCAGACAGTGAAGTGCTGCAGTTTAGATGGAGGGCAGGAGGGAGGGGGGGGGGCGGGCGAAGTAGTGGAAAGGAGAGAAATAAAAAGAAATTAAAAGACTGGGCATGGCAGTGAAATGACGGCTGTGTAGTGCTGGAATGGGAACAGCGATGAGGCTGGATGGGTGAGGACAGTGACTAACGAAGGTTGAGACCAGGAGGGTTACGGGAACGTAGGATGTATTGCAGGGGAAGTTGCCACCTGCGCAATTCAGAAAAGCTGGTGTTGGTGGGAAGGATCCATATGGCACAGGCTGTGAAGTAGTCATTGAGATGAGGGGTATAATGTTTGGCAGCGTGTTCAACAACAGGGTGGTCCACTTGTTTTTTGGCCACAGTTTCAGTGGCTGTTCATGTGGACAGACAGCTTGTTGGTTGTAATGCCTTCATAGAATGCAGCACAGGGGTTACAGCTTAGCTTGTAAATCACATGACTTGTTTCACGGGTAGCCTGCCTTTGATGGGATAGGTGATGTTAGTGACCAGACTGGATTAGGTGATGGTAGGATAATGTATGGGACAGGTCTTGCATCTAGGTCTTTTACAGGGGTATGATCCATGAGGTAAGGGATTGAGAGCAGGGGTTGTGTAAAGATTTAAGAGTATATTGTGAAGGTTCGGTGGACGTCGGAATAACACTGTAGGAGGGATGGGAAGGATAGTGGGCAGGACATTTCTCGATTCACAGCACGATGAGAGGCAATCCAAACCCTGGCGGGGAATGTAATTCAGTTGCTCCAGTCCTGGTCGGTACAGAGTTAAGAGGGGAATGCTCCTCTGTGACTGGACTGTGGGACTTTGGGGGGGGGGGGGGGGAGACTGGAAAGATAACGCATGGGAGATTAGTTTTTGTACAAGGTTTCGAGGACAATTACAGTCAATGTAATACCCTCGGTATATTTTGAGAGGGACTGCAGATGCTACGACTACAGGTGGATAGTCTGTATGGAAGGGACTTATTGGTATGGAATGGGTGGCAGCTGTCAAAGTGGAGGTATTGCTGGTGGTTCGTAGGTTTGATATGGATGGAGGTACTGATGTAGCCATGTCTGAGGTGGAGATCAAAATCTAGGAAGATGGCTTGTTGGGTTGAGTAGGACCAGGTGAAGCGAATAGGGGAGAAGTTGTTGAGGTTCTGGAGGAATGTGGATAGGGTCTCTCACCTTCAATCCAGATACCAAAGATGTCATCAATGAATTGAGGGGTTTAGGATTCTGGGTTTTTAGAGAGGATTCCTCTAGATGGTCCATGAATAGGCTGGCATAGGATGGTGCCATGTGGGTACCCCGGATTTGTTTGTACGTAATGCATTTCCAGACGTAATTTTTCGCATTTTTTGCACCACTGTGGATCCTTGCTCCTTCCATCTGCATCAATACAGAAAAGTTTTCTTATCCATAGCCAGATCCCAGTCCCACATACTGTTCCTGCGTTGTTGCTTGGCTCATGAAATCCCCCCTAATGGCCTTATCAAATTACCCATCTGTGGTTTCCACCCCTGTTTCCACAATGACCTCCACCTGTTCAGATTCCACCAATCCTTAGCCGTCACCAACATAGTCCTGCAAAACCATATCAACCACACCCAATCCTCTTGTAGTACCTTCTCTCCACCCGCAAAATTCTTCTGCTATGTAATCCCAAATTCCTGGAACCCATAATGCACATTAAAACTCTTGCCCTGCAGGAACTTGAGAAACATGCACAACGCCACCTCAAAAAGCTCTCCATCCTGCTCATTTCCTATTACTGCCTCGGAGTACCACTGTCCACCACCTCTACAACAACCTCCAAACCTCCCCCATGTCCTCTCATAGCTGACATTGTCTTGCAGACCTACTACTTACCCCACCCTCCAAAACTCCCCACCACCACCACCACCACCACCACCACCACCACCACCACCACCACCACAACACAGAACCCAGAACCTAAATAGACCCGCCACACAGTCATGAACCTTTCCTCCAAAACCCTTAGTCCCACAGAAATATTAGTCCTTTCCAAAGGCCTCGCTTTTTGCCCCACTCCCAAATTCAATCATGCAGGACTTGTTAAGGTTCGTCTTTCCTTCTCCCAGTCCCTACAGTGGAACACAATTTTGCCTCCAACCTGACCAGCCAGACTCAACCAAAGACCAATATTGAACCTTGCCTAACTCAGTTCACTCCTCCATCCAACCGTGATCAACCCCCACTGCCTCCAAACCACCCCCTGTTGACTTCCCAGAGTTTCTTAACCTCGAAACTTGCCTCACCATCATTCCCAAATCCCTCAACATGCAAACTAATCTTACATCCGCAGAAACAACCACAGTCCACCATCTAAAAACTGATCCCGACCTTATAACCCTACCTGTAGACAAAGGCTCCATCTCCATTGTTTTGAACCCCAAGGATTACCTGGTGGAAGGACTCAGTCAGCTGTCAGCTACTTCCACCTACAAACCTTACCACAGTGACCCCATCCCAGTAATCCAGCAGGATCTCCCGTCACTACTTAAATCCTTGGGCCCATCCCAGAACCTCTCCCCAGAGTCTACTTACTCCTACCACTCCTTGCACCCCCACCTTGTACATGCTTCCTAAATTCTATAAACCCACCACCCAGAACGCCCCATTGTGGCCAGTTACTGTGCCCCCACTAAGAGAATCTCTGCTCTCATAGACCAACACCTTCAACCTATTACCCGAACCTACCCTATACAAAAGATACCAACGATTTCCTCCACAGACTCAACACAGTTCCTGTCCCTTTACCACGTGGTGCCCTACTCGTCACTGTTGATGCCACCTCCCTGTACACTTACACTCGTAATGCCCATGGCCTTACTGCTATTGAACACTACCTTTCCAGACCCTCTATGGATTCCAAACCAACAATCTTCCTAGTCACAGTGACCAGCTATATCCTCACATACAATTACTTCTCCTTTGAAGGCATTACCTACAAACAAATCCGCGGTACGCCTATGGGCACCCGCATGGCACCATCATATGCTCATCTTTTCATGGGCCATCTAGAGGAATCCTTCCTAAAAACCCAGAATCCTAAACCCCTCACCTGGTTCAGATTCACTGGTGACATCTTTGCTATCTGGATTGAAGGTGAAGACACCTTATTCACATTCCTCCAGAACCTCAACAACTTCTCCCCATTTGCTTCACCTGGTCCTACTCAACCCAACAAGCCACCTTCCTAGATGTTGAACTCCACCTCAGACATGGCTACATCAGTACCGCCATCCGTATCAAACCTACTAACCACCAGCAATACCTCCAATTCGACAGTTGCCACCCATTCCATACCAATAAGTCCCTTCCATACAGACTATCCACCCATGGTCATAGCATCTGCAGTGATGAACAGTCCCTCTCAAAATATACCAAGGGTATTACATTGACTGTAATTGTCCTCGCAACCTTGTACAAAAACTAATCTCCCATGTGTTATCTTTCCAGTCTCCTCCCCCCCCCCCCTCCCCGAAGTCCCACAGTCCAGCCACAGAGGAGAATTCCCCTCGTAATTCAATACCGCCCAGGACTGGAGCAACTGAATTACATTCTCTGCCAGGGTTTCGATTACCACTCATCGTGCTCTGAAATGAGAAATATCCTGCCCACTATCCTTCCCACCCCTCATACAGTGGTATTCCGCCATCCACCGAACCTTCACAATATACTCTTTCATCCTTACACAACCCCTGCTCCCAATCCCTTACCTCATGGCTCATACCCCTGTAATAGACCTAGGTGCAAGACCTGTCCCATACATCATCCTACCTCCACCTACTCCAGTCCGGTCACAGACATCACGTATCCCATCAAAGGCAGGCTACCCGTGAAACTAGTCATGTGATCTACAGGCTAAGCTGCAACCACTGTGCTACATTCTATGTGGGCATAACAACAAGCAAGCTGTCTGTCCGCATGAACAGCCACCGACAAACTGTGGCCAAAGAACAAGTGGACCACCCTGTTGCTGAACACGCTGTCAAACATTATACCCCTCATCTCAATGACTGCTTCACAGCCTGTGCCATGTGGATACTTCCCACCACCACCAACTTTTCTGAATTGCGCAGGTGGCAACTTCCCCTGCAATACATCCTATGTTCCCGTAACCCTCCTGGTCTCAACCTTCGTTAGTCACTGTCCTCACCCATCCAGCCCCATCGCTGTTCCCATTCCAGCACTACACAGCCGTCATATATTGCTGACATGAAAAGAAAAACCTACAAAAATATTCAGCCAAGTCTTGACAAGATATGATATTGGAGCAAAGATTGGCAACTTGTGTAAAAAAAATGTATTTTTTTTTTTTTTTTAACTTCAAAAAAGCAGAAACATATTATCCTGTAACTACAATATCAGTTAATCACAAATGGAATCAGTCAACTTGGGCAAACACTTGGGTTTAACAATCTGCAGGATTAGAAATGAGGTTGAATAGTAGGCAAAGCAGCGAATAGAATATACTTTAGTCCATTGCTAGGATGCTATGAAATGCAGTGAGTCTGCAAAGGAGCTTGCTCACAACTCTCATGGCTAATCTAGAATATTGCTCAAGGAAGTGGGATCCATATCAAATAGTACCAACAGATGAGATTGCACAATTAAGAGCAGCATGAATGATCAGTTGTTTTTTGACCAACAAGAGATGGCATCAGTGAGATGCTGAAAACTCAAACTGGCAAACTGGCAATTATGCTGTAAAAGGCCCCTTACAAAGCTTCAAGAGACAGTATAAAATGCGGAATCTAGGAATGTTTTACAACCCTCTATGTAGCACTTTCATATAGGCCATAAAACAAACTTAGACTAATCAGAACATGTAAAATCATTTAAGCAATCATTCTTCCCCCATTCCATGTGAAAATGGAATGGGTAGAATGTGTAATAGATTGTATTGTGGGAAAGACCCTCTTTATGCACTTCATGGTGGTTTGCAGTGTAGAAATGTCGATGTATACTGTGATTGTAGCTGCATTACAAGATATTTCTGCTATTCCAGGTTTATTTCACCGTGTTATAGCTATGGGTGGCTCACCATTAAATCCTTGGTCATTCTCAGAAACAGCCAAGGAACGATCTCACCACCTTGCAGAACACTTTGGCCTTACAACAACAGATTCAATAGAATTAGTTAAGTTTCTGAGAACTATCCCTGCAGAAAAGTTTCCACAAGCAATGAAACATGCTCTGAGTGATGAGGTGAGTTGTGCAAACATTACTGTATATTTATAGATCTCTGTTTCTGGTCATTCACTCTAACGTCAGTTTTAGAGATATACTAAAGATGTTAATGGATCTTTGAAAACTCATGCATGTTGACAACAATTAGGAGTAATAGAAAAATGTTACATAGGCTAAAGTACTGAAAAACTGATTACCATGTACAATGAGAAGAAAAAAGATTGCCCAATCAGAATAATTTAGAGTCCAAAACCAGTTAATTGTGCATGCCCAAGTTCAGAGGTGCCAGTGTTCACAACTCTTCATCCTGGTGTTAACATTGTCAGATTGGACTGAAGGAAAATTTCGAAAATATTTAGAGTAGATTTCCCGACCATGTTATAGTTCTGGGTGGAGATTTTAATTTGCTGTATATAGACTGGGAGACTCAAAAGTTTATAACAGTTGGCAGGGACAAAGAATCCAGTGAAATTTGTTTACGTGCAATATCTGAAAACTACCTTGAGCAGTTAAACAGAGAACCAACTAGTAGCGATTAAATATTAGACCTTGTGGTGACAAACAGACCCGAACTATTTGAAACCGTTAACGCAGAAAACGGAATCAGTGATCATAAAGCAGTTACTGAATCAATGATTTCAGCCGTAAATAGAAATATTAAAAAAGGTAGGAAGATTTTTCTGTTTAGCAAAAGTGACAAAAAACAAGATTTCGGAGTACTTGATGGCTCAACACACAAGTTTTGTCTCAAGTACAGATAGTGTTGAGGATCAGTGAACAGAGTTCAAAACCATCGTACAATATGCATTAGATGAGTATGTGCCAAGCAAGATTGTAAGAGTTGGAAAAGAGCCACCATGGTACAACAACTGAATAAGAAAACTGCTGTGGAAGCAAAGGGAACTTCACAGCAAGCATAAACATAGCCAAAGCCTTGCAGCCAAACAAAAATTACACAAAGCGAAATGTAGTGTGAGGAGGGCTATGTGAGAGGCATTCAGCAAATTTGAAAGTAAAGTTCTATGTACTGACTTGGCAGAAAATTCTAAGAAATTTTGGTCTTATGTCAAAGCAGTAGGTGGATCAAAACAAAATGTCCAGACACACTGTGACCAAAATGGTACTGAAACAGAGGATGACAGACTAAAGGCCGAAATACTAAATGTCTTTTTCCAAAGCTTTTTCACAGAGGAAGACTGCACTGTAGTTCCTTCTCTAGATTGTCACCCAGATGACAAAATGGTAGATATCAAAATAGATGACAGATGGATAGAGAAACAATTAAAATCACTCAAAAGAGGAAAGGCTGCTGGATCTTATGGGATACCAGTTCAATTTTACACAGAGTACGCGAAGGAACTTGCCGCCTTCTTGCAGCGGTGTACCATAGGTCTCTAGAAGAGCATAGCGTTCCAAAGGATTGGAAAAGGGCACAGGTCATCCTCGTTTTCAAGAAGGGATATCGGACAGATATGCAGAACTATAGACCTAGATCTCTAACGTCGATCAGTTGTAGAATTTTGGAACACGTATTATGTTAGCGTATAATGACTTTTCTGGAGACTAGAAATCTACTCTGTAGGAATCAGCATGGGTTTCGAAAAAGACGATCGTGTGAAACCCAGCTCGTGCTATTCGTCCATGAGACTCAGAGGGCCATAGACACTGGTTCCCAGGTAGATGCCGTGTTTCCTGACTTCTGCAAGGCATTCGATACAGTTCCCCCACAGTCGTTGAATGAACAAAGTAAGAGCATATGGACTATCAGACCAATTGTGTGATTGGATTGAAGAGTTCCTAGATAACAGAACGCAGCATGTCATTCTCAATGGAGAGAAGTCTTCCGAAGTAAGAGTGATTTCAGGTGTGCCACAGGGGAGTGTCGTAGGACCGTTGCTATTCACAATATACATAAATGACCTTGTGGATAGCATTGTAAGTTCATTGATGCTTTTTGCAGATGATGCTGTGGTATATTGAGAGATTGTAACAATAGAAAATTGTACTGAAATGCAGGAGGATCTGCAGCGAATTGACGCATGGTGCAGGGAATGGCAATTGAATCTCAATGTAGACAAGTGTAATGTGCTGCGAATACATAGAAAGAAAGATCCTTTATCATTTAGCTACAATATAGCAGGTCAGCAACTGGAAGCAGTTAATTCCATAAATTATCTGGGAGTAGGCATTAACAGTGATTTAAAATGGAATGACCATATAAAATTAATCGTTGGTAAAGCAGACGCCAGACTGAGATTCATAGGAAGAATCCAAAGGAAATGCAATCCGAAAACAAAGGAAGTACGTTACAGTACACTAGTTTGCCCACTGCTTGAATACTGCTCAGTGGTGTGGGATCCGTACCAGATAGGGTTGATAGAAGAGAGAGAGAAGATCCAACGGAGAGCAGCGCGCTTCGTTACAGGATCATTTAGTAATCACAAAAGTGTTACAGAGATGATAAACTCCAGTGGAAGACTCTGCAGGAGAGACACTCAGTAGCTCGGTATGGGCTTTTGTTGAAGTTTTGAGAACATACCTTCACCAAGGAGTCAAGCAGTATATTTCTCCCTCCTACGTATATCTCACGAAGAGACCGTGAGGATAAAATCACAGAGATTAGAGCCCACACAGAGGCATACCGACAGTCTTTCTTTCCACGAACAATAAGAGACTGGAATAGAAGGGAGAACTGATAGACGTATTCAAAGTACGCTCTGCCACACACCGTCAGGTGGCTTGCGGAGTATGGATGTAGGTGTAAAAATAGAAGCAATATAATAGTTAGGATACAGTGTATGTCAAGATTCATTCTCATCATATCTTTTCTTTCGAAAATCATTATCCAAGCATGTGGAAATGGTTGAAACAAAAAAACTCCACATCAGTAGAATTAATGCAACGATGAGTGTTCCACATTTTTTCAATTGCTAAGTGAATAGGGTGACAATTTACAAATGTAAGGGTTGAGCATTCGAATCTAATTGGAATCAGTTGCCTTTCTTTTTATGCTTAGATCACCACAGATTGTGCAGCTGTAGGCATTTCTAGGTTCCACTATCTTTCAAAAGATTCCATTTTATAATAGTCAAATCTTTAAACAGACAAATGGTCCTTGTAAAAATATTGAAAATGGATGTATTTATTTGTAATTATTTCAACACACCACTTGCTGTGTCCATAGTTTTCAGCTTAGCAGCTGAGAGAAACGTTTTAGCTAATTTGCATAATTTTCTAAGTCCTTATGTGCAGTTTACACAAGCATATAGATATGCCTTCCATTACCTGTTGTTTCCAGTTTAAATATTTATTCTTAAACTATGGTAGGGCTATTCGACCATTATGCTAACAAGAAGAGATCAGAAGCTGCTTGGTAGCATGTCTACTTACTGCACTGGTAGTTGTAGTATGTGTCGAGTTGAATCTTACTGCAGCCCTTTTTTTAATCACATCACAAATATTTTATGCTTTATTTACTTTCGTTATTAAATTATATTTTCTTTTTTTCCTTTTATTCAACATTCTCTTCAGTAAATAACTAGTCAGGGTTGATGTCTAAACATAATCTTCCTTGGAATGATATATTTATTTTACCTCCCATAACAATAAAAATAATCATCCTTGGAGGGTGTTAAAAAAAGCAATGTTCTTGAGGACAATATTATGGAAGTGGAAGAGGAGGTAGATGAAGATGAAACGGGAGATATGATACTGCGTGAAGAGTTTGACAGAGCACTGAAAGACCTGAGTCGAAACAAGGCCCCGGGAGTAGACAACATTCCATGGCCTTGAGAGAGCCAGTCCTGACAAAACTCTACCATCTGGTGAGCAAGATGTATGAGACACGCGAAATTCCCTCAGACTTCAAGAAGAATATAATAATTCCAATCACAAAGAGAGCAGGTGTTGACAGATGTGAAAATTACCGAACTATCAGTTTAATAAGTCACAGCTGCAAAATACTAACACGAATTCTTTACAGACAAATGGAGACAAATGGAAAAACTGGTAGAAGCCGACCTCGGGGAAGATCAGTTTGGATTCCATAGAAATGTTGGAACACGTGAGGCAATTCTGACCCTATGACTTACCTTAGAAAATAGATTAAGGAAAGGCAAATCTATGTTTCTAGCATTTGTAGACTTAGAGAAAGCTCTTGACAATGTTGACTGGAATGCTCTCTTTCAAATTCTGAAGGTGGCAGGGGTAAAATACAGGGGGCGAAAGGCTATTTACAATTTGTACAGAAACCATATGGCAGTTACAAGAGTCGAGGGGCATGAAAGGGAAGCAGTGGTTGGGAAGGGAGTGAGACAGGGTTGTAGCCTCTCCCCGATGCTATTCAATCTGTATATTGAGCAAGCAGTAAAGGAAATAAAAGAAAAGTTCGGAGTAGGTATTAAAATCCATGGAGAGGTTCGCCAATGACATTGTAATTCTGTCAGAGGCAGCAAAGGACTTGGAAGAGCAGTTGAATGGAATGGACAGTGTCTGGAAAGGAGGGTATAAGATGAACATCAACAAAAGCAAAATGAGGATAATGGAATGCAGTCGAATTAAGTCGGGTGATGCTGCTGGAATTAGATTAGGAAATGAGACACTTAAAGTAGTAAAGGAGTTTTGCTATTAGGGGAGCAAAATAACTGATGATGGTCAAAGTAGAGAAGATATAAAATGTAGACTGGCAATGGCAAGGAAAGCATTTCTGAAGAAGAGAAATTTGTTAACATAGAGTATATATTTAAGCATCTGGAAGTCGTTTCTGAAAGTATTTGTATGGAGTGTAGCCATGTATGGAAGTGAAACATGGACGATAAATAGTTTAGACAAGAAGAGAATAGAAGCTTTCGAAATGTGGTGCTACAGAAGAATGCTGAAGATTAGACGGGTAGATCACATAACTAATGAGGAGGTATTGAATAGAATTGGGGAAAAGTGCAGTTTGTGGTACAACTTGACTAGAAGAAGGGATCGGTTGGTAGGACATGTTCTGATGCATCAAGGGATCACAAATTTACTACTGGAGGGCATCGTGGAGGGTAAAAATCGTAGAGGGAGACCAAGAGATGAATACACTAAGCAGATTCAGAAGGATGTAGGCTGCAGTAGATACTGGGCGATGAAGCAGCTTGCACAGGATAGAGTAGCATGGAGAGCAGCATCAAACCAGTCTCAGAACTGAAGACCACAACAACAGTGTATGATGGATGATCATCATGTTGGTAAGTGAGATGTCCTTTTGGGTACCAAGGTCAAGCTCCATAGATGATTATTTTTTTAAGGAAATGCTCATAGTATGCTGAATTGAATTTGAACTTGCCTTGAATACATTCTTAAGTTCCTGCAGCCATGTAAGATATCCAGTCCCAACATTTCACACTTATGCATCCACTTCTAGTGCATGTGGCTATGAAGCATGCATCATTTCATTGTCCATCTGTGTGGTAAATGAGAGCAGGACCTCTGCTCGTGGACTCAGTTGTGCTCTAGACAAAGAAAATGACTTTCCTCCAGTGGACATCTTCCCAGGAACCCTCAATTGCTAGTCTATCCATGACTTGTTCATCCGACAACAGTTCTTTGATAAAAGTATGAGGGGACCTGATTCCAAAATCCCTTAATCTTCTGGGAGCAATTCTCAACTATCCCAGGAAATGTGAAGTGCTTCATAATTCCTGGATAAATAACAGAGGAGCATTCTGGGCAAACCTGACCAATCGCTCATCTTGTCTCCACTTAGAGACTCATGGTCTTCCAGGTATTTAACATCTTACCACCTCACCATTATCTCTAAATTGTCTAATTGGTCTCCTTGCTGTGGAAGCATAAACATCGTAACAATGTCCAGCCTCAGATGCACTAAATCCATTTTCAAAGAGAGCAGTTATTCACTGACATTCACATCAGCCATTTTGTAACAGACCTATGATGTATGCCAATCAGCTGATATGTTTCTCTTAGCTTAAAACTATAGAGATGCCAGGTGGCAGTTGAAATAACTTGAAATACAGTATTTTACTATGACTATTTTTCTGTTTGTTTAAAGGTTAACCTATCATAAAATGGAATCTTTTGAAAGAATGTGGAACCTAGAAATGCCTTCAACTGCACAATTAGTAGCGAATTAAAATTTAAAATATTATCTACACATGTTTAAATATATAAAAAAAGAAGAAAATGACACCTGACTCCAGTTAGATTTGAACATTCATCCTTTATGTTCATAAACCATCATTGTATCCTTTCAGCCATTGAAACAAATGTGAAATCCTTTCATTCTAGTAATCTGACTGACGTGTAGTTCTTATACTTCAACTGTTTCTACCTGATAGAATAATGATTTTCTAGAGAAACGATACAGTGAGGTAAACTGGAATGAATCTTGACATGAACTGCATCCTCACTATTCTATTACTTCTACTTGATGCAAACACTGAGCTGAAGCTCCACGGACTGCTAGAATTGTGAACACTGGCACTTCTAAGCTTGGGCATGTGCAATGCTCTGTTCTTGGACTCTTAAATTATTTGGGATGGGCAATCTTTTTGCCTCTCAGTGTATAAAGTGTCCCTGGAGGAACTGTCAGTATTAAAGGACATAACAGGGATGATCATTATAGCAAATAAAACTGCATATGAACATATGATCTATTCCAAATGGTTTCCAAGATAGAATGCATTTAATATAGATTGTTATTTATTTTATGTATTATTAAATACATAGTCAGATCTAAACATGTAAATGTGTCCAACAGTTAGTAAACATTACAACACGTGTTTTACAAAATATGAATTGAAACATATGTACTTTTAACACTTTCGCTTCTAAGCTTTATCATACTTGTCACACGATATTATCTACTCCAAGGTGTTCAACAAATGAATTTTCCAAAAAATGCCAGTGTGTGTGTCCTGTTATTCACTCTTCTAAAATGACTGGGCCTATCCACTTGTTACTGATCATGCTGCATCAAACACAGATCTGAAAATAACTTGGAAATCTCGTAAGCCATTCTGAATAGGGCATTTGTCCATATGAAGTTTTTGCATTGAATGAGTGTTCCTGCCATAGCCCTGAATATTGAGAATTCTTCCTGAGACATCCTGTATCTTCATATCCTAATGATAAATCAGCTTCAGTCCAGTAAAATACTTATTGCACCATCGCATGCATATACACTGAAGCGCCAAAGAAACTGGTATGGGCATTCGTATTCAAATAAAGAGATACGTAAAAAGGCAGAATATGGCACTGTGGTCGACAACACCTATATAAGATGACAAGTGTCTGGCACAGTTGTTAGATCAGTTACTGTTGCTATAATGGCAAGCTGTCAAGATGTATGAGAGTTTGAACATAGCGTTATAGTCTGAGCAATGGGACACATCTCCAAGGTAGCAGTGTAGTGGGAATTTTCCCATGCGACCATTTCACGGGTGCACTGTGAATATCAGGAATCCAGTAAAACATCAAATCTCTGACATTGCAGCGGCCAGAAAAGGATCCTGCAAGCATGGGACCAATGACAACTGAAGAGAATCGTTCAACATGACAGAAGTGCAACCCTTCCACAAATCGCCACAGATTTCAATGCTGGGCCATCAAAAGGTGTAAGCATGTGAACCATTCAATAAAACTTCATTGATATAGGCTTTTGGAGCTGAAGGTGCACGTGTGTAACCTTGATGATTGCATGACACAAACCTTTACACCTCACCTGGGCCCATCAACAACGATGTTGGACTGTTGATGACTGGAAACATGTTGCCTGGTGGGATGAGTCTCATTTCAAATTGTATTGAGCAGATGGATGTGTACAGGTACGGGGACAACCTCATGAATCCACAAACCCCACATGTCAGCTGGGGACTGTTCAAGCTGGTGGAGGTTCTGTAATGGTGTGAGACATGTGCATTTGGAGTGATATGGAACTCTCAGTATGTCTAGATACAACACTGATAGGTGACACGTGCTGTCTTATCACCTGCATCCATTCATGTTTATTGTGCATTCCAATGGATGTGTGCAATTCCAGCAGGAAAATATGACACCCCACATGTCCAGAATTGCTACAGAGTGGCTCCAGGAACACACTTCTGAGTTTAAGCACTTCTGCTGGCCACCAAACTCCCCAGATGTGAACATTATTGAACATATGTGGAATGCCTTGCAATGTGCTGTTCAGAAGAGATCTCCACCCCCTACTCTTATGGATTTATGAACATCCCTGCAGGTCTCATGGTGTCAGTTCCCTCCAGTACTACTTCAGACATTAGTTAAGTCTATGCCATGTCACGTTGCAGCACTTATGTGTGTGTTCAGGGGTGCCCTACATGATGTTAGGCACGTGTACCAGATGCTTTGGCTCTTCAGTGTATGACAGATTGTACCATAGGTTATTCATCAACTGTATAAATGTGTGTTTCCATTTTAGAAAACTATTTAATTATAAGAGGACAGAATGGTGGGCCAGTACTTAAAATTCTAGAGATGAAACGCCAGCACTCTGATCTGCTTTTAAAAGTAGAGGAAAGTATTCCTATCTTTTGAAACTGTTAGCTCCATCATATGGGAGGGAAGAAAGGTGGGTTTTGAAACACTGGAAGGAGGAGCAGGGCAATTACTGAGACTTTGTACCACTGACTGCTACATTTGGCAATATATTAATTAAAGATTTCAGTGACTAAACAGTATTTTCTGTGAACTTGCTTAATAACACTGAACCATTTGAAAGCTTTTTGTAGATTAAAAAGTTTATTATGAACCTCTGATATGCTTTCCAGTTGCTTTGTTCTGCGTCAGAAGTTACAAAGCATCTTTAGCTGCATCTAAACTCATCTGAAACCAAATTATCACTTGGGATCTTATGTTTTCTTTGTATTTAAGTCAGGTTACTCTGTCCTGCTTTTATGATTTTTGATGCTTATGGAGCAATTGATATAGGTCTGTAAATGTCACAATTGGATAGGCTAACTTTCCTATGAACTGAAGTATCTTTCATACATTTAAGTGTTCCTGAGAACTGCACATACATGTAATTACAACATGTTTAAGCAGTTCTGCTTGATGAAGAGATACACATTTTAATATTAAGTCTATTTAATCAACAATTTCATTACATTTAATGTACTAAAAACATCATGCACTACACTAAATTTGAGATTTAATTACTTAATTCGCCTTGCAGTATTTTTCAAAACAAAGTAAAGTCATTGGCATGATTGCAAGGAACACGATATGTCAGTGAGCAACAGTTTTCACTACAATCATGTTCAGAAGAAACAGAACACTGTGAATGACTAGAGATAGGACATTCATATTCACAGGACATGTACATTAGTATGTTCTGCAGAAGTGATTAGCATTTTAGTCAACTCAGTTCAGCACATTTCCTGTTGTGTAAGATAACTTGTTCCATGCATGAATGCATTAATGTGTAAAAGGTGCAAATGGCATCCTGCGGTATAGCCATCCATGTGTCATTCATCTGGTTGCAAAGTTCATCTGTGGTGGCTGGCACTGGGTCACAGCACTGCACCTATCTTTTCACCATGTCCCACAAAGTTTTGATTGCTGACAAGTTGTGTAACCTGGTGGGCCATGGCAAAAGGCTGAAATCCTGTGACACCAAGAAGGCATGTGTTTGTGCAGCATGTGGTCATGCATTGTCTTGGTGAAAAACACATCAGGAGTGTTGCCCAGAAAGGATGTGGCTATGGGTTACAGGATGTTTTTCACGCAGGACACAGTGGTCACAGTGCCCTGGAAACACACTAACTGTGATTTGTGATTGTACCCAACAGCACCCCATACCATAAGGCCTTGAGTTGGCACAGTATGTCTTGTGCGAATGTAGTCACTATGATGCCACTCCCCATCTGTGGTGGAACTAATATGCAACCATTATTTTCAAACAAAAGAACCTGGCTTCATCTTAAAACAGTATCTGATGCGATTCATGTCCTCCTCTCCCCCACCCCCCACACCCCACCCCTCCCCTCCCCACACACCCCTACCCTCTCCTCCCCACATGGCACTTGCTCTCCTCTAAGGTGCAGCACTTCATTGTCCGCCACCCCTACCCTACCATCCATCCCCCTCTCCGCCCCTAACTCACCCATCCTGCTCCATCGCTGTTCCCATTCCAGCACTACACAGCCGTCATTTTCACCGCCATGCCCAGTCTTTTAATTTCTCTCCTTTCCGCTACTTACCCCCTCACCCCTTTTGCACCTTCTCTCTTGCCCTCCGTCTAAACTGCAACACTTCCCTGTCCGCCACTCCTGCCATACTATCCCTCCCTATCCCCACCCCAGCTACTTACCACCACCCAGTCACCACTCCTATCATGCACTGTTTCTGCTGCTCACAGTGTGGTTTCAGTTCTCTGAGACTGCGTGCGTGCGTGCGTGGGTGTGTGCGTCTACTGCTGACAAAGGCCCATTGGCCGAAAGCTAAAATTGTATGAATCTTTTTGTTGTGCCTATCGCGACTCGCCATCTCCACTATATAAGGTGAGTAGCAACTTTCCTTCTCTGGTATTGTTACATTCCATCCTGGATTTTCTATTATATAACACGAGAGAATGACATAAATAACATTTGCAGCAAAATAGATTCAAGCATATTTTTGATGAGAAAAATGTCAGTCGGTAAACACACACACTCTACAAACAATATACTATGGACCAGTCCATTTGCACCTCTCACATGGCATCCTGGTGTGGGGAAGTGCTGCAGAGAGTATTAAGATTACAAAAGAGAGCTGTACGATGCATCGCAAAAGTATCACCCAGAGAATCCTGCAGAAATAAATTCGGTTTTAATGACATTTTTTGTGTACATATAGCGAAGACCAAGGAATTACAGAAAAATGAACAATATTATCACTGATGCTTTTCATAATGTACTTTTAATAACATTTTTTATGAAAAGTCTATTATAAATGCAATCATACGTTAAATGATATTTGTCACTGTATTTTTGCTATGTATACGTAAGCTTTATATAAACATGACTTGTCCAATATCATTCTAAGAAATGATCCACAGACAAAAATAAAGAACCACCTGCCCCCCTCCCCCAATAAATTCAATTATGCAAGTTATAACATGTTACATTCTATTATTGCAGGACAAGGAACGGCTGTTTATGTTCGTTTTTGTACCATCGGTGGAGCCAAATGTTGAGGGTGCCTTCCTTACAGAGCATCCAGCAGATATATTGCACAAAGGCAAATACATAAATGTGCCTCTCCTTACTGGTGTTGCCAGCAGAGAAGGGAAATTTCTGATGAAATGTATGTAGTTGGAATCACAATGAAAGTTACCACACATCTTGCTCTTAATGCCTGCTCAAAAATCTGTTGCTTGTCTTGTCTAACTTTCCTAATTGTTTCAGGGACTGGTCTGGCAGATGATCCAGAGAAAGTGAAGCATCTCAATGATAATTTTATAAAAGTTATTGGTCCAGATCTTCGTTTACACAGCAAAGCAGAGAGAGAAACTGCAGCAAACAAAATAAGGGAATTTTACTTTGGTGGAAAACCTGTGACCAATGAAACCTTTGAAGAACTTGTGGATGTGAGTTTCTAAAATAACACATTAAGCTAAGTTTGTAAAAAAAACTTATTACTCCTATTTTTGCTGACAAGCATTAAGAGTATCACTGAAGGTAACTACCTACCTGTTCCATATTATACTTACAAGGGAGGGCCATGACATTGGGATCACAGATTTACTCCAAACTATGCACGCCTTTAGTTGGCCATTAAAACAACATAATGTGCAAGTAGTAAGGAAGTAGTAGCAGTAGGAAGCTTTATGCATGTATTTTGTAACTGATGTGTATGTGTAGGTGCCAGATATTAAGAGTTCATGGTGGTCAAGTGGTTAGCAATCGAGCATTGTGAGGCAAACATGTATGAAGTGACAGTTTGACTCTTCACACTTAACTTTTAATCTATATTTTTTCATCACTGGTTATATTATTTAATTTAAGACATTTGAGAGTAAATATACACTACTGGCCATTAAAATTGCTACACCACGAAGATAATGTGCTACAGATGCGAAATTTGACCGACAGGAAGAAGATGCTGTGATATGCAAATGATTAGCTTTTCAGAGCATTCACACAAGGTTGGCACCCGTTTCCAACCGATTTCTCTTACACAAACAGCAGTTGACCAGCGTTGCCTGGTGAGACGTTGGTGTGATGCCTCGTGTAAGGAGGAGAAATGCGTACCATCACGTTTCCAACTTTGATAAAGGTCGGATTGTAGCCTATCATGATTGCGGTTTATTGTATCGCGACATTGCTGCTCGCATTGGTAGAGATCCAATGACAGTTAGCAGAATATGGAATTGGTGGGTTCAGGAGGGTAATATGGAACACTGTGCTGGATCCCAGCGGCCTCGTATCACTGGCAGTTGATATGACAGGCATCTTATCTGCATGGCTGTAATGGATCGTGCAGCCACGTCTCGATCCCTGAGACAACAGACGGGGACATTTGCAAGACAACAACCATCTGCACGAACAGTTAGACGACATTTGCAGCAGCATGGACTATCAGCCCGGAGACCATGGCTGTGGTTACCCTTGACACTGCATCACAGACAGGAGCACCTGTGGTAGTGTACTGAACGATGAACCAGGGTGCACGAATGGCAAAATGTCATTTTTTTTGGATGAATCCAGGTTCTTTTTACAGCATCATGATGGTCGCATCCATGTTTGGTGACATCGCGGTGAACGCACATTGGAAGCGTGTATTTGTAATCGCCATACTGGCGTGTCACCAAAGTGTGATGGTATGGGGTGCCATTGGTTATACGTCTCGGTCACCTCCTGTTCACATTGACGGCACTTTGAACAGTGGACATTACATTTCAGATGTGTTACGAACCGTGGCTCTACCCTTCATTCGATCCCTGCAAAACCCTACATTTCAGCAGGATAATGCATGACCGCACATTGCAGGTCCTGTACGGGCCTTTCTGGATAAAGCAAATGTTCGACTGCTGCACTGGCCAGCACATTCTCCAGATCTCTCACCAATTGAAAATGTCTGGTCACAATACGCGAGTCACTTCTCTTGATGAACTGTGATATCATGTTGAAGCTGCATGGGCAGTTGTACCTGTACACGGCATCCAAGCTCTGTTTTACTCAATGCCCAGGCGTATCAAGGCCGTTATTATGCCCAGAGGTATTTGTTCTGGGTACTGATTTCTCAGGATCTATGCACCCAAATTGCACGAAAATGTAATCATGTCTGTTCTAGTATAATATATTTGTCCAATGAATACCCGCTTATCATCTGCATTTCTTCTTGGTGTAGCAATTTTAATGGCTAGTAACGTAATTTGAAAAAAGCCACATATTTTCATGGAGTATTAGTGAATTTCATGTAATTTGACTACTTACTAATTTTAATTAAATTTAATTATTAGAGCAAACATATTTACAACTACTGACAAGTGAAGAAACATAGTTTTCCTGAAAATTTATGCCAGTCATCATTTGCAAAATCCCTACTTTGCATATCGATGCTTTGAGCTGTAGACACAGAGGCAGGCTTCATTTGGCAGTTAATCCCCACAATAGTGAGATGTTGCTCAAGTAGCAAGAACAAATACTGTAGGTGCATTTTTTTAATATCACAGAATTTACACTTTTACTAAAAAATGAAGTTATGGCTAAAATGATTGTCCTCAAATAATTTGTCATCATGTTTGGCTTATGACACACTATCTCACAGTTTATATGACATTCAATTAATTTTCCTTCACTTAAAACTTCCGGGCTGATAGGCCGTGGTCGAAGTATAAAACTGTCTCTTAACGTTTCGTCTCCGACTGCGGGAGACATCATCGGAGGTAAAGCGGCGAACTGCGAAGAGGACTCGAGGAGGCGTTGATTATATAGGCAGTACAGAGGGTGCCACTGTCGATCACGTGGCGTCGGCTATGAGATTGTCTCTGGTAATGCCAACATTCACGATTGAAAGTAATCGATCGTCACGCTTACGGTGCAACGCTGACATCCAAATTTTATCCAGTTTAACACCTTCGTCTTTCCTGTTAAAATTATTACGATGTTTATCAATCTCGATAGCCTCTCTATACAAGCGTGCATAATAATGCGAGGTTTTTGATATGACGCTCGTCTCGCTGAATTTTATTTCATGATCACCTTCCTGGTAAACATGTTCCGCTACGGCCGATTTATCCGTGTGACCTAGGCGGCAATTCCTCTTATGTTCGACAAGACGGGTGTTCACACTTCTCTTTGTGGTACCGATGTAAACTTGTCCACAACTACAAGGAATTTTATATACCCCCGGTGTAGCCAAAGGGTGCCGTGCATCTTTTGCCGACCTTAAGAATTCTTTTATTTTCCTAGTAGGTCTGAAAATAGTTTCCACCCCATACTTGCCTAAAACTTTCCCAATGCGATCTGTGACCTTGCTAATGAACGGAAGAAATACTTTGCCCCTGGATGACTGTTGTTCGTCGTTACTCCTGATTCTCTGCCTAGAGCGAAGTGCTCGATCTATATCCTTGCTAGAAAAGCCATTCTTCACGAAAGCTGACCGTAGATGTTCAATCTCACCTTTTAAATAAACAGGTTCACAAAGTTTGTGCGCCCTGTCTACCAAAGTTTTCATTACACCTCTTTTTTGTCTAGGGTGGTGGTTTGAATCTTTGTGTAGATAACGATCAGTATGTGTGGGCTTTCTATACACCTTATGGCCCAACGTTCCGTCCGGTCGTTTAATCACAGACACATCCAGGAAGTTCAATTGCCCATTCCTTTCTGTCTCCATAGTGAACTGGATTTTCGGATTAATGCTGTTTAAATGTGTCAGGAAGGCATCCAAATCCTCTGCTCCGTGTGTCCATACTACGAACGTGTCATCAACATAGCGATACCATCTGGCTGGTCTCTTACTGGCCGTCTGCAACGCCCGTTGTTCAAAAGTCTCCATAAAAAAGTTAGCCACAGCAGGACTGAGAGGACTGCCCATAGCCACCCCGTCAATCTGTTCATAAAAGTCACTATTGTATTGAAAGTAGGTTGTGGTGAGGCAGTGTCGGAATAATGCCACAATATCGGTGGGAAAAATATCCGCTATGCATAAGATAGCTTCGTTTACCGGAATCATGGTAAATAACGACACAACGTCAAAACTGACGAGGATATCATCCGGGCCCACGCTCGTTTCCTTTAACTTGTCAATGAAGTGAGCTGAATTTTTAATATGACTGTCCGTCCTACCAATATAAGGCTGCAGCATTGAGGCAAGGTGTCTAGCTAACTCGTGTGTTGGTCCGCCTATAGCACTGACAATTGGCCTCAACGGAATCCCAGGTTTATGAACTTTGGGTAAGCCATAAAGTCTAGGTGGGTACGCTTCTGTTTTACAAAGCAGCTTCTTATCGTCAGAGCCAAATGAAGACGCTTTCACCAGTCGATTTGTCATTCTTAAAATCTTCATAGTCGGATCTTTCTGGAGCTTTTTGTAATTGGAGGGAACCAACATATCATTGATTTTTCGATGATAGTCCTCACTGTTCAGTATGACGGTGGCATTACCCTTATCTGCATTAAGAACAATAATGTTTTTATCTCCATTTATATCCCTCAGCGCCTTCCTTTGAGCCTGCGACAGATTACTTTTAGGTGGCTTACATGTGCGTAAAATCCTAGCCGTTTCCATCCTAATTACGTCAGCGGACTGCTGTGGAAGCTGACGGATACCGGCCTCAATATTTGCTACAATATCCTCTGTGGGTACGTTTTGGGGCGTCACAGCAAAATTGCCTCCTTTCGCTAGTACAGAAATTTCAACTTTTGACAAATCTTTATCGGACAGGTTAATAACAGTTCGAGAAGCGAAAGGAGGCAATTTTGCTGTGACGCCCCAAAACGTACCCACAGAGGATATTGTAGCAAATATTGAGGCCGGTATCCGTCAGCTTCCACAGCAGTCCGCTGACGTAATTAGGATGGAAACGGCTAGGATTTTACGCACATGTAAGCCACCTAAAAGTAATCTGTCGCAGGCTCAAAGGAAGGCGCTGAGGGATATAAATGGAGATAAAAACATTATTGTTCTTAATGCAGATAAGGGTAATGCCACCGTCATACTGAACAGTGAGGACTATCATCGAAAAATCAATGATATGTTGGTTCCCTCCAATTACAAAAAGCTCCAGAAAGATCCGACTATGAAGATTTTAAGAATGACAAATCGACTGGTGAAAGCGTCTTCATTTGGCTCCGACGATAAGAAGCTGCTTTGTAAAACAGAAGCGTACCCACCTAGACTTTATGGCTTACCCAAAGTTCATAAACCTGGGATTCCGTTGAGGCCAATTGTCAGTGCTATAGGCGGACCAACACACGAGTTAGCTAGACACCTTGCCTCAATGCTGCAGCCTTATATTGGTAGGATGGACAGTCATATTAAAAATTCAGCTCACTTCATTGACAAGTTAAAGGAAACGAGCGTGGGCCCGGATGATATCCTCGTCAGTTTTGACGTTGTGTCGTTATTTACCATGATTCCGGTAAACGAAGCTATCTTATGCATAGCGGATATTTTTCCCACCGATATTGTGGCATTATTCCGACACTGCCTCACCACAACCTACTTTCAATACAATAGTGACTTTTATGAACAGATTGACGGGGTGGCTATGGGCAGTCCTCTCAGTCCTGCTGTGGCTAACTTTTTTATGGAGACTTTTGAACAACGGGCGTTGCAGACGGCCAGTAAGAGACCAGCCAGATGGTATCGCTATGTTGATGACACGTTCGTAGTATGGACACACGGAGCAGAGGATTTGGATGCCTTCCTGACACATTTAAACAGCATTAATCCGAAAATCCAGTTCACTATGGAGACAGAAAGGAATGGGCAATTGAACTTCCTGGATGTGTCTGTGATTAAACGACCGGACGGAACGTTGGGCCATAAGGTGTATAGAAAGCCCACACATACTGATCGTTACCTACACAAAGATTCAAACCACCACCCTAGACAAAAAAGAGGTGTAATGAAAACTTTGGTAGACAGGGCGCACAAACTTTGTGAACCTGTTTATTTAAAAGGTGAGATTGAACATCTACGGTCAGCTTTCGTGAAGAATGGCTTTTCTAGCAAGGATATAGATCGAGCACTTCGCTCTAGGCAGAGAATCAGGAGTAACGACGAACAACAGTCATCCAGGGGCAAAGTATTTCTTCCGTTCATTAGCAAGGTCACAGATCGCATTGGGAAAGTTTTAGGCAAGTATGGGGTGGAAACTATTTTCAGACCTACTAGGAAAATAAAAGAATTCTTAAGGTCGGCAAAAGATGCACGGCACCCTTTGGCTACACCGGGGGTATATAAAATTCCTTGTAGTTGTGGACAAGTTTACATCGGTACCACAAAGAGAAGTGTGAACACCCGTCTTGTCGAACATAAGAGGAATTGCCGCCTAGGTCACACGGATAAATCGGCCGTAGCGGAACATGTTTACCAGGAAGGTGATCATGAAATAAAATTCAGCGAGACGAGCGTCATATCAAAAACCTCGCATTATTATGCACGCTTGTATAGAGAGGCTATCGAGATTGATAAACATCGTAATAATTTTAACAGGAAAGACGAAGGTGTTAAACTGGATAAAATTTGGATGTCAGCGTTGCACCGTAAGCGTGACGATCGATTACTTTCAATCGTGAATGTTGGCATTACCAGAGACAATCTCATAGCCGATGCCACGTGATCGACAGTGGCGCCCTCTGTACTGCCTATATAATCAACGCCTCCTCGAGTCCTCTTCGCAGTTCGCCGCTCTACCTCCGATGATGTCTCCCGCAGTCGGAGACGAAACGTTAGGAGACAGTTTTATACTTCGACCACGGCCTATCAGCCCGGAAGTTTTAAGTGAAGTCAATACCGGCCGTGAAAGTTTACATTGTATGATCAATTAATTTTCCATTGGTAGCATGCACAGCAGCCAGCTCTACCCACACTTGGCACAAAATATCTGCATTAATTGTAGCTATGGTAGTATTGATTTGGTTCTTTAAATAATTGACAGGCATTTGGTAGACTCTGTACCCCAAATGATATGAATCCATCAATGTAATGACAGGTGATCTAGGAAGCCAGGAAATGGACAACCCTGGCCAGTCCAATGATCTAGAAACACTCGGTCTAGAAAATTTCACACAGTCTGAGACCAGTGTGGTAGTGCACTGCATTGTAAGAAAAATACTGTGTGTTGGCAGTCAACCAGTTATGACAATGCAAACAGCGCCTGCATATCAAGGTAATTGTTAGAATTAACTGTTTTTTCTGAAGAATAAAATGATCCCACAATATGATCAACTATCAAACACCATCACACATTCACTTTTGGGCTGTTAAATATGTTTTTCATCACAGTATGCTGATTTCAATGTGTACAACAGCTGCAATTGGTATAGATACATCGGCAACCATTTTCAAAGGACCCAGTGCATGGTTGCCCTAGCGATTTGCAGCTCCTGAAACACCCTCCAAACACACATCCGCAGTGAACACTGAAAAGCCAACCATATCAATTCTTTGTTGACTTCACTTTTTCTGTGTCATAAAGTATGATGCCTCATATCAACACTTCCTGTTGCATTACGTTCATGTACCACTGGTGTATACACATTTTTGAGGATGATTTGCTTTGTTTATTGCATTTGTAAGTTCCTTTGAACCTGCATGTCCAATTTGGACTGAATAAACCGTTCCACATACTGAGCCTTTCTTGAAATGTTGTCATCATGCTTCACTCAAGACAATCTGGAACACACACAAACACAACTTTGCTAGTTTGTCTGTCACATAAACCAAACAAGGTGTTACAACACATTTAAGTTAAACTTTACCTTTTGAGACACCCTGTATTTGAAATGTAAATGCATGACTGTTCAACTTGTTTGATTGGAAATCAACATACATATTCTAGCTGAATTGCTTGTACAAATTTAATTCAAAGAGTGCGAATGTATCAGCTGCTTACCATATACTTTGATATCTGACTCTTTTAATGTTTGGTGCTGAATTGCACCATACAGTTTTTTTACTGTTCAGAGTGTCAGTTTCACTAGAACTAGTTTTGTTTTCCTTTAATACATAAATAATAAATTAGTACTGTACAAAACTATTATAAAACAACATACAAACTGAAACTCCCTGGCAGACATCAGTGCACACTCCGCTGCAGAGTGAAAATCTCATTCTGGAAACATACAAACTGCCTAACATGCTCAGCCAGGTGTCATTAACTTTCATAACAATCCACATTGGACTGGAAACATTTATATTTAGGGCAAAGTGCATAGAGGAACTGCAGCTACATTTTATAGATTAGTTAATTGAACATTGGGTATGTAGGTTATCTAGTAAAACAGTTCATGGTGGGAGGGACCCTCCATGGCATACTCTTTGTAAAGAAACTTCTAAAGAAATAGTGAGTGTTGCACAATAGGTATAAAACAGAGCATAGGGCTATAAGTAGAGTGATGCTAAAGAAAACCTGTTTGGATATCAAAATAACATCATGTGATGGCTTCAACAACAATCATAGTAGATACTTATCAAAGAATCTCTCACAGCGTCCCATGAAATTCTGGTCATTTCAGAGGTCTGTCAGTAGCATTAAAGTCTCTGTCCTTGGATAACACAGGAACAGAAACTGTTTTTATTGTTATTATTCATGCCATAATTTCCTGGTTGCTGATAATAATTTAAGTTAGTTTCCCTGGAAACAGTGTGAGGAATGTTCAGAAAGTGTACTGTGACCAAAACAGGCTGTGGCTTTTTGGTTTTTGAGGGTTGACAACATTGATTGGCAGAGAAAAAAGGGAGGAGGGAGGTCCCCAGACCAGAACAGTGATCATTGAAGGAACACAGTAGTAAACTCATGTTGTAGTGTCCATTTGTGCGAAAGATGTTGATAAAAATCCTGCTAAGTGTGAGCCACATGCAATGATCTGCTTCCTACTTGTGGAAAGGATAACAAATACCAAAATTTTTCCATTAGTCAAAACATTTTATGGCAAATGTGTTATGAACAGAATGAGTGTGTTTAAGTGATGTAGGGAGTTTAGTGGAGGCAGACTTACGTTCTGACTGAAAAGTTGGTGCAAAAGTTTGAGGAAACTGTTCATGAAGACTGCTGAATAACCGTGTGGAACAAAATGCTCCCTTCTGCATAAACCACATCTGTTCTTCTTGGTAGCTGCACAGGCTCTAAAACTGGCTGAAAGATGTTAGTTCTCCTAATAATCTATAGCAATACTGTGGTCTGCACAAGCGGTAGATTTAAAACACTTTAATTACACTCTTGATGTAAAGCATTTGCTGATATTGCAAGTTTCAGGACTCACATACAGTTAAAAATAAAAGAAAGCAGATTGCTATCTACTGCAGCAGTTCATAGGTTGTTCAATTGTCCTAGTGCAGTAATCATACAACATAGTCCAGTGGTTCAAAAAGATTCATTTTGCGTATCTGTTCACCATATCACTGTCCTCATACATGTTTAAGGAACTCAAAACAATTAAGATAGTGCACAAAAATAATCAGCAAGTCCATCAGCACTGCCCCTGCTAACCAGTCATTGTTTATAGGTGTCAATGATCACTGTGTGTCTCTAGTAAGTTCTCACTCAGAATTAATTAGTAATTACCATCACAGAAGTCATGAATTAAATCTATGAGTGAAGAAAATGAACTGTATGCATTATATGCAAATATTTCAGAATGTTAGTTGTCGTACTATGGCATTTTGCTCATGACAGGAGGCATTGGTTTACTCTCAGCCACAGACTGCCTGACCTCAGATGTGCTAGCCCTATATATAGTTTCGACTATGAGCAACATATTTCACACTACTTATTATTGTTGGGTGCCACTGTAAATGAAATATTTTATGACCCTCAAAATATTAACTTACTAATTTGTGAGTTAATTAACAAATGCTGCACATCAAATGGATCATAAAAATATATGAACAGCATTGTAATGCCAAAGTTCAGAATCTAACAATAATTTCAACATAATTTGTAATTGAAGTTGGCAATGGTCTAATACTTTAATATTCAGAAGATAATTAGTTTTAAACAATTTTAAATACCTTGTGGAAAAGTTGGAGGTATGCAGTTTCAAATAATAAGCATTAACCTCTTAACGTAGGTATTATTTACAATATGATGGTTCTTTTTTCAACTAATTTTTTTATTGCCAAAATGAAATATTCAGTGAAGCACAATGACAGTAACAATGAAATTATTTTTTAGGTGCTTAATAATGGACATTTTCATCTCTAAATAGCCCCTGGTTTAAAATCACGAGTATACTCGTGGTAGGCTTAACTTTTTTTTTTTTTTTCTTAAAATTACAGTAATTCTGTGCATTGAAGCACTAAAAGTGAACAGCAACACTAACCATTAAAATTTAGAGCCATTGTTTATATGTTTGTGGCTGTGTGAAATACCCTGAAGCAAGGATCAATACACAAAGCTACACCACAGTCTTTACACATGTATCTTGATTCCCTCCGTGCCTTCTTCCCTCTGGCATCACGCACACTACTGCACATCCTACACATTCTTGTTGGATTCTGCTGCTTCTTCTCGGTCGGAGGAATCGTAGATGGAAAATGACATCCAACAAGTCGCGTTGGGGTTGATTTTGCTGATGGACGGTCCGCTGCTTTGGGTGAACATTCCTTCACCTGATGTTTGGCAATGAGCTGTTCAGCAACAGCAATGCGAAAGTCAAGGGGAGTGAGCTTTCCTCCATGTTTTTTATATAGGACAAAGGCATTCCATTCTGCTAGTTAAAATAAATGAAAAAATATCTTCTTGTAATACTTTTTACCCTTCTTGCAATACTTTTTACCCTTCTTGCGTGGCAATGGATTGTTTGCAATGTGCTGATAAACTTTATCCACACCCCGCATTGTGTCATTATAAGCAAATACAGCCACTGGTTTGGCAATATATTTGTATCTTATTTCCGTGTTTGTATTTCTGCATTGTGAATAGTGGACAGCATGCAGACGTCTCTCTTATCTTTCCATTTCAGTGCAGTCAGTTTACCTCGCTGGAATGCTGCAACCTCCCCTTTCTTCAGTTTCTTGGTCCGGAAAGAAGGCGGCATTTCTTTTCTTTTAGGACGCATGGTGCCATACATATCTGTTCTTTTTGATAGCAGAAGGTCAGCAAGCTGGGGAGAACTATAATAACTATCTAGAGTCAAGCAGTATCCCATATTTAGCAAGGGTTGCATTAGTGTCATTACAATTTGTGGCGACATTGGCAGATCCTTGTATTCTTCCTCAAATGTAGTGCCCTTGCCAACATAAATAATTAGGGACAAAACATATCCAGTCTGTGACTCACACAACGTGAATTTTTTTTTATGCCAAACCTAGCTCTCTCGAGTGGTAAATACTGGATCCACCCCTGTCGCCCTTTATATAACAGCAAGCTTTCATCTACGGTGACATCTCTTTCTGGAACACAGTTGTTTCTAAATTTAGACGACAGGTAGCTCACAGTAGGGCTGTGGATGGCTTTCTGCGTTATAGGTTGCATTGTCCGAAAAATGTAAGTTGTTCTTCAAATTGACAAACCTCTTGAATGGTAGAACCCCTCTAAAAATTGGTGTGGCTAATGTAGCTCTTTTTGTCCAGTACATCTGATATGTAGGTTTTTTCACAATACTTTGTAACAATATTACAGCAACAAATACGTACATCTCATCAATTGTTGTTGGCTTCCATGCCGGGACGTTTGTTTGTATTGCGTATTTGTTGGTCTCAGTAACCAAAATTTGCATGTGTCCGTCATCAATGAACTGTCCAAAAAGTGCAAGACATCTTCAATATAGGGTTCACAATTAATTTGAGGTTTACCTGTAAAAGGAAAACGTGGTGGAGCAGGTGGCACTGGCTTAGACGAATCTATCTCGTACCACACTATGGCGCTCGCAATGTCACACTCGGAAGAAACTGATTCATCACTTCCTTCTTCCGAACTCTCTTCATAGCTATCTTCAGAACTCTCAGACCAACTAAATTCAATATCAAACTCACCTTCACTCTCCATTTTCATAAAATGTGAGGAAATAACAGGCAAACTGCAAGAACAGATTGTAGAGTGATCGCTAGTAAAACTTCCTGATTTAGAGACATCTCTTGCCAGAAATATACATTTCAGAGTAACACACCACAGTGACATCTACCGAAAATATCAAGGAACTGCCAAAACACAAGATAGAATGAGTAAATTTGGCCTTTTAAAACATATGTCAATCATAAATGATAAGCCAGAGTATACTCGGCATTTTATTATTTTGTCAGAATTAAAAAAAAGAGTATATTCACTATTTTATGTTGAGCATTTATATGCCAAAATATATTTTCCACTGCCCACTAAATATGTAATGATGTACTGCATGAATCTTTTCAATGAACAGTATTTCATAATTAATGAAATTTCTGACTTAACTAATTAGAGCAGTTCAACTACATTAGCAAGTAATATGTAATGAGCAATGCAATTTAGTTGGACTAAGCTTATTTATGAATATGAAATTGCTATGCACTCACTGGGTACTTAAGTACACTATTATATTTCATTATCATAGTGTATGAAAAAAATATACAAAATACCGAGACAAAAAAATGTGCTTGCCTCTTCTCATGTGGATGAAATTTCTGTGGTGTTTCCATACCTCTCCAGAACTCTCATATAAGAGACACTCACAGGAACACTGGAATACTGGAAGCTATGCATAAGATGGGTCCCAAAACAACTGACAGGGCAGCATAAGAAAAATTGGGTCAATAGTGCCCACAAGTTTCTTGAGCAACTTGAATTGGAAGTTGAGGGTTCTAAGAGTTTTGTTGTGACTACAGATAAAATTTGGGTGGCTCATTACATGCCTGAGGCAAAAACACAGTCATGACTGTGGTGACACACCAATTCCCCCATCTGCCAAAAAATTCAAAACCACAAATTTTGGGCAAAAAAATCAAGACCTCAGTCTTTTGTGACCAAAAAAGCATAATTTTGGTCAAATTTATGACTCGGAGTGAGACCAACACACAACGATAAAGTGAGACCCTAAAACAACTCAAAAGGAACATTTAAAACAATAGGAGGGGAATGCTAATGAGAGGAGTGTACTTGTTGCATGACAATGCCCATCCTTACTCGGCCGTAGCCACTGAAGTGCTCTTGGATTCATTTGATTGGGATGATTTAAATCACACCGCAAATTCCCCTGACTTGGTGCCTTCAGATTATCATATTTTTACCTCCCTGAAGGCACACATGAATGGAATTAAATGTTCATCTGACAAGCAGATGCAGAGAGAAGTTCTGTAGAGGGAGGAGGAGCTGGTGGAGAGTTCTCAAGGACTGCACAAAGAAGCTTGTGCCACAGCTCACGACATGCATTGAATGGAATGGCAGTTATGTATAAGAACACTTATCAAATTTATCAACAATATCTTGCAACTTTTTTCACACACATTTTTAAAATATAAATATCTAATACATTTACTTTCTGAATATCCCTCATATTTAAAAGAATACACATTATTTCTGATTACTGAAAATACTAGAAGAGCTTGTTAGTTTGCTAACTGTTCAATTTGGAAAATTGCATTTTTTTAACAACTTATGGTGGGCTCTGTGAATCCCCATAGAAGTAGAAACAGTTGACATAAAGTACTTCTAATTTTGCCCTTTTCTGGTAATATACGTCATAGTTTAAGACTTGCTCATTTGCTGCTTATAATTTTGTCGCCTTCAGTTTTGCTCTCCTTTATTTACTGTTAAAAATGTATTAATAAATTTTGATTTTTACAAGTTCATGTGCAGGACAATGCTTTAGTCAGTCTGCAGTATCATTGACAATGTGCACACCTCTGTCATTAGTGGTCAGTCCATGGTTAGTTGCTGAAATGTAAACTTTCTTGTGTGTCAGATGGAAGTTAGCATCACTATGTAATAGATTAGGTACTCAGTTGTAAACACCATGCAATAAGTTATTTCATGAATAGCTACCACAGGCTGTGGCTAAGTAACTAAAACTGTCTGTTAGTGAGAACTTGATAGCAGAAGCGCATTATAAAGATGATGCCACTCTATCATAACATTAGTGTATGTGCTGACCTGTGATATATGAACTGTTTGAATTATTGCATACAAGCTGTTCATTACTATATTATTAATGTCAATAAATGTGAGAAGGTCATGTATTCAGGTATACAGTGTTGTAAAGTTGAGAAATGTACAGCACTCAGTTGCTAATAAATATTAGAAACTGATTGCTGTACATTTGCCAACTTTAATTAAATGCGGTTGCTGAGCACAACATTCCATTTGGAGTCAAAACTGATAAAATGTTTTGTTCGTCATTTAAAAAACTTGTCACTGAACCGTAATGCAAGACAGACACTAAGACACTGAGGAGGAAGCAGTACTAAAAAAAATCATACTTTTGCTAATAAGCACTAGTGCAGTACTAAGTCAAATGCTTTCATGGAGTTAAGAAATACTCCAGCCGCCTCATTATCTTGATCAATACCATTACCCTAGACAGAAGTCACACTACAGTTCATTTTAGAAAAAGAAATTGTACTGAAAGTGGTGTGTTTTGTAGATATTTTTAAGCAGGGCATCATTTAAACTGTACACTTTCCTAATGTAAAAGCATAAATACAAAATAGCCTAAATATAGCTCATTCCCTTTGGACACATTGAGATTGAAGTTTTGCTGCGCAGGTTGCTGTTGTCAGCCAGACCACAGGACACATGATCCCATATGCCAATCACAGCCCAGAATCAGAGTACATGATACATGATGGTCAACCAGTCATGACATTACATTTAAATGGCGTGAACGAGCTAACACCACAAAAAACAATAAGCATGCAGCATGAATAAAATAGGAATGGTTAATATCCCAAAGTAATATAGAAACTCTATAGTAACAAGCAAAGCCACGATTTCACATACATATAATGGTGAGCAATGTGAAAGTGCAGTTTTCCAAAAGGCACAGAATTGTACTGACTAATCATGTCTGCAGCAATCTTTAGAGGAACTATTACTGTTCTATTACACTTTTGATACAACCACAGGAGGAGATTGCCACCCTCAACTGTTCATAGTGCACTGAGGAAAACAATGACAGGAGAGAACACTGAAACACACACACACACACACACACACACACACACACACACACACTTGTTGATGACTACATATCAGCTCAGCCAGCAGAGCCTGTAGTTCAACTACTATTCCAGAAGCTAAGGCTGGATAGTAAACAGTTCTTGCCCCATTAGAATGTTCACTGAAGATGAGCAGATGTGGAGCCACTAGAAGGTGATGATGTGGCATGAAGTACACAAGTAGAAGGCGCTCCTCTTGGTAGTCAAGCTGACTTGGAACTGCCCGCTCGGCTGTGGCACCAGTGCATATCCCTTCTTTGGTGGTAATAATGCTGTGTCTTCTTGGTACAGCAATTGTTGGGCTATTTGCCATCTCTGGAGTGAGTTGTCAAACTATTGGTGCTTGTGGTGCTGTGTTCACAACACCCCCCCTCCAAAAAAAAGACTCCTGGCCATGGTTGTGGTGAAAACTGAAAGTGAAGGGGACGTGTCGGTGCAGGCACAGCAGATAGGATGGGGACCATGACTGCAGCCAGCAACAGACTCCCTTCCACACCCTAGCTGTTGCCCTGAGCCTCCACAGGAACACCTGGCAAAGTGCAGGAGGGAGCAGACCTACATCCAGGGCCAGAGTCTTGAATGCTGGAGGACCCCCACCCTGCCACCCATTGAGAGGAAGTTGGCTGGGCACAGAGGCATTGTCCAAGCTGACTTGGGCTGCTGTGATGGTGGCATTGGAGGAAAGGGTGCATCCACCTCCATGGGAAGTGCCTTGGGCTGAGATGCAGACAGCTGCGACCCTGGCTCCTGGTTGTGTGCTGAATCTGTAAACTGGAAAGTAATGGCAGGATCATGGAGTCTCATAAGGTGATGCTGGTTCCAGTATCTTTTGAGCACCAACCCTGTAGGGGAAAAAACCAAGAACATGTTGTCAAAGGACACATGAAATGGTCCCCTGTTACCAATGGTGTCCAGGCAGAAAGATCCTGAAGAGTACTGTCTCCTGGATCTGAAAATGAGAATCTTTGTACTGACTGGTACTTGACGTTGGTGGTTGCAGCAAATGAAGCAGGGTGCAATGCTGTACAAGAGTTCAACCAGGGAAGGTTTGAAGGCATAATATAGTAGGTGGACCAGAACTGATGCAAGGCCTGCTCCTGTGAGTGAGTTCCATGGAAATCGCTCATTTGCATCTTGAATGTTCACACAAAATGTTCAGCTTCACCATTTGATTGTGAGTGGAATGGTGCTGCAATCAGATGTCCAATACAATTGGCCATGCAAAATTGTTCCAATTCCTGTGATGTGAACTGGAGTCCATTATCACACACTAACACTTCTGACAAGCTTTCAATGCAAAAAATTGAAGTGAGTGTTCTGATAGTGCTGGCCGATGGGGTAGAGTGCATGGGAATCACAAAGGCAAAATGACTTAAGGCAGCCATTACTTAAGGCAGCCATTACTTAAAGTCATTGTGTGTTCTGGAAAGGTCCATAGAAATAAATATGGATGCATTTCAGTGGACTACTGGTGTGTGGCCAGTTAGAAAAGCATTGAGGTAGAGCCACCTGTTGCTCCATGCAAGTAGCGCAGCATGACATAAAGTCTTCAGTCTGGGTGTTCATCCCTGGCTAAGAACAATGGGGTCAAGCGAGCTGCTTTGCCCTCACAATACCCCAGTGTCCCTGTTGCAACAACCTTAAAACCTTGTGCTGAAAGGTGCATGGGATGATGATCTGAGCACATTCATTCCTGGTGTGTAACACTAAAACACCACACAGTACTGATAAGACTGACTTCAGAGAAGTATCAGCATACTTTCAGCTGATTCTGATTTAATTTAAAAAAAAGTCCAGACTTGTAAAAGGGGGTTAGACAGTTCCCCAAAGAGGACTATGTTATTTTAATCAAGTTTTCATCATCTTTCACTCTCCTTGGCCACCCTATGCACAAGTAATTCAGCACAATGCCTAAATCTGCATCTGTAGCTGTCTCCTGTGCTTTGTGAGGTGTCCATGGGAAAATTGTGAACTGGGGAAGCATTGTCATGTCTCCTATGGCTGCCAATTGACACTTCCATGGTCAGCGAAAGTGTGATGTCCTTTTTCTGCACCCAGCCAGTATTCTTCACCTTGTTGAGATACATGAAAGTTAGGGGACACAACACTGTCTATCATTGCAGTCAATTTAAATTCAAATTATTACCAACAGATAGCTGCATTGTTTAGTGATTGCCACCAAAGATGCTCATTAACAGTTATTAGGTGACTGATTCATCTTCAAAAATGAACTGATATCTTTGACTTTGCATAGCATATGTACACCAAATTAATTTCTTCCAAAGGCACAGAGTTTTTCACAGTTGATTTGATATGATTTACTTTGAAGGATGTTCATACTTAAGCACAATAATAAATGTCTATAATTGAAAGTCAAAGAAATTTATTTTTAATTAAACCAGCTTCCAGTGAGGTTAACTATTTAATGCAGTGGCACATGCACTCAAGAGTCATGAATATTCATAACAACAATGCTAAAACCTCAGATACTAAAATCTTGAACACATGGACTCCCAGATGCTAAAGACTCACAGATGCCAGAGACTAAAAGATGTGAAAGACGTTAACAATACGTGCATTGCGTTTATTTAATAATTATGAAACAAAAGTGACAGTCATTGCAAACTCTTTCAATACACCGCTTTGCTACTTTGCAAATAATTCTCTATTCCATTTGCTCTTATTATCCTTCTTTTAATTTTTCTGCTTTCATATGAAGTATGAGGATTGCTCATGGTCAGTTCAAATAAATTTTAATTTCAAAAAAAGTCCAGACTTGTAAAAGGGGGTTAGACAGTTCCCCAAAGAGGACTATGTTATTTTAATCAAGTTTTCATCATTTAAGGTAACCACAAGATATGCTAATATTACACCTATTCAAATTTTCTCTCAGAGGGCTAGGGTTCTTTGTTAACTATTATGTGGCTTGGACTTGAGATTCTAGTTTCTTTTTTATGGATCAGGCTTTTGGGTCTTTGCTTGGAACCTTATTTTTTTCTTTTTCTTTTTTCTTCTTTCCGTTTTGTCATCAATCATTGGTGTATAAGTGAGTGATATGACATGATTACAAAAATTGTACAATAGTTTTTTTACATGTTCCATATGTACTAGATTCTTCATTACAGACTAACTTAAATATTTCAAAGTGTATCTAACTCTTAAATATTTCCATGTTTCCTAATGTTAATTAAATATTTCATTCATTTAGTTTCTATACTGAATAAGTCAGTTTAAAGTTAACTATAAATTTCATCTTAGATACTGGACAGAGTGATTGTTTGGGTTCTGCAGACCATGTGTGCTATTGCAACCATGGGATGTAGGGATTATGGGCAATCTACATCATATTTTGTTGCCACTTCTTGTAGCTTGGAACATGATTACATATACTGTGCTGCCTCTTCAACAGCTAAGCAACACAATGTTTTCATTGTTAGACTCATGTTGCCCCTCTTGTAACTTGCAACATGACTGTTTATGTTGTGCTGCCTCTTCAGTGGCTAAATAGGACAACATTTTCATTAGTTGATCCATGTTGCCTCCTCTTACAGTCTGCAACATGCCCATCATAACAATGTATCTTCTTGTCCTCCATATCTCATAGCTTCTTTGATGATTGCACATTGATGTATGATTTTAGATTTTATGTTACCTTCAACTTCCATTCACTGACTCTTTTGTGTCTATTGTTAAGCTTTGTAATGCATTCTTTTGATTGCCTACAGCTGCTGACTTTCTGCAATAGGATCTTTTTTCTTCACATTCTTCATCTAATTCATACCAATGCTGCTTGTAGAGCTCCGTGACATTCTTGACTAAATTGACAAGCAAATTTCCAGTTGACACCAACAAACAGCACACTTCTTGTACAATGTCTTTGAGTGATGAACTTCAGGCAAATTGTTCTTGTTTGTTCATTCTGACTCCACCTTTAGATTGCAAGGCGAGCAAACTCCCAATGTCGACACCCTCCGCCTGTGTCGTGGAACATCTTGTAGCTTATGGTTACCATTTCTGAAGGTGTGCAGCCAAAAGATGACTCACCTCATCAGATAACGTCAGCAATCCCTCATGTTACTTGGGCTGTGGCCTTAGCGATGGGGTAGTATGTCACCACACATGATCCAGAAAGATGAATATAGAACATAAAGAACACATATAGACATGACATATAATGTCACTCATTAAATTTTATTCTCAACAATCTTCTTCACTAATACATGCAGTCTTTTAGCCTTTCTAATAGTTCATAGCATTAATTTTCCCACTAGTGTCAGACACTAACTGTTTGCACATATTTCACTGTGTCACAATTATTCTTAATACTCAAATCACTTTAATTTCTGTAGGTTATGCTGAGATTCTGTCCTATTCAGTTCTTGGCACAGTCCTATTGAATTAATGACTCTGTTACTTCACTTCCAGCAGATTGTGCTGATATTTTCTCTCCTATTCAGTTTTGGGCTTAACTCTATTGAAATAATTGACACTCCATTGGGCAACCAGCACTGTGACAATTTAACACACAAGTAAATTCAATAACTCATTGTGTTTGTTCGTTCTTAATCTAAGGTTTCTGTTCCCTAACAGTTACAAGTGACACACTAAAACAATTATAGAACCAAGTATTAACAGATGGCATTGTCATTAACTATTATACTATTAAACAAAGAATACATTTATATCCACTAAGGTCAGAACATCATTAAAACAATACATTGCACACAAAAAAAAACAACAGCTTAGGCAAAGCTTCCCATTCAGTGTTCCATTAACTGTTACTAAAGGTTTCATCCATAAAATTTCTTCAAATCTTTGTGAGGAAACAAATCCTAGAGTTGCCCCCCATTATCTACATTAGCTAACAAATAGCTTCCCTAAGGCAAAATGTGAATGATCTGGTAAGGTCCGGTGTAAACATGTCATTTCTTGTTCAATCTCTTAAGAGTCGATGACTTAGGGTGTTTTCTTAATACGACCTTATCACCTATGGTGTAAGTCACAGTTCTACCCAATTTACGATCGAATTTGGCCTGCCTCAGTCACACAGTATGCTTTACTGATTCATGCATGTCATCCAATGACAACTTGCAATCTTTGTTTGGCTCAACCAATATCAGTAAAAGTTTAATCCACTCATTAGATTTAGGCATGTTGTATTGTATCTCCACTGGAGTATACCTGGTGGTTGAGTGTGGCATGTTATTGTGAATCTCTTCAAAGACCTACACATACTCTATCCATTTATATTGTTAGGTTGCAGCATAAGTGTGAATAAATCTATTAAAGTCTTTAAATATACGTTCAGCTGGTGAAGCTTCTGCCTGATCAAGATATAGTTTGTCTAATTTTAGCAGACACTCCTTCCAAGCATTGCTGGTATAATATGATAGAATAGCACTCAGTTTACCAACCTTATGTATGTGGTCTTTAATTAGGTGATTCATCATAGGCTTAGCAGTAGCATACCTTATTGGGTTCATTTTAATGTATTATGAAAACATGCCATAAAAGGCAATTACATATTTAAATCTACCTCTTGCAATCAGAATGACCCAATCACATCACAAGATATTATCGCTAAAGGTTCTGATGTAACTTTTGGGTGTAGTACCAACTTGGTGCTGTAATTAATAGCTTTTACCTTTTGTCATAAGGTGCACATCTTAAGAATATTTTGTATTTTCCGTTTCATATTAGAAAAAAAACAATATTGTTTGATTTTATCATTACACTTAGTAGTACTAAAAGTCCCAGAAGTAATGTGTATGTATACAATTTGGGGATATGTATTTCAGTTATACACACTTTCCAGCTTCCTTTATTGATATTTGCTCAATGAAACAGGACCCCTGAATGCAATTTATAATTTAACAATCGGTGATCCTTTCCACCTGTTTTCAAAGCAGTTATTATAAAATTCCAGTTTGCATCCTTTTCTTGTAAGACCGATAAATTTTTACACATATATTTGTAGTCCTTTTGGAATGCCACATTCTTCCACAGTATTACCCTAAAATTCTGGTTATTTGCAGTTATATTGTCTTAATCGGTTGGTCCTTGTGGTAGTCGATTTAACGCATAGACTACTACATTATACTTCCCCTTAATGTACCTAATGTTGATCTGATATTCATGCAACAGCAATGCCCACCTCATTAGTCTTGCATGTAACAGTTCATAGGTCATTAAAAATGTGACACTTACGGTCACAACATACAATGGTCTGTTTCCATATCAAAATTACCTGAATTTATGCAGCACCCATACAAAAGATAAAATTTCCCACTCAGTGGTTGTATAAGCCTTCTCGCAGTCAGATGAGGTGTGGCTAGTAAATTCATATCTTCCAGATTGTCAGGTTCTTTTGTTGGAAACACCATTGCACCAATCCCTGTGGATGAAGCATCAGTTACAATACAAAAATCTCTTCCCGTATCTGGATGACCCAGCAAGCTGTAATTAACTAACACTTCTTTGATTTAATTGAAATCCATGCTGCACTGGGCAATCCATTACTAGGTTACATTCTTTTTTGGTGAATTTAATAAAGCATCATTGTTTAGCAATCAACTCAATAGAAATTTTCATAAGAATGGTTAGAGTCCTGCAAATGAGTTTAATTCTCTCTTATTACTTTGGTATGGGAAATTTCTAATTGCATCCAACTTTTTCAGGTTCGGTATTATCCCCTTGGGTGAAATTATATGCACTAAAAAATTTTAATCTATCCCTTCCAAACTTAGATTTCATAAAGTTCCTCGAATTTAATGAGTACTCTTCTTAATAAGTGAATATGCTCCTCCCACGTTGAGGTTTTAGTTAATAAATAGTCGACGTAAGCAGTCACCTTCTCTAACAAATTCAACCCTGGTACGGTATCCAAAGCTACAATAAAAATACCACCACTTACGTTTAATCCAAAAGGTAGTACCTTAGTGCTAACTCCTACCTGAAAAGATAAAGGCTGTGTATTTCCTAGATTCTTCAGATAACTGTATTTGCCAATAGGAAGAGTGTAAATTGATTGAAGTTAAATAGCACACAGTGTGAAAGCCGTGCATTAATTTTTTGAGATTTTCAAGTCTTGTTTGTACTGGTTTAATAATTTTATTTATGTCCCTTGCATCCAATACAAGATGAAAGATTTGGCTACTGCCAATAAGGAACTACTTCACCAAGGCACTGTTGGTCCAGATTGTCCTGCTCCTGAACAGCAAATCAGTGTAGATCTCTGAGTGGTTGGTGGGTCACATCGTCCATAAACAGCCCTTTTCAATCTATCCCATGCATAGTCGATAGGGTTCATGTTTGGAGAATATGATGACCACTCTAGTCAAGCGATGTCTTTATCCTGAAGGAAATCATTCACAAGATGTGCACAATGAGGGCATGAATTGTCATCCATGAAGACAAATGCCTCACCAATATGCTGCTGATATGATTGCACTATCAGTTGGAGTAGGGTATTCACGTATTGTACAGCCATTACAGTGCCTTCCATGACCACCAGCGGTGTACGTCAGCCCCACATAATACCGCCCCAAAACAACAGGGAACCTCCACTTTGTTGCACTCACT
The DNA here is from genome assembly GCF_023898315.1 of Schistocerca nitens. Taxonomy (NCBI): domain Eukaryota; kingdom Metazoa; phylum Arthropoda; class Insecta; order Orthoptera; family Acrididae; genus Schistocerca; species Schistocerca nitens. The sequence goes on from NC_064615.1 coordinate 448,628,311, forward strand.
GGACAGTGTGTTTAAGGCATTCAGCCTGACTGGGTTGCCTCCCAACACACCTCAGACAATGGTCTGGTTGACGGCATACGCGACACTCATCGTTGAAGAGAACATGATGCCAATCCTGAGTGGTCCATTTGGCATGTTGTTGGGCCCATCTTTACCACATGGCATGGTGTTGTGGTTGCAAAGATGGACCTCGCTATGGAAGTCAGGAGTAAAGTTGCACATCATGCAGCCTACAGCGCACAGTTTGAGTCATAACACGATGTCCTGTGGCTGCACAAAAAGCATTACACAACATGATAGCATTGCTGTTAGGGTTCCTCCGAGCCATAATCCATAGGTAGCGGTCATCCACTGCAGAAGTAGCCCTTGGGTGGACTGAGTGAGGCATGTCATCGACAGTTCCTGTCTCTCTGTATCTCCTCCATCTCCGAACAACATCGCTTTGGTTCTCTCCGTGACGCATGGACACTTTCCTTGTTGAAAGCATTTCCTGGCACAGCATAACAATATGAATGCAATCAATCCAGGGTATTGACCATCTGGGCATGGTTGAACTACAGACAACATGAGCTGTGTACCTCCTTCCTGGTGGAATGACTGGAACTGATTGGCTGTCGGACCCCCTCCATCTAATAGTCGCTGCTCATGCATAGTTGTTTACATCTTTGGGTGGGTTTAGTGACATCTCTGAACAGCCAAAGGGACTGTGTCTGTGCTACAATATCTACAGTCAATGTCTATCTTCAGGAGTCCTGGGAACCGGCGTGATGCAAAACTTTTTTGGTGTGTATACAATACATTAATACCTAAATAATTATTCTTTATTCTCTGGCAGAATCTGAGTGCAATTCCAATTTCCTCACCAGGTTCAAAACAATAATTCACCCATCACTGGCTAGGGTGCATATCCCTTTTAAGGGGTCAATTATTGCCTTTTTATCCCTCAGAAGATCCCAACCCCAGATGCATGGATAAGATAATGTAGGTGCTAACAAGAAGGTGCTCCATAGTCTTTTCCCCCTTGTGCAACCACTTCTACCTGCACCTGAGACTTCATAGGAACCGAATGAATACTCAATGCACCTGACAGTGTACAGCTTGAAACTGGCAACACAGGCAATTTTTGCTTACTATTAAATTTCCTTAGTCAGTACCATCATTAGACTGTTGTTTATTTACAGTGTTACATTACTCAATCAAGATTTTGGCTTCAAAGTGTCATTATGAAGTGTTTTAAGTGTTATAAATTGCCTAAGATAGCATACAGTCATATTACATCTTAGGCAATTTATAACACTTAAAACACTTGATAATGGCACTTTGAAACCTAAATCATGATTTTGTAAGTGTAAATGTAACACTGTAAATAAACAACAGTCTAATGATGATAGTGACTTTAAAGAAATATGACTGTGGCCCAGCATTATGAAATTGTTTAAATAGAGAAATGTTCATCATATTAAATGTCACTCCAGTATAAAGCAGGATATTTACAGGTTCATTACTCATTAAAACTTTGGCCATTGCCTGTCCCATTTCAGTAGGTTTTATTCTATGTCCACTAGGATTTTCTAGTAATTCTTCTCAGATATCCACCTCATAACTATATCTTAGCATTGTTACTTCTAATGATGTTACCATCCTGTTTATGACCAGCCACTTCTGGAAGGTGTAAAGAGGCTGGCTCTAGTTTTTTGATTCAATTGTCCTGTCATTATTCCCGCCCTGTACAACTACCACACATAATTCATGGTTCTGAGCTGCCCATTCAGTCTTGGTTACATGACCTATTTTCACTTTTATTTATCATTTGAGGTGGCATGTATTGCTCTGACATCTCTCTCATGTTTGCAGACACTGTCCATGAAACAGCCAATTGGTTATCCCATTGGACATGTCTCCTGTTATTATTCTCCGATGGCATATTAAGACTGTTATATTTTCGCTTCCATGTGTAATTGATTGAACTGCTATTACACATTGTATGGATTCGCATTATATATCTGATTTCCAAATTGCCTAGCATCCTGTTATTATTCTCCGATGGCATATTAAGACTGTTATATTTTCGCTTCCATGTGTAATTGATTGAACTGCTATTACCCATTGTATGGATTCGCGTTATATATCTGATTTCCAAATTGCCTAGCATCCTCTTGGATTACATTTAGTGACACTCTTACTGACAGGAATTGATCTAAGTTATTGTCAGGTACAACTAATTAGTTGCTCTCACAGGTGAATTGGTAATTCCCCCTTCAGAATTCTTAAAACCTTCCTATGGTTGATAGGTTCATCCCAATATTGGGTCTTATTTATGTACCTTTCAAAATACTTTTGAAGTGTGCCCTTTTTGGCTTGTAAAATTCTGGACTGTAAATCTTGTCTCTAAATTTATTTTGCTTACTCTTTGACCAGTATTTTGCAATAAATAGTTTTTCAAACTCATAGCATGACCTAAAAGTCTCAGCTATCTCAGATGCCCATAGCGAGACTTCAACACTGGTTTTTGACACTATAAACTGAATTTTATCCTGCTCATTCCAGGATTCAGGAAACACATTTCAAAAACTTTTTTTTAACACCACAGAGTGAACAGAATTTTACTCCATTGAAAACCTATGAAATTGCCTGGCTTTAAATATACTGTTTACAACCATTGCCCATGAAGTTTCACTTCGATGGTCAAAGTGTTGATTCCTGTAATCTGAATCTTCACTACTGCTAACACCTTCTCTTTATCTCTGGTTTAATCAGACAATCTACCCAGCAATTTTAGCTCAGTTGACTCGCCTGCCATATGTGATAATAGATTGTTGACTTGACTCTGCCAAATGGGAATTTTTGAGATTACCTTTTCTTTAATATTCTGAAACTTGGCTTTAAATTGTTTTTGATTTCAGTGTTTCTGAGTATCAATGATTCCTACTTGATCAATGTAGTAACTGACTGTACAGTGGTCTGTACTTGAGATTGTACCTCTTCTGATTTAGCCTCCATCTTCTCGGATATTTTTTTCCTCAATCTTTTTCATCTGGCCCATTAAATAATCGTCAATATACTCTTGGCTTGTTAACTAGAAGTCTTTTACTTCAACTGATAGATCATCTATTTTATTCAACATGGTAGACTGATCTTTGCGCATCTCTTCCACACTCTTCTCTAAGGTATTTACTGATCCCCCCGAAGGTATCATATTTACTTCTTGCTGAATTTAAGTCCAGTCTCAGTTTCTTGAGTTCCTTAGTGAACCCATTCTCTCTTTTCTTATTTTGAGCCTCTAATGATTTAATCGCCTGTTTGAGTTTGTCCTTAAATTCTTTCTGAACCCAGTCTCCTCTGTGTACCTCCCATTGCCTGATTAGCTTTTAACATCTCCTCCATAAATTCTCAATCCTCCCCCTTGAATTTAATTAAAAATTCAAACAAAATATCCACCTCCACTTCATTTGTATGTTTACCCATTCTGTTAGGTCATACAGTGAAATCACTATTGGGTATTGACATTCTGACATTTTTACTTTCAGATGTTTCCATTACAAACAATGAATCTATTCCAGTCACATTTGATGATTCTAATTCTCCTGCCATATTCATCTGTTCTAGCGTATCATCATCTATCTATCGCTGTTCCCTCCCCCTTAGCCATACCTTCATTCACATCCTCTACATTAGATCTTGATCTATAGGACTTATTTGACATGGTCAAATACTAAAGATTAGTACCAATCAGCACTAACACAAATACTGTCTAGGCTAAAATATCAATTCAGCAAACTTGCCGTAGTCATCCACCAGCTGTTACATTATATTTAATTGAAGCACAATGCGCTATAACTCAAACTTTAAATATTGATTATTATGGCAAGCTCGTTGTGTCAATTATTTCAGTATGTACTTGGATTTTGTTTCTTTTATAACACCTGTATTTGTGCCTCCCTCAGGCGTGATGTCTATCTGTTTCCATTTCTTTGTAGTACTTCCTGCCTTTCACTCTGGATGTAGTTTCCCGAAAACAACGCACATGTAAAACAAGCAAGTTTACATGAGTGGTTATTTAGTTCATGTACAGTCACTAAATAATTCACAAAATCACATGTATAAACTGTATATTGTTGATTTCTTACCTTCAAGCCCCACATTGCAATGCCATTTGTGACCCCTCCTGTTGCTACTTACTGGCATTTCCACAATCAGTGAGGGTGTAATGCCCTTTTTCTACACCCAGTCAGTATTCTTCACCTCATTGAGATACATGAAAGTGAGGCAACACAACACAACACTATCTGTCATTGCAGTCAATTTTTGATGATGATGATGATGATGATGATGATGATGATGATGATGATGATGATGATGATGATGATGATTGGTTTGTGGGGCACTCAATTGCGAGGTCATCAGTGCCCGAACAAAGTTCCAATTTTTTTATGCAGTCCAGTTTTTAAACTATCCAATCTAGCCACTGTCACAAGTGGTGGTGGTGGTGGTGGTGAAATGAGGACAACACAAACACCCAGTCCCTGGGCAGAGAAAATCCTCAACCCGGCCGGGAATCGAACCAGGAACCCCGTGATCCAGAGGCAGCAATGCTAGCCACTAAACCATGATCTGCAGGCATCAATATTTGTTGATCAATAAGTTTAAATTCAAATTGTAACGATCAGCTAGCTGCATTGTTTACAGTTGCTGCCAAAGATGCTCATTAGCAGTTACTAGGAGGCAAATTCATATTTCAAAAATGCATTGATATCTTTGATTTTGCGCAGCACATGTACACTGAATTCATTCCTTCCAAAGTCATAGGGTTCATTTCGCAGTTTACTTGATATGATTTATTATGAAGGATATTCATACTTAAGCCCAACAATAAACGTCTATAATCGAAATTCAAAGAAATTTACTTTTAACTTGTGGACTGACAATCCAAAAACGTCAAAAGAATGTAAGCCAAGAATATTCTGGAAAGATTTGGCAAAAATCACTGTGAATACAGCTGTCTTCATTACACATTGAAAAGTAGCTAACATACTGAAAGTTCCTGAAATTGGAATTTTCTGTCTGTTATAAGCTTACAACACATGCGTACCTGGACTCAATGTTGGTGAACCTAACCATTCATAAATAAGTTTGTTCAGAAATGTAACTGAAGTACCAGCTGTGGTTGCAATTTCTCATCTTTCTTAGCTACTGTCAAATTAGCAAACACCTTGTCCCGACTATGTTCAGGGTTGCCCCAAGTTTCCCCAAGTGAAATTCTTTGTTATTTCCCTGATTTCCAGGCAAGTTTTAGGGTTTTCCCCTGACAAAGCTTGAGATCTCAAGGGTAAGTTAAGACGTAAGTTGACAATCCGTCTTTGCAGCTATGGTACAAGAAACAATAATGCAATTGTGAGGAAATATCTAAAAAAAACTTGCAAGCAGACTGTGTTTCCGTTTTTGAGCAAAAATCTTAAGTACAGTATTAATATCAACATCTTTTGTAATGAACTATTTTAAGATAGAGAAAGCAAGCCAAATGGCATGTGTTTCATTAAGACCACTGGTGTTTTCTTCGTTCAATAAAACAAAATGCATTTGGTGACAAACATGCATTTACTTGGAGTTGCAAGACAGATGTAAAATACCTTCACTAATTTCAGAAATAAGTTCAGAAAAAAGTAGGTCTCTTGAAAGAAATGTATAAGGAAGGGAAGAATTGTGTAAACTAACACTGTAGGTGACCAACAATAAAATGATGGTTCTACTATGATGGCACAGGGCTGGAGAAGGTCTGCAGAGTATCTGCTGAACGAGCTCCTCTCTGATGATGAACAAACACATGACCAACAACATCCTATGGACTTCTGTGACCAAATGAAAAATATTTATGTAAATGGCAGTGTTACCATCCCTTTCACCCATGAAGGTGTAGCACTAGGGATAGACAGCCAGCCGGGATGGAATACTTTCAGAAACTTTTAAAAATACTGTCACATAGATCACTCCCTATTTAACAGGTATGCTAAATGATGCCTTAAAACAAGGAACAGTCCCTGCTCTTTGGAAAAACCAACACGATAATTATAAGGAAATCAGAGAATGAGAAATTCAGGAAATTGCCCGAAGACATGAACTGGATAGATGTTTACAATACTTTTATTTCAAATAGAAAATACAAAGCATTCATTAATAAAATTAACTGCACTTTTGAAAATTGTTTTCCCGTAAAGGTCAGAAGTTAGAAAATAAACTGTGGCATACACAAGGAATAAAGATTTCATGTTGGACAAAAAGGAGACCGTATCTACTATCTAGGAACAGCTCTGACGTTAAAATTGTAATGCATTACAATGAATACAGCAAAATATTGAAGCAGGTAATCCTGAAATCAAAGCAGCTTTATTATTAGGGAAAGATAATTACATTAGGCAACAAAACAAAAACTGTGTGGGGATACAGTGAAGACAGAGACAGGTGGGGTGGGGCCAAAAAGGAAGAGGAACAGATAGCTCTAAAAATAAATGAAGCTTTGGTAACAAGTGCATGTAGTGTTGAAACTCTTAAACAAGTACTTCATTTCTGTTACTAACAGCTTGGGGTTATCAGGCTCAGTGAATAGTGCAATGGAGTGTCTGAGACCAGACTTCAAAAATAACTTCAGTAACATGGAAATGACACTCACCTCTCCCAAAGAAGTAGCATCCATGATAAAATCCTTAAAATCCAAGTATTCCAGTGGGTATGATAACATACCAACAAAGTTAATCAAAGACCCATGCAAGTTGAGTTCTATCTTAAGTTATTTGTGTAATCTATCTCTTTATCAGTGGAACATTTCCAGACTGGCTAAAATATGCTAAAGTCAAGCCTCTTAACAGGAAGGGGGATAAAGAGATACCATCAAACTATCGACCAATTTCACTTTTGCTGGCTTTCTCAAAAGTATTTGAAAAGGTTGTGTTGAAGCAGTCTCCTTAAGCATATGACTGCAAATAATGTATTGTCCAAGTCACAGTTTGGATTTCTTAAGGGCCCTGACATAGGGAAAACTATTTACATTTACAGTGAGAATGTAATTAATTCATTAGATAGTGAATTAGAGGCTACTGGCATTTTCTCTGACCTGTGAAAAGCCTTTGACTGTGTGAACCACTGTTAAGTAAATTAGAATATTATGGTGTCACCAGCAATGCTGTGAAATGGTTTCAATCTTATATATCTAACAGGAAACAAAGGGTGTTGCAAAATACTTGTGCAGTAAGCAGTCAGTCTTCATCTGACTGGGAATTACATGTGGTGTTCCTCAAGGTTCCATTGCCTTTTTCTTGTGTACGTTAATTACCTCTTATCTGTTACATTGTCGCCCGCATCTCGTGGTCGTGCGGTAGCGTTCTCGCTTCCCACGCCCGGGTTCCCGGGTTCGATTCCTGGCGGGGTCAGGGATTTTCTCTGCCTCGTGATGGCTGGGTGTTGTGTGCTGTCCTTAGGTTAGTTAGGTTTAAGTAGTTCTAAGTCCTAGGGGACTGATGACCATAGATGTTAAGTCCCATAGTGCTCAGAGCCATTTGAACCATTTTTTTGTTACATTGTCAGATGCTAAGTTCGTTTTATTTGCAGATGATACAAACATTGCAATAAGTAGCAAGTCAAGTACAGATTTAGAAACAGCTGCTAATCAAATTTTCACTGACATTAATAAGTGGTTTAAAGCTAATTCACTTCATTAAACTTTGAGAAGACCCACTGTATGCAGTACAGAACCTGTAAGAGATTTCCTTCTAGCATGTGTATAACATATGAAGAAATGCAGATCGAAGAGGGTGACAGTGTTAAATTTCTGGGATTACAACTCGATAATAAATTCAGTTGGGAAGGGCATACCACAGAATTGCTTAAGTGCCTAAACAAGTCTGTATTTGTAGTGAGAATGATGTCAGATGTAGATCTATTATGTCATATGGGATCATATTCTGGGGCAACTCATCAAACCGATATAAAGTTTTTAGAATGCAAAAGCGTGTGATAAGAATCATTTTTGGTGTAAATTCAAGAACATCATGTAGAAACCTGTCCAAGGAACTTTGCATTCTAGCCACTGCTTCTCAGTACATTTATTTCTTAATGAAATTTGTTGCAAGTAATGTATCTCTGTTTCCAACCAATAGCTCAATAGCATGGGGTGTGCGATCCCCCCTTGTGGGGCTACCCGTTTTGCCACCAGTCAGCCTGCATGCTATTCTTTCGTTTCTCTCATCAGTCGACATGACTGAATCAAGTTATCGAGTAGCTGTTCTTTCCTATGTAGCATGTGCATCCACATCATCGTATATTATACATTCCTGTCTGGCACATAGATAGCTAACACATACCTACAAGAAAAGACATGGCCATCCTAGTTACCTCGATAAGTTATACTGTCTGGCATCTGTTAAAGAGAAATCACAAATATCCTACTGTTTTCTTGTACAGAGAACTTTCGATATGAAGCGTTATAAATATGGACTATTTACCTAATAGGAAGCTAGTTTACATTCAGAGGGAGGAATATTAAGACTGAAGAACGAATAAGTGAAAGTCCTATTTGTAGCAAGTGCAAGTGTGAAGATAAGTCAAGAGGGAGAGTGATCAGTTGATTGTGAAGTATTAATAATAGTAATTCGGTGTCCTGTAGATGTGTATAAACAGTTTAAATAAAACTTTCTTAAACTCTGCATGTGACTTGATTATTTTTTATTATGGTAAAAGTAAAGGTAGCTCAAGATATCTTTAGAGCCCCCCTCCTTGAGGTTTTTCTGTATCTGCCACTGCATCAAGGGGTGATTCTAATAGATGAGAAAAGGGCCAAATTAGAAGTTTATGACTAATCTTTCTACTGAGTCTTACACAAATAATCTCATATGCAACTACTGTTTTTATATCAGTGGACTAGAGTTTGTCTACTGTAACAAATACACATCCTTTATGCTTTAGCTGGTCATTTTGATACTCATTTTGGGGTAAATTTAACCCCAAAATCTCATTCCTGTATACTTTGTGTTTCAGCCAGTTTTGTGTGAGTTATTTTACATCACTTACACTGCTTTTTAGGACTGCTTCAAATTCTGGAACTTTGACACCTAGAGATGTCAGGTATTCTGCCAGATATCAGCATCATTCATGCACAATAGTTTGACAACATTACTTATTAACTTTATCAGTTGCTACCTGAGATGGCTCATCAACTGGAACGAGCCCAGTATTTATAGCTTTGACATTCCCTCTCCATGGTCAATTCCAGGTGTTCCATCTGCAGTCCACTGCTGCTAGAAGCATTCTTACGAATTCTGTCTTTGGTCCAGGACACTAGGCTAAGTGACTTATGTCCAGTGTGGCTGTCCATGAACTGGTATTCAGTTTTGCTCCAATGCAGTTCCAGATGTTCTCTTTGTGGTTTGTTCTTTCTAGAAGCATTCTTAGGCATTTCCTCTTTGGTCCTGTGCACAAGGATGAGTTCTGGTATTACATCTTTGGTCCAGTTCACCCATTTCCTTGTTGGCATTCCATTTGCAGTCTCGTGCAGTTCTAGGTGTTTTCTGTGTGGTCTGCTCCCACCAAAAGCATCATGAAACATTACATATTCAGTCTGATACATCTGGTGCCCTGTCTGCGGCCATTCCCATGTCCACACTCTCAGTTCTTCTTTTTGTGGAATTCTGCTGCTACCCCCATTGCATTTGCAGTGACTCCAGGAAGGGATCCCAGGATCTACTGAGTCCATATGCAGTGTCATGTGGTTTTCCATCACCTTTATCTCTATAGAATTTCTTATAATGCTGGCCCAGTATCTGAGAGGCTGTACCAGAACACTCATTTCATCATAGTTCATGGAATGATTCAGTGTCAGACGGTGCTCAGCAATGGACGATTTCATTGCCTGTCTTAGACAGGTGTGCCTCTGTTGTTCTTTGCATGTTATGTCCACTGTCCTTGTTTTGCATGATGTATGACATGCCACAACGGCAAGGTGTATTACAAATTCCTGATTTTTTTTTTTTGTAATCCCAGGTCATCTTTCACTTTTCTCATTAGTGCTCTTCTTTTGTTAGATGGACAGAACACAAACTTCATGCTAGGCTTCTCGAGAATCCAGCTAATTTTGGCAGCAACAAATCCCACATAGGACACACATGCCACAGCCTTTGCTTCACCTTGTTTTTCTTCTAGATCATGTGGCAGAGTTGCTGGTTGAAGGGTCTTCTGAATCTGTTTTGATGTGTGTCCATTTTTCAGAAACTCTGATCAAAGATGCTCTGTTTCTGCTGCCATGCTACCTGGGTCTGTCAAGCAATGTACCCTGTATACCAGTTCCTTCAGAACCACATTCTTTTGTGCTGGGTAGTGACAGCTGCTGACTTGTTGGTATAAATCAGTGTGTGTAGATTTGCGATATGCACTGTGGCCAAACAACCTATCTGCTGCCCATTTGACAAGTACACCTAGAAGCAGCAACTAACTATGCTTTTCCAGGTCCATGGTGATCTTAGTATTTGGGTGCCATGAGTTAAGATGTTCCAGACACTCATTGAGCCTATCCCTAACATAAGACCATATTACGAATGTAATCAATCATTACTGAGCAGTGTCTGGAACCTAATCATTCTTTGAACTGTGATGAAACAAGGGTTCTGATGCAGACATCGAGATACTGGGGCAGTATTATAAGAGTGTCTGTAGAGATAAAGCTGATGGAAAACCTCACGAATAATGTCACTGGGTGCCAACTCTGCAGAGTCTGGGATACTGCACTAGAGTTGCTGAAAACATAACAGGGGCAGAGTAGAACTCACAGGTAGAATAACTGAAAGTGTGTACGTGGGAATGAATTTTTTTTTAAAATGTATGGTATGTTCATATGGGGCCAAAGTGCTGAGGTAATCAGTCCCTAGGCTTACACACTAGTTAATCTAACTTAAACTAAGGACAACTCATACACCCATGCCTGAGGGAGGACCGAACCTCCGATGTGGGGAGCTGTTCTAACCATGGAAAGGCACCTCAGACCATGTGGCAAACCTGTGTGGCACGTGGGAATGAATCCCAGGCTGAGTACCAGGCACACCAGACCTAAGATGGAATGTCACAGGATGTTTCTAGTGGGAGCGGATCACAGTGGGAACACCTAGAAATACCCTCAGGGGGCTCAGCATTTAGTTGCTGGGTACGGGCTTGGCGACCCCGGGGTCCCTGAGCTGGGGACTGGGAAGCACCATAAGCTCTGGGCGTGCTTAAACGACCACCGTAAGGCGTGACGGTGGAACGTTGTATGGTACAGAGTCTGCGTATGGACTCAGTTGTTCTCTGCCACCTCTGAATTGGACATATGCGGTTGACCCACAGCTATATACTTCGCTGTGAGAACCTGCCCAAGTGTCACAGTGATGCAGGGCTGACAGTGGTACATCTTCTGATGGACTGCCCCCTTTTAGCCCCCTTGTGGCAGTCCTTTAATTTACCACCTGCACTTCCTTCAATTCTAGGTGACGATGCCTCTATAGCTGACTCAGTTTTACGTTTTATCCATGCAGCTGGGTTTTATCACTCACTCTACTGTGGGTGCTCTCGCATGATTTCTCAGGCTACACCCACTCCAGCAACTTTCAGTTGTGACTTGGATACCAAAATAGTGTTTTTTATGGTAACAAGTTGTGTTGGTACGTCTATCAATTCTTTCCAGCTGGAGGTTCTTCGTTTGTAGTTGAGTAGTTGACCTTTTACCTGCTCCATCAACCACTGTAGTCTGATTTACTCTAGTCAACTATTTACTCTGCTCCTTTTAAGTGTCCTCTATTTTGTGTTATTGCGGTGTTCATTTTAGCCCTGTACCCCTTGGTGTTTCCTCCCTCTGGTTGCAGAGGTTACGCTTTTACTGTATAGGCCTTTTACAAGTATTTCTGTTTGGGACAGGGGACTGATAACCTCAATGTTTAGCCCCGATCAAACCCCAAAACCAACCAATCAACACCTAGAAATGCACTGGACCAAAAACAGAATGCCAGTACATGGATAGGTGCACTGGACTGAAGACAAAATAACAGCAGTCAGCCTGGCACACTGGATTGAAGAGGGGAATTTCTAAGGATGTTTCTACTGGAAATGGGCTGCAGGAACTGACCATGGGTAGTGAAGTCTGTAGGTACTTCATCCACTCAACCAGAAGTCTCAGGTAGTGCCTAATGAAGATAACATGTCACATTGTTGAAATGCTATGCATGAATGATACTGATATCTGACAAATACCTGTCACCTCAAGATGTCAATAGATCACTGGGAAAGACTGAGAATTCATCAGGGGCTTTGTTCTGAAAGCTTTGGCAGCTGAACATGTGGATTTTAATCCTTCCTTTATGAGAAGCAATTCTTTTGGTATAGCAGTAATGCTTCAGGGTCTCATATATCTATAAAATAAATAAACTTCTGCACACTCCTAATACAGTCATCAACCTGGATAACAGCCTCTGATGGATAGTGCATGCCTGACTGGGATCATATGGCTCTCAAACGTATGGCACAAGTCAAGGAATGTAGACTGGCTTGTCACAGAACCTCTGAAGCATCTAGTTCTAGCCTTCCCCTCAATTCAGGAATAGGAGGTCATCATTAGTTCTGGAGGCACTGCTGAAGAGTGTGAACTTCAGTGAAATTCTGCAAGTAATGTTCATCTTCTCTATCATCTCTGCCAGTCACTGAAATGTATCAAGTAACATGCAAAAGACTGCTTACAAAGCTTTTTCTTCACCCATACAATAAGGCTGAAATGGGAAATACTCTCTCCCATGTTCTTTCTACTGGTTTTCAGAGGCTTGAAAAAGATATAGACCTGTCTCATCTTGGTATTTTTGTTTTTAAATACATATTACTCCTGGAAGTACAGTTTTTTTTATTTCATTACTCACCAGTACAAACTTGTTAAGGCATATAGCACAATGCTCTCTTAGGAGCTGTCAGCTAAAGATGTTTCAAAAAATATTTTCAATTTAATTTCTGTATGGAAAGTAGAGTTGTGTCCAAAAAAGTGGTCATTGGATATTTCATCTGATAAGTTTGGTGTGATAATATATTGATGAATACATACTGACAATGACTTCCCAACATGAAGAATCATCAGCATTTCCAGCAGCAGCTGAATGTAAGCAATATTTTATGTGCAGTGACAACCACAACAATGTTTATTGCCAATAGTTAGTGCATGAACATACATTTAACATGGAAAAGGTAATGGCTATGTCTCAGAATAATCACTTAGTATAGTAAACTATATCTGAGGCCATCTGTAGCCCCATTTTAATGCTATGATTACTTCTTAATGCTGTCCTAAAACTTGGCAGAATTTGTGATCTCAGTATTGGCAAAAAATTTAAGTATTTTACAGTATATGCATCTATAGTAAGAAATAGTTTTTTTACTTGTGTAATTACAACACATATAAATTATATTAAGCTAAATTTATTTTTCTTTTCACAGCTTTTAAGTGATGTATACTTTCTAGAGGGAATGAACAGTACAGTTTCATCTATGGCAACTAAAGCAGAATTCCCTATTTACTTCTACCGCTTCAGCTATGAAGGAACCTTATCACCTATTTCTGTCTTCACATATAATGGTGTAGCTGGTAAGATATATTTTAAGTGATTCTTTTCTATTTATTCATAAACTATATTTCAGTTTGTCTGTTATCACAAAATAATAATCTCTTCAGGTGGTACCATTTATATATAAATTTAGTTTTTCATTTCTTGGTGTTGTAAAAATCAATCATTGAAACTGCTTTATTGTATTGCATTATACAATACTTCAAAAGCGACTGTACTGTTTCAAACAGTTTTTCATTTGCCCATCATGGACAACTCTTAAGAGGATTAATTAAAATTCAAATGGTTAGGAAACATGTAGAAGCATTTCTCACTATCAAATATACCAGTCATTTTAGAAGCCACAAAAATACAAAAGTCGTAGATTACAAATGCTACTGATGAAAATTACTTCTTGAAGCTTTTAGTGATGGTAATCTTAATGTGACACCAAAAAATAGTATCCTCCACATTTTTAACCATTAACATTCAATATTTAAAAATTCATTTTTCTAATTTTAATTATAGACTATATATACCCAGTTCTGAGATGCACTTTTTTCTGGTTTTTGGGATGAAAATCAAATGGAAGTTCTTACTACACAGACATGCTTTGCAGGCCAAAAATAAATAATGGTCCCAAAACTTCTGTGTTAGTAAAAATTAAAAAAAGGCTAGAAGATGAGTCTACTCAATTCCCCTGGAGGTAGATGAGTATGCAGGCCATACAACATGTGCAGTATAATGAAAATTATCAGAAAGCAAAAGGTAATTGGCAGTAATTTCAAACAGGATTATGCCAATTCTGCAACCACTTGATGTCTGCTTGAATAAACCATTTAAGGACAAGCTTAATTGGATGTACATGGGCTGGCTTTCAAAAAATGACTGATAACTGGTATGAGCAGGTTGTGTAAAATGCACAAGTTTGTCACAAGTGTGCAACTAGATTGATGATGTGTGGAAGTGTGTGCCAAATCGAATTGTGCAAAAGGCATTTAAAAATGTTTGATATCAAATTCACTAGATGGTACTGAGGGTGATGCCCTGTCTGAAGAACTGAATTACAAAGGATTGAGTGATAGTGATTCAGAATTTGTATTATGAATCTAATAAAATTTTGTCATTATTATATCTGCTTTTAATTACTAAGTTATTTTTATTCTTATTTTGTGGCCTTCACGAAAAATATACTATGAAAAGCTGTTTGGCAAGCCTGTATTTATGATTTATGTCAACATGGCCAATGCTACAGCTTGGATGTTTTCCTACCAGTGACAAGAGATGGTTCCTATGAATTGTGAATCACATACTTTCTTCATCATAAGAATAATACAGATATAAACATTATGCTATGTATTCTTCTGTGTTATCTGTTATGTCATTAAAATCCTGTTCGTCTAAGAAACTGGAGTGGGACAATGGCAAACATGGAAGAATATGTATATCATGCTCTGTTTACATTCTTATGGTAAAAAGTGAAACAGTCAGAAATGGAGCACAGCAAGTGACTTCTATGACTATAAATTATATGCAGACAAGTTATGTGGTTTTTGAAAGAGGACGTTAATCTACAAAAACCCTTTCCTAAGCTCCACTGTTAAGCTTATGATTTGAACCAAATTGCTGTAGCTGTATCTTAATCCAATCTGTCTAATTTGTATCTCATGTTAGCATGAAGCATCTTCATTGCAGTTTTGAAGTGTGGCCTACAACTTTTTTCCTCCTTGAATTTGAGTCTCACTTTTTGGGTGCGGCTTAGATTTGTGTACTTTGTTTTTCTTGAATTTAGAGTCTCATTTTTTGGGTGCTGCTTATATTCAAGTAAATATGGTATACAGTAAAAAGCCTAAATGTGACAAGTGTCCACCATGAGATGAATGCTGCCTGATGGCATTGCAGGCAAATTACGTGGTAAGAAAAAAAATATAAGTAGAGCAGAGGTGAATGAGAATTCATTCTAATGAAAATACGGGCCACAAATGGGGAAGTCCACTGACATAAGTGACTTTGACAAGAGGAAAATTATGTTCCAACAACAGGAAACAAGCATCTCAGAAACAACGAAGCTGACTGGCTGTTCACATGTTAGTTGCAAGCATCTAAGGAAAGTGGCTGAAGGAAGGTGAAACTGTGAGTGAATTACAAGGTTTTGGATGTCCATGACTAATCATAGAACCTAAATGTTAGAGGCTTGCCCACTCTGTAAATCAGAATAGACAGTGATCTGTAACAGATGTGACAACAGAGTATAATTCTAGTGCAGGCACAAATACTTCAGAGCACACTGTTCATGCACACTGTTCATGCACATTGTTGAACATATGGCACAACAGCAGATGATCCCTGTGTTCCCATGTTGACATTAACAATTACAATTACACTGAGCACAGGATCATTGAAATTGGACTGTGGATCAATGAAAATGAAAATGTTGCCTGGTCAGATGACTCATATTTATTGTTACACCAGTCACTGGTTGTGTTCAGATGTGCTGTCATCCAGGCAAATGGCTGCCAGAAACATGCACTGCACCATGGACCCAGACCAGTGGAGGGAGTATTAGGCTATGAGGGACATTCATATGGACTTCCATGTAACCTGCAGTTGAAATCTAAAGCACCAAAAGAGTTGTGAACAGTGTGAACATATTGAAGACCACTTGCAATGTGTAATGTGTGCTGTCTTCCCTGACGACAATGACATCTTCCAACTGTCCATATCACAAGACCATAATCATGCTAAAGTAGTTTGATGAGCATGAGGGTGATATCACAACAAATTCATCTGATCTGAACCTGATGGAACACATCTGGGATGATATGAAGCACCAGCTCTGCACCCACGAACAACCAGTCCAAAATATATGGGAGCTGCTTGCCCTGTGCATTGATGTCTGATGCCACATACCTCTGTAAATCTACCAAGGACTTGTTGAATCCATGTCAGGCGGAATTACTGCTATACTGAGTACTAAAGGTGGGCCAACATGCTATTAAGCAGGCAGTCATAATGTTTTGGATCATCAGTGTATATCCTATACTATTTTAATTAACTCTGTTTCCTAGGTGAATACAATGTATGGCAAGAAATGAACAATGGTTCACAATAAACTGTCCTTGAAGGTTGGAAAAAAGAATGTTTTTCACAAGAACTTTTTGATTCTGAACTAAAATTATGTTGCCATATTTACATGTAAAGCTGGGTCTGAGGAACCAGTTTTTGAGAGTGTTTCTCAAATATGAAGTTTCCTTGTCTATAAGTGATATGAAAGGACTTAAAATTTAAAAACAAAAATTGGAATCCAACTCTGAATCAAAAATGGCAGTGAGTGAGGAGGAGGCTTTGCATATCATCAAAAAGCACTGTCATTATGTTTCTGTTGCAGCCAACATATGGGAAAAGTTAAAGAAATTGTGTTGTCTGATGACACTTAAGATTCAATTTTCGAGGAGTCACCTTGATTTTTTCCCCAAAAATTTGGGTACTGGCAGCAAGGAACGAGATGAGTACTTTCATCAAGATGTCAGTGATACCAGGGCTGCAGAAATACTTATTTGATGTGAGATTACTGTTGGTAACATCACAGGGAAGCATAAAAAACAGTTCAGTTCATCAAAGAAAATACTTTATAAGATGATTTAAAGAGGTGAGAGAAAGGGAATATAAGACAATGAACACAAAATATATGTGTAATCAAGCCTTTGTACAGGCTGAAAAATTACCTTTAATTCCAAAAATGATCTGCTAATTTTCTAGTCTGTAATGAAGTGACAGTGTGAAAAAAAACTGTATGTAACGGAAAAATTGGTGTCAGGTATAGATTTTGTGCCCAAAACACTGAGATTGCCTACCAAAATGTAATCAAAAAATATTTTGTCGCTGGCCTGTGTTTGCACTGATTGGATCATGGGTAAACAAATTCTGTGAAATACAGAGAACATTATTGACCAGGAAACAATAAGTTGGCCACAAGTTAAGATAGCATGTCTTGAAGTTTGTGATGCAATGATAAATATTCTACCACTCAGACTACAATGCAACACCTAGTGTGAAGAGCCATGTTAGGACAGTAATTATTATATTATCCTGGAAGTAATACAGACAGAGGCCCTTTATTTGACTTCTATTTCTTCTTATTGTTGGCTTTGACTTTATTGCTACTCTTTTTCAGTTGTGTTACTACTTTTTCATTCCTTTATCTCTTGACTATTTTCTTTATTTGCTACAAAGGCAAACCATTCAACTCAAACATGAGTCTTGAAACCACAATAGTTTGTTAAACATCACTCTCACAACTGGCATGGTCTTCACTCCAAACCAATGTTTTTTACTTCAAATTAATGTTTATACAGGGTGAACATTAATAAAACAACAAACTGTAGGGATGAATTTCTGACTGGAAATTGATAAAAAAAAAAAAAGATCCTATGAATATGGGTCCGGAATTAGTGTTATCATGGTAGATGGAATTGATGAATGAAAGTTCCTCTGAGCACATGCCATGTGTTCCTTGTGTGTTTCAGGCTGTGCTTGATGTAGCATACTGAAAGCTGCAGAATTGTCTGGTATTCATGTTGGGAACAAGCTAAGATGGTGTTTATGTACTGCCAAGCATATGGAAACGGTTGAGAGGCAGCATGCCTATACCAAAACAAATACCCTCACAGACACCAACGACATCATACATTTCAAGCCATTTTTTGGGTGTTCGTGTGATTATGGGTCTTTTCAGATAGATGACCATACAGGAAGGCAGCATACTGTGTATACACCTGATTTGGAGGACCGGGTTCTAAGAGATATTAATACAAACCCTAGCACAATCCCCAGGCAAATGGCCCACCAACATGGTGTAAGCCAGAATACGATTATGTGTATCCTGCATGACAACCGCTACTATACATATCACACGCAGTGAGAGGAAGAATCATCAGCGACCTCATTTCCCTCTATGGTTAGGATTTTGTAAGTGGTGTTTGCACCACACCATCACAATCAGAGGATTTCTGCCATCAGTCATGTGAAAGATTGCATTGCATCCTGTGGAGACCACTTTGAACATTTTCTGTGATGTGGATGTGATACAACTCTGAACTGTGTACCATGAAGATCTGTTGTCATTGCATGCACAGTGTCCATTTCTGGACACATGATCATGGGACCTTTTTTCCTCCATTTCCAGTCAGGAATCCATCCCTGCAGTTAATCAGTTTCATTGATGTTCACCCTGCACATACATTTAATTACAAAGGTGAAATTAGTGTTACGTGACACCAAAACAATCCTAGCATCAACCAGAAATCAAACCTAAAACTCTAGGGCTTGTAGTCTGGTGGGACTCTTGCACACCAAACCCTGAGACCACTTACCTTTTTCAGATAGTAACAAATGATACAGTGGTTTTAGAAATGTCTTTCTAAGTACTTCTGTTGAGAAGAAAATTAATGAGCAAGCACTACTCTGAATTCCAAACCAGTAACAAGATATCCTACTGGCAGGTCAGTTCTGAGATTGACTGGGGCCCATTTACTCCTCTCCTCTCCTCTTCCCCTCTCCATACTACATCTTCAGCTGTAAACAGAGCCAGTTTAAGGCTGCCCTAAGAACGATAGTCGCAATGGGCCCTGAGCTTGAGAGGGCTGCACCAGGAACCCGGTCAGAATTTGTTATTACTTAATGAATAGTCTGGTTTCCTTTTAAAAGGAAAAAAATCTTCAGGTTTAGAAATTAATAGGCTGCAGTCATACTTCTCCTGTTGTTGAGAGCACCATCATTGCTGATTCCAGTTTTCTTTAAACTGGGTAGCTATGATGAGACCCCCAGCTTATGCACAAATACGAGAATAATTTGATGTCACTACTGGTGCTGTATGCATTATTGCCTACAATGCTAGATAAAGTATGGCTTGTAGTCCGAGACTGGCAGGTAGCCTGCATTGACAGCCTTCAACCATTGCAAATAGTATGTGATTTGGTATTTCCAGAGCTAATTTGCAAGCCAGACAGGTTACAGGGCCCTAATGTTTCCAGCATATTGGTTCAGTAGCTGTCATATGTGTGTGAAGTATGAATGGAGAGGGTGAGAGTCATGCTATTGGAACCTGTGATTTCTTTAATGCAAGAATATAAAATGAACTATAAGTACTTGTAGGGTGCCAAAAAAGAACATAGATGTGACATCCTAAAAGAGCAGTTGTGGCAAAAGGGTTTATTGAATACATTTTTAAACCAAACTGACAGTGTTTCTGTGAATGTACAGTGTGATGTGAAATTATAGCTAAAGCTTCATCAGTTGATAGCACTGAAGAATTGTATGTTTTGTGCAAGCATGAACTAGTGGCTGATCACTGTTACACTAGTGGAAATAGCCTGTGATAGCTTTACTGCAGAAGAAACCAGAGCTAACCAGCTTAGCAATCGGGGAACTTGGCCAGATATTATGAATGATGTGTGCAATTAAGGAAGGTCTGTGAGGCATTAGTGAAAAAATGTAAAATTTCCTGTGGAAATGAGAAAAGGTGTTTTAACCTTTTTCATTGCTTCCAGATATTGTAAATGATAACTTTAGGATAAGTGCAATTAAGGAAGGTCTCCAAGATATTTTTTCATTTCTTCTGTCATCTTTCAAATGAGTTACGCAAATGTGGCTTGTATATTCTTGAACGGAAGAAGCTGTGTATTGCTTTTGTTAAGTTGTTCAATTAGAGTGCTCGCTCTCTCATAACAAATGCTTTAGAGAATGACGACACTTGATCAAATATTCTCGCTAACCACGAACTGTCCTGCAAACATATTATTGAAATGTGCAAGTAGAAAGAGCTTCCACAGAGAATCAAAAAGTCAAAATTAATGGATCAGACAAATAAACACAAACTGATTTGGAAGAAAAGAGGTGGTGATCAGTTTTGATAATGTTATTTTCGACAATGTTTCTGTGCTGAAAGAAATCTTTCATAAAGAGGTGAACATGAAATGTTTGGAAATCCAAGTATGGAAACTTTTTAGGAGAAGTAGAATTAATGGCCAAGTATTAAATGATCATATTAATCATGTAGCTAAACCGGGAAGATTGTTTACATACTTAAGAAAGGGCATACAAAATGAAATCATTCCCATAATTTATGATGAGACAGGATCTCTCATTAAGAATACCATACTCCAAAATTAATATTATTCAACAATATTGGACCATACTTCATATTTAAGACACAAGAAGCTATTAAGCATGGTTTTAGGTGTGGTAGAAGTGTTTTCCAACCATTTACAACTGAAGAATATTTTTTTATTTTTGTAAGTGAGTCACACTACTGGAAAAAGTCTCACAGAATTGCTGCTTCAGGTACTCCATAACCTTTTCAGGGACAATCTTCAGACAATGGAAGTAGCATGAATGGCAATAAGAGTGTTACTCAAGATTGTATCATCAAAGAAAATCCAAGAGCTAATTATATCTCTTGCTGTGCTCATAGCTTGAACTTGGATGTTAGAGATGCCATTAATCATCTGTAATTGTGCTACTTTTTTTGTTTCAGTTCAAAGAATGTTCACATTATTTTCTGCCTGTGTGAAGCGCATAAACCTGAAGCTGCTGTGTAATGAAAGATGGGAGGCTATGACAGAAAGTTTTTGGGCTGTGAGATCTGAGTTTAATATGACTTCCATTAGTACAGTTAAATAATGCTTGCAAAAATGATCCAATGTGCTTCAGTGAAGTACCTAGTCTATTTAAAGAAGTAACAAAATTTAAGTTTTCCCTGTGTGTTTTGACATCGAATAGTGTCCTTTGCCTTGCCAGCAGAGTCTATAAAGCAATTCAGCAAGAAGGTATGCAGTTAGACACTACAATAAAATTAATACAATCAGCACCAAGTGATACTGAAGAATATAGGGCCAACAGTTTTGAAAAGGCTAAGAAAGGAGCAGAGGAATCGGTTGCAGCTTTAGAAAATGTTTCCGAGTTAATAGAATCTACATCTGCAACTTTTAAAAGGCAGTTTTGTTATGAAAGTAAGGATGAGCCCATTCCAGGGGAAGAGAGCTGCTTCTATATTGTGGTAGACACCACTGTTATGTCTGTGAAGGAAAGGTTTCAGCTGCACAGTAACTGCTGTGACGTGTTCAATGTTATTTGTGACATTAAGATGTTCACAACAAAGAAATCTTGCAGATGCTTTGACAGACCATAAAAAGCAATCAAGAGATACAAATTCACAGGAACTTATAAATGAATGGGGAACATTGTCCACTATGCTTCCACAAGCTGCCAACAGATTTAGAAATACTTCAGTAGACATTTTCCCAAATGTAACAATTTGTTAAGAATATTTTTGTGCATGCCAGTGTTTGCAGCTGGTGCAGAACATAGCTTTTCAAAGTTAAAGATCATGAAAAATGGAGATCTTATGAGCAATGAACTGGTAATTAGTCATGACATAATAGAAGTGGAAAGATAGATTGCACATTCACTCAGCATGAAGTTAGTGTATGTTTTGCTCCTCAAAAAGTAAAAACAATTAACATTTAGCTGAGTCATTTTTAAAATTACGTTTGTACAATTTAGTAGGCTTTACCCCATTTTATTTACCATTAGACACCCTCTATTAAACTGTATGCCTAATTTTGCATGGTTGTAGTGGTGCATGTAAAAGTTATTACCACCTCATCAGCCAAGTGTAGCTCAGAGCTATTGCTACTTCTAATAATTCATGTTAAAGAGTGATAAAGGATCACAGAACAAAATTTAAGAATGCATATAAATAGAATTTATTTCTATGACAGCTCTCACTGGCTACTTGTTTTGGATGTAAAAACAGGTAAACATATCACATAAGGAAACCCACTGCTGAACTAGCCAGTTTTTGCTTCTTTAAAAATAAAAATTAAACTCAAATGCTAAAGTTATACAGCCATTACAATATCTGTAGTAAACTGTGGTTCCCTCAATTTGTATGAAATATTGTAAGTAAATTTTTTTTAATATATTACGGAATCAGCACATGTGCTTGCTGTTAAATTTGCTACTTAAAGAAAAACATATTTGACACTATGATTCTTGATGTATTTTATGAGAATTATTTTGCAAATGAGATGCAACAGTGAAGTTCTACTTCACAACATGTCATGACACAGAGGTGACTTTTCCAAATGTGAAACATATTTTGACAGATGTAAGGAAAACTTTTCTGAAAGATTTGGAAAAATATTTAGCAATTTAATAAAGCAAACACAACCAAAATCAGTTCAGAATTATTTTAGTATTACTGTAATGTTGGAAATGTCAAATGAATTGTTATATTCCTAATTCTCCAGTTCTATTTTGTGTAGGTTTCAGGTGCAGTTCAGTCATTTCAGGTGCATATACATGCATATCTGGTGCATATTTTCCTTGTTTAGTGTATATTTCCAGTATTATTGTCCATATTTAATGCATAAATGCATACATTTAACACAAAACAATCAACTGGCAATCTAGCTTGAGTGACAGCACTGTTGTGTCCACTTTTAAAAAAATAGAAGATAAATGGAGATACTATGAAACTTACATTACCCAGTATTATTAGAACTTGAACTTCACGTGCTACACACTCCACATAAAAAATAACTGAATTAAAATTTGTTTTTGCCAATGAGTCCTGAGATCATGCAAAGTCATGGGTAAGCTAGTACTTAATAAACTGCTTTCATCCTTCTACTTCAAACCATTCAAAAACATACAACTATTTCTGAACCTCTCTGAAAAAATGTGGGAGTCTCCATGTTGATACTTTCTAGTACTGAAAGCATCAATAACAGAAATATTTCAACAGCATCCCAACTCTAATAATGCTGTCATCACTGATACTTGTGTGGTATTAATTTTTAAAACCACTTTAGTCTCTTCGTAATACCTGTGCTGATTGAAGAATTTGGATTCTACAAATGTAGCATATGCCAACAGTGCTCCATCTAGCTACAGTTGCACCAGATTTATTGTCAAAAACAGGAATAATAATGTTATCCATTAAAGTACTTTGTACTTTTTTCATTCTCACCAGATATCTAGGACACCAAAAATACTGTATTATCCCAAACGTTAACAGATACAATACACATTATGTGCAGAAATTTATCAAAGAACTGTTTTGAAGGACAGTACTGTCATAATATGATACTTACATTCTCTGTTTGTCCAGACTGTTCATGTTTCATTATAGTTTTCTTCAGGCTCCATTTCTCTAAATTTTAAGGAGGACTTTGATTTGAGGTATAGTCATCACATATGAAATTAAAACTGACTTCACATCAAGTTTGAATGTGACTGTTTTATTACAATCATAGAGAAATACATTTGTTTTTGTAACCACATATCAACTCACTTGTCTCTGACTTCTTTGTTCATCTACAACCTGATAAAGCCTTCAAACGACTGGTTACCATGAGGTCTTTCTAAGGACTAATGTGGTGTCTGTTCTGCAGAAACATGCTAATTGGAACTGCAGTCACATAAACAAACAGTGCTAATCATTTGCCAACTCACACATGCAGATTTACCATTACACTAAATTTTGGCAGTGATGTGGCACACACTGGCCTGCATGAGACAAAGCAGGCAGGCAGTGCGAGCTGGATAGCACATGACACATGTCTCGGATATTTCTCACCGCAGGCCATATGGGTCTAGTTAACACAGCTCCCCACAAACACACATACAAAGTCTTACTACTTGGTTAATTTTGTGGTGTCTTTCATCAGTCCACAAAAGAGACAGTGCTACACAGGCCACTCTGGAAACCATCCATTTGATCACACGACCTTTGTTCTGAATGGTTCACATGTTTGCACAATGTGCTTATCACTGGAGTGTGTACCTTCCAGGAGCAGTGATCAAGCCGTACCACTAGTGCAGTGTCCTAGTACAGACATTAAAGACACAAGTTTGTTTGTAACACCTAGCAAGGCATGCCAAAATAAATGTTTAGTGCATGGTTGGGGCAGTGCCAGCAGTTCACTGCATGTCTAGAACCATAAGTGGTGATGACATCACATCCCCATTTCACTCATGACCCCAATGTGCTTTTTTGATGTGTGTTGGGTTATTTCCATTGCGTGCTTATCCTTCGTACGAGAACTTCACTCTAAGCCAAGATGGTGAATTTAAAAGACTGCAAAAGACTATAGAAGACCTGCTCACATGCAGCCAGAGATTGGAGAGTTTGTTACAGGTGCACTCTGCACGCACAGACTCAGCGCATCTGTAGACAGCTCAGGAAAATGTTGGCACACAAAGCCCCATCACACTGGCACCTCCTACTGCACTGGGCGGGTGTTGGTCTGGCTGCCTCCCTTTTGCCATTGTGACCCTGTCGTGTGGTTTAGTGAAGTGGGGGTGGTCTTCATGAGTAACAATGTAACCTGTGACTTTGCAAAATTCACGCATGTAGTGAGCCAGCTCAACCAAAACTACGTGGTCAAAGTATGAGATATAATCACCAGCCTGCCAACACAGACCTCTTACAAATGACTCAAGGAAGAACTGATCCATCAGACCTCCTGGTCCAAGGAACAACAGGTGGATCATTATGCTGAATGAGACCTAAGTGCTGTAGTGTGCGACTGAGACAGACGAGAACCTACAGTGTAGGGAAATCCCAGTGAACCCACAGTAATTTTAATCTACCAACCTTCATAAATTTGCATGGCAGTTCCAATAAAACTTGAATATTGATCATATCTAGAATAGTTTAGGGTTTACTGTTAAAGTGAAATTAACAAGTTTTGTTACAAAGACCTGAATGCTTAAATCTGAACACTTTGGTCAATCTTAACGATTGACATTTCATATAGAAGTGCATCATTAAAATGACGGATGTTGTAAATATCAACTTTGTAACTTTATTTGTTTAAAAGATATAATAAATTTAAATTATCAATATTTTCAATTAAGCATCAGATCATCATTTCCTCCACAAAACACATTGAACGGTGACAGCATGACACCTTATTGAATCATTAGGTAATAAAATTTTTGTTGTAAAGTTTAGTGCATAATAGTTACTTTTGTTATCAGAAAGCACATCGGTGCAAGGCTACTGGTTGTGACATTCAAAGTTAAGAAGGAAATTGTATTGGTTTTATGTAAAAGAATTTAATGTTTATTATGTGATGCATATTATTGTTACTTTATTTAGAACATGAAAGTGGTTAAACATTGATTATTTAAATACGTTAAAATTTATAATAATGCAGAATAAGCTGTAGCCAATCAGATGGACAGCTTCAGGGAAGGGAACTGCGCTAGTCAGTTGAGCAACGATGTTCGTCATGTGGGAGATGTGGCCGGAGATGGTCAGAGGAACAGTGTTGGAAGACACAAAAACAGACTGTTTGTCTTTTGATAGCTAGGAAGTGAAACAACTTAGAAAATTTCGCATTGTGTGGTATCGCGGGACTTAGTAATTGACTGGTGAGCAGCTGTGCACCTTCTGTGAACTCTGACTTTTCACTTATAATGAGGTGGAGTACTGGACTTTTAGTTCGTGATGAGATTGTGAATGATCAAACTGTCAAATGGGTATGTGCTGGAGTGTAACAGTAACTCTAAATATGACCACTTTCACTATTAGTTTGCTTTCTGAATAAACATTATTCCAACCAAATCACAACTGTGTGGCCTGCATCATTTATGGGTCATTAATTTAGTTCCTGATATTATTATTGTTATTATTATTATTATTATTATTATTACTGTTATTATATGTTACATTAGCTTTGTATTTTGCAAACTTGCCATCAGCCAGACAATTTAACCAAAGGGTCACAAGTGTCTAATTTAGGGTGTGTAATGCAACATGTGTGGTTCAACCCCTAGACAAGTTTGAGCCAAAACATTTTGACGAAGAGGAACTGCATGTGAGCCTGAACATATCTAGGATGTTAGCTTGCATGAGGAACAATGGGCACACCAATTGCTGCACCAAGATAAATGTGGGGACTGAAGACCTTCCCAGTTCCTTCATCACTTGGAGAGCCGGTACTGGACTCACTGTTATGCACTAACTGGGTGTGCAGCCTCCCCACTCTGGTGCAGGTGGTAATATCAGTGCAGACAGAGATGCAGCTGGATGCCATTGCAAACTTGGCCAACCATATGTAGGGCACAATGATGTCTGGCACCATGGCCATGGCAGCTTATGACACCATTCCAACTCCATGGTGGCATGCACCTCCTGTAGCCTCTGCCATGAACACGGAGTTGCACCAGCTAGTTCACAACTTGGCCACACAGGTGGCAGCTCTCCCCACACAGGTCAACCAGTTGGCATCTTCACAGGCAGAGGTCAGCAGGCACCGAGTGGCAGCCAATTCAGCCACCACCAAACTGGCTTGCACAACTGGTAACACAGCTCCATTGACAGCAGAGTGGCTGCCAAGTGACTTCTGCTGGTACCACACACGCTTCAGCAAGAAGTGACAAAATGATGTCCTCCCTGCACATGCCAAAATGCCAGCTGCAACCAGGCCTAGATGCACCCAGCTGCAGTTCAGTATCCAGGCATCTTATCATAGCAGAATGGGCAGGCAATGTGAGGTACCTCTTTGATATGAGTTTGGACATCTCGATATTCCCCCATTGTTGCTAAGAGAATGCAAGCAGGCCTAGGCACTCTCTCTCACTGCAGTGCACAATTTGGCCATTAAAACTTATGGTACACACAATCACAGTTTAGATCTAAAGGACATTTACTGTGGCTAATGTCAGTGAGCTGGTCATGGGAGTGCATTTTATCTGCCACTACAGGCTGCTAGCCGACTTCACAAACAGCCTGCTCACTGACGCAACAACAAATTCAAAGATAGTGGAACAGAGCCGGCAGGACACATTCTACAGTATAAAACCTGTGAAGGGCCCTGGACCTTACACTGACATTCTGGAAAAATTTCATGAACTCACCCACCCAGCTGGTGCACCGAATGACACCCAGCACTCAATGGTGCACCACATAATAAGCACACCCAGCCCATCCACATCGTACTGCCCACATCGACTCATGCTCAATAGAGTTTCAGTAGCAAAGGCTGAGTTCAAGGTCATGCTGCATCAAGGCATCGTTCGGCCATCGTGCAGCCCATGGTCATGTTTGTTGCATTTAGTTGTGAAAAAAGACAATTCGTGGTGCCCTTTTGGGGACTATCACACCCTTAATACAGAGACAGTGCCAGATTGATATCCGGTACCACACCTTCAAGATTTATATCCATACATTGGCAGGCTGTGTCATATTTAGTAAAACTGATTGCGCACAGGTGTACACACAAATTTCAGTGGCGCCCAAACCAAAGACATTTAGAAAATGGCCATTTGGGCTTTTGAAGAAAGTCTGTCTTTGACTTTTGGTCTCCAGCACCTGAGTGAAGCTAGAATTGTCATCAACACGGTGAAATGCACATTTGGTGTAATGGAAATAGTTCCTTGGCCATTTAATCACCCCCACTGTATCGATGCCACAATGCCACAATGCCACTATTGGAGAAGGTACAAGCGATTGTGAACATGCCATGTCTGTAGACAGAGTTATGCTGCTACCTCAGCATGTTGAACTTCTATCACTGCCATCTGCCCAATGCTGCCACCATGCAAGAACCTGTGACAAGTCACTACAAGGTCCCATCCTGAAAGGGAAGACTTCTGTGAATTGTATGGATACACTGGAGCAGAGCTTTATGGAGTCAAAGTGGAAACTTGCAGAAGCGATGCTGCTCGTGCCCCTGGTACATAATGTGAACTTAGCCATAGTGGTGGACACTAGCCAGATCACCACCAGCGTGGTGCTGTAACAGCATGTCGGTGGGAGCTGGCAGCCACTTGGTCTTTTCGTGAATAAAGCGTCAGAATCACAAAACGCTTGGAGCACTTATGACTGGGAGATGCTTTCAGCATACATGACAGTGAAATACTTATGTCCATCAGTAGAAGCCCAGAAATTTGTCATTTTTACTGACCATAAACCAATAGCTCATGTGTTTCAAAATAATCACTCCAAGAGTTCACAGCACGAATCCAGCAAATACAATACGTCAAAATTTACATCAAGCATCCGTCATTTTTCTGGGATAGATAGACAATATAGTGGCTAATTGCTTGTCCCAAGCTTGTGCTATTGTCTTGCCCCATGTGAACTTTGAGGATGTTGCCCAAGTACAGGAGAGTGGTGAAGAGCTGCACAGTTTTCGTCATGACATCTCCAGTTGCCTGCAGCTGGAGCTAGTGCCTGTCTCTGGCTCTGCATGGGTGATTCGGTGTGACATTTCCACCAGCACACATCAACTGTTCCTTCTGGAGAAATTCTGGTGCACTGCCTTTGACCAAATCCATGGACTATCGCACACTGGCACTGACACCACTGCCATGCTCATCTGGCCCAGGCTCTGGAAGAACTGCTGTGAATGGGCATGCACTTGCACCACATGCCAGCATGCCAAAGTCAGGAGACACAACCACACACCCATGAGTATCTTTTGCAATGTGACATGCCAATTTGCACATGACCATGTGGACCTTGCCAGCCTGCTCTCTCTCTCTCTCTCCAAAGGCAAGCGGTATCTGCTGGATATCGTGGACTGTTTCACTCACTGGCCAGATTCAACACCCATTGCCAACATCACTGCTGAGACTCACCACCACCCTCATTGACACTGGGTGGCATGCTTTAGATGACACAGTCACTTGACAACAGACTGTGTCTGCCAGTTTGGCTGCGTGTTGTTCACACACATTACCAGACTGTGTGACATCTGATTACACAGAACCATAAACTACTATCTGTCAAATGGCATGGTTGAATGGCTCTATAGGACTATGAAAGTTGCCCTCATGTGCCATGACACCACCTGGGTGGAGGTTCTCCCACTGGTGATGCTGGGCCTGCAAGTAATGCCTCAGAAGATCTGACATCGGACAACATGCATTCTGCCAGTGGTCAGATGGAGCCTGCACCTGCAG
Organism: Schistocerca nitens; assembly: GCF_023898315.1. NCBI lineage: Eukaryota > Metazoa > Arthropoda > Insecta > Orthoptera > Acrididae > Schistocerca > Schistocerca nitens. The sequence continues at coordinate 448,657,881 of NC_064615.1, forward strand.
CCACCAGTGATGCACAGATGCAACCAGCTCTCATTGCACCACCACATGTTCTTCCCACCACCTCACCCTGGTAGCCAGAGCTGCCACCTGAACTGCACTAGCCACAGGCACACAGGTCACCCCCACCACAGCTGACAACAGACTACATCACTCATTCCAGCTGTCATGTCCACTTAAAGTGCCTGTGCAGTGTCATCAAAACACCACACCACACAAAGCAGCAAGCATATGCCTCATCTGTCTTATGTCGCTAGAATCTGGCACCCCCCACCTGCCCACTGCTGTCTGTTGTAGAGACTCTCTCCACTGGCCACACCTGCAGCCAGTATCTCCGGTTGAGCTGCGGACACCATCTCCTGTGTCAACAGCTGCTTGTCTGTCATAGCTGCTGGACTTGTGTTTGCATCCCTGTGCCTCTACCGCATCAAGCGTTGAGACCGGATTGGCATCCATGCTGGCTTTCATGCTCGTGTTCCCATCAAGCTCCAAATGTCACATCCGTGCCATTGGGAACATCCGTCGCAGATCCAGGACCCACTTTCAATTCGCAGCAACACCGTACTCATGCAACACCATACTTGCAAGTTTATACTTCTGTGCAATCTCTGTACCTCCACTGTCTAGAGTGTTGAGGCCGGATTGAGTGTAAAGCTGTGCTACCATGACTGAGTCCCTCAACAAAATTGTAGGACAGCACAACTCATGAACCTTAGAATTGTCATTCTAGATGTCATTCTGAACAATTCAAATAGTGAACTTCATTCTACTGTAGTGCATAAACTGTAGTACTAGTGAACAGTCTGTGTTGTTATTAAGCTACCATTGTGTCAGCCTTAGAGATGTCTTTCCAAGTGACCCACAACTATAAGCCTTGGCTGCACATTGCTATTGATAGTTGTATCCAGCACCGGCTGCTGCTGCCACTGCTGTCACTAGCCGACTGCATGGGGACACGTCCACCACTCATACTGAGGTCAGCTTGCAGACCGAGTTCCATGCTTTCTCGCAGCTATGGACCTCCACTCTTAAAGGGCGGATCTGTGTGGTGGCTGTATCACAGAAACACACAAATGGCAGAACTGTGGTCACTCCAGCATTCGCCAGCCCAAGCACACAGTTTTACCATTAACTGAAATTTCGGCAACAGTGCAATGTGCACCAGTCCACAAGAGACAAAGCAGGCAGGCAGTGTGAGCTGGATACTGTGACGCAACATACGTCTTCGATCTTTCTCACTGTGGACCACACAGGTGGAGTTAATGCAATTTCCCACAAATGTGTATGTGAAGTCTGGCTAATTTACTCACTTTGTGGTGTCTCTCATCCATCCATGAAAGACACAATGTTCCATGGGCCATGCTGGAAACTGACAGTTCAGTGATGTGACCTTTGCTCTGTGAAGTTCGCGGAGTTGCACAATGTGCTTATCACCAGATTGTGTACCCTCCAGGATTTGATGATCAAGCCATATCATCAGTGCAACATGCCAGTATGGATATTAAAAACATGAGGTTGTTTGTAACACCTAGTGAGACATGCCAAAATAAGTGTACGTCATTAACAAAACAGCCCTCATCAATTTCCCATCACCAAGCCTGTTCATTGGACATAGTGCATGGCTGCAGCAGTACTGCTGGTTCGCTGCACACCTAGGACTGTAAACATCGATAACATCATGTCCCCACCTCACTAATACTTTTCAAACATGTGACTGACCACAATGGCATCAAAACAAAGAAAATGACACAAAAAGTGTCTTATTATAGTATTGTTTCATGAGTTTTAAAAGTTTTGCTGATTTTCTACATTTATGTTTTATTATTTATTTATTTTTTTTTTTTTTTGTTTTTTTTTTCCAATAACTGACAGTTTTGATATTGTGATTTTATAATACTTTTATTTAATTTTTATACTTATATTTTGACTATTACTATCAACATTGTTGTGAAAGCCCATATAATTTATGAATTTTAAATAAAAATAACATAAAACTATATGTGACATAGTTTTTATCCAAAGCTTGTCTCAGTATGGTGCACACATCCTAGTCACAAAAACAGAACTTCTCACAAATATGTGTAATTACAACCATTTAATAGCTGTTAACTAATACAAGGGGTATGCAAGGCTAAACTGGTCAAAATCATTACAGCTTCTTGCTCAATCATAATGCCACTAATTATAAAATAAATGTTACAAAGTAGAGCCATACCCATCTGCCACAAGCACTCCACATTGACCCCATTGATTAAATTTAGTAAAAATCTGAATGATCTTTGTACATAACACTCACAGGTATAAACCCAAATTATTATAGTAATTTCCAATTGTTAAGCTTCTGCTAAACTAAATTATCATATAAACATTTTCTGCTTGTCTTCAAGGTGCCTCACATGGAGAAGATGGTGGTTACTTATTTACTATGGGAGAGACACCTCTAAACCTCAGTCCTCAATCTGATGAACATAAAGTTCGGAAAATGATAGTTAAAATGTGGACCAATTTCATGAAATCTGGGTGAGTATAATATTGAACATTTAATAATTACTTTCTTGGTTCTTCTATGGCTTACAAAAAATAAAACACAAAAAATTAAATAAAGATGATAAATAAAGAAATTACCACCTCCACCAATAAGTTCATTTGTACTGCGAAACAAATTGAAACATGTTCTATATAAGTTTAGATAACAATTTGAAGTGATGTTTACAGAAAATATGATTATGATTTTGTAAAATCAAGACTCACTCAGTTACTATTAGAGAAAGTAAATCCCTCAACCCATAGTAAAAGTTTTGTGTTTGTATGAAAGCAGATATGTGATATGTAGAAATACTGGTAGCACTGGCAGACAAATCACTTTCTTCCGACCAGTGTCAATTTTCTCCACCACTTCATGAGGTAATGGGCAAGTTGTGGCGCCCTGAAAATATTCTGGGTTCGGAGTTGGCGTGGCCGCTCGGCAGGCCGCGGCTCGTCGGCGGCCATGTGGTGCCAGACATTGGGCAGAGCAAGAGGGGTAGCCCCAGCGCATGGCCCAGGCTGACCGTTTGGCTGGGAATTCCATGCTGACGCGTTGTCAAGGACTGTGCTTTGTGTCGATGAAGGAGATGTGTATGCCGGGAGTACCAAAGATGGTGGACTTCATGAAACCATAATGGCAGACATTTCACAGTTCATGTAGAAATTGTGCTGTTTACTACAGTAGTACAAGTTCATATGCCAACAAGCTCTGCAGATGATGAAGAAATTGATGAAATGTATGACAAGATAAAAGAAATTATTCAGGTAGTGAAGGGAGACGAAAATTTAATAGTCATGGGTGACTGGAATTCGTCAGTAGGAAAAGGGAGAGAAGGAAACATAGTAGGTGAATATGGATTGGGGGGAAGAAATGAAAGAGGAAGCCGCCTTGTAGAATTTTGCACAAAGCATAACTTAATCATAACTAACACTTGGTTCAAGAATCATAAAAGAAGGTTGTATACCTGGAAGAATCCTGGAGATACTAGAAGGTATCAGATAGATTATATAATGGTAAGACAGAGATTTAGGAACCAGGTTTTAAATTGTAAGACATTTCCAGGGGCAGATGTGGATTCTGACCACAATCTATTGGTTATGAACTGCAGATTGAAACTGAAGAAACTGCAAAAAGGTGGGAATTTAAGGAGATGGGACCTGGATAAAGTGAAAGAACCAGAGGTTGTAGAGAGTTTCAGGGAGAGCATAAGGGAACAATTGACAGGAATGGGGGAAAGAAATACAGTAGAAGAAGAATGGGTAGCTCTGAGGGATGAAGTAGTGAAGGCAGCAGAGGATCAAGTAGGTAAAAAGATGAGGGCTAATAGAAATCCTTGGGTAACAGAACAAATATTGAATTTAATTGATGAAAGGAGAAAATATAAAAATGCAGTAAATGAAGCAGGCAAAAAGGAATACAAACGTCTCAAAAATGAGATCGACAGGAAGTGCAAAATGGCTAAGCAGGGATGGCTCGAGGACAATTGTAAGGATGTAGAGGCTTGTCTCACTAGGGGTAAGATAGATACTGCCTACAGGAAAATTAAAGAGACCTTTGGAGAGAAGAGAACCACTTGTATGAATATCAAGAGCTCAGATGGAAACCCAGTTCTAAGCAAAGAAGGAAAGGCAGAAAGGTGGAAGGAGTATATAGAGGGTTTATACAAGGGCGATGTACTTGAGGACAATATTATGGAAATGGAAGAGGATGTAGATGAAGATGAAATGGGAGATAAGATACTGCGTGAAGAGTTTGACAGAGCACTGAAAGACCTGAGTCGAAACAAGGCCCCGGGAGTAGACAACATTCCATTAGAACTACTGACGGCCTTGGGAGAGCCAGTCCTGACAAAACTCTACCATCTGGTGAGCAAGATGTATGAAACAGGCGAAATACCCTCAGACTTCAAGAAGAATATAATCATTCCAATCCCAAAGAAAGCAGGTGTTGACAGATGTGAAAATTACCGAACTATCAGTTTAATAAGTCACAGCTGCAAAATACTAACGCGAATTCTTTACAGACGAATGGAAAAACTGGTAGAAGCAGACCTTGGGGAAGATCAGTTTGGATTCCGTAGAAATGTTGGAACACGTGGGGCAATACTAACCTTACGACTTATCTTAGAAGAATGATTAAGAAAAGGCAAACCAACGTTTCTAGCATTTGTAGACTTAGAGAAAGCTCTTGACAACGTTAACTGGAATACTCTCTTTCAAATTCTGAAGGTGGCAGGGGTAAAATACAGGGAGCGAAAAGCTATTTACAATTTGTACAGAAACCGGATGGCAGTTATAAGAGTCAAGGGGCATGAAAGGGAAGCAATGGTTGGGAAAGGAGTGAGACAGGGTTGTAGCCTCTCCCCGATGTTATTCAATCTGTATATTGAGCAAGCAGTAAAGGAATCAAAAGAAAAATTCGGAGTAGGTATTAAAATTCATGGAGAAGAAGTAAAAACTTTGAGGTTCGCCGATGACATTGTAATTCTGTCAGAGACAGAAAAAGGACTTGGAAGAGCAGTTGAACGGAATGGACAGTGTCTTGAAAGGAGGATATAAGATGAACATCAACAAAAGCAAAACGAGGATAATGGAATGTAGTCTAATTAAATCGGGTGATGCTGAGGGGATTAGATTAGGAAATGAGACACTTAAAGTAGTAAAGGAGTTTTGCTATTTAGGGAGTAAAATAACTGATGATGGTCGAAGTAGAGAGGATATAAAATGTAGACTGGCAATGGCAAGGAAATCGTTTCTGAAGAAGAGAAATTTGTTAACATCGAGTATAGATTTAAATGTCAGGAAGTCGTTTCTGAAAGCATTTGTATGGAGTGTAGCCATGTATGGAAGTGAAACATGGACGATAACCAGTTTGGACAAGAAGAGAATAGAAGCTTTTGAAATGTGGTGCTACAGAAGAATGCTGAAGATAAGGTGGGTAGATCATGTAACTAATGAGGAGGTATTGAATAGGATTGGGGAGAAGAGAAGTTTGTGGCACAACTTGACTAGAAGAAGGGATCGGTTGGTAGGACATGTTTTGAGGCATCAAGGGATCACAAATTTAGCATTGGAGGGCACCGTGGAGGGTAAAAATCATAGAGGGAGACCAAGGGATGAATACACTAAGCAGATTCAGCAGGATGTAGGTTACAGTAGGTACTGGGAGATGAAGAAGCTTGCACAGGATAGAGTAGCATGGAGAGCTGCATCAAACCAGTCTCAGGACTGAAGACCACAACAACAACAACAACATGTAGAAATTAACAATAGCCAGAGAAATCATGATAACTTAAAAAGAAACATGTACATTACCATTATTTGCATGATTATTTTGATGGTGTAATCAGATTTAAATATATTTATTAGTTTAAAGTTTAGTATCTGACTGTAAATTCTACAAGTAACACCCAGCAACGAATTTCCAAAATCTAAACGGTTCATCCGATTTTGTTTATCAGTGTGTCTTTAGAAAGCTATTAGTGTAAACCTAAATTGGTATGAATTACAGGCATGTAACTTGAATAATACGTGAGTTATTGGAGATCAAAGTGGCCGATTACTATTAATCACTTCAAGTATAAGTGCTCCACAGTGACACGAAAAAACGGTAGCAGCATGCTTATAAATATATTTATTCGTCTATGTCTTTGTTTCTATCTGATATATACTATTCATGAAGAAATTGGTCAAATATTTACTCTGTTTTAGAAAACACAGACACATTAGGCTACTTGGTCTACTTTTGGTTTCTATTCCTATTTGTTTATGTATTTAATAATGTGTGTTAGAGAGCTTTTATGGTCTAGCCGTACAAATATTTATTTAGTTTCAAGTTATTTAAATGTAAATCCAGTATTTCATATGTGTTTCAATATGTTCGTGACTGTGCGTTGGCTTGGAGAAATGGTGGGAGGGCTCCAGCCAATCACAGCACACGTTAATGGGAAGACTGGATGGAAGTGGGGGAGGAGCATCGGGTCACAGAGGGACACAGGAAGTGCTGGATGGGGAGGCATGATGAGCGGTCGCAGGAAATACTTGGAGAGCAGAGCAGTTTGTGCTTGGTGGTGGGAGATAGAAATATTTCGTAGTGCCGACTTGTGCACTTGAGATTTCTGTGGCTTCTGCAGTGAAGATGTAGTATGCATTTAGAAGTGAATATCTTGCAAGCTACGTTGTTGCTCATAACTAATTACGTGAAGTAGGAATTTATTGTTTCCCTGTTATTCAACTTACATTTTATTTAAATGCTGGACCATCGACACCAATAAGTGTTTTACAGTAATAAATGGCATTCTTAAAGGTACTTCTGCTATTGTACTCATCATTTAAAGTCATTAAAATAGTACCTGCAGATTTTATTTAATTGCAATCTTTCATTTTTGAATTTCTATGTCACATTCAAAATTTGCAATTGCCGAGTAATAGGAACCTTCGACTAGTCGATTCATGTGTATATTCATATTGTATACTGTAGACTCAGCAGTATATGGCTTGTAATGCAGCAACTATGCACCCCTGCCCCTAGACAACAAAACCACCCAAAACTTTTTATATTTAAACTCTGAGTCTGAGGGTACGTAGTTGAGGGCCACCTCATTTTTTTAATTTTGAAAGCCTGCAACTAGCAGCATCAGTAAAAATTTTGTACATATCATGTTCTAACAATTGAAGTCTCTGACATATGCCTGAGGGCAGATATTGAACCAATTCAAAGAGGCACTGGTTGGCAATATATCCCATACAAAAATTGATAAGAGAATAAAGGTGGCACTGTTCTTACAAAAACATATTGGCAAAATTTTGGAATACAAGGTAGGCAGTGAAAAAGTTGTGCTGCATCATCATATATCTCACAAAGGAACATGAACGCAAGTTAATGTTCCTATATTATCTTTTTTGTTGTTGATTTATTGAGCAAAGTATATAGAATTAAATTTGTTCAGTGCCTCTTGCATTATTCAATGAAATTCTTCTGAATGTGTGTCTGTGTCATGATGCAAAATAAAGTAACCAATAGTGTACTACTGTTGCAGGCAGTATTTATCAGTGTAGTGTATCACTGCAGCTGTATGTGCTACTTGGTCTCTAAACATCTATCACATACAGCACAACACATATAATCACTTGATGGAGACTGTTTGTAACAGCTGCTAAAATATTGGCTGTTATATTTTACACCACGAGACAGTCGCACAACTAACAGAATTTTATTGTATCCAACTCTGAAAGACTACTCACCATTTTAGATTTAAACTATTACACTGTTTGATACCCACACAATACTCTGTAAATACATTTCATTCATATTAATCTAATATTATGTCCCCAAAGCAAAAAAAATTTTAAAAGTCTGTACACATTAAGTATTCATAAACTTGGCAAAAATACTTTTTTGCAGCTTCTGTTCTTCTCCCACACATTATCTGCTGCTACTCAGTGCCTCAGCACAGCTTACAAGTTTATGTTAAGGGAAATGCTTTAGCCTATTTTGGAAATGTACTTCGTTCACCTTACTCACTAGTTTGTTAAGCTGCATTATTCTCCACTGTCTATGCTTGATAAGTTGCTTTTATTTTACCATTACTAGTCGGAACAAATAAAACTGGGATATACATGTCACTAACATTAGTATAACATTATAAATGTTTAATATTTAGTTTTTATTTTCATTTCATGATTTTCAGTGTACCAACTGAAGAGCCTTATGATGACCTCAACATTATCTGGCCAAAGTATACACTTAAAGAACACGAGTTTTTGGATATAAATGTGAAATCATCCATACAGAGGGAACTGGAACCAAAACGTCTTGGTTTCTGGAGAGGGATATTCCCATCTTCAATATAAGTTGTGGAACTGAAAACCCAACCTAAAGCATGTGTTTGAAGACAGTATTGCATCTAATAAAACTTTTGGTGCAGAAGTGAAAGTTAATCTGTTTTTTCCAATGTCTTTTAAAATCAGAGATGATAACTTGAATTACAACCACTTTTACCCTTTCACTGTATTGTGGGTGGGATACTTTAAGTGCAACCTTCACACAGACTGCTAACATTCTGCTACAGGAAATTTGTTGGAAATGTTAAAGAAACACTCACATTTTGATTTTCAGACACTGTTTATGGACATCTAAATTATTTCCTCTCAAGAAAATTCTGGTATATAGAACTGCAGTAGTTGATACTTTTCCAACATAAATTTTAAAATGTTGATATTTATTAATGTATATTAATTCTAATTGTGTAGCATTGTTTGATCAAATATCTTTCAAACAAGATTGAAATTCATTTTAATATCATTACCTAGTGCAGGAACTGAAACACACATTCCACTGAACAGCTAGTGACGATTACAAAAAGGTCACAGTGGAAAGATTGTATGTAGTACACCGATGCCTCAAAAATGAGCACCAATGGATGTTTAAAATATGAAGCCAGGAAAGTTAGAAGGAAAAAATATGTATTGTATTGTTCTATTGAACCTCATCATTATTTTTGTACATAGTTACAGACTGGTATAGAACAAGTCAGTATTACGAGAAGATCAGATGTGACAATTAATGTGATGAACATCAACAGTGCAATTATTACAAATATACAAGAGTTTACATACAAAGAAACCTGCAAGCAAATTATTACTTTCACATAACTGTACTTAGTTTTCTTTTACAATTCAGAATGTGATTAAACCTCAATAAAGGTAAATGCATGGATACTCTTAATAAGACCACAAAAAAGCAATAGGATGTTTACTATTCTTACGGCAGCATGTGATCATAGTTTACATCATCATATCTTTTTGCACAAAAGACAGAAATGCACAATACATCATCGTCATCAGCTTATGAATTTATAACAATTGATCTAGTTTTATAAAATGTTTACAACTTAATGCAGTATGTTTGTGACCATAGTTTACAATTACAGCTTTTTGTGTAAAAGACACAAATTTGAAAATTAAAAGACATTACAATTTATGACATCAAGATGAAAATGTGTTGTATGACATCCTAGTTATTTATGCTAACAAGTATTTATTTATACTGTAAGAACAAGTACTGAGGAGATAGATATGTACAGGTCCTAGAATTTTGCTGTCTGTTTTTACTGCTTCACAATTAAGTCCATACAAATTTTTCACTATTGCTATTCAGTACAATAATAATGTATACACTTAGGTTTTAACCTGATAGCAACACTATAACACTTCTGCAGTAGGTAAGTATGTACAACTGCTTTAAATGCTGAGATATTTTTCATCATTTTGATGTTACAGGGTAGTTTGTTGTATACAGCTTGTTTCCTACTTGGAGTGGTCCATTTTGTTTCAGTGTTATATTTGAATAATGAAGATGTATAGCCTGGTTTCTTCTTGTGTTATGCAAGTGAATATCCTGGTTTCTAACTAAAAGTTGGTTATTATCATCTAATTTTTTCCTTAGAAAAGTATTACTTACAAAATATATAAACAAGATGAAGCACAGTCGTATTTACCCATTCAAATACTCCCTCGGTAGTAGCGACTCTGTCAAATCTGGCTGAAAAGTGATTGTCACAAGTAGGCTATTTTAAAATGATGTGGTCCACACCAGATTTACAGTCCAAATACATTAATTGCACTTCAGTATGAGATAGCCTACAGTTATGGCCAGATTGAGTCTCATCTGTTATAATCTATACACAGGTAAACAGATAGCCACATACTATACTAAACTCAGATGGTTTTAAAATGTGATTGTTTGAGTACAGTAACCCAACATTGAAGTGGCACATGTTTAGGTGTGTCAGACATTTAATTAAATCAGTCACTAATTAATGTTCTCAAACTATTGTTCTTGAAATCTAACTATCAAACGAGCCCGAAACTAATGTTCAAAATGAGTACAATTTTGAAATAACACACTACACAGTCTGGTCTTATTGTCACAGTAAGCATTTTTGAAGATTAACACAGCTCATGAAATTAATTATGAGTGCATGCTTAATCATTGCTAACTCAGCTGCAGTACAGTTTTGGACACAGATCTTATTTGCTTCACAACTTCCACAGACTGACTGAAATGGCTCCCAGCAGCCTCTCTTTTTTTAAGTTTACAATAATTAACACTATCTCAAATATTGTTGTCCACTATCTTTTTTACAACTTACAATTAGACATTTTCATTCCTGGTTAACTGGACAGTGGAGAAAGATTCTACTGCATGTGAACTTTTAGATACTATACGTAATACATAATACAATACTTGTAATAACTGCTATTGAATTATGCCATCTAGTTTGCCAAAATATGGTTTTACATTTCAGTAACTATGTTTTTATGAAATGTTGTAATTACTCTGAAACTAAATGAGTTACTAACATATTTTCAACATTAGCTGTCTAAATATTTCAATTATTTATTTATACTTTTGGTCTACTTAACCTGAAAGCAAGTAATTGGGTATAAGTTTACGTAAGATCAATGATAACAAAGTTTGCAAATACTGGTGTTTGTAATTAGCAGTTTTTGGTACACTAATCACACTGATGAACTGCAGTTAATCAAAAGAATGTAATGGATAATAAATTTGGACAAGCCCTGTATTAATGTTCAAAATTTCTGGTGCTGCCATATAATCTCTGGGAGGAAAAAATCATAATGGGGCAGGGAGGCTGGGAATCCACCTGTTTTGTTACAAAAGCAATGGAAGATCTTTAAGTTTTTTTAATAAAGGCTTTCACAAGCTTCTGGTAGATGCTATTTCCATGGTTCATACAATTCTATTTTGGGCTGTGAAACATCTCTTTCTGGCACTTGAGTTTCCACAGAAGATTGTTGTATTGCTGTAGGGGTTCTGCTTTGGCAAAGTACCGTATTTACTCGAATCTAAGCCACACTTTTTTTCCGGTTTTTGTAATCCAAAAAACCGCCTGCGGCTTAGAATCGAGTGCAAAGCAAGCGGAAGTTCTGAAAAATGTTGGTAGGTGCCGCCACAACTAACTTCTGCCGTTGAATATATGTAGCGCTACATAGGCATGCTTTGTAGGCACAAAGATAAATACTGGCACCAAAACCTCTGCGTCAGTAAATAAATTTAAAAAAAAAAGGTGGAAGAAGAGCTTTTTTTTCTCCGCCCCCGAGTTTCGACCACTGCATTTACATACATTATCCAACAAAGTAAATACAAATTCCATATTGTTCATCTTCGAATGTAGCAGCATTTCAATGTACTACAAAAATCCGACTGGCAAGACTGTTTGGGATGTTTGTCTATATGGCCAACTCTACATTCTGAATTTTTTTCCTACCTGTGAGAAGAGATGGTTGCTAATAGGAACCTGATGAAATGTGAATCACATGCAGTATTCTCTTCACCATAAGAATAATATGAATATAAACATTTTGCCATGTATTCTTTCATGTTTGCTGCTATCTTATTTAAATCCTGTCTGCCTAATTCACTACGAAACTAGAGTGAGACAACAGCAAACACGGAATAATATATGTTTATATTTGAATAATCTTGCCTAATAGTGATACAGTCAGAAATGAAGTACAGCAACCGACTATATTTTTAAATCTAAGATGACTCTAATTTCTGTGCAGAATTTGATGTACTAAAGAAGCGGCCGCAAAGATTTTCAAACAGAGAAAAATTTTCGCCTAACTCTCGTTCAGAACATGTTCTATCACACACAGTCTATTATTTGGTTCTTGGTGATCATTATCAAAGAAAGCAGCAGTGTAAGTAACAACAAATAGCAGTCTCTTGCCATTGTTTCGCTAATGAGACGATTCCTCTCTCTCTCTCTCTCTCTCTCTCTCTCTCTCTCTCTCTCTCTCTCTCTCTCTCTCTCTCTTTTTTTAATTGTGTGAGCGGCGGTAGCGCGCACAAAAGCAAGCCATGCTGTGAGCGGCGACAGGCCATAAACACGCACTATCAGAATGCGGCAAACAATGCGTGACACAGTACAGTAATGCATTTTCAGCTTAGAGTGACGTAAACACCCATAGCAAAGAAAACGGCACTTATCAGATCAAAGCAAAATAAGCAATCAATTCAAACCAGACGAAGCACATGAAAAAGGAAGGATACCCGTATAAATACGGACGGAGCACCTGATGCATAGCAATGGCTACCTGGTAAAGCTTAACTGCTAAGTGTACGACTCGAACCAAACTACTGTAGCTGTATCGTCATTCATTTGACGTAAATTGTCTCATATTACAATGGACCAACTTTGTTTCGATTTGGAGGTGCAGCCTAAAACTTCTCTCCTCTTGAATTTCAAGTCTCATTTTTCAGGTGCGGCTTAGATTTGAGTGCAGCTTAGATTCGAGTAAATACGGTACACATTTTTTAATTGTTCACTCATATGTGGAGCTTGAAAGAATGCTTGAAAAAAATGCAGTAACAGATGTTCAGTTTATTGGTTATATAATTTTATTGTTCTCAGATCCTCCTGGATTCCATATTCCAAGAAATGTTAAAGCATTTATATTATCCACATTTCTGGTGAATAACTCTACAGTTGGTGCTAATGGACGCTTATTCTGTAATGTGTGTAGATTCATAGTAACTGGTTTTGGAGTTTTAATATTAGATTGTTTGCAGTAAACCACTTTGTAAGATCTGAGGTACATATTTCGATTTCATTCTGCAACTCTTGTTCGGTCATTCCTTTGACTAACACATCTGTGTCACCAACAGATTTAATAAACTTCTGATGTGGGTTGATTGGTTTTGGGTCATTTTCATAGAGCAAAAACAAAACTGGTCTCAGAATTGAGCCTTCTGGTACACCATGCTTAATACACAGTTTTCCTGAATGACAGGTCTTCATTTTATTCACTTTTCGGAATGCAAGGTCAAGTATTTGCTCTCTACACACTCCAGTTTCATAAGATGTTGTGGCTTATGACATCAAATGACTCTGAGAGATCTAGAACAATTGCGGAAACATGCTCCTTATGGTCAATTGCATTTAAAGCTTCATTCAGAAATGCAAAAATAGCAGTCTCAGTAGATCTGGGTTTATGAAAACCTTGATGACAGTCTGTGAAATTGTTGTTTTTTCTATAAAGTTTATTAATCTCTTATAGTAGATTTTCTCCATTATTTTGGATAACCCAGATAGGAGTGAAGTGGGCCTATAGTTGGATTCATCTGTTTGTATCCCTTTCCTGTCGAGATATTTTACTTTGGCTGCTGGCCTCTTTTTTTTTTTTTTTTTTTTTTTTTTTTTTTTTTTTTTTTTTTTTTTTTTTTTTTTTTGGGGGGGGGGGGGGGGAATGTGTCATTTGAGGGCGAGCAGTTGCAGATATCGACTAGAGGCTTGTCTATGAAGCAAGCACATTTCATTATTATCGAGTCTGGTACTTGTGTTCTGATTTGAGTCCTTTAATAGTTTCTAGCATTTCCTTCTCACTAGTCAGGTATAGGAAGAGTGTCTTATCATTAGACCTACATTTGAACTGATTCATTCCTGCACACTGTGAGTTTTGCTGTAAGAGGTTTCCTGCTACCTGTGTGAAGTATGAATTGAATTTATTTGCAGTTTTTTCTGGATGTTCTGCTGCAGCTTTCTCTCCTTGCAATATTCTACAAGACTTATTTTCAGAGTTTTTATGTATCTGTATTTTGCTTTTGTTTTTGCCTTGATCTATTATGAAGACACAAAGAAGGTACTGGTTCTAAATTTTTTACTGATACTGGTTAATGTAAAATAAGACATCAGGGAAGAAAAAAAAGAAAAATGAGTCAAGTGATATATTTGATATTATTTGTCATTTAGTTACCAATGAAAAATTGTCTAAGCTGCAAATGAAATATATCAAAGAATGTAAAAATTTTCTCTCATTTGCAAGATAATACCAATGAATACAAATATGAAATAAAAAAGTAGAGACCCTGTTCTTAGTACAGCTTACTGGAAGGCTAAAAATGGTTGTGAGCTATATTTATTAAAACTCATTTCACAGTGATCTATAGAGTTGTAGGTATTTAAACTGAGCATATACAATCGCAGGACTCAGAGTAGAAGTTAGCAGTGCTTTGATCTTAATAAATATTGTCCTCAGATGGATTTTCAGTTTGGGTTATGTAAAAGGCATACAACCACAATTAACCATAATAACGTCAGTGAAAGTGCAGCAGCAAAAAATGTCACGTAGAGGAAGGTGTACGTAAATGAATGATGAACACTAACTTCACTTAACGAAAGTTTAGTCAGCACTTGCACATACAAGAGCGTGGGGCAAACTGCCTCAGGGCAGAACACGTACGGTATATATACAGCTACAGAACATTCCAGTACAATGATTCTTGACATTTGTGGATACTTCTAGAATGTACTCAAACCGAAGACAGAAATTAAAATGTTTCAGTTCAGGTCAGTTTTGAACTCGTGACCCTCAATGCAACCATCTAGCATCATAACCACTACATTACAGTGATTGCACTACTCAGCTTCTTCTGCATCATTGCACCCTCCTTAATAGAACAGCATCTCGGTGTTATGTCCTCCTAGTCCACGAACAAGTCATCGGTTCTGCGTACTCCAACTCCTGATGACGTGATGCTTGCCCTTGCGGTGATCTTCTTAGAACTTCTTTTGCCGCTACGCTCTTAGTCACCTTTCCACTTGTTGCCTTGTGCTGGAGCTTCAAATTTACCCTGGGTTGCAGGATCCTTAAAGGGCTTTATTCGAAGGACGTGGACTGTATCTCTGATCTTTCCTCATCTTGTGTTTGGGCCAAAAACTTCACAAGTAACATAAGACAACTTACTTATAGCCTTATAACGTCCAAAGTAGTGCAAGAGGAGCTTCTCAGAGGGACTAACCTTCTGAACAGGAGTGAAGATCCCGACAATGTCACCAGGCTGGTAGACAATAGGGCAGTGGCTTGCTTCATACCTTTGGCGGTGGTTTTTTTGAGCCTGCAGCATGCGGATTCGAGCTAACTGCCGAGCTTCCTAAGCTCTGGTTAACACCTGGCCGATGTAGTCGTCATCAGGATGTAACGGAAACACACTGTCTATCGTCATCGCCTCAAGCCCATGCACCAGGAAATATGGTGTAAATCCTGTGGTGTCTTGTTTAGCAGTGTTGTAGGCAAACATCACAAAAGATAGCACCTCATCCCAGTTGCTCTGCTCAACATTGATGAACATTGATAGCATGTCGGCCAAGGTCTTATTAAGGCATTCAGTAAGCCCGTTAGTTTGTGGATGGTAGGCAGTCATCATGTGATGAGTAATGTTGCACCGATGGTTTATCTCTCACAAGATTCGATTGAAAAACTTTCACTCAATCCATAATTAATGACCTTGGGGCACCGTGTTTTAATACAATGTCTCCTACGATAAATTTGGCTACCTCAAATGCTTCAGCTGTTTTCACGGCTTTTGTAATGGCATAGTGTGTCGGATAATTAGTCCAAACAATAATCCATCCATTACCACTAACAGATGTTGGAAATCATCCGAGGTCAATCCCAACATGCTGGAAAGGCGTTTCGGCTGGTGGAATTGGTATGAGTCAGCCAGGTGGTTTCTGAGGAACTGCCTTTCACCTCTGGCACTCTCGACAGTGTGACATATAGTGATTGACACTCCTATATAAACCTGGCCAGAAAAATCTCTTGCAGATCCTATCGTATGTCTTAATAAATCGTAAATGTCCAGCCTCAGGTGTGTCATGGAATTTCTGTAGAACATCTAAGCACATGTGTTTAAGAATTACTGGTAGCCACCTCTTTCCAAACGGATTAGTTTTTCTTGCAAAGTAATCCATTAACTACCTTAAATTGTCCTTTCACATCCTCTGACCGATTTAAGGCAAGCATAAATTGATATATCTTGGTGTCCTCCTCCTGGAGTGCAGCGAGACAGTCACTATCTTCATCATGGTCTTGCACAGGGTTTCTTGCGAGACAGTCGGCATTGTGGTGTTTTCTTCCACTTTTGCACAATACGGTAATGTCATACTCTTGAAGACGTATTGCCCACCTGGTGAGTCGTCCTGTTGGATCCTTAAGACCTGTCAACCAACAAAGTGAATGATGGTCTGTAACAACTGTGAATGGCCTTCCATAGAGATACTGTCGAAATTTGCACATGGCCCAGATCAAAGCAAGACATTCTCTTTCTGTAGTTGAGTAGTTTCTCTTGGCTTTTGTAAGTGTCCTAGAAGCATAGGCTATAACCTTCTCTTTTCCATCTGAAATCTGCACCAGAACAGCTCTGATCCCATACCCACTAGCATCTGTGTGTAGTTCTGTAGGTGTTCTCTCATCATACAGACCAAGTACAGAGTCAGTCATCAGAGCTTTTCGCAGCATGTCAAAAGAATCTTGTTGAGCACCACCCTAGATGAATTTAGCATTTGCATTTAACAACTCTTGGAGTGGCCTGGCTCTGATACAAAAGTCTTCGATGAAATGACAGTAATAAGAACACAATCCAAGGAAACTTCTCACATCTCTAATACTTTTAGGAATAGGAAATTCCGTTATAGCTCTCACCTTTTCTGGTTCTCACCGCACACCTTCGTTTGACACAAGGTGCCCAAGTATTTTGATCTCTTTGTCTCCAAAGAGACACTTTCTTGGATAAAGTTTGTCTGCCTTGCTGGAGACACTTAAGAACGGCCCTCAGTCTTTTTATATGCTCATCAAATGTCTCTGAGAACACTATAATATCATCTAAATAACAAAGGCACATTGTCCACTTCAGGTGCCTTAGAAGATTATCCATCATTCATTCAAAAGTTGCTGGTGCATTACGCAAACCAAACGGCATTACCTTAAACTCATACAGGCCCTCAGGGGTGTTGAATGCACTTTTCTCACAATCAGCCTCATCCACTTTGATTTGCCAGTATCCTGAGTACATGTCCATGGTTGAGAAAAACTTAACACCCCCCCCCCCCCCCCTTCAGACAATCTAGTGTATTGTCAATTTGTAGAAGAGGATAAACATCCTTTTTAGTTACCTTATTAAGCTTTCTTTAATTGACACAAAGTGCCAACAGCCATCCTTCTTCCTGACGAGAACCACTGGTGATGACCATGGTCTCTGCGAAGGCTGAATGATGTCATTCTTAATCATTTTCTCTACCTCATGACAAATTATTCGATGTTCCATTGCTGACAAATGGCATGCTCTCTGGCTTATTGGTTGATGGTCTCCAGTGCTTATCCGGTGCTTCACCGCTGATTTTTCTACTTTGCTCTTCACCTGTGGATTGAAGCATTCAGAGAACTCTTGAAAAATGGCAAGTAGCTTCTTTTGTTGTTCCTTAGTGACATCTGGTGATAGTTGAGCTAGAGGATCTTGTCTCGTAGTCGTAGCGCTAATTTCGCGCACAGACTCTGAATTTGAGGTTTCTATGACGCTCAGCAATTAACGGCTCAGTGTTTGCTATGCACATGCACCTTGGAAGGATCTGCGGTTCTCGGTGACAGTTAACTATCCACAATTCACCGAATCCATTCTTAAACGACATGGCAGAGGCTAGGATTACCAAGTTATTCTTCAGTGGTATGCTTCTCTTACATTCCACTACAAGATCCATGGTTTGATGCATGGCATGACATATGACAGCTACATTTCTAGCACTGACTGCAGAAATGATCACTTCATCCAGCACACATAGTCTCCACACACTCGGATGCGCACCTTTCTGTCCACAGTATCTCATCTCGTCTAGCATAATCTTCGAGAGACCACAATCTATAATTGCTTGAGAATCTTTCAAAATATTTCAAAAAGTCCCATCCAAGAATGACGTCCTGACTACACTCTTGTTAGACAATGAATTCTAAGGGCTGTGTATGGCCACTTATACCCACATGAATGACACATCTTCCTGTAGGTTTTACATATTTCCCATTAGCCACCTTCAGCAGAGGTATTCTACTGTCAACGAATACAGTTTTCTGTAACTGGCGATGGTACTTCTGCGAAATGACTGAATATGATGCTCCAGAGTCCCCAAGAGCTTAGGCTGGTCAGCCATCCATGAGGATATCAATGTAGTTTCCCATTATTTTTATAGTGATAGACAGTGGAGGATTTTTCTCTTCAGCAGCCTCACCTCCAAGGAAGGTCGTACCCTTTAGTTTTCCGGGTTGCGGCGACTAGATGATCGGCTGGAGCTTCTAAACGGCAATGGAAACCTTGATCGGAGTGTTGGGGCACATCCTCTCCAGTGGCTAGCTTGTGGCGAATGGTGACCTATGTCATCCTGCAGTCAACTCTTCTTGTTAATCTTCATTGTCCCAGAGTTGGCGTCAGCTAAGATCGGTCTTCTGGCGCAGGCATCATTAAATATCTGCTGCTTTCCTCGACAATAGCACACCACATGTCCTGGTCATCTGCAGTGGAAACATACTGGTTTGTTATCCTAGAGCCTCCAGACGTCAGTCTTCCTTGGTGCCCAACAACTTTTTCACTGTTTTAAAGGGAAATTAAGGACAAGAGACTGGGTTCAATGTCTGTTCCACTTCCTCCCTTAAGACCTCTTGAAGTGTCTTGGTTTTCTGCTCGCTGTGCAATCCAAGTGCCTTCTGAACTTCCTTTCTTACTATCTGATGAAGAACATTTGTGAAATCAGTTGCTTCCTCCATCACAGACATCAATACAACGTTTGGAAGCTGTTCAAACTTCTTGCATGTAATTCTTTTTTGATGCATTGTCTAGATATACTGGCATGATTTTATGAAGTCTGTTGCTGTCGAAACCTCCTTCAGGAGTAGGGCTTGTTAAATGTCCTTAGCAACACCCTTCATGAGATGTGCAAGCTTAGCTTCCTCCTTCATTCAAGGATCCACTATTTCACACAGTTCCAAGAAGTCTTGAATGTGGGATGCTGTCGTTTCTCCTGGATGCTGTGCCCTTCACTTTAATTTATCTTCAGTCTTGCACTTCTGTCTTTGTGTGTCACCGAAATACTTGTGCAGTTCCGCCTGGAATACTTCCCAGCTTGTAAACTTCTCCTCATTGTTCTCATACCATTGCTTGGCAGTGCACTCCAAATAAAAAAATACCATAGCCAAACACACGGTGTCATCCCATTTGTTAAATTTGGCTATATGCTCACACACTTTCAGCCACTTGTTTGGATCTTGGCCATCATCACCAGAGAACCCGGAAGGATGTCTCATGTGGTGGCACACAATTGCTGTCATCGTAACATCCTCTTCTTCTGTCTCTGGTAGATTGCTATCTGTTGAATATGGCTCAAACTCAGGTTTCTTGCCATTTAAACGGCGGCTCTGTCGTAGCCTGATGGGAGTCACTGTGTCATCGATAATGTGCGGTATCACAAATTCCAATATCTGGCGCCTTCACCAGAATAATGGCACGTAGAGGAAGGTGCACATAGATGAATGACGAACACCAACTTCACTTAACAAACGTTTATTCAGCACTTGAACATACAAGAGTGTGGAGCAAACTGTCTCCGGCCAGAACACATACGGTATATAAACAGGTACAGAACTTCAGTACAATGATTCTTGCCATTTTTGGATACTTCTAGAATGTACTCGAACCGAAGACAGAAATTAAAAAGTTTCAGTTCAGGTCAGTTTTGAACTCGCGGCCCTCCATGCAACAATCTACACTCCTGGAAATGGAAAAAAGAACACATTGACACCGGTGTGTCAGACCCACCATACTTGCTCCGGACACTGCGAGAGGGCTGTACAAGCAATGATCACACGCACGGCACAGCGGACACACCAGGAACCGCGGTGTTGGCCGTCGAATGGCGCTAGCTGCGCAGCATTTGTGCACCGCCGCCGTCAGTGTCAGCCAGTTTGCCGTGGCATATGGAGCTCCATCGCAGTCTTTAACACTGGTAGCATGCCGCGACAGCGTGGACGTGAACCGTATGTGCAGTTGACGGACTTTGAGCAAGGGCGTATAGTGGGCATGCGGGAGGCCAGGTGGACGTACCGCCGAATTGCTCAACACGTGGGGCGTGAGGTCTCCACAGTACATCGATGTTGTCGCCAGTGGTCGGCGGAAGGTGCACGTGCCCGTCGACCTGGGACCGGACTGCAGCGATGCACGGATGCACGCCAAGACCGTAGGATCCTACGCAGTGCCGTAGGGGACCGCACCGCCACTTCCCAGCAAATTAGGGACACTGTTGCTCCTGGGGTATCGGCGAGGACCATTCGCAACCGTCTCCATGAAGCTGGGCTACGGTCCCGCACACCGTTAGGCCGTCTTCCGCTCACGCCCCAACATCGTGCAGCCCGCCTCCAGTGGTGTCGCGACAGGCGTGAATGGAGGGACGAATGGAGACGTGTCGTCTTCAGCGATGAGAGTCGCTTCTGCCTTGGTGCCAATGATGGTCGTATGCGTGTTTGGCGCCGTGCAGGTGAGCGCCACAATCAGGACTGCATACGACCGAGGCACACAGGGCCAACACCCGGCATCATGGTGTGGGGAGCGATCTCCTACACTGGCCGTACACCACTGGTGATCGTCGAGGGGACACTGAATAGTGCACGGTACATCCAAACCGTCATCGAACCCATCGTTCTACCATTCCTAGACCGGCAAGGGAACTTGCTGTTCCAACAGGACAATGCACGTCCGCATGTATCCCGTGCCACCCAACGTGCTCTAGAAGGTGTAAGTCAACTACCCTGGCCAGCAAGATCTCCGGATCTGTCCCCCATTGAGCATGTTTGGGACTGGATGAAGCGTCGTCTCACGCGGTCTGCATGTCCAGCACGAACGCTGGTCCAACTGAGGCGCCAGGTGGAAATGGCATGGCAAGCCGTTCCACAGGACTACATCCAGCATCTCTACGATCGTCTCCATGGGAGAATAGCAGCCTGCATTGCTGCGAAAGGTGGATATACACTGTACTAGTGCCGACATTGTGCATGCTCTGTTGCCTGTGTCTATGTGCCTGTGGTTCTGTCAGTGTGATCATGTGATGTATCTGACCCCAGGAATGTGTCAATAAAGTTTCCCCTTCCTGGGACAATGAATTCACGGTGTTCTTATTTCAATTTCCAGGAGTGTAGTATCATAACCACTACACTATGGCGACTGTGCTACTCTGTTTCTTCTGCGACAACGTTATGTGTCAATGATCACAACTAACCACAATAAATTCAGCATAAAGCAGTTTTAGTGATTAATTGCTATGGGCTTTGCCAACAAATGGCAAAATATGAGTTCAAAGTATAGTTTTATACATAGTTTTAATTTACAAATTTCACTGCACGATACATTACAATACAGAGTAAAATATTCATTCTGGAAAAAAACTTGTAACTGAGATGAATCATTCTCTGCAACATCCTTTCTCCCAAGATAACTAGTTTGACAAGGTATTCATGTGAGTTTGAGGTTTTGAAAGTAGGAACAAAGAACTGACAGATTGAAGCTGTGAGATGGGTAATGAGATGTGCCTCACTAACTCAGTTGATGACGGCAGCATCAAAGAGAGACAAAGGTCTGGGTTGAGTTTTTCTAGCACATCGTGTAATCCATTGGGAAATAGTAGATAAAGTATATAGAATAAAAGTAGTTATCTTTTCAACAATATACTGTTAATATTGGTTTTATGCAAGTTGATGTTGATGAACAGTCACCAGAAGTATAAATTAATTTAATACCGGAGGCAAGATTTCTGTTCAGCATAACTGGGTGTCATGGAACAACTATCAACATCCAGTTTTTTTTTATCTAAACCAGATACATAGATAGTTCAACATTAATGGCCATATAGTCAGACTATAAGCCATAAAAGATTGCACTGTAATTTACTGTTGACCAATCAACAGCCAGTGAAGCAGATGCAACAAGTGTAATGGACCGGTGACAACAGTCCATTACCATGAGCTGGGTAAGCATTGCTTCAGTGTGTCAGGGTGTAATAGCTGATCCCCCACCCAGATGTTGTTGGTTCTGTCAGTGGGTGTAGAAAACAGGAGTCTGTCATAAGTGAGAGTGGATTTAGGATGAGTTCAGGAAAACTCTTAATTAGTACATCAAGTTGCAGTGAATACAAATGTGCCCTCATCCAGTGGGTGCAGCCTGATACTGATCTATAGTGTCCTTGTACATGGTGCAGTGGAGGTACACACATAGTGCCGAGTAGCACAGGTGCCAGAGGTTGCGGCCAGCTGAAAGTGGCACAGAATTTTTACAGGTTGGAGTGACTGCACAACAGGACATACCCTCTGCCATGCCCATCACAGTGGTTTGCATAATATGGATGTAGATGCAGAAATCTGAGTTTTCCTGGATTTGAAACTACACAATTGTCATTTTACATAGGAAATAAGATAATGGTTTTTGCCTTCTGCAGATAATTAAATTACTTTAAATGATATTAAACAATTACATATTTGGTAGTAGGAAACATAACTGCAAAAACGGTGCAGAGCTTGGAGGTGTGGGCAGGGTGGTGGGGCCCAGAGATGAACTAGTGGATGACAAAAACACTTTACTAATCCTCAGTTACACCTTTTGTCATCATCACTGTGAGGTAGATATGCCCCACTGCAGCATGGTGTACTAGCGACTATCAGTGGATGTTGGTTTCTGTGTAGGTGGGACAGAACTTCTGTAGGCACCCTGCATTGCTGACATCAGGTCAGGTAGTGGCAACCGTCTGTCAGTAGACCAAGGCTCTAAAGTCAGTGGTGGATTACTTTTTCTTGCTGTCTCTGCCCTCTGCTGTTAAATGCCTGTGCCCAGGTGACTGCCTTGGCTCGCATCTTCAGCACTGGTAAAGGAAGACTGCCACAGGACACAACCAGCTGCTCCCCTTGCAGGAGTAACATGGTGGCTGGTGCAGATGGCAGGTCTGCTGTGTTGAGGCTCTAAGTTTCAAAGGGTGGACTCAGTGTGAGAGGCAGCTGCCCCAACCTGCAATGACTGCAGCTAGTGGTACAAAGTGGTCTCATTGTCTAGCATAGCCCTGGCTATGGATGCTGGGCTCTGAATGAATCTGTCTCAAAATCCATGTTTATTTACACTGCTTCAGAGCATATTTGTTCCACTATTATCTGGCTCCCAGTCACATAGCTAATAACATGGTTCTTGCCAGCTCTGGCTATTACTGCTGCATGGTGCAAGTTTTGCAGATCACGGCTAGCCTGTCCCACAATCCATTTCATACATGTTGCTGTAACCTACATGTCAACACACTGCACTTAGCAGGCAGCAGTAACTAACGTAATGCTCCATGGCAGCTTTCTTACAAATTCATACAATTTTCATTCAAAACTAGGTAGTAATACTACATTGTCCTTCCCCCCACCCCCGCGCATGGGGAAGACCCAGTCCCTTGAATCTCGTTCAGGACTGGCTCCCCACTGTGAATACTCTCACCATCAATTTAAAAGTAACTGACACTCTCTCAAGATTATACTAAACTAAATATACATTTCTTACATTACATTGAACTTTCTGGATGCTTCCTTGTAATTTCTCCAGTGGGTTTGTCTATTGTAAATGTGCCCATTGCACATCTTTGACTCTACATCACTTTCCTCACTCTTCCAACCTTCCTCAAGCTCTAACAAATTCTGCTTTATATAAAAATACCTTCCTTTTCATGCACAGTGGGCACTTTCCACTGGAACCTGTATTAACCGGGGATTGAGTTGTGAGTAGCTCACCATCTCAAATAAAAGATATGGAAAACAAAATCAGTCTCACTGTGCCACTAGCAATTGTGACAGTCAAGGTCATGGCTGCCCATCATCTACCATCGCAATACTGCTCCACGAGCTGCATTAGATGTTCCACAGGGATCCATCCCTCCTGTGTGGTTGTCATGTGAATGAACTTAACTTGGTTCTCAGTTCTCATTTATGTTTATACTTTTGTTTAAGAAATACTTCGTAGAGTTCACATCCGGCTAATGCAGCTGCAGTTGGGTTATACTTAAAAGATTAGCTACATCATTGTAGTTGGTACATGGAACACTGGTCCCATAATATCACACATGGTTCCATGCATTGCTCTCTTGACAGCCGAACACGTTTCATTCAGCATCTCTCTATCTATAGCCCAATGCTTTGTTTTACACCTATTATGCAGTAATTTGTGTTTCTTTACAGTGACTGTACACCATGGAGGTTCGGTCCCATTATGAACTACTCTACTGGATACATATCTATCCAGTGCATGGTCAAATGTTCTTTTAAACTTGAGCCAGAGTTCCTCTACATGCTCCTGACTTGCGCTGAAAGTTTCAGTTTCCTGACTGAGATGTGACACTACAGATTTTTTTATCTAGTTTACTTAACATAAATATCTTTCAGCTTGTTTTAGTTGTCCATTGTACTTTGGTAGTCATTGTTGCTACAACCACGTCATCGTCACTGATACCAGTTCTAATGTGGACATCCTGAGAGAAGTCAGGTCTATTTTTTGCCATTAGATTCAATATATTTCCATCATGAGTAGGGTTCCCAACTATCTGTTCTATGTAGTTTTCAGAGAAGGCATTTAGCAACATTTCACTGAATGTTTTATCACTCCCGCCACTAACAGAATTGTAATTTTTCCAATTAATTGTTGGATGATTAAAGTCCACACTGATGATTACAGTATGATAACATGCTCAGGTGAACTGAGGTACTGGTAGTACACAACACCTAAATACATGTTAAGGCACCAGGCTGCTGGCATACTACACTTCAAATAACCCACCAATGGCAGCTGTGGTGGCCAGCCATCAGAGGCTGCTTGCAGTTGGTCAAAAGATTAGTGCCCACGGCACAACAGCTGCCCCCCTGAAGGCCGCCTCTACATAAAGAAAGCATGGATGGAGCTCCTTCTCAGATTGTGTTGTACTGCTTATTGTACTGTTTTACTTGAATGTGGATGAATAAACTTTTGTTCTGGGTGGTCGCACTATTGGTAGTGTCTAGCATTGCAATACAATTGCCATCAATGTGTTGTTCACTTCCATGTTCTTGGTCTACTTGGTTGTTATATGCAGTTCTCATGTCCATGGAAGCAATGCTTAAATCCCTCCTTGAGTAGCATCATCTCTTATGATTGCTACCATGAATTTGTCGGCCATGTTGACTAACCAGACTTCTACACTGTCAGTGTACTCACCACCTTTTCCCCCTAATGATGATGTCAAAGTCTGGAAGGCTTAAGAGTAGCTTCAGCAATACTTTCTCTGACTTGGTGTCACTGATAAAAATGTGTGTAAAACTTTGTTCCTTTCTTGGATTTCCCCTCAGATTTATCAGTTATTGTGCTAGTTAGCAATGCTCCAGGAAGTGGCATCACTTTTGCTTGACAAAAAGTGTAAGTTATTCTCCAATTATCACCATAAGCACATGCATGTTGTTGCATCGCATGCCAAACTCTATCATTGTCATATATAGCACCAACAATCCTACTGGGCTTGGGTGGCCCAAATCCACAGCCTGTCAAAAATGTCAGTTTGTTACTGAGGCCCACTGTGACAAGGGCATGTGTCAATGTACACTACAATGTGAGAATGTCTTTGGCTGAAGTGTTAAATATTGCTATGCCTTTCAAGGTATCTTATGCTGCTGGTGGTTGGATTGAAGCTTGGTGTGACATCTCTGTGTTGGCTCCTTTTCCTGGTCTCTCAAGGGGAGAACAACATGACAGCCATGCAAATGCAGCCTCTGCACTGCACTGGACAGTGACCTGCCAAACAAAAACAGTCATAGCAGTGGCACCACTTGCAACAGCTGTAGAAAAAAGGGACGAATAGTGTCTGTGTGTTGTCCCCAGCCCTGCAGATAATAAGATGGATGTTAATTGAGTGTCCCCAGTGCCTATGAATAACAACAAACTGTTTATTGTGATGGACAAAGAGCTCCAACTTCTTCAGTTACTTGACTTTTTTCACAACAAGCAGCATATTCCAACTATGGTGTAATTTATGGCTCCCACTGTGCATAAATCGCCTATGCCTTCAAGAAGTTTCATGTAAGTTGATTCCTGCCAACCATAGCTGCTGCGGCCACTGCCTCTGTATGGTGTGCACCAGTGAGAGGCTGGTGGCATGCTACCACAGTTAGCTGCTTCCTCACACCAAAGCAATGGTCCCAGGTCTGCCAGTGCCTTCGTGACCTCCCTCAGCACCTGTCCTGGCCTCTCAGGGTGTTCTGATGTAGTGTCAGATCCACCCTCTGCCTGCATGTCACTGCCTCCTGCCTCTCCGGCATCCTGATGCATGCTCCTTGCTCCTGGCCCTTCCTGTATGGCTTCACAGCCACCTGCGCTTACACTGCCAGCTGGGTTAGCCATCAGGTCTTTCACCAGTGACATCCCCTGCACTCCTCCCAAGTGGCTGCTGCCATCACCGTTGGCACAGTTGAGGACCAATTTGTCAAGGTGTTCCCAGTAACCCTATCACCGTTCATCCCTTTGGTCTTTTAGGACAGGGCGGGGGCTGGGGTGCAGCTGGCACCCGCTACAGGGGCCATGGATGTGTTGTCATCACCTATTACCTGTGGCACCTGCTACAGAGGCCCTGAATGTGTCATCAGTCACCTCATCACCATCATCAGAGGTGTGCCCTTCCCCAAAAGTGGAGAGGTGCTGTAGCCCTGTACACAACAACTCGATATGCGGTGTAGCACCGGGCCACCAGCAGTTTCCCACGCCGGCCACCTGAGTCCCTTGTGGTGGGTCACATGACCAGTACACATGGCACGATGTCTGCTGTGTTGCCTACTGGTGCCCTCCTATATATCGATGCCACTCCTCCTCAGATTGTGTTTTACTGCTTATTGTACTGTTTCTAAGTTTATCATTTACTTGAATGAGGATAAATAAATTCTTAGTGGCCTTAGTACTGGTTGTGTCCAGCTTTATGACAACCCCACCTTGGCATGGCTGTAGATTTTCCTTGATCATTTCCACATGCTGATCCTTGTCTTCCACTACCAGTATCAGACCACCCTCTTTTGTCTGCACAAACTTTCCTGCTATTTCTAACCTTCCTGGATAGGTGTGCACCATGTAAAGCCTACACAATGCATGCTTGTCTGCCATGGTTACTTCACTCACACATTATCTGTTATCTCTCCCACAGTTGCTCTGTGGTAGTAGAAAGACAAGTTTTGACTGTTAGGCCCTGCTGTTAATGGTAGTTCTGGCAGTAGTTCTCTCTGCACCTTCTTCAATCCCTTCAGATAGTGCTCAGGTGAAAATACGACCAGACTCAATTGCCCTTGGATTGCCTGAAGAATGGCTTCTTGCAAGCTCATTAACTCCACTCTTGCATCCTAGATACTACCTCTTAGTGATTGCAGAAGTCTTGTTAGTGTTATTTTCACATCCAATACTTTCATTTATGCTTGAACTGCCTCTAAATCCCGCCTTAAAGTGCTAGCTGATGCTCTGGCATTATCCATTACCTCTCAGGTTAGTTGCTAAAGCAGGCATGTGTCGTTCAGCATGCCACTCTCCAAACTCTCAGCCATCTGGAAGGCCATTTTACAGTTGCCCTATTCCCTTCTGCCAACCCTCTCACAGCTTCAACTGTCCTATTTAACTCACACAAACCTACTTTAACAATTTACACAAAATAATGCAAGAATAATAAACATACAATATGTTGACTACCTCCTTGGCCTTAAGGAATATTGTGTATGAGGACATGGTCCTCCTCCTCCTCCTGTTGCTTACTCTTCTGCTCCTTATGTTTTGCTCTCTTCTTTGGTCCTTCCAGTATTCCCCGACTCTGATTTTGATGTAACCTTGAACGGTCATAAGCGTCCAATATGTATGATCATTAACGTCACTGGCAGTTGTAACTTCACATTTACAGATGATGTGGTTTCATCCACTTGGTACAGATCCTGGTATTGAGTCACAAACTTTGTTTTCTCTTTTGGAGTATGTGGACTTGACAACAAAATCCAACAGCCCACTTTGTATTGAGGTAAACTTCCCATGCACTTCACTGCCTCTTGCCTCTCGAATGCCTTGGTGTTTGCTTTTTGCACCCTCTTACAGTTCTCAGAAACTCTCGGACTGACTCTCCATCCCTGCTACCTTTATGCTTAATAACATTGAACAGCAATGGCCTCTTTTTGCCATACACCAACTTGAATGGCAACATTCCTGTGCTGATTCGATTTTTGAATTACATGCACTTACCACAGTACATATGGTGAGAATTGATGGAATAACTAAGCATCCTCCCGATCATTCAGTGACCCTGTTCCATCCTTACAAATGACTGAGAATGAATTGGATTAGTCCTTAATTTCTTCACTCACAACAACCAATGCAACTCCTGCATAAGGTCCAACATGGAATTAGTCTCTTTTTCTATTGTTATTGTCTCTGGCACCCCAAACTTCAACAACTGTCTATTCACTAATGTTTGCATGACTGTGACTGGCTGCTGGTCCTGAGATGAATGGTCTATTGTGGTCAGCACAAATCAATTCCCTGCTGGGGTTTAGTCAAATGGTCCTAACACAACCACCCCAATAAACCTAAAATTGTTCTGTAGCTTCTGGCAACCTCTGCAACAATACTCATTTTTTACTTAAATCTGCACATTCCACACACTGCAAACAATACCTGACATACAGATCAATGTCACTTTTCCTTCCTTTCCACGGACACTTCTGTGCCACCCTCTGATTCATTTCCCCGAACACTCCATCACCAGACAAAATGTGATCATGCATATCTTTAAGATCCTCTTCACTTAGCTTCATTGGTGCAAACACTTGTGGTCCCAATCTTGTCTCCTTACATAACAACCCATCACACATGCTGAACTACTGCTGCATACTGTTCTACTTGCACTCTTCCCCAGCATTCTGCCCTGTTTGCCACTCAGTAAGGTCCTGATGTAGTCCTTGTATCACCACTACTTTCTGGCTTAGTGTGTCTGTATTTCTGTGTTTTGTGGATTACTTAGCATTCAAATTCACTGAGTTTTAATGCCCATCTCTTCAGTCTACTGGATGGGTCCTTCAAACATAATAACCACTTTAAAGTGCCATGAGAGGTTACTACTTTAACCCCTCTCCTGTACTGAGCGAGGTGGTGCTGTGGTTAGCACACTGGATTCGTATTCGGAAGGATGACTGTTCAAACCCCCATCCGGCCATCTTGATTTAGGTTTTTTGTGCTTTCCCTAAATCTCTTCAGGCAAATGAAGGAATGGTTTCTTTAAAAGGACACAGTCCATGTCCTTCCCCATCCTTCCCTAATCTGATGGGACTGATGACCTCGCTGTTTGGTCCCCTCTGCCAAATTAACCAACCAACCTTCTCCTGTAGAGGTAACACCGGAAGTACATTACTCTGTAGACCAGGCTAAGCATCTCCCTCTCCACAATAGAAAAATTTTTCTTGGCCCCACTCAATTGTATCAATGAAAAAGCAATAGGGTGTCCTTCCCCACTGACCTCCTAGCTCAAAGTGCACCTGATATAGCATGGTTTGATGTGTCACATGATGATAAAATCCCTTCTGAAAATCTGGGAACACCATTACTATACTCAACATCAAAACTTCCTTTAACTTCTCAGACCACACAAATTTGGTACCGTTTATCAGCAATTGTGTAAGGAGTCTTGCTATATCTACATATCCTCTCATAAATTTTCTATAATAATTCGCAATGCCCGGGAAAGACTAATACTTTGCTTTCCCCTGGTACCAGAAAGTCTTGCACCGCTTGTATAAATTACGTATTAGTCATCACACCATCCTTACTGATTTCATGACCCAAGAAATTCACTTCTTCCAATGCAAAATGACACTTTCAGTACTCAGAGTTAAACATGCAGCCCACAGTCTCCCGAATACTTGTGTCAGTCACTCATTACATTCTTACACATCTCTTAAAAAAACAATTTTGTCATCCAAATACATTAAACATTGACTAGG
This sequence comes from Schistocerca nitens, assembly GCF_023898315.1. NCBI lineage: Eukaryota > Metazoa > Arthropoda > Insecta > Orthoptera > Acrididae > Schistocerca > Schistocerca nitens. The sequence goes on from NC_064615.1 coordinate 448,688,295, forward strand.
CTGCAATTCCTGGTGAACACACAGTCTAACAAATGCCCAAATGTTGTTCACACATTTTTCAAACTAAACAGCATTCTTCTATACTGATAACACCCCAAACGTACCAAAAACTCATCTTTGGTCTGTCCTCTGCAATCATCTCCACCTGATGGTATTGCAATGTATCCTCCCTTACTGGCAGAATAAACTTTGAAAAAAGTATTTAGCTATTACCAAATTTTTGCAATGGTTTAAGAAAGGCCTGTGACAATTGCAAAGACATATGGTTATCAATAAAGCACACATTGCAAAATATATACAATTATTTGGTTGACTCTCATTCACTTTGTTGTTTAACTTATGCCATCACAATTTTGATGTCCTCTCTATGTATCAGACCTCGCTGGCTATTTTATATTATCATTATTTGAAAGCAATGACAATGACAATATTTTATATTGACTTCCATGCACAAGGTAATAAAAAGTATGAATTCGGACTTCATTGAAATATAATGCAAAGTTTTGTCTTTGTATGTATGTTACAGAGAAACAACCTGATGCATTAAGCTATTGGCTGTTTTGCTTCCAACCAATATGTGTTCAGTCCTGATATGCAGACCTAAAATATTAAATCGCATAAACTAGATTAATGTATGTGATCCTACATTAATTAGATTTTATGTATGTGATCCAATGACTGCAGACACGTTGATAAGAAAATTAACTTATTAATGAATAAGAATAAAAAATCCACAGAACAGTTACACATACCTACGTTTACAAGGAAATGTAAAAAGTAGTGAAGTGAAAATCAGAACAGGGAGACCTCACTTTTCCACTTTTGTTTTAAAAAGCAAGTAATATTTAGATATAATATTTGCTGGTTTTTGCTAAATACTATCTGTGACATTGCATTTATCTTTTATGACACAGCTCTCATGTAGCGTGATCATTTCATCATAACAGAGATAATAAATGAAATTTAGTGCATTTTGATTCATTTCAGTACCCATCCCACAAATCCGTCATCGAGAAATACCAGCAGTGCACAAGACTGTCAATTGTTACTGTGATGTTTGGAATGGGGTAAGCAGCCTTGGTTGTCTTACTGTTCAAGCAGCAGTAGTCGTAACAGAATCAATGCTTCCTTCTATCATCCATAGACTTTTTCAGTAAGATTACAATTCCTGCCCCCAATGTACTAATATACTCCTCTATTACACTGTCGGCTAACTGCTGACTGATAAATTCTTCAAAAATTGCCTTCAGGGATTGTGATATTCTTACAGCTTCCTTCCCTGTAGGAATCTTGTGTTCCATCATGGGCTTTGCTGGCAATGGTCCCACATGCAAACAACAAATCTTGAACCAGTAACAACAGTTCTTCCATCTCTCCCCTCTCTGTTCCCACCAAATGCTTAACCTTTTCATGCAATGCAGTCTTAGCAACATCCTCTTCCCTCTCATATGTCACACCTTTCATGTGGCAATCTTCTTCTTCAAGAATTTATAATGTGCAGCTAAAACGTTCCTTTTAACAACTTAGCCTCCTCGGCACCAAAATTATACAAATTGATGGGTATTACCTTGCCTCTGTCCTTTTCATGTGTGTGTACAATACTTCATCTCACTAAACAACACACTGTATGCAGTACATTACTGCCCTCCAGAGGTTCCACTAGACACAACATACTGACCACACTCACCCGCATTGATATCATGGCACCACTTGACGCAATCATGTGAATTATGCCTTAATGTCACTGCTCACAGGATTGCCTACTATGACAGACACTCCTCACAGCAGATCAGCATTGACAACATTCTCCCCTAACTGGAATGTCTTCCTGCTAAGCTCCCCCACACGTTGTCAAAAGTCAATCACGATGTGTGAGGGATTCGAAAGACAACATATCATTAGCTATATTATATCAAAATGTCCAGGTCTAATTAGTAAGATTGCTGAATGAGATGTGCTTTCAATGGATCAATTAAAGGATATTTCAGTTTTATGTATAAGTGAGCACTGGCTAAAAGAAAACCAAGCTTGTACAGCCAGAATAACAGGATTCGAAATGATCAGTAGCTCTTGTAGAGAGACTTTTAAAGGGGGAGGAACATGTATATATGTGAAACAAGGAATTGAATGTAAAGAAATTAAACTCAGTAAGATAAAACATATTGAAAAAGAGTTCGAATACAGTATGTGCAAACTTATAGAACCCAAAACAATTATTGTGTGCATATATCGTTCCCCATCAGGGAACTTAATGATGTTTTTAGACAGTGTTGAAAGACTTTTTAGTGAATTAAGACATTTTACAGAGAGCATTATTGTACTTGGTGATTTCAATGTCAACTTTAAAATGAACTGTCAAAAAGTATCAAAACTAAACAATTTGTTATATTCACAAAATTTAGCACCATCTGTCCATGAATGCACTAGATATGGAAAACACTCTGAAATGATAATAGATCAAATATTTTTTGACTTGCAAAAGCTAGATCATGTTATTGAAATAACTGACACAGGGTTCTCGGACCACAAAGCAATAAAACTCTATACAAATAATGTACTGGGCACAAATTCTAGAATACATGAGAAATATATCTACAGAAGATGTATCAATGAGAGCAATATTAGGGTTTTTAATTATTTATTAAAAAACTCAGACTCGGATTTAGACAAACTCGACACCATGGATATGAAATTTGAGTCATTTTTAACTTGTTATAAACATAACTATTTGCATTTCTTCTTACGAAAAATTAAATTAAAAAGCAAGCCTAATACTTGGGTAACACAGGGGATACGGAAATCTGGAGAGCAACTTAGAAAGCTAAGTAAATCAGCCAGGCTAAATCCAGCTCTGAAACAGTATATCACCTGTTACAAAAAATTGTAGAGTAAAGTCATTAACGCAGCAAAAAAGTTACATAATGACTCACACATCAGTAGAAGCAAGGGTAACAAGAAAATGAAACCAGTTTGGAATGTGCTAAACACTACTGTAGGCAGAAGTAAAGTAAGAGACAGCAGGTTTGTTATTAAAAGTGAGGACAAAACTATAAGTGATCCTTTATGTATTGCCAATATATTCAACCTCCATATGCAAGTATTGTAAAAAGCCTTATAAACAAACAAAGATTAAACATAACATCTCCACAAATCCTGAAACTATGTTCTTATACCTGTAAGTGTACAAGAAGTACAGAATGCAATCAACAAACTAAAAAATAAATTGTCTTGTGGCACTGATGGCATTCCAGATAAGTACTTAAGCACAGCATAAATATTGCTCATCCCCTTGTAGACATAATTCATGATGTAAAAAACTTCAGACCCATATCCTTGATATCCTGCTTCTCAAAAGTTATTGAAAGAATGATGCATGAAAGGCTCTCCGCTTTCCTGAACACAAGTAGAATATTAGTCAGTGAGAAAAATGGCTTCAGAAAAAATAGGTCAACTGAAACAGCTGTATATAATTTCCTAAAACTTCTCCTGATCTCTATAGATCATAACGAAGTAAACTGTGGGGTGTTTTTAGATTTATCAAAGGCATTTGATGTTATTGATCATGTGGTACTGTTCACAGCTGGTTTAAATCATACCTATCAGACAGATACCAGAAAGTAGAAATAGTTCATGAAGGAACCTCTTACTTTTCAGAATACAAGAAAGTTAGTAATGGAGTGCCACAAGGTTCTGTGCTGGGACCCCTCTTGTTCTTGATTTTCATAAATGACCTACCAAACTGTTTAACATTAGCTAATGCTGTATTGTATGTGGACAATACAAGTCTTTTTTATTAAAGCTCAAAATGAGACTGACTTGCAACACAAAGTAGAAGTAACAAGAGAAGAACCAGGAAAATGGTTTAGAGATAACTGTTTATTGTAAATGAGAAAAAAACAGTATGGATGAATTTCACCCACGTATCAAATAAAGTAAAGCCCAATATTGTTTCGAAACTTGGTGAACAGAAGAGTTTACAAACTTCAAACACAAAATTTTTAGGAGTGGGATAAACATATTGAAATGCTCAATAAAAAGGTAAGTAAATGCTGCTACATACTCAGAATGCTGAAAAACTGCTGCAGTGAAAAAACAGTAATATGTGCTTATTATGCTCTTATGCATAGTGTATTGCAGTATGGTGTCTTATTTTGGGGTAGTTCAAGTCTGGCAAACCAGTCATTCATTATTCAAAAACGAGCATTAAGAATAATGAAAGGGGGCTGCACCAAGAGAGCCCTGCAGGGAAATTTTCAAAGAATTTCAAATAATGTCGCTTACATCTTTATATATCTACAAAAGTATCTGCTTTTTCAAATCTCACCCCCAATTTTCTTCTTTAAGTAGTGAGTGCCATGACTACCCAACAATACACAGGAATGATTTCCACAGAGAAACACACAAAACAGCCCAATATCACAAAAGTGCAATATATCACTCCAAAATCCTTTTTAGTGCTCTTCCCTTAAGCATCAAAAAGATAGAAAAGTTTTACATTTTTAAAAACGAGCTTAAAAAAATGTTATTAAGAGAATGTTTTTACAGTGTTACAGAGTACATGGATTTTCAGAACATAGTGGTCAATGATAATGATAATTCATATTTGAACAAATGTATGAAAATAGTCTCACCAACTGCGACATGGTCACGTATACAAACATTTGATAAAAATATTCTGCCTGTACACTCTATAATTAATTAATTATTGTTTGTTCTGTTATTCATAGTGGTCAGTGATAATGATAATTCATATTTGAACAAACGTATGAAAATAGTCTGCCTGTACACACTATAATTAATTAATTATTGTTTGTTCTGTTATTCTCTACTATAGTGGTCAATGATAATGATAAGTCATATCTGAAAAACAAATGTATGAAAATAGTATGCACTATAAATAATTAATTATTGCTTGTTTTGTTATTCTCTGCTATACACTGCACGAGATATATATTTATATATGTTTTACCACCGTAGGCCTATGTTATTAATTTACTGTATGATTACAAACTCAAATAATGTAACATGACAACTCCTATATCATTGTATATGATAAAATGGATGCTCAATAAATAACAATAACAATGTCGATGCAGAAAGTCTAACCCTACGATCATGCTCTAGCTCTCTCTTGCTTGAGACACCACTTCCACACACTGCCTAAACTTGGCTGCCACCACTTGAAAATTTACCACTACCAACCCAAGTGGCCATATATCATTATCCCCCACCTCACACAACTTAAAATATGATGGACCCCATTGCCTACTATCCACTAAATCTCTCGAAGCCACCAACATATGTGCCCCTGTGTCCAACAGAAGCTTACATCTTTTTTCATCTATTATACCTACTTTGGCACATTCCACACCTCATATTCATTTTTCATACCTTCCTTTTTTTCTGGGAATACCTTCCAGAGGTTCTGGGTTGCTTTTCAAGTCTAATGGATGCTTATTATCATCCAGGCCACCCTTTGCTTGGTTTCTGAGAGAGATCCTCCACAAACAATAACACATCCTAGCATGATCTGCCAGAAATGAGGGTAACGAAGTTTGCAATGGCCGGATCTACCCTTAGACTTTGATTTTAATAACCACAATGTCTAATTCTTCATTGCCAGCTCATTATTTGCATGTGTATTTTTTGCTCTTAACCATGATACTTCATTAGCAAAAGATTGCACAGAATTGGGGAAAGTGACACCCTGTGTCTGTGATTCTGCAATTGCACTAACCTTACTCATATTTTACAAACACAACATAACAACCCCACAATAACAAGAACAGAATACTCCTTAGTCAATAACACTAGCACACTTATTTCTGGCTTGTAACCATGAGCTAACTGGACTTCTGTAGTGTCTTGCCATATGTCCAAAATTCCAAATTGGTGACACATAAAACAAACAACTGCCATAGATTCAACAGAAAGGGGCAGGGTGCCCAAGTAAATTAAACTGTGAACTTCAAAAGAGTTCTAACTGCTGACCCCTACAATTATCCACAGATTAGGAGATGTCCACTAGTTCTTCCCTTCTCACAAAAGTAACTTTGCAGTCATGATGGCCCTCGATTCACGACCCTACGACATTTACCGAAACACAAACAACAGTTTCACTCACCCCACAATGAAGATATTTTAGGATGCAGTTTGGGCTTCATATTGTGGAGGGGGAATGAGGGGCAGTTGTGATACACTCACTACTGTTCACTGGCAGCAATACCAGCTCTCCTGACACCACAATGTAGGGCCAGCAGGTGAGTGGGTGGAGAGGTAGGCTGGGGAGGCCCAGACAGACTGGTGGCCAAGAGCAACACTTTGTTAATATTCAATTACATATTTTGTCATTGTCAAAGTGAGGCAGACATGCCCCATTCTGATGTGGTAGGATGGTGATGATAAGCAGATTTCTGGCTTTCACCCTGGTGTGACAGAACTCGGGTAAGTGCCCTGCATTGCTGACTTCAGGCCAGGCACCAGCCAGTGGTCCATCAATAAACCTAAGCCCTGAAGTCAGCATCACATTACTCCTCCTTGCTGTGTCTGCCCTCTGTTGTTGAATTCCCTTGCCCTGGCAACTCGGGCACAACTTGCATCTTATGCAGCAGTGAGGGATGATTTCCACACATGGAACATAACCCACTGCCCCCTGGCAGAGGTCTGGTGGTGGCAGGTGCAGATGGCACATCCGCTGTGCTGAGGCACTAAGTGCCACAGGGTGTGCAAAGTGTGAGATGCAGCTACCCCAACCTGGTATAGAACCTCTGGCTCAATCTGGTGGCGACCAGTTCTCTTGTCATCCAGCATAGCCTTAGTGTCATGATAGTGCCACTGGGCAGACTTATTTTTACAGCTCTACGGCCTATTTATTGCACTGTTATCCAGCCCTGACCATGTAGCTTATAACATGGTTCTTGTGCTGGTGTGATGACACTGTCCTGGTGGCTCCAGGTATTACCACTGCACGGTGCAGGTTTCACAGAACATAGCTTGCTCATCTTGCAATCCATTTGCCCACACTTTGCTATAACCTACATGTCACCACAGTGCATTTACCAGCCAGCGGCAGCTAATGCAAGGCTCCATGATAGCTTTCTTACAAATTCCTACACATTTCGCTTAAAACTAAGTAGGGACACATACAATGTATAACAATAATGGAAATTCCTGGATGGAACAATATGTACAAATATGTCCAAGCCTATAGTGGCCTGGTGTGTTGCACGTGGACACAAATAACAGAAAAAAGTACTCACTCTCTTTCAAACTCTGGCTCTTTTTCTAGCAAAAGCACACAGTCACACATTGGGTTTAATCGAGTGGATTAATTATGGCACACACAGAGGCATTTAAATAGTCATTATTCCCATACTTCATGTGTGAATGCGATGAGAAGATGACCTAATAACTGGTACAGTAGGAAGGAAGTACCCCCTAACATGTACTTTGCAATGGTTAGCAGAGTATGGATGCAGATGTGTCATACTTGAGTTTTAAAGTAGTAGTACATGAATGTATTTAATTATATTCATGTAATTAATTTTAATTAAGACAATTATATCACAATTGCCTGTCCAATCCCTCCTATTTTCAATATTCTCACTACAGTCGAGTCGGTGTAAGTTAATCCCTGACTATTGCAGTGGGATGGGCACCTCAGCTTCATGTGTCTACCTCAGTCAGTCACATAAGGCAATTCTGTAAATGGGTCTATGACAATGCCAAAATGTTTCTGCAGCTACATAGATGACTTTTATTTTTGCCTGCACCGTTTAATACTAAACAGCTGGAAGCTGGCAACAACGCCAATAGCTGTCAGAGATCATCTTATAACAGTTCAAGTATAGGCCTTTTCTAGGGTGAATATTTACAAAAGACAAATTGATTAAACTTGGAAAAGGTAAAAGTAATTAGTGTGAAAAAATTGGTAGCTTGGTTAACACAAAAGGTAATAATCAGAATCCATCAGGATTCTTTCACAAAACCATAAAAAGCCTGTAATAAGTGAAAGCCGAGCTTTTCATATCACTACATGAAGTTGAATAATCTGAAGGTATTTCTACAAGTGTGTTATGCTTAAGTCACAGATATTGGATATTCTGCCAGGCAAAAAAAAAAAAAAAAAAAAAAAAAAAAAAAAAAAAAAAAAATATATATATATATATATATATATATATATATAAAGATAAAAAAATAAAATAAAATAAAATTAGTACACTTGGCCATGGAGACACACTTGTGCTTCCTACAGCCAACTGAGTGAGTGTTTTGAGTGGCAGTACGGTCCTCTTGGAGAATACCACACAAGTTGGATGTGCTGCATCAGTTGTACAACAATGCTAACATCAGTGGTCACAAGAACATTCTCACACCAGTAGATGAGGTTCTAAATGCCCACACACCAAAAACATCTGCCAGGATCATCATATTGGAAGGGAAGCAGTGGCAGAAGGTGCAGCTACCACACCACAGATAAGAGGGCTTGTGATCCCAGACATGTTGATATGAACTGTTGTGAACTGGTTATTGAAAGTGGGATACAGGCACGCACATCTCTAGCCCATCTTCCACTCACGCCACAGCATCAACATGCACAACTTGACTGGCAACGTCAGAGGATCACTTGGAAGATGGAATGGTGCATCATGGTCTTCAGCGATGAAAGCAAATTCTGCCTGCACGCAAGTGATGGTCGTCTGTATGTGCGATCTAGAGCTGGTGAGTGCTGTCACATACAATGCATTCATCCCCAGGTCTTATAGTCTGGAGTGTGATAAGCTACAACTCTCATTCACCTTTGGTGTTTCTGGAGGGGATGATAACCAGCACTTGGTATGTGAAGAATGTAGTTGGACCTGTTCTTTTGCCATTCTTGCAACAGGCAGGTGATGTGTTGTCCCAGCATGATAATCCTTGCCTGTGAAACTCGACATGCTCTGCAAGACGTGCAGCAACTTCCTCAGCCACGATCATAGTCTGCTGCCATTTCTTCAGCTGCGCAAGTGTGGAATATGAAGGGACGAGACGTGACATGTGTGACTCGTCCACCAACAGCTCTTACAGAGGTACATGAACCGGTCAAGCAGGTGTGGCATAACACAAGACAGTATTCACCATCTGTATGATTGACTGGATGCCAGCCAGAGTCACTGCTTGAATTGCCGCCCATGGAGGCAACACCATGTACTAACATGGGTGTCTCAGCTTGGGTCGATACCTGGTATCTCAGAACTGCTTGTGCTACTGATCTGTATATGTGATCATTTCATGTATTCCTTATGCGCTGTTGTAACAGTAAATCTTGAGTGAATTAGAAACCTCTAAAAGGGAGTACTAATTTTTTTCCAGCAATGTAGACGCACTTCATGAATGCAAGTTAGCATCCCAATACTGTAAGTGTAATGTAAGAAGCAACATACACATAAGGCACAATAAAGTGTCAAGTCATAAACTTAAATGAGTACAGCATTTGAACAGCTCTTTAAATCCATGTATTTCAGCAACACATTTCTAAACACAAGCAATTCTTAATGAACCAAAGGTGCCCAACAGGAAATATCTAAAATGTCATTAAGCAGTTAGAAACAATAATGATAAGAATTTGCAGAAATGAGTAGGAACTGATTGGATGAGCAGATTTCAATATTGGTTTCATCTCAGTTGGTTTTGTTTATGGTACCATGGGTTACTAATTTCTAGCTTTGGTTTGAGCCCCCCAGTACATTCTCAACAACAACAACAACAATGGGACATAGTGCAATACAGGTGGATAATTTATTTTAAAACCTCTCTTTTTTTTCCTTTGAAAGAGATGTGAGCCTCAAAACATACGGTTCACGATGGTCACATGGCAGCAATACATCATCCTCATGAACTAAGTTTAGGAAAAAAAGAAGGAAAGGAAAAGTAAAATGTGCTGACTCTCACTATTCAGACAGAATTTACTATATGAAAAATGGGGAAAGATTATCAAGGGCACATAGTAGAGGAGAAACTTCTTTCAGAAAAATTGTCTTACAGCACTATGAATCCAAATGCACGACGAGAAGCTGAAGGAAAGGGTGGATGACATTTGGGATCAAAAGATTTTGTGCGAGGGAGACAGATCTTCATTCAATACAAAGTACTAATTCTAACCAAACTTAGAAATACATTAGAAGCAATGTTGCAATACTTTTCACTGTGTCATCATTAAGGCAAAAACAATGTACTGTGCCCAAAAATTCAAAAATATATGTGCACAAGAAATTGTGATCCTGCTCAGCTCTCATTCCTCATAATGAACACTGCCCGAATCAACTTATCCACGATGATCAGCATATTACTATTAAAGAATTGAGTGCAGAGCTGAATGTCAAGGTTTGCAATGCCCTACACATGATGTTATAGAACTTTGCTAAGTCTTCCCTGACCCAGGGTTCTCGGCAACTTTCCTGAACTCTCCCCATTTCATACACCTCACCAGTCCTTTTCCTTCACCCCTCTTCCTTCCCCTTCAACCATTCAGTCAATATACACCTATGAAAAAATTTCCTTGTGAATATTAGAAAGAAGTACATTACTTCAAGAGCTATCCTTAAAATAAATACATATGACTCTTGCTGTAGGGACCGAGCGAGGTGGCGCAGTGGTTAGCACACTGGACTCGCATTCGGGAGGACGACGGTTCAATCCCGTCTCCGGCCATCCTGATTTAGGTTTTCCGTGATTTCCCTCAATCGTTTCAGGCAAATGCCGGGATGGTTCCTTTGAAAGGGCACAGCCGATTTCCTTCCCAATCCTTCCCTAACCTGAGCTAGCGCTCCGTCTCTAATGACCTCGTTGTCGACGGGACGTTAAACACTAACCACCACCACCATCTTGCTGTAGGAACTGACAATGTCAATTTTAGGCCATTGAACAAACATCTGAAATTTCCACAGAAGTAGAAAACACACTTTCTGCCTGTAACATTATTGCATGCAATGCCCATTGTGGCTTAAGCTCAAAGAGTGCAATAATTATAGCATATGAATCTGCTAGCTGGAATAGAAAATCTTTACTAATGAGCTGGGAAAGAAGGAACATGGCAGGACTTGAATTGCTCATGGTGCTGATGAAAGAAAACCGACTTCCAACGAAAATACAAATTTGGACGGCAGAACACACACAAACTGGATGAAGCACCAGCAACCACTGTGTGTCCACAAGTATTGGCTCAGACTGGGTGCAGAGCAATTGGGCAGGATACATCTTCTGAAACAGATGCACTTATGACAATGGTTGCAATAATTAGTGCTTCAGGAATAGCTGTGCCAACACTACTTGGGTTTCTTAGATTGTGCTTTAAGGATAGCATGTTGTACAATGCTCTCCTTGGCTTTAGGGGTGGACAAACAGTTTTACCAGTGCTGCAACATTTGTCATACATAAAAGGCTCATGATACTGGTCACACATTACAGCCACACAAACATAGCTGCCATATCATATATAAAAAAAATTATGTTAATTTGCTTACTCTGCCACCTCACCGTCTTGTTGATTTGGCGTTTTTTTTTCCCAAAAAAATTAAGTAATACAGTATGTTGTGAACTTGTGGCAAGTACAAAAAGATCAATTGTTGAAGTACTGAACTAATGAACAGAGGCAAATGAAGACTATCTGCCAGATAATCTGAGTGATTGACATTTGTCAACTGAATCAAAGAAAAGATTTTCCATCTACTCCTTAGCCCAACGAAGGATCCAAAGGATTTGTTATTCATCTTCAGCAGTACATAGTTCTTCACATGATGACTGTATGCTGTATTCTACAATGAAGAAAATTCTAAAACATTACATTGCTAATGTTTTTCTAGTCCTAAAAGATGGTGCTCATATGTCATTTTATGGGCACTTAAATGGAGCAATGAAGTTTATACCAACAGATGAATGAAGCTTTGCACCAAGGACTGATGCTATGTTATAATGACCAAAATCAGTTAAATTAAGATTAGTTTGACAAGCAAATACATTGTCTTTTACACTGTGTTCTGAGTTACTTCGGATTGTATTAGCTATTTATTAGCTTCTTGTACATAGTTTTGATGCTGTTGTTTGCATGTCTGTATAATGTATCGTATCGAGGGCAGCCAACGCTTCTTTGACACACAGGCTATTAAGTTTCTGAATTAACGAGTCAGTTAATCCCCATTCCTTGGCTCCGATCAGCTGACCTGCTACAAGGAGTTATGTGAACCAATTGAAACTATGTTATATTTTGTTCTCTGCTTTTGTTAAAAATTAGATTATGCCATCCATATTTTTGCGAACATTGATTACTTAATACTCAGTAAAATGAGGTGTTCATTTGCCTTTCACGAAATATATAAATACAAAAACTAAAAGAGGGCTCAGTTAACAAAACTTTATCCTACCCAATACACAAAGGAAGTGTGTAATGTTCGAAATGAAACAATAAAGGATTACGATTAATTCCCTAGCAACTACTTTAAAAAGTCGTAATTTTCATTGAGATCGGTTGAGAATGGCCAAGGCTGTCAAATAAAAGCTAACAGTTTCAAATCGCAGAGTCCTTGCAGCAGAATTACGCAAGCACCCAACCTTGGAAAGAACCTTAAATATAGCGAATCTGGTTGCGAAGTTTGTGACCTACAGACAACACCTTCATTTCTACATAGGGAACTGATAACGTATGTCGCATTTTGCATGCACATTTTCCTGTAAAAGATGTTTGCAGTAAAGCGCCAAGAGGTGTAAAATGTATTGATTTTATCAGCGAAACGTTCAGGACACCACGTGCATACGAATTACGAAATGATACTTCTTAAACAGATCTTGTAAGTTTAAGTCATAGAAACACATTTTCGTAACGCTCAGTGCTGCCAGCTCTCTAGGCAGGTAGTCTGGGCATAGGTACTAAGAAATTACATAAATATAGCTTATTTATTTTAATATTGAAACGTATAGAATAAGATAGTCATGGACAGGAAGATTTTGGTTACGATTTTGCGTCATGTACACAAATAAATAATCAAAACTTCGTGTGACGTCATGCTTTGGGCTTTTGACAGTCCGTTTAAAATTTGGCGGTAAAAGACCTGGGAGACGTAAATAAATGTCAACTTAAGTGCTAATATCGTGTTGAACTTTTGGAGTGGCGTTTGCAAAGTTTCGGTATAAGTTACCTTGAAAAGGAGTCGAAAGCAGTGAGCTGTCAGACTCAGTGCCACCTGACTGCGTTGACAGTGTATCCCAGTTCGGTAATTGCCGTGGCCGAAACGATAACACATGTCATTTAGCATTAGATTACTAGTTTACCAAATATCGTATTTATTAACATAATAATACATGTTACAGGAGAACTTATGTAGCAATAAGTGAAACCAGCCTTTCACTTTTTTCGCGTCGCTGCTTTTTGGCTCTTACAACAAACAAGAAGGTAAGCGCTTAACAATTCTGAACAATGCTAGTACAGAATCGTCTTTCAATATAATCTATTTTATCTTCCCATCATGTTTGCTGCGCATTGTCACCAAAAGATTTACATTTACTAGTTCGATGCCGTTCTCCACGCTAGTCTATCCTGGGTAAGCTTATTCATCTCTGAACATAATATGATAAAGTATACATAATCCTCTTGTCATTAGAAATGCGAAATTATATAGAAGAGTACGGTACCGTACGATCTACCACACAGTTATTAAAAATTGCGAAAAGAAGACGTGACCCATGTGGAAAATCTTTAGGCCAGAAACATGTACAAAGGTGTTGGCAAAAAGTATTAACCTAAAACTCGAAAGTTGGTAAGTATCTGATACCACATCCTATAATTTTAATGAATACTTAATCAAACTAGCAAATGATCTTTCAAAGTCATGTTATACATACACTGAAAACTGCAAAACCTCTAGAGGGTCTGCATTTCTCAAACAGATCATACAAGATGAGATCATATTGGCAATGAGCTTGTTAAAGAAATGTTCATGTGGTTTTGATAATGTTGCAGACAGTATTAGAAATCAGACAGGACATTACATTGTAGCATTTCTGAAGCATATTATTAATTACTCCTTTTTTTAAATTTTATCTTACAAGTAAATTTTCAAGTTATCTAGAGGTTGTGAAGGTCATCTCTCCCCCCCCCCCCCCCCCCATCCCTTTCACTAAATGGGATCCATGGGCAATCTTAACAATTGTGGGCCTGTAGCTCAGCTTAGTGGTTTCTCAAAGATCTTTTTCAAGCTGCTTTACAATTGGCTACTGGTACTATAGTTTATAAACAAAAACTCATTACTGTCACCAACATCAGCATGAGTTAGGCAATCACAATCCACAACATAGCAGTCCATGAATACATGCATGCTGTTTTAAAAGCTATAAATGAAAAGGTAATGGCTACTGGAATATTCTTTTGACCTTTCCAAGTGTTTGACTTTATTCTACTAAATAAGTTGACAGTAAGGGGAATTAGAGGTATTTCATTAGATCACTTCTTACTAAATGGTAACAAAAAGTTGTTCTTAAACAACATATAACTACCTGAAACATTTTAAGAAAAACAACATTCCTCCTCAAAAAAATTTAATCAACTATAGTGTGCCACAAAGGTAGATATCAGCTCCAGTCCTGTTTCTGTTGTTTATAGACTATTTTAGTAACGTTGTTAATGCCAAATAGAAAACTTTATTTGCAGGTGACACCAGCAATTTGGTTACAGGATTAAACTGCAAAAACCTTCAGTTGCAGTAGACACATCATTGTTGGAGCTAACACACTGGTTTCAAAAAATAAATAAAATAAACTTATTATAATCATTGAAAAAATAGTATCCATGATTTTTAATATATTCCAAACAACAAAATGACCACACATTGAAAACAAATAACAGAAGTTTAAAATCAGTTGATGTGAAATTCCTAAGATTATATCTGCAGAGCAATCTAAAATCAAGCACACCTCTTCAACTTCTTACAGCAAAACTCTCATTAATCTGTTACATTCCATGGATACTGAATGCAAGCTGTGAAAGAGAAATGGTAGTACAGACATACTGTGCACACTTCCAGTTGGTAATCAGACTTGAAATAATGTTATGTGAGAATACATCCTGTAGGCTAACTGTAATCAAAACCCATAAAAGTACAAGTGGAAATATATCCAACGTAAAGAGACAAGATTCATTCCTCTTCTTTTCCATACACTTTCCATCGTGTATACAGGGTGTTAGAAAAAGGTAAGGCCAAACTTTCAGGAAACATTCCTCACACACAAAGAAAGAATATACGTTATGTGGACATGTTTCTGGAAACGCTTACTTTCCATGTTAGAACTCATTTTATTACTTCTCTTCAAATCACATTAATCATGGAATGGAAACACACAGCAACAGAACGTACTAGCACGACTTCAAACACTTTGTTACAGGAAATGTTCAAAATGTCCTCCGTTAGCGAGGATACATACATCCACCCTCTGTCGTATGGAATCCCTGATGCGCTGATGCAGCCCTGGAGAATGGCGTATTGTATCACAGCCATCCACAATACGAGCACGAAGAGTCTCTACATTTGGTACCGGGGTTGCGTAGATAAGAGCTTTCAAATGTCTCCATAAATGAAAGTCAAGAGGGTTGAGGTCAAGAGATGTGGAGGCCATGGAATTGGTCCGCTTCTACCAATCCATCGGTCACCAAATCTGTTGTTGAGAAGCGTACGAACACTTCGAATGAAATGTGCAGGAGCTCCATTGTGCATGAATCACATGTTGTGTCGTACTTGTAAAGGCACATGTTCTAGCAGCACAGGTAGAGTATGAAATCATGATAACGTGCTCCATTGAGCGTAGGTGGAAGAACGTGGGGCCCAATCAAGACATCACCAACAATGCCTGCCCAAAAGTTCACAGAAAATCTGTGTTGATGACGTGATTGCACAATTGCGTGCGGATTCTCAGCCCACACATGTTGATTGTGAAAATTTACAATTTGATCACATTGGAATGAAGCCTCATCCGTAAAGAGAACATTTTCACTGAAATGAGGATTGACACATTGTTGGATGAACCATTCGCAGAAGTGTACCCGTGGAGGCCAATCAGCTCCTGATGGTGCCTGCACACGCTGTACATAGTACGGAAACAACTGGTTCTCCCGTAGCACTCTCCATTAGTGACATGGTCAACGTTTCCTTGTACAGCAGCAACTTCTCTGACGCTGACATTAGGGTTATCGTCAACTGCACGAAGAATTGCCACGTCCATTGCAAGTGTCCTCATCGTTCTAGGTCTTCCCCAGTCGTGAGTCATAGGCTGGAATGTTGCGTGCTCCCTAAGACACCGATCAATTGCTTCGAACGTCTTCCTGTCAGGACACCTTCGTTCTGGAAATTTGTCTAGATACAAACGTACCGCGCCACGGCTATTGCCCCGTGCTAATCCATACATCAAATGGGCACCTGTCAACTCCGCATTTGTAAACATTGCACTGACTGCAAAATGACGTTCGTGATGAACACTAACCTGTGATGCTACGTACTGATGTGCTTCATGCTAGTACTGTAGAGCAATGAGTCGCATGTCAACACAAGCACCGAAGTCAACATTACCGTCGTGCAATTGGGCCAACTGGCGGTGAATCGAGGAAGTACAGTGCATACTGACGAAACTAAAATGAGTTCTAACATGGAAATTAAGTGCTTCCGGACACATGTCCACATAACATCTTTTCTTTATTTGTGTGTGAGGAATGTTTCCTGAAAGTTTGGCTGTACCTTTTTGTAACACCCTGTATACTGTGGCGGAAAAAAATTCACAATACCAAAAAATAATTAGGCCTAATGTAGAATAATGAATTTTTGGAGTACATTTATCTAGGTAAAATGTTTAAGCGACTAACTGCAAGATCACAGGTTAATGTAAGCGCAAGATAAGCCATTTCTGATGTGAAATGCTGTTACATTAATAACTAGTGTAACAGCTAGAACATTGCATGCAAGTTTGCAAATGTGCATGCCTTATGTTGTACAGGTGTTTGATGTCAGTTTGTGGGATGAAGCTCCACGCCTGTTGCGCTTGGTTGATCGATACAGGGACTCTTTATGCTGTTTGTGGAAGATACTGGATTTGTTGTCCAGTGATGTTTCATGTGTGCTCGACTGAAGACAGATCTTGCAGTCAAGCAGGTCAAGACAATATGTCGACACTCAGTAGAGCATGTTGAGTTACAACAGCGGTATGTGGGTGAATGTTATCCTGTTGGGAAATGCCCCTGGAATGCTCTTCATGAGTGGGATCACAACAGGTTGAATTACCAGAAGGACATGCAATTTTAGTCAGGGTGTGTGGGATAACCGTGAGAGTGCTCCTGCTGCCATATGAAATAGCACCCCAAACCATAACTCCAGCTGTAGGTCCAGTGTGTTTAGCATGCGGACAGATTGGTTGCGGGCCCTTAATGGGCCTCCTCCTAACCAACAAACATCCATCATTGGCACTGAGGTAGGACCAGCTTTCATCAGAAAACTCAACAGCCTTATACCCTGCCCTCCAATGAGTACTCACTTGACACCACCAAATTCACAAATGGCAATAGTTTGGGGTCAGTGGACTGCATGTCACAGGGCGTCTGGTTCGGAGTTGTCCTTAAAGTAACTGATTTGTAAAAGTTTGTTGTGTCATTGCGGTGCCAACTGCTGCTCAAATTGCTGCTGCAGATGCAGTATGATGCGTCAGAGCCATACGTTGAACTCAGTGGTTTTTCCTCTCGGTAGTGCCTAGTCTTCTTGCGCACAAACGTTCTAGTCACCACTGCTGACAGCAATCATGTACATTGGCTACATTCCTGCCAAGTATTTCTTCAGTATCAAAGAAGGAACATCCAGATTCTTGCAGCTCTATTACATGACCTTGTTCAGGCTCAGTGCGGCGTTGATAATGAGTTTTAGTAATGTTCAAGGGATTCTTGACTAACATCAACTCACCATGCCTAACTTTAAAGGTAAATAACACTCACAACATTTACAGAATGTATTTAAAGCAAACTTGATTTGCATTCTCATAGTGGCTCTACTAGCATTATGCCTATGCAACTGCATCGTGAAATTTTAGTAGATGTAATCTTTCACGTGTAACTTTTGTTTATGTTGCATAACTCCTCCTTGGTGTTAATAATTTTTTTCCATCATTGTACAAGAAGCAGTAGTCCTCATAAGAGAATAACTACCAACCTTCAATGTATATCAGTAAAATTTTAAAATTAAGAACTGCAATAATATTCTCATCTCCCATGTCAGAATGTCAGTCTATCAGAAAAATGTCCTTCAAAGTAGAAAGTCAATTTAAAAAAAGTGAAGCCATTTTAGGTGAGCTACAGTTCCCATGTTGTAAATGAATTCATCACCAAATGAAGTGGAATTTTATAATGTAAAATTACCAGACATATTATAGCAGGTGTTTGTGTGTTTGTGTGTGTGTGTGTGTGTGTGTGTGTGTGTGTGTGTGATGAACTGTATTAATTTTATGTATAATAAAGTGAGTTAACATAGTTATTTATACTTATGGTGAACGTTGTCCACAGCAGTCACTAGTGGTCAACTATATTAATGTTGAAGCTTCCTTACAGATTAAAACTGTGTGCCTCATCAAGACTCAAACTCGGGATCTTTGCCTTGCATGGGCAAGTGCTCTGCTGACTGAGCTCCACAAGCATGACTCGTGACCCATCCTTGCAGCGAAGGTCCTGGGTTCATGTCTCAGTCAGGCACACAGTTTTAATTTGCCAGGAAGTTTCATATTAGTGCACACTCCACTGTAGATTGAAAATCTCATTCTGTATTAATGTTGTTATACATACACGAAATGTTTATTCCCCTGTTTTTTCTGTTGACTTATACTATTTCTGTACAAGCTGTCACAGGACCAAAACAAAATAAATAACTACTGCAAACTACTTTAGAACCTACTTGCTGCATACTCTGTATTCTTGTCTAGGTCAACTGCCCCCCTCCCACACACACACACACACACACACTTATACTCACTCTCGTCCCTCCATCAGGAAATTGTCTATTCCTTGATGTGTCTGGATGTGTGCTGTCAGCTGATCCCTTCTTTTAGTTAAGTTATGCCTTAAATTTCTTTTGCCCTCGAATTTGATTCAGTATCTCCTCATTAGTTATTTGATCTATCCCTATAGTCATCAACAAGCTTATGTAACACTGCATTGCAAAAGCTACTATTCTCCTCCTGTCTGACATGCTTATCATCCATTTTTCACTTCCATACAAGGGCACACTCCAGACAAATACCTCCAGAAAAGACTTCCTGACATTTAAATTTATGTTCAGTGTTAAGAAAGTTCTCTTTATATTTTAGATAAATGAAAGCACTGTGTGGCCATCTTCAGTACTAAAAATACATAATTACCATCAGACATGAGGATCTTAACACAAAGTGGCCCCATTTATAACCACCATAAAAAAAGTACAAAACAGAAAATATATACAAAAATACAGACTCTCATACATGTCAAATTATTGGAACGTTGTAGGCCCATATCATAACACAACATTTTTCTATGAGGTGTAACATATACTGTGATGATTACTTCCAACAGATATCTTCACTTTTACTGCAAACAGTAATTTTAAATTTACAGAAGAGCCTATCTTGTAACCTTACCAGTTGCTGATCCATTGTACAGTGAGCTTGTAGCTTACATAGCCAACTAGCTAAGCTCAGTATTGCAAAAACAAGCATCGTAGTGCCCTCTATATTCGAAAGTGTACAACATTCAGACACCTACAACTTTTAGACATCAAATACAACAAATACTATCAATAGAAAAAAATAAAGGTTACATAAAAAGTAACCTTTAAAATCACATGACAATTTTTACCACCAGAAGTCATAAAAAACTTTAAAAACACAATACAGGCATAATACAAGAAATACAATGAAGTTACACCCTCTGACATGAAGTACAAGATAATTTTTTTATTGGACTATACCTAATGTAAAAGCACGTAGTAATTTCTTAAAAACATACAGAAAAGTTAACATTAGAAACAGCCTTTTTACATTTCCAAAAACATAGATTAAATGTACAAATATTAATGCTTTACGGTAGGACATTATACCCTCCCTTATCATACTCGAAAACTTGACATATGTAATGAGTAATGTTATCAGCATAAATTCTTACAGGTATTTACAAAATTATAATATCTTTTTATCACTTTTTATGAAGGTTGTTAAAGTTTTGTTATGATTTCTGATGGTAAAAGTTGTCACATGATTTTAGAGGTTTTTTGGTGTAAGCTTTGTTTTTTCCATTGATGATATTTATTGTATTTGATGTCTGGGTGTTGTATGCTTTGGAAATAG
Source organism: Schistocerca nitens (assembly GCF_023898315.1). NCBI lineage: Eukaryota > Metazoa > Arthropoda > Insecta > Orthoptera > Acrididae > Schistocerca > Schistocerca nitens. Next base: position 448,708,659 of record NC_064615.1, read on the forward strand.
AGGGCACTATGATGCTTGTTTCTGCAATACTGAGCTTGGCTAGTTGGCTGTGTAAGCTACAAGCTCACTGCATGTTGGATTGGCAACTACTAAGATTACAAGATAGGCTCTTATGTAAATTTAAAATTTTTGTATACAGTAAAAGTGAAGGTATCTGTCAGAAGCAATCATTACAGCACATGTTATACCTCACAGAAAATGCTGTGCTATTATTATATGGGCGTAAAAGGTTCAAATAATTTGATATGTATGAGAATATGTATATTATAGAGGGAAACATTCCACATGGGAAAATATATCTAAAAACAAAGATGATGAGACTTACCAAACAAAAGCGCTGGCAGGTCGATAGACACACAAACACACACACAAAATTCAAGCTTTTGCAACCAACGGTTGCTTCGTCAGGAAAGAGGGAAGGAGAGGGAAAGACGAAAGGATGTGGGTTTTAAGGGAGAGGGTAAGGAGTCATTCCAATCCCGGGAGCAGAAAGACTCACCTTAGGGGGAAAAAAGGACAGGTATACACGTGTATCACGATCAAAGGCAGAGCCACGTGTGAAAGCACCCACGTGATTTACCAACTGACCTGCCTACACTGTGAAGCTTTCTATGTGGGAATGACCAGCAACAAACTGTCCATTCGCATGAATGGACACAGGCAGACAGTGTTTGTTGGTAATGAGGATCACCCTGTGGCTAAACATGCCTTGGTGCATGGCCAGCACATCTTGGCACAGTGTTACACCGTCCGGGTTATCTGGATACTTCCCACTAACACCAACCTGTCAGAACTCCGGAGATGGGAACTTGCCCTTCAGTATATCCTCTCTTCTCGTTATCCGCCAGGCCTCAATCTCCGCTAATTTCAATTTGCCGCCGCTCATACCTCATACCTCAACCTGTCTTTCAACAACATCTTTGCCTCTGTACTTCCACCTCGACTAACATCTCTGCCCAAACTCTTTGCCTTTACAAATGTCTGCTTGTGTCTGTGTATGTGCGGATGGATATGTGTGTGTGTGTGCGCGCGAGTGTATACCTGTCCTTTTTTCCCCCTAAGGTAAGTCTTTCCGCTCCCGGGATTGGAATGACTCCTTACCCTCTCCCTTAAATCCCACATCCTTTCGTCTTTCCCTCTCCTTCCCTCTTTCCTGATGAGGCAACAGTTTGTTGCGAAAGCTTGAATTTCGTGTGTATGTTTGTGTTTGTTTTTGTGTCTATTGACCTGCCAGCACTTTCGTTCGGTAAGTCACATCATCTGTGTTTTTAGATATATTTTTCCCACGGGGAAACATTTCATGTGGGAAAAATATATCTAAAAACAAAGATGATGAGACTTACCAAACAAAAGCGCTGGCAGGCTGGGGGGAAGGGTGGGGAGTCGTTCCGGTCCCGGGGGCGGGGGGGACTCGCTTTGGGGGGGGGGGGGGGAGGCGGGAGGACGGGTGTGCACACGCGCGTGTCCATCCGCACATGTACAGACACAAGCTTGTGCCTGTATATGTGTGGATGGATATTTGTGTGTGTGCGAGTGTATACCTGTCCTTTTTTCCTCCCAAGGTGAGTCTTTCTGCTCCCGGGATTGGAATGACTCCTTACCCTCTCCCTTAAAACCCACATCCTTTCATCTTTCCCTCTCCTTCCCTCTTACCTGACGAAGCAACCGTTGGTTGCGAAAGCTTGAATTTTGTGTGTGTGTTTGTGTTTGTTTGTGTGTCTATCGACCTGCCAGCGCTTTTGTTTGGTAAGTCTCATCATATTTGTTTTTATAATATGTATATTTGTCTATATATTTTTCTATTTCTGTATTTTTGATGGTGATTATAAGTAGAGCTACATTTGTGTGAGATCCTCATGTCTGATGGTTCTTTCACATTTTTAGGACTGAAGATGGTCACACAGTGACCAAAATTGATCTGTGAAATAAAGGATTTCAGTATTTACAACCAATGGTGCCATTTATCCAAAACATATTGACAACAAGGCTACAACCCTGTCTCAGTCACTTTTCAACTCCTGCTTCCTTTTGATGTCCTTTTTGATGTCCTTCAGCTCACACACACACACACACACACACACACACACACACACACACACACACACACACACACATTTCTTTTGTGATTAGTAATTGTTTTCTAAATTAGTATTGGTATTTGTTTAGCAACTTGTTTTTTTAAATGAGTGTATGTTTATACAAAAATTCTCTATTACTTTTGACATAGCTGAGCCGATTGATCTGGGCCTGTGGTTAACTGGTATGTCTCTATCAGTCATTTTATGTACTTGAAGTGTAACTGTTGTTGTAAGGTGTGCCATGAAAATGTTATCCTCAGGAATTATAGTTGCAAGGTAGACAGGGGACATTTTAGTTTCTTGGCTTTTATATTTCAGAGTGTAATTAGTAGTCCTTTGTTCTGGCATTACTCAGCTTATTTATAGCTTTCATAATGTATTAATATGTAAAGTGGACTTGTTGTCATTTCCGGGTGGTCAAGATAATTGATTTGTCTTCACTGAGCACTGTCTTATGTAACCCCCTCCCTCATGATTTCAAGCTTGGGTGCACAGTAACTGTTGGTGGCCCCATGGGCAAGGTGGAGGAGGGGCAAGTGTGCGTATGAGACATGAGTTGTGGCCTTCATTTTGTGTGACGCTATTGAGGGGCTTGGGACGCCACTGTCACAGAGGAGGCATGTCTACGTGGTGTGATTAAAGCTCTCCAGTTGGTATGATATGAATAGATCTTCCCAAGTACTATCATTGTGCTTTGAGAATGGTGAAGGGTAGGTCCCAAGCCTACAAACTGCTGTCTTTCTTTATTAGCTCATCATGTAGTCAGGTCTTGACAGTCTTTTAAAACATAATCTCAGAATGTGTTGGTCTCCTTACAATTTGATGCTGTCATTCTAAGTCCATTGGAGATGCAGTGTTCTGCGTCAGCTGACTTAATAGACCACTCACCAAATAGCGGAAACATTGAGTTGTCAACAGACACACGCAAAAGAGAAATACTTGATAGCTTTTGGAATCAATCAGCCAGTGTACACATGTGTGTATCTTGACAGGCAGCAGTTAGGCAGCTGTACTGGGTGGGTTGGGGGTTGTGTGAAGTAGTGGTTAGAGGGAGAGAGTGAAGTGTGAGGCAGGAAGAGGGTTTTGAGGTGGGTGGCTGGAGGCTCCACCACCAGCTTTTCTGAACTACACAGATGGGAGTTATCCTTGCAGCACATTCTTTGTTCCCATGATTCTCCTGGTATCAGTGTCCCCATATCCTCCATTCAATAGTTTCCCCCTCCTCTGTCCTATCGCCCCTCCCAGTTCACATCTCCACATCACATTCATTGTGTGCCACTCATCACTGGCTCCTGGCACCAATGCATCACAAGCATAGCTTATACACCAGCCGCCCCTCCATACTGCATTCGTAACCAGAAAACTAGCTGCTTCTCTCCAAGCCTCTAGTTACCCACACAAATCTCCTCTTTCTGCCTTCAGCTCTGACTGGTAGCAGCTCACATGGTGTGCTTTCATGAAGTGGATGATTGCAGCCTCCTCAAATGGGGTTGTATGACATCAGGAAGACATATGTCTGAAGCATTGGCATTTAAAGCGCTAGACAGTGGGTGGGAAATCTGGCTCCATGTCACAGCAGCAAACCAAGATATTGAGCTTCTCTGAAAGTGAATCCCACCTCAAAGTGAGGATGACTGCTGCAGTGTCATCTTTGTTGTCTGTTGGGCCTTGACATATACAACATACCATGTGGATCTCTTGCTTTTAGATCATTTCTAGAGTGCTTGAAAAATGCACAACTTAGTTAATAAAACCAATAGCATATTTAATTAGAAGTTCAGTTAGGCAGAGGACTTTTCTTGACCTTTCAGAATCACTGAGATACAGCCATTGTATAAAAAGGGAGCAACCACTAACAAAGAATTACAGAGCAGTTTCATTGAGTTCAACACTTGGCAAGTTACTTGAAAAAGGAATTCTAGACCAAATGGAATCTTCATTTCGTAGATACAAACACAGCACAAATTGCAAAACGGGAGATCCACTATGACAGTCTGCATCTACATCTAAATGATTACTCTCCATTTCACTATTAAGTGCCTGGCACAGGGTTCATGGAACCACCATCAAGCTGTTTCTCTAACATTCCATGCTCGAACAGCTCATGGGGAAGAACAAACACTTAAATCTTTCTTTGTGAGCTCAGATTTCCCTTACCTTATTATGATGATCATTTCTCCCTATGCAGATGGGCACTGCATCCTCTGCCAGAGTGGGAAAATTTATTTAGGTCAGGCTGTGTCATCTTCATCATCATCATTCATTCCCATTACGGTCGGAGGAAGGCAATGGCAAACCACCTCCAATAGGACCTTGCCTAGTTGGCGGCGCAGGTCTCCCGCATCATCCCCTACGCTCCTCGGAGTATGGGACCGCATCATCATCATCTGCACAATAAAGGAAAGATGCACACAGCACAAATGTCAGACAGATAGGGAACAGCGAACTAAACATAATAGGAAAGCTCTGGTAGAACATATATTTAAGAGTATAGGAGACCATTCACCGAACAGCATAATCATTCATTTAGTCATCAAAAAGCTACCTTATTAATGCTGACCGGAAGCCCAATGTCATGATTGCAGTTCAGCAGGTGGACAGGGTGGAATAGTGTTTGTGTCAGGTGGATGGGCGGGGCGGGGGATAAAGAAATAATGATTTGGGGGAGGGGGGGGGGGTTGGTAGGTGAGTAAATTGATGGCAGTGCCTCAAATGCTTACTCCCTCAATTTTGACCTCTAGTAGTTTGTAAGTAAAATTGACCATTGGGGGAGACAGGTCCTCTGCTCTTGTAATAACCTGCAGCATCACCTTCTTGGACCTTGGCTCTCCACACCTGGCCAGAGAAATAGCATCCTCCTCCAGCATCTATCGGCGACAGTGTTCTCTTTTGGGATATTTCTCTTCAGAAATCTACAGACCAGTAACTGAAGGAGACACAGGCTGTTGGTCCCAGCACTGCCTGCTCCTCTTCTGTTCATATGCCCACAGCAGATAAGCCATCATGAGATTCCTGCCTGTCTAAAGTAGATAAAGAGAAAGGGAAGAAATATCAGGAGAAGATTATTCCAGTTACCCCAGAGGTGCTAAATTCCTCCACACCATCGGACTGATGTTGATGTTGATGTTGTTCCACCAGACAGTGATCCTGGGGTGTGACCTGTTCTTCTGTCCCCTTCACACCTAACTAGTATATCCATAATGTGATGATTCAGTGGACCTGCAGTGGATATTACCATCACTTGCAGGGTAAGGAGTCAGTCCCTTTCTCTCCTTTAGTCACCTTTTTAAGTTTTTATCGCCATTTTCAACCTTTTTTGTTCTTTCAGGAAGAAAATAAGTTATTTACTTTTGTTTCCAAATTTCTATATTCATGTTCATCCCTTTACTTTGTAGAATACTCCAGTGATGGTAAATAAAATCTAACCTGAAGTTTGAGATAGATTTTTCCTTTTTGATTATTTGAGTATTTTTTTATATGTATTTTGCACAGCTGTTATTATTATCAGACAACAATGAACACTCAGGCATGGATAATAGTTAAAGTAAAGGAAAGATAACCACTCATCTATAACTGACTGATGTGTGGCGAATAGAAATATGCAGCAGAAAACGGTACTTATACTAGCTTTTGAGCTCTTGCTCTTTCTCTAATAGACGTACACACATTCCCACACACAACTACAAAGAGACACTTTTGCTGTAGCCACAAGTGCATGTATTTAGGTGTCTGTGTGGTTGTGGATGTGACTCTGTACTTATACTTGAGAAAGAACAAGAACCTGAAAGCTAGTACAAACACAGTTTAATGTTGCATGTTTCTATGCGCCACACATCAGTCAGCTATAGGCGAGTGGCTGCCTTTCCTTTATTTTATGTGTTGTCACGTCAAATATTCCTCTATTATAGTAGCTTCTTTTTTTGTTCCAAAATCTAATTTTGCTGCAGTAACAGCACTACTGTGTGATACTCTGTTCAGTTCTGAAAATAATCTTTTTGAATGAAAATACCAACACCATAGTGACTGCCTTAAAAACAGTTTGTGAAGTAAAGTTTCTCCATGGGTGAAGGCGGATAGTGGTGTTGGTAAAAGTGAACTATTTTGTTCTGTTAATTTTGAGACCAAAGGTTTTCAGGCAGTTTTTAACCACTGACTTTCAACAAAACGTAAGAATAACTTGGAAATTAAATACAGACCACACCTGTTACATTTAGAATATCCAGATCATACACAAGTTTAAAGTGCGGTACATGCACCAGTAATAGGAATTCTAAGTACCAAGTGTAGTTCCACCACCACAGAATTGATCTCGACAATGAAATCAGTGATTTCCAATTACTCTGTGCGTTCGTAATTTTTTTTTTTTTTTTTTTTTTTTAAAAAAGATGATGTACGTTGATAGTGTTCTTGAACATTTTTCACTTTTGTCTAAGAAAAGTAGATATCTAACACCTGATACACTGGCACCATATTTCTGGGAACACATGTTAGAAGAAGCATGTTCATCATATGACCAGTGTTGAAGATAAAAAAAGCATTACAAACAAGCATTATATTTTGATCAGAGAATGTGTGTTGCATAACAACACGTCACATAAGAACTTTCTTTTTCAGCAAAGCAGATGGTGAAACATTACATCATAAATTATGTGAAGCTCTTTCTGAAGCCAACTTGTTCCTAAATAAAAGTCTTATGGTGGGATAAGACGCGTGTAATGTCAGTAAAACAAGTGTTTAGGATTTTAGATGGTGATGTCCAAGAGACCTAAGGCAGATAACTTGCAAACATTGGAACTTGCAACATTCATAGAGTGCAATATGACTTTGTAAAGGCTTTGGGGTGTTAGGTGGAAAAGCATCAGAATTTATGGGCAATATTTATCATTATTTTGATTATTGGCCCATTCGTTGGGAAGAATTTGAAGGAATTCAGTCTGACATTTCACATCACAGGTTTTTGAGGCATAAAACTGCAATGTGGTTTACTTGAGGCCCTTCAACCAACAACATGTTGCAACAGTGGGATGATATCCAGTATTACTTTATTAAGAATATATGAGGTCTGTTCAAAACATTTCGGAACTTTGTCCACAAAATTTTTCTATGCTTATCTTTTACTTACTGTGTGTGGTCTCCTTTGAAATACTCTCCTCCACAATTGATACACCACTCCCAATGCTGTTTCCACTTCCAGAAGCAGTCTTGGTATGTTTCTTACTGGATTGCGCAAACGCTGTCTGTGAATTTTCTTGTACCTCGTCTATTGTTGCATATCTTTGTCCTTTCAACATCTCAACCTCATGACCATAGACCCATATCTCATCGCCAGTTATGATTCTCTTAAGGAACATCATGTTCTCATTTGCACAATCCAGAAGCTCTTCACAGATTGCGATACAAAGGTCTTCCTGGCCTTGGTTCATGAGCCATGGGACGAACTTAGCGGCAACATTATGCATTCCAAGATGCTGTGTCAGGATTTCATGACATAATACAACTGAAATGTTACATTCTTCTGCAATCTTTCAGGCATTCAGTCTTCGATTGGCACACACAATTTTGTGATGATCTTAACATGAGCGTTGTCTGTGGATGTCAAAGGGTGTCCTGAGCAATGGTCATATTTAACTTCTGTCCGGCCATTTTTAAACCTTGTGAACCATTCGTAACACTGAGTACAGCTTAAGCACTTCTCACAGTAGGCTTTCTACATCATTTGGCGTGTCTCTGTAAAGGTATTCTTGAGTTTCACACAAAATTTAATGCAGACATGTTGCTCCTCTAGCTCTGTCATCTCAAAATTTGCAAACTGTGTGACACAATATTCTACCCAGTACAGCAGTGAATAGTAACTGACATACAACAATGAAACTTCATGCATTCACACATTCAACAGAGGTGTGTGCAGGGATGCCAACGTATTTTGTTCCAGCGTGTCATTGGCACGAAATTTCAAATGTTCCAGAATTTTTTGAACATACCTCATACCCCTAAAAATGAATATTGCTACTGTTCAGTCCAAATCCAGCAATGCAATTGTGAAATCTCGAAGCAAACCTACAATGAAAGTAGAACTTCATTTATAATTTCCTCTGCAGAACTATTTAGTCGGTTCACACAATGTTTTTAAAGCCAATCAACTTTGATTCGCAAATTGCATACACAAAGAGAAAACATACTTCAAACCTTTTAGTCTCCTGTTTTCCAGAGTTCTTCTTTCAGGAAAATTGAGAGTATTTATGAAATTCTTCATAATGAGCTCTTTACATTGAATTATCTGCTTCCTCTTGTTAGCGGGCAAGAAACCAAAGATCCTAGAAAACTGGAAGAACATGACAAATTGTGGTCCCTAAAAATTCCCCCCCCCCCTCCCCCTGCCTCCCATGAACCATGGACCTTGCCGTTGGTGGGGAGGCTTGCGTGCCTCAGCGATACAGATGGCCGTACCGTAGGTGCAGCCACAACATAGGGGTATCTGTTGAGAGGCCAGACAAACGTGTGGTTCCTGAAGAGGGGCAGCAGCCTTTTCAGTAGTTGCAGGGTCAACAGTCGGGATGATTGACTGATCTGGCCGTGTAACACTAACCAATACAACTTTGCTGTTGTGGTACTGCGAATGGCTGAAAGAAAGGAGAAACTACAGCCGTAATTTTTCCCGAGGGCATGCAGCTTTACTGTATGGTTAAATGATAGCGTCCTCTTGGATAAAATATTCCGGAGGTAAAATAGTCCCCCATTCGGATCTCCGGGTGGGGACTACTCAAGAGGATGTCGTTATCAGGATCAAGAAAACTGGTGGTCTACGGATCGGAGTGTGGAATGTCAGATCTCTTAATCGGGCAGGTAGGTTAGAAAATTTAAAAAGGGAAATTAGGGAAGTTCGGTGGCAGGAGGAACAAGACTTTTGGTCAGGTGAATACAAGGTTATAAATACAAAATGAAATAGGGGTAATGCAAGAGTAGGTTTAATAATGAATAAAAAATAGGAGTGTGGGGAAGCTACTACAAACAGCATAGTGAACGCATTATAGGGGCCAAGATAGACACGAAGCCCATGCCTACTATAGTAGTACAAGTTTATATGCCGACTAGCTCTGCAGATGATGAAGAAATTGATGAAATGTATGATGTGATAAAAGAAATTATTCAGGTAGTGAAGGGAGACGAAAATTTAATAGTCATGGGTGTCTGGAATTTGAGAGTAAGAAAAGGGAGAGAAGAAAACATATTAGGCGAATATGGATTGGGGGTAAGAAATGAAAGAGGAAGCCGTCTGGTAGAATTTTGTACAGAGCATAACTTAATCATAGCTAACACTTGGTTCAAGGATCATAGAAGAAGGTTGTATACATGGAAGAATCCTGGAGATACTAGAAGGTATCAGATAGATATTATAGTGATAAGACAGAGATTTAGGAGCCAGGTTTTAAATTGTAGGTCATTTCCAGGGGCAGATGTGGACTCTGACCACTGAAGGTGGGAATTTAAGGAGATGGGACCTGGATAAACTGACTAAACCAGAGGTTGTACAGAGTTTCAGGGAGACCATAAGGGAACAATTGTCAGGAATGGGGGAAAGAAATACAGTAGAAGAAGAATGGGTAGCTGTGAGGGATAAAGTAGTGAAGGCAGCAGAGGATCACATAGGTAAAACGACGAGGGCTAGTAGAAATCCTTGGGTAACAGAAGAAATATTGAATTTAATTGATGAAAGGAGAAAATATAAAAATGCAGTAAATGAAGCAGGCGAAAAGGAATACAATCGACTCAAAAATGAGATCGCCAAGAAGTGCAAATTGGCTAAGCAGGGATGGCTAGAGGACAAATGCAAGGATGTAGAGACTTATCTCAGTAGGGGTAAGATAGATACTGCCTACAGGAAAATTAAAGAGACCTTTGGAGAAAAGAGAGCCACTTGTATGAATATCAAGAGCTCAGATGGAAACCCAGTTCTAAGCAAAGAAGGGAAAGCAGAAAAGTGGAAGGAGTATATAGAGGGTCTATACAAGGGCGAAGTACTTGAGGACAATATTATGGAAATGAAAGAGGATGTAGATGAAGTTGAAATGGGAGATATGATACTGCATGAAGAGTTTGACAGAACACTGACAGAACTGAGTCGAAACAAGGCCCCCGGATGTAGACAACATTCCATTGGAACTACTGACGACCTTGGGAGAGCCAGTCCTGACAAAACTCTACCGTCTGGTGAGCAAGATGTATGAGACAGGCGAAATACCCTCATACTTCAAGAAGAATATAATAATTCCAATCCCAAAGAAAGCATGTGTTGACAGATGGGAAAATTACCGAACTGTCGGCTTAATAAGTCACAGCTGCAAAATACTAACGCGAATTCTTTACAGACGATTGGAAAAACTGGTAGAAGCCGACCTCAGGGAAGATCAGTTTGGATTCCGTAGAAATGTTGGAACACGTGAGGCAATACCAACCCTACGACTTACTTTAGAAGATAGATTAAGGAAAGACAAACCTACGTTTCTAGCATTTGTAGACTTAGAGAAAGCTTTTGACAATGTTGGCTGGAATATTCTCTTTCAAATTCTGGTAGTGACAGGGGTAAAATACAGGGAGCAAAAGGCTATTTACAATTTGTACAGAAACCAGATGGCGGTTATAAGAGTCGAGGGGCATCAAAGGGAAGCAGCGGTTGGGAAGGGAGTGAGACAGGGTTGTAGCCTCTCCCCAATGTTATTCAATCTGTATATTGAGGAAGCAGTAAAGGAAACAAAAGAAAAATTCAGAATAGGAATTAAAATCCATGGAGAAGAAATAAAATTGGAGGTTCGACGATGACATTGTAATTCTGTCAGAGACAGCAAAGGACTTGGAAGAGCAGTTGAACGGAATGGACAGTGTCTTGAAAGGAGAATATAAGATGAACATCAACAAAAGCTAAACAAGGATAATGGAATGTAGTCGAATTAAGTTGGGTGATGCTGAGGGAATTAGATTAGGAAATGAGACACTTAAAGTAGTAAAGGAGTTTTGCTATTTGGGGAGCAAAATAACTGATCATTGTCAAAGGAGAGAGGATATAAAATGTAGACTGGCAATGGCAAGGAAAGCGTTTCTGAAGAAGAGAAATTTGTTAACATCAAGTATATATTTAAGCGTCTGGAAGTCGTTTCTGAAAGCATTTGTATGGAGTGTAGCCATGTATGGAAGTGAAACATGGACGATAAATAGTTTGGACAAGAAGAAAATAGAAGCTTTTGAAATGTGGTGCTACAGAAGAATGCTGAAGATTAGATGGGTAGATCACATAACTAATGATGAGGTATTGAATAGAATTGGGGAGAAGAGGAGTTTGTGGCACAACTTGACGAGATGAAGGGACCAGTTGGTAGGACATGTTCTGAGGCATCAAGGGATCACAAATCTAGCATTTGAGGGTAAAAATCGTAGAGGGAGACCAAGAGATGAATACACTAAGCAGATTCAGAAGGATGTAGGTTGCATTAGGTACTGGGAGATGAAGCTTGCACAGGATAGAGTAGCATGGAGAGCTGCATCAAACCATTCTCACGACTGAAGACCACAAAAGGTATCAGTTGTTACTGACAGCAGTACATCTCAAAAAGAAATTAATCATCCATAGATTTAATGTTTCCAAATGCTTCAAAAAGTTGTTAAGGCTTCTCTTACAGTGTCCTGTGGAAATAGGAGGAGATATTCCATTTAAAGGCACGCATTAGGAAATGACAAGAGAGCGATGACCAAAAGATTTGTAATCATTGTTTTGACTGCTTAGTATGTGTACCTTCCATGCCCATTGACACTTAGCTCATTAAGTATGGACGGCGAGCACATCCAGATTATATTGCTTACACAGAATAATGAGAAAGGAAAAGATAACCTGAATTAGAAGAGAAGCAAAAAGAAGAGCAGAACTAAAAGCATCTTGAAGAGGAGATTAAAAAGATTAATAATGTGAAAAAATCAATTGACTATGAGACAGCTGCTCTGAAAAGAAAAAGAAAAGAAGAACATCAGCTATCTAAGAAGACTTAAGAACTTCTCTCGTAAGCTTCAGCTAAACTGAAGAAAGCACTTGAAAAATTGATTTAAAGGCAGCAAAACTGGCTCAGGGCGTGGTTGCACAAATCACTGAACTAGAAGAGATGGAAAGAAAGGGAGGTGGAAACCATTTGGAAAAAACTTGAGAAGAGAAAGTGTAGTATAACTACTTTATTTTTTGCTGAAGTTCCTTAGAAACAGGAATCCAAAAATATTTTGTCGAAATTTTTCTGATATTGAAGTGATGTGATGTAGATTTTGTTTGTGAATTACAATTATCAATGTCAAATTACCAATACTGAATTATGAAAGTACCTTAAGTATTAATAAAGTTGTATGAAGGGAAAAAAATGATCATACTTTGTCCAGGAACTTAAATGAGAAATTTATTAAGGTCTTAAATGGCATGATTGGTAAAGGATTATAAAAAATGAAAACAATTAATTTGTGCTGTATCTGTTTATTGAAATAATTTGCCACCTTTTAGTCAGCTTTCTAAAATATTCTATCACCCTTTAATCTCACCCTTTTCAAGTACTTTGTCACCTTTCTTACCTTTTTCAAGTGCCACATGGCTCTTCCCCGTGCACCTACCAGAACTACAACAACCCATTCCCCTTTCCTCTTCGATCTGTTTTGCTCTTCAAGAAATGCATTTCACTGATGATCATTCTCCAACTCATCAAGATTACAGTGCATTCGGCAGAACTTTAATGGCTGTGAGAGAGCATCTGGAGGGGCCTGTACATTGGTTTGCATAGATGTCATCAGTGAGCAGATCCCCCTCCATACCACATCAAAGCAGTAGCAGTGCAAATGTGAATGACACCAGTGATCACCTTTTTGTAACATTTATTTACTTCCAGGCAGTGCACTTAGTTACTTTGAGGAGACAAGCTAAATCCAATAACTCCCCTACCCCCTCCCCTCCCCCTCCTTTTCCTGTACTTGGAAATTTCAATGCACAATGCCTCCCTGTGGGAAAGTACCATGTAGTTTGGCAGTGGAGTTTCAACTGGCAAGCATCTTTCTGGTATCGATCTGTCTCCGCAGTGACTACTGTTACCCACATTAATTCCACCCATGGTACCTTTTCAGTTGTCGACCTTACAGTCTGTTCTGCCAGTCTCATGGTTTTGCTACAATGGTTGCTACATGATGCTCCTTGTGACAGTGACCACCTTCCAGTCCTTCCAGTGATCATGTCATTTCCATCACCACCCAACAGATCAGTTATGATGTTGGACCCTTCAGATAGCTAAGGTGTTTGTGTTACTCTGCTGTCACCTTCATTCACTCTCTGTCAGACTGCATTGATGAATTTGCAGGAGACTTCTCCGACGTGATCACCCATGCCACTAGAACTGCTATCTCCCTTTCTACGGGCTCCCTCAGTCAGTGATTAGTGTTGTGGTGGATCAAACAAATTGCAGCAATTATTAATGATCCTTGAAAGACCTTGCAGTGTCTCAAGCAACATTCTTCATAGATTACTCCCATCACCATTAAGCAGCTCCATGCAAAAGTTCACTATCTAAATGCAGTAATGCAGGGAGAACAGCGTCATATAGGAATAAATTCTTTTTCATCCCAGATGTGGGACAAGCTCCATAGTTTAATGGGCTGCCAGAACAACAACTGTTGTAGATCTCCTCCAATATTGCAAAATTGGTACCAATGCATTCCTTGTTACTAAACACCTCGTGACCCACTTTGTGACAATGTCAGCATCCTCTTCTAATGCAACTATCTTTTGAAAACATAAAAGTCAAGTAGAAAATATCCCCTATCCTTTACCCCCATCGCAATGAATTATGTAATGAACCTTATACGAACTGGGAACCAGTTCAGGGTCTTGAGTTATCACACATTACAGTCCAGGCCTCATTTGATCCGTAATCATATGATTCAACAGCTGAGTATTAAAGAGTCTATCTAGACAGGGTCTTTTATGATATTTAGCTGTTGTTCCCCTTCACAGTGATGAGATAGTATCACTGTCCCTATTATTAAACGAAGGGAAAACCAAAAGTCTGCAACAGCTACCAACCGATTAGCCTTACCAAAGTGCTGTGCAAACTGGTTGAAATGGTTGTAGCCCAATGATTGTGCAGCATTTTCAAATTTCTGGCCATCTTGTCACATTATCAATGTGGTTTCTGGGAGAGACAATCCATAACCGACCATCTGGTTAGGTTGGAAACAGCAATCCAACTGGCTTTTTCCAAACGCCAGCAATTCATCGTAGTCTTATTTGACCTACAAGAGACATAAGACACCGCTTGGCGGCATCACATTTTCCTTACACTTCATGACTGGGACTTTCAAGATCCCTACCAATTTTTATTCATCAGTTTTTATCACACAAGTTGTTTCAGATTAGAGCAGGTACATTGCTCAGCTTGCGATGGGACCAAGAGACTGGCATCCTGCAAGAATCTGTACAGAGTGTTACACTCCTATTCATTGCCATCAGTTGGCTAGTGCCCTATGTTGAACCTGTAGTCACCCCCACACTGTATGTCGCTGACCTTTGTATTTGACATAGCTCCCAATCTGTAGCCTTGGCTGATTGCTATCTGCAAGGAGCACTCCAAAAACCATTTGCTTGGACCCTTTCCCATGGCTTCCAAGTCTTGTCTGCAAAATTGCGAGATGGGCATCATTGTTGTCATAAAATGGTCCGTCTTGAGCTAGAACTCTACTTGACTACCTAGTGCCTGGACGTTATTGCACAGCCCTGATTTTTGGGGCTGCTCTTTGGTAACAAGCAGATATAGCTGCCCTGTACTAACCAACTAAAGACTGATTGCAAGCGAAAACTTAACATTCGATCTGTTTCCTCACTCGCATTCGCACCTCTTGAGGTGCAGATTGTGCTACTGTACTCTGTATTTACTAAGTCATGCTCTCATCGTGACTGAACTATGGGTGCCATGTTTATGGCTCAGTAGCTCCTTTACCTTTAAAATTATTTAACCCCAGTCCATCATCATTGAATAAAACTGGCCAATGACACCTCCTGGACTAGTTCTGTACGTCATTTGTTTGTCAAAGCAGGTGCCTTTCCTCTCCACTTCCAATGGTACCAACTCTTGCTCACTTAAGCATTCACCATCCAACAATTTCCTAATCATCCAATATGTCAAATACTTTTTGCATGCAAGGGACATCAACCCCTGTACACGTGCCTTCAGGAGACATTAACAGTTGGAATGCACCTCAGGACTCTCTGCCAGATCTCCATCTAGCTCCTTACAATACAAATAGTTTGTCACCCCATGACCTTTCAATATCTGTTCCTACCAGTTCTTCAGTAGAATCAGGATACTACTGTCATACACTCATAGCTCGAAAACCATGGATAGAACGAGATATGCTTTTACATCTCCTGCATATCTGGAACATGTGTGTGGGAATGTGTACTAATTGTTGTCGGCTACTGTGGGAGCCAGCATCGACACGAACAAAGGAGGAGAGAAGTTGCTATGGCAAGTGGCAGGAATCCAAAAGGATTTGTACATACGAAATTCAAATTAATAAGACACTTTATTTTTAACAAGAAAAGAAACATTACTTAACTTGCTTCCTGTGCCTCCCACATGCAATTCCTACTACACTCTTGCTACTCACAGTATGCAGACTAAGTTTTGTCTTCCTATTACTCAGTGCTGAGGCTCTCGAACTCTGCGACCGTACTGTGCCCAACCAGTGATGGGTGGCTGGTTAAGTCAGCATTGACAGGGGGCACTGTTTTCCTGGAGGTATGGTGCTGCCCATTCTTTCCATTGGCGCATGGGTCAACACCTTCGTGATGCTGTTTCGTGGTGCTGCGCTGGTCAGTGTGCAGTCGATTTTTTAGGACAGCACACAATTTTTACAGTGGAGCTGATAGCTATTGATGGTGCCTGATGTTTTATTAAACTGATTCCTCTCAATGAGGAGACTCTAAGCTACGGAAGATATTGCTCTTGGCAACTTGTGATATCTGCTACTCACTAGCTTGTCTCTGACCTGTAATTGGGACCGATGACCAAGCAGTTTGGTCCCTTTCCCCCCCCCCTCTCCCCCCCCTCCCCCTGCCCCCTCCACCCTCTTTTAAACGAACAAACGAACCAACCTGTAATTCTAACTTGTCAGTTGTCTTTCTTTGTGTGTCAAGTTATTTTGTATTCCGGAGATGAACTGACAACCATTTGGCCAGAGAAGCAGTTGCAAATAAGATCTCTCCTCAGTTGCAGATGGAGTAAAACCCATTCTGCTGCTGCTACCTCTAGTAAACTCTCTACTATCAGGAATACTGCTGCTGCATGCTGCTGTTCCATTCCTCACAGAAGGGATCAAGCATAATATGTTGCCTCTGCATTGGTCACACCAGACTAATCCATTGTTTTCTCTTTTTTATGAACCACTCCCATTGTGGGTGTGGGGCCTTGCAGGCCTCATGGTGAAATACCCGTAACTTCTGGCTCTCCGTGCTAAACATTGTGTACCACTCATAATGGTGGACAATGTATGGACATTGTCTTTCAGGAGTTATTCATGGGAACTTCTGCGAAGTTTGGAAGGTAGGGGATGAGATACTGATGGAAGTAGAGCTGTGAGGACAGATCTAGGGTTGTGCTTGGGGAGCTCAGTCAGTATAGAGCACTTGCCTGTAAAAGACCAAGTCTCAACCAAGCACTCAGTTGTAATCCGCTAGGAAGTTTCAGTGTACGGACATTTGTGCTGGTTCTTAATTTTATCTGAGAAATCAGTTTTTATTCTGAGATATTTCATTTTAAATTACTTTTCAGCTGGGGCAGAGGGATTGAGGATGGGGTTTCTACTGCCACATGCTGAGACCCTTGACACCACCTACTCTGCCAGCTGCCTCGGCTATTCCTCTCTTTCTCTGTTTTAATTGGTTTTGGGTGCAGTTAGCCCATTTTCTGCCACATGCTCTTTTATGTATTAGGGATAGCACTCCAATGAAGGCAAGACCTTAGGGATTCCTTATCCTTTACACTAGCTAATGGGAAAAGAACAGTTGAATAGCTTTTTATGCTTTCTCCAAGACAGTGGGTCCTGTTCCCAGCATCAACATTTTGACTCTAATGAACCAGGGGAGGGACAGTTGTGGGAGGGATGCTCCCTCTTGCTTGCAGAGCCCCAGTGGCCACTTGCCTGTCCCCACCTACGTACTAACCTGATTATTTCTCACACCTTATTTTGCAGTTGACTGTCCGATTGAAGTTCATTACATGTTTAGCCTCTTCATTTCTACTATTACAAATGTCTTGGCTAGAAGGCATTCTTTACTCCATAACTGTCTGAGCTCTTAATCGAATTGATGGGGGGTCAGGTGGGGGTGGGAGTTCTCTCATCACATTTAACTCCTGGGATTACCCTTGTCTGCTGTCTGACTTGTATACCAGCTTGACCCAGTTTTCACCACCTTGATTTACACCACTCCTACATACTTCAATAATTTAGTAAAAATTGTATCTGGCATCTCTACCTCAGATGACATATCTCTCGACTGAAAGACCCATGACGTTGCTATTTAATCCCATAACCCACCAACCAACCAAGTAATGAAACTGACCTCTTTAATGTACCACACTTGCCTAAAACATAATAATAATAATAATAATAATAATAATAATAATAAGCATAAAAGTTTTGATATAATAGCTACTTGCTTATATTAATGTTTAGGACATCACTTGAACATAACTAACAGAGAATAATAATTTACATGATATAAAATCAAAGGAACTCTGTTTCTTTCAGTTACTTCCACTGGCAGTCAGGGAAGTTGTGATGTTCACTTGCTTTATTTCTTCATTTGTTTTCCTCGGTGTCAACATACTGTGTTGCTACACTGACTGAAAAATGGGGGTTGGAAGATCAATACTTACTACTTTAAGTGGTATAGCCGACAGGTGCACATTTGCGTTTCACAGTTCTTTACTTTCTCTGTTCACAACCTCCCAATAATACACAGTTATATGGCCAGTGCACTATTGGTTAACTTTCGACAAGCCTCATTAATAGCTTGCAGGCAAACATCCACATACTGCTACAATAGTATACTGTTGAACATCTATGAGCAGTAAAAGCCGAACCACACAGTTCACAGAATAAAAAGCTACGTATGGAACAGGCACTGTCATTGTTTTAAGACACAGTCTAATTGTGTTACACTTATTTCACAGTTAAATTGATGCACTGTTGTTGACCTAACCAATACAGATTCCTCGTCTGAAACTCGATCATGGACTGACTGTCTTGGGACCAAAATTCGGGCCCTTTATATCCTCACAATAAGAGTTATGGAAACTACACAAAGTTTGATGTTTAATTTACAGAAATTACAATTGAGACTTAACTCATTCAAGTAACTGCATATATCGAAAAATTGGTTCTTTTAAACAGTTTCTTCTACCACAAGAGTTAGGCCAAATTATTTGTTTAAACGATGAAATTACCAGATTTAGTTACACAAGCAATACTTTTGACAAAACTGTTAATCACTTTGGAATTAATAATGGGCTAGCTTTGCTAACATGTTTTCAAATAGAGCCAAACAGATCCTTTAAGAATAGTATTAGTTAAGAATACTATTAGTTGTTCCTCCAAATGTTTATAATTAGTACAGAATTTAAGTTATGAAACAATTACTGATTTCTCCCTATAACAAAAGATACTAACTAGGTACAGTCACCTGCCTCCGTAGTGGAGGGTCAGGCTGCTGTGGCCAAGCTGTTCTAGGCACTTCAGTCTGGAACCGTGTGACCGCTATGGTCGCAGGTTCAAATCCTGCCTCGGGCATGGATGTATGTGATGTCCTTAGGTTAGTTAGGTTGAAGTAGTTCTAAGTTTGAGGGGGACTGATGACCTCAGATGTTAAGTCCCATAGTGCTCAGAGCCATTTGAACCAGTTCGTAGTGGAGGACCTTTCATTTATGTTGTGCCATAATTGACTTCTTGTCATTTTCCACTTGTACCTTTGGAGTCAGGAACCATGTTGGATTTGTTTTTGACAGGAGGTATGGCCTACCTGTGAATGGGCTCCTTCACCTTACCACAATGCTATCTATTATAGATCTGCCCACAAGCCTATCTGAGTGAGCTAGCTCTCAAGAAAACAACGTAACATTGTCCTATGTTAAACATAGCTTGTAATTGGCTAGAATAATTTGCTATTTTTGACCTGTTTTCACGCCGCTCTATTTTTCAGAATCGTCTGAGAAAGTTGGTAATTGATGCATGTAAAAATGTAGGCTAAACAGTTTTAGTAAAATATTCTTTTTGTGTGTGTGTGTGTGTGTGTGTGTGTGTGTGTGTGTGTGTGTGTGTGTGTGTGTGTGTGTGTGAGAAGGGGAAGGACTCTGCACCTGGTAGCTGGGATATTCTCTAGTTTCACATCCATTGTTTACTATATTCCAGGCTGTTTCACTTAAGTTACTGGATTTGCGTACCTGTTCAGCATAATAATACGCTTTTAGAGTCTTCGTGGATTCTCTATATGTTTTTCTGTAGCATTTGTACTCTGCTAAGAAGTACTGCAATTTAATGTCCCTGAGTAGCATGCAGAGGTTTTTCATATTTTCCTTCAGTTTTGAGTTTTTGGAAGAATTTTGGGACCCAATTACACCTGTGGTTAAGTGTTCCATGGAAATGGCTCCACTTTCCTCTAGTATCATCTAATTTATATACATGTTGCTAGTCCGTGTGTGCAAGCTCCTCTAGTGTATTATGGTCAGTTTTCTTTTATAAGTCAGGAAGTCACTGTACACATTACTGTGTTATCTTTGTTGATATCTATGATATGAGAGTGAGTTTTCAATAATTTTCATGACTAATTCTTCCCTAGTTAAATGCATAATAACTTGGTCGGTGTAAGTCTGTAAGTGTAATGTTATTCTTGTTGGGGATGAATTCATGTGAATATAGTAATATCACTAACAATTCAGAATACATCTACATCCATGTTCCCCAAGATACTTGGTGGTGTGTGATGGAGGGTACCTCTGGTACCACTGTTCCATCTTCCCTCTTTCATTCACTAATAGTACATGGGAAGAATGATCATTGGTAAACCTCCTTATTAGTTCGTATTTGTCAGATTTTTTGGTTGTGGTAATTTTGTGAGACAGAGAGGAGGATTTAATATGTTGCCCGACTCTCCTGGAACATGCTCTTTTGGAATTTCATAATAAATCTGCCTTTGAGGTGCAACACCTTCCATGCAGCATCTGCCACTGGAGTGTTGACCATTTCCATAATACTCTTGCATCAGCTGAATGATCTTGTGACGGAACAAACTGCTTTTTGTTGGGCTCCATTGCTGCTATTAATCCAACCTGGTAAGGTACCCAGACTGATGAGCAATACTCAAAAATTGGTTGAACAAGTGTTTTACAAACCATTTCCTTCATGGGTAAATTATATTTCCTTAACATTTTTCCAATGAATCTTAATGTGACACCTACTTTACCTGCAATTTATTTTATGTGGCTATTGCACCTTAAGTCATTCCTAGGCATTTTACAGTAGTTACTGTTTTTATTGATTTGCCGCCGATAGTGTAATCTTTGCTATTTACGCACACTTTGCTATGTTTATTTAAATTAAGTCAACAGCCAGTCCCTCCTGCACTAATCTTCAATCCTCTGCAAATCTTGCGACAATTTGCTACAGTCTCCTGGCTTTGCTATCTTTTTATAGACAGTGGCATCATCTATGTACATCCACACGGAACATCTAATGTTATCAACTAGATAATTAGTATTTTTTTTTTAACAGTAATGCTCCTATCACACTTTCTTGGGATACACCTGAAATTACCTGGACAGCAGCCAGTTTTGTTTTGTTAAGAGCAATGTGTTGAGTTCTATCTGCAAGGATGTCCTGAATCCAGTCACAAATTTGGTTTGATACTCAGTAAGCTCGTATTTTGTTCACTAAATGATAGTGGAGAACTGTATGAAATGCCTTCCTGAAATCCAGGAACATGGCATCAATCTGAGGGCTGATGTCTACAACACTCTGAATCTTGTGGACGAACAGAGTGGGCCGAGTTTTGCAAGATCTCTCTGTGCAGAATCAATGTCGATTTTTATAGACAGTATTTTTGCTCTCTAATAATATCATAAGATATGAGTGTAAAACATGTTCCATCATTCTTGCACAGACTGACATTGGTAGCACAGGGCTATAATTGTCTAGTTATGACCCTTCTAGAAAATGGCAATAACCTGCACTTTTTCCGGACACTAGGGATGCTTTGTTGCTCCAGCAACCTACGATAAATCACTGCCAGAATGGGAGCATACCCAAGATAATTTGCATTATAGCTTAAAAAGTTTATTTTCACATCTCCTAGCATTATAACCTGTTCCTAGTTTGTTGAGAATTTATCCAGAAGCTTGAAATGACAGAGGAATTCACTACATCACTGTTTGGTGATCTCTACAAGTCAGCTGTTATTAAGTTGTCTTTTCATATCTATGTTCTCTGCTGGTGATTCAAAGGCCACTTCAGCAGGGAGTTCATCAACCAAATCAATTTTTCACAGTGAATTTTATTTCTGTCTTAAGTGATAGCACAACCATCATTGTGTTAACTGCTCTAGAAGATAGACTCAAAATTTCATAAAAACTAAGAGTCTCTTCAGTCTTGCATCCAAGTTCATTTAAAATGTGTGTGTGCCATATTCTCTCCTGTGAATGTCATTTTATTACTGCTGTACTGTACAGTCTGGAACACCATTTTGCTTTTTTAGCTTCTCTGATGCTGTTGAGCGGGTGTCTTTTCTTCATGTGTGTACATTGGGTGCAAAATTTACTGGCAAGAAAAACTGTTGTCATAGTTATAAGTCTTTTCAATTCTTCTTTCCTTTAATTTTTTGCATAATCAGATTGGAGCAGGTTGTTAACATCAGGTACAAATGAAGATTCTTTTACATCATCGAAGCGTAAGAAGTTCCATTGATAAAATGAAAGAATGTTTGATTCATTTCACTCATCTTGGATGTAGTTGAACATTGTGACAGTTTATGCAGTTTAACGTATTATTTTAAAAATGCTGCAGCTACTAAATCTATTTTGGACTTACTTATTTAATGTCTTCATTTTCTTTAGTGCCCATGGTCTGCGTTAGTAGATTGCAGTGTATGTTAGCTTTGTCATGTCCTGGTAGTACTGTGAATAAAAGAAACAGAACTTGGGTGCTGCCCTTCATAATGAGCAATAACAATGTTGACAGGAGCTGTAAGTGGTCTCTATGATGGAGTTGGCTTGCTCACTATCTCATTTTAATATAAAATATACATACCTAGCCAATAATTAGTATGGTACAAATATGAATATCACTAATATTCTATAGTACTTCAACACCACAGTTGTACCTGCATGTACTGGACCTTTTGAGTTACGCAAATTCATTCAAGAGCATTTAGTATTAAGAAAAAATTATGAACCATACAGATGTTAACAAAAATATAGTGCAAAATAAATGAAGGCATATTTTCTACTACTGTATCTTTGTTAATTATAGTACTAGTATGAAAAGGATAGTTGCTATTGACCATATAGTGGAGATGCTGAGTCGCAGATAGGCCCAACAAAAAAGACTGTATCTGCGACTCAGCATCTTCACCATGTGGTGAGTAGCAACTATCATTTTCATGTTGTCATTATTCCATCCTAGATTTTCCGTTGTTTAATTGTGATTCTATTGCAGGTGCTAAGGCTGTATAGTACAAGAATGGCTGATGTGGAAACAGTGACAGTTAAAGTTGCCCAAGGCATTTTGAAAGGAAAAGTAGTTGAAGCAAAGTATGGAGGGAAATATTGCAGCTTTCAGGGTATTCGTTATGCAAAGCCACCAGTTGGCCCTCTTAGATTTCAGGTAAGAACTCTAACCTTTTTTTCCCTGTCTGTTCAACAACCCATAGCCAGTTTACTTCTACATCGTTTTCCAATTCAATTTTTTGTTTTGTTTGTAATGGCTTCTGTGACAACAGGGCATTAAACTTAACTTTTTTCTTTATTACTTCTCTTCCCCCAGAAGATACTAACCATTTTTGTTACTTGAGAAAAAAGTGCAACATTACTGTTGTTCACATATCCTTTCAAGATATAGAATTTGTTCAGTTAAAAATGTGGAAAAAATATTGGCTTCATTTTAAGGAATCAAATCTTACTACTTAGGTATCACAAAAATTTAAAGTTTAACATAGCCTGTACATTTACTAATTATAACTGAAACATTGAGAGCATATCAGATACACACATCTTAATGATAAGTATAGAAGCTGAGTAGATAGGAAGGCGGCAGCTCAATAGAGGGGAAGAAAATGAAAATTTCTTCTCTCCATGCTTTCCACTGCATGTTCAGTGTTGTATGTGAAAGAGTGAAAATGACAACCTGCTCAAATGTAGCGAAGATTTACCTAGAATCCAAAATATAAGCTATATTGTGTTTTCATAATAGGGTCAAGTATCTACCAAGTGACATGATGATCATACAATCAGTAGGAAAATCAAAATCTGTAGTTAATGGCCAATGATTTTCACGTAACAGGATCCGCATTCTGAACAAGGGGAACATGGTCAAAACAATGTAAAAACTTTGAAGGCAGATAATAACCTGTTATTTAGAATTTCATAAAATCTCAAGTCAGGTATTTGAAGGTTCTGAAAATTAATTTTATTTTATTTGCAGTGAACTGAACTGCCTTCAAACCAGAGTGTTAAAAATGTAACAAATGCAACACATAAAAAGTATATAAATTTTCAGGTGAAATATTTTCATTGGTATGAATGATATGAAAGACATAATTATGGTTTAACAAAATGAAAAGTGATTGTGGAGAATATGTAAGTATACAAATGAATATGGGTACATAAATGAGTGGTAAATGGTCCAAGGAAGTTTTCTGTTGGAATCTAAGTGATAAGAAAAAACAGAGAGTGTGAGATGGTGACCTTATGAGAGGTGGGTAGATGACATTAGAAACAGGAATATGGATG
Organism: Schistocerca nitens; assembly: GCF_023898315.1. NCBI lineage: Eukaryota > Metazoa > Arthropoda > Insecta > Orthoptera > Acrididae > Schistocerca > Schistocerca nitens. The sequence goes on from NC_064615.1 coordinate 448,732,801, forward strand.
GCTAAGATAAAAACAGCAATTCAAATAAAAATACGGAGTTGGTCTTTACTGCCAGTACTAGTACTACTACTACTAATAATAATAATAATAATAATAATAATAATACTTTTGTGTCGCAGACATCTTTGTAAGTAGAGAGACATCCCGTTTGCACTAAGTAATTGCATTTGACTTATAGTACTCTTTGTCATGTCCACTTCCTCTTGTTGCTGTATTTTAGCCATTAATGATTATATACTTTTTAATGTACAGGACAGGATCAACTGCAATTTTTTAAAGTATAAGACAAATCCAGCTATATTAGATAAGATAGTAACTTTGGTCGAAACATAATTAGATATTTTCTATAGTGATGCTTCTTTCCATTGTATAATAACAGTATTTGTTACGTAGAGAGAAAAAAAAAGTCAAATTCTGTCATCAGTTTCGAATGATGTGGTAGGTCATTAACATTTGAAGAACGGAGCAGATGTTTGTACTTTATGGTAAACACTGTGTAATTTCTCCCCATACAAGTAATGCAGCTTCGCTCCTTGAATTACGAGGGGCATTTGAAAAGTCCATGCAAAGTCCGAGAGGTGGCATCACTGGCACGTATCAAGGTCATGTTTAGTTAGTAGCATCTTTGGAAAGAACGCACACCAAGTTTCAGCCATATTGGTCTTTTTCTTTGTGTTTGACATGTGAATCAAGGAAGTCGAGTTATTGTCAAAAAATAGACGAAAAAGAATTTCATGTGGTGATTAAACATTACTTTATGAAAGGCAAAACGCCTCAGGAGAGTAAAGAAAAGCTTGATAAACAATACGGTGACTCTGCACCTTTCGATTAGAACAGTTTATAAGTGGTTTCAAAATTTTCAGTGTGGCCTTATAGGCAAAAGTGATGCTGAGCGTTCTGGATGCCCTGTGGAGGTTAAGACTCCAGAAATTATTGATAAAATCCATGATATGATGATGGATGACAGAAGCGTTAAGGTGCGTGTGATTGCTAGTGCTGTGGGCATCTTGAATCAACGGGTACATAATATTTTGCATAAACATTTGGACATGAGAAAGCTATCCGCAAGATGGGTTCTACGATTGCTCACACTTGTCCAAAAACGGAATCGTGTGAAGTGTTGCAAGGATTGTTTGCAGCTGTTCAGGAAGAATCTGCAGGACTTTAGGTGTCGTTTCATCACTGTGGATGAAACATGGATACATTACTATACTCCTGAGACCAAACAACAATCTAAACAATGGGTTACCAAGGGAGAATCTGCACCAAAAAAGATGAAGAGTATTCCTTCGGCTGGAAAGGTTATGGCGGCTGTCTTTTGGGATTCGCAAGGGATAATCCTCGTCGACTATCTGGAAAAGGGTAAAACTATTACAGGTGCATATTATTAATCGCTACTGGACCTTTTGAGAACTGAACTGCAAGAAAAACACCAGCAATTGGACATCAAAAAAGTCCTTTTCCATCAAGACAATGCACCAGCACACACCTCAGCAGTTTTGGTCACAAAATTAATGGAAATAGGATTCCAACTTGTTTCACATCCCCCCTATTCTCCAGATTTGGCTCCCTCGGACTACTATTTGTTCCCCAATTTGAAGAAATGGCTGGTGGGACAAAGATTTTATTCAAATGAGGAGGTGATTCCAGCAACTAATAGCTGTTTCGCAGACTTGGACAATTCCTATTTTTCGGAAGGGATCAACAAATTAGAACAGCGTTGGATGAAGTGTGTAAGTCTAAAAGGAGATTATGTCGAAAAATAATAAAGTTTTACCCCAAACATGTAAGTAGTTTTTATTTTTGCACGGACTTTTCAAACGTCCCTCGTACTTACACCACATAGCGCAAATACTTACATCACTTGTGCTTAAATAGGAAGTGAACCAAGCAAAAATATTGAGTGTTTATTACCCTAAATAGGCAATTTCCATAGCAGGGTAGCATAAGCACACAATTGATTGTCTTAAACAAATCGTGAAAAGTGTTACCTTTATGGAGTTAGTGACCCTGTAAGTAGTTGTCATACTAGAATGGCAGTTAACAACGGAAAGTCCCGGTTGGAATATAAACAATATTATGAAAAGGATAGAGCATTACTCACCGTAACAATGACACATTGAGTTGCGGATGGACAAGACGAAAAGACTGCTTCATATAAACATAAAAGCTTTTGGCCAATGCCTTCTTCAGGGGGGAAGAGCACACGTTCACACAAACAAGCACATCTCACACACAACTGTAATCTCCAGCCCATCTCGCCAGACTGCAATAGAAATGTGTCGAACAGGAGCAACAGTCCAAACATGGTAGTGGAGGCAGAGGCATAGCAGGATACAGTTGGGGGAATTGGAATCGGCACTGCCTGGCGCAGAATTTAAAGTGAGTAGATGGTGGCGGTCCAGGGCTGCCAGGTGCAGTGTCTGGCGGTTGGGGGTGGGGAGGAGTGAGGAACACTGAGTGGAAACGTGAGAAGAAAAAGGGTGAAAACTGGTGGGTGCACCTGCAGAAAGCAGTGCACAGTGAGGGTTAGGAGAGCAAACCCTGAGGAGCTGAGAGGTGGGGAGGACTGTAGGTTACTATAGGTTGAGGCTGGGATGATTTAGGAGTGGAGAATGTGTTGATGTGGGGGGGCTAGATTTTTGTTAACAATCAGCTGCAATGGGACATCTAGGGTTATTGGGTTTGTGGCTTTTGGGAACTTTGCAGAAGTGTGTGTGTGTGTGTGTGTGTGTGTGTGTGTGTGTGTGTGTGTGTAGGTTATTATTTGCTTCTGGAATGGGATTACAGTGGCACAGTTTATAGTTAGAGGTGTCAGACAATTGGTGGAGGCCTTCCACCAGGTAGTCACTGTGGTTCATAACGACAGGGGTGGAACCTTTGTCTGCAGGTAGGATGATAAAGTCAGGATTTGTTTTCAGGCTATGTATGGCTGTCCTTGCTTCTGCTACTATGTTGATGTTCTGGGGCCAGGGGAAGGATGGTGAGGCAAAATTTGAAGTAAGGGATGCCTGGAAAGTGACCAGGTGGTAGATAAGTGGGATGAGGGGACGATCACAGTTTGATGGTGATGTGAAATGGTAGAGAAGGGTTAAGTGTTGGGATTAGTTTGGCTTTGGTTGGAAGGATTGGTGGCAAACAAGTGTTTCCATTGCAGGGATCAGGAGAATGAGAGTAGGTCTCTGACAAGTCGTACATAGTTAAATTTGGGTGTAGGGCTGAAGGTGAGGCCTGTGGAGAGTACTGACACTTCTGTGGGTTGAAGATTTTGGTGCAAAGGTTAACAACAGTGTTGTGAAATTGTTTCGCCCTTGGATTTAGTGAAGTGTTGGGGGGATGAAGCAAGCTGAAAAGGTCAGCTAGGCATGGTCTGGGTGCTATGAGGGGTTGACAGGGAGGAACAATATGAGTAGGATAGCAGTTGGATATTGGTGCTCCAAGGTGTCAGTTAGCAGGCTGCATAACTTAATGTAGGGGGTGACTGGAATGCTCTTCTAAGAGCTGGAGTGCAAAGGATTCAGTTTTTGAGATGTGATGTTCACTGAGGTGACAGAAGTCATGGGATACCTCCTAATATTGTGTCGGATCTCTTTTTGACCTGCGTATTGCAGGAACTCAACATGGAATGGACTCAACAAGTCATTGGAAGTCCCCTGCAGAAATATTGAACATGCTGTCTCTATAGCTGCCCATAATTGTGAAAGGGTTGCTGGAGCAGGACTTTATGCATGAACTTATCTCCCAATTATGTCCCATGAATGTTCAATGGGATTCATTTTGGGCAATCTGGGTGGCAAGAATCTTCAATCAGTTGTCCAGAATGTTCTTCAAACTAATTGCAAATGGTTGTGGCAACGTGAAGTGGTACATTGTCATTCATAACAATTCCAATGTTGTTTGGAAACATGAAGTCCATAAATGACTGCAAATGGTCTCCAAGCAGCTGAACATAACCTTTTCTGGTCAATGATCAGTTCAATTGGACCAGAGGACACAGTTCATTCCACATAAACAGAGCCCACACCATTATGAACCCACTGCCAGCTTGCACAGTGCCTTGTTGTCAACTTTGGCCCATGGCTTCCTGGGATCTGCACCCTACCATCAACTCTTACCAACTGACATTGGTACTCATATGGCCAGGCCACAGTTTTTCAGTCATCTAGGGTCCAACTGATATTATCATAAATCCAAGAGAGCCATTGCAGGTGATGTCTCTGCCAATGCACTGCCCCTTTATACCTTGTGTGCATGATAATACCACCATCTGTATAAGTGCATGTCCCTATCCAATAACTTTTGTCACCTTAGTATATGGAGTAGGGAGTGCATAGTAGCAGAGTATTGCAGAGGGAACAGAACTGGTTCTGGGATGCCTGTGACATGGAGATGTGTTGTTGCAGTATGAAGTTTGTGAGGGACAGGGGCTGGTGGAATATGAAAAGGTGAAGGTTGTTGTGAAAGGAGAGATGGCATCCAGAGAAGGGAATTATTACGATTAGGCCTTTGGGGGTGGGGGGGGGGGGCATGGTTTAGGTAGCATTTAAGGAACAGGAGATAAGACACGGTTTTAGACAGGGAAAGGGATACTTTCGGAACTGGTACAGAAAGATGGAGCAGGAATCCATTGTGATAGGGATGGCATTTTGGAAACATGAGGTTACATAGGAAAAGGCAAATGGAGGTGTTAGGTCATTGTGAGGGGAGCTGGATAACAAAAAAGGACGCATAAATTATGTATAATATGCAAAAATATGCACAAAAATGTGAAAAACGTGGGAGAAAGGACAGGCAGATGAGTTATGGGAGAAACAACATGGGATCATGAAAAGGGGAGTGTGATTGGTTAGGTTCACAAGTTTATGTGGCACAGGCAGGTGCAGAAAATAAAACACGAGAGGATATGAGAGGATGAGGAGGAAATGTGATCAGTAGAATAATTATACTCGTAATTATGGGCAGGAAGAATTTGGGGCATGGTACACAACTGTGCATTGTGAGTGGGCAAGACTGTTGGTACAGTGTGGCTCTGAGGGTCTGCGGTTTGTAAGGCAATGAGAAAACACAGGAAAGAAGAGAAAGAGTGGACACTGAGTAGAGTAGTGTTTTAAAGAAAACTAACAAAAGAAAACATCAATGGGTTGTGGGTCGGAAGATAAGCTGTTACGCAAAATCAAACAGTGGAAAGTCCAGGTTGGAATATAAATAATACAGCATGTTTATAAATGAATATCGGGGTTTTAACGCTTTATAATATTTATTATATTAAACTTACAGTTATAAATGATATGTCAAATGAAAGAACAACTCAAACAGTTTAACAAGAACCTTATAAATGTTCAATGTGAGCACCATTTGTCACACGGCACACATCAAGTCTGTACCCAAGTGCTGGATAGGGCACAAGGGGACCAATGACAGGGCTTGCTGTGCATGGCCTCCACGTTCAACTAATGCCATGCATTTTTTTTCCTTTGGGGCTTCATCAAGGATCGTGTGTACATGCCTCCGCTACCAGCAGACCTCCCTGAATTACGAAACCGGATTGAAGCAGCTGTTGCTACAATCACTGAAGATACACTGATCAATGTTTTGGGAAGAACTTGGCTATAGACTTGATGTGTGCCGTGTGACAAATGGTGCTCACATTGAACTTTTATAAGGTTTCGGTAAAACTGTTTGAGTTGTTCTTTCATTTGACGTATCATTTATAACTGTAAGTTTAATATAATAAATATTATAAAGTGTTAAAATGCAGATATTCATTTATAAACACCCTGTATCATGAAAACGATAGATGGCTATTTACTGTAAAGGTGATATGTTGAGTTGCAGACGGGCATGACAAAAAGATTCTTGCATATAAGCCTTTGGCCAAAGCCTTCTCCAGAATAGAAAACATACACACATTCTCACAAGCAAGCACACGTCACTTACACATGAATACTGTCTCTGGCCAGACTGCAACAGAAATGTGTCAAACAGGAGCAACAATCTGGAACATGGCCCTTGAGTTTGGGGGGAGGGTGGTAAGGTATAGCAGGGAGAAGAGGAATCGGTGTTGCGTGGCGGAGCATACAGGGACTGGGTGTGGCAGGACAGGGCTGCCAGGTGCAGTGTAAGGGGGCTGAGGGGGGAGGCAGGGGGGGGGATGGAGAGTGGAAAGAAGAGGAGGAGATACGGGGAAAAGACTGCTGAATTCACTAGCAGATAGCGGCACACAATCATGGTGAGAGGAGGCAAATTGTGAGTAGGTGACAGGACTGAAAGTGTGGAAACAGTTGGCTGGGCCGTGGTAGAATGATTTTGGGAGCAGAGAATGTGTTGTAAGGATAACTCCCATCTGGTGCTGGTGGAGGGAAGCATCCAGATGGCCCAGGTCATGAAGCAACCATTGAAATGAAGCATGTTATGTACTATAGCATGTTCTGCCACAGTGTGGTCCACTTCTGACCACAGTTTGGTGGTAGCCATTCATGCTGGTGGTTAGTAATCACACCAATATAAAAAGCTGAGAAATGATTGCAGCAGAGCTGATATGTGGCATGGCTGCTTTTACAGGTGGCCTGGCCTCTAATGGGGTAGGATAAGCCCATGACAGGACTGGAATAGCAAATACTTGATGGATGGATTATATACATAAACACTCATTTCATCATACCTGTCTGCAACTCAACGTGTCATCTTTACGGTGAGTAGCAATCTATCCTAAAAATGACATTGTTCATATCCCAAACTGGACTTGCCATTATTTGAGTTTACCTAACAGCTGTTCTTCCATCCCACAACCCACTGCTGTTTTCCTTTGTTACTTTTTCCTCCAAAACACTATTCTACTTAGTGTCCATTCTCTCTCTTCTTCTATGTCTGTTTTCATTGCTTAAAAAGTGTGCACTGTTCCAGTTGTGCTGTATTAATTGCCTCATCCACATAGAGTACATGGCTCTGTAACCATGCGGACTGCTAGTGCAGCATCTCATGCCCCAAATTCTTTCCGCTCATAATTACAAGTATAATCATTCCTATCAATAACATTTCACCCTCATCTGTCATATTTTTGCGTGTTATTTTCCACACGTACCTGTGCCACACGAACCTGTGAATCTAACTGATTCCTCCGCCATCCCCCTCCTTCCTGATCCCAGCATGTGCACTCTCCCTTATCTCATCCATTGTTCTTTTTCCCTGCATTTTTGACATATTTTATGTACTTGTGCACACTGTATGTATTTGTATGTATTTTTGCATGTCTAGATATATTTTTGTGTGCCTTTCCCTACTATCCAGTGCCCCTCACAACCACTCACTGCCTTCATTTGCCCATTTCCTGTCATTTTCCACTACCTCAATGCCATTCCTGCCACAGTGGACTCCTTCTCCAACTTTCTACACTGGATCCTTGAATGCTGGCTAAACCATGGAATATCCCCTTCCCTCCTCCCCTCCTCCCCTCCTCCTCTCCTCCCCTCCTCCCCCCCCCCCCCAATGGTGAAATGATAAGGATGCTTCTCTCTGGAGCCCACCCCTCCTTCCCTATCCCTCACAAACCTGGTACTGGAAAAACACATCACCATGGCACAGGCATCAAAGAGCAACTCTGCTACCTCTGCGACATGCTTCTACTGTGCAGGCCCTCCTACGTAGATCACATATCGGAAACCTAATCCCTTGCACTCCAGCATCTAGAAGAGCATTCCAGGTACAAACTGTGTAAGTTATCCAACCTACCGATATCTTACTACTGCCTTGGGGCATCACTATCCAACCACTGTCTTACCCTCAGTATTCCTCCTTATCAACCGCTCATAGCACCCAGACCCTGCCTAGCTGACATTTTCTGCTTGCCACGTTCCACAATACTCCCTTCCAACACTCCACTAAATCCTGAGCCAAAACAATCCCAGAACACTTTGTTCAACCTTTCCACTAAAATCCTCACAGAAGTTTCAGTCCTATTCAGATGCCTCACCTTGAGCCCTACATCCAAATTTAAACATGTTGGACTTGTCAAAGACCCACTCTCCATTTCTCAATCCCTGCAATGGAAACACTTGTTTGCCACCAATCCTTCCAGTCAAAGCCAACTTAATCCTAACACTGAACCCTGCCTCTGCCAGTTCACATCATCATCCAACTGTGATTCCCTCTCACCTAAACCAACCCCTGGTCATTTTCCAGGAATTCCTCATCTCCAACTTACTTGGCCTCACCATTCTTGTCCAGGTCACAGAAAACCAGACTTTTGGTAGAAGAAAGGACAGCCACACACAGCCTTGAAACAGATCCTGACCTTATCATCCTACATGCAGACGAAGGTTCTACAACTGTTGTTATGAACTGCAGTGACTTCCAGGCAGAAGGCCCCTGCCAGTTGTCTCACACCACTAACTATAAACTCTCCACAGTCACCCTATCCCAGAAGTGCAACACGACTTCACATTCTTGGTTAGACTTATGCCATTCCCAGACCCTCTTCCCTGAATCTATTTCTCTCCTCATTCCTATGGCTCTCTGCACATCCATCTTCTATGTGCTCACCAAAATCCACAAACCCAATAACCCTGGTTACCCAATTTTAGCTGGTTATTTTGGTCCTATTGAAAGAATTTCTGCTGTCATTGACCAACACTTCCAACCTATTGCCCAAAATCTAACCTCCCACAGCAAGTATAAAAACTACTTCCTTCACCAACTCTCCACCATTCCCACTCCTTTACTTCTTGAATCCCTACTCGTCACTGTTGATGCCATTTCCCTGTACACCGGCATCCGTCATGTCCATGGTCTTGCCACTATTGAACACTATGTCTCCCAGTGTCCTTCAGACTCAAAATACACTACCTCATTCCTCATAGACCTTACTAACCACATCCTAACATCCAACTACTTTTCTTTTGAAGGGAAGGTATACAAACAAACCCACGACACAGCCATGGGCACCTGCATTGCACTGTCCTATGCCAATCAATCTGTTCATGGGCTGCCTAGAGGAAATCTTAGCTTCCCAAAACCCTTCTCTGATAGCTCCATCCCCACCTCTGTCCACATCAAACTCACCAACCACCAACACTACGTACATTTAGACAGTTGACATCCCTTCCACACCAAAAAATCCCTCCCATACAGCTTGGCCACCTGGAGACAGTGTATCTGCAGTGATGGAAGCTTCCTTGCTCACATATGTTGAGAGTCTCATAAAAACTTCCACATACAGGGACTATTTCCCAGAACTATGCCACAAACTGATTTCCTGTGCCATATACCCATGCTCCCCAATATTACAACCATCTCCGAGAACCAGCTGCAAAGGAGCATGCCTTTCACCACCCAATATCATCCCAGACTGGAACGACTGAACCACATCCTACATCAGGGCTTTGATTATCTATCATCATACCCTCCAATTATGGACATTTTACCCATATCCTTCCCACTGGGACTGATGACACTGTAGTTTGGTCCCTTTATCCCCAAACCAACCAATGAATCCTTCCCACCCCTCATAAAGTGGTACTCCGTTGCCCACCCAACCTCCACAATATCCTCGTCCATCCCTATGCCAGTCCCCATCCCAACCCCTCCCCACAGAGATCATACATCTGTGGAAAACCCAGGTGCAAGACCTGCCCCATCCACCCACCTAGCACTTCCTGTTCCAGTCCTGTCATGTGCTTATCCCATCCCATCTGATGCCGGGCCACCTGTGAAAGCAGCCATGCCATATATCAGCTCTATTGGAATCAAGGTATGACAGCCAACCATCTATCCACCAGGACAAATGTCCACTGCCAAACTGTGGACAAGAGCAAAGTGGATCACCCTGTGGCACATGTTGCTGTACGTAACAAGCTTCATTTCAATGGCTGCTTTGTGGCCCAGGTGATCTGAATCGTTTCCTCCAGCACCAGCTTTTCAACACATTCTCCTCTCGAAAAATTATCCCGGCCTCAATCTGTGGTAACCTACTCTCCCCACACTCCCCACTCAACTGTTTCTGCTCCCTCTGTCCTGTCACCTCCTCACAATTCGCTTCCCCTTACTCTCACTGTGCGCTGCTCTCTGCTGGCACACCCATAATCTTTTCCTCTTCTCTACTCCTCTACTTTCCTCTCTCATTCAACATGTTTCTGTTGCAGTCTTGCCAGAGTGACCAGGTATAGTAGTCATGTGTTTGTGAGGTGGGCTTACTTGTTTGAATGTGTGTGCGTTTTTCTTTGCTTTGGAAGTTTAGCAAAAAGCTTGTATGTAACAGTCTTTTTGTCATGCCTGTCTGCAACTTCTCAGTGTCATATTTGTTGCAAATAGCAGTCTGTCCTTTTCATAATGTTGTCTCGTAATTAGAATTTGTGAGTTGCTAGGTAACCCATAATTACACAGGCAAGGAAATAACTCCTTGGTACATAAGTTTCCTAGAATGTTTCAAATTATGGTGTGAGATCACACTTATTCTATACTATTTAGGCTATAGCACATTTTAGTCGGAATACAAAACCACAAATTTTTTAAAGTCTAGCTCTGTCTTTATGAAGACTGAACAATATGCATACATTGCATAAAATGTCTGCTATACATATGTACTTTTCGTTTTAATATTCTGATTACCCACACTATTAAACTTGGCACTTACCCCTCCTCTCCCCCCCCCCCCTCTCTCTCTCTCTTTTCTGACAATGTTCCATATTGAATTAATGTGGTGTAATCTATCATATCAGACATGGCAAGTATAATACAACATTTTTATTTAAAAGAAGACAATATTATGAAAAGGAGAGTTAAAAAAGACCAGTGGGTGCATGGGTAGAAGTGAAAGTGTTTTAGTACTGGGATGGGAGCAGGGAAGGGATCAGGGACTCTGTGTGCGTGCGTGCGTGCACACATGTGTGTGCTCTCTCTCTCTCTCTCTCTCTCTCTCTCTCTCTCTCTCACTCACTCACTGCCCTTAGCCCTGACCCCCATCCCACCCCTCCCTCATGCTGTAGAAACTCTGGAACATTAAACATTATAATAAGTGAAGTTTCCTCACATTTGTACCGTCTACAAGAACTTGAAAGGAGGTGAAAGTCTCCGAATGGAGCCTCCCAGTCAACAGTGCCGTATGATCATTTCATTTCATTCCAGTCACGTAAAAAATTTAATAAAATGCTGTTGTATTTACAGCTTTCTGAGCTTCCTTTACCTGGTCTCCTGGCCCAGTGAATTTGACAGCCAACTGGTGGGACCTCAATGACAGTCACCAGATGGCGTTACTATAATCTGTGAGCACTGCTATTGCCACTGCAGCACTGGCTGTGGAGACACGTTCATCCTGCTGGCCTGTCAGTGCCCGTAGCTGCTTTTTAAAGCCGGCAGTGCAGCTGTTCAATCCATCAGTTATGATTTCACTGTGTTGTTGTATTGATCTCACTGCAAGTTGGGATTTACCACATCTTAGGGTTTTCAATTTTGGTTTAATCATTGCACTTGTTATTCCACAGTGCCATCACCATTGTCTGTCTTTCTCTCACTGTTGTCCACTTGTTTACTCTGTGGACACTTGTTGTTGATACCCTCGACCAGTTGGCCAATCTCTGCAGGTTCTTGAGTTGTTCCCAGTCTAACTCAATTCTGGTCACAATACTTGGCTGTGAGGTAAAAGATTAGCAGTGTCCCATGGACACAAAGCTTGTGCAACTTTTGAAACAGCAACAGCTGTACCTGCAGCAGCAGTTACATCAGTGATTCCAATAGCAGTTTCAACAACAGCAGCAGCAAACTGACTTGCTCCATCAGGAAATACAGCTTTTATGGATTGCCTTCAGATTGAGGGTTCCCAACACAAATAGTCTGTGGGCAGTTTCCAGGCAAAGAACAGCCCACTCATTTACTACCCATGGTTTAACATTGCTAAAGAGGATTGGGACACAGCACTTGACCACTTTGTGGATTTCAAATGATGCACTCCAATGGTCATTCTTCCTTTCTTGGTCTTCCCCAGAGATATTTTTCTTATTAAAGAAGGTGGTTCTACTCTCAAATCCTGTCACACTTACGTTCAAGGAGATGTGTCTGTTACTATCAAATTATTATTCACAAAGATTCCATGTGGTCGCATTGTGCCTTGAGTTTTATCGATACAACAAGCAACCTTGTCAGCCATTCCACTGATGGGTGATGGATTTGCAAGGACTGAATCAACATTGCGACTTCACTTGCAAAAACCCTGCTTGCAAAATTTTGTATGCCAATTCTTTGATTTGAGATGTAGTGGTTCAGTTGGCTTGAGACCCAGAAGTACACACTGCATCTCTTAAACTAGACTACCCTTCCTTGGACAATATTTTGAAAATAGCACATTATTTTGAGATTAAACAAGCAGCAAATGAAAGCCTTGTGGCTGGACCCCAAGTAGCTGCAGTCCAGAGCCACCATCTTGGGGCAGAATCCTCATACGTCTTCTTCCCGACTTCAGTGTTGAGATTCATCGATTTTGGACGTTTTGGTGGCCTTTAAACAGCCCGTCACTCCCAGTCGGCATAAGCTGTGGCGTCTCCCATCATGTCCTGTCTGCTTCTCAGTACACCCACTTGCAGACTGTCTAGATCATTCACCACATGAATCAAGGGACAGTGTGAGAACTGCAGACATTTGTTTTTCTGGGTGATTCTTCCACCACTTAGTTGTTATGAACCTCAGAATTGCAAATCAGGATGTTTGTTTCCAGGTGGACACTGGATCTACTGTCATCTTTGTTCTCCTAATTTTGCCCCATTCTCCTATATATTGGTAGTATATTATGGCACTTTAATTACTAGCTATTGTTCAATAAGATTATCACTCGATCAGATTCTTCTTCATTGCTCCACAGTTTGTCAAAACACAAGTTTTAATAGTTGTTATTTTGGTTTCTTGCTTACAAGAGTGTCAGCAATAAACTCTCTACAAGTAAAACTATTTGTTACTTCAGTATAAATAAGTTGTTACAAATAATACAAAGGTTCAATCACTGTACAACGGACCTACTTCCTCCTTATACCGCAAAGACAGTAATATATACCACTATTTCGTAGATTGTAGCAGTGATCATTTAGCCAGATTTTCCTCTTCTCCTTGCTGTCATTGTTCAAGGATGCAAACTGATACAATAATCTCTTCTTTCCAATCATTACTCGCCTTTATCTTCCGATTGTAAAGTTGTAATTTAATGTTTTTGTCCTGTTAATTATGTGCTCACTTAAACTTTGGCAACTATGATGAAAATAATTATTTTACTGAAGTGCTCTTTCTAATATTTGATATAATTATGATATGCACACAATTTCACTCTCTTTGTTCATAACTATTCTGTTTGCATAACATGAAGCCACCACAGCCACCGGAGTCTTGGACAGGCATAAGAGATGCTCTAGAAGAAGGCGCAGTTGCCCCGCATGCAGACTGGGTGCGGCAGAAGTATAGGGGTGAAGAGGATTGTCTTTTCCTTAATGTCTACACTCCAAAGGTCATATACACCTGTATTATGCATAGAATATTGCTATTGCTTTAGTACAGCTAGATCATAGGTTTTAAATAATCTTTGATGCTGGACATACAAACAGTAGCTTCATAAGGTGATCATTCTACTAGCTGAAAATGTGAAGTACTAAGTTCCAATACTCAACTAAGCCATCACATGTAGTGTTCACAGTTCATTACTTTCTGGTAATTAATTTCATGTAAATCATCACTGTGGGAAGATTATATAAACTCAAAATTTTGGATCCCAAGATAGCATATAGTGTGTTTAAAATTAGTTGTGACTTTTGGCAGTTCAGTAAGGAACAAGTGAAGGGAAGTGTAGTTGCCAGTGTGTGCTGAGCATGTTAGAACGTGACAATAATGCCAGGCTTACTTCGCTTAGAACCTGGCAGGCTCGCTTGACTGCCTGAACAGAAAGTCATGCAAGCCAGCTGATCTTCTGTCTCTCAAATGATTGCAAAGAAACTATTCAGTAATAAGCTCTGATTCTCACATAACTTAATTCAGCAGCTTCATGATGAGCTGCCTACCATTCATTAATGTCATAGTCATTGTCATATTTCAATATTAGTTAAACTACTGTGAGAGATTCTTACAGTTTACTGTGAAAAATAGGGGACACTATGAGTTTTGTGTTTTGTGCTTGTTAAGTCATATGTTGCTGCATATTAAATGTAGATAATATACCATATTGAATTAGTCTTTAAACTTGGGGGAATATTGTATGTCTCCACTCTCAAGAAACAATATAAGTAAAAAGTCACACATTTATTCTTGTTCTGAGAATGGACTGGTTCATAAACTATTGATCTGCTTGCTCTCAAGTGCTAGTTCAATAATACACTGTTTCAGAATTCTGTTGCAAATTCAATGGCATTAGAATGTTAGTGAAATGAATATTTGTAAGCTCTGCTGTGTTTCGACAAAAAAAGTAGATTTTAACATGGCAACAAGAGAAGTTATGTATTACTCTAAACTTGTCACAGTCCTTCAAACACCAATGTCTCCTCAACTGCTTTCTTGGTATGGCTGACAACTTGAGATCAGTCTTGTGATGTAACATTTGCAAAAATGGTTCAAATGGCTCTGAGCACTATGGGACTTAACTTCTGAGGTCATCAGTCCCCTAGAACTTAGAACTACTTAAACCTAACTAACCTAAGGACATCACACACATCAATGCCCGAGGCAGGATTCGAACCTGTGACCGTAGCGGTCGCGCGGTTCCAGACTGTAGCACCTAGAACCACTCGGTCACTCCAGCCGGCTAACATTTGCAATTTATACTTTTGGCAACATTTCAAACTCACTGAGCGTAAACTTTATGTTGTTTTTTGTCACATTACTTCTCACCTTAGTATTTATATTCTCTTAGATTTAAATGATTGTGATAGAGAGGAAGCCTCATTAAACTGTGTCCTTTAGCTTCAGCCAGTCTGTCTAAGAGTAAGTTCAGCACTACAAGTTCCGTTTACTCCACCTTGTATGTATGCATGTTCAACTCTACCCTATGGAACATTTCTCTGCAGCCAGAGCAAAATATCCGCTTTCCTCTACTGCACTGCTGGAACTTTATCCATCACAACAGAGTGGTATGGCACATTGTCCATTACTTTATCGAATTCGGAGGAAGATTTGTTGCAGATGAGTTCTTGGATGACCTCTTTAATTGCAAATCTTGTGTTTAGATGTGCTGCACTGTTATTACTAATGCTATGCCAACAAAGAACAGTTGTTCACAATATCTGATGACTGCGGAACACTTAAATGGCAGTAAATACCAAGAAAGGTGATGAACTTAGATGCATCCGATGTGCAACAGCACATGGTACTGTTTATCCACGGTGTGGAAATAGAGGTGCTTTACTAACCAACTGGATGACGGTGTGATAGGGTTAGTCAGCTCCCTAGTGGTGTTAACCGGTCAGTGGCGTCACATGCCCACTGGTGAGCCAAACATAAAAAAATCACAACTGATATTAAAAAAGCTATCAGTGAAGGAACTCTAGTATCTTGGAAGCAGAATAACATGTTGCCCAAAACAAGGAGGACATGAAGAGCAAACTAGCACAGGCAAAGAGGTCATTCTTGGCCAAAAGAGGTCTACTAGTTTCAATTACCAGCCTTAATTTAAGGAAGGAATTTCTGAGAATGTATGGTCGGAGCACAGCTTTCTAAGGAAATTAATTGTGGACTGTGAGTAAACTGCCAAAGAATAATTTGAGATGTGGTGCTATAGAAGGATGTTGAAAATTACATGAACTTATAAGATAAGAAATGAGGAGGCTCTCCATAGAATTGGCGAAGAAAAGAATATGTAGAAAACACTGACAGGAAGAAAGGACAGGGTGATAGGACAAGTGTTAACACAAAGAAGGATAACTTGCATTCTACTAGAGGGAGCTGTAGAGGATAAAAGCTGTAGGGGAAGGCAGAGACTGGAATATCAGACAACTTACTGAGCATGTTGGGTACAAGTGAGTTGAAGTTGATGCTGGAGAGGAGTTATTTCCCCTTCTCTTTTTTTTAAGGCATGTTTATCTTTATCTTTGGCAGATGGTTGTAACAATAGCTGAAGCGCCAAATGCAATTTGTAACTCAAAGTGCTAACAGAACTAAACAAGAAAAAGTATTCTGCGAGCTTGCCAAACCCTTGATTGTGTAGATCGCAAAGTTGCAGTAAGCAAACTAAAATGTTATGTCATTAACGGCATCCCTCTTGCTTGGGTAGAATCTTACCCGCATAACAAAAAGCAGAGGGTCACATTAACAGGGTCTGTCTCACGCATGAAAACAACCTGACAAAGGGAGACCATAACATATGGAGTGCCACAGGTTTCAGTACTAGTCCAATTCTTGTTTTTAACCTACACAGATGATCTTCCAACAAAGTTACAACAGTGAAAAAAATAGAAGGGGTGACAGAGTGTGTTCTCTGGTTGGTTGTTGCTGTGGTAGCTGTTCTATAAGAGGAAGAAAATTATTGTTAGTACAATTCTCCACATTCTAACTCTGGAAAAACTATCAGACTTTTATTGAAGATTCCTTTAAAAATACCTTAATGTGTGGAGATTAAAATATTGGAAGTAGATGAGAAACAAAATAAAAAATTGATTAAGAGGCATTATTACCATATCAAATGAAAGCATCTAGAATAATACCTATGAAAGTGTCAGGTCAAAGCTACACAATCACTGATAATATTTTCATCAACTTTGATAGCTGCTATTATGAAGTTAAATTTTTTCCAACTTCAATCTAAGATCATCATGAGTTAAAGAAACAAGAGCTCTAAAACATCGCCAGAGTCAGATAGTGAAAAGAAAGAGTGCAAATAACAGAAATGTCATTTAATCAATGAGAACAGAGAACACCTTGTTTACTTACGGAGTAAAAATAATTTCAACAATTTAATAGATTCTGTACAAAATTTGAAGTATGAAAGAAGTCACCAAAGACCTACATACTTAAGGAAACTTGAATGACCAGCCATTCGGAATTCTTCAAAGGAAACACTCACAAAAATCATACAATGAGCAATGTCCACAAATTATGAAGAATAAAATTCTCTGATAAAGCATCTGTGAGAGAAGGAATATAACAAATATTGTTGGCTAAGCTCTTCCTGTGGAGAGTTTTTCCTGAAAAAATTGCACTAGCATACAAGAAAAGTGACAAGGAGAACTTAAACAACTACAGGTCTGTTTCTTCAATAGATTACTTAAATTGTGTGAGAGAGAAAATTCTGATCCAGTGCAGAATGATTTCTGGAAATGAAAATCTGCAGAAATTGTTGCTTCCAGTCAAACAAAATCTGTTGTGTATATGTTAGATAAAAGAGATGTATAAAGGACTATTGATGCAATTCCAGATATAGTATAATAAAAGAACTAGAAAGCTGTGCCCCCCTGCAGGTCTAAGGTTAGAATAGGCCTGAGGTATTCCTGCCTGTCATAAGAGGCAACTAAAAGGAGTCTCACACTTTTCGGCTCTGAGTTCAGGCTCCATTCTATGGTTTGACCTGCCACTTTCAAGGATGAAGGATGCCTTACATGGTGCATGAGTGCCCTTAGATTCGTTCTCCTGAATCTCTTTTCATGGTTTTGCATCTCCACCTGCGTTTAACTATTTGGGTGAGGACACTTTCTGGGGTATGTCATCTTCTTCCATTGTGTCCTGTCCTCTTTTGCCCCCATGACAATATTGGATTTCTCTGCATCCAATATCCAGCATGGTAGCCAGTCCAATGTCGTGGGGCCGTCATGTACCCATTTTGTGGTAGCCTTCTGACAACACAGGAATCGCACTGCTGATGCCTGAGCTGTAAACTCCCCATGTATGCCGAGGAGTAGATGCCTGTCTCCCTGGGGCATCAGGACGCCTGGCAACGGCCATCATGCCAGTTGGCCTTTGCTGTGGCGGTAGAATACAGTGCCGACAGGTATGACCTTACATCGTTTCCCTTCGTCGCCACACCACGGAAGGAACATAGAGCTACAGAACGGAAAGAGCCATATTCACCACGGATTTTAGTCTGTAGCAGAACTGATGGGGACTCTTTTCTACCAATGAAGCCTCAATTTTTGATTGAACACCTTGAGGATAAGTTTGGAGAAGTGACAGCGTTGTCCAAGATGCGAAATGGCACAGTCTTGATTCAGACAGCATCCCTAGCCCAACCCCGAGTGTTACTCACCTGTGAGAAGTTGGGTAATATTCCTGTTTCTGTCACTCCCCATAAAAGCCTCGACATGGTCCAGGGGATTCTGTTCCATTGTGACCTCTTGTTGCAGTCTGATGACGAGCCCTGCACCAATTTAGAACGGCGGGGTGTTCATTTCATCCGGCGTGTTTACAGGAGACCCAAAGACAACAGGGTTGCTACCGGTGCCTTCATCTTGGCCTTTGAGGGTGATTCATTGCCTGAAAAGGTCAAGGTGATGGTTTACCGCTGTGACATTAAACCATACATCCCTTCCCCTATGCGGTGCTTTAAGTGTCTTCCTGCTGCACTTCCAGTGCCACATGTCAAGACTGTGGACTTCCACTGCACCCAGATACTCCATGTTGGCCACCTCCCACTTGCATCAGCTGTGGAGAGCACCACTCCCAATGCTCTCCAGACTGCCCAGTACTAAAAAAGGAGCAGAAAATCATGGAGTACAAGACCCTGGACTGGTTGACTTACACAGATGCTAAACATAAATTCAAAAGATTACACCCCATTCGGTTGACGTCGACATACGCTGCAGCTACATCACCATCGTCGTTTCAAGTGCCAGTGGTTCCTCACTCTATGCCACGAACAGTGGGTCCTCCGGGCCACCAGAATACATCTGTTCCCTTGGTGGTAGGAGGCAAATCTTCAGCCGTTGCTCCCAAAGCACCTATTTTGGGAGCAAGGCCTCTCTCCAAACTCAAGGAACATCAGTTCCCTCCCCCCTGCCAGAGAAGCAACAGCCTTCTTCAGCTCCTCTCATGCGGAAGGGGTCCTTTGGGGCCCTCTCTCCCAAGGTCTCCACTAATGCGACGGCAGACACTCGCCAGTAGCTCAAGGAGCTAAAATCTGCTGGATGAAGAGCTTCACAGTTTTCTTCTGTGCCTGAAGCTGCTTCAGAGAAATCTTCTCAGAAAGCCCCTAAAGAGAAGCGAGAGAGCAAGCAAACTAAGAAGTCTGCTAAGAAACAGGACCCTCTGGTGGCCCCAACACCACCACTCTCTATCAATTCTGCTTCTGAGGATGCAGTGGAGATCTTAGCGTCCCCTGTGGACCTGGATCTCACTGAGACCTCATCCACCATAGAAACGGCTACAAATACTCAGTCGGAGGCAGCAGGTGACCCTGAGGCATAACATGCCTCCTTGCGCACTTCATGCCTTCCCAGCCTCACAATAATGTCATCCTCCAGTGGAATTGCGACAGTTTTTCCAGCACCTGGCTGAGCTACAGCAACTGTTAAGCTTTACACCTGCTTTCTGCATTGCCCTCCAGGAAACCTGGTTCCCGGCAGTGCGGACCCCTGCCCTCCGTGGCTATAAGGGATATGTCAGGAACTGTACCAACTATAATAGTGTGTCAGGTGGAGTTTGCGTCTGTTCCTTGAAATCAATATGCAGTGAACCTGTGTCCCTTCAAATGCCTCTTGGAGCCGTGGCTCTCAGGATAAGGACGCAGGAAACAACTGTCTGCAACGTATATCTAGCTCCAGATGGCGCAGTACCCCTGAATGCATTGGCTGCACTGATCGATCAACTCCCTAAACCGTTCCTACTTTTGGGAGATTTTAACGCTCATAACCCCTTGTGAGGTGGCACACTTCTTACTGGCCGAGGCAGAGATGTCCAAAATTTCTCAACTCAACCTCTGCCTCTTAAATACTGGGGTTGCCACACATTTTAATGTGGCACATGACACATATTCGAACATTGATCTATCGGTTTGCAATCTTGGCCTTCTCCCATCTATCCACTGGAGAGCACATGATGACCTGTGTGGTAGTGACCGCTTCCCCATCTTTCTGTTACTGCCCCTGGTGTCAGGCCCATGGACACCTACCCAGATGGGCTTTAAACAAGGGAGACTGGGAAGCCTTCACCTATACTGTCACCGTTGAATCTCCCCCAAATGGTAACATCAATGTGATGGTTGAGCAGGTAACTACAACGATTGTTTCTGATGCAGAAAACGCGATCCCTCGTTCTTTAGGGTGTCCCCAGTGAAAGACAGTCCCTTGATGGTCGCTGGAAGTCGTTGATGCAATTAAGGAGAATCAGCGAGCTCTACAGCGGCATAAGCAGCAACTTTCTCTGGAGCACCTAATAGCCTTTAAACTGCTCCACGCCCACGTTTGCCAGCTTATCAAAAGGTGGAAACAGGAGTGTTGGGAGAGGTACATGTCGACTATTGGATGCCATACATCACCTTCCCAAATCTGGGCAAAGATCAAATGAGTTTTTGGGTACCAGACCCAAACAGGTGCTCCCAGTGTTAACATAAATGGCGTATTATTTACCGATGCAAATGCGATTGCCAATCACTTTGCTGAGTACTATGCTCGCTCCTCTGCTTCAGAGAATTACCCCCCCCCCCCAGCCTTTTGCACTCTGAAACAGGGGATGGAAGGGAAAGTCCTCTCGTTCACTTCATGCCACAGTGAACCCTATAACACCCCATTTACAGAGTGGGAGCTCCTCAGTGCCCTTGCACATTGCCCCGACACAGCTCGTGGGCCTGATAGGATCCACAGTCAGATGATTAAACATCTCGTCTGACTACAAGCGACATCCCCGGTAGTTGTGTTGGGTCCTATAGTCACGTGACCTACTGGCTCCGTGCCAGGGTGGCTTCTGCCTTTGTCACTCTACCACTGATAATCTTCTGTCCCTTGAGTCTGTCATCTGAACGGCCTTTTCCAGATGCCAACACCTTATTGCCATCTTTTTTGATTTACAAAAAGCATATGACACCACCTGGCGACATCGTATCCTTGGCACATTATACAAGTGGGGTATCCGAGGCCCGCTCCCGGTTTTTATCCAGAATTTCCTGTTGCTTCATACTTTCCATGTCCAAGTTGGAGCCTCCCATAGTTCCCCCCATACCCAGGAGAATGGGGTCCCACAGGGCTCTGTATTGAGTGTATCTCTATTTTTAGTGGCCATTAACTATCTAGCAGCAGCTGTATAGCTGTCCGTCTCATCCCCTCTGTATGCAGACGACTTCTGCATTTCATACTGCTCCACCAGTACTGGTGTTGCTGAGTGGCACCTACAGGGAGCCAAGCACAAGGCGCAGTCATGGGCTTTTAGTTTTCGGCCGCAAAGTCATGTGTTGTGCACTTCTGTTGGCGTCATACCGTTCATCCAGAACCAGAACTTTACCTTACTGTAGTGGAGACATATCGATTTTTAGGACTGGTTTTCGATGCCCGATTGACTTGGCTTCCTCACCTTTATCAGCTTAAGCAGAAGTGCTGGCAGCACCTCGATGCCCTCTGCTGCCTGAGTAACACCACCTGAGGTGCAGATCGCTCTACGCTGCTGCAACTATACAGAGCCCTTGTTCAATCCCGCCTTGAGCATGGGAGTCTGGTTTGTGGTTCAGCGGTGCCTTCAGCATTGTGTTGCTCATCTGAATTGCTGTCTCCTTTTCCCGCTCACAGCGATTCATCTGCCGCACCGGTGGCCCAGGTCAGGGCTTACAATTACAGTTCGCACCCAATCCCTTCTATCTGAACTGGAGTCCTTGCCTTTACCACCTATACTGGAGGTCCAATCGTGTGCACCTCCATGGTGTACACCTAAGCCGCGGCTTCGCCTGGACCTTTCACATGGCCCTAAGGACTCAGTTAACCCTGCAGCTCTCCACTGCCACTTCCTCTCGATTCTTGACATG
This sequence comes from Schistocerca nitens, assembly GCF_023898315.1. Lineage (NCBI taxonomy): Eukaryota > Metazoa > Arthropoda > Insecta > Orthoptera > Acrididae > Schistocerca > Schistocerca nitens. The sequence continues at coordinate 448,754,690 of NC_064615.1, forward strand.
TACTGACGCCATGAAGTAGTTTACACCGACAGCCCGATGGCTGATGCTAATGTCGGCTTCGCATATGTCTATGGAGGACATACTGAACAGCATTCGTTGCCCTATGGCTGCAGTGTTTTCATTGCCAAGCTGGTGGCTATATCTCGTGCTCTTGAACACATCCGTTCATGCGCTGGGGAGTTGTTTCTTCTGTGTACTGACTCCTTTGGCAGCATACAAGCTATCAACCAGTGCTACCCTCATCATCCTTTGGTAGCAACCATCCAGGAGTCCTGTGCCGTGGAACAGACCGGTCGTTCAGTGGCGTTTGTGTGGACCCCAGGACATGTCAGAATCCCAGGCAATGAACTTGCTGACAGCTGGCAAAACAGGCTACACAGAAACCGCTTAGGGAGATCGGCATTCCAATAACTGACCTGCATTCATTTTTACGTCGCCAGGTTTTTCAGCTTTGGGAGACGGAATGGCATAGTCTCAGTACGCACAACAAACTGCATGCCGTTAAGGAGACTACGAATGTGTGGCAGTCCTCCTTGTCGGCCTCTCGCAGAGACTCTGTGGGTGACCCACAGCTACCTCCTGTGCTGTGAACACCCGCCTCAGTGTCAATGTGGCACCCAGTTGACAGTGGCCCATATACTGGTGCACTGCCCCACTTTGACTGCCCTGTGACGAAATCTTCGGTTACCGGACTCGTTGCCACTAATTTTATCTGACAATGCCTCATCAGCTGATTTAGTTTTACGTTTTATTCATGAGGGTGGGTATTATCATTTGATCTAAATTTTAGCACAAGTCCTTTGTCCCTCTGTGTCCTCCACCCTAATGCTTTTAGGGTGGAGGTTTTAATGTGTTGCAGGGTGACTGGCTTCTCCTTTCTATTCTCATGGTCAGCCAGCCATGGTAATCTGTTTTGTTGTTTTAATCTCTTCTACCTGTTTCTTGCATTTCTGTTGTTTTCTTCTCCCCCTTTTTTCCATTTAAGTGTTTGTTGCCCTTCCGTCATTCTTGTGGTTCTTCCTTTCTCTCCATTTTGTGTTGTCAGGCTTGCTTGTTTTATTCTCACCCTTGTGGCATTGTTTTATTCGGAACAAGTGACTGATAACATACCAGTTTGGTACCCCCCCCCCCCCTGCCCCGCCCCACTCTTTTAAACCAATCAACCTAGAAAACTGTGCCATACATGGATATGCTGCACAGTTGGTAAAATCATTGTTTGGCAACAGGAGGCAAAACATGATGGCAAAGAATGGATACAAGTTTATAATCAGATCCATTAAGTATAGTTTGTCACAAGAATTTTTTCTGTTTATAAACAGTATTTAAATCTGTCAGAATGAACAAAATATTCTGTACGCAGATGACCAGACATTGGTATACGAAAAAATCTGGATTTGTGTTAAAGAGCATTTATTTCTAGCAAATCACAGTGCAGTGGCTTGAAAATTATTAAACTATAGATTTGAATAAGAGAATATTCATAGTATTCAGCAACAAAGCAAATGTAGAGTGTATAGATGTTTATTAAGGGTTCTGGTATAGACAGAGCTATTTACACTTACAGTGAGAAAGTACTTAATTCATTAGATAATAAATTAGAGGCTACTGGCATTTTCTGTGACCTGTCAAAAGCCTTTGATGGTATGAACGACTCTTAAGTAAATTAGAATATTATGGTGTCACCAGCAATGCTGTGAAATGGTTTGAGCACGGTGTATACGACCTGGGACAACCGGGAAATCTGGGAAAAACCCGGGAATTTTTTCATCCGGGAGAAAACCAGGAAAAATCCGGGAATTTTTCGGAATTCTGGGAATTTTTCATTGTTTTAGCTTTCATTTAAATTTTTGTAATTTTGACTTCAGAATCAATTCTCTAGCAAAGAATGTTACTGTATCCTGCTACTGGAGAATGATACTGCAGCAATAAAATATAAACGAGAGGGAAAAAATAAAACTTTAGTGGCAAAGGAAATGTGCAATTTACAACAAAACACCGTGCACGCACAAGCGTCTGCAGATAGCAAAAGTATGTCAAAGGCTGTAGGGCGCAGACTGTAATTTTTCGTAACAATAAACTGCTTGCTGTGAGCATGACGTTACAACTGTTCACATTAGGTTCGTTTGACCAGTTGCCAGTGGTCTGTTGCACATGGGCATTTGACTGGCGTATAAGCTTCCCGCTTCCCGCTAATTGAAGTTTGGCTGTTAGCTGTATCGATAGTAGCAGCAAGCAGTGAGATGCAAAGGAGAAAAATTTTTCTCGCGCGCCCTAGCTGCCAGATTCGCGCTTGCACAGAGTTGTCTGAGTTGTAGTAGGGAGGGGGTTTGTCTCCACGTGACCCGTGCTTACGTGATTTCGCTGCTTCTCTTCGTGTACAGCTCCCACGTCAAATGAAAACAAAATGGATTTCTGTGGCCGGGAGCTATCAAGTGAATTAAAATACATTCACATAGTTATGGAGGGCAAAAATATATTATTAATTTCAGTTTTCTGATTTTATTTTCTTTCGTAGTTAGTAGCAGTCAAGCATATCAATCGCCTTGCAGAAGAATGAAATTATTTTTGCAAGTTTGCTAAAGAAATTCCGCTGAGGCAATCATTTTATTTGAAACGAAGTGTTTCATTCTACAGTATTGGCTAGTTCCAACTGTTCAGTGAATTTCAAGAGCACGTTATCATCTTCTGCCATGTATGGCATTATGCCACGATAAAGAACCAAACATGAGATCGTAGAGTACTGGTACTCCAAGAAAATTTACATCCCAAAAACCACACTGAAAAGCTTAATATCAGATGGAACCTACTTCATTGTGAATCTGGAAAAAGCCAATTTGCACTTCGAGCCGAATTATGCCGTTTAGTATGGTTTACGAAATTTCTATGCTCTTTGGAGTATCCTCTGATGCCCTGTTTCTTTTTTGGTGTAATGTAAGCTCTCTTAGTGCTTTATACACACGAACATGCGGGCTTCCTACACCACTGCAGTTGCACACGCACAATAATGCGTTTTCTGGCGCTCTCTGGCAACTGGTAAATCGAACCTATTTTTAACAGTATTGCGAACGGTGGTTAGAAAAGCGTTACTTTCAAAGTAAATTTCTTTTTACGCAAGATGAATTATGTTACGTATGAGAAAGTGGGATGGATATCTAAATCACAGAGCGTTCGAAACTGAACACTTTGAGGACCAGCCACTTACAAGATTTTCGAGCCGAGGCATTTATGTCATAGTTTTAAATTTACTGGCACATTTGTGTGATGTATCTTAAAGTATAACACACGTAAAAAAAATCAATATTACATGTGAAAGCTTAGCTTCTGTTGTAGCGTGTTAATCTTAGAGACCAATATTATATGTGAAAGATACGGTACTGTGTACATTAATGTAAACCGTTAACTTTTCCTCTTGTGTGTTCGCGCTATGTAACCAGTAATCTTGCTATTGGCTGACTATAACACGTGTCCTATGCTCTGAATAGCTGCTGTCATCGGCTGGTGAGATTCGTGGCTTGAGATATGACTCGCTTACAAAAGGACATCGCAACCTCGGTTGCAACGCTCCAGAAACTAACGCGCTGTGTTTGGTGCAATTCGAATTTATACTTTCTTAATACGAAATTATGCAGTGTATATGTTGCTGCAAATCAAAGGTCTTTCCAAAACTTCTCTCCTTTTTTTATTAAAGGTCTCTCCAAAACTTCTCTGCTCCGTCTTTTTTTTTCCGGGAAGTCCTACGCAATTATATAAAACGTTAACCATTCAATGGATTGATAAGTTTTACAGTTCCGAGGGAAAAATCTACGGAAAACCTACTGTCACTTAGCACAGAAAAAATGTATTTTCGCCCGGGAAATTTGTTTTCCTTGTCCCCGTATACACCCTGTTTGAGTCTTATCTAACCAACAGGAAACAAAGGGTGTCGTTGCGAAATACCTGTGCAGTAAGCAGTCAGTCTGCATCTGATTGGGAGTTAATTGTATGTGGCATTCCTGAAGGTTCCATCTTGGATCCATGCTTTTTCTTGTGTACATTAATGACCTCTGCTCTGTTACGTTGCCAGATGCTAAGTTTGTTTTGTTTGCAGATGATACAAACATTGCAATAAGTAGCAAGTCAAGTACAGATTTAGAAATAGCTGCTAATCAAATTTCCACTGACACTAAATGGTTTAAAGCTAATTCACTATCATTAAACTTCGAAAAGACACACTATATGCAGTTCAGAACCTGTAAGAGATTTCCTTTCAGCATGTGTATAACCTATGAAGACATGCAGATCGAAGAGGTTGACAGTGTTAAGTTTCTGGGATTACAACTCGATAATAAATTCAGTTGGGAAGGGTATATCACAGAACTGCTTAAGCACTTAAACAAGCCTGTATTTACAGTGAGAATGACATGAGATGTAGGAGGTATAAATATTTAAAACAAACTTGCATACTTAGCTTACTTTCATTCTATCATTCATACGGGATCATATTCTGGAGTAACAAACTGAGCAAAAGTTTTTAGACGACAAAAGCATGTAATAAGAATCATTTGTGGTGTAAATTCAAGAACATCATGTAGCAACCTGTTCAAGGAACTTTGTGTTCTAACCACTGCTTCTCAGTATATTTATTCCTTAATGAAATTTGTTGCAAGTAATATATCTCTATTTCCAACCAATAGCTCAATACATATTATCAATACTAAGAATAAGAACAATGTACATAACCACTTACCTTGGTCCAAAAACAGGTCCAATATTCAGGAACACACATTTTCAATAAATTGCCAGCAACCATTAAAAACATACTTTCAGATAAAGCATGGTTTAAAATGAGTTTAAAAGACTTTTTGAGTGGCAGCTCCTCCTACTCTATAGATGCATATCTTAACAGGGACTGTTAGACCAGCTTAAGTAAAAATATCTGTTAGATTTCAGTTTTGACAGCACCTGGTCACAACAGTCAAGATTAAGTATTTTGTGCCTGATAAATTTATTAAAAGTGCATAACAGTGTTCATTCAGAAAGCGTATTAATTCTGTAAATATTAGTGGTTCCAGTTTACTGCTATGAATTCATCTATTTTACAATCTCCGGAAAAATGACCAGGGTAGTACACATTATATTCAGATGTTTTATGTTTTGTATGATGTACTTTGACATGTTCCACAGCCATGAGAATCATCTCATTTTTTGGGTCTATGGAATGAAAACTGAATCTAATCTAATTGATTCAATTACATTACATACTGAACTACAGTTCAGATTACTGGTAGACTATTTTTGGTGTAAACTGAAATTATGGAAGAGCTTGCAAAAGATGGTTGCAGATGACCTCTGTACAGTGTATTATATTCATTTTGAACCTTGTGGAATTACATTGTAATAAAGCTAAAAAAAGAAAAGAAAAGAGAGAGTGAGGTATTTGGACCATTCTACATATACCTTCGGATTCTTCAAAGCACTGGCATTCCTCACTATGTGCAGAAATGAGACAATGGTTTCAGTAATTAAAGATATAATACAAGAACAAAATACTAGTTGCCATTCACGTGACAAAACCAGCTGTGAAACAGACTGAGTATTTTTGAGAAAATCCCTCAATACCTACATGTATGACTAATAAGATATATACTGAAGAGATTACAGAAAATTACAAGTGAAAATGCATGCCCAAGCTGCTGAAGGACTACTTAGTGTAAACATGAATTCTACAATGTAGATTATGAAACAGTTAAATGAAGTAAATGGAATGTAAGTGCCATATGGCACTGTTGGCTGAGATAACCACTGCCCAATCCAACTCCTCTCCCGCATCATCAAGATATTCGAATGTATCCTTGATGACAGGCAGTGGAACATAGTCAAGCTTTCAATAAATCAGTGTGGGTTTGTGAAGGGATTCGGCATGATAGATGCATTCCGGAGGTAAAATAGTCCCCCATTCGGATCTCTGGGCGGGGACTACTGAAGAGGACGTCGTTATCAGGAGAAAGAAAACTGGCGTTCTATGGATCGGAGCGTGGAATATCAGATCCCTTAATCGGGCAGGTAGGTTAGAAAATTTAAAAAGGGAAATGGATAGGTTAAAGTTAGATATAGTGGGAATTAGTGAAGTTCGGTGGCAGGAGGAACAAGACTTTTGGTCAGGTGATTACAGGGTTATAAATACAAAATTAAATAGGGGTAATGCAGGAGTAGGTTTAATAATGAATAAAAAAATAGGAGTGCGGGTTAGCTACTACAAACAGCATAGTGAACGCATTATTGTGGCCAAGATAGACACAAAGCCCATGCCTACTACAGTAGTACAAGTTTATATGCCAACTAGCTCTGCAGATGATGAAGAAATAGATGAAATGTATGACGAGATAAGAGAAATTATTCAGGTAGTGAAGGGAGACGAAAATTTAATAGTCGTGGGTGACTGGAATTCGTCAGTAGGAAAATGGAGAGAAGGAAACATAGTAGGTGAATATGGATTGGGGGGAAGGAATGAGAGAGGAAGCCGCCTTGTAGAATTTTGCACAGAGCATAACTTAATCATAGCTAACACTTGGTTCAAGAATCATAGAAGAAAGTTGTATACCTGAAAGAATCCTGGAGATACTAAAAGGTATCAGATAGATTATATAATGGTAAGACAGAGATTTAGGAACCAGGTTTTAAATTGTAAGACATTTCCAGGGGCAGATGTGGACTCTGACCACAATCTATTGGTTATGAACTGCAGATTGAAACTGAAGAAATTGCAAAAAGGTGGGAATTTAAGGAGATGGGACCTGGATAAACTGAAAGAACCAGAGGTTGTAGAGAGTTTCAGGGAGAGCATAAGGGAACAATTGACAGGAATGGGGGAAAGAAATACAGTAGAGGAAGAATGGGTAGCTCTGAGGGATGAAGTAGTGAAGGCAGCAGACGATCAAGTAGGTAAAAAGACGAGGGCTAATAGAAATCCTTGGGTAACAGAAGAAATATTGAATTTAATTGATGAAAGGAGAAAACATAAAAATGCAGTAAATGAAGCAGGCAAAAAGGAATACAAATGTCTCAAAAATGAAATCGACAGGAAGTGCAAAATGGCTAAGCAAGGATGGCTAGAGGACAAATGTAAGGATGTAGAGGCTTGTCTCACTAGGGGTAAGATAGATACTGCCTACAGGAAAATTAAAGAGACCTTTGGAGAGAAGAGAACCACTTGTATGAATATCAAGAGCTCAGATGGCAATCCAGTTCTAAGCAAAGAAGGGAAGGCAGAAAGGTGGAAGGAGTATATAGAGGGTTTATACAAGGGCGATGTAATTGAGGACAATATTATGGAAATGGACGAGGATGTAGATGAAGACGAAATGGGAGATAATATACTGCGTGAAGAGTTTGACAGAGCACTGAAAGACCTGAGTCGAAACAAGGCCCCGGGAGTAGAAAACATTCCAATAGAACTACTGATGGCCTCGGGAGAGCCAGTCCTGACAAAACTCTACCATCTGTTGAGCAAGATGTATGAGACAGGCGAAATACCCTCAGACTTCAAGAAGAATATAATAATTCCAATCCCAAAGAAAGCAGGTGTTGACAGATGTGAAAATTACCGAACTATCAGTTTAATAAGTCACAGCTGCAAAATACTAACGCGAGTTCTTTACAGATGAATGGAAAAACTGATAGAAGCTGACCTCGGGGAAGATCAGTTTGGATTCCGTAGAAATATTGGAACACGTGAGGCAATACTGACCTTACGACTTATCTTAGAAGAAAGATTAAGAAAAGGCAAACCTACGTTTCTAGCATTTGTAGACTTAGAGAAAGCTTTTGACAATGTTAACTGGAATACTCTCTTTCAAATTCTGAAGGTGGCAGGGGTAAAATACAGGGAGCGAAAAGCTATTTACAATTTGTACAGATACCAGATGGCAGTTATAAGAGTCGAGGGGCATGAAAGGGAAGCAGTGGTTGGGAAAGGAGTGAGACAGGGTTGTAGCCTCTCCCTGATGTTATTCAATCTGTATATTGAGCAAGCAGTAAAGGAAACAAAAGAAAAATTCGGAGTAGGTATTAAAATCCATGGAGAAGAAATAAAAACTTTGAGGTTCGCTGATGACATTGTAATTCTGTCAGAGACAGCAAAGGACTTGGAAGAGCAGTTGAACGGAATGGACAGTGCCTTGAAAGAAGGATGTAAGATGAACATCAACAAAAGCAAAACGAGGATAATGGAATGTAGTCAAATTAAGTCGGGTGATGCTGAGGGAATTAGATTAGGAAATGAGACACTTAAAGTAGTAAAGGAGTTTTGCTATTTAGGGAGTAAAATAACCCGATGATGGTCGAAGTAGAGAGGATATAAAATGTAGACTGGCAATGGCAAGGAAAGCGTTTCTGAAGAAGAGAAATTTGTTAACATCGAGTATAGATTAAAGTGTCTGGAAGTCGTTTCTGAAAGTATTTGTATGGAGTGTAGCCATGTATGGAAGTGAAACATGGACGATAACTAGTTTGGACAAGACGAGAATAGAAGCTTTCGAAATGTGGTGCTACAGAAGAATGCTGAAGATAAGGTGGGTAGATCACGTAACTAATGTGGAGGTATTGAATAGGATTGGGGAGAAGAGAAGTTTGTGGCACAACTTGACTAGAAGAAGGGATCGGTTGGTACTACATGTTTTGAGGCATCGAGGGATTACAAATTTAGCATTGGAGGGCGCCGTGGAGGGTAAAAATCGTAGAGGGAGACCAAGAGATGAATACACTAAGCAGATTCAGAAGGATGTAGGTTGCAGTAGGTACTGGGAGATGAAGAAGCTTGCACAGGATAGAGTAGCATGGAGAGCTGCATCAAACCAGTGTCAGGACTGAAGACCACAACAACAACAACAGATGCATTTTTTTGCTGCATGCGAAATGATGGAAGAATTCCACAAAAAAAGAGCATCTTGCCTTTCTTGACCTCATAAAGGCATTTGATTGAGCACGATATCAGATGATTTGGTATTCTCTTTGCAATCAGTAAGTTTTTGAAATTTTTATAAAGTGGGTAAAAATGCTGTACAAAAACACCAGCAGCCTGGTGCGATGCACTGCAGGACTAGTGGACAGCTTATCTGTGATAGTTGGCACTCATCAAGGTTCGGCTGTCCCTGTGCTGCTCTGTTACTCTAGTGGATACCATAATGCAAGACTTACAGAAGTGTGTACCGTGGACAACCCTATAAGCTGATAATGTGATGCTTGTGACAGATACTGGGGAAGATGTTGAAACTCAAATCCAGATATGGTATTATCATCTACAAAGATTTGGCCTCCATTTGAATGTCCACAAGACTCAGTACCTAGAAATGACTCCATCTCTTTGAACTATACAAATTAATGGAGCTCCTATTACTGAAGTGGGCAGATTCTAATGTCTAGGTTCTCGACTACAGAGTGACAGCTATGTGAATGAGGATGCATGAGCAAAATCAAAGCGACCTAAATGCCTATCAGAGATTCTTTGTAATAAGAAGATGCCTGTCTACCTAAAATCAAAGATACATGGTACTGTGGTGATTCCAGTTGCATTATATGGTACCAAATGTTGCCCCACACCTAGAACTGCTGAGCACTTACTGCATGTGTGGAAATGTGGAATGTGGATTCTGAGAAGATCTGACAACTTGGGTGACTCCTCTCAAATTGCACGTCCCCATACAACAGATGGGGTCATCATCAACAGTGTCATAAGGTCTCACTTCATGAGAGACTGCAGTGAGGCTGCCGGCCGAAGTGGCCGTGCGGTTCTAGGCGCTGCAGTCTGGAACCGCGAGACCGCTATGGTCGCAGGTTCGAATCCAGCCTCGGGCATGGATGTGTGTGATGTCCTTAGATTAGTTAGGTTTAACTAGTTCTAAGTTCTAGGGGACTAATGACCTCAGAAGTTGAGTCCCATAGTGCTCAGAAACTCTTTTTTTTTTTTCAGTGAGGCTTGTAATTTAAAACAGGATATTGATGGAAAGACTGGTGATCAGGAGCTTTACGCCACCATCCCCTCCTCTTGCCAGCCAAATACTAGCAGTGATAGTTTCACCCATCACCAGGATCTGAACCGATGTACCTCCACCACTGCACAGGCATGTATGAGCAACTTCGCCTACAGAGGCAAGTGTACCACATGAAGTTGTATGTTGAAGGTTATGTACTTAACTAAAAATAAACCTCCCTGATAGATTATGCCTTAGGCCTGTTCCAACTAGCCAACTGCTGCCTACAAGGCAGTAAGAGGAGTGATCTATGATCATTGGACATGAGGTTAGCCTGTTATTTCCAGCAGATGAATCCTGATGATACCACTGTTTATTGATTCAAGCAACTCCTCATTTGACCTCACAAGGGCTGAGTGGAAACCAGCGTTCTCACCCATGTGAACCATTATCTACAAGCAAACATGTGGCTATTATTGGTGGCTTTAACATTTTAATAATAACAGAAAAATCAGATAAATGTATGTAATATTGCTGTAGCCGAGATAGATACGATGCCCACACCTACCACAGTAGTACAAGTTTATATGCCAACTAGTTTTGCAGATGATAAAGAGATTGATGAAATGTATGATGAGATAAAAGAAATTATTCAGATAGTGAAGGGAGACAAAAATTTAATAGTCATGGGTGACTGGAATTCGGTAGTAGGAAAAGGAAGAGATGGAAATGTAGTTGGTGAATATGGAATGGGCTTAAGGAATGAAAGAGGAAGCCATCTGCTAGAATTTTGCACAGAGCATAACTTAATCATAGCTAACACTTGGTTCAAGAATCATGAAAGAAGGTTGTATACATGGAAGAGGCCTGGAGATACTAGAAGGTTTCAGATAAATTATATAATGGTAAGACAGAGATTTAGGAACCAGGTTTTAAATAGTAAGACATTTCCGGGGGCAGATGTGGACACGGACCACAATTTATTGGTAATGAACTGTAGAATAAAACTGAAGAAACTATAAAAAGGTAGGAATGTAAGGAGATGGGACCTGGATAAACTGACAGAACCGGAGATTGTAGAGAGTTTCAGAGAGAGCATTAGGGAATGATTGACAGGAACGGGGGAAAGAAATACAGTAGAAGAAAAATGGGTAGATTTGAGAGATGAAATAGTGAAGGCAGCAGAGGATCACATAGGTAAAAAGACGAGGGCTAGTAGAAATCCTTGGGTAACAGAAGATATATTGAATTTAATTGATGAAAGGAGAAAATATAAAAATGCTGCACATGAAGTAGGCAAAAATGAATACAAACGTCTCAAAAATGAGATCAACAGGAAGTGCAAAATGGCTAAACAGGGATGGCTAGAGGACAAATGTAAGGATGTAGAGGCTTATCTCAGTAGGGGTAAGATAGATACTGCCTACAGGAAAATTAAAGATACCCTGGGAGAAAAGAGACCCACTTGTATGAATATCAAGAGCTCAGATGGAAACCCAGTTCTAAGCAAAGAAGGGAAAGCAGAAAGGTGGAAGGAGTATATAGAGGGTCTATACAAGGGCGATGTACTTGAGGACAATATTATGGAAGTGGAAGAGGCTGTAGATGAAGATGAAATGGGAGATACGATGCTGCGTGAAGAGTTTGACAGAGCACTGATAGATCCGAGTCGAAACAAGGCCCCGGGAGTAGACAACATTCCATTAGAACTACTGACAGTCTTGGGAGAGCCAGTCCTGACAAAACTCTACCATCTGGTGAGCAAAATGAATGAGACAGTCGAAATACCCTCAGACTTCAAGAAGAATATAATAATTCCAATCCCAAAGAAAGCAGGTGTTGACAGATGTGAATACACTAAGAAGATTCAGAAGGATGTAGGTTGCAGTAGGTACTGGGAGATGAAGAAGCTTGCACAGGATAGAGTAGCATGGAGAGCTGCATCAAACCAGTCTCCGGACTGAAGACCACAACAACAACAACAACATTGCTGATCATTGTACTTGATAAGCTTTTGTTTCAAATTGTAGTATGTTGTTGTTGTGGTCTTCAGTCCTGAGACTGGTTTGATGCAGCTCTCCGTACTAATCTATACTGTGCAAGCTCCTTCATCTCCCAGTACCTACTGCAACCTACATCCTTCTGAATCTGCTTAGTGTATTCTTCTCTTGGTCTCCCTCTACGATTTTTACCCTCCACGCTGCCCTCCAATGCTAAATTTGTGATCCCTTGATGCCTCAGGACATGTCCTACCAATTGATCCCTTCTTCTAATCAGGTTGTGCCACAAACTTCTCTTCTCCCCAATCCCATTCAATACCTCCTCATTAGTTATGTGATCTACCCATCTAATCTTCAGCATTCTTCTGTAGCACCACATTTCGAAAGCTTCTATTCTCTTCTTGTCCAAACTATTTATCGTCCATGTTTCACTTCCATACATGGCTACACTCCATACAAATACTTTCAGAAACGACTTCCAGACACTTTAATCTATACTCGATGTTAACAAATTTCTCTTCTTCAGAAACGCTTTCCTTGCCAATGCCAGTCTACATTTTATATCCTCTCTACTTCGACCATCATGTTATTTTGCTCCCCAAATAGCAAAACTCCTTTACTACTTTAAGTGTCTCATTTCCTAATCTAATTCCCTCAGCATCACCCGACTTAATTCGACTACATTCCATTATCCTCGTTTTGCTTTTGATGATGTTCATCTTATATCCTCCTTTCAAGACACTGTCCATTCCAGTCAACTGCTCTTCCAAGTCCTTGCTGTCTCTGACAGAATTACAATGCCATCGGCAAACCTCAAGGTTTTTATTTCTTCTCCCTGGATTTTAATACCTACTCCGAATTTTTCTTTTGTTTCCTTTACTGCTTGCTCAATATACAGATTGAATAACATCGGGGAGAGGCTACAACCCTGTCTTACTCCCTTCCCAACCACTGCTTCCCTTTCATGTCCCTCGACTCTTATAACTGCCATCTGGTTTCTGTACAAATTGTAAATAGCCTTTCGCTCCCTGTATTTTACCCCTGCCGCCTTTAGAATTTGAAAGAGAGAGTTCCAGTCAACATTGTCAAAAGCTTTCTCTAAGTCTACAAATGCTTGAAACGTAGGTTTGTCTTTCCTTAATCTTTCTTCTAAGATAAGTCATAAGGTCAGTATTGCCTCACGTGTTCCAATATTTCTTCAGAATCCAAACTGATCTTCCCCGAGGTCGGCTTCTACAAGTTTTTCCATTTGTCTGTAAATAATTCGCATTAGTATTTTGCTGCTGTGGCTTATTAAACTGATAGTTCGGTAATTTTCACATCTGTCAACACCTGCTTTCTTTGGGATTGGAATTATTATATTCTTCTTGAAGTCTGAGGGTATTTCGCCTGTCTCGTACATCTTGCTCGCCAGATGGTAGAGTTTTGTCAGGACTGGCTCTCCCAAGGCCGTCAGTAGTGCTAATGGAATGTTGTCAAACTCTTCACGCAGTATCGTATCTCCCATTTCATCTTCATCTACATCCTCTTCCATTTCCATAATATTGTCCTCAAGTACATCGCCCTTGTATAGACCCTCTATATATATCCTTCCACCTTTCTGCTTTCCCCTCTTTGCTTAGAACTGGGTTTCCATCTGAGCTCTTGATATTCATACAAGTGGCTCTCTTTTCTCCAAAGGTCTCTTTAATTTTCCTGTAGGCTGTATCTATCTTACCCCTACTGAGATAAGCCTCTACATCCTTACATTTGTCCTCTAGCCATGCCTGCTTAGCCATTTTGCACTTCCTGTCAATCTTATTTTTGAGACGTTTGTATTCCTTCTTGCCTGCTTCATTTACTGCATTTTTATATTTTCTCCTTTCATCAATTAAATTCAATATTTCTTCTGTTACCCAAGGATTTCTACTAGCCCTCGTCTTTTTACCTACTTGATCCTATACTGCCTTCACTACTTCATCCCACAGAGCTACCCATTCGTCTTCTACTGTATTTCTTTCCCCCATTCCTGTCAATTGTTCCCTTATGCTGCCCCTGAAACTCTGTACAACCTCTGGTTTAGTCAGTTTATCCAGGTCCCATCTCCTTAAATTCCCACCTTTTTTTCAATTTCTTCAGCTTTAATCTACAGTGCATAACCAATAGATTGTGGTCAGAGTCCACATCTGCCCCTGGAAATGTCCTACAATTTAAAACTTGGTTCCTAAATCTCTGTCTTACCATTATATAACCTACCTGATACCTTTTAGTGTCTCCAGGATTCTTCCATGTATACAACCTTCTTTTATGATTCTTGAACCAAGTATTAGCTATGATTAAGTTATGCTCTGTGCAAAATTCTACCAGACGGCTTCCTCTTTCATTTCTTAGCCCCAATCCATATTCTCCTACTATGTTTCCTTCTCCACCTTTTCCTACTGTCGAATTCCAGCCGCCCATGACTATTAAATTTTCGTCTCCCTTCACTACCTGAATAATTTCTTTTATCTCATCATACATTTCTTCAATTTCTTTGTCATCTGCAGAGCTAGTTGGCATTCAAACTTGTACTACTGTAGTAGGCATGGTCTTCTTGTCTATCTTGGCCACTATAATACATTCACTATACTGTTTGTAGTAGCTAACCCGCACTCCTATTTTTTTATTCATTATTAAACCTACTCCAGCATTACCCCTATTTGTTTTTGTGTTTATAACGCTGTATTAGCCTGACCAAAAGTCTTGTTCCTCCTGCCACCGAACTACACTAATTCCCACTATATCTAACTTTAACCTATCCATTTCCCTTTTTAAATTTTCTAACCTACCTGCCCGATTAACGGATCTGACATTCCACACGCCGATCCGTAGAATGCCAGTTTTCTTTCTCCTGATAACGACGTCCTCTTGATTAGTCGCTGCCCGGAGATCCGAATGGGGGACTGTTTTACCTCCGGAATATTTTACCCAAGAGGACGCCATCATCATTTAACCATACAGTAAAGCTGCATGCCCTCGGGGAAAAATTACGGCTGTAGTTTCCCCTTGCTTTCAGCCATAGTATATAGACTACATATTATGACTGAAAAACAATGTACTGATATGTTGGATATATTGAGTACAGTGTCTGTGCATGATGTAATCAAATAGGAGCTAAAGAGCAGTTAATTGGTGTCATCTGTAATCTAGTGATAATGTCTTTGATTAGTAATCAAAATTACCTCAGCCCCAGGCTTAAGACATGCCACCTCTTAAATGTTGATCAATTATTGACATTGGTGGCCGAAGATTTCCGGCATAAGAAGTCACCATCTTTCTACCAACAGCATTGTCAAATGTGGTGGCAGGAGGGGAAAGAGGTGCAGGGCACTCTCTCTAAGAGTGGGAAACTGCCCATAAAGGCAGAAGAATCAGCAATGATCAGTGGTATGAGGATGCAGAAGACAATGGATACCACTGCATTAAAGACAGATAATGTGTATCCGAGGGAACTTGGCCTGTAATTGAAAAAGTGTCATGATCATGTCTCCATTGGCAAAAGATTCCGGAGTAGTCCCCCATTCGGATGTCTGGGAGGGGACTGCCAAGGGAGAGGTGACTGTGAGAAAAAGACTGAATAACCAACAAAAGGATAATATTCTGCAAGTCAGGGCATGGAATGTCAGAAGCTTCAATGTGGTGGGGAAGCTATAAAATCTGAAAAGAGAAATGTAAAGGCTCAATCTAGATATAGTAGGGATCAGTGAAGTTAAATGGAAAGAAGAGATGGATTTCTGGTCAGATGAATGTAGGGTGATATCAACAACAGTAGAAAATGACATGACAGGAGTAGTATTCATTATGAATAGGAAGATAGGCCAAAAAGTTTGTTACTGTGAACAGTTCAGTGATAGGGTTGTTCTTATCAGAATTGGCAGCAAACCAACACCGACAACAATATTTCAGGTATACGTGCAACGTCGCAAACCGAATACAAAGCAATAGGGAAAGTATTTGAGGATACTGGAAGGGTAATACAGTACATAAAGGGAGATGAAAATCTAATAGTCTTGGGGGACTGGAATGTAGTTTTAGGGGAAGGAGTAGAAGACAAGGTTACAGGAGAGCATGGGCTTAGGTAAGGAATGAGAGAGTAGAAACACCAGTTGAGTTCTGTAATAAATTTCAGCTAATAACAGTGAATACTCTGTTTAAGAATCACAAAATGAGGAGGTATAATTGGAAAAGGCTGGGGGTACGGGAGGATTTCAGTTAGATCACATCATGGTCAGACAGAGATTCCGAAATCATATACTGTATTGTAAGGCGTACCCAGGAGCAGATATAGATTCAGATCACAATGTAGTAACGATGAAGAGTAGGCTGAAGCTTAAGACATTAGTCAGGGAGAATCAGCACGCAAAGAATTGAAGATACGCTTGTAATTCTCTAAGGCTATTGATACAGCAATAAGGAATAGCTCAGTAGGCAGTACAGTTGGAGAAGAATGGACATCTCTGAAAAGGACAATCACAGAAGTTGGAAAGAAAAACATAGGTACAAAGAAGGTAACTGTCAAGAAACCATGGGTAACAACAAATACTTCAGTTGATCAATGACAGAAGAAAGCACATAAAGGTTCGGGGAAATTCAGGGAGACAGAAATATGAGTCACTGAGGAATGAAATAAATAGGAAGTGGCGGGTAGCTAAGATGAAAGGTCTGCATAAAAAAGGTGAAGAAATTGAAAAAGAAATGAATGTCGGAAGGACTGACTGAGCTTGCAGGGAAGTCAAAACAGCCTTCGATGACAGTAAAAGCAAGGGTGGTAACGTTGAGAGTGTAATAGCAATTCCACTGTTAAATGCAGAAGAGAGAGCAGATAGGTGGAAAGAGTACATTGAAAGCCTCTATGAAGAGTAAGATTTGTCGGATGTGATAGAAGAAGAAACAGGAGTCGATTTAGAAGAGATAGTGGATCCAGTAGCAGAATCAGAATTTTAAATAGCTTTGGAGGACTTAAGATCAAATAAAGCAGAAGGAATAGATAAAACTTGATCAGAATTTCTAAAATCACTGGGGAAGTGGCAACAAAATAATAATTCATGTTGGTGTGTAGAATGTAAGAGTCTGGCGACACCCTCTGATTTACTGAAAAATGTCATCCCCACAGTTCTGAAGACTGCAAGAGCTGACAAGTGTGAGAATTATCACACAATCAGGTTAACAGTTCATGCCTCCAAGTTGCTGACAAGAATAGTGTGCAGAAGAATAGAAAAGAAAATTGAGGATGTACGAGATGACGATCAGTTTGGCTTCAGGAAAGTTAAAGGTACCAGGGGGGTTATTCTGACATTGCAGATGATAATGGAAGCAAAACTGAAGAAAAATCAACACACATTCATAGGATATGTTGACCTGAAAAAAACATTTGACAATGTAAAATGGTGCAAGATGTTCGAAATTCTGCGAAAGATAGGGGTGAGTTACAGGGACAGATCGGTAATATACAGTATGTTCAAGAGCCAAGAGGGAATAATAAGAGGAGTGACCAAGAATGAAGTGCTTGGATTTAAAAGGCTGTAAGATAGGGATGTAGTCTTTCACACCTACTGTCCAATCTGTACATCGAAGAAGCAATGTTGGCACAGGACTGGAATTCGAGGCAGGCTACATCAAACCAGTCAGAAGATTGATGGAGAAAAAAGGAAAAGTCCTTCAACAAAAAGTGTTAATCAAACAATGGAAAGATGACACGTTAAGTTGCAGATGGGCACAGTTCACAGATACTTAAACACAAGCTTTCAGCCATCCTTCATCAGAAAAAGAAAGAGAAACACCCGCCATTTATCCACACAAGCAAGCACTCCTCATGCAAACGTGACTGCCCACTCCAGCAGCTTGGGTCACAATGCAGCTTATCACACAGGTTGGAAGCAGCAATTTGGAGGGGGTGGGGAGGGGATGGCAGTGTACAGGTGGAGGGAGAGAGGAGCACTGTCTGGTGGAGCGTGTAAAGACTGGAATGACAAGAGGTGCAGCATCAGGAGGATATGGGACGGGAAGGTGGGGAAAACAGAACAAAAAAGGAGAGGAGTGAAGAAAGATGGGCAGGTGTGTTGGCAGAGGGCGGCAAACAAAGAGGGTGGGAGACGGGAATACAGAGGAGGTAATAGGACAGATGAGGTGAAAACTGTTGGTTGGATGGCGTGAGGACTGTATGTTACCATAGGTTGAGACCAGAATAATTACCAGAGAGAAGAATGTGCTGTAAGAATAACTCCCATCTGCGCAGTTCAGAAAAGCTGGTGGTGGAGGCAAGGATCCAGATGATTTGGATGGTGAAGCAAGGACACCATCAGCTCTTCCTTACAATGCATTCTCCATTCCCATAATTATTGTGCCTCAACCTACAGTAACATACTATCTCCACACCCTCCACACAACGGTTTCCACCTCCTCTGTCCTGTCACCTCCTCCCCATTCTCGTCTTATGCCCTATGCTAATGCAACCTTCTATCTTTTCCTCATCCTCTCCTTTCTTGCTCGGTTTTCCCCACATCACGGAAACTGTGTCTGTTGGCATTCTAGTCTCTGCATACTCTGCCCAACAGCATTCCTCTCTCACCCCATCCAAGTGCTGCTATCCCTTCCTCTTCACCGCCCCCTCCAGATTGCTACTTCCATCCTACCTGATAGCTGCATTCTGGCCCAAGCTGTCAGAGTTGGCGATCCTGTGTGCATGAGGTGCACTTGCTTATTCGAGTGAACAGTGGGTGTTTCTCTTTCTCTTTCTGATGAAAGCTGTGGCCGAGAGCTTATGAGGAAGTGTCTTTTAATTGTGCCTATCTGCAACTTAACATGTCATCTCTATGGTAAGTGGCAATATATTTTTTCCTACATCATTAAAAATTGTTAATTGATATTTATAAATTCAAAATCAGAAAGCAGTTATCGTATTAATACTGAATTATTTGCTAAAGAGAATTTCGTGCTATACACGTAGACTTGAAAGTCTGTGGGTAATGTTTTCTATTATCTGGCATTAAGAAATAAACTGTCAAGTTTTAAATTTGGCACATCAGCCTTGTTGAGTATCCAAGATTTCGGAAAGTGTAATGTCTCCAAAAAGTACATGAGATACAGTATATCAGAGTGCAGGAGACATTAAATGTTTCCAATTATCAAGTGAAATACTTTGTATTTCAACCTACTTGCAATGGTCTCATTGTATTCCTGAAAAGGATTGTTGTAAATCGGTAAAGACAATGGCTTTTGTTTTGCAGTCTTTATTAAGCTTTACTGCTTGACATGGCATAATATGAAAAAGGGTTTGATGACATTGGCAATGAACAGTTATACATTTAAAATATTCATGTCATTTTCACAAGAATACAACAGATGTTGTGTGATTCTTTGTTATTTTGGTTATTGTGGATAAGACTTCAATTTGCCAACTCATCCAAAAACTTAGCTGCCTCCATGGTAGAGGTTGCTAACGCACACTTTTGCGGTGGCGCTCAACCTGGGGGGTAAGCTGGTTTGAATCCTGATGGATGAAAAAATTTTCACTGCCAGTATTTGGCTGGTATGGGGAGAAGAGGTGGTGGTGTAGAGTTCCTGATCACCAAACTTTGCACCGGTATCCTGGTTTAATATCAAACCTCTCCACATTGTTTCAGGAAATGAGAGCATGAGATACTGTTGATGGTGATCCATCTGTCGGATGGCAATCTTAAGCTTGGCGGATCTCTGGTTAGTGTCCAGTAGTAATCGGCTAATATTGATGCACCCCACTTTCTTCGGTATCTCACTTCATCATCTGGAGGAAGTATTCTCTGTGCTCATCAGTTACAGCACCACAGTTGTCAGGAAAGAAGTCTAAGTGCGAACATAGGAGATGTAACTTTAACGGCATATTGCACCACAGTCTATTGTAGCAGTGCACAAAATTTGCCACAAGATCCTTATAGTTTTCTGCCCTCTTATTTCCTAGAAAGGTTGTTGACACATGAACAAAGGCATCTCAAGCTAACTTTTCATCCCTTGTCAGGATGGTGTTGAAATGTTCATCTTTGTACAGTGTGCATATCTGGGGACTAACGAAAATCCCCTCTTTTACTTTTGCCTCACTAAAATGTGGAAATTTCTCTCACAAACAGAGAAGTGCTTCTTCCATTTTGTCCAGTGCCTTAATTATATTTTTCATTAGCCTCAATTTTAAATGAAGAGCAAAGGGAATTATATTCTTTCACTTGACAAGTGCTTCATGCATAACATTGTGAGAGCTTTGTTCAAATGGTCGAAGATTAGGCCAAGTATTGTTTTTATAATGAAGTGCTTGGTGCAGCTATCCAGAGGCACAGAAAGCAACAGAATTTCGTGTGGCCGTGTTGTAGCCTATGCAGTAACAATCATTTCATGCTATCATATGTCTCTTTCACGTAATCGGAAACAATAGTAAGACATTACCATTATACAGTAGCACATGCTTGAGACTTACTTTGGAAGGATCTATAAACAACCACCACTAATCACTTTTATAGTCAATGCCCATAGCTGCCATTAGTCACTGTACATCACTATTAAATACCAAGTTCTTCTAACTTTTGGAAAATGGAAGGAATGGCATAAGGTGGTTAAGGAATGCAGTCACATTTACTGTCTTATCAAGACAATTCCGCTGTTGTCTTGATGGCTGCAATGTAGCTTTACCTTTCGGCAATTCCAGATCATTCACTAGGTTATTCAGCTCACACTTGGTTATTGTTTGAATCACTGTACGCTCATCATTACACACAAAATCAGGATCTTATGGAAAACTAGGTTTTGAAGATGACAGTGCAGCACTAGTTTCACTACTGCTGTCGTCACAATCAGAATCAGTTGGGACAGGAACAGACCGTCCATGAGACCATGGTCACATAGCTGATGGTATGGAAGGATAATATGTCAAAGGGAACTTTTTCTTCTTGGAAATACCATGTGTTAATGGATTTATTATACAAAAGTAACACACGCTTAGATGGTTTGAGGGTTCTCACCAGATCATGGGCATAGCATAGCCCATTTAAGATCTTTTATGATTCAATCACAAATGAAGATGCAAGACACAAGATATGCAACACACGAGAAACCCCTGATTTCACAGCCAAAGCACACTCTGTAAAAGCCTTCCTAATATATGGCATTATTGACCTCCTTTGTGATTTCAATGTAGCCTGTCTGCAAATGTAGCAGAAATAGCCAGCACTGGTTGTTTATTTGCAAGGCATATTGAATCACAGGAGTTACCATGACAACAAGCATAACTGCGCTTCTCACAGCACACTAATAGAACACAGTTTGTAACAGACTGAAAATATGCTTAAATGAAACATGCTCTGCTCCCCTCTGCCTCTTCCCCATCCCTTGTTGCTACGAGCCTGGACTAAAAATAGTGACAAAATACACACAGCTATTGTTGTCTGAAACTTCATCACCCTGTCTACCATCAGCAGGATTTTGCAGCCTATATGGGCAGGGATTGACAGTGAATGCTGGTAAAATGTAGTTATAACTACATGCACCCCCTATAACTTGGAAATGAGAGATAATTTGAGATTTTCATTGTTGTTTTTATTATCACCATGGTCATTATACTTACCATACATTTAATTCACCTCAGGTACATTTTCACTGTTGGCTAGTGTTATTTGTAAATTGAATGCTTGGAAACAAGTAAATAAGAGGGAAATTATTCTTATCTCTTGATCACAATGAATACCAAATTTTGGAATGAGGCATACTCTACATAAAAAGATTATTTTTTATCAAGACATAACTCCTGGCCACAAAAAGAGTTGAGCAGTGGAAAAAAATCAGTTTCCCCTCTCATGCACTGGTGCAACATTCAGCCTATTTTGCAGATGTAACCCTTAGTTTTCTCCCTAAACACAAGCTCCATGTCACTAATTGAAGTCTTTCTGACTACTGTTACATTTTCTGTTCGTAAACATGTCATTAGAATAAATTAATACAGTCAAAAATTTCCAGTTCATTGATAGCATGCCAAAAGGCAGTGAACAAAGCATATTTTCAGTTACTAATTATTAGAACAGGTAATGATGTATGTCTGTTCATTATTTTTATTTATCTGATTTAATTATTTGTTGAGATCATTGTTATTCATTTCTGATTGTCTCAGATAGCCAGAGTTATTTCTGTAGGAAGATAGTGGTATGCAAACTTTCAATTCAGGGACAGTAACTTTTACTTGTAATAAGTAATTGAACTACATTTTTATGTGACTTGAATTCATAAAGAAAAAAGCTTTGTGAGCAGCTGCTAACACACTATAAAATTCTACCACCACAAAATCCTTACTGTCATATTGACTTCCCAGTAGTAACTAACTCACAGTTACAGCCATGATAACATATAATTCATTATAACAATGTCAATTGTTTTAGAATCTTTGGGCATAATTTGTAATTAATTTACAATGACGAATGACGTGTAAAATTATTGAAGTGTAATAATTCACACAGCTTAAAATGTAAATATAGATCTTGTGGTTAGTTTCGACAAATACAAACACTTTCTGTTAGAAATTATACATTGTCGGTATTTTTAACAATTAATATTAGAAATTGCCAATTTAAAACAGAATTAAGTGGTATCACAATCTGACATTTGTTATTCTTTTATACACTTTAAGTTTTGATGTATTGTATTCTAGAATACCTCAGCCTCAGTACTACAGTACTAAGAGTATTACAATATAAGAGAAATGTGAAACTATGGAGTAATGAGATTCAATTCAGAGTGGGAGAACATTACATATAATGCGCCACTGGATTTGGTGCTTGGCCCACTCCTGTTCTTTGTGTACATAAAAACTATCATGGTTGCTGGTGACACAAGTATATTTGTAAAAAGCTCAAAGATATCCGTACCAGACACAGCCAGGAGAATAATGGAACAGGTTTACAACTGCTTCACAGTCAACACTTTAACCTTTAATTGCGCAAAAACTAATGTTATGGAATTCTAAACAAAGAAAATTGACTTCTAGGTACTGGAAGTAGGCATCAGTAGGGATTCACTGGGTGTGGCACCTTGTATGAAGTTCTTGGGCATCAATGTGGATAATAAGCGGAGGTGGCAACAGCGTGTGGATAAGTTAACCAGAAAGCACAGTTCTGTCTGCTTTAAACTGTGAAGTTTCTCTTACTGTGTTGGTATGCAGGCGAGATTGCTAGCATACTTTCACTCAGTTCTGTCCTGTGGCTTAATCTTCTGGGACATTGCAGCTGGGATGAAAAAAGTCATTATTCTACATAAATGTGCAATAATAGTACTGTGCACAGTTGATAACTGTACATCTTGCAGAAGCCTCTTCATGGAGATAAGACTTCTTATACTTACATGCCAGTACATATACTCGATTATGGTATTTGTGTAAATAACAAGAGCGAATTTAGGATGAAGTTAGCAATTCACAACCACAATATTACAAGCAGAAATAATTTCCATAAAGACTGTGCATCCCTCTCTGGGGTTCAGAATGGAGTTTTATAGTCTGGTGCAAATTCTATAGCAAGTTGCCACTGGACATCAGGCAGGAAATAGTAAATCTCTAAATATTTAAACACAAAGTAAAAGAACACCTCATTTGCCAGTCCTTCTACAATACAGGACATCCCACTTAACTCCATTACTTGATGTATTTCTGAATTGAAACTAAATATGAAAAAATGCAGTTGGCCAGGAATGCGCCCATGTCAAGGCTCACACAGTCGGCTGGAACACACAATCCATAAAAATAAACAAACATAGTGTTCGACACTAAATACAAATTTTTAAATTGCACCTGTGTATCTTATCTACTGAAATGAAAATTAGAGGTACAAATAGTGATGACAGGCTTGGTTTCACTGTTCTAAATTTCATACCTTCTGAAAAAAGATGGCAATGGTTCCAGTTTCTGGTGTAATGCACAGAGCAAGGGGTTGCTTTCACTGTCCAATTGGTAGAAAAACATACACATCCCATTTAAATAAATGTAACACTGTATTGAAAAGGATTCCCCCCCCCCCCCCCCCCAGAAATATGTGAGGTTGCAGAGTTAGGTGGGACACCCGGTGTACATGAATACTTTTTCTCGGGATGTAAATTCTACCTCATTCTAATATTTGTATCTGACAGAACTTGATTTTGCCAATATGTACAGAGTGTTTGACTACTGACTATTATAGGTACAAATGAAAGGGGCAAGACAGGACAACAGTTTGCTTGTTTCACTGTCCTAAACTCGCCCCTTTTGTTTGTACCTATAATAGTCAAACTCCATGTAGACAGTTAATATTGGTCTGTGTAGAGTCCATATGCTTTGTTTGAAGTATTATATAGTAACAACAGCAGTTGTTTCCTTCAAAGTAGCCATTTTTCTCCTAACAATCGATGCAGGGTGGTCAGAAATGGTCTGAAAAGCTTATAATTGTGTTGCAGGGTAGGTTGTGCTGACAAATAATTGTCAAGAAAAAAATTCTTTGCATTGCACCATTTCAGAGTTAATTATCATTGAAGTTAGTCAGTTAGGCCATTGTGTGTAACAAATTCAAGTGACCTGCCAGGGACAGTCACTAAATGTGTTCCTGGTTTGCCTTCCTAAAACTGAACAAGAGAATGATGCAAAACTTGGACATGTGATGGTAGTTGGAATTGGACCTGGACCAAGGGCTGAACAGTCTCGTGCAATATCACCTAAGCTATGAGAACAGTTGGCATTAATTTTATCTGGCATGCCACTTGAATTTGTGCACTTAGTGGCCTAATTAACTCTAAAACATGCCAATTTTTTTGTTAAGCAATTACTCCTCATCAAAGCTTACCCTGCAACTCACTTACAAGCTTTTCAGGCTCTCACTGACCACCCTGTGTAAAGTAATCTAGAAGTAATTACTATAATTATTGGTTTGGGTAGATCAGCACTGGTTATAATTTGTTGGTAATATATTTTGCAGAAGTAGCCAGCAGTGTTTGATTCTGCCTGTTAATGTATAACTTGACTTGTTTCACATATGTGAAGGCTCTCCTCCCTGATGGGACTGACAGAGCATGATGTGGGAGTGAATGATTGAATAACCATAGAACCACTTCAAGGGTGTTGTTATGTCATTGGAGCACTGTGGGAAATGTAAATTATTTTTTAAACTCTATTTTTGTATTTTCATTGTTAGATCAAGTATTTTCCAGATAATCCTCATCAGAAGCACTTTCATTTACATTAAGTCCAACACTTTGTAATGTGTTCTCATTTGTCTGGCCCCTAATTTTTATACCTTTTGTGAAAGCAAAATAAAAAACGATAAAATCACATTTGACCTCCTAGTGCAACTGTGCAAATGTAAAGCTTTCATAGCTTTGTTACTAATAAATATGTTTTAATGTAATACATTACAGATTCCTTCAGAAAATGAGTCACTGAAAGCTGTTATGGTATGGTTTCATGGAGGTGGATTTGGATTTGGATCAGGAAACACTGATCTTTATGGTCCAGATTATTTAGTTGCTGCTGATGTTATTGTAGTCACATTGAATTACCGTCTTGGAGCTCTTGGTAAATACCTCGTGGAAACATTGCTTAAGTTCTCTTGGTCAAATTAGCAGGTAGTCTTGATTACCTTCCTCAAACCAGAAAAACACTGTAATTGCTCTAATAAACATTTCAAGTTACCCATGTCAGTAATGCTTTCAAGCAGTCTTGTATTACTTTACTGTTGAGTGTAGAATGTACCATTCAGTATCGATAACATGACTGTTGTAGGCAGTTTCACGCATTATTCGTCTACAAAACTAATACACTGTTTTCCTTATGTGTTAATGTTTGTGCATGGATAGGTGGTGTTTTGACACCATATAACGAACAGATAGAAGGGTGAGTGAGTCAGGTGGCAGTTCAAAAACTAAAAAGCGGTTGTAACAGAAAGGTGGCACAAGTGATTAAAATTCAGGCAGTTGTGAAATGGAATCAACTCTGTAATATTGAATATCAGCATTTTCTCCGTGTGAAGATAATCAGTGTGAAATGCCGGAACATATCTTTTCTGAAGCATATTTTACAGGCCTATTTCTTTGTAAGCTTTAATTAATTTTAAGACATAATGTAGCAGTTTAAAAGTGGACAAATGTTTGTTTCTCAACAGGCTTTTTAAGTTTGGAAGATGCAACTATACCAGGCAATAATGGCCTTAAG
This sequence comes from Schistocerca nitens, assembly GCF_023898315.1. Lineage (NCBI taxonomy): Eukaryota > Metazoa > Arthropoda > Insecta > Orthoptera > Acrididae > Schistocerca > Schistocerca nitens. Next base: position 448,780,834 of record NC_064615.1, read on the forward strand.
GACCAAGTAGCTGCCCTCAGATGGATTCAGCAGAACATCATAAACTTTGGTGGTGATCCAGATAATGTTACAATATTTGGTGAGAGTGCTGGTGGTGCCTCTGTACAATACCATTTGATATCTCCAATGTCAAAAGGTAGTAATTGTTTAGAATGCTTTTGGTAGCATATGCATATCTCTCTCTCTCTCTCTCTCTCTCTCTCTCTCTCTCTCTCTGTCTGTGAGTGTTTTAACTACATGACACCAAATATGTGATCCATTTTGAGCTTCCCTTACAATGTTGATAGTACAGAACATTGGAGCTCACTTGTAATTGTTATGTTGTTCTCCTTTTGTGATACCTGCTTTGGAAACATCTTATAAAAATGAATCAATTTGCAGTATACCATTTTGCTGCTTACAAAACCCCATAGAGATAAAAAGATCTAGCAAGGGTGTACTGATCAATCGTCATACTCTTTTTACACCAAACTACAATTTTCATTCTCCTGAAGGTACAATGTATTATTCCCAAGATATTGTGGTAAAGCTTCATAGTATTTGAGAGAAACAGAGAAAAGCATGTGACAATTGATATCGCCCAACCGTCCGTCCATTGTACACGACGAAGGACAGCATCTGTTTCATTTCCAATGCCTCCAGACATTGCAACTGAGGGGTCTACAACTAGCATATGAGATTTGTGCAGGGATTTCTGCAGGAATCGATTGCAGACCGGAGCTTCACAGTGAGTCTCCTTTTCACCAATGATACAATGCAAATTTACCCATAAAGTGTGGGCTGGCATCGTGGGAGTCTGTTTAATTGGACTGTACATTCTCCCACACCAACTTGATGGTTGCACATATCTTGTATTGCTGCGAGATGTTCTGCCGGACATGTTGTATGATGTTTCATGCCTGTTCATCACAACATTCAATTTCAGCACAATGGAACCCCCATGCATTTCAGCGGACAAGTGATGGTACATCGGTCGGCAACCTTTCCTAGCCACTGTATTGGCGTGGCAGGCTAGTCACATGGCCACCACAATCACCCAATCTGTCCCAAATACATTTATTCCTGTGGGAATGGGGTATCTAAAGGGCCTTGTGTACAAAACAGCTGTTACATCACTGGAGGACCTAGTGGACAGGACTGTTGTGGCACCAGGATATCTTCAAGTATCTTTAAGAGGAGGTTCCATTCACTGGAGCGTCAATGTCAAGTGTGTCTCAATGCATCCGGACAAAGCTTTGAGAATCTCCAGTAGTGGGTGTCCAGTTGTAGCATGTGACTAAATAACTGCAATGCCATTTAATAGCTCCGGATGGCTTTTAGAACCCTCAGTTCCTGTGTAATTACTGATCCTTGCTGTATGCTCGATGTGCCATGTCAGTTTGTAAACTATTTTTTTAATCACCGTCTGTGTGTGTGTGTGTGTGTGTGTGTGTGTGTGTGTGTGCGTGCGTGCGTGCGTGCGTGCGTGCGTGTGTGCGTGTGTGTGTGGGCTTGTGCGTGCACACACACACACACACACACACACACACACACACACACACACACACACACACACACACAATGCCCAAATAAATCAGTCTTCTCTTAATTACAACTTGTAATTTCTTGTGCTAATACCACGACTACATTATCTGTACGCACTTTGAGTAAGCTGAGAGAGGAATATGCCATACGATAATGTTATGTGTGCAATATCTCTTTGTGAATGTTCTCTGTAGCGTGCACATTTGAAGTTAAATTAGAAATAAATGTAATATAATTTTGTTGCAGTTATTGCTACTCAAGTTATTTTCGTTGACGTTTTTTCCTTTACTTTTCCTTATTGTGTTGTCGCACATCTGTTTAAAGAAATATTGTTTGATATTTTCAGGGAGTTTCAAAGTTTCTTGCAGATTTTTTTTTTCTTCAAATTGATGATGGAAAATATACAATGCAAACCTATGAATAGTTTGTGTCATTATAGCTTTTGATTCACTGAATATTTAGACCTATTAATACAGTTACATATTAAATATATTTTCTTATTTAGGACTTTTTCACAAAGCAATTGCACAGAGTGGTTCTATTTTTAATCCTTGGGCAAGCAGAAAAACTTTGAAGGAGAGGTCGTTTGCCTTGGGTGCTGTGCTGGGATGTAAAACAAATGATCCAAAAGTGCTAATTGATTTTCTCAGGACTTGCACTCCAAAACAGATAGTGGAAGGCACTGCAAAAATAGTAACTCTTGATGTAAGTTGACTGAAATTATTTTACACTTATCCAGTTTTGTGCTGCTCATTATAAAATAAGCACACCAGACAGAAAATTATTCACAAACAGGAAACATCACACTAATATCATGTAATATCACTTGAAACCTTTGAAATTTCCTTAATTTGGCAAACAAGAGTGTCCACAAGTTTCTTTTGGTACGCCATATCCAGCTGAAGCCATTTGTTGATGTTTAAATCCATATTGTATGTTTGTTGATTACTATATTTCATCTGCTGTTCAAATAGTCCCAGACATTTTCTATGCGATTAAAAATAAGTTATTTAGCTAGCCAAGCAAGGAACTGTAGGGTACCTTATTGTTTGTCAAACCAGGCATGTATGTGTGTAGCTCTGTGAGCACAGCTGTTGTCATCTTAGAAGACAGAAGTGTCCACACAATATTCATCATGAAGATGTGCTATAAAGGGCAACACTGGGCCACCGAGAATGTTAAAATAAACATCGTGGTTAATGTTCATAGTGACCTGAATGAGTGGGCCCAAGTCATGTTAGGAAAAGTGCCTCCAAAACGTCACAGAACTAACTCTGTCCTCAGCTACATCCTCCACACAATGCAGGTTTTCTATCTGTTGGGTTGCCAGTGCTCTTGAGGCCTCACAGGATTTGAAAAAGTGAGAGAATTATGACTTATCAGACCACACTACAGGCCTGCAGTCGGCTACTGTCCAGTATTTGTGTTATCTAGCCCACTGGGCACTTTATGTACCAATATGACCAATGATCTTTTGTGAAGTACCTGACTCCAAATGACCACAATATGCAGTTGCCTCTGCAATGTCCACTTGGGAACTGGTTGAGATGGAACTGCATTCACTAACAATAGCAGCTGATTTGAAACCATTTTTCACTGACAAGGTGTGGCACTCATCTCCAGTCCCTGTTGGTTAGAATCTTTTTATGATCACTGTTCTTACTTGCCCACCTTGTAGGGACGTTAGACTGTCTATGGTCACACACTAACAAATTGGACAACTTCATTCACAGTGCGTTCATGGGTATGTCATAACATGATAGCTCCTCTCTGCCACTCTGTTACCTTTCCAGGTTGACCCACCTTACTGCGCTGATTCCATTCTACCACCTGGCACATCTACACCATTTCACTTCCATGAGTTACAGTTGAGTCATAAAATTGCAATTTATCATTTGTGCACCACATGCAGCACTCCAAAGTGGCTAATCTTCGTCTTTAATGGGGTTCTTAATATTTTGTCCAGTGAGCTTACATAGGTGCTCAAACTGTTACACTGAACATATGATGATCTTCTCTGTCTGTTGGAGAGTTTGGAGATAGTGTAAATTAGCTCATTATTATTATTATTATTATTATTATTATTATTGTTGTTGTTGTTGTTGTTGTTGTTGTTGTTGTTGTTGTTACTGTTATTTTTTCTATGCTAGGACAAACGGAAAGGAAACAGCATACCATTTTTACCAATACCAGAAAAGGACTCCGGCAGTTCACAAGAAGTCTTCCTACCTGATAACCCACAAAATATTGTAAAATCAGGAAAATTCTGTGATGTGCCTTACCTAACTGGAGTTACTTCCCATGAAGGCTTAATGGAGCTTAGAAGTATGTCATCCTCATAGTTTCCATTGTACAGGTTGTTAAAATTAATTACTTCTGATACTTATTAAAAATTTCAGATATTCTAAAAAAGCCAGAGTTGCTGAAAGAAATAGACGCAGACTTTGAAAGATTCGTGCCAGAAGATATGGAACTGAGAGAAAGTGAAAGATTGAAGAAAGCCAGTGATATGATAAGACAGTTTTATTTTGATGGTAAAGCACTCACAAAAGATAGCATAATGGATTATGTAAATGTATGTGAAATTAATTTTTCTGCGTGACTGTTTCAGTATATCATCTGAATTTCGAGATATCAATGAGCTTTTTCTGGCCTTTAGTTGCAGACTGATATAAACTTCGCACACGGAGTGTACCAAACAGCAAATTACCATGTGAAGTATAGTCGCAGCCCATTATATTATTATAATTTTGGGTTTGATAGTGTTCTGGGTGTCTTCAAACGTTTTGTTGGTGCATCTCATCTTCCTGGTAATTACTTTGTTACTATTTCTGTGCACAAATATAAACTTAGTTTAAACACTGTCACAGATGTTCTGAAATTTTTTGTTTATTGCTGTTTGATCATTTTATTTCAGGTGTTTGTCATATCGATGATATTGGATACTTATTCCATATGTCAATTGTTGATATCACTGTAGAACATGACTCTATAGAAATGTCAACTATACGAAGGATGGTGAAGTTGTGGACAAATTTTGCAAAGACTGGGTATGCTTAAATATTGTACCAATTGTTGCATGTTAATGTAAAAAAAAAAAAAAAAAAAAAAACTTGATAACTTCTTTTAGTCTTGCATCTCCTTTCTGATGATTAGTTCGCATTTATAAATCTTTGTTTTAGTGCAGCAGTGTAGATCTTATTTTCTCAGAAGTGGGGAAAATACTTCTGCATTCCTTTCGCTGTAAGTCTCAGAATGATTCTTAGTCATATTCACCCAGAAATTATTTCTAAATATAATTAACTTTTTTCATGCTGTACAGAAAAAGACAGGAAATAAAGGGGCGTGTAACTACTAAGATTGAGAACTTTTCCTGCTACAGAAACAAGGAAACTTGCAGCAGAGCTGACAGGCAAATGCCCATTGTGTAGGATGAAGGGAAATAAATAAAATGGGGTGAGTGTAAGAGGATTGGGATGTAAGGTACAGGAGTGAAGGAAGTCACTGAAAATTCTGATCAGTGGAGGAACTAGGGGAAAAGTTAAATAGTGCTCTGATTTTGGTGACTCATCAAAATTGTAAAGGTTGCTTTTGTTGCTCCAAGAATCATTGTACGAGTCATCGTATAGCCAGTTTCCAATTTTTCAACATATAATGTAACTTGTTAGATAAAAAAATCTACTCACCATGCCACAGCAGGAGAGCATACCCATATAAAGATTAAGGAAATTTGCAGGTTTATGGAGCCAGTGGCTCCCTGTGGCAAAAGGGCCTAAGGAAGAGGAATGAAGTGAAAGGAGAGGTCAGGTTTAGGACATTTGGAAAATTTGGAAAAGTCACCCAGAAACCAGATCAGGCTAGACTTAGTGGATGGGATGAATAGGAACAATCAATCTTTCCTGCTCATCCCATCTGGTAAGTCATCCACGGCCTGGAATTCTAGGCAATTTTTCCAAACTCTCCCCATTTCCTAAACTTCAGGAGTCCCTTTTCTTCATCGCTCTTCCTTCCCCTTCAGCCTTCTGCCAGAAGAAGTAGCCACCAGCTCTGAAAGCTTGCAAATTTACTTAACCTTTATATATGTATGTTCTCCAACTGCCTCATGGTGAGTTGATTTGTTATCTATCCGTTTATATTATATTTATATCACATATAGTAACATTTTTGGGATCACTCAAGGTCTTCTGTATTTGAATGTAGAAGCATCTACGCCAGAGACTTGCGTGTTTCTGTAACTAATTTCTCTGCAAATTTCTTATCCTCTGCCATGTCACTGTAAAAAACATAAGCCAGTAAAACACAGAAAACAACCAAATAGACAGACAGCATTTGTGGCATCTACATGTTGATTTTATACTTTTCGAACTTACTATTCTTATGTATCACTTCTTTGACAAAATTCAGTTTGTCAAGTGAAACAGTGGGCAAGAAATTATCACTAGACAATAATATGGAACAGAAAGAAATTGTTGGTCTGTTGCTATTAAACTGCCACAGTGGTAAGATGCAAAATTGCATCTGTTCTGGCTGATAATGCAAAGAGGTGGCTCTAATTCCCATCTGCTGCTAAAGCCCTTCTCGAGGATGTGTGATGATGTGGAATGAGGATTACTTAGTCTCTTGAGGCCATCTATTAAGATACTTACATAAATAAGCATTGTTGTTGACATACATATTACTAAAGTGGCATCTAATCAAAACATATGCAACTTGTAACTAAATATGTCTTTCAAAATGTGCTACTAACTGTGTATCCCCTACATAGTACACAGTAACTGTAGTTACAACTTATGATACGTACTAAAAATAAAACAAAAACTGTCATGTCTGTCTGTTTGTTTGAATATGTTAATCTCCAAAACCACCAGACAAATTTTCATGGGATTTTCACAGGTAAATTAAGCACATCTTGGAGCAACATACAGGGTTCATTTCATCAAAATTGAGTAAAAAAAATGTAATGATTTAAAGTCGTATCTAAAAGTAGTTCACAAAAGAACCAATAGATACTGTTGTTATTCTATTTTAACTCTGTGATAGATCCCCCCCCACCGGAAGTTTGCATCAGTGAGTACAAAAGACTGAATTTACTTAGTCAAGATATATGGATTTACTGACAGTGCTTTGTGTATTAAAAACTTTGACATTGCTTTGCTTCTTTCTTCTTCTTCTTCTTCTTCTTCTTCTTCTGCTGCTACTTATCCATTAATGGATGTTGGCGACCACATGTTACGTCTTTCTTCTGTGAACTGCAGTATGTAATAGCTGGTCAACACTTCGCAGTCCAGTCCACTGCTTTATATTGTCCAACCAGGATGTTTTTCTTCGCCCTTGTCTTTTTCCTTCAACCTTTCTTCTATTATTAACAGCAGAAGCATATATTTGGTATTCCATACTATATGTCGTACGTATGCAGTTTTTCTTCTTTTAAGCACTGTCAACATTTCTTGCTGCTTGTTAATTCGTTCCAGTACCATGGTATTTTAAGCATTCTGCAATAAATACACATTTCAAAGACCTCTAACTTCTTCATTGTTGTCATATTTAGCATCCGTCCTTCAGAGCCGTATAGAAGCATGGACCAGATGTAGGATTTAACAAATCGGACTCTAAGGTTTAGGTCTAGGTTTGTGCTTGTAAGAATATTCTTAAACTTTATGAAGGTGATTTGGACGTTCTCTGTGCGACATTTTATTTCTAAGTCTGTTCGCCAGTCTTCAGAAAGCCAGGTTCTGAGGTATTTAAACTTGTTGACTCTTTGTATTACAGACCCTTGCCTCTTTCTCTAGGTATTATTTATGTTATTTTCTAGGAAAACGAATTTATTGAGTCTATTCTGTGATTTTAATGCCTACTCATTATATTTTGATTTACTTTTTTGTTTACAAACAAAAAAGCCTAGAAAATGATAGTCGTTCTCAATGCACCAGAATGGCTAAAAGATTGAGAACTATGTCTTCTCAATAATCCAGTGAAGATTGTGAGACGAGAATACAAGTTATCAGGCCTTAGACACTTACAGGATGGATGGCCAATATTAAATTTATATAGCTGGCCAAAGTTCCTTATGCAATAAGACTACTGCTAAACCAAAATTGTCAAAACTCAGGAAAAAATAACATTCAAAAAATCAAAAATACATGCTTGCAGTATGCAGCAGAGATGAAGATTTTCACAAAGTTGTTCAAAGTTCGTTATGTGCAACTTTCTGTTGGTAATCTTCTTACGATGATTGATAGAACTGTTTGTTTATAAGCTATGGTCACTGTTATCTGATAGCTCTTATGTTCCTCAATGTCGGGGACTATGGATTCCTATTATGCTTGAAGGCAGTTGGACTTCAGTGGAGATTAATTAATGTTTTACTTCTTGTCTCATTGTTGTCACTTTCTTCTTCAAAAGAAACAACCAATCAGACTCTGCACTTTCCTGGTGCTGGATCTTTTTTTACACATCACCTTATTTATTTGAAGGGGCAAAATTCATATTGTTGAGCAGAAAAAACCTTGTTTCACAAAGCGCCTAGCATCCAGTGCACGTTGGTCTATCACTTACTCATTTGATTTTGATGCGCATCTCTTGTTGGTTTTTGAACACACTCTGTGAGTTGATTTCTGAATGAATCATAAGCCGCGCAGGGTAGCCGTGCGGTCTAGGGCGACTTGTCACTGTTCACGCGGCTCCTCCCTTGGGCATGGGTGCATGTGTTGTCCGTAGCGTAAGTTAGTTTAAGTTAGATTAAGTAGTGTGTAAGCCTAGGAACCAATGACATCAGCAGTTTGGTCCAATAGTAAAACATAATAATAATAATAATAAGTTTATTTTTGGATCCGTGCATAGTGTACGTGATGTCTCCATCAGGGTAATCCTCATCGCATCTAGAAATAAACTTTCCTGCAGGCAAAAGGGGACTGTCAATCGCTGTCTGATTATGTTGTTGATTGGGTTTGTGAATGATCAGGGTTGTTATAATTACTAGAGAAATCCATAGATTCAGACTACCAGAGTGGAAATAAACGACTAACAGGTAAGAAAGATTACGTATTATTTTCTTGGTGTATCAAGGAAAATGAAATTTTGTCAGAAATTTTTTGGCCAGATCGGTACACTAGTAAGGGCCAGTTGTACAGTCCACATCTAGCAGCCACTTAACTTCTATTCTGGAAGTAGCACGGAAAATGGTTTGTACGAACATAACAACGCCTAACTGGAGAATAATCAAGTATAACTAAACTGGTGATTTGGCAGGGTTAGTGCAGTTACCCGGCGAATAAGTTTTGACAAAGGCATGAATAGTTCCAGAATTAGTCATGACAAGATTGTTTGTTAGAGAGAGGAAGGAGAAGAAACGGGGGCACCACACAAATTAGGAAAGAATATGAAGATTCCAAATTTATATAAAAATCTCAAACTACTACATTTCGATCTCATACTCGAGAAACTTGAGCATATGAATGAAATGTGAAACTATTTTCTAACATACAGCTTTTTGCTTGTAATAGCTATTTTACGTTGGCCTTCATGAATTCTATTCTGTCGTATTATAAAAATGACCATTTGTGCCAAAACAGTCTCATTCATTTGGTGTGTGTTACAATTTCTGCAGTGTTAGAAAGGCCTATTTTGTTTTATCTGGCAGACAGTGACAAAATAGACGTAGTCAGATCGAGAAACCACCCTAGCCTTGGGTACTATTCGAATTAATGCAGTTGTAAAACTGCTGTATAAGAAGGGGGACAAAAGCTTTTCAAAGGTTTTAGAGAAACTAATGAATGCCAGGATAGTTAAGCATCTCAGTGAACACAATATCTTCAGCAAAAGTCAGTTTGGATTTCAGATAGGTTTGTCAACAGAAGATGCAATATTTGCATTTACTGGCAAACTCTTGGAATCTATCAACAAAAAACTGAAAGTGATTGGCATATTTTGGACCTAACAAAAGCATCTGACTGTGTAAATCACCAAATTCTTTTACAAAAAGCTGCACATCTCGGTATAAGTGGTGCAACAGGGAAATGGCTTGACTCATATCTGTCAAACAGGAAACAAAAAGTTGTAGTAGATAGTCAAGACGGTGTCCCATTATCTTCATAATGGGGTACCATCACATGTGGAGTGTCGCAGGGCTCAGTTCTGGGCCCCCTAATTTTTATTATACATATAAATGATCTCCCTCTCTGTACGGAATATTGTAGATTCACCATTTTCGCTGATGACACTACACTACTTATTGATAATTCAGTAGATAAACTTGATGTAACAGCAAATAAGGTTTTAAATGAAACGGTGAACTGGTTTGACATTAATGGTCTTTCTTTAAATTACTGTAAAACAAACCGACATTCAGTTCCACACAACATCCAAAGATGAGGAAATAGTAGTAAAAATAGGTGAGCAGACAATAACCAGGGTAGATTCCTCAAAATACCTAGGCTTGCAGATTGATAGCAAACTGAATTGGTCAAACCACATCCTGGAACTATGCAAAAGACTAAGTTCAGCAACATACGCATTGCACATTGTTTCTTCTTATACATATATGGACACCATGAAGTCAGCGTATTATGGTTACTTTCATACAATTGTGGCATTTGGAATTATATTTTGGGGAAATCAGCCACTGGCTAAAAAAGTACTGTGTGTACAAAAAAGAGCCATAAGTATCATGTGTGGAGTCCATCCTAGAGCCACATGCAGGAATCTTTTTAAGAAGCTTGAAATAATTACATCTACTGCGCAATATATATTCTCTTTGATGTGCTTCATAAGGAAAGAAAAATCCATCTTCAAGCTGAATAGTGCATATCACAGTCAAAATACTAGAAGGAAACATGATATCCACTATGAACAGCCAAATCTAAGTATGGTGCAGAAAGGAGTCCATTGCAGTGGCTGTAAGATTTTTAATGCCCTCCCTTCAAGAATTAAGGGTTTGGTAGATGATGATCTCTTGTTTAAAAAAACCTTAAGGCAGTTACTATTGCAAGGATCATTTTATACAATAGAAGAGTTCCTGAACTACAGTGTTTAACATTTCTTGTGCTGTAAATTGCAAATGTATGCCCAAATTTGTATTTGTAATATTCGGAAATATCGTACGTCCGAAGCTGATGCGCAGAGCAGTCTGAGCTATAGTGGGGAAGTGTGTAGTCTCCACATGACCCGTGTTTACATTTAGTGATTTTGCTGTTTCCTCTTCGTTTACTGTTCTCACATCAAATGAAAACAAAATGAATTTCTGTGACCAGGATCTATCAAGTGAATTAAAATACGTTCACATAATTACGGAAGGCTAATATATACGTTATTACTTTCAGATTTTATTTTATTCCCACCTTTCTGACAGCCATGCCTTGTAGAACAATGCAGTTATTTTTGGCGGTTTGCTAAATAAATTACGTTTTTTTTTTTACGCTGAGAGGCAGTCAATGTGTTTGAAGCAAAGTGTTTAGTTCCACACTATTGGCTAATTTCAACTGCTCGCTGCCTTTCAAGTGCACGTTTTCATCTTCTAGCACATATGGCATTAGACTATAATAAAGAATAAAAAATGAGTTAATACAGTACTGGTACTCCAAGAAAATTTACCTCCCGAAACCCAACTGAAAAGCTTAATATCAGGTCGAGGCCTACTTCATTGGGAATCTGGACATTCGAATGTGCTCTTGCGGGAAATATTGCGAATGGTGGTTTGACAAGCTTTACTTCCAAAGTAAATTTCCTTTTACGCAAGTTGAGCTATGTGCGAGACTGTATGATGAATTTCTTAAATCAGAGAGCGTTTGATTTTGAGCCATTTAGAAGTATTTCGAGCCCAGAAGATCATTCATGTCGTTATTATGAGCAAATTGGTGTAGTGCTACGGGAAGCTCTCTCTCTCCTTTGCTGTTGTTGTTGTTGTTGTGGTCTTCAGTCCTGAGACTGGTTTGATGCAGCTCTCCATGCTACTCTATCCTGTGCAAGCTTATTCGTCTCCCAGTACCTACTGCAGCCTACATCCTTCTGAATCTGCTTAGTGTATTCATCTCTAGGTCTCCCTCTACGATTTTTACCCTCCACGCTGCCCTCCAGTACTAAATTGGTAATCCCTTGATGCCTCAGAACATATCCTACCAACCAATCCCTTCTTCTAGTCAAGTTGTGCCACAAACTCCTTTTCTCTCCAATTCTGTTCAATACCTCATCATTAGTTATGTGATCTACCCATCTAATCTTCAGCATTCTTCTGTAGCACCACATTTTGAAAGCTTCTATTCTCTTCTTGTCTAAACTATTTATCGTCCATGTTTCACTTCCATACATGGCTACACTCCATACAAATACTTTCAGAAACGACTTCCTGACACTTAAATCTATACTCGATGTTAACAAATTTCTCTTCTTCAGAAACGCTTTCCTTGCCAATGCCAGTCTACATTTTATATCCTCTCTACTTCGACCATCATCAGTTATTTTGCTCCCCAAATAGCAAAACTCCTTTACTACTTTAAGTGTCTTATTTCCTAATCTAATTCCCTCAGCATCACCCAACTTAATTCGACTACATTCCATTATCCTCGTTTTGCTTTTGTTGATGTTCATCTTATACCCTCCTTTCAAGACACTGTCCATTCCGTTCAACTGCTCTCCGAAGTCCTTTGCTGTCTCTGACAGAATTACAATGTCCTCTGCTCTAGCTAATTTATTTGTGGAAAACTTTGAGGACAAGTCACTGGATTCAGCTAAAAATTTTACTGGCGCGTTGATCGATTGATTGATTGATTTTAACAGGAGAGCTAAAACTGCTTAAGTCTAACCCGCCACTGCCCACACCGAAACTAGGTTTATTGTGCGGTATCGCTCCCTGTATATCTAGTAAAGCCAACCAGTGCCCTTAAATAGTGCAAGGAGTCCCTCTACCAGTTTTTTGTTAGACACAATTTCTTCAGGTCTAGTTATCCTGAACATTCTGTATCTTTCACTCTCCAGTGCCATGCATTCAAAGATTAGGTGTGATGCAGTTTCTCCACCCTCATCACATATCCTACATTTAGGGTCCTCTTCTGTTATACCCATTGTGTGTAGGTGTTTTTTGAAGTTCCCATGGCCGTTCATCAGTCCAGTCATGAGTTACTGTCACATTTGTGTGATATATCTTAAAGTGTAGCATCCATAAAAAATATCAACATTATATGTGAAAGCTTTGCTTTTCTTGTAGCAACACTATGTACATTAATTTAAAACATTAACTTTTCCTGTGGTCTGAATATCCACTGTCATCTGTTGGCGGGATCTCGTGACATGAGCTATGACTGGCTTACAAAAATGCATCGCAATCTCGATTACAATGGTTCGGAAAGTAACATGCGGTGTTAGGTGGAATTCGAATTTACATTTTCATAATACGAAAATATGCAGCCTACATGTTGCTGCACATCAAAAATCTTTCCAAAAGGAGGTTTCTTCCCTGAGTTTCATTTTGTAAAGTGCCGGAAAATTCTACGCCCATGTATAAAAACATAGTCATTCAAAGGATTGATAAGTTTTATAGTTCCAAGGGAAAGTATACCATCACTAAATACCATGGAAAAAGTGTGTTTTCATCCAGGAGAAAGTGTAGCAGGATACAACACACCTCTCCATTGTGCGAAGTGGGTGTCCAGGCAACAAAGGAGACACTGGCAACCCAAAGAGAGACACATCCATCAGGTGGCAGCAGTGGAGCGATTTGCTTATGACTTACCAGAGCATAGGGCTGGACCGCACAGGCACGCCTGAGGGTGATAGGCCCACGTGGTGCCTCTAGACAGCACCAGAGAGGAGGATGACATCACCATCTCTGCATCGTCATCAGCAGGCAGGTCCCAGTGAGAGGGAGACAGGGCTGGATCCACCGACTATGATGATTGAGATGATGATGGCTATGGGGCTGAAGGAGGTGGCTCGACTGTAACAACAGGCTGCAGCGACGGACCCGAGGCCGGAGGCGGACTGATGCCTGGCGCTGCGCATGGAGGAGGCAGCCTATGAGATGGGGCCGCCTCAACAGCAGGTGACGATGGACTCAAGGCACAGGAAGACGGGATGGGCTGTGGAGGGGGGCTGCACCTGCGAACCTTAGCTTTGGCAGCAAACTGACACGCAACTGATCAGAGTGGCACACGATCACCCTGTCAGCCGTATATATGTCACAAAGACGGTGTGCCTGGCAGCAGAAAATAGTGACTGGTATTCACTTGGGTCAGCAACCAAACCCTCATGCCCACACTGATGATCCTGGTGTGAAGCAGCTTGATGAACCCGACTGCAGAAGGCGTAATGCAGGCTGCAGAAGGTGGAGGACCGTGCGTGGCTGCTGGCCAGGAAACAACTCTTCTGGGCTCTGCTTCCCCATAGGCGTGAAGTGATAGGTGCTCAGAAAACAAAAACAGGCATTGTCCAGTGAGAAATCCACAACAAACTTTTTTTCATTTGGGACTTGAATGTATGCACTAGTTATTCTACCTTGCCATTTGATTGAGGGTAGAATGGTGGTGACGTGACATGACCGATGCTGTGACAGGAGCAAAACAATTGAAAGTTGTGAGAATTGAATTGGGCCCCACAATTGGAAACTAAAGTTCAAGACAATCCCTCAATAGAGGGGGAGGGGGGAACACTCTCAAAAGTCTACAAATTGACCTCAGCCTACATAAACACACACCAGAGAATGTAAGGAAACTGGGAAAATGCATCCACAGCCAAGACACGGTAGGAATTTAATAAGGGACCAGCAAAGCTGACATGAATATGTTCCCATGGCTGGTATGGAATGGGCCAGGGGTACAAGGATGCCGCAGGAGCTGCCTGTTCTTGGGCATGCTGCTCACAAGACGTGACAAGATAGACAATTTCACCATCATTCCCTGGCCAAAAAACTTGCCTCCTGGTTAACAGTTTAGTGTGTAAAACTGCCTAATGGCCAACGTGGAGAAGGCATAGAATCTTGTGTCGTAATACAGCAGGAGTGACTACTCTGGAGAGAGGTCTCTTCCATATACAGCAGCAAAACACTGTCAAAAATAGAGAAGTGATACTGTAAGGAAAAATAGTTGCATAAGGGATCTGAAGCCTAACATGGTGGTTTATGTGGCCAGTGCTGTTGAACAAACCGAATCACCTTGTGAGCAGACTTGGTTGGTAATTAAAAGCTCTGAAGTAGAGCCACCCCACAATATATGTTAAAAGAAATTTCTCAATAATGCATTACAGAATTTTGCCTATTTCCCACACAGATTTAAATAATGCCAGTCAGTGTTTTTTTAGCTGTTTATATATTTGGTGTCACGTAATGTTTTTCGAATGGGTAGTAGCTAGTCTTAAGGCTGCACCTTGAAATCCCACTTAGGTGTATGTAGCAGAGGTATGGGGGCGTGTCTTTCTCAGAGTACAGCCATTATGGGCACCCCGAAGGCTCTGGTGTATCAGCCTAAGGGTGTCCTACCAACCTGCACACAATTTTCATGTACCAGTGCTTTCATCAAAAGAGAATGAACAGAGTTTCTAAAACTTCGCTATCGAATCCCTGTGTCTGTAATATTTCTATTATGCTCAGTGTGTCTTTAGTCCATGTTTAGTATTATTGTTTGGATAGTGTTTTACACAGTTTTCTGTGTCTGTCATTGGCTACTATATCCACTGATGGAATTAGTTTGCAAATGTCTCGCCAGAGTACACTACGGTACAGTAACATAAGTTGCACCACCTGGTGAGAGTTTCACGAGTTAGAGGAAAAAGTGTGTGAAATATGCCCCAAGCACAAAATACATCCTGTTGCTTTGTTCCCTTGCTTGCTGAATGCAGGTAACATGTGTTATTTGTAGATTTCTTTTCGTAAGTGTGTTACGCACAAGTTGAGCAAGTTTTACTTTCTTGCAAATAACATCAGTACACGACGTGTTCGAAAACAAAACAATATGAATTCAGTGTAGAATTTATCAGATAAAATTTTGGAACATCCGGTTAGGATGAAAATGAAGGAACTTTGTGCACCCAGACCCGATGTAAACATGAATCAAGAACAAAAATAGTGTAAATGCAAACAAGGATGTACAAGCAAATTTCAAGAGAGAAATGTACAATACAGCGGAGTGGTTGTGTGCGCTATATCACTTAAAATGCATATTTTTATAATACAAAAGTGTAAATACAACGAATACGGTCTGTACATTTCCATGGCGTTTGCTCATGTCAGCCAATCACAGCACAAGATCCGTGATGTCATGGAAACATCACTGTTTCATCATGCGAACACATAAACACTGTGGTTTGAGTGCACAAAATATGAAATGTCTTAAGTTTAGAAATGATAATACTAATAACTACAAGCATGCAGTGATACTAACATACACTGAATTAAATATCTCGCCAAAATGCGCCTTTCAGTACAATTTGTAGTTGTAAACTGTGAGGAAATGTGAATTTGGTGGATAAATAAACTACCTATAGACTTTGTCTTGGAGTTAGCTTTTGATGTTATTTCGAAGTTGATTATGAAACGGAAAGAAGATACAGTATGTAAATGTCACAGCCTTCCCCAGTATGAGAACCACGGGCTTTACCTGGGTAAGAACGCTGCTGGATTGGATTGAGAGATGTGGAGATGAAAGCAACAGGTTGTTCAGAGTCATCAGTGCCCAAGGACCACGCCAAGGCTGTACTGTGAGGCATCAGTCTCCAAAACTATGTGCTAGTTTGGAGAGAACATAGCTGAACAAGGGACTGAGAGGAATTTGGACTTTGACATTTGAAAAGCACATTTACAATCTGGGCTCCAGCAAAAAGTTACATTCTTGGGTAACAGGGCATGCAGTAGGTGGGCTAATGGGCCCCCCCCCCCAGCGGGAATTTATCATCCCTAGAAAGGCCTGAAGTTCCGTCTTGAACAAAGGGCAAGGCATAGATGTAACAGCAAAGATGTCATCTGGCATAGCGCAAACTCCATCCTGCAAGACCTCAGACCTCAAATGAACACTATAAAACTGAAAAAAACCAGAGATTTTGCAAGGTTACATCGTCTGTCTGTGGACTGTAAGACAGAAAGCAAAGTGCACAAATTTTTCAAGAGCTTGACCATGGAGGAGCCTGTGACAATAATATTATCCAGATAATTAATGCAACTCGGAACAGACCTAGTCAACTGCTCTAACCAATTTGGAAAATAGCAGGAGCACTACCCAGACCAAAAGGAAGAAGCAAATACTGACAGAGACAAAAAAGGAATATTCAAAACAAGAACTCACCAAGACTCTTCATCCAAGGGAAACCTACAGATACACTTCAGACAAATCAATTTCAGAAAAGTACTGGCCACTCGATATTTTTCCCAACAGTTCCTCCTGGTGTGGAATAAGATACGTATCCACAATCAACTGCACATTAACAGTAGTACTGAAGTCGCCACAGAGGTGATGTTTCTCCTGGTGGCTTCTGAACTACAACTAGCGCAGACAACCATTCACTACCCATAATGGGTTGCACCACCCCTAGAGATGGAAGTCTGTCCAATTGTGCTTTTGCTTGATCTTTCGGGGCAATGTGACTAGGAAGTGCACGACAAAAATTAGCCCAAGCCTTGGATTTCAAAGAAATATGAACAGATAAATTCACAGCACACCCTCTACCTTCCAAAAAGAAGTCCAAACAAAATATTTCCAATTAAGAATCTGGTACCTGAGTGGACACAATGTGAACTGTAATGGTGAAATCCATCACTAACAAGTGCTCAACACTGGTATCAGCAAACACCAAAAATGTAATGGAACAAACCAGTGACATGTCAGAGGCAGGTTCCTTAAATTGTCCCAGCAGCGCAGTGTTCTGTTTGTTATAACTGACCAGCTTCCACGTGACCAGTGTCAACAGCGGGAGTGTAAACTTGCACAGGTTTGAGAATTTGATAATGTTGCTGCAGCACCTGCATTGTCCTGTAGCCAGAGCACATGCTGAAAAACACTCAACTCAATAAACAACTTGGGAGAAGTCACAAGCATTGGAGTCGCACAGTTTACATCCATATCCTGAGCAATCTTCAGCAAACGATACAAAGGTGATGTGATCTTTCATCTGGCAAGCATTACAAGTAACCAAGCGCTTAGGGCACACCGAACTTTCATGCTGGAAGAGAATGCTGATGCTGTCACTGGCGCTCAATCAGTTGCGGTTGCTTGGGCTGGCCTTGGTTTACTCAATGCTAGGCCTGCGTGTTTACCGTTCCCACTGCCACTTCCTGTATGAGCTATCTGTCATCATAGTGGAAAATTTTGTGATACTATTGCCACATTGCCCTGTGCTTCAATGTGGTCACCTGCTACCTTAGAGACTTCAAAAGATTGTGCTATTTGCAAAACTTCTGCCAGTGGAAGTTTGTCACAGAGTAAAGCCTTCTGGTGCAATCCCTTGTCCAGAGCTAAACAGACAATTGTGTTGCACACAATAGCAGCTGTGGATGAGTCATTGTGGGTATCAATAACGAATTGACACTTTTGGCTAAGGCTGTGAAGTTTAGCTGCTTGGGCCCTGTATGAATGGTTTGGTTTCTTGCAGCATTGTATTAATTCAACCTGTGCTGCTATGACATGTTTTCATTTGCAAAGATAGTTGACAATGAATACCATTAATCTGTAAAGATAGTGGGACAAAGACAGCACATGTGGTTCTTGTAAAGTGGCTAACTGACATAGTAATTGATACAATTCAGGTGGAATTCACAAGAGCAAGAAGGCTTTGCAGAAATTAGACTCTGTCACACCAGAAGCCAAAATATGCTGCCCTCGTCTTTTTTCAAAAGCTTCCTAATCCTTGGCTGGATCATCATAAGGAGGAAAAGTGAGTGGATGGACCAGTGAAAATGTACCCTGTATGTTAATGGAAGTCAACAAAGTGGTCACTGTTGAAGTTAGCTGTTCAATCAGGGGGGCTGGTAGCATGGTGTCCATAATTACTAAACCTGATGAAACTGCACACAGAAACCATTCCAAACTCGTCACCAACTTTGTAGTGACCAACTAACACACAAAACCAATCCAAGTAACACATATGGCTTTATTTGTAAACCTCTGAGCAATAATGGAAATAAACCTCTTGTGACCCCACAGATAGGACACAGAACAATTGATGTGAGCAATACAAACTGGAAGAACATAGAGTGAGTCAGTCAGTGCTGCTCCACATTTATATAGGCGTGAGTCACCAGCAGACTGCATGGCGAGATCGCACAGAGTGCACACCTCGCACAACAATGTTACATACCACTTTTGATCACAAAATGTCAGGGTTGTTATACACATGATCTGCCCGACATGAGTAGTTTGCTGTGGCAGAAATAGGTGGATACAATGTCTGTAGCATTCAGAACCGTGCACTACATGCCATCGCAAAACTTATATGTCATTGAGGGCTTTGGAGATACTATATGTTATTAAGAAGGTGGTTTTCTTTCTGGTGGTCTCATAAATAAGTTTGCAATGATAAACCAGAATAGGATCAGCCACTTAAGTTCAGATACTTCAAAGTAGGTTATAGCACTTTTTTAAGTTGAATGGTCTGATGAAGCTGGTAAATGGATTCAAGCTTTCGCAACATACTGTTGCCTCATCAGGAAAGAGGGAAGGAGAGGGAAAGACGAAAGGATGTGGGTTTTAAGGGAGAGGGTAAGGAGTCATTCCAATCCCGAGACCGGAAAGACTTACCGTAGGGGGAAAAAAGGACAGGTATACACTCACACACACACACACACACACACACACACACACACACACACACCACACACACACACATATCCATCCGCACATACACAGACACAAGCAGACATTTGTAAAGGCAAAGAATTTGGGCAGAGATGTCAGTCTAGGCGGAAGTACAGAGGCAAAGATGTTGTTGAAAGACAGGTGAGGTATGAGTGGCGGCAAATTGAAATTAGCGGAGATTGAGGCCTGGCGGATAACGAGAAGAGAGGATATACTGAAGGGCAAGTTCCCATCTCCGGAGTTATGACTGGTTGGTGTTAGTGGGAAGTATCCAGATAACCCGGACGGTGTAACACTGTGCTAAGATGTGCTGGCCGTGCACCAAGGCATGTTTAGCCACAGGGTGATCCTCATTACCAACAAACACTGTCTGCCTGTGTCCATTCATGCGAATGGACAGTTTGTTGCTGGTCATTCCCACATAGAAAGCTTCACAGTGTAGGCAGGTCAGTTGGTAAATCACGTGGGTTCTTTCACACGTGGCTCTGCCTTTGATCGTATACACCTTCCGGGTTACAGGACTGGAGTAGGTGGTGGTGGGAGGGTGCATGGGACAGGTTTTACATTGGGGGCGGTTACAAGGGTAGGAGCCAGAGGGTAGGGAAGGTGGTTTGGGGATTTCATGAACTAAGAGGTTACGAAGGTTAGGTGGACAGCGGAAAGACACTCTTGGTGGAGTGGGGAGGATTTCATGAAGGATGGATCTCATTTCAGGGCAGGATTTGAGGAAGTCGTATCCCTGCTGGAGAGCCACATTCCGAGTCTGATCCAGTCCCAGGAAGTATCCTGTCACAAGTGGGGCACTTTTGGGGTTCTTCTGTGGGAGGTTCTGGGTTTGAGGAGATGAGGAAGTGGCTCTGGTTATTTGCTTCTGTACCAGATCGGGAGGGTAGTTACGGGATGCGAAAGCTGTTTTCAGGTTGTTGGTGTAATGGTTCAGGGATTCCGGACTGGAGCAAATTCGTTTGCCACGAAGACGTAGGCTGCAGGGAAGGGACCGTTTGATGTGGAATGGGTGGCAGCTGTCATAATGGAGGTACTGTTACTTGGTGGGTTTGATGTGAACGGACATGTGAAGCTGGCCATTGGACAGGTGGAGGTCAACGTCAAGGAAAGTGGCGTGGGATTTGGAGTAGGACCAGGTGAATCTGATGGAACCAAAGGAGTTGAGGTTGGAGAGGAAATTCTGGAGTTCTTCTTCACTGTGAGTCCAGATCATGAAGATGTCATCAATAAATCTGTACCAAACTTTAGGTTGGCAGGCCTGGGTAACCAAGAAGGCTTCCTCTAAGCGACCCATGAATAGGTTGGCATACGAGGGGGCCATCCTGGTGCCCATGGCTGTTCCCTTTAATTGTTGGTATGTCTGGCCTTCGAAAGTCAAGAAGTTGTGGGTCAGGATGAAGCTGGCTAAGGTAATGAGGAAAGAGGTTTTTGGTAGGGTGGCAGGTGATCGGCGTGAAAGGAAGTGCTCCATCGCAGCGAGGCCCTGGACGTGCGGAATATTTGTGTATAAGGAAGTGGCATCAATGGTTACAAGGATGGTTTCCGGGGGTAACAGAGTGGGTAGGGATTCCAGGTGTTCGAGAAAGTGGTTGGTGTCTTTGATGAAGGATGGGAGACTGCATGTAATGGGTTGAAGGTGTTGATCTACGTAGGCAGAGATACGTTCTGTGGGGGCTTGGTACCAGCTACAATGGGACGGCCGGGATGATTGGGTTTGTGAATTTTAGGAAGAAGGTAGAAGGTAGGGGTGCGGGGTGTTGGTGGGGTCAGGAGGTTGATGGAGTCAGGTGAAAGGTTTTGCAGGGGGCCTAAGGTTCTGAGGAAGAACACACCCGTCAACTCCTGTCCTTAATAAAAGTCCTCAATCTTTCCTCTCCCACATCCACACCGGCTGTTCAGAGCATCCTCCTACAGGCCAATCGCAAATTAGAACAGAATGCCACCCTCCACCTCAAAAAACTATCCAATCTCCTGGTTTCCCACCTCCGGAAAGGCAACTCATTCACCCCTCACAACCTTTCCAGCAAACCTCAACCTCCTCTCATTGCACACAGACCCAGTCTCTCCTATCTACTCAATCTCCCACTTCCAGCTCCACTCCCCCCAAAACCTCAAAATTCCAATCAACACAATCTGGAACCACAACACCCTAATTCAGTAGTTAACCTTTCCTCCAAACCTCTCTCCCAATCCGAAACCTCTGTCCTATCCAAAGGCCTCACCTTCAGCCCCACTCCCAGATTCAACCAAACAGCCCTTGTCAAAGATTTACTGTCCTGCACTCGTACTCTCTGCTGGAAATATCACTTTGCCACGAAGAAAAATTATCCTAATCCTACTCCTAATGATCCAACTCCCCAAGACACTATCCACATTGAACCCTGCCTGGAACAGTTCCGTCCTCCGTCACAGCGGGAACCACCTCCTCTTCCTCAAAATCACCCTCTCCAAACCTTCCAGGAATTTCTGACTTCCAGCCTTGCCTCTCAATCCTTCTGAAAAAACCTTAATCCTACTCCCAACATCACTGCTGAAGCCCAGGCTATCCGTGATCTGAAGGCTGACCGATCCATCGTCATTCTTCCGGCGGACAGGGGTTCCACAACCGTGGTACTTGATCGTCGGGAGTATGTGGCTGAGGGACTGCGTCAGCTTTCAGACAACACTACATACAAAGTTTGCCAAGGTAATCCCATTCCTGATGTCCAGGCGGAGCTTCAAGGAATCCTCAGAACCTTAGGCCCCCTACAAAACCTTTCACCTGACTCCATCAACCCCCTGACCCCACCAACACCCCGCACCCCTACCTTCTACCTTCTT
Organism: Schistocerca nitens; assembly: GCF_023898315.1. Classification (NCBI taxonomy): domain Eukaryota; kingdom Metazoa; phylum Arthropoda; class Insecta; order Orthoptera; family Acrididae; genus Schistocerca; species Schistocerca nitens. Next base: position 448,802,949 of record NC_064615.1, read on the forward strand.
CCTAAAATTCACAAACCCAATCATCCCGGCCGTCCCATTGTAGCTGGTACCAAGCCCCCACAGAACGTATCTCTGCCTACGTAGATCAACACCTTCAACCCATTACATGCAGTCTCCCATCCTTCATCAAAGACACCAACCACTTTCTCGAACGCCTGGAATCCCTACCCACTCTGTTACCCCCGGAAACCATCCTTGTAACCATTGATGCCACTTCCTTATACACAAATATTCCGCACGTTCAGGGCCTCGCTGCGATGGAGCACTTCCTTTCACGCCGATCACCTGCCACCCTACCAAAAACCTCTTTCCTCATTACCTTAGCCAGCTTCATCCTGACCCACAACTTCTTGACTTTCGAAGGCCAGACATACCAACAATTAAAGGGAACAGCCATGGGCACCAGGATGGCCCCCTCATACGCCAACCTATTCATGGGTCGCTTAGAGGAAGCCTTCTTGGTTACCCAGGCCTGCCAACCTAAAGTTTGGTACAGATTTATTGATGACATCTTCATGATCTGGACTCACAGTGAAGAAGAACTCCAGAATTTCCTCTCCAACCTCGACTCCTTTGGTTCCATCAGATTCACCTGGTCCTACTCCAAATCCCATGCCACTTTCCTTGACGTTGACCTCCACCTGTCCAATGGCCAGCTTCACATGTCCGTTCACATCAAACCCACCAAGTAACAGTACCTCCATTATGACAGCTGCCACCCATTCCACATCAAACGGTCCCTTCCCCGCAGCCTACGTCTTCGTGGCAAACGAATTTGCTCCAGTCCGGAACCCCAGAACCATTACACCAACAACCTGAAAACAGCTTTCACATCCCGTAACTACCCTCCCGACCTGGTACAGAAGCAAATAACCAGAGCCACTTCCTCATCTCCTCAAACCCAGAACCTCCCACAGAAGAACCCCAAAAGTGCCCCACTTGTGACAGGATACTTCCTGGGACTGGATCAGACTCGGAATGTGGCTCTCCAGCAGGGATACGACTTCCTCAAATCCTGCCCTGAAATGAGATCCATCCTTCATGAAATCCTCCCCACTCCACCAAGAGTGTCTTTCCGCCGTCCACCTAACCTTCGTAACCTCTTAGTTCATGAAATCCCCAAACCACCTTCCCTACCCTCTGGCTCCTACACTTGTAACCGCCCCCGGTGTAAAACCTGTCCCATGCACCCTCCCACCACCACCTACTCCAGTCCTGTAACCCGGAAGGTGTACACGATCAAAGGCAGAGCCACGTGTGAAAGCACCCACGTGATTTACCAACTGACCTGCCTACACTGTGAAGCTTTCTATGTATGAATGACCATTTGCATGAATGGACACAGGCAGACAGTGTTTGTTGGTAATGAGGATCACCCTGTGGCTAAACATGCCTTGGTGCACGGCCAGCACATCTTGGCACAGTGTTACACCGTCCGGGTTATCTGGATACTTCCCACTAACACCAACCAGTCATAACTCCGGAGATGGGAACTTGCCCTTCAGTATATCCTCTCTTATCGTTATCCGCCAGGCCTCAATCTCCGCTAATTTCAATTTGCCGCCACTCATACCTCACCTGTCTTTCAACAACATCTTTGCCTCTGTACTTCCGCCTAGACTGACATCTCTGCCCAAACTCTTTGCCTTTACAAATGTCTGCTTGTGTCTGTGTATGTGTGGATGGATATGTGTGTGTGTGCGTGAGTGTATACCTGTCCTTTTTTCCCCCTAAGGTAAGTCTTTCCGCTCCCGGGATTGGAATGACTCCTTACCCTCTCCCTTAAAACCCACACCCTTTCGTCTTTCCCTCTCCTTCCCTCTTTCCTGATGAGGCAACAGTTTGTTGCGAAAGCTTGAATCTCGTGTGTATGTTTGTGTTTGTTTGTGTGTCTATCGACCTGCCAGCACTTTCGTTCGGTAAGTCACATCATCTGTGTTTTTAGATATAGTTACTAAGTGTGGTATATATTTGCTCTTTGTTATTTTATTAACATGTTGATGGTTTGCAAAGTTGTTCAATAAATTTAAAAGCCAATGTGTCAAAAAATCCAAAAAGTTTTGATCCCACATAAAATTAGTCTACAAAACATCCATCTGTCTGGATTCTTGTTGATTATGACGGCATTGAAATGGAAGGTGATGAACTCTGGGCTTAAATACTAAATTCTGACTTCTAAAATTGCTTCACCAAGGAAGCTCAAAATACAGTTTGAAAGTTCAACAATTCTGAATACAAATATGTGAGAGAAGTACTGAAAATCGGCTTGTGGTATTCAGTTTAAGACTACTGGACCTGTTGGCTTACTCAGTGCATTGTTTGTGAAATATGTGGAAGAACTGATCCCATCTCTGTCACTACTTTGACAGATCTCTGGAATAGTGTAGCTTGCTAAGTGACTGGGAATAATTGTAGGTTGTTCTATCCTTTCAGAATGGTCATCGGACAAATGCACTAAAATATCGACTTATAACTCTGACATCAAAAAATTGTAGAATTATGGAAGAAAACTTGTTTTTCCCTCACTTATTATGGCTTAACTAGAAACAGAACAACTCTCCTGTAGGAAAGAACATGGCTTCCCCAAGTAAAGGCCCTTTGAAACCCAACTTACTTTTTTCATTCATGAGTTCCAAAAGGCTGCTAATAACGAAGTGCAGGTTGATCCATGTTTCTTGTAATCCAAGTAGCCTTTGATGCAGTCTCTTACCATCATTTAGTAAACAAACTAAATGCATACAGAATACCCAAAGAGGTACGCAGAATGAAAAGGCATCATCAGAAATGAAAGTAATGTCCTGTATAAATAATGGTATAACAGGACATTAATATCTGTAGCTCTTGAAACTGTTTACAGATGACAGTTTTTTGCTAGGAGATGCCATCATTAGAAAATTGTTATAAAATCTGTAGACACTTTAAGATGACCAAAATGTGCTGTTAAAATTGATGGCTAACTTTTCAAATAAACAAGTATGATGTAATGCGCATTAACAGATGGAAACATCCAATTTCCTTTGGATTACATGATCACTGATCAGCCACTGGAATCAGCTACAACTATCAAGTATCCAGGAATATATGTGTGGAACAGATTAAGGCAAAATGACCACACAAATCTAGCTGTGGGGAGGACAAACTACAATTTATTGATAGGGTCCTTGAAAAATGTAATTCATATACAGAGGAGGTCACTCACAAAACATTTATTAATACAATTATGAAGTATCATTTAATATTCAGGAACTTTTACTAAGTTGAATAAACACAGAACAGAGAGAACATTCAAAGACGAGCTATGTGCTTTGTCAAAGTTTCAGTTAGTCTTCATGACAGTTCCACAGAAATACTCAAAAAATTGCAGGCAGAGACATTACAAGAAGTGAATTGTGCATTGCAGAGAGCCATACTCAGAAAATTCCGAAAACCCACTTTCCAAAACAAGATGACAAACATTTTACTTCCTCAAATGATACCTTGCATAATAACCATAATGGTAAAATTAGAGAGATTTGGGCTTATACAGAGGAATACTAACAATCTTTCTCCCTACATGCCGCTCCTGAGTGAAATATAAAGTGTAAAAAAAATGAGTTTGGTGTAGTATTTAGTGTTCTCCACATACTTCATGGCAGCTTGCAGATGATGATGTGTTTCCCATGGGAAACTATACTCATAGTTCTTTACATTTCATATTTTTGGAAAACAAAGTAATTCATTCAGATATATTTTTCAGGGCTGTACCAGCCTCTGCAAATCAGAAGGTACTGTCTGCTGTGTCCAGTGCACTTGTGAACCAGCAGACACAGGTCCTCCAGCAAATCAGTGACTACTCACCTTCACATTTGCAGTTTGCTGTCAAAGCTAACTACATCTTATGCAGCATTTAGAATTACAATTTTCATGTTAACAATATAATGAAAAGGACAGACTGCTTCTCACCATATAGAGGCAATGTTGATTCACAGACAGGCACAACAAGAATGCTGTATGTTTAACCTTTCAACCTTCTTCTGAAATAAAAACACACACACGGCTAATGTGTCTGGCCATTGTGGCCAGAATGCACACAGCAACTGCTTTGCATATCCCCTTTTTATTGTGTTTTCAGGTGAAGTTTCGTCTTGGGTGACTTTTGCTTTGCATTAAATCAGTTAGAGCATAGTCATTACAGTTAATCTTCAGTTTTTGTTGATGGATTATTACTAATACATACTACAAACTTTACTACAAATATTTTCTTCATGAACTGCAACATCCCAGTGATCAGTTAACTGCATCTAATTGTAATCAAATCCTGAACAAAAACTAATGTGGCTATCCATAATAGCTGGGAAACACTGATAAAATGTGTATGCTGAAAAACAGAAGATAATCCAAGGCATAGTGGGCATGGTGGTTGGGGTGGGACCTTGAACTCATAATCAGCTATAAACAGTTGTGTGAGACCAACTATAGTTCAGTCTGGCTGGAGTCAAGGCAGACTCTTGCTTGCCTGCCTCTGTCTTGTGCCACAATGGCTGTCGGGAGCTTTCTGCATCTCCTCCTCCACTTGGTATTCTTGACAACTTCAGTACTATCTAAATGCATCTGGTCTCATATTGTTCTTTGGCTTCTAATTAGTGCAGCGTGAGGTCTTACAGAGCAGCCAATTTGCAACATTTGGCCTACCATCACTTTGCCCTTGTGCTGTACCATCATGATTGCTAGCACATTTGAGACGTATTGCCTGATTGCAGCAATATTTTGATGCTACCCCTGTTATTGATACTTAAAGCACAGGGCTTTGAGTAGAGTTCCACCAACAGAAGCTCCATTTTCAGTTAGAAGCCCAAGAAATTATTCAGCTCATAGGCTTTCTCTCTGCCATTCTTCCACTAGCTGCACTTTCCTGTATCTAGAGGCAAGATAAAGTGTGTCACACTCCTCTTACTAGTTCAGTTATGCATCTTGACTGTCACAGTCCTCTACCCTTCATATGACAACCCTTTTCAAACTGTTCCCTCAATGCTAAGCCAGGGTAGCCTCTGGTTACTGGTGTCTTCTACTTTTGCTGCATCTTCTCAGGCACTGAGGTAGCCTTATAATTGTAATAGTTATTAGCCTTTATCTCTTGCCAAAGTGACATTATATAGAGACTTGATACTGAACTCTAATGATACACAGCCCATGAGCTTACTGCTTCTAGTCTTGCTCTGGATTCACAGATGAAGTACATTCAAATGCACTTTGTAGCTGTTCTGTTCTGTGGCCCTTTGGTTATTTGTTACTTGCAGCATTTGATCTTTATAGAAGTATGTGCACTGAGGTGACAGAAGTCATGGGATACCTCCTGATATCATGTCAGACTTCCTTTTTCCCAACATAGTGTAGCAACTTGACGCTATGTGGACTCGAACAAGTCATTGGAAGCCCCCTGCAGAAATACTGAGCCATGCTGCTCTATAGCCATCCACAATTGCGGAATTGTTGCTGGTGCTGAATTTTGTGCACAAACTGACTGTCAGGTACATCCCATAAATGTCCAATGAGATTCAAACCAGATGATCTGGGTAGCCAAATCATTCCCTCGAATTGTCTAGAATGTTCTTCAAACCAATCGTGAACAATTTTGGTCCGGTGACATGGCACATTGTCATCCATCAACATTCCATCATTGTTTTGGAGCATGAAGTCCATAAATTGCTGCAAATGACCTCCAAGTGGCCAAACATAACCATTTCCAGTCAATGATGGGTTCAGACCAGATGAACCAGTCTGTTCTATATAAACTCAACCCACACCATTGTGGAGCTACCACTAGTTTGCACAGCTTGGGTCCATGGCTTCGTGGGATCTGCACCACACTTAAATCCTATCAGCAGCTCTTACCATCTGAAATTGGAACTCATGGGACCAGGCCACAGATTTGCAGTTGGCCAGGGTCTAGCCGATATGGTCATGAGCCAAAGAGACCCATGGTAGACAATGTTGTGCAGTAAACACAGACGCTCGCGTTGGTCAACTGCTACAATAACCAATTAATGCCAAATTTCACTCTACTGTCCCAATGGATATGTTGGTTATAACTGCCACATTGATTTCTGCAGTTATTTCAGGCAGTTTTGCTTGTTTGTTGGCACTGACAATTGTATGCAAATGCTGCTGCTCTCAGTCATTAAGTGAAGACCATCGGCCACTGCATTATCTGTTGTGAGAGGTAATGCCTGAAATTTGGTACTCTCAGTACACTCTTGATACTGTGGATCTTAGAATATTGGATTCCCTAACGATTTCTGAAATAGAATGTCCCGTGCATCTGGCTGTAACTATCATTCCACGTTCAGAGTCTGTTAATTCCTGTTGTGCAGCCATAATCACATCAGAAACCTTTTCACATGAATCGCCTGAGTACAGATGACAGCTCCACCAATGCCCTGCTGTCTTATACCTTGTGCACATGATGTACTGCCATTTTTTATATGTGCATATTGCTATCCCATGACTTTTGTCATCTCAGTGTAATTCATCGTTATTGATGTCCTCGTCAAAGTTCTCCACAGCAGAACTGTCCAGTCATCTTCAAAGTTTTGTTGCTTGTAAGTTGATCAAAAGTCAGTTGTAACATTGTTTAGTTGTTCAATCAATTTGGTGAGTAGATTTGTGAAGGATCTTTTCACTTCTTTCAACTTCTTTTTATGTTGAAGGTATATATTCTTGACCATATTGTGAGCAAATTATTACAATTGGTTTTCAGTGTTTAACAGCAAACAAAAGAATTTTGCTGAGATTGTATCACACATGTCCATCTGCTCTATTCTGCCTAATGCTGTTTTAATATCTTCTAACTATATCTTAATCTTTATTTTGCCTCTGTGTTTTTCAGTGACCCTACACCACACCTGGATGCTGATGTAAAGGTCAAGTGGACACCATATAGCCTGACAAACCCATGTTACCTGAACATTGATAAGGATCTCAGCATAAGGCATAGTCTTAACAAAGAACGCATGGAGTTTTGGGATGATCTATACAAATGGAGTACAGCAGCATCAAAACTGTGAACTTTTTAAAAGACATTATTTGGCACAATAAATGTAATATTTGTGAGCTGTCAAACTGCAGATATTACTTCATTTTTATGTAAATGTGAAAAAATAAACTTAATATATTAATCATATGAATATAATAGAGGGAAACATTCCATGTGGGAAAAATATATCTGAAACACAGATGAAATCATCTAGATATGTATAAATCATCTAGATATATAGAAATCATCTAGATATATATAAATCATCTAGATATATAATATATTAATCAGTATGATGTACTCACAGAAAATAACACACTTTCATGGTGTAGAATGATAGATGTCACCTTCAAGTTACATTTGTGTTTTGCATGTAGGTCTTCACGATTCTTACAGCAGAAACAATGAAATTCCATTTTCTATAGCAGCTCAGTAATAGTGAAATACAAGAGAGAAGCCCATTGAGCAAAGATTTCTCAGGAACAAAATGTTGAATTAGTCATATGGGGAAAGATCAGTCTGGTATTAAAAACAATAATTAATAAATAGGAGAAAGTTTTTGTGGAAATGGAAAGAGCCATATATGACTGTGACACAAAGTTTTGCATAGTAGCTGAAATTCAGACATTAATGGGAATCGTCATATTGTAGAAAGCTTAATAACAATGTAGTGGTAGTAACTGTAGCCATAAATTAACTTCAGTAGAAGCGGGTGGCAAGAATCACTTTGGAAGCAAATGGAAAAAGTACTGGGCTTATATCAAGGAGCTTCACCATGCTAATGAAATCATTTGCACTAGAGAAGTCTTAACAACCATACATTCCTTTCTCTTTACCATCTAATAACAGCTGCAAAAAATGTGTGCATGCATATGCTAGTGGAAGTCACTCTACCTTGTTTAGTCAAAACTTGGGTCTCTTCTTTTTGTGACCTCAGAATTACCAGCATATATTGCTGATCAAAAGCACTTGAGTTTCCAGTTGGGTGGCAGGATTGAAATTCCACAGAGCTTTAAACTTATTCAAATGTGCCCGGATATTGCTGAGTTCCTCCTCTACACATGTTGAAGGAGACCTGTTCTTGTCTCTTGTGTGCCAGCTTTGTTATCCCATATCGGCCAGTGCTGGCTGGAGAACTGGATGCTTCATTTGATTCTTCAGATAAGCATTAATATCCTGGCTCATGTGATGTCGAATTCTCATTGTGCTCTCACCATGTATCCACTGGCACAGAGTGCCAAGCTGAGCTAAGAGCCATTGGTCCTATTAACAAGGTCACAACTAATAATGATTTGTATGTTTCTGTTATTATCCTCTCCCAGTAACCAGTTTTTTATCTTGCCTGCAAGTACCTTATTGCACAAAAGGGTTAGACATCGTTGTCATAAGCAACACTGGTGCAGTTTTTCAATGATTTGCACAAGTCTGCTGGAAAACACTTACTTGTCGTGTTTTCCTGTCAGTCTCCACAATATACATTCAGATGGTCAGGACAGCAACACACTTATGGTAATTAATTCAGGCAAAAATCACAAACACACACAGAAATCGACAGTTAAGCAGCTAATCTGATGTGGTGTTGGCACACAGGCTGACTGAGGAAGAATGTATCCATCAGATGCATATACAATGCTTCCAGTGGCAAGTGTCACTCCTTCAGAATGGAGCATATATTTAACTGTTCTAATGTGCCCCCAGAAATAGAAATGCCGGCTGGGACACTAACTGTACACAAGATAAGTGTAGTTTTGTTGTGTCCTTTGTTGAGTTAAGCAAGTCTTTCACCTTTTTCATGGACAGAAGACTGTTTTGTTGTTAAATTTTCCAAGCCAGCTTGCAATCTTGGTTGAGGTTACTCTTCCTTCTGAAGCCACTTCTCTCTCATTCATTCATCATGTTCAGTAAATCCCATCATGAAGGCAAGCTTTCAAGGATGTGCAACAAGTCAAGTTATGCATTGATAGCCACAAGCAGCCACTGAAAGCTAGCTCTGTGAAGTGTGAAATTTATTAACAACAAAAATGGCTTATGCTAATATACTACCACTGATAATCATGAGAATTACTTCTAAATAACTCTACATATTCGGAAAAAAAGAACCTGTTGTTGTTGTTGTTGCGGTCTTCAGTCCTGAGACTGGTTTGATGCAGCTCTCCATCCTAATCTATCCAGCGCAAGCTCCTTCATCTCCCAGTACCTACTGCGACCTACATACTTCTGAATCTGCTTAGTGTATTCATCTCTTGGTCTCCCTCTACAATTTTTACCCTCCACGCTGCCCTCCAATGCTAAATTTGTGATCCCTTGACGCCTCAAAACATGTCCTACCAATTGATCCCTTCTTCTAGTCAGGTTGTGCCACAAACTTCTCTTCTCCCCAATCCTATTCAATACCTCCTCATTAGTTATGTGATCTACCCACCTAATCTTCAGCATTCTTCTGTAGCACCACATTTCGAAAGCTTCTATTCTCTTCTTGTCCAAACTATTTATTGTCCATGTTTCACTGCCATACATGGCTACACTCCATACAAATGCTTTCAGAAACGACTTCCTGACACTTAAATCTATACTCGATGTTAACAAATTTCTCTTCTTCAGAAACGCTTTCCTTGCCATTGCCAGTCTACATTTTATATCCTCTCTATTTCGACCATCATCAGTTATTTTGCTCCCCAAGTAGCAAAACTCCTTTACTACTTTAAGTGTCTCATTTCCTAACCTAATTCCCTCAGCAATACCCGACTTAATTCGACTACATTCCATTATCCTCGTTTCACTTTTGTTGATGTTCATCTTATATCCTCCTTTCAAGACACTGTCCATTCCGTTCAACTGCTCTTCCAAGTCCTTTACCGTCTCTGACAGAATTACAATGTCATCGGCGAACCTCAAAGTTTTTATTTCTTCTCCCTGGATTTTAATACCTACGCCAAATTTTTCTTTTGTTTCCTTTACTGCTTGCTCAATATACTGATGGAATAACATTGGGGAGAGGCTACAACCCTGTCTCACTCCTTTCCCAACCACTGCTTCCCTTTAATGCCCCTCGACTCATAACTGCCATCTGGTTTCTGTACAAATTGTAAATAGCCTTTCGCTCCCTGTATTTTACCCCTGCCACCTTCAGTCAACATTGTCAAAAGCTTACTCTAAGTCTACAAATGCTAGAAACGTAGGTTTGCCTTTCCTTAATCTTTCTTCTAAGATAAGTCGTAAGGTCAGTATTGCCTCACGTGTTCCAACATTTATACGGAATCCAAACTGATCTTCCCCGAGGTCTGCTTCTACCAGTTTTTCCATTCGTCTGTAAATAATTCGCGTTAGTATTTTGCAGCTGTGGCTTATTAAACTGATAGTTCGCTAATTTTCACATCTGTCAACACCAGCTTTCTTTGAGATTGGAATTATTAGATTCTTCTTGAAGTCTGAAGGTATTTCGCCTGTCTCGTACATCTTGCTCACCAGATGGTAGAGTTTTGTCAGGAATGGATCTCCCGAGGCCGTCAGTAGTTCTAATGGAATGTTGTCTACTCCCAGGGCCTTGTTTCGACTCAGGTCTTTCAGTGCTCTGTCAAACTCTTCACGCAGTATCATATCTCCCATTTCATCTTCATCTACATCCTCTCCCATTTCCATAATATTGTCCTCAAGTTCATCGCCCTTGTATAGACCCTCTATATACTCTTTCCACCTTTCTGCTTCCTCCTCTTTGCTTAGAACTGGGTTTCCATCTGAGCTCTTGATATTCATACAAGTGGCTCTCTTTTCTCCAGAGGTCTCTTTAATTTTCCTGTAGGCTGTATCCATCTTACCCCTAGTGAGATAAGCCTCTACATCCTTACATTTGTCCTCTAGCCATGCCTGCTTAGCCATTTTGCACTTCCTGTCGATCTCATTTTTGAGACGTTTGTATTCCTTTTTGCCTGCTTCATTTACTGCATTTTTATATTTTCTCCTTTCATCATTTAAATTCAATATTTCTTCTGTTACCCAAGGATTTCTACTAGCCCTCGTCTTTTTAACTACTTGATCCTCTGCTGCCTTCACTACTTCATCCCTCAGAGCTACCCATTCGTCTTCTACTGTATTTCTTTCCCCCATTCCTGTCAGTTGTTCCCTTATGCTGTCCCTGAAACTCTGTACAACTTCTGGTTTGGTCAGTTTATCCAGGTCCCATCTCCTTAAATTCCCACCTTTTTGCAATTTCTTCAGTTTTAATCTACAGTTCATAACCAATAGATTGTGGTCAGAGTCCACATCTGCCCCTGGAAATGTCCTACAATTTAAAACCTGGTTCCTGAATCTCTGTCTTACCATTATATAATCTATCTGATATCTTTTAGTATCTCCAGGATTCTTCCATGTATACAACCTTCTTTTATGATTCTGGGAGTATGCGTGCGGAACGATTTGAAGTGGAATGATCATATAAAATTAATTGTTGGTAAGGCCGGTACCAGGTTGAGATTAATTGGGAGAGTGCTTAGAAAATGTAGTCCATCAACAAAGGAGGTGGCTTACAAAACACTTGTTCGACCTATACTTGAGTATTGCTCATCAGTGTGGGATCCGTACCAGATCGGGTTGACGGAGGAGATAGAGAAGATCCAAAGAAGAGCGGCGCGTTTCATCACAGGGTTATTTGGTAACCGTGATAGTGTTACGGAGATGTTTAGCAAACTCAAGTGGCAGACTCTGGAAGAGAGGCGCTCTGCATCGCGGTGTAGTTTGCTCGCCAGGTTTCGAGAGGGTGCGTTTCTGGATGAGGTATCGAATATATTGCTTCCCCCTACTTATACCTCCCGAGGAGATCACGAATGTAAAATTAGAGAGATTAGAGTGCGCACGGAGGCTTTCAGACAGTCGTTCTTCCCGCGAACCATACGCGACTGGAACAGGAAAGGGAGGTAATGACAGTGGCACGTAAAGTGCCCTCCGCCACACACCGTTGGGTGGCTTGCGGAGTATAAATGTAGATGTAGATGAAGCAAGTGTTAGCTATGATTAAGTTATGCTCTGTGCAAAATTCTACCAGACGGCTTCCTCTTTCATTTCTTAGCCCCAATCCATATTCACCTACTATGTTTCCTTCTCTCCCTTTTCCTACTGTCGAATTCCAGTCACCCATGACTATTAAATTTTCGTCTCCCTTCACTACCTGAATAATTTTTTTTATCTCATCATACATTTCTTCAATTTCTTCGTCATCTGCAGAGCTAGTTGGCATATAAACTTGTACTACTGTAGTAGGCATGGGCTTCGTGTCTATCTTCGCCACTATAATACGTTCACTGTGATGTTTGTAGTAGCTTACCCGCACTCCTATTTTTTTATTCATTATTAAACCTACTCCTGCATTACCCCTATTTGATTTTGTATTTATAACCCTGTATTCACCTGACCAGAAGTCTTGTTCCTCCTGCCACCGAACTTCACTAATTCCCACTATATCTAACTTTAACCTATCCATTTCCCTTTTTAAATTTTCTAAACTACTTGCCCGATTAAGGGATCTGACATTCCACGCTCCGATCCGTAGAATGCCAGTTTTCTTTCCCCTGATAACGATGTCCTCGTGAGTAGTCCCCGCCCGGAGATCCGAATGGGGGACTATTTTACCTCCGGAATATTTTATCCAAGAGGACGCCATCATCATTTAACCATACAGTAAAGCTGCATGCCCTCGGGAAAAATTACGGCTGTAGTTTCCCCTTGCTTTCAGCCATTCGCAGTACCACAACAGCAAGGCCGTTTTGGTTAGTGTTACAAGGCCATATTAGTCATTCATCCAGACTGTTGCCCCTGCAACTACTGAAAAGGCTGCTGCCCCTCTTCAGGAACCACACGTTTGTCTGGCCTCTCAACAGATTCCCCTCCATTGTGGTTGCACCTACGGTACGGCTATCTGTATCGTTGAGGCACGCAAGCCTCCCCACCAATGGCAAGGTCCATGGTTCATGGAGGGAACCTACTTGGAAAAAAGCCACTGCTCATCTCTTGTACTTCTCTGGTGCTGTTTTATGTAACATTTCAGATAAAGGATATATGTAATTTTATGCTGACATCTTTCAGCTGTCTATATGTTTGGCAGGGTCAAGACTTGCTTAATATAAAATTAGAATTATGCGGTTTACATCCTGGAGTCACAAATATTGTGATAAACTTTAGGAGTGCCTAATGAGGTGTTCCTTCACTTTGATTCATAATATCTCGGGTTTTTCAGTTTCCTGTCTGAGGTCCATAGACTTCTGTACCAGAATATATTATACTCTGACCCTAATTAGGGATTCATAGTCTACACTGATAAGCCAAAACATCATGACCACTGCCCACTGCAACATTGTATGCTGTCTGGTTATGTTGCGGGCACATGACGCTGCAACAAAAGTATGTAAGCAGAGCAGACGCGGATGGAGGATTACCCTAATGAAGGTATGGGCTGCAAGTGTGGAAATCCAGTGAGATAAAGACTTTGACAAAGGGCAGATCATTATTACTCAGAGCCTCTGAACAAGTATCTCAAAAACAGCAAAGCTGGTCGATTCTTCGCATGCTACTGCTGTGAGCCTTTAGAGAAAGATTTAGGACAGTGAAACTACCAATAGGCACTAAATGGTTGGATGTACACGAATCTTCACAGAATATGGGGTTAAGAGGCTTGTCTGCTCTGTTAAGTTGGATAGATGGTGATCTGTGGCAACTCTGCTGAAAGAGCACAATGCTGGTGCACACAAAAGTGTTTCAGAGCACATCGTTTGTCATACATTGTTGAACATAGAGCTCTGGAGCAGACCACCCCTGTGTGTTCACATGTTGACCCAATGACATTGTTAATTACAATTGCTGTGAAGGGACCATTGGAATTCGACAGTCAATCAATGGAAATGTATTGGCTCTTGTGGTGAGTCACCGTTTTGCTACACTAGGTCGCTGGTTATCTCCACAAATGTAGTGATCGAGGGGAACAGCAGCTCAAAACATCCAACGCACCACAGGCACAGACTGGTGAGTGCAGTATTGCGCTATGGGAGATATTCTCTTGTGCTTGCATGGGACCTGTGGTAGTAATTGAAGACACACAGACAGCCACAAACCACCTGCATCCCTTCATGCTTGATGTCTTCCCCAGTGGTGATGTCATCTTTCACCAGTATAATCATGCATGTCTTAGAGTATAAACTGTGCTACAATGATTTGAGGAGCGTTATAGTGAACTCGCGTTGATCCCTCATCGACCAAATTTGCCTGATGTAAACCATATGGAACCCATCTGGGTTACTGTCAGGCACCATCAAATGCATATGTAAATCAGCAGCCTGTTATTTATGAAAATTACATGACTTGCGTGTAGATATCTAATGCCACATACCTCCACAAACCTACCAACAAACTGCTGGAGCCTGATATGCAGAATCAGTGATGTATTTCATTCCAAAAACAGGCAGACAAGCTGTTAAGCAAGTGGTCATAATGTTTTGGCTCATTGGTGTATATGGAAATTGTTTTTACATCTAAAATTCTGGTTGTGAATTACATAGTTCATCCTAAATGCACTCTTGTTATGAACCAGAAATAACATTAGGAAATATATGTATTGGCATATAATTGTGAGAATACCTGGGTCTCTGAAGATGTTTGATTACCAAGCTTACACGTTGTTATTACTGCATGCTTCTGTCAAATAAATACTTTTTTGACCTTAGCTGTATTGTCCCAAAACATTATGCCATATGGCAGTAATGAGTGAAAGTGTGCTAACAATTCTGTTTGAAAGTCAAGATAGATAGATAGAAATTTCTAAGTGTGAAGTAGGCAGAACTTAGTTTTTTGGGTTAACCCACCCTCACACTAGTGCCACCTCAGTTTATACCTAGGAACTCTACATATGGAGCATCATCAATTGTGTACCCATTAATCTGTACTTGCGGTACCTGTCAGTCATCTCGATTTTTTTTGGGATTGCATGCAAATCTTTGAGAGATAAAGAGTTGAAATGCTTGCTGTCAGTCGCTTGTAAGCCTGTTCATTTTTGTCTTGGCTACATCTGGTACAGATGTCTATGAACTCCCATCAGTATACTTGTCATCAGCAGAGATTACAGTCTTTGTAGAGTTCTCTAATGTAGGTCATGAATAAGAGTCAGCCAAGGACCCGAAACTTGCGGGATGTTGAATGTAAAGTTTCCCCATTTTGAATATGGCCTTATTCCTGCATCAGTTGTTAATTTGGCCCTCCATTTCAATGTTTTGGATGTGATCCCGTTCATTCAAGTGGAATGGCTTTAACACACTACCATTTTAGTTTCTCCAGTAGAATTTTATCTTGTACACACTTGAAGGCCTTGGCAAGATCACAGAATATGTTAACAGGTTAACTTTTCTTCTTTTACTTCTATCAGGAATGTCTTCATGAAATCATATATTGCTTTCTCAGTATAGAAGCCTTTACAGAAGGCGAACTGAGCTGCTGTTAAAAAGTTGTTCTCTCGGAAGATGGCTGAATATTCTGTTGTGACCTCACATCTCAAAAATGCCTTAGAACAGGGGAGGGCAGGTGGTCTACATTTTTCTTCTGTGTACTTCAGTTTTTCAGGAAAACTTGTCAACTGATTACAAATTTAGCTCAAAGGAGGCCACTAACAAGATTTTAGGTGAAATACCACCATAGCTGGATGAGTTACTTGCTTATCAGTGATGTAACAGCTTTGTGATTGCGATTAAAACTGATTTAGCAAAACTAGGAGTGAATCAACAGATAGTCATCTACACAAATCTCATCTATCTGCTTCCAATAGTTCATTTTGTCATTGTGTATTCAGATTTTTTTAGGAGGAATTCATTGAATTTAGAGCCAATAATTTGCCCAATTGAGGGTTCTAATAAACCTGATTTCAGTCCATAGATTCCGAACTTTAACCCAATTGTCACATTTTATCCTCAGTATATCACTGACCCACTCTTTCTTGGATTAAACTAACCAGTTTTTCACAGCCTATACGCGAGAAAGTCAGACAATTTGACAAGAAAACAAACTTAATTGAATTTCTCTGACTGTCATCCAAATTCTATTTGTTCAGGCGATGAAATCAGCTACAGTGTGACCATGCTCATAGTGGCATATTGATTTGGAAAGATCGGTTGTTGACGGAAGCCTCCAATATCGGTGTCACTGTGACCGCAGTCTTATCGACATCAGGGTCAGCCACATTTTGTCAACTTTCGAAGTCACACTGCAAAGAGAAACAAAAACATGGAAGAAAATTTTTTGTTGCTGTTTTAACACTTATGACTAACACGCATGGGTAATTTTTGTCACTGTGATTGTTTTATCATTCTTGTCCTGTCTGTGGACTTACATGGAGATGTGCGCATGTTACAATGTGGCAAACAGGTGACACTTTTGTCCGCCTATCGACGAATAAGCCCATGAAAAAAAAAACTGTCACTGCATTACTAGGATTTGATAGCCATGTGCGCACGGCTAACAAAATTGTCACTTTCTGTGCATTCTCCACTCCCCGTTTGGTTGTCAGCACAGTGGGTCATATAAATATATTTATTTATTTATTTATTTATTCTAGGAATTTTGTATGAATTGAGTGTGCTGGAGAATATGCTTTACTGAGCTTGAGTGAAAGAACATCAGAAAAATTAATAGCTGTTTAATTATAAACCATGTGACCTGTTTCTCATGACGAAACCTCACAGGCAACTGCTTACTGAGCAGACTGTGGTGGATCATATTTAACTCAAATTATCTCATGTTGGAGAACTCTGACAGTCCTGGTTTGTAGTAGATGAAAATGTGATGCAGTCTTAAGATTTCCTTCGCATTCTGTGTTCACCTAACTTCTGTAACAAAAAGTTTCCCACATTACAAAATTTCAGTTACATCGTCAGAAAATGTATTTTCATAAACTGTCTGTATATCATCTTAGTAATTTGTTGCCGCACACAAAACTAAAATCGAAACATAGTGCAACTCTTCCAGAACATAACGATGGCAATTCCATAACTGTACATTGAATAGTTTGCCTTTTTGAGCGAGTTGAATGAATTGTGTGTTAATTATGTTAACATGCTAAGTAATTCATCAAAACTTTCGACACTCATTCGGGAATATTGAAAAAAATTCCTTTGTTTGTTATCGAGTCTAGAAGTGTATAAAACTTTCCGCTGATTAGTCTGCCACTCCAAAGAGAGTGTACTCTGTATTCTTTTTTTACGGTTTAAAAGTTTGTCTCATGAGCTCGCATTAATAATGACCTCCACTCCTAATCCATATGGTGCTGGTCTCATAGGTAGCTGCCATTACCAGTGGACAGTCCAAAATACATGATTTTTCAGAAGTTGCAACTTGTGTCTACAAATATGTTGTTGGATTTTCACAACATTTTTAGCTTTATTGGACTTCCTGCATTAAATGTACATGTTTTGGCATTGCTACTGTTAAATCTGATTACACAGTTGTGGAGATGTAGAACCACTGGCTCTACCCTTCAAAAATATCGGCTGCTCTACTGCAACAAGAACAATTGCAACTTTATCATATCAGTCCTCTGTAGTATGCGCTCTATGACACATGCATTATGTATACACTACGAGAATAAAAGTAGTCACAGTAAGTGACGGGAGTGTGAGTTATTATCTATGTCTCAATCACCACGCCTGCTCCCTACTACCCCCTACTCAGTAATTATTGCAGAAAAAAAAACTGCAAAGAAGTTCTAGTATTGAAATACGTATGCAAACAGGCGATCTTCGTGTTTAATTTCCTTTACAGCAAATTTATGTCTACAGAAACACACAAGGTAAAGCAAAATCCAGAGATACACAGCCCAACTTTACATCCACTGGACTCATGTGCTCTCATTCAGTTCCAGATGACCTGCCAAGAATCTTTCGGAACAACACAAGACGTGAAAATAATATGATAAACTCGTGCAGCAACTCATTTTCAAAACGCCTAGAATTACTGCTGTTTTCAGGTGACGTGTAATATGAATCACCATCTGCAGACTCGTCAAGTATTTTGTATTACACGCACAAACAAAGTTGACACTTGGCACGGAGGCTGATGGGAGTGACTGTAAAGGCATTTACTATTTACAGTCACTCCCATCAGCCACCACACCAAGTGTCAACTTTGTTTGCACGAGTAATAAATCATTTGCTCCAAACTTTTCTCCTCACTGCGCATTTTGAAACAAAATCAACGAAAAAACGCTCTAAACAGACACTTCAGTGTCACGAAGCAAGACACAATAAGACAGGTTTCAAAACAAGAATTTTTCCAACAATACCACTGCTGCTATCCAGCCGTTACAGCAGAAACTACAAAGCGTTAAGATCTTACAGAAGTTTGTGGGAGCTGTAAATAAATGTTCAACACCGTGGAAAATCATAGTAACTGCCTAACATGCTTGATGTAATATAATGGCCACTGGCACATTCCCATCTCCCTCAAGTGCCGGGATAGTATGTCAAATCAAACAATGGAAATTCCAAATAGGAATATCAACAATGTAAGAAATGACAGATTACTATTACTAGGGATGTTATTATATTTTGTGTGTGTGTGTGTGAACTTTTACAAAATGTATCAGTCAGTTAAAATTGAAAACTGTTATTTATAGTCATAGTTCCTGATGCCGCTGAGAAAGTAGGAACATTTTCTTTCAGTGAGCGCAAAGAATAATGTGGACTTGCAGACTGGAAATTATTTTCTCTATTGCATTCTGGCTGAGTGCAAGAATAGTTTTCAGGCTCTTGTAAATGGTGAAGGTAGGTGTAAAGCATGCAGCAATAAATTGTCTATTCATATTGACATAATGTAAGTTATCAACCATTTTGATTATTTACCCACCACCCCACAAAATCTAAGAATATACTCCAAGTATTACGCACATAGGGAATACAAGATCAGACTAATTACAGCATACACAGAAGTGTTCAGGCAATCATTCTTCTCACACTCTGTACATTAATGGAACAAGAAGAAACTCTAATAACTCATATAATGGGAAGTATCCACTGCCACCCACTTCACAGTGAAGGGACCGATGACCGTAGCAGTCTGGTCCCTTTAATTCCCCAAACCAACCACTTCACAGTGATTTGTAGAATACAGATGTAGGTGCAGGTGTATGCCACGCTCCATGCCAAAAATGCATCAGTGATGCAACGAAACAAGTAAATATGGTTACCTGGGCAGTTTAAGGTGCCTTCTCAAATGTTTAACATGCAACCATTGAGAATCTCTGGTTCAGTAGGCACCTCATGGCAACTGTTATTATTCGTTCATAAAACGCTCTACCACAATTTAAGTAGGTTGTGATTTATTATTTTACTGGTCCTGCGTATGATAAACATTAAACCATTTCTAAGTACTGTAAACATTTCTTATACTAAGTACGACTTTCTTCAACAAGAAATAAAATTACTTAGCATTGTATTATTAAGAACATTTTATAACATCAGATGATAGCATAATTTTGTTATTCTAGAAAGTGTAAACAGTGCTCAAATAATCATTCACCAGTGATTTGAATTTTTCCATGTACATTATTATTTTTGTGTGAGCTGTAGTAGTTTATAAAGTATGGTGTTCATGCAAAATAAGGTTTTCTGGATTAGTGCTCTGTGTCTGTCTGCTGTACATGTACATAGCTGTGTACACATTCTTTTTGGGAGACACAAGTATCCTTACGACTCAAGTTTTCTTTTGTAGTAATTGCATTTTCTAGTATGTACTTACATAGAAGAGGAAGATTTCATTTTCTCCCAAATAGTTGTTGGCATAGTCCATATCAATTCAGGCAGGCCACAAAAAAATCTTACCTTCATAGTCTCGGATGTTATTGAATTTAGCATACGTTAAAATGAAGGACTAAGTAAGGGACTTCTAATTTTTTTTTATTTTTATTTTTTTTTATTTCCTCCAAAAAATTTCTTCTCCGAGATATATCCCTCCAAAGATGGCACTGCGCATACAATTTTGAAGATGCGAATTTTGGAAAAAAGATTTGAAATGCTGTATCTCTGGAACAGTTTCAAATATTTTGTTGGTTTTTTTTAATTTGAAAGATAATTGCTTTATGATTACAAAGAAATCCTCCATTTGGACTTATCTGTCAAAGTTCTTTTATTATAGCATTCTGAACTTTTTGTAAATTTAGGGGAAAAAAATTTCTTTCAAAAATGCCAAGCCATAAATTTTTTTTCTGTAGATTAATACCATATAGTTCTACAATCCTTGAAAAGGAGAGCTTCCACTTTTAGGTTGAACAGGTTTTATAAACAAGTGAATTTTTTGCCATACATAAAACCTGTTTTATTACCACATTATCACATAACAGGCTCATAAAAATCAAAACCTACTCTTATTTAGCATAATTTTAGTTTTGAAAGAAGACTAACAGACTCATTTTTCAAACATTTTAAATTGTTCCAAAATGTATGTGAAAGGTCCAAAGACTTAAAGGTTTCAATTTAAACAACTTCTGTGCACTCTGTCAGTGAACTAAAATTGTGTTCCACTGCTTCAGTATCTTCCTTTGTTATAGAGTGATGCCTTCCTGTTGTACCAATAGGAACTGGAGCACTTACAGTCTTCAAAACATTGCGAACAGGAAGTGAGCACTGATGTCGTTGTTGCTGTCCTTAACTCGTAACTGGTGTCTGTAATCTCTGCAATCCACCAGTCAGTCAGTCAGTCATACACACATGCCACCAACATCCCCCTTCTCAGGTTGTGAATCTGAATATTATCCTGCTGTTTCTGAGGTGTTGGCCGAACGAATGAAATTTTTCCTTTCTTACTCTTTAAAGTGTGGGCAATATGAGTTCGCCCATTACTTTGAGTCCAAAAATGTGTCTTCTGAGTTCCTTTCAGGAGTAGGGTTTTTAGACCATTCTTCTTTTTTCTGCTCACAGAATTCTTTGATTTCCTCTTTGGACAAAAGAATGATGGCTATGGATGCGTAAGATTTCACAACTAACATAAAATCCTAAGCGTTCTGAATTGCAGCTGTATTTGGTGTGGAAAGATTATGTTTTGAAGCATGGTGCATCAGCAGGCCACCTACACCAGCACAAGGCCCCTTCCCGTGACCAGGGGGGCATTTGAGGGGGATACCTTGCCCGAGAAGGTCAAGGTAATGGTGTACAGATGCGACATGAAACCATACATTCCACCTCCCATGTGTTGCTTCCATTGCCTCAAGTTTGACCACATGTCCTTGAGATGTGATGCCACTTCCATCTGTGGTGACTGTGGCTGCGCTCTTCACATGGGGAGCCTTTGCACCCGACCGCCTAACTGTTTAAACTGCCCTGGCCTCCATTCTACCCACTCACCAGTGTGTCCAGTGTACATGAAAGAAAATAGAATTCTCAGCTACTTTGAGGCCCGGAAGAAGTCTGACAGACTTCACACTGTGAATCTCCCTTCTACCTCTGCCTCAGTTACATCTGTCCCTCCTCACCCCTCCTGCTTACACCCGTCCTTCCCACTTCCCTTTCCTCGCCCTCAATGGCTCCCATCCATTCCCCTCGAGGAACTGCTCCTCCTCCACCTCCTCCTCCTCAGCCAGGTAAGACATCCTCTTCTCTGGCTCCTGCTACGAATGGGGCTTCTTCTCAGAACACCCCTCCCTGGCATTCTCAGGACAGGAAGCTTGCACCCTCAGGCCAGAGGAGAGACCTGCACTCAGAGGGCCCGAAAGCCACTTGCTCTCTGTCCAATACCAACATCATTGCCACTTATTCCCTTATTGATAACGCCTCCTCCCTCCCTCCAAGGGAGAAAAAGCAGCAGCACAAGTCAAAGGACGAGGCTTCCACAGCTTCCTGGAGGACTTCACCCCCTCTCCTCATCCCGAATCAATATCCAGTCTTTATGGATGTCACCCCATCCTTGTTGGTGACGACCACCGACCAAGTGAGATGACCTCCCCTTGGCTTCATGTCTCACCTGGACTCTCACCACACCATAATCCAGTGGAATTGCAATGGGTATTATCATCACCTCCCAGAGATACAACACCTTGTTCCTCCTATTCTTCGTTCTGTCTTGCTCTTTAAGAAACACACTTTCTTGATGGCCACTCTCCAACGTTTCATGTTATTGGGTGTTTTGTTGGAACCATGCCAGCACCAGGATACCATCTGGAAGGGTCTGCACTTTGGTTTGCACCGATGTCATTAGTGACTGGATCCCCCTTCATACCAACCAGGAAGCAATAGCGGTTAGAGTGCAGACAACTCTGGCAATCACCGTTTGCAATGTATACCTCCCTCGAGGTAGGCTATTTCCTTATTTTGAAATGTCTGTCTTAATCCAGCAACTCCGGCCCCTCTATCTTCTCCTTGGGGACTGCAATGCACACCACTCCCTGTGGGGGAGTGCACTTCACCAGGTAGGGGTCTTTTACTTGACCAACTTACTACATACTCCATGACTGTTCTCCTGAACACATTAGTGCCACTCGTGGAGCCTTTACTGCTATCAATCCCACAGTCTCCTCCCCTGCTCTTGTGGCTTGCCTACATTGGGCACCCCATTGTCATCTCTGTGACAGTGACCCCTACGGGTGATTTCTGTCATTCCCCTGCTGCCACCAGGCAGACAGGCCCTGACGTTGGGCCTTCCACAGGGCCAGTTGGAATTTATATACATCTGCTGTGCACTCTGACACCTCTCTCTTGAATTAATTGATGCAGTCGTGCAGGGCATCTCTGTCACTATTCTTCATGCTGCTGGCAATGCTGTCCACCATCCACAGGTCACCCTCTTCATTGACCAGTACCATGGTGGACCAAGGATGTAGCAGTTGCTATACAGCTGACGGATGCTGCAGCGATTTAAATGACATTCTTCTTGCTTTTAAGTATATCCATGCTAAGGCTCGTTACCTTATTAAGCGGAGTAAAAAGGAATGCTGAGAGCGCTGTTTCCTCCCTGGAGATGTATGGCTCTTCATTGCAGGTTTGATCTAAGCTCTGTAACCATCTGTGCCACCAGCGACAGTCAGCTGTCCAAGGGCTTATCCTCCAAGATGCTCTGTCTACTGATCCATTCGTCCTCACCGAACACATCGCGACACACTTTGTGACAGCATCGGCGTCCTCTTCCAATCCTGCTGTCTTTCTCCACCACAAACACAGAATTGGACAGACTCCCCTGTTTCAACCCTCACCAAACTGAACCCTCTAAGGAACCCTTGACTGAATGGGAATTCTTGCAGGCTCCTACCTTTCACATGACACGGTCCCAGGCCAAGATTCCGTCCTAAACCAGATGATCCTTCCCTTGGACATTACACAGGGGAACTATCTACTCAGGGTCTTCAACTGCATTTGGCTCAAGAGTGCCTTCCTCTCACAATGGCAAGACAGTATAGATACCCCATCCTTAAGCCTGGGAAGAACCCAACGTCTCTCAACAGCTACCACCCAATTAGCCTGATGACTGTACTTTGAAAATTTCTTCACCACCTGAAGACTACATGCATGCAGAAGCTTAATGCTCTCCACCTCCTGGCCCACACATCTTTGGGTGCAGACCATGCTACTCCTCTCCATCTTTACCGTACACTCTGGTCTTGTCCAGACTAGAATATGGAAGTCAGGTTTATGGCTCAGTGGCTCCTTCCACTCAGAAAATACGTGATCCCATTCACCATTGTAGGGTGCGCCTGAGTATTGGTGCCTTTCGCACTAGTCCCGTTGATAGACTCCTCACAGAAGTGGGCATCCTGCTCTACAAATGTATTGAAGCCAACTCCTGTTTCTTATGCAGTTGACATTCGCAGATTCCCTGACCATTCCATGTACCCTGTCCTCTTTACAAGCGAGGGACATCTCCCTCCTGATTACTGCCCACAGGTGGGATTGCTGGTTGAAATGCACCCCATGTATTTCCCCCCACCCCATACCACAGATTAGGACCGGCCTATTCCAGGGTCCTAAGGTCTCTGTCCCCCCTGTGGTCTTCTAGTGTCTTGTACATTCTATCCTTGCTATCATCTTCTACACTCATGGTTCTAAGACGATAAATAAAGCGGGATGTGCTTTCACATCTTCTACTGGCTTAGAACACAATTTATTGCTGGAATGATGTAGTGTGTTCACAGCAGAGCTGCTAGCCATTTCCAGGACCCTCCATTTTGTTATTCACCCTTCCTCCACAGTGTTTTAATATGTACTGATGCAACGATCAGCCTGCTACTCTCATCATCCTTTGGTCTGTGCTATCCATGACCTACTCTCCTCCCTTGGCCGTGGTGCCTGCTCAGTTTTCTTTCTCTGGGTTCCAAGTCATGTGGGTATCCCAGGGAATGAACTGGCTGACCGTTTGGCTAGAGAAACTGATACTCACCCTCCATTCCCTTTCATAACTCCAGCTGCGGATATGTGGATCTATGTCAAATCTCTCTTTGCCCAAAAGTGGGATGACATCTGGTGTGCCACTGCTCTCAGTAATACTCTCCACACAATCGAGGAGACTACTGCCCTTTGGTGCTCTTCCTTCTGCTCCTCTTGGAAGGAGCCCACTGCTTATGCTGTCTATGCAAGTATAGTCTTCCTTAATCTTAATAATAGCAGACAATTCACAAATGGTTGAACTGGTCCTCAGTTTCCTCTGTGAAAATGGTTATTTCCTGATGTAAGGTTTTGCTTTACTCCTGGAGCAGGGGCAGGGTGGTTGTGGTTGGGGCGTCTCTTCATGTTTTCTCAGTCTGGGACCCCATACCACACCAGAACTTGTCTGGAAATCAGGGAATTTCACTTGGGGAAACTTGTGGCAACCCTGGAATTTCTGCCACTAGGCATGCATAGCAGAACTCGTTGCCAGTTCAGTGCAGCCTGTGTTGTCTGCCTGGTTTGTCCTGTTCATCTGCAGTGATTGTCTTTGCTAGAGCTGTGTTGTTTCATTTTTTATGATGGCAAGTTTGAGTGAACAATGTGCAGCTGTGAAATTTTGGGTTCTACATGGTAAAAATGCTGCTGAAACTGTTTTAATGTTGAAAACAGCTTATCATGACCACACTATGGGAAAAACTCAAGTGTCTGAGGGCTTTGATTTATTTAAAAATGTCGACTGATGACAAAGTGTGCCCTGGAAATCCGTCAACTGCCTGAATGAATGGAAATATTGAAAAAAAATCAAGAGCTTTTGTTTACAGACTGTCAGCAGACAATTGATCAATTGTCAGAGATTAGTGGGCTATCTTGGAGTTCAGTTCAGCGAATTTTAATGGAAGATTTGAGAATGAAAACAGTTGTTGCCAAGTTTGTTCCTTGGATTCTGACTGACAATCAAAAGGGATGCAGAGTTGAAACATGTCATGCTTTGAAACAAACACTGGACTCGCATTCGGGAGGACGACGGTTCAATCCCGCGTCCGGCCATCCTGATTTAGGTTTTCCGTGATTTCCCTAAATCACTCCAGGCAAATGCCGGGATGGTTCCTCTGAAAGGGCACGGCCGACTTCCTTCCCCATCCTTCCCTAATCCGATGAGATCGATGACCACGCTGTCAGGTCTCCTCCTCCTAACAACCAACCAACCAACCTTTGAAACAACAGTTCCAAACTGATCCAGATTTACTGTCAAAGGTCATTACTGGTGATGAGTCATAGTGCTATGTGTACAGCCCAGAAACAAAGCAGCAGTCAAATCAATGGAAGACAGTATTGTCACCCCATCCAAAAAAAGCCACCAAGTTAAATCAAACATCAAAACAATGCTGAATTTCTTTTTTGATGCCAAGGACATAGTTCATTCAGCATTGTTCCCCCAGGTCAAACCATCAAGCAAACATTTTATTTGGAAGTTTTAAGAAGATAGTTCAACAGTGTTCATCAGAAAAGACCCAATTTGTGGCAGACAGGAGACTAGTTCTTCCACCATGGCAATGCACCTGCCCATACAGCCAGCCATCTCTTAATTTTTGGCTAAAAATGGTGTGGTTCTGCTGCCACACACACCTCACTCACCTGACATGCCTCTGTGCAACTTTTTCTTATTTCCATGCATGAAAAGAGGCATGAAAGGACATCAATTTGACGACATTGAAGAAGTAAAGAAGAAAACAAGGGAGGATCTGGTAGCCATTTCTTTATAAATCACTACAGTAAAATATTTTGGACAGTGGAAGCCTGGTGGGACATATGTATTAGTTGTAATGGAGAGTATTTTGAAGGGGATAAGTTTGTTTTGTAAACAGTTTGAAAATATATATCTTTTAAAAAATAATTCCAGTTTTTTTTTGGGTGCTCCCTCATAGCTCACACATATGCAAAATAATACTAAAACAACCAGTAAATATCATGTTACTTCATTGCAGATCACATCATGTCTTCAGCTCATGGCCTAGTGGTGCCTCTAAATTGCAGAGTCCGGGGTTTCATTCCTAACCGGGTAGGAAATTTTATTCACTCAGATAGTACGTTTCTGTTATCTTAATCATTTCATCACTAAGGAGTGTCAGACAGAAAGACTTGCATCAGATGGCTGAACAACTCCAGATGGGATCTGAGGGGGACGGGGTAGTTGTGGGAGAAGGCACTGGGGAAGGTGTGGGGTGTGTACAGTGACAGAAGAGAGTAGGAAGGAAGGTAAGGTGAGGCAGTGGGAAATACGTTAGTGGAGGCTTAGGCCAGGGAATTATGAGACAGCAGGATATGATGGAGACACAGTTCCCTACCTGGCTTTAAAAGGTTCGCACACATCTTTCACCAGAGCTTCAACAACCTCTCATCATGCCCCGAGATGAAGGATATCTAACCCAAAATCCTACCCATACACACCAAAGTAGTGTTCATCTGCCCACCAAACTTACAGAACATCCCTGCCCAGCCTTATTCCAGCCCTGTTCCCAAACCTGCACCCTATGGTTCATTTCCTTCTGGATGATCCATACACAAGACTTACCTTATACATCCAACCAATGTCTCCTACTGCAGTGCAGCCACAGGCACTTCCTACCCAGGGGAAGGTAGGGACATGTATGAAAGCATCTGTATGCATCAGTTATGCTGCAAATACTATACAGCATTCTATGTGGGTGTGACAGGTAACCAACTGTCTACTCGCATGAATGGCTACCACCAGACCATAGCAAACTACAAATTTGACAATCCTGTCATCAAACAAGCTGTGCTTCACAACACAAGTGGCTCTAACAGTTGCTTCAATACATCAGCCATTTGAATTATGCAGGTGGGAATTCTCTCCAGCATATCCTGCACTCTCACAATCTCTTTGGCCTAAACCTCCACTAACCTGTTTCATACTGTCTCACCTTACCTCTCCCTTCTGCCATTTTACTAAGGGGGCTCTTTGACGAAGACACAGTGGAACTGTTTCACCATGCACTCACTACCACATACTTCCAATGTGGTGGTAAATTATTCCACCAGACAGATGGAGTGGCCATTGCTTCCCTCTTGGCATCATGTATCGCAAATATATACAAGGAACATTTTGAAGAAATGCCGTGCCTGAAACCAAAGGTGTTCTATGTGGACAATACATTCGTGATTTGGCCGCATGGTGAAGAAAATTTACAAGAATTTCTTAACCTCCTCAGTGGCTTCCATGACAATATTAAATTTTAAGCAATCAGTGTTCCTTCTGTATGCTGGGCCGTCCATGGCAAAGATTGCCAGGATATTAGAAAAGAGCAACATTAATACCATCTTCTGCTCATCGGCTTAAAATCAAGAATATGCTAGGCTCATTGAATGATAAACTAGGAATACAGACATCTGGAATCTACAGCATCAGCTGTGAGTGTGGCAAACAGTACATTGACCAGACACAGTGATGTATATTACAGCATTGCTCAGAACACACAAAAGCATTTGCCTAGGCCAAATGGAGAAATCTGCAGTGGTGGAACATAGTGTCAAGGAAAACCATATGTTTGACTTTTAAGAAACAAAGATACTTTGAAGGGCAAATGGGTTCTGGGGTTCAATCTTTAAAGAGGCTGTGGAGATACGAGTCCACGATAATCTTGTCAACTAAGATAGCGGTTTCCAACTTAGCTCTGCACGGGATGCAGCGTTAACAAAAGTATAACAAGAATGCTGCGATGTGAAACTGGTGGAGGCAGTAGACGGAATGGGCAGGCCTCACCATTATGCGACGTCTGTACCCGCCAGCTCCCCACCTCCACTGGCAGCGACTCCCCCTCCTCTTCCCCCACACACCACCACCACCACATACTGCGAACCCCTTCCAGAGGCAAGTGATTGGTGCTGCTGATACAGATGAGACAGAGAGGAGCCTGCAGTGCAGCAGCTATAAAGAGTTGGACAGGACACGAACCCAACACTTTGCCTGAAGATGACAAGTAGGAAACTTTTTGAAACGTTGCCGTAGAATGATGCCTTGACTTGACTAATAACCCGAGAAGACTTCATCATCGAGACTCGCCAAGAAAGTCTAAATTCACATATAACTCTTAAAGCTTTTTAAATAAAACAAATGATGTTAAAATTCTACAGCTTTATTCTTCATATCCACATATTTATTCCTCAACACTGATCCTAGCAATGAGAACATTTCTCCCAAAGGCAGACCAATTTGTTGTTACCATCACTACAGGATGATTGTCTTTGTTGGTGGAGCCACAACCTCTCCTGTATTTACACTGCTTCATCACTATCAAAAGTAAAGTCCTCGGAGGTGTTCTTTAAGTCTTGTAAACAGATGAAAATCAAATGGGGCCAAGTCGGGACTATGTGGAGATGATCAGTGACAGTGAACCTAAGATGTTGGACCACAGCTGATGTCTCAGCACTCATGTGTGGTCTGGTGTTGTCACACTGAAGGAGAAGGTATCGTGTGTGGACGTTGTTGTTGTTGTTGTTGTTGTTGTCTTCAATCCTGAGACTGGTTTGATGCAGCTCTCCATGCTACTCTATCCTGTGCAAGCTTCTTCATTTCCCAGTACCTACTGCAACCTACATCCTTCTGAATCTGCTTAGTGTATTCATCTCTTGGTCTCCCTCTATGATTTTTACCCTCCACGCTGCCCTCCAATGCTAAATTTGTGATCCCTTGATGCCTCAAAACATGTCCTACCAACCGATCCCTTCTTCTAGTCAAGTTGTGCCACAAACTTCTCTTCTTCCCAATCCTATTCAATACCTCCTCATTAGTTACGTGATCTACCCACCTTATCTTCAGCACTCTTCTGTAGCGCCACATTTCGAAAGCTTCTATTCTCTTCTTGTCCACACTAGTTATCGTCCATGTTTCACTTCCATACATGGCTACACTCCATACAAATACTTTCAGAAACGACTTCCTGACACTTAAATCTATACTCGATGTTAACAAATTTCTCTTCTTCAGAAACGATTTCCTTGCCATTGCCAGTCTACATTTTATATCCTCTCTACATCGACCATCAACAGTTATTTTACTCCCTAAATAGCAAAACTCCTTTACTACTTTAAGTGTCTCATTTCCTAATCTAATTCCCTCAGCATCACCCGATTTAATTTGACTACATTCCATTATCCTCGTTTTGATTTTGTTGATGTTCATCTTATATCCTCCTTTCAAGACACTGTCCATTCCGTTCAACTGCTCTTCCAAGTCTTTTGCTGTCTCTGACAGAATTACAATGTCATCGGCGAACCTCCAATTTAATTTCTTCTCCATGGATTTTAATTCCTATTCTGAATTTTTCTTTTGTTTCCTTTACTGCTTCCTCAATATACAGATTGAATAACATTGGGGAGAGGCTACAACCCTGTCTCACTCCCTTCCCAACCGCTGCTTCCCTTTGATGCCCCTCGACTCTTATAACCGCCATCTGGTTTCTGTACAAATTGTAAATAGCCTTTTGCTCCCTGTATTTTACCCATGTCACTACCAGAATTTGAAAGAGAATATTCCAGCCAACATTGTCAAAAGCTTTCTCTAAGTCTACAAATGCTAGAAACGTAGGTTTGTCTTTCCTTAATCTATCTTCTAAAGTAAGTCGTAGGGTTGGTATTGCCTCACGTGTTCCAACATTTCTACGGAATCCAAACTGATCTTCCCCGAGGTCGGCTTCTACCAGTTTTTCCAATCGTCTGTAAAGAATTCGCGTTAGTATTTTGCAGCTGTGACTTATTAAACTGATAGTTCGGTAATTTTCACATCTGTCAACACCTGCTTTCTTAGGGATTGGAATTATTATATTCGTCTTGAAGTCTGAGGGTATTTCGCCTGTCTCATACATCTTGCTCACCAGATGTTAGAGTTTTGTCATGACTGGCTCGCCCAAGGCCATCAGTAGTTCCAATGGAATGTTGTCTACTCCCGAGGCCTTGTTTCGACTCAGGTCTTTCAGTGCTCTGTCAAACTCTTCACGCAGTATCTTATCTCCCATTTCGTCTTCATCTACATCCTCTCCCATTTCCATAATATTGTCCTCAAGTACTTCGCCCTTGTATAAACCCTCTATATACTCCTTCCACCTTTCTGCCTTCCCTTCTTTGCTTAGAACTGGGTTGCCATCTGAGCTCTTGATTTTCATACAAGTGGTTCTCGTCTCTCCAAAGGTCTCTTTAATTTTCCTGTAGGCAGTATCTATCTTACCCCTAGTGAGACAAGCCTCTACATCCTCACATTTGCCCTCTGGCCATGCCTGCTTAGCCATTTTGCACTTCCTGTCGATTTCATTTTTGAGACGTTTGTATTCCTTTTTGCCTGCTACATTTACTGCATTTTTATATTTTCTCCTTTCATCAATTAAATTCAATATTTCTTCTGTTACCCAAGGATTTCTATTAGCCCTCGTCTTTTTACCTACTTGATCGTCTGCTGCCTTCACTACTTCATCCCTCAGAGCTACCCATTCTTCTTCTACTGTATTTCTTTCCCCCATTCCTGTTAATTCTTCCCTTATGCTCTCCCTGAAACTCTCTACAACCTCTGGTTCTTTCAGTTTATCCAGGTCCCATATCCTTAAATTCCCACCTTTTTGCAGTTTCTTCAGTTTCAATCTGCAGATCATAACCAATAGATTGTGGTCAGAATCCACATCTGCCCCTGGAAATGTCTTACAATTTAAAACCTGGTTCCTAAATCTCTGTCTTACCATTATATAATCTATCTGATACCTTTTAGTATCTCCAGGATTCTTCCAGGTATACAACCTTCTTTTATGATTCTTGAACCAAGTGTTAGCTATGATTAGGTTATGCTCTGTGCAAAATTCTACAAGGCGGCTTCCTCTTTCATTTCTTCCCCCCAATCCATATTCACCTATTATGTTTCCTTCTCTCCCTTTTCCTACTGACGAATTCCAGTCACGCATGACTATTAAATTTTCGTCTCCCTTCACTACCTGAATAATTTCTTTTATCTCATCATAAATTTCATCAATTTCTTCATCATCTGCAGAGCTAGTTGGCATATAAACTTGTACTACTGTAGTGGGCATGGTCTTTGTGTCTCTCTTGGCCACAATAATGCGTTCACTATGATGTTTGTAGTAGCTAACCCGCACTCCTATTTTTTATTCATTATTAAACCTACTCCTGCATTACCCCTATTTGATTTTGTATTTATAACCCTGTAATCACCTGACCAAAAGTCTTGTTCCTCCTGCCACCGAACTTCACTAATTCCCACTATATCTAACTTTAACCTATCCATTTCCCTTTTTAAATTTTCTAACCTACCTGCCCGATTAAGGGATCTGACATTCCACGCTCCGATCCGTAGAACGCCAGTTTTCTTTCTCCTGATAACGACGTCCTCTTGAGTAGTCCCCGCCCGGAGATCCGAATGGGGGGACTATTTTACCTCCGGAATATTTTACCCAAGAGGACGCCATCATCATTTAATCATACAGTAAAGCTGCATGTCCTCGGGAAAAATTACAGCTGTAGTTTCCCCTTGCTTTCAGCCGTTCACAGTACCAGCACAGCAAGGCCGTTTTGGTTAATGTTACAAGGCCAGATCAGTCAATCATCCAGACTGTTGCCCCTGCAACTACTGAAAAGGCTGCTGCCCCTCTTCAGGCACCACGTTTGTCTGGCCTCTCAACAGATACCCCTCCGTTGTGGTTACACCTACGGTACGGCCATCTGTATCGCTAAGGCACGCAAGCCTCCCCACCAACGGCAAGGTCCATGGTTCATGGGGGGTGGGGGTGGGGGGGGGGGGTGGACAGACTCTTCAAATCTGAAACTCCATTACTGCATGCTGTGTGTCGCACACCAACATGTTACACACAATAATTTGGAGACCTCTGTAAATATATGGACATGGAGAATGAAGATGTAAAGTGTTAATGACATTTGTTTTATTTAAAAAGCTTTAAGATATTTTACATAAATTCAGAGTTATTACTTTTCTGCATGCTTTGTAACTTTTTCCGTGTTGAACAATCTTGTATCAGTTCATGAACAGCCACATTTGTTTGCATACCTTTGTGGATTAATGTAATATTTTAGTTAAGTTTCAGTAGAATGTATATTCTGAGTGGCAATAAATAACTGAAAGTGTTATAACTAAGTGTTCATATAATTAATTTATTTGAAAACCTTTAGCAAAATTATTGAATTTTGACAGTGGAAAGAATATTTTTTGAAGTTTGATAAACTGTAATTAGAATTTAATTTCAAATATGACTGAAATTTACAACATTGTAGTGCTCTCTGGTTTTTAGAATTTACTAATAATAATGTGTCATGACAGAAAAAGGGTCTGTACATTACCGTTTATGGAAAGTGCAGCATTACCCATCAGTTATTGATCAGAGAAGAATGATAGTTAAAAGTTAAAAGGCTATTAGCAATTTTTTTAAAATAATCATTTGAGACACAAAGATAATTTCAAGCCACAGTGCAGCCACCATTGAGTGTTCCTGGATATCATAGCTAAGCAATCCACAACTACCAAGAATCTTTTGCAATGTTGCGGAAAACTTTTAGTAGCAGTATAGCAGGAGATAGTGCAGAATTTATATAAATCCAGGAAAATAATGCAATGCTGACTTATTTAACTGAGACCAAAAATTATGAAGATAATTTATGCACAAGAAGCAGCATTCCACAGGCACTTCAGGATAACAGAACTGCTTAGAGCTATGACAGAGAAAGAATGATTGCATCAGTACTCTGAAGAGACAAACAGAAACTAGGTACAAAACATATGAATAAACTACTTGCCGGTAAACAACTGAAACACAGACCTATGTGAATTACTGCTCACACTTTCTTCTTCTTCTTGAGCTTTCTGCTCGCCATTTTTCCTATGTACATACATGTGAATAAACTGAAAAAAAAAAAATCTTTTCTTTGTAGCTTTCTAAATGGCCATGGCCACTAGAGCAAGTTACCAGATAAATGCAGCCCTCTATTAACACAAGACAAAATGACTGTGATGATATGCTAAACATCTTTCATGCAATACATAGATTCTTGCCTCTGTGGAATAAGGATGGTGTCTGAAACAGCAGAGAGTATGCACATGTATGGCATACAGTCATCATATTCTTAGAGTTAGGTACTTTTGTATAGTATTAAATAGGAGGTGACTGCCGGCCGTGGTGGCCAAGCGGTTCTAGGCGCTACAGTCCGGAACCGCGCGACCGCTACGGTCGCAGGTTCGAATCCTGCCTCGGGTATGGATGTGTGTGATGTCCTTAGGTTAGTTAGGTCTAGGGGACTGATGACCTCAGAAGTTAAGTCCCGTAGTGCTCAGAGCCATTTGAACCATTTTTGAGGTGACTCTTCAAATTTACAGGCTGGTAATGCCATTTTGTGTAAAGATCAGTGTGAAGTGTTAAGTAAAAATAGCTAACAGTGCAGATAACCCACAAGTAATTTGTAAGTCATAATTTGCCATTGTATAGCTTTCACAAATTACCTATAGTGGCAGCTTCCGTCATTTAATGTGTGAACTTGCTCATTTTACATCTTTTATCACTCTCCTTGATGAGGTTTATGGAACATGACGCGATACATAATGCTAAATATTTCTAAGTAGCTTATAATGATTAATGGTGTGAAAAAGCCTCTGGTCAAACAATAAAATATGTGGAATGTCATTGTATTAAAATGGATTGCTACTTGCCACGTAGAGGAGACATTGAGCAGCAGAAAGGCACATTTAAAAGTAGACTGTTTGATATTAAGTTATTTCACACATTCAAAGGACACACTACAGCATCCTACAGTCTATTTTCTATGTGCGTAGCTGCTACTCAAATTCCCCCTCTATGTGGAGAATAGCAGTCTAACCTAATTCATATTCTTAATGCCTTTAGTATTTCATCCAGAAAACATGAAGCTGTTTAAGTTAAGTAACTCTTTCTACAGCCATACTGAGATTCTGTTTGTATATCACATTTATTTAAGAAATCTTAGTGTAATTTTTTAGAAATTTCAAGTATTTTTGGAACTAATGTCAAGAAACAGGTCTGTAGCTTCCTGGCAGATTAAAACAGTATGCCAGACCAGGACTACACCTTTTGTGGGCAAGTGCTATACAAACTGAGCTACCCAAGCATGAGTAACAAGCTGCTCTCACATTCGTACTTCCACCAGTACCTGACCTCCTATCTCCAAAACTTCACAGAAGTTTTCCTGCATACCTTGCAGGACTATCGCTCCTGGAAAAAAGGGATACTGCAGAGACACAGCATAGCCACAGTCTGGGGTTTGTTTCCAGAAAGAATACTCAATCTGCAATGCTGTTTGTGCTGATTTGAAACTTTCTGGAAGATTAAAACTGTGTGCAGAACCGGGGCTCATATGAGTGTACACTTCAAAGTAGAGCTAAAATTCATTCTGAAAACCATCACCCATGTTGTGGCTAAGCCATGTCTCTGCAATATCATTTCCTCCAGTAAAGATAGTCCTGCAAGGTATGCAGGAATACTTCAGTGAAATTAGTGGTCTAGCAGATGTACTACTCATGGAAGTGAAGCTACTAGGATGGCTTGTAAGTCATGCTTGTATAGCTCATTTGGTAGAGGACTTGGACATTGAAAGCAGAGGTCCATGGATAAAATCCTGATTCGGTACACAGTTTTATCTGCCAGGAAGTTTCAAATCAGCACACACACTGCTACAGAGTGAAAATTCATTCTTGAAATGTGTCTGCAGTTTGTCACCTTTTCATGGGTTACTTTTTTTTTTAAGTGGCTTCACTCTTGCAGTTTTTAATCTGAAAAGATGCCAGTAGAGAAAGACAAATTTACAAGATAATGTATGCTCATTTTTTATAACCAAACCTGGTATATTATTTTCTCCCACAGAGTATTTTGTTTTTATTAGCTTAACTGCAAAACTCCTTTATGTTTGCTGTCATGGAAAATATTGTGCCACATATTTGTTTTGTGTTCACTTTCCAGACAGCTTTCATTTTTGGTGACTCGCATTTTGTGGGCATTACCGTATTTACTCGAATCTAAGCCGCACTTTTTTTCCGGTTTTTGTAATCCAAAAAACCGCCTGCGGCTTAGAATCGAGTGCAAAGCAAGCGGGAGTTCTGAAAAATGTTGGTGGGTGCCGCCACAACTAACTTCTGCCGTCGAATATATGTAGCGCCACACAGGCATGCTTTGTAGGCACAAAGATAAATACTGGCACCAAAATCTCTGCGTCAGTAAATAAATTAAAAAAAAAAGTGGAAGACGAGCTTTTTTCCTCCGCCAAGAGTTTCGACCACTGCATTTTGGTACATTATCCAACAAAGTAAATACAAATTCTATATTGTTGATCTTCGAATGTAGCAGCATTTCAATGTACTACGAAAATCCGACTGGCAAAACTGTTTGGGATGTTCGTCAATATGGCCAACTCTACGTTCTGAATTTTTTCCTACCTGTGAGAAGAGATGGTTGCTAATAGGAGCTTTTATGAATTGTGAATCACATGTAGTATTCTCTTCGCCATAAGATTAATATGAATATAAACATTTTGCCATGTATTGTTTCGTGTTTGCTACTATCTCATTTAAATCCTGTCTGCCTAATAAACTACGAAACTAGAATGAGACAACAGCAAACGCGGAAGAATATACATATCATGTCATGTTTATATTCGTATTATTCTTATGCCTGATAGTGATACTGTCAGAAATGAAGCACGGCAACTGACTAGATTTTTAAATCTAAGAGACTCTAATTTCTGTGCAGAATGTAAAGAACTAAAGAGGCGCCTGCAAAGATTTTGGAACGGAGAAAAATTTTCGCTAAAATTTCGTTCAGAACATCATCTATCATACGCAGTCTGTTATTTGGCTCTTGTTGATCATTATCAAAGAAAGCAGTAGTGTAAGTAACAACAAATGTTTCGCTAATGAGACGACTCCTCTCTATTTTTTATTTGTAAGCGGCGGTAGCGCGCACAAAAGCAAGCCACGCCGCGAGCGGCGACAGGCCGTAAACACGCACTATCAGAATGCGACAAACAATGCATGACACAGTGCAGTAATGCATTTTCAGCTTGGAGTGACGTAAACATAAAGAGAACGGCACTTATCAGATCAAAGAAAAATAAGCAATCAATTCAAACCAGACGAAGCACGCGAAAAAGGAATGATATCCGTATAAATACGGACGGAGCGCGTGACGCGTAGCAATGGCTACCTGGTAAACCGTAACTGCTAAGCTTACGACTCGAACCAAACTACTGCAGCTCTATCGTCATTCATTAGACCTAAATTGTGTCTCATATTACAACTAGACGAACTTTGTTTCGATTTGGAGGTGCGACCTAAAACTTTTCTCTCCCCTTGAATTTCGAGTCTCAAATTTCAGGTGCGGCTTAGATTCGGGAAAAATTTTTTTCCTTGATTTCGAGTCTCATTTTTCAGGTGCGGCTTAGATTCGAGTGCGGCTTAGGTTCGAGTAAATACGCTAGGCTGTGTCCATGGCATATTTCTGTCTCTTAACATTTCATCTTCCAATCTGGAGATATCACCAGAGGTTGTAACGACTCAGAAAACAGTTACAATCTGAAACAAGGTCAGCAATGGTCAGTTTGTGACATCGTCATACCACTGTCTAATATTGTGGAGTTGCACTGATGTGCAGTTGTTTTGAATCTCCATGGCCCTTCTGTGCAAATGAGCATGGTAATAATTAGATCCTGATAAAACCATAGTATCAGAGAAATGAATTTGGTAGTTTCCTGGTCCCAAGTCTATATCTGCTACTGCCAATTTATCCATGCTTCACAGATGACAATTGCTCATGAGTTTCTTAAGGCAGGCATTAATGCTTCTTTTTGAACATCCTATGTATGCTTGACAGCATTTGCAGAGGAATTTTATATACTCCTGCTGTGGAAAGCTGTGAGCATAAGTCCTTTGCAGTGTTAAAATATTGTGCACCTTTCTTGTTTAAGCTTCTTTAAACACTGTGTCAATACTGTGTCTTCTAAGTAATTTGTTGATGCAATCTGTGACAGTTTTTATGAATAGAAGGAAAACTTGCCATCTAATTGGTTCTTTTTCAGTAGAAGTTCCAGATATTTTAGGATGTAATGCCCAATTTATCTCTTTGTCAGAGCATCCATGTGTTCTGAAAACAATTCTTAAATGATTAAGACTGCCCTCCAGGTAATGTGGTTCACAGATTCTTTTAGCCCATTCTACCAATGTTTTTATCACTGCACTTTTCTGTTTGTGTTAGTTATGGGATCTTAAGTGAAGGCATCTACCCTTATGAATGGGCAGTTTCTTCTTTGCTGCAACTGCACTAAGTGGGTTGCCATAGCTGCTTGCCACAGTAGGTGCACATAAATTCTCTTTCACATGCAGTCCAGTGTACATAGGAACTAGAAGAAGATGCATTAACACCAGTCTTTTGTTGTCTGAGCAACATGGATAAATTGGCAGCAGCAGATCAGGCCATGGGACCAGGGAATCACCGAATTCATTTTGCTGATACTTTGGTTTTATCAAGATCTAATGATTTCTCTGCTATGACAAACTTACCATGGAACTGAAAAAAAAGAGAAAAAAAAACACAGAGAGAGAGAGAGAGGGGGGGGGGGGGGGAGGATTTAAAATAGACGATTTTTAAAACAAATAGTGCCAAGTGTGCTCCACTGCAAGCTCCATAACACTTGTTAGTGTAACTCCTCAATCTTAGGCAGTGGTCCGAATGATGTCACAAATGGAGCATGGAATGGATATGTATAAAAGTTTGGCTAGCTGAGCTTTATTGGGATTGTAAGTGCTCTAGCAAATTGGGAGACAAAATGTTATGCAGAGGAATATACCTGGGACAACACAGTGCCTATAAAATGAAAATCACCGAAAACATAAATACCGGCTGTGAAAGTCAGCTTTCATTTTATTACATTTATTTCTTAAAAATGTCATTTTCTAACAGTGTTGCACCTTTTACAACTTTTGTGTGTATCGCTGAACAGCTTTTAAAATATGTATCAAATTCATGTTCTGTTTTAAATTTTGAAAGAGGAATCATTCCTAAGCACATGATTTTCTTACAGTATTGCATGCATTTGTTTCTGTAGTCCATGATAATAAGTGTAACTCAAAGAAGATAGATGGCAGGCATGTAGCCTACTCTTCTGGAATGCCACTAGTTGTACATCTCACTACCCCATTTTGATGGATCAGCATTAACATTGTTATGTATCATCACACAGTCTTGTGTTCAAGAACTTTTCCTCCCCATTCTGATTAAATACTGGCACTGGGAAGGTCTTCCACCAACATTAACTGGCTACCCTGAATTCAAGCTCCGGTGTAGACTAGTGTGTTAGCGACTTTTAGAATCCTTAATGCTACACATGTTGGTATGTCTGTATATGCAAAAGCTCTGTGCCAAGAAAATTTTAGTGTGGACTTGGATCCAGAATTGACTGCTTTGTGACTGCTAGATTTTAACTTAATTGTTGCTTCTGTGTACCATTCCCCAAATGACAGTTTTGAAAATTTCATGAAAAATTGGAAAGCTGTCTGTGTCATCTAGTGCACCTTGGAGCAGAAACTGACTTATGTGGTGACTTCAGCATCCATATCTGGAAGGTAGTGACAGAGAGAGAGAGCTTTTATGAACTTAGAAAGCAGCTGTGGACTATTTGTGGCAAGTTATCTATAAAAGGAGATGTCTGTCTTGATACAGTTGTTACAAACCTAAATGGTTGGGACTACAAAGCAAGTGTGGTTGACCCTATACTTGCAGATCACAGTTATCATGAAGCTATGGGCAAACTCAATAACTACTTACCAAATTTCCAGCTGGCATTCAAATTATGTCTTCAGAAGTAGGGTTAAAGAAAAATTTAGATACTTTCAAAATTGCAGTGTTTTCTGCAGACTGGTATCAAATGTGTGAAGAATTTTCACCAAATAATGCAGTCAGTTCCATGTTCCAGATTCTTAAAGCCATACTGGATGAAAATTTTCAACTAAAACTCAAGAGATATCCAATTGCCAAAACAAAATATGCACAGAAAACTGTCAAAGTAAAGAGCTGGTACACCTCTAGATTAGCTAAAATAAAAGGCATTGTACAACTACTAAATGATAACATTCAAAGCCACCGAATATATTGGCATCAAGGACGGACTATAGTGCAGTTATCTGCAAAAAGGATGTAGAGAAAGAAAGTAGAGAAAACAAAGAAGGAAAGCAATGCCAGTTTTATTGAAGCAGCTAAAAATCCTTGCAAGGCAGCATGGGATCTGATTAATAAACATAGGCAACTACCCACCTGTGGCTCTAACGCTTGCAGTTCAG
Source organism: Schistocerca nitens (assembly GCF_023898315.1). Taxonomy (NCBI): domain Eukaryota; kingdom Metazoa; phylum Arthropoda; class Insecta; order Orthoptera; family Acrididae; genus Schistocerca; species Schistocerca nitens. The sequence continues at coordinate 448,842,709 of NC_064615.1, forward strand.
ATGAATGTAATGAATATTGTATAAATATAGTACAAAGCACAGTAGGTGAAATTACTGGCTTCAGAACAGATACTGCAGTTTCTGTGAAATTTGGAAATAAATGCAGTATGCTAATGTCGAAGAGAGTGTATCCAAAAGACATAATAAAAATAGTAAAACACTACAAACCCCCAGGGAGCTCTGATATTTATGGCATTTCCTGTAATATATTAAACACTACTGTCTGCAAAATTAGTAACCACTGTCAGTTGTAATAAATAAAAATGCCTCCATGCTGGAGAATTTCCAGGCTTCCTGAAAGCAGCACACACAGTACCAGTTTACAATAAAGGTAATCCACATTCGGAAGGGCAAGTCAACCACAACAGCAGTACTTGACCTTTTCAGGGTTTTGAAGACAAAGAGTCTACAGCACTGATACTCTGTGACCTTAGTAAGGCATTTGATTGCATCTCACATAAGGTCCTGCTCAGCAAGCTACAATCATATGGTACTGGGAGAGCTGTTCTCCAAACTCTAATCCTACCTAAATAACAGCAAGACTGTATCAGTGCAAGGAGCAGAATCAGATGAAATAAAGTTAAAACGTGTTGTGACACATGGATCCTTAATAGGACCCCTGTCGTTTTTAATTTTTGTCAATGACACAGGCTCCTATGAGCACACCTTGCAGTTTGCAAATGATACGTGTTTGTTCTCGAAAGGGGGAGAACGCACTTCACGCTGTTCAACAAGCAGAAGTCTTATTCAGTGAGGCCAAGGACTGATTCACCATGAAAATTAATGTCAAACCCCAGAGGATGATACTACACAGCCTAATTGATACTCTGAACATGTATGTTCCAAACTGTCACGGGCCCTACACCTCTTTAGGAAACTAAAAAGTTAACTGAATCATCTTTTGGTTCTTGGCAGAACAACATTAAACTAAGAAGTGTTATACCACTTCAGTACCTGTTAACAGTATACTATGTAATGTTCCACAGTCACGTCAGCTATGGGCTGTTACCATGGGGCCATTCTGTAGGCTGCAAGAATGTGCTTTTATTACAAAAGAAAACAATAAGGTTCACTACCTCAAGCAAAAAAGACACCATTGCAAGAAAATATTTTCCATATTAGGAGTTCTGACTGTTATCAGCCAATATATTTGCAGCTGCCTTGTTCACACAAAGTCAAATCATGAGACCTGCAGAAAGAGAAATGAAATTCATCAATACAGCACTCAAGGACAGTATAGACAGGCCAGGATGTTGATTAATTAAGATGCAGAACCCCTTCCTGGTGGTGGCCGTAAAATTATTTAATGCTCTACCTAAGAATACTTAGTCATTACCACTAAAACAATTTGGGTCTAAAATTTTATGTGTACTAAAAGAGCAACCCATGTACAGTACAGAAGAATACTTCTCTGGTGATAGAAGAGTGTCTACCAAAGCTGCAACTCGGTGCCAATGAAAACAGCAGCAACTCTGCTACTAAAACAGCGGCAACTCTGCTACTTTACTACATGATTGTCTTATTATTGTGATGTATAATGTAATCTAGTTCTTAAATATATGTTTTATAGTTCCCACTTTAGTATCACAGTTTAAATTGCAATTTTTTTATTAATTTTAACGTGGTAATATTATTGTAAAACTGACAATGTCTGTTCAGCCATGGCTAATGAATGACAAGGAACTGGAAGTAATGTAAAATTCTTGGCATAATGTACAAACATGAATGTGCCATATATAAATGAGGGTTTTACAGGCTTGCTTAAATGACAGTGCACAAAGCAAAAACAAGGAATAACAAATAAAATGAAGTCACCACTGTAGCACATTAATAATGAATTTAATGAACAAAATACAATTAAAGCTTTCGGCAATTTCTAAGAGCTATTTTTGTGATTCCCAGTCTGTAAATTCACAAATAAGTTGTTACTGATTACAAGGCTTTCAATTAAATTTGTCAGTCATAAATGCAAATGAAACATAAATACAAAACAAAATGTAATTTTCCATAACAGTATGAATTAAATCCTTGAAATAAAGTATTATGTCAATTTTCAGCTTAACTAACATAATATGGAACAAAACATAATTAATACAAGCTTACATACTGAAAAAAGTTACAATTCATATGAAATCACTGTTTTAAATGAAATAAAATTATCATTTTGATAATTTATATAAATTGGAAGAAATAAGTAAAAGCTAAAAATGAATTTATGGTTTACTACAATGAAGAATACTGTGATTACTTTTCCCAACATTGGTTTTACTACTTTGCTTGCTTAATGAGAGTACATCAACAACAGTTGCCTTATACAGTAATGTGATTTTTGGTAACTATAAGTCACCTAACAAAAGTTGAAATATTTTAATTTTAGTTTCATATGACAACACAATCATTTGAGTTTGCCGTACATACATCTGTAAAGTAAATCTGTAGCTGATAGTTCCACATGTACTATACTCAGCAAACATATTTCACTTCATGCACACTTCATCATATGTTATACTCTTAGTGACTCACTACTGTTTATTGTTGCATTTTTGTAGTGCCATACAATAACATACACATTATTGCAGTTTCATTGACTCTAATGCTATATGTTGTATACCAGGATACCCTGTACTAGATTATTAAATTCTATCAAAAAAGAAGCCAGAAAAATTACTCTTCTGACTCAACAGCCAATAATATCATATGTTCATCAAAAAATATAACTATTCTATCTGTTACAGTGTATCAGTCAGTATACTTTCAATTGATTCTTCTCATCAAATCCAGCTGAATGTCCTGCATTGCGCACAATAAAGCTGGAACCATCATAATGCATGCGCCTTTCACCACGTCTTACAAAAAGGTGTGACGTCTGTCCCATAGAAGCAGTGCAGTGTACAAAAGGTGTTGATAATGATGCGTTGCCATTAGAAGGTGAAGTACGAAGTTGATATTTATTGTTGTTACATGCAACTCTGGAAGAAATAGTTAATTTGTTACATTAAGGTATTTAAGTAAATTATCACAATGTATTAAAGAAGCAGCAATGTTTGAGACATAAGAGGTATATGAGCATTAATAATCTATGACAACAGAAACAACTGGATTAGAGAATACAAACACAAAACTGCAAAGTTAAAACTTAATTTATTCTCTAGAATTTTTAATTACTACAAGATGCATTTTTGCCATAAAAATAAAAGTTTTACTTGTCCAAATAATTTTAATCAAAGTGGAAGTAAATGTCTCACTACTCAGTCCTTCACCTTACATGTTTCTGAATAAGTGTTTATACTGATTGCTACATCCCTCTAGCACCTGTACCCGTGTTGTTCCTCTTCCATTATCATTATAAAGGACTTACGAAAACTAAATTGACAAGGAGAATGAAGGCTGGGCAGTACTTACTTTCTGGAGGTTAAATTCCAAGTACTGTCATACAAACTTTTAAAAGTAGAAAAAACTTCAGTTTGGCCTAGCTTTCATGACTGGAGGTCTTTTCTTAGGGAGGAAACAAGGTTCAGCTGGTGAAGACTGAGAAAGGGGACAGGTGCAGTTCACTCAGACCCCAGGTTGAGGGGAAGCTATCTGTTGTGAGGATGAGGGAAGGCTAAAGCTCAACAGATGAGTTCCTCTCAACCAGAGGTTTGCATGACCTGCACCCTGCCCCCTTTCCCAATCTTCATCAACTGGTCCACCTGTGCTTCCTCAGGAAAGAAATACAGTTGCGAGAGCTAACCCTTGATGTAGAACTTGCTAAGATTATGATTACATATATTTACGTGTGTGTTCAGACTGTGAACTAAGCAAGCTGTGAAGGAAAGTAAGGAGAAATTTGGAAAGAGAATTAAAGTTCAGGGAGAAGAAATAAAACTTTGCAGTTTGCCAATGATACTGTAATTCTGTCAGAGGCAACAAAGGACTTGGAAGTGCAGTTGAATGGAAGGGACAGTGTCCTGTATGGAGGATATAAGATGAACATAAACAAAAACAAAATAAGAGTAATGGAATGTAGCCAAATTAAACCATATAATGATGAGGGAATTAACTTAGAAATAAGACAGTAATAGTAGTAGATGAGTTTTGATATTTTGGCAGTAAAATAACTTATGATGGCTGAAGTAGATGGGATATAAAATGTAGAATGGTAATGGCAAGAAAAGTATTTCTGAAGAAGAGTGTTTTGTTGACATTGAATATAAAATTAAGTGTTAGGAGGTCTTTTCTGAAGCTATTTGTCTGGATTGTAGTCTTGTATGGATGTGAAATGTAGACAATAAGTAGTTCAGGCCAGGAGGCTGTAGAAGCTTTTGAAATGTGGTGCCACAGAAGAATGCTAACAATTAGATGGGTAAATCACATAACTCATAAGGAGGTACTGAATGTAATGGGGCAAAAAAGAGATTTATAGCATAACTCCACTAAAACTTTGGATTTGTTAACAGAACATATTCTGAGATGTCAAGGAATCATCAATTTAGTACTGAAGGGAACCAAGAGAGGACTACAGTGAGCAGGTTCATATGGATGTACGTTGCAGTAGTTGTTCAGAATTGAAGAGGCTTGCACAGAATAGAGAATCATGAAGAGCTGCATCAAACCAGTCTTGGAACTAAAGACCACAACAACAGCTCAACAGATTTACTAATTATGGTTATCGTGTTCTCACATCATTATTGTAAAACAGATTCATTACAGAAAGCTGAAAGTTTTTGCATAGTTTTTTTCCTTCTATTTTTAAATTGTCATTGGCAGCATTTGAAATTTAATTTTGTTAGAAATTATAAAAGATAGAGATTCAATTAGTTGTTTCTTTTTAACGTTTATTTTATGTCTATATTGTTCTGTTTGTTTATATTACATTGGAAAATAAGTAGATACTACTTGTGTTTAAAATATTACTAAACAAACTAGTTTCACATATTAAGGTCAAAGCAACAGATATGACTTGTACGATGACTGCTTGAAACATGACACAGAGATAAATTAGTCAGAAAAGCAGCAAAGAAGGTGGATGTAGATGTTAAGATTTATAGCAAGACATCCCTCACATAAAGTTGTCAAAGTAAAAATTAGCTGGAAAAAGTGCTGTATATCACAAACGATATATTTTCTGGCCTGAAAGAGACCTGGATATCCCACTGGAATACATGATGATGAATTTCCTGCTGGAGGTACCACCTGCACAGTTACATCCATGAAAGTTAAGTCAGCTAATCACTGAAGCTTAAATACGCCGTGGCTGTCTGTTGTAAACTCTCTTCCTGTACAACAGCTGCTTAATTTATTGCCCATTAGTACTTGACTTGTTGCTGAGTTACAGTTATCATACTTGAGCTGCCTGCAGTGGTTTATACGAAGATTTGAAGTTTCCTCAGACCTCAATTGGATTTAGTTTTCAAATTAATATGTTTCTCATGAATTCAATTATGTCAACAGTGTTCTTAATTGTCTGTGTGCGATTTTTTATTTTTTTTTTTGGGGGGGGGGGGCTGTTGTCTTATGCTTCTTTGAACTGTAAATATATAAATAGTATTGTGACACAGACAAAACAGTGGCCTAGCCAGCTATGTTTAAAGTTAAATTTTTTTTCTTAACCTGTTGAGGTTGCTGAATGTTAAGTTTGGCCTACTGTCCTTGTCTCTCATTCTTAGAATTAAAAACACTATGTGAACAATTGAAAAGAAAATTGATGTTTTTCCAGGAAAGTTAAATTCAGTTTTTTATCTCTTCTGGTTGCCCAATAATGTGTGGTTAAAAGAAAAGAAAAAATACAGCATCATCAACCATGCACTCAGCAGAATAGCAGGGACTTATCTGTTTTACTGCAGGATCACACTGTGACACATTTCCATTACTAGACCTCCAGAACTCTGTATAGAAAAACCAAATCTTCAGTGCAATTCCAGTTTCCCACTTATTTTGAGTTAATCCCTTGCTTTATTTTGTTATGGTTCTTTTGTGGATTAATGACAAAGCATCAATGTTGCTCATTCTCTGAACTGTTACCTTTAGTGCAAGCATGGTGTATGTGTATACTAGCTTATCTGGTTCAATGTTGTGGCTGTCTAGCAGCCACTTAACAAGAGCTCACTGGCTCCTAGCAATTTGTACAGGAAAATTTGTTACAGAAATGGATGCAACAAGGTTGGAATAGTCACTATCTTGGCATCAAGGAGGCTGGAGGTTAAAGATACCTCTACAGACACAGAAGTATGGCCCATTACCAATAATGTCACTACACATATTAATATTTGCTTCTCAGTATACATTCTTGTGAACAAGAATTAACCTTCACTCAGTGGTCTTCAGAACACAAATGTTGGCTATTTAAAGATTTAAATGAAGAAAATAATGACTATATATAATGGCCTTTCCTGTCGGAAGAGTCAAGTGGCATCGTAGAGACATTTTCGCTGGTGGCTCAGAAGTCTGATGCAAGAGCCAACTTGGCGCCTACAAGCGAGGCAAATATGAATCACTCCAGCAGGAAGGTTAGTCATAAGCTCATGTCTGCACAATCATTTTGCAGTTAAGTTGTTAAGCCATACTTCATTGTGCATCTTGCTTCCAACTGCAGTCAGTTTCTACATTTGCTGCCATCGTCAGCAAGTTGCTCCCACTTGTCACTGCCAATATTAAAAGCACATATATCACACTTGACGCAATCCCTAAAGCATAGTGAAGGTCTTCCACGACGTCTCTCTGCTCCTGCTATTTCACTGAGTAATGTGCACCGCCCCACACAAGAGTGGTCCATACAATACAGATATCCTAACCACTGCAGGTGACATTGCTTGAGCATGACAGTGATACCCTGTTGTTTTGCAGTTTTCAGAACCATATAATTTGTAACATGATCCTTCCATGATATTCCCAAGATGCTCTGTAAGCACCATAGGTGGAAGGTGTTGAGCTCTTGTTCCTGTTTGGCATACGACATCCAAGTCTCAGCTCCATGCAGGAAGTACTCGGCACACATGATTGATATACAAGTATTTTCGTCGACAATGTAAGATGTTTGTTGTCGCATGCTCATGTGCAGAACATTCCGAAAGTGCCGCCAGCCTTTCCTAATTGTTCATTTATCTCACCGTCCAGGGAGAGATCTTCTGTCTATTTACAAACAAGTCTTCTCAGAAGCACTTGGACCTGAATAGAGAAATGTTGTAGAGCTTCCCATCAGCTCTGGTGTACAAATGATTGCCAAGGTTAATTTCACCAAAAGCAACTTTGAGGAGTGCTAAGAAAAAAATATTGAAAAGAGTGAGTGCCAATGTGCAGCCTTGATGAACCCTCTTTTCACAGCAAATGGGTCAGATGTGATTCTGTCGAAGACCACAGCACCTTCCATATCTCTGTGAAAATCCATGATTATCTTTAAGAACTTTGGAGGACACCCTGTCTTCAAAAGTACTGCATACAGTCCTTCTCCGCTGACTGTGTGGAAAGCCTTGTTTAGGTTGATAAAGGCAATGAACAGAGGGGTTTTCTGCTCACAGCACTTTTCCTGAATTTACTTGAGTGTGGAGATCATATCAACTGTAGATTGTTGGGGATGAAACCCACATTGTTCCTGAGGGTATATGCACTCAGCAAGCTCCTGAAGTCTGCCCAACACCACATGGGTAAATGTTTTGTACCCTCAGCCCAAAATTTCATTAAGAGGTAGAAAAGCAGCCGAAAAACTGGCTTAAGTTTTACAATTTCTGTGGAGATGTTGTCTTTGCCAGGGCAGTTCCCATATTTAAGCTGTGCAATTGCTCTTTGAAGCTCCTCCATAGTAGGTGTGACATCCAAGTCATGGTCAGGTGTCATCTGAGGAATGTCATCCATTGCATTGGGACTAATGTTGAGGGGGTGTGAGTAGAGGCTTGAGTAATGTTCTACCCAAGAGTGCAATTAACAATTTCAATCTGTGATGACTTTTAAATCTATTTCCTTGTGTGGTACGCTCTTCTTTGGAATGGGTCCAATGGCCCATTTGATGCCCAAGTACAAACCACCAATGTTGCCAGCATTGAAACATTCCCGTATGCCAGTTCAAAGTTGCTCCCAATAGGAATTGATGCAGTTGTGGGCAGTGTGTTGAACAGCTGCCTCTACATGTACATCTACATCTACATCCATACTCCGCAAGCAACCTGACGGTGTGTGGCGGAGGGTACCTTGAGTACCTCTATCGGTTCTCCCTTCTATTCCAGTCTCGTATTGTTCGTGGAAAGGAAGATTGTCGGTATGCCTCTGTGTGGACTCTAATCTCTCTGATTTTATCCTCATGGTCTCTTCGTGAGATATACGTAGGAGGGAGCAATATACTGCTTGACTCCTCGGTGAAGGTATGTTCTTGAAACTTCAACAAAAGCCCGTACCGAGTAACTGAGCGTCTCTCCTGCAGTCTTCCACTGGAGTTTATCTATCATCTCCATAATGCTTTCGCGATTACTAAATGATTCTGTAAAGAAGCACGCTGCTCTCCGTTGGATCTTCTCTATCTCTTCTATCAACCCTATCTGGTACGGATCCCACACTGCTGAGCAGTATTCAAGCAGTGGGTGAACAAGCGTACTGTAACCTACTTCCTTTGTTTTCGGATTGCATTTCCTTAGGATTCTTCCAATGAACCTCAGTCCGTCATCTGCTTTACCGACGATCAATTTTATATGATCATTCTATTTTAAATCACTCCTAATGCCTACTCCCAGATAATTTATGGAATTAACTGCTTCCAGTTGCTGACCTGTTATTTTGTAGCTAAATGATAAGGGATCTTTCTTTCTATGTATTCACAGCACATTACACTTGTCTACATTGAGATTCAATTGCCATTCCCTGCACCATGTGTCAATCCTCCTGCATTTCAGTACAATTTTCCATTGTTACAACCTCTCGATATACCATAGCATCATCCGCAAAAAGCCTCAGTGAACTTCTGATGTCATCCACAAGGTCATTTATGTATATTGTGAATAGCAACGATCCTACGACACTCCCCTGCGGCACACCTGAAATCACCCTTACTTCGGAAGACTTCTCTCCATTGAGAATGATATGCTGCGTTCTGTTATCTAGGAACTCTTCAATCCAATCACACAATTGGTCTGATAATCCATATGCTCTTACTTTGTTCATTAAATACTGTGGGGAACTGTATCGAACGCCTTGCGTAAGTCAAGAAACACGGAATCTACCTGGGAACCCGTGTCTAGGGCCCTCTGAGTCTCGTGGATGAATAGCGCGAGCTGGGTTTCACACGATCGTCTTTTTCGAAACTCATGCTGATTCCTACAGAGTAGATTTCTAGTCTCCAGAAAAGTCATTATACTCGAACATAATACGTGTTCCAAAATTCTACAACAGATAGACGTTAGAGATATAGGTCTATAGTTCTGCACATCTGTTCAACGTCCCTTCTTGAAAACGGGGATGATCTGTGCCCTTTTCCAAACCTTTGGAACACTACGCTCTTCTAGAAACCTACGGTACACTGCTGCAAGAAGGGGGCAAGTTCCTTTGCGTACTCTGTGTAAAATCGAATTGGTATCCCATCAGGTCCAGCGACCTTTCCTCTTTTGAGCGATTTTAATTGTTTCTCTATCCCTCTGTCGTCTATTTCGATATCTACCATTTTGTCATCTGTGCGACAATCTAGGGAAGGAACTACAGTGCAGTCTTCCTCTGTGAAAAAGCTTTGGAAAAAGACATTTAGTATTTCGGCCTTTAGTCTGTCACCCTCTGTTTCAGTACCATTTTGGTCACAATGTGTCTGGACATTTTGTTTTGATTCACCTACCGCTTTGACATAAGACCAAAATTTCTTAGAATTTTCTGCCAAGTCAGTACATAGAACTTTACTTTCGAATTCAGTAAACGTCTCTCGCGTAGCCCTCCTCACACTACATTTCGCTTCGCGTAATTTTTATTTGTCTGCAAGGCTTTGGCTATGTTTATGTTTGCTGTGAAGTTCCCTTTGCTTCCGCAGCAGTTTTCTAACTCGGTTGTTGTACCACAGTGGCTCTTTTCCATCTCTTATGATCTTGCTTGGCACATACTCATCTAATGCATATTGTAAAATGGTTTCGAACTTTGTCCACTGATCCTCAACGCTATCTGTACTTGAGACAAAACTTTTGTGTTGAGCTATCAGGTACTCTGAAATCTGCTTTTTGTCACTTTTGCTACACAGAAAAATCTTCCTACCTTTTTTAATATTTCAATTTACGGCTGAAATCATCAATGCAGTAACCGCTTTATGATCGCTGATTCCTTGTTCTGCGTTAACTGTTTCAAATAGTTCGGGTCTGTTTGTCACCAGAAGGTCTAATATTTTATCGCCACGAGTTGTTTCTCTGTTTAACTGCTCAAGGTAGTTATTAGATAAAGCACTTTAAAAAATTTCACTGGATTTATTGTCCCTGCCACCAATTATGAATGTTTGAGTCTCCCAGTCTGTATCCGGCAAATTAAAATCTCCACCCAGAACTATAACATGGTGGGGAAATCTACTCGAATTATTTTCCAAATTACCCTTCAGCTGCTCAGCCCCAACATCTACTGAGCCAGGGGGCCTATAGAGACATCCAATTACCATGTCTGAGCCTGCTTTAACTGTGACCTTCACCAAAATTATTTCACATTTCGGATCTCCGTCAATTTCCTTCGATACTATTGCACTTCTTATCACTATAAAGACGCCTCCCCCTTCACTGTCCAGCCTGTCTCCGCAGTATACATTCCAATCTGAGTTTAGAATTTCATTACTGTGTACATCTGGTTTCAGCCAACTTTCTGTTGCTAGTACTATGTGGGCATTGTGACCGTTTATTAATGAGAGCAGTTCTAGGACCTTTCTATAGACGCTCCTGCAGTTTACTATTAGCAGATTAATATTGTTATTTCCTGTTGCATTTTGCCTACTCCTACCTTGCCGCGTCTCAGGATGCATCTTGTCGGGCCTAGGGAGGGAATTCTCTAACCTAAAAAACCCACATGTGCACTCCACACGTACTCCGCCACCCTTGTATCCGCTTCCTGCATGTAGTGCACACCTGACCCATTCAGAGGGACCCTACATTTCTCCACCCAATAGCAGAGGTCGAGAAATTTGCACCCCAGATCTCCACAGAATCGTCTGAGCCTCTGGTTTAAGCCTTCCACTCGGCTCCAAACCAGAGGACCACGATAGGTTCTGGGTACAATACTACAAATAGTTAGCTCAGATTCCACCCCGCGAGCGAGGCTTTCCACCTCCACCAACTCCGCCAACCGCCTGTATGAACTGAGGATGACCTCTGAACACAGACGGCAGGAGTCATTGGTGCCGACATGAGCAACAATTTAAATTCGGGTGCACCCAGTGCTCTCTATCGCCGCTGGCAGGGCCTCCTCCACATCTCGGATGAGACCCTCCAGCAAGCAGACAGAGTGAACACTAGCCTTCTTCCCCGAACTTTCCGCTATTTCCCTGCTTTCCTTAGCTCCCTGCGTGTAGAATTGCATGGTTTTTTTGCCAGATGCCAGCGGCCTGACGCTCAGCCTCGAGGAGAGATTTCAGGACATCTACGTTCTTGATGAAACAATCCTGGGATTTTGCTTCCAGATTACTGAACGCATTTCCAGATGTAACAGTAAGAAGCAATTTTATCTTCTGCCAGTCTTCAGAAATAGGAATGGCGGGTCCCAGGGATCCACCTCTTTTCATATCTCGTCACTAAATACTTCTACTGCGGCAGTGTATCTTGTTTGGCAAGGATTGATTTTTGTTTTGCAAGGTGTTCTGGCACAGTGAAACTTTTTAATCATGAAGCGAACTTTTGTCACTGCTAGTGCATGATCTGTGTCAGTCTGCACTAAGTAAAGAACATGTATGAAGAAAGTAATGCAGATCTTTCCTTTTAGTTATAATAAGACCTAATTGGTGCTAACGTTTTGGATGGGGGTGCATCCAGGAAACCTTGTGGTTCAATTTGCCTTCAACATATGTATTGGTGACTCACATCTGATACTTTGCACAGAATTCAAGCAACCATAGACCATTTTCATTCATCTTGCCCACTCCATGTTTGCCTAGCAAGTCAGACCAAGTGGCAAAATCACTACCAATACAAGCATTGAAATCACCAAGAATGCTAAGACAGTCCCCAGAATGCACTCTCTGTACCACATAGCTGAGTTGTTCATAAAACTGATCCTTGGCATCTGCAGATGAGGTAAGTGTTGGTGCACATACAGATGTCAGCATCAGTGGTCCACTATTTGCTGTGAAACGCAGAGTCATAATGCATTCTGAGATCCCAACTGGATTTTTGGTACAACACAGCAAGTCACTGCGGACAGCAAAACAAATTCCATGCTGTCTGGGGCTAGCAACATCTTTGCCCTTCCAGAAATAAGTAGTTTTTTTCCCATATTGAGCCTTCTCCTGGGGGCCTAGTTTCCTGCAGTGCTGTTATAGCGATATTGAGTCTGACTAGCTCTGAGTCGATAGCAGCCATTTTGCGTAGCTCTTGTGAGCCTCTAGTGGTGTCCGGGAAGCCTTGCAGCATAGTCTGGATGTTCCATGTACCAATGCTTAATGAAATATCTACTTTTTATTTTTTTTATTTTTAATTATTGTAGCAGTGGGTGTCAATAGTATGGTGATGACTTCTAGCAGAAATTGAAGTGGGCGGTGATTGGCCAGTGGACCTATGATGGGCCCTCCCACTGTCAATAGCAACCCCTGGCGCCCACTCCTATGCCAATTAGAGCAAGCTTATGATCAGGAACTGCTACTATCCGTGTTGTTTGCACATGGATGGAGTGTCCTCTCTGTGGGTACTACTGTGCGCTGGTCACAGTTTTTAGGTGATGGTGAGTTTGCCCGCTACTTTGCCACCCTCTCAGCTTAGCTGACTGGTTCCACAGAAGGAAAAATACATGATGTGCGGAGTCAGGTTGGCTGCAGGCAATTGCCACTCATTTCCAGTTGGACCATACTTGCACCTAACGGAAGTGCCAATTCTGGATTTCAAGTGTGGAGTCAGGTTGGCTGCAGGCAATTGCCACTCATTTCCAGTTGGACCATACTTGCACCAAACGGAAGTGCCAATTCTGGATTTCAATTTGGAGTTGTCCCTCTCCTATACAATATACACAGAAACAACTTATTCAAAAATACATAGTTATGGAAAGCTGAGCCCTGATTGTAGAGAACCATTATTTCAAAATAAATATTGAATCCAGGAAGTATCATTTTCTTTTTTAAGTAGTGACAACAAAAATGTCATTTTGATTAACTTTTAGATGTAATGATGATATTTACCTGACCAGACCATCTCGTGTCTGAGATATTCGAATTCCATTAATAATCCAGTTTTGTGTGAGATCATCTGTCATCCAATATTGACCATTTTGCAAAACTGAAATTACTTCTTGTGAACAGTTTGGCCCGTGACGTGATCCTGTATAAAATACTGACACAGAAAAGTCCTGGGTCATTTGCAAGAAGTTATCAGCTGTACTTCTTGTACCACCAGAATCCACTAGATAAACTAGAGCACATTTTTCTGATGTGAAGCTGACTCCCTTGTACCACATCTTAGCGTACCTGCAAAAAAAGGAAGGGAAATGTTCATTATCAGTGATATTCTTCTCAAATGCTTGAAAAGTCAACAGGCCATGATATCTGTGAGAACAACATGTAAGATTATGCTTTATGCTGAACTGTTCATAAACTAGCAGTACCACACCAACCAACAGAATGCAAGAGTGTCTCGTACTTTCTGCTTCTCTACTAAGAAAGTCAAGATGAGGGAGGGGGTACATGATATCACACCACAAATACATGGAGACATGGGATGGTACTGAGAACTCCTTATGATAAATAAACTGTTCTTGTACCCTCAGATATGAAAGACAGCTTAAAATCCACAAGCTTTTGCTTAAGTTGTTCTCAACTAGTAAAAGTGCATAAAGGGCAGGTGTCTCACTCTGTTCATTGCTAGAACATTTTTGTTGGTTTCTTAAGTTGTTTTTCTATTGCTGGAGACATCTGCAGATTGTATTATGTATTTTCATGGATTGTTCAGTACTTGGAGCATGTTTACAGCACGAGACACATATGTTGCCTTATGTGCTGAAGACATTTCCATAAAATGGATACAGTAAGCAGCCAGTAATGTCACAGCCATTAATATGAATATGTGAGGGTAACTGTTCTCAAACAAGGCATTCTTACCACATGGCAACAGGTGCTAAAAACCTTCAAGAAGTTTGTGCTCTTGAAACCACATGATACAACTAGAAGTCTGGAAAATTTTGTACCACCATGAGACTTTGCATTTGTTTTTTATATCATAAAGTTTCTGATGGCAGTGAAGAACTGCTTCAAGGCTCCAGTTAATAAAAGCAAATGAAAATGAAATGCAAAAAAAGTTAATGAGACCTGAAAGGTCTTTGTAAGAAAGTGCCACTTGTAACATCAACCATGTTAAGAGAATTAATAAAATATTCAAGTCTTGGCCATCAAAATGTGTATAATACTATTTCAGTTTAATAAATTCGTTATACCATCACCTTTTGGGAGGAATCATGACTAATATTAATGTATGTTGCGTCTCACAAAATATCACACATCTATCAGAGATATCCACACATCAGAATGAATGATACATGAGGCCTCCATTAGTTGCTTCCTACAGGACATAATTTACATCTGAATGCTTCTGGTAAAGACTGCTTGTGGCTAAGTCTCAGAAGCATCCAATCTCACCAAAACTATGACATTTCTTGAGTTAAATATTTGCAAAGACAAAAGTGCAGAATTACTATAGTAGTTAGTTCCAATAGCGACAACCGAATCAGAATACTGAAGCTTGGACATGAATGTGGAAATGAAAGAAAAAGTGGAATATCAATATGTGGATTATGTATACTAGAAAAGCATCTGACAGCTCTTGGAATTAAATAAATAAATATAGACAGTTACAGTGTAATTTCATAATGTTTCAGAATGAGTAAAAGAAAAGACTAGTGGAAATGACTATCTGTATAATAGCTAAAGATTTTGTTGAACAGATCTTTGATTATTGGGGAACAGTATAGGATCTGAAATGCATGACTCTGTGCCTCCACAGGAGAGATGATGATAATTTCTCTCCCTCCAGAATCTCGGGGAGTGAGGATTCTCAACATTTTTGTAATGCATCTCTAGAGAAATGGAGTAATGCTGCACTTTCTAGAGCTCATATATGAATAACAGTGTATTTCTTGAATCTAAAAACAAAGATGATGTGACTTACCAAACGAAAGCGCTGGCATGTTGATAGACACACAAACAAATACAAACATACACACAAAATTCAAGCTTTCGCAACAAACTGTTGCCTCATCAGGAAAGAGGGAAGGAGAGGGAAAGACGAAAGGATGTGGGTTTTAGTTGCGAAAGCTTGAATTTTGTGTGTATGTTTGTATTTGTTTGTGTGTCTATCGACGTGCCAGCGCTTTCGTTTGGTAAGTCACATCATCTTTGTTTTTAGTGTATTTCTTGTGTTGGAAATGATCTGTAGGTAGAGCAGCAGTTATTTCAAATAAGTGCTTTTTCCATTTATCAGATGCAGCACACACATTTCCATATAAAAAGTATATTGTTATTCAATATATGTGCTCAAGAATGCAGCATTATTCAGTTTCTCTAGAGATACTTGAAATAATATGAACAATAAGTAATTATTTAGAAATAGAAATGCCATAAAACCAATCCTAATTTATATTATCTTTAGAAGCAAGTGCTCTGTATTGTTTTTGTTGAAGTTGTGTTGCTCTTTCCTCTACCTGTCATATGTTTTATGTTGCGTATTATGAAACTTGGGTTTGTAGCTGTAACTACTTAGTCATAAAAATGTGAACAGTTTACATTATAAATGCAGCTCTTAATGAAAGCAGTATATCTGCATTATAATATAAGTTTTTTTCTAAATAAATGCAGAATAAATCTGAATTTGCTACAACTTAATCTCTCTGATATATTCCCCCTCTCAAACTATAGATTTTATCAAACTATAGACCTATAGACATTAATGTGGGGAGACTAGCATGCGTCAGTGATATAGATAGACAAACCATAGTTGCAATCATTTCAGGGGTTCACCTGTGAAGATGAAAGACTAACATAATTATGATTCCTGTAGATGAGCAGTATCCCTCTCAACAGTTACAGAGACAACATTCTGAACAACTGAGTGATCTGCCCTTTGCACGTTAGTCAAAATTATCTTTCAGTTTGATACTGTGGTACAAGTGACAGCAAGGGGAAACTACAACTGTAAAATTTTCTGAGGACATTGAGTTTTGCCAGTTGTTACATGGAGAGACAGATCAAATCAGTCTTCCTCTTCTTCTTCTTCTTCTACTACTACTACTACTAATAATAATAATAACAACAACACTATTCAAAGCCCCATCATGTCCTCTAGGTAGCCATCAATATGAAGTGAAGTACTGTATTCAGTAATAAATGACTCCCTGCCTTGGATTTGATGTGATCTGGCAACTGTCTTCAGCAGGTTGTCAGTTTTGCCACTTATTTTCCTCAGGTGCTTTTTATTTGGTGTCACGTACATGCACGCCCCCCCCCCCCACACACACACACACAAATCCCATCCAGACTGTCTGTTCCAAGGAAGAAAAATATAAGATATTCCCAAAGGTATTCACATCCGCAATTGACAATATCTACATCTGGCCTATGAATCAATTCATTAATATACTCAGATTTTCTATTCAAGTAAGCCACACCAGTGGTACCATATACTAGTTATATGGAGGGAGTGCTTATCTTCTTGAGAGTGTCTATGGAATGCTATCTAATTTTGATTGTCTAGTTAGATAATAATTAGCCCACCTAACTGTTGCATCTATACAGGACATATTTAGTCTTTGTTGTGACTTCTGTTTTCATAAGACTTGGTTTTATTTAGTTTCATTCTCAATTAAGGAAATTGGCTTCCTTAAAATAAAAAATAAATATTAGGGATATGTTATCTGCTTGCTGGTTCTAAAAAATAGCATTCAAAAAAGTTCATGGTATTATGTGGTTAGGTCTTTCCAGGGGAGTAGTAACCTGTATTTTAATGTTTTTAACTGTTTCTAACTATAAATGTTTTTAAAAAAGAAATTCATAATGACTCTAATATGTAAAGCTAACCCCACCTTTTTTGTCATAAATAGCATAAGTCTGGTCCAAGATTAGCACTAGTTCCACCTAGCATGCATGATTCGTGATACCCAGCCATCAGAACTGTTTACGTTAGAGCCAGGCCCGCTTCTATGATGTCTACAGCATGGTAAGACATTCAAGATTCTATTATACTTCTCTGTCAAAGTTACTTCATACTAATGTGGTGTTTTTAATTAGTTCTCTCATAATGATATGGGAGTCAAAAATTTAAGTAGTTTTATCCAGCTAGCTCTCACTTATAGGTGCGGTGTGTTCCCAGTTGTTTCATAGTAGACAACTCCTTTTAGCACACTTTGCTTTAATCTTGATGATAAATGGTGGGAACTGCTTTGTAGCATTTACTTTGCTGTGTCATGACTAAAAAAATTAAGAAACTTGTGAGTACTCAGCTGTCATTGATATATGGCATTGATGAGAAACTGGTTGTGACTTTTAATAAAACGTATTTTAACAGGCAGTGCAGAAGATTTTATTTACTTTGTGATAAAATCACAGAGAATTTCATGAATTTGTCCTTCCTATCTGAGTCAGGTCCATTACATGTACAGGAACTTTACACTACTATTGGGCAATAGTATCCTATGACTACAATATTAATAAGTCACAGTTCAAATCATCAACTTATTTAAATACTTGGATGTAACAATTTGTAGAGATATGAAATGGGATGGTAACATAGATTCAGTCAAAGGCAAAGCAGGTGGCACACTTTGGTTCATTGGCAGAATACTATGGAAATGCAATCGGTCTACAAATGAGGGTGCACTCTATTCACTCCTATACTAATAAAAAGCTGTAAAACTGCCATGTCTATCTGTTTGAACACACCACTCTCCAAAACTACTGGTCTAATTTGCTTGGGATTTTCACAGGCAACTGGAGTGTAGCTTGTGGCAACACACAGGCTTTATATCATCAAAAGATATAACAAAAAAAAAGATTTCATAATTTATAGTTTTATCCAAAATCGTGTGTCCAGCTTAGAAGCAGGGATATTTGTCACAGTGTAGAACACCAAAGAACCAATAGATAGCACTGTCAGTTTTGTAATACACCAAAGAACCAACAGAGTGTGTCATAGTTGTATTGAAATCGTTTTTCTGTTGGGTATATGCAATGGATGGCCGGCAATGCACTTGGTAAATCAGACTGGATGTACATCTCTGTACATCAGAATATAATCACATTTTTGGCATAAGATGCTGTAAAATTGTAATCTAGAATAATTTCTCTACTTCATCTCTAGAATAATTCTGGGTCTCATAAACATTCATACTGGTAATCAGTTCCAGCCCTGGATAAAGATGAACTTCATTCACATGAAATACCAGATGATGTTTCTCCATACTATCTCAAATGTCTCTCTCTCACAAGAGCAATTGGTAAATGCCATTAGCATGAGTTAGTGACTAACCGGATGGTTTTGGACCAAACAGAACTAGGTTCAAGAATAGCAGCTTACCAGCCACCCTATGGAGACTGGCAATGATCCTAATCTTGTGAGCACCTGTGGCCAGCTTGATCTCTTCATGACTGACAGCATAAGATATGCGTGCCTTGGTGAGCAGTATGCAGTCTGTTCAAAAAATTCTGGAACATTAGTAATTTTGCACCAATGGTGTGTTGGAGCAAAATGTGGTTGGTACCAATTCACACGCTGGTATTTAATGTGTAACTGCTGTAAGTTTCATTGTTATATATCTTTTAGTATTGTTCAGTGCTGTATTGAGTAGAACATTGTGTCACATAGTTTATGAATTTCGAGATGGCAGAGTTAGAAGAGCAATACATCTGCATTAAATTTTGCATGAAACTCAAGAAAACCTTTACAGAGATACATCAAATGATGCAGGAAGACTACGGTGATGAGTGCTTAAGCATTCTCAGTGCTACGAACGGTTCACACGGTTTAAAACTAGCCAGACAGGAATTAAAAGGTGACCCTCATTCAGGACACCCTTTCACATCTATCGATGGTGCTTATGTCAAGAATGTCAAAGAAATTGTGCATGCCAATTGAAGACTGACAGTCCAAGAGACTGCATAGTCAAAGAAATTATGCATGCCAATTGAAGACTGACAGTCCAAGAGATTGCATAAAATGTAACATTTCAGTTGTATCATCTCATGAAACCCTGACACAGCACCTTGGAGTGCATTGTATTGCCACCGTGGCTCATGAGTCAAGACCACGAAGACCTCTGCCTCATAGTCTGCGAAGAGTTTTTAGATTGCACAAATGAGAAAAAGTTGTTCCTTTACAGAATCTCAGCTGGTGATGAGACCAAGGTTCAATCTTGACAATGGATTGGGAAAGGTCCTCTAAGACCATAAAAGGCTCGTCAGGTCAAGTTAAATGTCAAAACCATGCTGATAGTTTTCTTTGACTTTGAAGGATTAGTTCATGATGAATTTGTGCCACAGAGGCAAACTGTTAATGAATGGTAGTATCGGGAAGTGTGGCAACACCTGTGAGAAAATGTGAGAAGGAAATCGCCTGAAATGTGGCGAGACAATTCATGACTCTTGCATCACGATAACACACCCACACATTTATCTCTGTGGTCATCTCTTGATTTCAGCAGCTTGGGTTCTGGTTTGCAGTGATGGTCACTTTGATAAAGTTTTCTGACATATCTCCATTGAACCAAAGATCTTAAAAATTGAAGCAAATTGGAGAAATCCCAAAGGATCAGGTTTTTATTCCCCATGTAAATATATCATTTACAAAAGACCTCATTTATTTTATGATTCATCGTAAGCATGTTCTCTTCCAGTCATTGTTACTTGTGCATTTCACAAAATGTTGAATTTATGAACTATATAAACTACAAAAATCAAAAGTACACTGGCAGAAAATATTTACTAACAAGAATGGTGCTAACAATTGTGACCACCACTGAAAATCACATTAATATGGCAAGAAAAGTTCTGGCAGAATGTAAATAGTTTAGGAGTAAAAGAGCTCATTCACCGAACAGCAGAAGCATTGAGAAATAAGAATGAAAATTTGCTAACTGTTGGAAAAATCCTTTAGTGAACTGGAGAAAAGAACATGTACACAAACAGCGGCAGTTATAATTGAAGTGTAGCTACTCTTGGAGGTACAGTGTGGGCTGTAATTATCATACGGCAGCGAAACTTGGTAGATATGTTAAGGTGGAACCATTTTATACTGGGAAAGAAAATAAGTTTGAATTTTGACCACCAGGTGTAAATCTGGCACTGTACAGCATCTCTTTGATGTCTCTGTTGCTCATATTGAACAAATTGTTTAGGTGGCGGTTAATCATTAACTGCCATGATCCCCATTTGGGGATTTGTCTTTTTAACAGAAATTTTATATCTATAATTATGTTGGTAGCAATTATTACTACCTTGAACTGTTGTCTAGACCTCTGTGAAGCTTGTGCACTGATTGTTAGCCAGATGATGTTAAATGAGCGAACAGTACAGGATTATCTGCGTGAAGAGGTAAAGTTTCTCAGCATTACAAGTGTTGAACATTTTAAAAAGTGCATAAATTATATTGCTATGTACCTAACTGTCAGTACCTGTGTACCGTCATTTTCTGTAATTGTTTTAGAAAATGCTTACTGACTGTTTATTTCCAAGGTTTATTTTATTTTTCCCATGAGGTCTCTGGATTTTGATCCCCGTTTGGGGCTCCTGGCTGGTTCCACCTAATATAACACTATGTTTTAAAACTCCCCAGGCACAAAGGGTCACTATAAAGCACTTTCTCTAATTTAAAGTCTTCTGATATTGAGTGTGAAGTGAATGAGACCACTGACACTGTTGAACTTCCTCCAGATCCCATAGATGAGATATCTGACTGCAACAGTATCAGTGAAACTATATTGGAGATACTCTTCCAGCTGATGTGCCACATATCTTGGGCCTTCAAGGACTGTTAGGACAGTGTTTGTTTGTTTGTTTGTTTTAGTGCTACTCAAGGAGTTCCATATATAATTTGAATTAATCTTTTATTGGAATGATGTGGAATGAGTCAGTTTACAGAATATGTGTACACGATTAAAAAAATGGTTCAAATGGCTCTGAGCACTATGGGACTTAACATCTATGGTCATCAGTCCCCTAGAACTTAGAACTACTTAAACCTAACTAACCTAAGGACATCACACAACACCCAGTCATTACAAGGCAGAGAAAATCCCTGACCCCGCCAGGTATCGAACCTGGGCGCGGGAAGCGAGAACGCTACCGCACGACCACGAGCTGCGGACTGTACATGATTAGTGTTAACATTAATGAACACATTATTTTTGAAGCCCGAGTCTTGGAACTACACTTTTTACAGGCTACCAGTTTTTAAACCGAAATTCATCCACAGAATAGAAGGAATTGTGCAGGGGAAATGATTTTAGGTTAGATCTAAATCTGCTTTGCTGTCTGTCAGATATTTTATGTTATTTGGTAAATGATTAAAGATTTTTGTTGCTGCATATTGAACTCCTTTCTGGGGGGCCACTGATAGCTCTATTAATGTGTACTAAAAGTCATTTTTCCCTCTAGTTTTATAAATATGGACTTCACTGTTCTTCTCAAATTATGACAGATTGTTTGACAAATTTCATTGGTGAATATATGTATTGTGATGGCACAGTTAAAATTCCTAGCTCCTTGAAGAGTTACCTACATGTCTCTTGATGAATCTCAGTTTGACATATGCTTTTCCTATAGTTTGTTTTATACAGTCATCCCAGTTTAGGTCATGTTGGATCGTGACTCCTAGGTATTTTACAGTAGTTACTATTTCCAGTGAACTGTCACCAATACTGTAATCAAACAATAGTCCATTTATGTGCAAATGTTAGATTTATTTACATTCAGTTTCAACTGCCAATCCCTGCATCAGATTTTGATCATCTGCTTTGCCTTCCTACAGTTTGCTACAGTTTTCTGGCATTGCAACCTATCCACAAACAATAGCATTATCTGTGAATAATTTCAAAGAGCTTCCATTATCCATTGATCATTAATATATATCATTAACAGCATTAACAGTAACAGCTCTCCATAAGCAATAGCTCCCTTGAACCATGTCAAGGTGGAGTGACCTGCATGCCTGTATACAGAAAGCTATACCATGGGTGCACCCACATCGGAAAGATGTCTATGGAGAGGCCACACAAACATGTGGTTCCTGAAGAGCGGAAGGGAGCAGCAGTCTTTTTCTGGGGAAACATCTACATCTACAAGCCACCCCCATGGTGCATGTCGGAGGGTAGCTCCATATGAGCCTTAATTTCTCTTATCTTTGTGGTACTTATGCAAAAATGAATGTTGGCCACAGCAGGATAATTCTGCAGTCATCTTCAAATGCTGATTCTATAAATTTTCTCAACAGAGTTTCATGAAAATGTTGTCTTCCCTCCAGGATTTGAGTTCATGAAGTATCTGCTTAATGCTCGTAGTATGCTGATCGAACCTACCAGTAACAAATCTGCAGCGCACCTCTGAATTGCTTCAGTGTCTTTCTGTAATCCAGCTTGGTGACTATCTGCACTTCCCTAAAATCATCCCAATAAAATGAAGTCAACCATTCAGCTTCCCTACTACTGTCCTTATGTGCACATTCCATCTCATAACATTTTGCAACATTAAACACACACATTTAATCAATGTGGCTGTGTCAAGCAACACACTACAGATGCTGTATTTGAACATTATGGGACTGTGTTTCCTACTCATCTGCATTAACTTACATATTTGTACATTTAGAGCAAGCTGCCATTTATTACACCATCTACAAATTTTGTCTAAGTCATCTTGTATCTCAACAACAACATTTTCCGTTATCCATTAGATCATTAACATACACCATTAACAGTAATAGCCCCTCACGGACAATATCCCCCTTCAACCACGCCAAGGAGGGGTTGCCCTTGTACCTCTATATACATAGCCATACAATAGGTACAACCATGTACGAAGGGTGCTTGTGACTGATCTGCCTTTGTAACATTAGCCAACATGGCCTTGCTGTGCTGGTATTGCGAATGCCTGAAAGCAAAAGAATTTTTTATCCCTGAGGGCCTTCCACTTTACTGTATCATTAAATGATGATGGCATTGTTTTGGGTAAAACATCCTGAAAGTAAAATAGTTCTCCCTCCCCCAATTTGGACAAATGGCCAAGTCTACTAAGGAGGATGGCATTTTAAGGAAAAACAAACAGGCGTTCTATGTGTTGCAGTGTGGAATGTTAGAACCCTTAATTGGATAGGCAGATTCGAGACTTTAACTACGAGACTGCAAAAAGGTAGTAAATTAAAAGATATGGGACCTGGCTAAATTGAGGGAGGTGGAGGTTGTCAAGAGTTTCAGAGGGAGCATTAACAACAACTTACTGAAACAAAGAAAACAAACACAATAGATGGCGAATGGGTAGCTTTAAAGGACCGAATAGTGAAGGCAGCAAAGGATCAAATAGCGAAAAGGACAAGGCCTTGTGTACATCTGTAGATAATACAGGAGACAAAAGGAGAAAATACAAGACTGCAGAAAATGAAGTAGGTGAAAAAGGGAATATAGACTGACAGAATCTGCAAAATGGGTTAGCAGGAATAGTTAAAAGACATAACCAAGGCTGTAGAAGCAAGAATAACTATGGGAAAGATAGATGACATCTATAGGAAAATTAAAGAGACACTGTAGGAAAGTGAAGCAGTTGTATGAATATCAAGTGCTCAGATAACAAGCAAGTATGATGCACGGAAGGACAAGTTGAAAGCTGAAAGGAATATATAGAAAGATTATGCAATAAAAATGAAGTTGAAAAAAATATTACAGGAACAAAAAAAAGAAAGTAAATGAAGATAAGGTGGAAGACATGAAACTTACAAGAAGAATTTGAGAGACCAATAAAAGAACTAAATTGAAGCAAGACCCCTTGAGTATATGACACAGCTGCAGAAATATTGAGATCCTTGGAAGAGACGGCCATGACAAAATTATTACACATGCGGTACAAAATTTATGGAACAGGAAAAATACCATCAGACTTCAAGAAGAATGTAATAGTGCCATTTTCGAAGAGTACAAGCGCTGACAAGTGTGAATTCCACTGAAGTTTAACAAGTCATGGTAACAAAATATTGACACAAATTATTTACAGAAGAACAGAAAAAGACTGGTAGAAGCAAAACTTGGGGAAGATCAGTATGGGTTCTGGAGAAACACATGAACTTACAAAGCAATATTGACCCGATCCTATGATTGATCTCAGAAGATAGGTTGAAAAAAGACAAAACTAAATTCATAGCATTTGTAGATTTAGAAAAAGATTGACAGTGTTGTCTAGGTTACATTCTTTAAAATTCTGAAGGAAGCAGGAACAAAATAGATAGAGTGAAAAGTTATCTGCAACTTGTACAGTAGCCAGACTGCAGTTACAAGAGTCAAAGGACATGAAAGGAAGGCAGAGTGAGTAGTCTATTACCAATGTTATTCAAAGTAGTCTATTCCCAATGTTATTCAATTTGTACATTGATCAAGCAGCAAAGGAAAGGTAAGGGAATTTAAAATTCAGGGAGAAAAAAGAAAAACTTTAAGGTTTGCTGATGGCACTGAAATTCTGTCAGAAACAGCAAATGTGGATTTGGAAGAGCAGTTGAACGGGATGGAAAGTATTTCGAAAAGAGTTTATAAGATGAACACCAACAAAAGTAAACCAGTGTAATGGAGTGAAATTGAAGTAAATCAGGCAAAGCAGTGTGACTTAGGGAATAAGACACTAAAGGCAGATGAGTTTTGTTATTTTTGCAACACAATAACTGAAGATGGCTGAAGTAGGGAAGGTGTAAAATGCTGACTGGCACTCACAAGAAAAGTTTGTGGGTTTTCTAGCTGTAGCGACTAACCGCACACAGAAAACTCCAACTTATTATGATCAGGCACTTTTATTATCGCTCGTATAATTACACCAGACACAGGAAAAACATTACAGACTACAACAACTCAAACGTTTCCGCTAGAATCAAAAGCGCATCCCTTCCAAAGAATCCCGAGTCCAAAGGCAATTTACTCTGCACCTGGCCGGCAGCAATTGCTGACAGACGATGGTTGCCACAAGTTTTTCTGGAAAAGAGGAATTTGTTAACATTTAATATAAATTTAAATGTGAGGAAGTCTTTTCCAGTGGTTTTTGTCTGAAGTGTAGCCTTGTATGGAAGCAATATTTGTATGATAGCAATTCAGACAAGAAGAAGACAGATGCTTTTGAAATATGGAGCTATAAAAAAATGCTGAAAATTAGAGGGGTAGATTGAATACCCAAAGAGGCACCGAATCAGTTGGTGGAAAAAAAAAAATTATGACACAATTGGACTATAATAAAGGATCGGTTGATAGGTCTCATGCTGAGGCTTCACAGAATAGCCTAATTAGTAATGGAGGGGTTGGAGCAGGGAAAGGGGGGGGGGGGGTAAAATTGTAGTGGGAGACCAAGGGCTGAATATAGTAAGCAGGTTCAAATGAATGTAGGTTGCTAGCAGTAGTTATTCAGAAATTAAGGGGCCTGCACAGTATAGACCATCATGGAGAGTGGCATCAAACAAATCTTCAGACTGAAGGTCACAACAATAACAGCAGCCATGGTACTCCTTGAAATCTGCCCACTTTGTTCCATTAATAGTGATGTGGTGAGTCCTTCTGCAAGGCAGTCCTGAATCCAATAACAATGCCATCCAATACTTGCATTTTGTTCACTAAACAACTGTGTGGAACTTTGTTGGAATGCCTTCCTGAAGTCAAGGAACATGACATCAGCATGAGCTCCATCATCTTCAGTGCTGTGGCTCTCATGAATGTACAGAGTGAGCTGAATCTTCACAAGATATCTGTTTGTGGAATCCATCTTGATTTTTACAGGGAAAATTTTGCTCTCCATAAACGTTTTAATGGGTGAACATAAAGCATATTCCACAATTCTAAAGCAGATTGACATCAGCAAAATTAGCCTATGATTATATGCCTCTGTCACATAACTCATCTTGAAAACGTGTATAACAAGCACTTTTTCAATTTGTTAATTATTATAACAACAACACCTGTCAGCAGCTGAGGTTGTCAGTTAGTCATCATTTATTTCAGAGAAAAGCTGCACGGTCATCAACAGTAACTGTTCTTTCGAGAACAAGTTACTGTCTTTGTATATAAGAATTTAATAGACTGAAAAAATTTCTTTGACAGTATGTCAATGGAAGAATTTTTGCAGACAGTATTAAATTCCTCTGACAACGCTAATAATAGATTTGTTAAAATAAAACACAACATTGGTGTTATGAATAAAATCCTTTCACAAATTGAAACTATGTTAGGCACTTGGAATCCAGTATGGTCAAGTAGACATGTCAGTAAGCATTTTTTTGATCATTGTCCGTGGAAAAGCAATGATCTATGAAACTATAATAAAATTATTTCAATAAAAACAGTCTTGCTCACATGTAAGCTACTTATTTCATTTCCTGACCAGTTTCGATATCTTATAGGATCATCATCAGCATTCTTTACGCCTTTCTAGAACAGCCTGCTCCATGCCACAATCTCCTGCTGTCACCAAGAAGTAAATGTGGCCTGATGATAACCCTATAAGACATCAAAGCTGATCATCAAACAAAATAAACAACTTAAATATGATCAAGACTGTTTTTATTGAAATAATGGCAATAAGTATTTTCACCTCTCAACTAAATGGTTGGTTGCACAGGTCAAAGAAACAATTACATACAGAATGAAATGATAATTAAATCACAACAGGCGTTGATATACATCAATGGGGACAGTGAAAATGTGTGCCCCAACCAGGACTCAAACCTGGGATCTCCTGCTTACATGGCAGACGCTCTATCCATCTGAGCCATTGAGGGCACAGAGGATAGTGCGATTGCAGGGATTCATCCCTTGCATGCTCCCCATGAGACCAACATTCCCAACTTTATGTCCACACACTACATTCATAGTGCCCCTGCCCATTACACTCATTATTCGCGTTAGACAATCTTACCTCACAAAAGTTCAGGCAATGTGTGTGCATCCGCGCAGAAGAAGGTCAATGGTCGGTTGGCCTTAACTATAGGAAGATGGTATCTGTTCTTTCGGACATATCCAAAAGAACAGATACCATTTTCATATAATTACTTGTAGGTTCTAGTCACATGGAAGAAATGGATAATCATATTGAAATAGTAGTAGTGGAACATGTACATATTGTTAAA
Source organism: Schistocerca nitens (assembly GCF_023898315.1). Classification (NCBI taxonomy): domain Eukaryota; kingdom Metazoa; phylum Arthropoda; class Insecta; order Orthoptera; family Acrididae; genus Schistocerca; species Schistocerca nitens. Next base: position 448,870,161 of record NC_064615.1, read on the forward strand.
TCTGAACAGGGTAAATGAAAAACAAGAACTGAAGCTTTAGAGAAATAGTCATTGCAAAACAAGAATATTTTACAGAAGTGTATGAATAAAAATACAGATGTTCTTTTGGTAATTATTACCAAAATGGAACCATGATTAGAGAAAGTAGAGTCTGAGAGAGGAATACAAAGTAATAAGTCAAAGAACTCATTTGAAGATAAATCATCATCATCAATCAACACAATACCCTTAGATGCAGAGTCCATATTACATAGTAATAATACTCATAAGTGTACTCTAAAAGAAGCCACACTTACTAATAATTTACACATAGAATATGCCAAAAATGAAATAAAAAAAAACGAACTTGTACACCTATTAGATGGAAACAGAATGCAACCTACTAGCAGTGACAATTTTGATACCACATTAAACAAAGGATCAGCCACAAATTTCCCAAATTCATACACCCAGTATTGTCTCTAAAGTCATTCAAAGGCATGTTACTTGACACATGCACAATTATGATAAAATAAGATTTGTGTTAAGCCATATGCATGGTGACATAGCTCAGTGGGGAATGTTACAGCTACAGGATTTCACAACACATCACAATTTTGAGATAATGTTTAAGTCCAGGTATTGAAGTGAGGGTGCTCAAAAGAAGTTTCAATTGCTATTATTTGGTTCAAACCATACAAACATGGTAATTGGAAAGGATACAGAGAATTTGTAGAATGGCATCTAACTAAAGCAACACATTTAGATAACCCAATTAGGGAGGAACATTTAGTAGAGATACTCATCAGTAGATTATCTTGGAGGGTCAAGGATAAGCTTGTAGGAAATGATTGGGCAAAACTGTCATCGTTATTACACTACTTATAGCAAATAGATATAGTAGAACAGTTATCTTTCAGGTGGCAAAATAACAATGTCAATGAATGAAATAGGAACGCTAACAACCAACAAACTGACAGAGGAATGAACAGTAGGAATGAATACTTCAATTAAGGACATGGTGCAGAAATACCATAAATAAGAGACAACCCAGATAACACACTTTACAATAAAGGTAGTGACAGAGAGGAAAACCCTTAGGTTTCTGGGGAGTGGTTCAGTCTCCAGAAGCATATATAGACGAGCCACAAATAAGCATTAGTATATTCATTAGGTTTAATGAAAATAAGAAGCAGACCTCAACAGAGGAGAAAGAATATATACTGAAAGAGTAGTTGATGGTTCACTAAACAATATACCAGCTCCCATTATTTTAGACTAAGGGAGTAGGATTTTTGTTACTGATGCAGGACTTTTGGTAATGATGAATTACTACACACTCTGTTTCAATTACCAGCTTCATTTGGGCCTTTGCTCCACTGTGACGATGATCCTGGTGCCCCTGACTCCCCTCCTGAGGTACAGCAGTGCTCCACCAGTGCTCCATCTGGCCTGCCAGTTTTTGTGCAGTTATGTGATGAGACCATTAAATTAGTGAAGCTGTACTCAATGCTACAAGAGCATGTACAGAGTTAGAGGGAAAGGACTTATTTGATGTGGCATTTTTGCTGAAGCATTATATGCACAAATATTGACTATTACACAGCTATTTTGTCCTCCAGATGACATCCTTTTGTACGATGTGGTGTCACTTGTTGCAAAATCAGCAGGGTTGGCTGCTCGGCAAATCTGACAGTGACAGCTGCCTCAAGAGGCAACCACAGCCAATGGAACTCCTTTGCCATGATTTCTGCAAACACCAGTCACCTGTTGAATGACATCATGCTACATGGAGAGCCAACGAGCAAGCAGCTCATCATCCTGGCCAATGTGCAGCCAACCACATAGATTGAATGTACTTGGGCCTCTACAGTCAGTTCACAGCAGGTTCACAGTGAGTTCATGGCATGATCAGTCCACAGCTGGAGTCTACACTGAGAAGTCAACAAACTACTGCCTATGACAGTCATTAGTGGTTGGTATCACCACCAGTACAGTGGACCTACTGGAAGTAACTCAGAAGATGGCTTGGTACATATGGACTTGTTAAGAGGAACTATAAGAGATTTATTCTACATCAGGTTGTGGACTTAGTTACTGGACATAACCTGTTCCAGAAAGTGGGCACCTTCACAGTTTTGTACATGTAGATTTGAGATACGTTTTCAAAGATCATGTTTTGTCTTTCCATTACAATAAAAACATGTTGACAATTGCAGATGTTGTTTCTTAACACTATATTATTTTTTGTTAACCCTCTGGCTGTATCAATGATTCAGTCTTTATAATTATGCTTAAGTCTAGTGAGCTCACTATGTGCAAGCAAGGTGAGATACGTCTGCCAGCCCCAACCACATGAACCAACAGAGCTGCAGATTTAAAGATTGCTGCGGACTGTCTTGGCCACACTTGTCTCAGCTTGATGAGGTGTACTACATGCTTTCTGGCTGACTTATTTACAACAATCATGTGATACTTGGCTATTTACTGGACATTGATTCAGACTCTTCTTATTTCTGGTCATTGACTTTTGACTTGCACATGGACATGTCTAGTCCCCTAATGCAGTGTGGTTCCTGTACCCCATTCAACCTCATGTTGTGTCAACCATGATGCATCAGCATCATGTGCATACACCGTGAGAGCGGTTTTATTGGAGTGCTTTTCATTCCAACAGAGCAACAGCGTTCTTCAGCATTAATGTTAGAGTTATTCAGTAAATCTCCAGAGTACTTTAATTGCCAAGAGGCCACCTCTAAAAATCCTTGTTTCTGTTTGATTCAAAAAGTTTCAGGATCTATTACTTCCTGTAATGCATTAGGCTGGTGCATAAGTTTGCAGCGTTTTGGTTTTGCATGTTGCTATTCTGAGTGCTATGGTTTATTTATTGTCTTTCATTTTTTATTTGTAGTTCACTGTTGCAATTTGAGTTGACATATTGTCATTTTCTCATTTGGAGATCGTGAGTAGAGCTGTGGACACTAGAAAATGGAGTGTCAAGTGGAGAAAGTGGAACATTTCCAACTTCTTCTTCTGTTTGAGTTAAATAGAGGGGTGACAGCTACAGATACAGCATAAACAGCTGTGCTATGTACAGGGATAATGCTACTGGACACAGCACAGTAAGCAAATGGTTTTCTGGTTTTAGAGATGATCATTTTGACATTAATGACTCTCCACATTCAGGAAGACCTTCGGGGTTCCATAATCATCAAACAGTCCAAGGGTGTACTTTCAATTCATAGTGTCCAACGGGCACAATATTTCGGCAATCAAATATGATGTCATCATCAGGTGCGCAGATGAACTGAACTCCTGAGGACACGCAGTCGACTAATATCCTCTGCCCACACAAGCTGCTCCGCCTGTCGTGGTCAGTGCCCACAGCCCTATGTCAGCGGTCATGGAGACACTAGCATTGGCGTCTATTATGGCATTGATTTAAGTTCTCTGTGCGCCCTGGTCGCCAGATCATTTTGTTTGCTGCACGTCTTCTTAATTAAATCCAGTTCTTTTTCCAAGCCTTGCTAACAAGGGGACGCCATGATGTTGGGATCACAGATATACTTCAAACTCTGTACACCTTTAGTAGACCATTAAAGAAAATAATGCGGAAGTAGTAAGGTGCACTACTCTGGCAATTCCGAGAAAATTGCAAGAGAAGTTTTTGGCATTTGTTATGTAACTAATGTATCCACGTGTAGGTGCTGCATGCTAGATTTCATGGCAGTCACGTGGTTAGCGTTCGAACTCTGTAAGACGAACATATATGAGGCAGTGCTTCAAATCCCGCTCAAACTTTCATTTTTGTAGTGCAAGTGTAATTTACGTAGTATTTAAAAAATTTGCACCTACACTATTCGTTCTCACTACATTAGCAATTTCTCACCAGTATGCAGGATAACTGCCAAATGGGGCCTACCTCTATGTCTGCAGCTTGAAGCATCGAGGTGCAAAGTAGTTCCGGGTACCTTACCAGATTTCAAGAGCAAAGGTTTTTGCAAATCACAACAGGCATACATTCTCAGGAAAACTCTTTGTGTTTCTTCATTTGCTTGTCAATAGTTATAAATATGTGTGTTAAATTTAACTAAAAACAGTAAGTAGTCAAATAAAGAAATTCACTAAAAATTCGCGCAAATACAAGTGGTTGTTTTTAATTATATTACCTCTCAAATCTCATATAAATTAAATGATATGATCAATGATGAAAAAAGTAGATTAAAAAAATTAAGCTGAGCAATCCACTAACCACCATTTCATACATGTTCATCTTTCAACACTCAAATGCTAACCACTTGACCACCATGAACTCTAAGCATGCGGCACCTATGCACAGATTCATCAGTTACATAACAGACACTTAAAACTTCAATTGCAATTTTCTTGGATCTGCCAGGGTAGTGAACCTACTTGCATATTATGTTGTTTTAGTGGCCTATTGAAGGTGTAAAAAAGTTTGAGGTAAATCTGTGAGCCCAGCATCGTGGCCTCCCCTTGTAAGATTACAGTTGCAGGCTTGGTTGATGATATTGTCCCTGGTATGAATTTCTATGGCCTCCCTAATAACGCTGTCCTAGTATTTGAAAGTCTGTGCCAAGATTCTGGTACATTCGTACTCCATCGCATGATTCTCGACCACTGACTTGTTGCAATAAATCAGTCGAGTGTGCCTTTGGTGCCTTTGATGGTGTGCACTGTCTGTCAAACATATCTCCTCCCAAACTGACGTGGAATCTGGTATATGCTGACCTTCCACAATTTGAGATCATCTTTGACACTTCCCAATAATGCTTGGTGCTTCTTCTATATGTGTCTGATTTTTCCTGATAGTTTTCTAGTGGACAGTATAAAGACAGTAGCTGCCTCTTCCTCCATGGCTTCTTCCATCTCCACAGATTGTACTGTTTTGGTGTGACAGAGAACGTGCCTAAACTACCATTCTGGGTACCTGTTTTTTGTAATACAGTTGTAAGGTGTTGCAGCCCCTGGGGGCAGTCTCTCTGCATCTGAAATGGTATGCATCCTGTGTACTATTGTTTCTCGTGACCAATTTCTCTGTGAAGGGTGGTGACCTTCTCTGCATGCAAATACAGGTCAGTGTTTGTTTTATTCCAATACACAATGTAGCCCAGGGCACCATCAGCTCTTCTCTTGACCATGATGTCCAGGAATGGTAATCTTCCTTCTCCTTCAACCTCCATAGTGAATTTGATGTTTGGATGCATGGAGTTCAGATACATAAGGGAGTTAAGGAGTTTGTCCATTCCATGAGGCCAGATGACAAACGTGTCATCCACATAACACAAAAAACGTGTGGTTTTCCATTTGGATGACAGGAGGGCTTCCTTCTCAAAGTACTCCATAGACAAATTCGTGGCCACAGGCAAGAGTGGGCTCCCCATTGCATCTCCTCCCATTTGTTCATAGCATTCTCCATTAAACAGAAAATATGCGGAGGTCAGGATGTACCTGAAAAGATCAGTGGTCTTCTTATCACATTTCTAACCAATAGGCTCTAGTGATTCCCATAAGGGTACCATGGTAAATAACAAAATGAAGTCAGAACTCACCAGGATATCTGAGTCTTCCACCCTGAAGTTGTTGAAGCATTTTACAAAGTCCACAGAATTGTGGACACAATGAGTGCATTTACCAACATAAGGGCTTAGTATTTCTGTCAGATATTTTGCCAGCAAATATGTAGGTGTCCTAATGTTGCTGAAAATGGGGTGTAATGGCCCCCATCTTTATGAACTTTAGGCAGTCAATAAAGTCTTGGCAATACAGTTCCTTGCGGAAACAGTTTCTTGGCAACACCCTCTGGTAATTCTGCTTCTTAAGAAGAGCCCAAGCCTCATTCTCCTCCTCCTTTGCGGAGTCAGCATTGGTCTTCCTGTAGGAGTCATCATCCAGCAGGCTCTGCATCTTCTTAACGTAGTCCTTGTGGGAAAGAACAACAGTAGCATTGCCTTTGTCAGCAGATAAGACAACAATCTCAGGTCACTTCTCAGGTCCCAGATCACCCCCCCCCCTCTCCTCTCTCTCTCTCTCTCTCTCTCTCTCTCTCTCTCTGCTGGTAATGTTTGACTTTGTAGGCTTAGTTCTCATCAGAGCATGGCAGGTTTCACGATGTACTACTTCTGCTGTTTCATGCAATAGTCGTGCCACAATTTGTTTGACTGCACTGACAATGTCTGCAACCAAAGTGTACTTAAAGGTGGGAGCAAATTTAAATCCCTTCTCCATAACTGAAACTGCATCATCACTCAGTTCCAAGTCAGTCAGACTGATGATCATCTTGCATATCTGTCCAGAGAGATGTGAGAATTTTGATATTTGATGTCCTGTGGCCTTTCTATGGGTGGAATCAGCTGCCATCTAGGTAACACCATCATTACAATCCCAAATCCAGGAGTTAAAATGATTGGTCAGTTGGGTGTAGTCTAAACAATTCCTGGGAATTGTATTCAAGGCTTCAGCGGGTAAACAATCTGGCCATCTGAGTGAACAGAGAACTTGCATCAATTCCGTCATAGACACAGAAGCTAGTGTCTCCACGACCACCAACGTATGGCCACAGGTGCAGACCACGGACAGAGCGGCTTGTGGGGGCAGTGGATATTAGTCAGCCATGTGCCCTCAGAGCTCAGTTCTTCAGTGTACCTGACAATGATGACACGTTTGACTGACAAAATATCGTGCCCGTTAGACATTACGAACTGGCAGTATACTGGCAGACTATTTGATTAACAAATACACTGGGAGACACTGAAGAATCACATAATATACCTTTATGGGGAAGAGATGTATCAAAGCACAAAGAAATTTGACAAGCTGCACCACCAAAGATGTAGTTTGCTGAGTGCTCTTGCCTTTCTGAGTGCTCTTGCCTTTCCGAAGAGATGTATTACTGAGCGTGTTGTGCTGAACTTTGCTAAGGTCTCGCATCACATCAATTCTGCAGCAGCCAGGAGAATTAAGTCGTGGGCTGCCACCCTTGCTTTGGTATGTTAGACAGTGCACTTTACCCGCCGAAGCACTGAATGCAATCCCCAAGAATTATATAGACTATGTTTACAACTGACCAATGCCTTTAATTTCTGGACCTGCAATTGGATTGATGGTGTTGCTTGGGTGGCAGCCTATTCTCCCCATAGAAAGACCACAGGATGTGTCAAATATCAAAATTCTCTGTCTCTCTGACAAATCATCAGTGGAGGCCCTGTGCAAGACAGTCATCAATCTGACTGACATGGAGCTGAGTGATGATGCAGTTTCAGTTCTGGAGAAGGAACATAACTTTGCTCCCACCTCTAAGTACACACCAGTTGCAGACATGGTCAGTGCAGTGGAACAAGTTGTGACATAACTACTGCCTGAAGCAGTGGAAGAAGTACGTCATGAAACACATGCCATGCTCTGATAAGAACCAAGCCAATAAAGTCAAACATTACCAGCAGAGAGAGAGGGCGATTCAGGACCAGAGAGAGTACCCTGAGGTCGTCATCTTGCCTGCTGACAAAGGCAATGTTACTGTTGTTCTTTCCCACAAAGACTACATTAAGAAAATGCAGAGGCTGCTGGATGATGATTCCTACAGGAAGATCAATGCTGACTCCACAAAGAACGTAGAGAAAAAAACTAGGGCTCTTCTTAGAATGCTGATTTACCAGATGGTGAAACTGTTATGCAAGGACGTATACCACCAAGACTTATGGACTGCCTAAAGTTCACAGAGATGGGGTGCCATTGTGTTCCATTCTCAGCAGCATTATTAGGGCACCTACACCATCGCTGACAAAATGCCTGATGGAAATACTAAGCCGTTATGTGGGTAAATGCACTCATCATACCCACAATTCTGTGGATTTTGTAAAACATCTCGACAATCTCAGTGTGAAAGACTCAGATATCCGGGTGAGGTTTGATATCATTTCATTACTCACCAGGGTACCTCTAAAAGGGTCACTAAAGCTCATTGGTCAGAAGTTTGATGAGAAAACCACTGACCTTTATAGCCATGTCCTGACTTCCACCATTTTCTGTTTAATGAAGAATACTATGAACAAATGAAAGGAGTCGCAAAGTGCAGTCCACTATCACCTGTAGTCATGAATCTGTAAATGGAGTAAGTTGAGGAGGAATCCCTGGTGCCATCCAAGTGGAAACCCACGTGTTTTTCTGTTATGTGGATGACATATTTGTCATCTGGCTCCATGGAATGGACGAAATCCTCGACTCCCTTACACATTTGAACTCCATGCATCCCAATATAAAATTCACTTTTGAGTCCGAAGTGGAAGGAAGATTACCGTTCCTGGATGTCATGGTCAGGAGAAGAGCTGATGGTACCCTGGGCCACGGTGTGTATTGGAAGAAAACAGTGACCTGTATTTGCATGCAGAGAGCTGCCACCACGCTTCACAGAGAAATGGGGTACTTAAGACACTAGTACACAGGGCGTGCACCACTTAGATGCAGAGAGTCTTCCCCAGGTGCTAGAATATCTCAGAACTGTATTCCAAAAAAATGAGTACCCAGAATGGCAGATTAGACGTGCTCTCCACCCAACACAACAGTACACTCTGTGGAGATGGAAGAACCATGGAGGAAGATGCAGCCACTGTCTTTATACTGTACACTGACATATTATTGGGAAAAATCAGGGGCATATTGAAGAAGCGTTGAGTGATTTATCCCAATAAGTCAGCAGTTGCAGAACACTTTGTCCGAGAATCATCCCAAGGAGTACACATGTACCAGGATCTGGGCACAGACTTCCAAGTAATGGGACAGAGTCATTAGAGAGGCCATAGAAGTTCGTACCAAGCCCAATCTCATCAACCAAGATTGTGGCTGTAATCTTAACAAGGCCTGGGAACCAGCACTGAGTTTAATTAAGAAGACTCAGCAAACAAAACGATCCGGTGACCGAGACAGACAGAGAACTTAACATCAACAATACCACAGATGCCAATGCTAGTGTCTCTGCGACCACGGTCATGTGGCCACAGGTGTATACAGAGCAGCTCATGGGGGCAGGGGATTAGTCAGCCGTGCACCCTCAGGAACTCAGTTCATCTGTGGACTTCTTGACAATGGCAACATGTTTGATGACTGAAATATTGTGACCGTTGGACACTATGAACCGAGAGTACACCTGTGACCTGTTCAATCAACAAATACACCGGAGAAACTAAAGAATCACTTAATCTACAATGACCTACATCAGTATATTTGAGAACTGGCAAATGTAATGAACTGTGATCATTCCACCATCATGTGGTATTTGTATGCAGTGGGGAGGTTAAAAAATCAGGAGTATGGCTAATGCATGCTCTAAGCCAAAGTTACAAAAATCAGCCTGTGGCCATATGTGTATTTCTGCTTGCTTGTCATTAATTATCTTGTGAACAGCACCAACCATACCTTCCTGCATCATTATTGGTGATGAGAAATGGTGTCTGTATGCTAATGTATGGAAAAGAAAGGAATCTTTGAGTCTGAAGAAAGCAGCAATCTGTACAAAGACCTGTGCACGTCCACAAAAGATAATGTTACACATCTGATGGAACAGCATTGGTGTGATGTATTAGGAATTGCTTCCCCAAGGTGTACCAAGGTGTAATGATCACTGCTGACAATTATTGTCAACACTGAGATGTCTTGCAGGCACAATCCAAGAACAATGACAGGAAGACAGCATGAAGTGATGCTACACCATGATAGCGCCTGCCTGCATTCTGCTAGATTTGCACTTTACAGGAGTTGAGTTGGTAAGTTACTCTGCATCCATCTTATTCACTTGATGCTGCAACCTCAGATTTTCACCTTTTCCGCTCTCTATTGCAAAGCCTTCAAGGAACTTTCTTTCTGGATGAAAATGCCCTCTGAACATTGTTCAACAAGTTCTTCACCTCAAAGCCACACGATTTCTACTGTTTTGTAATCAAAAAGTTAATCCAGTTTTGGAAGACTGTTGAAAACAGTGGAGGAGAATATGTTACTGATGAGTAAGCCTCTTATGTGTATCTGTTGTTTTTATGAAACTTACAGAAAAATACTACCAACTTACACACCAATCTGATATTTGAACGTAACTGGTGTTCAGTGAAAACTGTGTTGTTGAAGATGCTGATGTGCAACATTATTATTAATTCCATCAGGGTTACTAGCCACCCAAACTATTTGGTGAGTTATATATTAGGCCTGTTAGTTGCACTACAAGTGGAAGAGGTGCAGTTTTTCATTGTAATGTGTGATGCCTGGTATGAAGGTAAGACTCCATCTACGCAAGAGGTATCCCATCGGTGCTACAACTTGTGTTCCATACAATCAAAGATCTTGATAAGGTTGCAGAATATACTAACAAGATAGCTTTTGTTGTTTAGCTTTGCCAGGATTTAAAGTCTGAGATCACATATGGGCTTCTCTGAAGAGAATCTTTTATGGAAGTGAGGTGGAAAGGTAGTTGGCAAGTTATGCTCTGTAAATGAGTTAGTATTCCATTTAAACTACTCACTTAAAAATCTCTAAGATAGTCCCTAACAGTTCACCACAATATTTCAATTATGTGCTAGAAACACCATCAGGGTGTATACGTGGACGAGGAAAAAAAATTCCCAGATTTTTCCCAGAGTTCCCAGTTAAAAGTACACTTCCTCCCGGGTGAAAATAACTTTTTCCGTGTTAAGTGAGACTATACTTTTCCTCGGAACTGTAAAAGTTATCAGTCTTTTGAATGGTTATGGTTTTATACACCAGCGTAGAATTTCCCTGCAATTTAGCAAAAGAAACACGTTTTGGGAAGTTGACTGACGTGCAGCAACATGTACACTGTATTTTCGTATTACGAAAGTATAAATTCGAATTCCACCAAACACCACATGTTACTTTTCCGAAGCATTGAAATTGAGATTGCGATGCCCTTTTGTAAGCCAGTCATAGCTCACGCCATGTGATCTCAACAGCCGATAACAGCGGATATTCAGAACATAGGACACGTGATGTTGTCAGCCAATAGCAACATTACTGTAGCGCGAACACACAAATAGGAAAAGTTAATGGTTTAAATTAATATACGTAGTGTTGCTACAAGAAAAGAAAAGCTTTCACATATAATGTTGCCACTTTTTGCATGTATTACACTTTAATATACATCACACAAATGTGCCAGTAAAATTTTTAGGAACAACATAAATGTCAGATCTTCAGGGCTCGAAATTATTCTAAATCATCGTACTCAAAGAGCTGATTTTTAAATGAGAGTCAAACGCTCGGTTCTCACACACAGTTCATCTTTCGTAAAAGGAAATTTACTTTGAAAGTAACGGTTTTCAAACTACCATTCGCAATATTTTCCCGCGACCTGTTAGAAATAGGTTCGTTTCAGCAGTTGCCAGAGAGCGCCAGATAACAAGCATCACCGCACTTGCGCAGCTACGCAGGAAGCCCATATGTTCGTACATGTAAAACATTAAAAGATCTTACATAATGCCATAAAAGGAACAAGACATTAGAGGATACTCCAAGAGCACGGGAATTTCGTGCCCCTTATGAAAATGCATAATTCAGCTGGAAATGCACATTCGTATGTCCAGATTCGGATGTAAATTTTCTTGGAGTACCTCATGTTTGGTTCTTTATTATGGCATAATTCCATATGTGCTAGAAGATGAAAACATGCACTTGAAATCCAGCGAACAGTTGAAACTAGCCATTAGTGTGGAGTTAAACACTCCGTTTCAAATAAATTGGCTGGCTCAGGCGCAAAAGATTAATTAAAGCCAAATTTCTTTAACAAATTGACAAAAATAACTTCATTGTTCTGCAAGGCGATTAATGCTCGACTGTCAGAAAGGGGACATAAAATAAAATCTGAAACTAATAAAGTATTTTAGCCTTCCGTAATTATGTAAATGTACTTTAATTGATTTGATAGTTCCCGGCCACAGAAATCCGTGTTTTTTTCATTTGATGTGAGGGCAATAAACGAAAATGAAACAGCAAACTCACTAAACGTAAACACGGGTAACATGAGACTACCCGTCTCCCCATTACAACTTAATACTGCTCTGTGGATAAGCCCCGGATCTACGATATTTCCGAACTGGGGCAATACTAGATAGTGGGTCCCCTCCTCCCTCAAGCGTTTGAGGTAGAGTGCCAAAAATTTTAAAAATCGACTTTTCAAAAATATGTCCATTTTGTAGTGCACATCTTTCTGAAGAGTCTCATACGTAAAACGTAGGTGTTTGAGGAAATGTTTGGTCTTGCAGTGCTACACCTCTTCACACAGCTTTCTTTTATCGCACCTCATCGTATTTCGCTCTGTGGAACTCAAACGTGTAACATTTTGTAATGGGTGCCATCAATTTGTATTCAGGACAATGGAAATGTCCTGTGGTGCATCTCCTGCTCCCAATCGGCTGGTTTGACAAAGTGCCCCTGTTTTCTTCTTCTTCTTCTTCTTCTTCTCCTCCTCCTTCTTCTTTTTTTAATTTTATTTTAAACCCTCACAATAAATACTGTATGGGATTATTTGTAACCGGGAGAACAGGAACTCTGCACAAAATTTGCACTCTTCATTGCCTATTAGCTAATAACTTTATGTTTTGTGTGACATAAAATTAAATATATGATACATAAAACCAGTAAAGACAATAGACCAGCAAGACAGTACACATTTCTTCAATCCTTAAGTCCTAGCATTGCTTTCCTCACTAACCTTAGTACAGCTTTACATAGCGTACTTTCCTTTTGGGAAAGAATCCACTAGCTCATCAAAGTTTGTTAAAGGTTTTGCTACATGAAAAAACCAAATGCCGTTGTCTAATACTGAAAAACTATAAATACTTATAAATAGTACCCAAGACTGGTGTGGTTTCTCGATTTGATTATGTGTATTTTGTCACTGTCTGATAGATAACACGAAATGAGTTTGCCTTATATTGCAGCAATTGTAACACACACTGCCACTGTTTTGGCACAAATGGTCATTTTTATAACACAACGAAGTACCAACATCAAATGCTTAAGTTTCATGTTAGGAAATAGTTTCGCATTTCATTCATACGCTCTAGCTTCTGAAGCATGAGATTGAAAAGTAATATTACAAATTTTTATATAAATTTGGAATCATCATATTCTTCCATAATCTGTGTGATGTCCCCATTTCTTCTCCTTCCTCGTTCTAACAAACAATCTTATCACTAATTCTGTAACTTATTCTCCGGTTAACTTGACTAACCCCAGCACAATTACCGGTTTAGTTATCCCACGTTTGTTCTATGGTTAGGCATTATTACGTGTTCGTACAACGTGTTTTCCATACTACTCCCAGAATAGAACTTTAACGGCTGTTGCCCGGGGACTGTACAACTGGTCCTTACTAGTGTAGTGTTCTGGCAAAAAATTTTCTGCCAAAATTTCATTTTGCGTTTCAAAATTATGTGAATAATCAATAGACCGACATGCGCTGGATGCTAGGCGCTTTGTGAAACAAGGTCTTCCCACCCCCCACAACAGAAATTTCTGCCCGGGGCAGATATCCCGGTTTGCATCCAACCCTTACATCCAGGCCTGTTGCACATGCATGAATCTGACAGCTTGGGGGCGCACCAGTAAAATTTTTTCCAGGTAGCATCTATCTGGCTGCTTGTCGCTATTGCTTATACAGCTAACTGCCACACTTCTGTAGCTAGAAGCAGGAGAAAGTACTACTCACAAGCAGCTCAACTGCGCACGTGCTCGCTCGCAACTGCACAAACGAATCTAATGTAAACAGTTGCGACGTCACGCTCATCGGGGGCAATTTGTTGCTCTGAAGCATTGCATAGTCTTCCTAAAGCCGTTGACACATTTTGCTGTTGGCAGACTTATGCGAGCACTTTGTTTTGTTGCTGTACATAGCGCATTTCCTTGGCAACTTAGTTTTATTTTCGTTTTTTTCTCTCTTTTATGTTTTATTACTGCAGTATTATTCTGCAGTAGTGAGATACAGTAATATCCTTTGCTAGAGTATTGGCTCTTAGCAGTCAATGTTACAAAAATTAAACTGAAAACTAAAGCAATGAAAAATTCCCAGAATTCTAAAAAAATTCCCAGGTTTTTCCCAGTTTTCTCCCGGATGAAAAAATTCCCGGGTTTTTCCCGGATCTTCCAGTTGTCCCGGGTCGTATATACCCTGCACCATCATAATGAGAAAAAAAATTGCTGATTCTTAAAGCACCATAACTTTTTGACATAATTTTTATTAACAATAATATTAAAGCAATAGACAGCTACTCACCATGTAGCGGAGGTGGTGAGTTGCAGGCAGACATAACACAAACATTGCTGTACATTGGAGCATTCAACCAAAAGGCCACTGTCTCTGGCCACTAGGTAAGTCTCAGTGGCCAGAGACAGTTATGTGTGTGACTTGTGCTTATGTGAACGTGTGTGTTTTCTGCTTTAGAAGAAGTCCTTTTGGCTGAAGCTGATGTATAGCAGCCTTTTTGTTTTCTCTGTCCGTGACTCAACAACTCCTCTATAAGGTGAGTAAATATTGGCATAATTCCATTCTGGATTTTCCATTGTTTGTTTTAGTAGCAATACCATCTTTGTGAATCTCTTCCCAGCTTTCTTTTAGTAAGTTCACTTTAAACAAATGACTTTGTAATTTCTTACAATATTGTTATGCACTTTTGTTTTTGCAATCTGAATATAAATGCTTTGTGTTTTATTCTCAGCAGAGGAATCACCTAGAATCATTTGTGATTTTATAGCATTTGTTTTCTAAACACAGTAATAAATTACTACATTTCATAATTTACACCAACAAGATTTTATGTTGATTGAATTTAACTATGAATACTAAAGTTTCTACTTTTACTGTGAAAACATGGTTGTATAAATGAAAAGTAACAAATCTCCAGTTCTTGGATTTTCTTTCCGGAAGAGATGCACAGACAGGAGACAAAAAAGGCAAATATATAAGTGTGCAATATACAGGAATAACTCACTGATACACCAGAGCTAACCGAATAGTCCAGTAAACTTGGAAGAAACAAAGTAATTGCAGACTCACTTCAGTGTCTTAAATTCTGTGTATCTATTGTATTTTCTGTAGCATTTTTCATATGACACCTAAAAGCTTGTTTTTATGTCACTGTTAGATCTGAATTCCTGGCTGCAATAATTCCTTGAAATCACTAAGTTCTTAAACATTTCACTTGCAGACCCAGCATTAGAACAAAACACATTGGACATGAATATACTATATACTAAAGTGGAAGAAAAGTGGACAAAAGTATTACTTGTTGTTTCCATGAGGGTCATTAGCCATAATTTCAACACGACTACCATACTGGTAAACACGTCCATTTGGATGAATTAATGAAGATGTAGAGCCACTGCTGCTGAGTGTCAAGACAATATTGTTCTGGAAAAGAAAACTTAGATAAAGAATTTGTGTTGTAAAAGTAATTTAACGTGTTTTTAAATGACATTTCAGCTTTCTGAAACAGGACACTAAAATACATATAGTGGTACTTATGATTTTTGCTTGAAAGATAGTGTGTTCATCTTTTGTTTCACATTGAGCTAATCCTCATTTTCTATGTCTGTACAATGAACAATACATCATGCCTACAAAGGAACTAGTTGTACAAACTTTCACATTGTTACAACCTATATGAAATATAAGGTACCTTTGGATTAATAATCCTTATGGCCTGATCAACTGTCATGTCAATCCTGACTCGTTCTCGAAGCCAAAGTGATATTGTGCCATGCGGTGTTGCTACAGCTGCTCCTATGCCCACATCTGCATCAGGTTCACGCCAGTTTTCCTGCAATTAGTGACTTCATTGTATATATGGTTCCCAACATTTCATAGGGAGCTAAATGAGGTACCAAACATTTTATATACTATCAAAATGTTAATAATATCCGTTTTAGATAGCTAATTATTGGTTATTGGTTCATGTAGTTACTTTGTGTTGCAGAACAGATTCAGTTTTCCATACAAATTAGTGTATGGCTGTAAGATGCTGTCATCATTTGAGCTAATCAAACTTGTAGTGGGGAAGAACAGAAAGTCAGTGTAAAATTTCATGAGGACATTATGAGAGGTGGAAGCAGGTACAGAAAGCCAATACAAAGACCCTCAGACATTGGAAATGAGTGGGGCAGTGCAGTACAAAGCTACTTCAGTTCCGTGCAGAGCTTTGGGTAACATGAACAAGTCTGTACACTCCAAACGGAAAAGCTAAAATATTAAGTCACCTGATATCAAGGTCCATATAAAAAATCAAAATGACCACAGCTTCCAGTTGTACAACAGTTGTACATCTCAGATGTATCCTTCCTTTTCAGGGCACGCTCAAGTAATTACCAGAACCAGTCCCAAAAAAGGGGATACGAGATAGTAAGAGAAAGGAAGAGGAGGCTACACCCACACAAGCTACATATGCACTGCCTTAGACTGAGGAGAACACAGTGATTAAGGCTTCCCTGTATTAGGTGACACTGTCAGTAAGGATAGCCATGAGATACATCATGTTAATTGCTGTGGCCGCACACTTCAGGCATCGTAGCACCTACTGCATTGGCATCCCACTTTACGTCCAACCGTCATGGGATGCCTGCATCGCAGGGTGTATATTCACCAGGAAAACCTATGTCATCTGTGTTGTCAAAACAAATACTTATAGGCGGCCACAACACAACACACCACCAGGTCTCACCCAATGGCTGCCAGGGACTGCCACCCATTCATGGAGCCTGTAGAACAGCTTCACCAGAGGTCGCAGCTAGCCTATGATCTACTTTGCTATGCCAGGCAAGTGATCGCAAATAGTTCCACAGATACATCCACCAACGGGCTTTATAAGGTGGTGCACTGCCGGCAAAAGGCAGTTTGACGCATACCTGCAGCCATGGGCAGACACCTCTTCTAGCTGGCCAATCTCTTGGTATAGTTGACAAGCCTCTTGACATCATACAACTGTTTGTGTTCGCTCCCCATGAAGAGTCGGGTCTTTTTTTATTATTATTATTATTTGCTATTTTGTATTTGTGTCACTCCGCAGTTGGGATTGAGTCGGTTGTTCTTTTGGATATTGTATTATTGTTTCGTTTTGGTGAGTCCAATAAATTGTTTTCGGACTTGTGTTTTCCTCATTTATATTCTGCTGGCGCAAATACTTCAGTGGAGACGAGTTGGTTTATGAGTCTCCCGCATTTACTTGGTTGTTATCCACTATTGCAGAAGGTATTTCAGGTATTGACGAACCCTCAGCATGAGTCATAGCACTGTCGGAATGTATGTTTACAGGCGATGTCCACCTTCCCTGTTGTGGTGCCTATGCAGGGGTCCCACCCAGCTTCCCCACTTCTGGGCCTCCGTGCCCTGCCCCCTGAGTTTCCCAAGTTTGACAAATCCGTTGAGCCTTGGGGCAACTACGTGGATTGTCTGGAGTGACACTTTATTACTCATTATGTCACTGGTGATGTTCAGCATCGTGCATTTTTCTTCACCTATGTGGGCCCGGAAGTTTATCACCTTCTGCAACAACTGCATCCCAATACAGAACCTCATGCTCTCTCCTACAAGGCGTTGACTTCTAGCCTATTGGATTATTTTGACTCTCAGGTTCACATGGCGGCAGCACATCACAAGTTCTTCTGCTGTCAGAAGCTTCCCGCACAGTCATACAGGGAATGGACGGCTACACTGCAAGGGCTCTCCCGTGACTGTTGTTTTTTTCTGTGGCAACCCCCACTGCAAGCAGTTTTATGGCTCGGCACTCATTCGTGATATGATTCTTATCTAAGCCCCCGATGATACCTTACGGACTGATCTTCTGAAGCTGAAAGATCCCTCTTTAGACACCTGTTTATCCATTATCTGCACTCATGAGCAGTCCTTTCGCTCTGCTTCCACACTGCAGTCCCTGGCACATGTCTTTGCCGCCCGCCCCCTGCATCACTGGTTCCCATCACTGCGGCGGCGCCGGGGGCCCCTCCTGAAGCCATGCCCACCCTCCAGGACCAGGGCACCAGCCCCCACCTGTGCCAATGGTGGCTGCAGTGGCAGCAGCAGCAGCGACAATGGTTCACCTCCTGCAGTCAATGCTTAGTCACACATCAGAGGGAAGATAGCCGCTTCCAGAGGGTGACCTGTTTGGTCTGTGGAAAGCAGGGTCACAGAGCCAAGGTCTGTCATTCGTATTCGCCGATGGCTGTGGATCACACTGCTGTCGATGCCTCTGACTCCATGGTGAATGAGGCGGACCCACTGCCACCAATTTCCTTCATGCAGTCAGTTTTTCCTCACATGACAGCGGCGATCACTCAGACTATGCGATTGAAGGGCACTACTCTCCCTTTTCAAGTGGATATGGGATCCTCTGTGACCATCATGAATGGGGATTCCCACCATCAGTTGGGGTCACCGTCTCTTTGTTCCATTCTTCTCTGGAGAGCTGCAGCAATGACATCATCCGACTACAGCTTGGGAATTGATCTTTTTCCCTGACTGGGCCTCAAGATACATGACTCGGACCCAGCCATCCAGTCGTTGTCGGCAGACAATCAATTGTAGCAGCTTCTGGATGATATCCCAGACGTGTTCTCTGCCACATCTCTGGGGGTCAGGTTCGAAGCCCATATCGAACTCCTCCCCTCAGTGATTCCTAAGTTCCACAAGGCTCACTCGGTACCATTTGCCCTGCACAACAAACTACAGGAGCAGCTTCGTCACTTGGCATCCTGACCTCCATCCATCATAGTCGTTGGGTTACGCCCATTGTGGCCCCTGAGAAGCTGAACAGATCTCTTCACATTTTTGGGGATTTTAAGGCCACTGTCAATGCTCAGTCTGTTATTGACTCATATCCCATACCCAAGGTTGACGACATCCTGTCCTGGTTAGCTGGCGGCAAGGTGTTTGCCAAAATTGACTTGCGGGATGCCTACCTCCAGTTGCCTTTGGATGAGTCGTTGAAAACAATCTTGGTAATCAATACCCCTTTTGGGCTCTTCCATTACAACCGCCTCCCGTTTGGGGTCACCAGTGACCCTGGCCATCTTCCAGCGATATTTGGAAACACTGATGAGGGACATTCCGGGGACAGCTAACTACTACGATGACGTCTTATTCGCTGGCGTCTCCACCTCAGACTTGGTCTGGAACCTCTGGCACTTCTTCCAGGTTCTTCAGGTTGCCGGCTTACGTTGCAACAAAGAGAAATCCCAGTATGTCGAGGCTATTCAGCAGCTGCTGCTCCCGAAGGTCATCTCCCAGCTCATGTCAGTCCTGGGTCAACTCAATTACTACCGCCGTTTCATCCCACATGCCATGGCTCTGGCAGAAACACCTCACCACCTGCTCCGTAAGAATGTTCCCTGGGATTGGTTGCCAGCTTGTAATAGGGCGTTCCACCATCTGAAGTTTTCTCTCCTGACGCGGACTTGCCTTGTCCCTTATGACTCCACCAAGCCTCTCACCTTGGCTGCCGACATGTCAGACTACGGTGTCAGGGCCATCTTGTCTCACATCATCGACAGAGTCGAGTGCCCAGTGGCCTTCGTCTCCAAAATGCTATCCCCGGCTCAGCATATCTACAGCCAAATTGAGAAGCAGGGCTTGGCCATCATCTTTGGGTTTAAGAAATTCCACAATTTGATCTACGGCCATCACATGGCGTTATACACTGATCACAAGCCTCCGGTCTCGTTCTTTAGTGCTATGGCTGCCATCCCCATGAGAACTGCTTGCTGCCTCCAGTGCAGAGCATTGTTCCTCACGGAATATTCCTACGATATCCATTGTCAGGCCATAGCTCTCCATGCCAATGCAGATTTTCTCTCTCACCTCCCAGTGGGTGCTGACCTGGAGTTCAATGCTCACCCAGTTGCCTGTTTCCACTTGGATGACACTGCTGCCGAGGCAGTCGCTGATTTGCCACTGGAAGCGAAGTTAGTCGCACATCACATAGTAGATGACCCAACACTCCAGGTGCTGATGCACCACGTTCAACATGGGTGGCCATCGGACCATCGTCAGCTGCTGCAGCTGGAGGTCAGGGTGTACTCGCACTGCCGCCAGGATCTGTCTGTCATAGATGGGGTCCTCCTCATCTTGGGTGATAATGATCGCTGGCGGGAGGTGCTGCTGCCCTCCCTCCATCAGCCTTGGAGCTCCTTGACGTTGGTCATTGGGGGATTGTCCTGACGGAACAGCTTGCCCACCAGCAAGTCTACTGGAGGGGGATGGACACCGCCATCAACTGCATGTTATGTCAACAGCACCATTCGGCACCCCCTTGCCTCCTGTTCCCGTGGCCTCCTGTTCCTTCTCCTTGGTCCCATTTGCACTTGGATTTCACAGGCCCATTTCTCAGCTCCTCCTGGCTTATCCTTGTGGACGCCGGCAGTGGGTTTCTGTATGTCTCCAGCGTGTCCTCCAAGACCTCTGCCCATACCATCCAAGCTCTTTCCTGCTTATTTGCTGTTGAGGGCCTTCCAGAGATGTTGCTGACCGACAACAGTCCTCAATTTACATCTGCTGAATTTACCTCCTCCTGCACCTCCCAGTGCATCCAGTTGATTCACACTGCTCCCTTTCATCCTGCATCTAACGGATTATCCGAATGGTTTGTCTGGACATTCAAAGTCCAGATGTCGAAATTGCATCTCCAACCCTCCCTGGATGATGCCCTTACCATCTTTCTTTCCTCCTACTGATCCACACCCCAGGCGGATCCTACAGCAGAGGGCCCTACGCCCATATGGAGATGGATCCTGTGCCAGCAAACGCCCCTGGACTCCTATCACCCATGGCCCCAGGACCCGACATTGAGATGGGCCTTCCACACCCTCCTGGGGGTGGGGGTGGGAGGGAGAGGTTTGCTGTGACCGCACACTTTTGACATCGTAGTTCCTACTGCATTGGCATCCCACTTTACGTCCAACCATAATGGAATGCCTGCATCACAGGGTGTATATTCACCAGCAAAATCTATGTTGCCTGTGTTGTCAAAACAAAGACTTACGGCAGCCACAACACAACACACCACCAGGTCTCCACCAATGGATGCCAGGACTACTACCCATTGGCGGAGCCTGCAGAACAACTTCACCAGAGGTCGCAGCTAGCCTACGAACTACTTTGCTACGCCAGGCATGTGATCGCAAATAGTTCCGGCAAATGCATCCACCAATGGGCTTTATAAGGTGGCGCACTGCTGGCAAAAGGCAGTTCAAATGCACCACTCAGAAGGATACAGAGCTGCCACCCAGGCAGCCACAGCCAGACGCCTCTTGCAGCTGGCCGATCTCTTGGTATAGTCGACAAACCTCTTGACATTGTACAATTGTTTGTGATCATTCCCCATGAAGAGTCGGGTCTTTATTATTATTATTATTATTTGTTATTTTGCGTTTTTGTTGATCCACAGTTGAGTTCTAAGCACTATAGGACTTAGATCCGCAGTTGGGGTCAAGTTTGTTGTTCTTTTGGATATTGTATTATTGTTTGGTTTTGGTGAGTCCAATAAATTGTTTTTGGACTTGTGTTTTCTGCATTTCTATTCTGCTAGCACAGATACTTCATTAATGGCACTGCTCTACCTATACAACTGTGGAGGGGTAGGTGCCTTGCACGGATGACCATGGAAGGTGAAGTACTTTTCATCCTACAAGACAACGCAGCCATGACAAATTACCAGTAATTTTTGGTACCTGCCTTCCAAAATATTAATTCCAAATAAAACCATTAATACTCTATAAGTGCACACACACACTGTTTTTAGTTTAATTGTGTATCGCTTTGTATTAAGTGTGTTTAATTAAATAATTTACTGCATTACCTAAAAAATATTCTTCAAATACAACACATGGACTTGAAAAACTCCGTGTTTTTCTGCTAATGTAAAATAATCTATAAAAATGCTAATGTTCATTTGTTTCCATTCTTAAATCTTCGAAATTAGTTCACCAATTTCTTTCATTTGACAGAATGTTGCCATCGAATTCGCGCATGTGTTTATACGCAGCAATGACGATACGACTGCGAAAAGTTATAATAGGATATTTGACTGTGTTCAGGAAATCATCTTATATTGATAATTACATCATTTTATGCTCATAATAAGCTGTTTTTCCTCATGAATGTAAATATTAATAATAAGAAATTTCTTTCTTTCTTCTTGTAAAAAAAATAAGAAATAAAATAAAAATGCAAAAGTATAAATAAAATGAAATTTAATATTAAATATGTATATTCAAAATACTGCTCTTAAATATTAAATTCTAATCTCCTTCTACACCCACCTTTTTAAAATCTTGTAATTACTTTTTCTGCCTCTACAGGAATCGGGTAATGAATATGCATAAGTGCAAGACCAAGGAGGTGGTTTTCATTCATCGATGTTCTTAAATAAGTTTTCAGGTGCCACAACGACGAAAACGATCTTTCAGCAGATGCAGTTGTCACTGGAAGCGTTGCCAGGACCAATAAAAGCTTACGTATTATAGGATATAGCCAATATATCAAGGGTGATGTTTGGGAGCTCTTTTTGTCGTTTCTTTTCTTGATTCCATTTCTCTCGCCATCATTTCATCCCGTAACATAAGAGAAGCAATGCCTTTGTCCACGTCAAGCAATGAACCGAAGCAGGTGGTGAGGGACTCTGCAATTTTTCCAGATCTCACTCTATTTCAAATATAGTTTTATTGCTTTGACAGCCTGTATTCTAATTTTCTATTAATATTAATTCAGTATTGTCATTTTATGTTTTTCACAAAGAGGGATTGTCTTATAGAGGACATATGCATCTCGCACAAAGATGTGGGAAAGAAAACAACACTTAGTTGTAGCTATATGTTTACCTGGTATTTGATATTATGTTTAGTTTGACTATGCAGAAACATCTGTTCACTAACTGTCACATTTAGGTATAATCCACATGTATTTTAATAGCACTCTGCTTAGCCAGCAAGTAGACCTAGTGAAAATACTTCTAATTGTTTCAGCTCTTCATATAAGATATTCATGGTTATATTTTAGCATCTGGAGATGGCCATTCTGGACCAAAACTGGTTACAACCGTGTCATAAAAAAGTGACTGTGTCAAAAATAAACAGAACTTTATAATAAGTCTATCGCCGTCTCCTTAAACGGCATGTCATTTTTCCAAGTTTCCATATTCCTAGATTTCAGGAAAGCACTTGACACATTGCCCACTGCAGGCTTAATAGAGGTCAGAGCATACAGAATAAATTCCCAGATATGTGAGTGGTTCGAAGGTAGTGAAACACAAGATGTTGTCCTGGACAACAAGTGTTCATTAGAGAAAAGGATATCATCAGGAATGACCACAGAAGAGTTACAGGACCACTCTTGATCTGACAGAAAGGATGAGCCAGAAATCTGCAACTGTTTGCCAATGATGCTTTAGGAGGAGACAGGATGACTACACACACACACACACACACACACACACACACACACACACACACACACACACACACACACACACACACAGAGAGAGAGAGAGAGAGAGAGAGAGAGAGAGAGAGAGAGAGAGAGAGGAAAAAAAAATTGCTGATGCAGATGAGGAGGAAGAACAAACTTGTAATGTTTGAATATATTATTGATGGTGTGCTGCTTGACACATTCATGACTACTAAATATCTATGTATTAGTCACAAAGAAATATATCTTTGCTAGATAAGGAAATGTCTGACTTTGGTTTATTGGAAGAATTGTACTTAAGAGTAGCTAATCTATAAAGGAGATCCCTTATAGAACACTAGTATGACTCATTCCTGAGTACTGCTCAAGTGTTCAGGATCCCCACTAGGTCTGATTAATGGAAGCCATTGAAACATTTTGAGAAGTGCTGCTAGATTTGTTACCAGCAGATTAAATCACCACAAAAGTATTACAGAGATGCTTAGTGCACTCAGATGGAAATGTTATTTGTTCTAATAACCCTGGTTGCAAATTGTATCAAGAGGTTTATGTTATAACTCCTCTCATTCAGTATCGAATTAAATCTACTTCTCTAAAAATGTTAATAACAGCACTGCAAGATAATAGTACAAATCTATCATTAACATATCTTGCAATGTCTCCAACAATGATCCTTGACAACAACAACAGCAACAGATAGTTTACATCTATCTTCAAGAGTCTTCCTGTTCAGTTCCTTCAGTATCTCTGCAACACTCTTCCACAGATTAAACAAACCTGTGAGCATTCGTGCTGCCCTTCTGTGTACACATTCAATATCCCTGGTTAGTCCTATCTGGTATGGGTCCAACATACTTGAGCAGTATTCTAGAACCAGTTGAACAAGTGTTTTGTAAACAATCTCCTTTGAAGGCTATTTGCACTTCCCCAGTATTCTATCAAAAAACCAAAGTCTACCACCTACTTTACCCACAACTGAATCTATGTGATCATTCCATTTCATATCCCTACAAAGTGTTACACCCAGGTAGTACTTCATTGTAGATAACGGTATCATCTGCAAAAAGCCTGATTTTACTATTAATATCGTCTGCAAGCTCATTAATATACAACAAGAACAGCAAAGGGTCCCATCACACTTCCCTGGGGCACACCCAAAGTTACTTCTACATCTGACAATGACTCTCCATCCAAGATAACATGCTGTGACCTTCCTACCAAAAAGATCTCAATCCAGTCACAAATTTCACTTGCTACCCCATGTGATCATAGTTTTGAAATAAGTGTAGGTGCAGTACTGAGTAAACTGTCTTTTGGAAATCAAGAAATATTGCATATACCTGACTGCCTAGATCCAAAGCCTTTAGTATGTCTTGTGACAAAAGTGCAAGTTGGGTTTCACATAGTCGAAGTTTTTGGAATCCATGTTGGTTGGCTTGGAGGAGGTCACTCTATTCGAGATACCTCATTATGTTTAAGCTCAGAATATGTTCTAAGATTCTACAACAAATTGATGTCAAGGATATTGGAAGGTAGTTTTGTGGACCACTTCTACTACCCTTCTTGTAGTCATGCTGACTTGTGCTTTTTTCCAAGAACTTGGAATGGTTTTTTGTTCAAGGGATGTATGGTAGATTATAACTAGAAGAGCTCAGCTGCAAATTCAGTATAGAACCTGACAGGGATTCTATCTGGCCCTAGAGCTTTGTCCAACTTTAACAATTTCAGCTATTTGTCAGCAACACTGATACTTATACATATTTCATTCATCTTTTCAGTGGTAAGAGAATTAAATGGGGGAGAGGAATTTTTTTGCTACCATCAATTTCAGTTCCCATCTCATTCACTAGGGACTGGACACTAACTTTGGTGCCACTAACAGCCTTTACATAGGACCAGAATTCCATTGGGTTCTGTGAAGGATCATGTGACAATATTCTGCTACAGTAGTCAATGAAGGCACCATGCATTACTCTCTTGACAGCTTAATGCGTTTGATTCAATATCTTTCTATCTATAGCCCTACACTTTGTTTTTCACCTATTATGGAGTAATTTCTGTTTCTTTGGAAGTTTCTTTGCAGTGACAGTGTAACATGGAGGTTCCCTCCCATTATGAACTGTTCTAATGGGTACGTGTCTATCCAGTGCATGGTCAAGTATTCTTTTAAACTTGAGCCATAGTTCCTCTATATGCTCCTGTGCTATGCTGAAAGTTTCAAGTTCCTCATTGAGATATGACACTACTGATTTTTTTGTCTCGTTTAGTGAACATATCTATCTTTTGGCTTGTTTTAGTTGTCCTTTGTACCTTGGTAATCATCGTTGCCACAGCTGTGTCATGGTCGGTGATACCAGTTTCGATGTGGACATCCTCAAAGAGCTCAGGTTTTTGGAACCAATACATTTCCACCGTGAGTAGGGTTCTAATTATCTGTTCTACACAGTTTTCAGAGAAGGCATTTAACAAAGTTTCACAGGATGTCTTATCATGTTCATCACTAACAAAACTGTAATTTTCCCAATTAATTGTTGGATGATTAAAGTCTCCACAAATGATTACATTATGATTCGGGAACTTGTATACAGAACAGAGGTTTTCTCTAAAGTTTTTGGTTACATCAGAAGATGAGTCTGGTGGGTGGCAGAAGGACCCAATTATCATTTTATGCCCACCCCTGCTACTGAGTCTTGCCCAAACAATCTCACATACAATTTTAGTTTCTACCTTGGTGGATTTGAGATTCTCATCTAGTGCGACAAATACACACCTCCATTTCCCATTTGTCTATCTTTTTTATATACACTTAAAATTTGCCCCTACAGCAACAACAGTAATAATAATAATAATAATAATAATAACAGGAAACCCACAGGGGTAAAATATGAAAAGGAAACTGAGGAATTAAAAGTGTACGTACAAAAATACATATACCCCTGAAATACCTGAAATTAAGATAATGAAAATAAACTCTCAACAAATTAAAAAAGCACCTAAATCCTGCATCATGGATGGGCGACAGAATATCAAACAAATTTATGTGAAAGCAATACATAACAATACGAAAACTCATGACTCCATGGACAATCACCAAACTGTTTTTTAAGAACTGCAAGTGTCTCTTCAGAACATCAAAACATGTATTTCAAAGGAAAATAAAGCCCTTATAGTCATGAGATAAATATTTAAAACACAATAAAAAAAGACAGAGGTTGCAAATCAGGGAAATGAGGAAAAACCAGCATCTAACTTTCAAGAGCACTTTGTGTTATAACCTTTAATCACCAATAATTGCGTGGATATTCAAACACACTCACTTAGAAACAATAGCTGGTTACATGATAACAACTCAGTATCTCTTATTCGACTGCCGTGCCGTGACATGCGGCCGGCGCCGTTCGTAGCTAGGTGGCGCTCCCGTGCTCAGCCGAGTTGCGGAGCGCCTCTATCGCCGTTTGCGCGTACTGTCGTGGCGGCACTGTTAAATGTCATGGCACTGTCACCACACTTTTCCCCCCTTGAAAAAAAAACACTCACTTCCTTGGAGACATGGACAGTGCGGAGACATCCATGGCCTCTTGTGAGGCCCCGAGAAGATCCCACGGAGAGACACGAGAGTATGGTCGAAAATGTCCAGGACGGAAGCTTGTGCGTGGAACGTGTCTCCTGGACGAGATGATGGGTGAAAACTCCGGAGCAGCATCCGTAGGTGTCGTGGACCTGGGGGTGTGCTCCAGTGAGATGGGTCCCGGAGAAGGCGGCGTCGCGACTGGGGCCGGTTCCGGCGTACTCGGAAGCGGTAGCGATGTCGGCTGCATCAACACGTACAGCAGATCGGCAGCAGCGACAGGACTGGCTTCTCGGGCTGGTGGAGGCAAAGGAAGGGGCGGTGGCACTGGCGTGGCCACCACTCGTGGGCGCATCTGGTCGTAATGGCAAACAACCATGCCGTCGTCCGTATGTATTTCACAAAGCCGGGGGCCGCGAAGAGCCTTGACCACCACTGGAATCCATTTAGGGCGAGATCCATACCCTCGTGTCCACACGTCGGCGCCCACCGAGTATTTTCCCGCACTAGGGGACACAGCACAAGGCCTGACAGGGTGAAGCAGGTGCAGTAGAGTGCGCGGTTGGCGGCCATGCAAGAGTTCAGCAGGGCTGCGATCACCCAGAGGCGTGAAGCAATAAGAACTCAGAAATTGCAGCAGAGCGTCATCTGTGGAAAAATCACTAAGGAATTTTTAATCTGGCAGACAAGGCGCTCGACCTCCCCATTCGATTGCGGATGGAAGGGCGGTGCTGTAACATGATGAATCCCTTGTCCAGTACAAAAATCACGGAAGGCCTGCGAAGAGAACTGAGGGCCATTGTCCATGACGATCATGGATGGAAGACTTTCTAGCACAAAGATTTTGGACAAAGCCAGCGTCGTCGCCGCAGTGGTGGGCGACAGACATCGAACAACAAATGGAAACTTCGAGAAGGCGTCAATCAACAGTAGCCAATAAGTACCGAGGAAGGGGCCGGCAAAGTCAGCGTGCACCCATTCCCGTGGCTGCGCCACATCAGGCCACGGAGAAGGCATTGTACGAGGTGCAGCCAGTTGTTGAGCACACTGACCACACGCAGCAACCATGTAGGCGATGTCCGAATCAATACTGGGCCAATAAACGTGCCTGCGGGCCAGGGACTTAGTCCGAGAAATACCGCAATGGCCTTAATGCAACAGTTTGAGAACATCTTTGCGAAGAGAGGCGGGCACCACAACCCATGGAGATGCGCCATCCGTGGCCAGAAGAACAATACCATCACAAACAGACAGACGAAGGCGCAAGGCATGGTAGTTGCGAAGGCATCAATGGAGAACCTGACAACTGGAAAGCATCATAACCGAACAGGTTTTCAGTGCCCGCATGATCCACCACATAAAACATGAGGGGCCTAACAACAGACTTGTAGGCAGTGGAAGCATCAAACTGGCCAATGATAGGAATTTTCTGTTTATTATAAGTTCTCAGATTTCGCGTAACTGGAGACAAGGGAGGGGAGCCCAACTCCAAATAAGTGCGAGAATTAATGAGAGTTACTGCAGAGCCAGTGTCCACTTGCATGCGAATGTCTTTATCCAGAACACGAACAGTAACAAACAACTTATTCGTTTGAGAAAGCACACAGTTAACAACCATGTCCGATGCCTTGTCCTCGTTGACAGGAACTTTAGGGGACTGACACACAGAAGCAATGTGGCCTTTTTTCCTACATGAATTACACGTGGCCCAACGTTTTGGACACGCGGCCCTGTCAAGCTGTACGAAACAACGTGGACAAGAAGGAAGTGCGGAACGAACCTGCTTCTGTGGTTGCTGTTTTTGCTGCGAGCGTTGCAGCCCAACGCGACGTTGTTTACGTGAGTGAACCGCCACCACATCTTCGTTCTCCTGTGAAACAGGCAAATTGTCCGTGTCGAAAGTTGACTGTACAGCGCCTACATCACACGACGTGTCTATTTGCGCGCCAGCAGCGTGAGACACTTCAAAGGATTGAGCGATGCTTAGAACTTCCGACAACAACGGGTTTGGCAGTTGTAGGGCACGTTGCTGAACTTCTCAGGAGCAAGCTGTAGAATAGCATCACTAACCATTGAATCAGCATAAGACTCATGATGAGTGTCCGTGACAAACTGACATTTCCTACTCAGACCGTGTAGTTCCACCGCCCAAGCCCGGTAAGATTGATGGGGCTGTTTACAACACCGGTAGAATGCCATGCGGGCGACAACGACGTGGGTGTTTATTCGGCAATAGTTAGACAATAAGTCACACATTTCTTGGAAGGACAGAGAGGCAGGTTCCCGCAGAGGGGCTAACTGAGATAGCAGCTGATAGATCTGTGGGGAAAACGCTTCTCATAATCCTCCCAGTCTTCAGCGGCCTCGTCGTAAGGAGGGAATGGAGGCGGAGAAGAGGAAGACAGACGATGAGTAAGCGACGTCGACAATGCCTGAATAGCAGCCGTCAGCTGTGTTTGTTGTTCAATGAGCACTTTGCATAAGCTGTTCCATGTCTGCCCCGTCACGAACACACAAATCCACAACGCAGTGAAAATATCCCATCTTCGTCACCAAAAAGTGTTATAACCTTTAATCACCAATAATTGCGTGGGTATTCAAACACACTCACTTAGAAACAATAGCTGGTTACACGATAACAACTCTCTATCTCTTATTCGACTGCCGTGCCGTGACATGCGGCCGGCGCCGTTCGTAGCTAGGTGGCGCTCACCCGCTCAGCCGAGTTGCGGAGCGCCTATATCGCCGTTTGCGCGTACTGTCGTGGCGGCACTGTTAAAATGTCGTGGCACTGTCACAACATTTTGTAATAAATTTTCTTTCTGTAAGTAGCAAGAAATTTAAATTTGCACAATTCCATGGCATTTGGTGTACAGCTTCACTGATCAGTGTTTATTCGTTACATATCATAGAGCCCATTGTGATGAAGAACTATCAGGGATATGGAAAAAGACAAGATACGTATTAACAAAGTGAACCAGCTTCTAGAAAATGCATTAATAATTAACTGTTAATTAGATGCTATTAATAGTTTATACTTATGTAAGCTAAGTGTAATGTAATGTAGTTATTAAGAAAGCCACTAACTTTAAAGAAGCTGTTTCTCCCTCTATTATATTAAATAGCTGCTTTTTATCTTCTGTTGCTAGTCTTCATTACCTATGTCTTGTAAACCAAAAACAAGTTTGATAAGATTGAGGTACATCCTATACATCCACAAAATGTTGTCAACTCTCTTAAAAGCAAATGTTTTAGTGATTGTGTATCATCATGTGATGAAATCACTAGTAAAAAATCAAATTTTACCACTTGAGCTTTGGAATACAGATTACTAAATTATTTAAGCAATGACATTGACAAATACTATTCTCACATTTGCTGCTGCATCATACTGTGCAAATCTCACAATATTTCCTTGACACATCTGTCTTCAGAGGATGGTAGTTGCTGTTGTCAGTGCTACAAGGTGTGACTGGGGCAGTTGCGTCAAAATGTATCAGATCAGGAGCAGGCAATACACATGAAGATGCTCGCAGTTGGAGGAAAGCGGTGCTCATAGCATGCCCTGCCAGGAGCCATAGAAATGTACTGTGGACAATGACTGTGCTGCCAGATGCTCGTTGTTTAAAAGAAGTACTAGTTTCTTCTGTTTTGATTTAATGGCAGCCAGTGCAGGAGTCTAGGCAGTGCTTGGTTGAAAATCCGCATCCACAAATTGAAATTTTCATTCTGCAATGGATTTCGCACTGATACGAAACTTACCAGCAGATTAAAACTGAGAGCAAGACTGTGACTCAAGCTCAGGACCTTTATCCTTTGCAGTCAAGTGCTCTACTACCTGAGCAACCAAAGCATAACTCACGATCCATCCTCACAGTTTGTAAGATAGGACAAGAGGTAATAGCAGAAATAAAGCTGTGAGGATGGGTTGTGAGTCATGCTTAGTTTGCTCAGTCAATAGAGTACTTGCCCACAAAAGGCAAAGATCTCAAGTTTGAGTCTCGATCTGGCACACAGTTTTAATTTGTCACGTAGTTTCAACCTGCATCCCTGTTGATAAAATTGTTCTTTCCTGTTGATAAAATTATTCATGTTACTGATACATATGCCCTCTTTAAAAATTTAGTCCAAGGAAGATGATGCTGAGGATTAAACTTCGGTCTCCTCACAAAACATGCAATGCCCCATGTCTAGGCAGTGCTCCGCTACCACTGATTTATCAGGTTGGTCCAGGTGTGTATGACACAGTTTGGTATGTCTGACCAATGCAAGATTTCCCACATTGGCATGGGGTCTTATATACACCACATTTCCTAAGGCCAAGATAGTCCTTGACCGAGCGCAACAAATTCCTCAATTTTGCTGGTGGCCAAAAAACACATATGATGTCATGTCTCTTGAGAATTCTTTCTATTGTTGACAACATGCCACAAAAATATTGTTAGAATGCCAATGCAAAGGGTGCCTCTGCATCTTCATTTACACCCCTGCTTTGAACTGTCTTAGAATGGAATGCATGGCATATCTGTCTTATCAGAATAGTGTTTCTGTTTGAAAACTGTTCTTAGACATTGTAGCTCATCAGCAGACTGTTGGCATCTCAGACAAAATGTGCTCTATGTAACCAAAGAGTGTAAGACTCTGCCGTGTTGTGAAGGATGATGACAGCTTATAGGCTGCAAATATGTCTGTGTGAGTTTGTTTGCAGTAGACACTATGTCCAATTACACCGTTGACATATCCAGGTATGGTAATATGCCATATTTCTCCACTTCCATAGTGAACTGTATATTCAGATGGACTGAGTTCAGCTGCTGGAGAAACATGGATGATGTGTCCATTCCATGGGGACACACCCCAAATGTATCATCTACACACCACCAGAAGCAGGAAGGTTGGACATTTGTCAACTGCATTGTTTTTTCTTCAAAGTCTGCCATAAAGTAGTTAGCCACCATGATAAACAGAGGACTTCACATGTTTACATCATCCACTTGTTCCGAATACTGGTTATTGAATGAGAAATAAGTTGAGGTAAACATATTTGAACAATGCCACAATGTCTTTCTTGTTCTTGCTGCTGATGAGCTCTAATGAGTCATGGAGGGATACTTTCATAAATAAAGATACAACGTCGAAGCTAACCAAAAGATCTGATGGTTGAAGCTTAAGCCTCTTCAGGTGTCCTATGATGTTCTCTGAATTCTGGATATGATGGTCACATTAGCCTACAAAAGGGCCCAACAGAGAAGTAAGACATTTAGCAAGGAATAGGTAGGGGCTGCAATATCGCTCACTATTGGTGGAAGAGGGGACCCATCTTTGATAGGCTATGCAGTATTGGGGGAACTGCAGCCTGTTGGCATAGTCCCTTAATAAATTTAACTGGAAAAGAACTCTTCTTGAGAAGATCTAATGTTTATCTCTGATTCTTGTCAGTCAGATCCTCTCTTAGACTGTGTTAAGCAGGATCATCGGGCATCAGCTCCATCTTGCGTTGTATGCAGTCATGAGAGAAGGGCCGTAGAATTCCTCTTGGCAGGAGGTAAAATAACAAGGTCTTTTTCTGCTCTCAAGTCTTGTAGAGCCTTCCTTTCGGCTGAACTGAGCTGAATACAACAACAAGACAGAGACACTGCTTGATGATCCTAGTTATCATAAGCTAAGAGAGGATATGACCCCAAGATTCTGGCTAGAGTCGTGAAGGGCCTGCACTAATAGGCTGCAGTTCCCCCAAGCCTACTGAAGATACATAAGGATGAGTCCCCTCTTCACCCAACAGTGAGCAATATTGGAACCCCTACCTATTTCCTCATTAGATGTCTTACTTTACTGTTAGGATCTCTCGTAGGCAAATGGGACTATCATACCCAGAATTCAGAGGACTTCATAGGATGCCTGAAGATGCTTAAGCTGCAACCATTGGATCCACTGGTTAGCTTTGAAGTTATATCTTTATCCATGAAAGTACCTTTGCAGGACTCAGAGCTTATCAGCAGCAAGTTTGTGGAAAACATATGACACTGTTCAAACATGTGCTTACCTCAACTTTTCCTATTCAGTAACCAGTATTTTGAATAAGTGGATGGTGTTGCCATGGGCAGTACATAAATGATACATTTGTGGAGTGGCCTCATGGAATAGACACTTTACCCATGTTTCTCCAACATTTGAACTCCCTCCTTGTGACTACACAGTTCACCACAGAAGTGAAAAAAAGCACATATTACCATTCCTGGATGTCATGGTTAGAAGGAAATTGGCAGCACACTAGGACATAGCATCTACCAAAAACCAACTCAAACAAAGTTACATTTGCAGTCCATAAGCTGTCATCAGGCTGCACAATATGTTAGTGTTTTAGATTCATTGGTACCTAAAACAAATGTGGTCTCAGATACCAACAGTCTGGTGAGTAACAGTGACAATATTATTGATAAATGTGGTTAACAGTTTTCACACACAGCTCCTTTGTAAAGTGAGTTACTTGTGGTGCAAACTTTATGATAAATAGTTCACCAAACATTGCCAAATACCCTGCTTGCTATGCACAGGTTTATTTATTTTATCGGTGATTCAAAAACTTGTAACTGTTTTAGAGATGTACACCATAGTATGTACATGATTCTTGGGTTATTTCACCTGCAATAAAAATATTGCAAGCCAACATCCCGTGTAGTGCATTCACCATCATTATTTATTCCCTTAGATAAATGCTCCTATGTCATCACTTTATTAATTCTTTAACTGTCTAGCTTGACCAACTGCTTGATAATCAAGATTCATAATTTGATGTTCTGCAAGCTATCTTGTGTTAATTGTGCTGAAAATCAACAGCATGCAACCAAACCTCGACAGAGTGCAAGTTACATAAATTCTACGTTGCATGCTTGCCTGTCTATGAGGTGACTGTAAGGTTTGCTCTATAATAGCACATCAGAAATTCAAGGTTCACACCCTTCAGGTATTGCTGTACCTTCACTCCATGACCACACTAGTGCCAGGATGGAAGATAACAGAGAGACGCCCAAAATATTGAATTTGGTCTTCCAAAATTGAAAAGGCATCAGACCACAAGAGATTCTAAAAAGATCATGTGAAAGAACCCACTCCCCTTCTAGCACCAGTTTATCATAGATTGCCACAGCAACAAAAGGTTCCTAGTGACTGAAAAAAAATTCAGGTCATTCCCATTTTCAAGAAGGGTCATAGGATAGATGCACATAATTGTAGAATTATGGAACATGTTTTACACTCAAGAATTTTAATGTTTTTGGAAAATGAAAATCTCCTCATTCAAGAAATTAGAGCTAATACAGAGGCTTACTGAAAATCATTCTTCCCACGTGCCATTTGTGAGTGGAACAGGGAATGGGAGATCAGTTAGTGGTACCAGAAATACCCTCCACCACATGTCATTAGGTGGTTTGTGGAGTATGATGTAGATGTAAATGCAGGTGGGAGGATTCCTAACAGACTTAAAACTGCTGCTACCAAAAATCAGAAAAAGGAAACAAAATAATAGCACTCACCCATTTCGTTCCAGCCAACGTTTTCATAACTTTAGTAAAACATAAAACACTCATAGCAATGGACTGCAACAAGCCATGATAAGAGGATGTATAGAACAGCAGAACCATAACAAGTGATTTAAATGGCAGAGAAGTGGTATGCACATAGGCCCAACAGCACCCTCTTTCGTGTCATTGGACATGTCAGTGTTACACAATGCTCAATCAGTGCGGAGCTATCATAGGAAGTATAAATGTGTAACCAAGTGTCACTATGCCTTGCCAACATCACAGAGTGGAATACCAGCATGTGAGTGCATTAGAACAGGGCAAAATGATTGGTCTCCAGGAGGTGGGTCTGTCATTCTGGGACATTCTGGCTTGTACAGGGCACACTGCTTCAACAGTGAGGTGTGTGTGGAACCAGTAGAGAGAAGAGGGCCATACACAGCTCTGGCAGGGTACTGGACGAAACACTGTGACCACAATGCAAGAAGGCTGCTGTCTTTTCTGCTTGGCCGTAAGAGACAGAACTGCAACACAGTGTTGGAGCATTTCAACAGATGTGGATATGTCTGTTTTGATGGTTCAATGCCCTGCAGGCTGGCTGGTGATGTGTATGCCATTGTGTCAGCTTCCACTGACCAGAACCCACCAACACCGACAACTGAAATTGGCACAGGAATGTCAACACTGGCATGTTGAGTGCCAAAATGTAGTGTCTTTGGATGAGTCCCACTTCAACTTGTCCCATAGTGATGGCTGCACATCTGTTTGATGCCACTGTGGTGAATGCAATCAGGCAGACTGTATTGTTGAGGTGCATAGTGGACAAATACCAAATGTGATGGTTTGGGGCACCACTGCCTGTAACTCACAATCCCGTCTCCTATGTCTCCAATCTGAACAGCTACTGCTACACCAGAGAGGTTTTACAGTCTACTGCCCCTTGTGTTCCACATGCCATATTTCAGCAGGACATCTCCTGGCCACACATGGCAAAGAATGTGTGACCCTTCTTCAAACAATGAGGGACACCACTGCTTACCTGGCCTGCCGACTTGCCTGACATGTCACCCATCAAACACGTCTGGGATATGGTCAGTTGGCAACTTATTTCTTCAGGTCCTCCTGCAGCCACTGTTGATGCTTGGTGGATGCCCTTGCAAACCGCATGGCAGAGTATTTCCCAGCAGCATATTCAGGTGCTCCTTGATTCCATGTCACAACATCTAGCAGCTTTGATTGCAACATGTGATGGGACTATTCCATACTTAATTTCCACAGTCGCAATGCATGTACCGGTCTGTAATGCTAGTCATTTGTGTAGTGTCCTGTCCCTAATCAGTTGATAAATTTCATTGTGATCACACCTCTCAGTTTGGGTGTCTCATTTTTCCACAAAGTAGAGTAGAATTTATAAACATTTAATGAAAACATCATTTTCAGCTACTAACGGTTGAGATTGAAATGCAGTGTCAACTTAATAGTCTATATCCATCTTGGCAGATTATATGTTGGAATCAATAACTCATTAATTTTTAGCACTGGGAGTCTCTGTTATCTAGTTAAGGATTTTGAACAAATATAATTTCCTTCAGCAAAAGTTGAAATATGTTCGGCATAGAAAGCAGCATGTACCAACTGTTTGTGCAACAGAGCATAATAAGCAGCCTGAATTTTAAGAAATCAGGTGACATGTACCACAGGGATCTATCTTTGAGTCCTCTGCTATTTTTTATTTTTGTTAACAACACTGCTTTGAACATCTTTTCAGGGTATACAAGTATAGGAATAATAAATATTACTGGCCCTCATACTGAAATGACACTTAATAGAACACAGTATGAGAACACAGTATGATATAAGGACTATCATTAAATGTTGTCAATATTCAGTACACACAGTTAGGTAATTATAGAACACAAAATCTCTAATTGTAATTTTCCTGTTAGGACTACCCTTGAGCAGCATTGCCCTGGTGGGATTTCTGTAGTACCCATTTCTCTCACTAGGGATGTATTACACAACTTGTTCTGCCAGTAGTGTTGCCCAGAGAGGTTATGCCTGCTCAAACTGAACTTTTTTGCAATGGCTGTTTTGTTCCCTCCTTCTATTAAAAAAGAATATTCAAATGAACAACAAACAGGTGTGAAATTTTGCTTTCTGCTTAGGAAATGTGCAGTTGAAAACAGCTTAAAAAGAGGAAGAAGGAGGAGGAGGAGAAAAAGAAGAAGAAGAAGAAGACAAAGAAGAAGGTCAGGAGAAATACATTTCTATTGATGATAAACCCCCTCATAACCAGTACACAGCCATTCTTGTATAGTGGTGAGATGAGTTTGTGTGGTGATACATCACACTCATGAGCCAAGCTGAGGTAATTAATCAATGGCTCTTCAGACACTACCAGCAGACCACAACTGATGGTTTTAAATGTCAGACTAGACAAATAGTTCAGCCCAGCATATGTGACACTTGCCACTGGGTTTTGCTATTGATTCCAGACAACAAATCCCTAAGACTCACAAGGGACCGGAAGAATCTCAGCAGTGACTCCACCGAAGTGCCAGGGGGAAAGTGACAAGGCGTTTCTGGTGAAGTGAATGCTGCTCTTCCTCTGGTCTGTTGTCCTGGATGGAAGCATCTGTGTGGAAAGACATATCATATAGGTTGTCAGATCACTGCTAAGGTGACCCAAATGACAGGTGATGGGTGTTGGCCTCAGCTGAAGTGAGATACGAGGGTAAGTCAATTATCAATGCAAAGCAGTTAAAAAATTTTATTGTAATCAAATAGAAAACTTACAAGAACATCATTTTTTGACATAGTCTCCTTGCGTTTCAACGCACTTGGTCCATCACTGTACAAGCTTCCTGATGCCCCCATAAAAGAAGTTTCTCAGTTGGTCTGCAAGCCAGGAATGCAACGCTTCTTTCACTGCTTTTTCCAAGGTAAATTGACGGCCCCTTAATGCCTGTTTGAGTGGACCAAACAAGTGATAGAAGGGGCAAGATTGGGATTATATGGAGGATGATCCAGTACTTCAAATTTGAGTTTCTGGAACATTTCAGCAGTGTGGGCATCAGTATGTGGACGGGCATTGTCGTGTAACAACACAACACCATTTGACATTTGCTTTGAATTGCAGGCTTTAGCCTGGCAGTAAGCGTCTCACTGTAAACAACACTGTTTACTGCTGTGCCCCTTTCCCCATAATGTTCCAGTACTGGACCTTGTGCGTTCCAAAAAACTGTAAGGATCAGTTTTCCTGTGAACGGTCTGGTCTTGAAATTTTCCTTGCATGGCGAATTTGAATGTTTCCATTCCTCCCAAAAAACCGTAAGCATCAGTTTTCCTGTGAACGGTTGAGTCTTGAAATTTTCCTTGCATGGCAAATTTGAATGTTTCCATTCCATACTCTGCCATTTACTCTCTGGCTCATAGTGATGGATCCAAGTTACGTTACCAGTAATGATCCTGTCTAAGACGTTGTCCCCTTCGTTACCATAGCGATCCAAATGTTTTTTGCAGATGTCCACATGCATTTGTTTATGCAACTGTGTGAGTTGTTTTGGGACCCATCTTGCACAAACTTTAAGGAAACCAAGTCTGTTGTGGATGATTTCATAGGCAGAACCATGACTAATTAGCAGACAATGTGCCACTTTGTCAATAGTTAATCATCTGTCTAAGAGAATCATTTCACGTGAACTCTCAATGGTTTCTTCATTTGTGGTGGTAAACAGTTGTCCAGCTCCTTCATCGTGTGTAACACTTGTGCGACCATTTCGGAATTTCTCAATCCATTTGTAGACACTCTGTTGTGGCAAAACACTGTTCCCGCACTGTAGTGAAAGTCTTCGATGAATTTTGGCCCCTGATATGCCTTCCGACCACAAAAAATGGATCACTGAATTTTGCTCTACTTTGGTGCAAATAGACAGTGGAGCAGCTATGATTAACAGCACGGCAGCAATAACGAAACTAACCTACAATCTTGAAAATTGCAAAGATATAACAACAAATAAACAAAGCATGTGTCATCAATGTAAAATGACAGTACTACCAAAATAAACAAAAATATAACTAAATTGCGGGTAATAATTGACTTACCCTTTCAGCTTGCAGCACACTGTAACATGCTGTATCATGGCACTGAGGCCTATTATCTCTTATCTCTGAGAGCCACGTTAGTTCATGTGCGGTTTCTGATTGTGTTCACACTCACCTATCTAGGGGGGGAGGGGGGGGGGGGAGATTGCTAAGAGGATCACCAGGATGGTCCAAATGTGTATGCCCAGACAAAAGCACCAGACTAGAATCAGAGAACATGCATGTATGGGATTGTGCTGGATGGATTGTAATGTTGGAGCTGCATTAAGGTTCTGATGTGCTTTCCACAGAATGTCTCAGCATGACTCTTCATCTTCCATTGGTGTGGTGCAGTTTGTCTGAGGAATAGATTCTGTGATGTCTCTATTGGGAGTCCACCACTATTTTGATCATTTGCTGTTTAAATTATTGCATCATCCACATTGCCTCAATGTCCCTTTGAGGATACAGTGGTGAACACATCACATACTCAATGTTGGCTTTGTATAGAATTCCTCGATTTGCTTGGCTGTGATCTTAGTGTGTTACTACCAAACATATGGAATTCATGAACCACCCAGGAAAATCTATGTGGATGCACTCATATTGACCGGCTTAGAGTCGGTCATGGTGAGAAGGTGTCTAGCCAAACTGAGTGATAGTTGCACATTTGGGAAAGTGTAAAATCACAACCATGAAGTAGACTGCACATGCCAGCAATTTCTGTTTCTACACAGCACATACTTTAATCTTTGTTCTCGTGTGCTTTTGTGAATAAGCAAGTAACATTTGTGTATTTAACTGTGTTGGATACTGTTAACTAACATAATTTCCACGTCTGCATTTTTTTTAGCATAAGTGTCATGTGAACTGACAGCAACACAGCAGCAGTACTTATATAGCATGTAGTGATTGCTTGGGTCATTGTTATATTCCTTTCTTTTGCAACCTAGATGAACATGGAAAAAAGATGGATTGCATTTGTTGTGTACTAATGTAGGAGAAATTGGCCACTGTCCTGAAATAGTTGGATGCTACGTTGGTCATGATCAATAGGCTTCAGGTAGCTATCCTTACTAATCTCTAGGTGAAGGCAAAAGTTGGTATCAGCTACATGGTTGTTGTCCTGCAAATTGTAGAGTATAGAGAGAACATTTTTGGAATACAGAAGTGGATTAGAAGAATTACATTTGGTACTAGTCCTAGAATATTCTACACAGACTATGAGCTTAAATTGTCCAAGTTCTTGTGCATCTGTGTCATAAATGTCCAGACAAGGCATTCTGCCTCTCCATTCAACTACACATGGAAAGGAGATGCCTTGACATGGTGAATGCCATTGTGGGTACAAAAGTCCTTGAAAGATTGTGCCATGAACAGTTGACCAGTATCCTAAATCAAAGTGCAAGGCAAGACTTCAATGGAGAATATCTTCGACAGGGTCCAGACAGTTGTGTCTGCCATTACAAATGAACACTGAATGACATAAAGACAACAAGAAAAAGTATCAGTTGCGAACAACCAGAAAGTGTCTGAAAATGGACCAATGTGGACTCTTTCTCAAGGTTGCAAAGGAGCAAGCCATGGTGAAAAAACAGTGCATAGCGTCACCTACTGATCCGAACACTTACTGCAGGCCACAACAAAGTGTTCCACCTCCCGACTGGTATCTGGTCAAAACACATGGCAGCACACCAACAATTTGTATGAGATATCCCCCACCTAACCCTGATGTAATAAACGGAGGACCCCCCACCACAGAGCTACTGGAACCACGATGGGGGCGGAGTAAATTCTTCCATTGACAGGAAAATAATACAACCTAAGAGAGAGAGATGATAGCGCAATGTGTAATAATTCCAAGTGGGTCCAATGCCCAGCTAGGTGGATAGTCAGGCCATCCCGGTTGTATCATCTGCATGACTTGCTGGACACCAGACCCATTGCCACAGTAGAGGCAATACTGGAACTGGTGATGGGAAAACCATCCACCATGTGCCTCGCCTCCATATCCAGTTGAAACCAAAGCAGTTCTTCCTGATTGAATGATGTGTCAGTGTCCATGGGGAGTCTGGACAGAGCATTCATGTTTGCGTGTTGCAATATGGAAAGAAAATGGATCTCATAATTGTAGCAGGACAAAACCAGGGCCTAGTGCTGAAAATGGTGGACTGTTTTGTCTGGTAAGGATGCCGACAGGCTAAACAGGGAAACCAAGGGTTCATGGTGAGTATTTAAATGAAATTGTGCACCATACAAAAATATATGAAATTTTTATGGCCTAGACAATAGCAAGAGCTTCCTTTTCCACCTGAGAATAATGTTGCCGAGCCAAACTAAGGGTTTTTTATGCAGAGGCAATGCGCTGTTTAGAGCCATCACAGTGGCGATGGGCCAGGACTGTTCCCACCCCTTACTCAGACACATCCATGGCCAGACCAGATACTTCTTGGGTTGAAATGCTGCAAGACACTGTGAGGAGTCTTGCCATGTCAATTTTCAAAAAGATGTGACCCCCAGCCGTCTTTGTGAGCAATTCCTCCAGGCAGGGTAGGGGCAAGTGTCTGTGACTGCCTGCATGTTAACAGTGACCTTGAAGTTGCCACAGAGCCAAAGCTGACCGGACAGTTTCTTTACTATCAATAAGGGCATAGCCCATTCACGTGAGGAAATAAGACGAATCACTCCCAATGACATTAAGCAATCCAGCTCCTCCTTAACCTGGTCACATAAAGCTACTGGTGCCAGCCACGTCCAAAAATAGGGGGGGGGGGGGGGGGGGGGGCAGGTGCAAGGTGTAGGGTGATGTGTGGCATGAGACAGTTTTCACAATCCAACTCCAGGAAAAACAGATCTGAAAACTCAGAAGACAAGGAATCCAATTCATGATAAAGCACTTAATCTCTCACCAGATGCACTGCATCTGTGACAGAAAAACCAAAATTAGGAGAGGCATCCAGCCCAAACAAATTTTCAACAGTCACACCATTAGCTATGGAGTACATAAGAGAACAGACAACTGATTTGTAAACTGTATTGGCAAAGAATAGGAATCTGCTGTTTGTTATAGCTTACTAACTGACACTTGATGTGTGCCAATGCTGGGGACCCAAGCCTGGCGTATATCTGTAAGCTAAGCAGGGACACTGTCAATTTGTATGTACAATGGTTGATTTATCACCTGAACTTCAATGAAAAGTTCTGGATTTCTGACAATGGCAGACACCATGACAAAGTGGAATGAATATAAT
Organism: Schistocerca nitens; assembly: GCF_023898315.1. Classification (NCBI taxonomy): domain Eukaryota; kingdom Metazoa; phylum Arthropoda; class Insecta; order Orthoptera; family Acrididae; genus Schistocerca; species Schistocerca nitens. The sequence goes on from NC_064615.1 coordinate 448,912,029, forward strand.
GTCCATTGATTTCAGAAAGGACTGCCAAGGGGCTAGAGATTGGCATACAGCTAATATGTGACCTTTCTTTTTATATTTATGCCAAGTGGCCCACCACCTGGGGCAGACTGACTGCTCATGCTGTTCAAAACAAGTGGTAAATGAAGGAAGTAGCATTCACTGTTCCTGCTGCCAATGATGTGGTTGTCCACAGCAGCCTAGTCAGTGTGTTTGTACCACAGCCACCTCTCCTCCTCTAACACACTAGTTTTCATTTGCTTAGTGTGTGTGCTGTCAACAACGTTGACATCAGTCCAAGTCTCTAACTGCCAGCCTACAGTACAGGAGACCTTGAACGTTTGCAATATTCACAACCTCAGTCCTCAAACTGAAGGGCACATTGACACACTTCCTTATCAGGGGCTGAACAAATTATTGTGTGGCCGGACATGGTGTCTGCATACAATTCCTGAGACTTAGCTGTAACAGAGTGACATTTACAACTGAGGCAGTGGAGTTCTCAACTGCCAAACCTGAGTAAGACTGTTGAGGTTGTTTGCAACACTGGTAGAAAACAATATGCACAGTGGCCACGTGTGTACACTTGCAGTGACTTGAGAACAGCCAACTCCACATATTGTCAAAAGAAAATGAGACTGGTTCCCATAGGGGAGCTAACTGGCATAGTAAGTATACACATGAGGAATACCCACAATAAGAAAAGAGCCTTACAGGCCTTCTTGTCAACCTTCCAGAAAGCGCTGAAATGTCGGCAAAGCCACTTCTTGTAAGCATCCCAGTCTTTCGCAGAACCATCATATGGGAGAGTAGGTGGAACATGGGGGTGAGGGTGAAACATTGGTGGATAAGCAACTGCTGGCCGAGACTGTGTCAATGTAGCCAACAACTGTCCAAAAACAGCCATATTCATCTTCTGCTGTTGCAGAAGCAGATAGAGGACAGTGTCCATGGATGAGCTGAATGGCAAAGAAACCACAGAATCTGAAACTGATGAAAATTCTGCATTCACTTGTTGCGCCTTGTGTTCTAACTAGGAACACAAGGAAACAAACCATCTCAGATAACTACATTTTACTGGGTCATGGAGTGACAACAAGAATGTGAAGACACAGATAGTAATCACATGACTAGAATACACTTAACAACTGAAAGCTCAGAGGCTCGAGTATGCAAATAAAAAGGAACAACTCCCAGCAGGTGCCACTGCTATCACCTTGTGTGAGCACCTCGGACCATGTGGCTGTTGTCAGGATTAGGCTGCCCCTGGTGGCCACCTCAGTCATTGTGCAGTACACTGTTCGAATCCTGGCACATACTATGCTTGCTATAGTGGCCTGACTTAGATCTGTAATAGATGCAGTAATTGGCAGGTTACTACAATATGATTCTGCTTCCACAGAAAACTGCAAGTCTCCAACATACACCGTTTGGTCTCCCCAGAGTTCAGTTAAATCTTGAGGCAAACTTGCTACATTTGAATAGGTCTTGTGTAAAATACCATGGATTTAAAATGTTCTGTCACATAGTGACTCTCCCTCTTTTAGATAATCGCTGCATAAAAATTTCATGAACAGATACAGAAAAAGACTTTCAATATGAGAGAAGGAAAGTTGCTTCTCACCATACAGCAGAGATGCTGAGTCGTGATAGGCACAATAAAAAGATTCAGACATTCATAACTTTCGACCATTAAGGCCTTTGTCAGCAGTAGACACACATACACACACACACACACACACACACACACACACACACACACACACACACGCACACGCACTCACGCAAGTGCAACTTGCACACATGTCTGCAGTCTCAAGAGAGCTGAAACTACACTGCGAGCAGCAGCACCAGTGCATGATGGGAGTGGCGACTGGGTGGGGGTAAGGAGGAGGCTGGGGTGGGGAGGGGGAGGAATAGTATGGTGGGAGTGGCGGACAGTGAAGTGTTGCAGTTTAGACGGAGGGTAGGAGAGAAGGTGCGGAGGTGGAGGGGGTAAGTATCGGACAGGAGAGAAATAAAAATAAAAATAAATTAAAAGACTGGGTGTGGCGTTAAAATGACGGTTGTGTAGTGCTGGAATGGCAACAGGGAGGGGGCTGGATGGGTGAGGACAGTGACTAACGAAGGTTAGTCACTGTCCTCACTCTAGTACCTTCCACCGCGGAAGTCGAACACACGCCAGAACAAATGGACGTGGTCAGCCCATAGAGGGCTCCGCCTCCGCGGCGGCTATTCTGCGCAGCGGCTCTCACGCAGCGAGGGCGCCACCGCTACGCCACGTGCAGACAGCGGCCAATAGCCGCTCCCTCCGGTTTCGTATATAGGGACCCACTCTGCCCTAGTCCAGTCAGTCTGGTACTCGCTCTTGATTTCGTTTCTATCTCGGCGGTACTGCATTCTGGTCGTTGCTCGTTGTTGACATTTGCCTGGTTCTAGTTCCGAGTGTTTGGTGTTGTGGTTTCCACAAGCCTCCGTTGTTTATCTCTTCCTTGTTGTGTCTGTCATAGTCGGTCATGGTCGGCTGTTGTCAGTTGTCGTTGGTCTGTCGTCCGACTCGTCCTTGTGTTACTCGGTGGTACGTGCTCCACCGCCGGTGGCTTCCCCGCCTGGCAGCTCCGATCCGCAGCCCAAGCCGTTCCCACAGTTGGTTTTGGTTACTACACTCACCCATCCAGCCACCTCCCTGTTCCCATTCCAGCACTACACAGCCGTCATTTCACTTGGTTAGTAGCAAGCAGTGGATATGTACATTCATCACTGACAAAAAAGGCAAGGTGAGACTGCATGTGTTTTGGAACTACCATGCTGTGATGCTAACAAATTATAGTAATAAGGAGCAAACCATCACAGGAACATACAATGGAAGTCTCTTGATGAGGTTATGAGATGCTGTCAATTTGAGTGTCGTGGAAGCTGTCTAAGTAGGTGTTTCTGCTCCAAAAAACATGCCAGCTTATTCTACACAAGGCAGTCAGTCACACATGCTGCTTCTTTGCACTGTCTAATTTTGCTTCACCTCTTTATTCTATTGGCTTGGCACACAGTGAAATCTTCATATTTCCTTGAATGATGAAACTGTGGTGCAAATGGGATTTCCACAAGAACAACAGGATGGTTTTTGAGGTGGAGCATTTCCTGAACAAGATTTCCAAAATGCAGACTTCCACAATCAAGGTTCTAGTATATAATTCATCTCTGGGAAAAATATGACACATTAAAGGGTGAATTTTTAGAAAACAATTAACACCATCATCATCAAGTTCGCATGGTCATAGTGAGATTTTTTGAAGTGATGGAGTTGGTCAAGTGCCAGAAAGACCTGCACACTGAGATTTCCATACAAACAGATACATTCTGCCCATAAAACAATGTGTTTTTGTTTGGGTAAGTGTTAAGTTTCATTCATTTATCATGGTGTTCTTACAACTTTGGATATTATCACATGGTTTTTGGATTTTATCATATGTTTCTCATGGATACCCAATTTATTATAGAGCTTTTGAAAATGGCAAAATAATGAAATACACAAGGTGTAATACATATCCATACATATTATAAAAGTGTGTGCATATATGTATGCATGTATGTATGTATGTATGAATGTTCCACATTTACTCCTAAACCACTGGTTTGATTTCTTCCAAACTTGGTACATACTGTCTGGAAAGAAATACTGTCAGGGTGAGAACCACTTCCCTGTAAAAGGTAGGCAAAGGATATTTAACATGGTGCTGGTCTTCCTTGTTTTTCTCTACACTTTATATGAGTGTGTGGGAATGGACAGCATGCTGGATCTGGGGCAGACAGATTTTCCTAAGGAAACACAGCTTACAGAAGGGTAAGAGTCTAGCCTCGAGCGCAGTTTTGTACTCTGAGATGACCTCTCATGTGAGGCTAGTTACTGGATGCAAAAATGTGTCATTCATAAAAATATTTGTGATGTCACAGAGACGAAGCAGAAGCAGCAGCTTTCTGGAAGAAGATGGGCGAATGAAAAAGTCATTGGCATTTTTCTCATGGCACTTTTTTTGGAGGTTTTTTGTGTATGAAGGACCCTCATCATTGGCAACCTATGTGTTCACATTCTGTGATTGGCAGGCATGTACTGTTTAGCAGGAAGGAATGACAGGCTGTACATTTCAGCTAAAAATCTAGGACTTCGCGGGGGAACAAAAAAGTGTGTGCATCTTGTGCACATCATTAGTTTTCATTTGGAGATTGAGAATCGTGTGCCTTTGGCATGCATCTTAGCAGACAAATGGGGTCCAGACTTCGTCTCAACAGAAGTTCAACCCTCATCCTGTACCCACAGAATCACATCCAAGATGATGGTGTTCTGCACGTCTCATACTGATTAATTATGATGGACATAATTAGCAGCACTGGCATCATAGGAGAACTCTTGGTTTGCATTTTCTCAAGTCACTGCGATCATTAGTCTCAGGTCCAATAATGCTGCATGAGTGTCTCAATAGCTATCAGGCCAACTATATCACTACTTTTGTTTAGACAAAAGTTCTTGAGTAATTTTCAGGAAGTCAGCTGCATCTAATGGACATAGTTTCTTGTTCATTCCAATAACACTGAACACTAATAACTTTACTTGGTAGAATTGTCGTAAGGGACATTTGTAAAGTCAATATTCTCTCATACTCAGATCAGTATAGTCAGTGTTTTAATTGAATAAAGTAATGTGTTAATTCAAAGCTTGTTTTTGCTAACACCTTCCATTCATACCAAATTTATTCCTTTGTAATTCTCCACTTTAGGATACATAGCTATGGTTGTAAATTATTCGTGGTATCCAGTCCACTGAGCACAAAAGTTATAGCCTTTGGCTAGTAAAGGCATTTTCAGCTCTTGATTAACTTTCATCTAGATTTCAGCTTTTATGCCATTATCGAGTACAATGCTAAAAGTTCTTAGACCATTAGCATGTCATATCTGTTAAAGTTGTCCAAAGCAGCTGCTTTGGAAATCTAGATAGTGCAGGAGATAAATACAGTAATACACAGCCAAATGGCAGTTTATTTGTTTAAAAAATATGCGACATGTGTACATGGGGAAAGCTGCAGGTAAAAAAACTCCTAGTAAATCCCTGGATTGATTCCAACAAAACTCAGTGATCATACTACTTGCTATGCAAAGAAATATTGTGGGGGTAAGAACCAGCAATGACCTTTTGGGGAGGGGGTGATAATGTGGAAAGATAAGGGGTGAGGAAGAGAGGGACAGAAAGAGAGAGAGGGAATAAGGTGCTGGACATAATTATGGGGAGAAGGAGATGGACAGACAGACAGAAGGGAAAGGGAAAATGGATAGAGAAAGGCAAGAGAAGGAGGTGGACAGAGACAGAAGAGGAGATGGACTGAGAAAGGGGGAGGGGGAGACTGACAGGAGGAGGAGAGAGGAGACAGACAGAGAGAGGAGGAGGAAGAGGAGATTGACAGAAGGAAGGGGGAGGAAGAGGAGATTGACAGAGGGATGGGGGGAGGAAGGGATGAACAGAGAGGGGGAGGAGATGTACAGAAAGAGGAGGGACTTGGGAGTTTGGAGATGGACTTAGTGTGAAGAGGAGACAGAGGGACATGAGAAGATAGCCTTAGAAGGAGTGAGGACGGGGCAGGAAAAAATAGACTTGGAGGCGGGCAGACGGACAGAAAGGGGAGGAACAGATGGATGAAGGAAGATGAGCAGATGGACAGAGAGAGGTGGGGAGTAGCAGATGGACAGAGAGAGAGAAGCAGGAGGAGGTGGACAGAGAGCAGTGAGAGGAGAAGGGGGATAGATACTGATGGGATGAGGGGGTGGTCAGCCAGCCGGGGTGGCCGGGTGGTTCTAGGCGCTACAGTCTGGAACTGCGCGAGCGCTACGGTCGCAGGTTCAAATCCTGCCTCGGGCATGGATGTGTGTGATGTCCTTGGGTTAGTTAGGTTTAAGTAGTTCTAAGCTCTGGGGGACTGATGACCTCAGAAGTTACGTCCCATAGTGCTCAGAGTCATTTGAACCATTTTTTTTTGAGGGGGTGGTCAGAGATAGGGGACAGAAGGATGTGGACAGAGGGAGTGATGAGGAAATGGATTAATAAAACTAGAATAAATACATACCCAGGCAGCTCAGGGCAGTCAGATAGTAAAATCAATATAAAAACCATGGTCAGGACAAATAGTGTTATTAAAAGGATGTGAGGAGTATATGCAACAACATTACTCATGCTCATTTGAACAGTTTGATTATATTTGTTCAGTCTTTTTATGAACCATAACAACCATCTACACTCTACTGGAACTGAAGCATCTTCTCAGGTTGGAAGAATATAAAGTGATCGATGATAGAGGCATTCTCAGCTTTTTGATTCATCCTGTCTTACAAAAACTGATTAATTTATGTATAATTTAAGACCTAAGAGCAACTGCAAAAGCTTAAAATGATCTGCTTTCTAATGTGTAATAGCCATTCGCTATTCAGAGTTGTGATCATAGTATTATTCACGAAATTCTACAGAATTATTCAAATTTTGCACAGAGAAGTCTAGAAATATTGCATATCTACCAAGAATTCTGAAAAAAATGGTCTCAAGTTCGAGTCTTGGTCTGGCACACAGCTTTAATCAGTGATAAAGATTAATATTAGCGCATACTCTGCTGGAGAGTGAAAATTTCATTCTGGACATAAGGTGAATGACTGAAATTATTCAATGAATATTCTAGCAAAAAGATAAAATTACATAAAGTATGCTACAAGGATAGGTCGTACCACCCGGTGCAAAGGTCTCACCATATATCCTTGGTCGCTGAGATAACATGATGGCTGCAGACGTTTCGCATTCCTGGCTTGTTGGCGCCATAGCTGAGCCAAAGCTGAATGGCTGATCGTCATAGGCGGACTTGTGGTTGGCGATGGCATCCATTGCTCAGATGGTGGTAGGATGTCATACACCTTGTGTTGCTCTGCAAACCGCTGTGTTCAAGCATAATTTTAAAGTCCATCCAGTATGTGCACTCAGTTTTGGCAGACTACAACAGTATAGTAAACAACCCTTTTATAACATCTTGCTGTTTTATTTACATTTCCAGAAGTTTTTCACTTGGTATTCGTGATTAATTCACATGTCTAACTACCATAACACGGAATATCTCTTAACTATAAGGGTCGTCAATGTGTACAAGTAAAATACCTTTACTAGTATGTATACCTTAAACATGGATTGTCAGGTAATAATAAAACATACAGCATTTCTTATAAATGTAATACATAGTCTTAGGAATTTGAAAGGTCAAAAGTTGGCATACTGGGGATACCTTTGTTCATTAACATGCTTGCTGTAATTTTATGTGTAAGGAGATCGGCTTTTAGGTACTAGGTGTTTCAAAAAGAAGGAACAGATTTCAGTCGTTTATTACAAACTACAAAAGATAGAAACACATTACGCATATCACTAGGTACAGGAAGGTTCGAAGTTTTGACACAGCTGCGCTGTTGCTTGTTTGTCGCAACGTGGCCACTACACCACGAGGTAAATCATTTTGTGTGTTGGAAGTTACCCAAAGTCAATCCATTGCTCAAGTGCAATGTGCATTCCTCACATCTTTCGAACTACTTTTTTTTGTAGGAGTACCGGTACATAAAAAGACAGAATCTTTGTTCTGCCTAGGCAGCTACTCTTCAAGGGCTGAGAAATTGAATTGTTGAAGCTGTCGATTCAATCACCAGAGACCTGTTGATTCGCGTGTGGATTGAATGGACTATCATTTCAATGTTTCTCGAGCAACGCATGGTGCTGACTTTGAGTGTATGGTATAGAGTCTGTGCAAACATAAAACTTGGAACCTTCTTCTTTTCAGTGACATGTGCAATGTATTTCTAACTTTCATGGTTTGTCGGTAATAAACAACTGATATATGTTCTTTCTTTTTGAATCACCTGTATTACGATACAGAGGAATGCAACCAAATTACCCAGGGGCGACATACATGCACATCCCTTATCCGTCTGCTTAAACCTTTAGAACATTTTTAACAGCTTCACACAAGTCAAGATAGTGAAAACACATATCAATTTTCAATTAACAGTGAAAACTACAGTATATCGGAAAGGCCAAATGAAGAAGCAAAAACTTCATTTAAAACTGTGATGGCGATGGTTGCAAATATTTATACATCTTTAAAATTTTACAAGCATAGTGCGGTACTTTAATTTATTCCAATCACACAACAAAGAAAAGAAAAAAAGAAAAGGGGGTAGGGGAACAAATATAGCTACAAGTACTTGGGAAATATGTGGAAGAAGGTGAAGAAAATTTTGTATCTGGAGTGTTTCAACTGCCGCTACTGCTGTTTTAGATAACATGCAACGACTTCAAAAATGACCGCAGTGTTCTTGTATTCTCTCACTCACTATGCATTGTATTCTCTCACTCACTGTGCACAAACTCCTACAGAAAAAAATGAGAAGGACTTTTCTGTAGAAAATGTAATGTGGTTAAATATTTTTCTGGGACAGATTTTCCATGGAGGCCATGATTGTCGAGTTATTAAAGAAAAATGCGTTTGAAGGTCACTTTCATATGTTTTTCTTTAATAATTCGAAAACTATGACTCTAGTGTACAGACTTTAATTACATTAAATTTCATACAAAAAAAGGCATTTTCATTTTTCTGTAGGACAAATAGCTTGTGCATAACGAGCGAGTGAATGTGGAATCTTTCGCGTGGATTTGAAGGTGTTGCGGGTTGCATAAAACCCATCAGCAGGGACAGCTGAATCACAATGTATATGTAATATTGATGAACAGGTTGCCAGGGGACTGGCACATAACTTCCACATGACACATTTTCTTCATTTTACGCTGTCAGTATCGTAGTAAGCGAGATCAGCAGCTATAAGCAACATCGGCAGCTACACTACATTTTTACAAGTTTTAAGAGAGATTGGCAGACACACTCAGTTTGAGAAAACAGATGAACAGGAGTCAGATTTTATCATACAGCCTCCATTTAAACAGTGTTTAACAGAAAGTAATCAGAAACTGCCAGTTCAACTTCGCCAAAGCAGTTACAATCCCATTAGTATGCAGTATCAATTATCTTTATTACACCAGAACATTCTGGGACTTAGAAATAAAGTTGATGAACTACTCATTTGTATCGATGAAATGAATTCATCTAACCAAATTGACATAATCTGCCTCTCTGAACATCAAGTGACCACTGACATAGATATGTTAGACATTTCAGAATTTAAGCTAGCTTCCTACTTCTGCAGAGTAGATATGGATGGGGGAGGAGTTGCCACATTTATCAAAAACTGCCATAAATTCAAGAACACTGACATTAATAGATTCTGTTTAGAGCAGCATCTAGAAGCATGTGCAACAGAAGTAGAGTTCGATAACAGATCCTATATAATAATAACTATTTACCGAGCACCTGCAGGAAATTATAATCTATTTTTAGATCATCTAGAAGCTCTTTTGGATTATTTAACAGGAAGAAAGAAAGAAATTTTGATTGCTGGTGACTTTAATACAGATTTTCTAATGCAATCTTCCAGTAAACATTCACTGCAGTTAGTAATGTTGTCTTTCAATCTAACTCACACTGTAAACTTTCCAACTAGGATCACTAAATCCTCAAGGACAGCCATTGATAACATTTTTATAGACAAATCAAAGGAACAAAATCATATCATAAAACCTGTTATAAATGGACTATCCGATCATGACATGCAGCTCCTTGTTTTAGATGTAAATTCTAAGCAGATGATCAAGACTGCTAAATATGAGTACAGGAGAGTAGTCAATCAACCAAAAATTGAGTGTTTTAGAAAACTGCTCAAAGATATGAACTGGAAAGATGTTTATAGTGCTCATGGCATGAATGAAATATATAACACATTCATTAACAATGTCAGTACCATGTTTGAAAACTGTTTTCCTCTAAAAGTTACTCAAATTAAACAGAAGTCTATAATAAAACCATGGATTACACAAGGAATAAAGATTTCCTGTAAGACAAAAAGGAAAATGTATCTGTTGACCAAGAATAGCTCCAATGCTGATGATCTAGCTAAATACAAGGAATACTGTAAAACATTAAAAAAAGTAATTCAGACGTCTAAACAAATGCACTACAAGAAGAAGATAGCAATGTCAGGGAACAAAATAAAAACAATATGGGATATAGTGAAAGAGCAGACTGGTAGAACCAGAAAGGGACAGGGGCAAATAGCACTAAGGGTAGATGACACATTAGTAACTGATGGGCATAGTGTGACAAATCTATTTAACAAGCACTTTATATCCGTTACTGATAGAATGGGACTTTCAGGATCAGTAAATAATGCCCTTGAATATCTGAAACTAGCCTTCACAAATAGCTTCAAGTACATGAATATATCACTCACTTCACCGAAAGAAATAACGTCCATAATAAAATCTTTAAAAACAAAGCATTCTAGTGGGTACGATGAAATATCAGCAAAGTTAATTAAGGCATGTTCTTGTGAGTTTAGTACAATTCTAAGTTACTTGTGTAACCAGTCAATTATAACTGGGACATTTCCTGACTAGCTAAAATATGCAGATGTTAAGCCTCTATTCAAGAAAGGGGATAAAGAGATACCATCAAACTACAGACCGATTTCACTTTTGCCAGCATTCTCAAAAATTTTAGAAAAATTAATGTACAGGCAGCTGCTCAACCATCTGACCACAAATAACATATTATCAAGAACACAGTTTGGATTTCTGAAGGGTTCTGATATCGAGAAGGCTATTTACACCTACAGTGAAAATGTACTTAATTCATTAAATAACAAATTACAAGCAGCAAGTATTTTCTGTGATTTGTCAAAGGCATTTGATTGTGTGAACCACAACATCCTTTTAAGTAAATTAGAATTCTATGGTGTCACGGGCAGTGTTGCAAAATGGTTCAAGTCATACCTCACTAACAGGAAACAAAGGGTGTCACTGCAAGGGACTAGTGAATTAAGCCATCAGTCATCATCAGAATGGGAAGAAATTACATGTGGTGTCCCACAAGCATCCATCTTAGGGCCATTGCTTTTTCTTGTGTACATTAATGATCTCTCATCAGTTACACTGCCAGAAGCATAGTTCGTTTTGTTTGCAGATGACACAAGTATTGCAATAAATAGTATGTCAAGTGTAGTTCTAGAAAGATCTGCTAATGATATTTTCATGGATATTAATACGAGGGCGGTTCAGAAAGTAACCTCCGATTGGTCACAGTGCGGGTTGTGGGGGGAGTAGCGACGCCATCTGTGCGTTCACGCACTCAACAGGTCAGTCGGCATCAAGCCGTGGTCGAGTGAACGTCGTACCTGCGCTAGTTTAGTTTTTGTGGCAGTTTGAAATGTGTGCTGCAATAGAAAACCCCGCCAAATGTGAAGTGCGTGCTGTCATAAGGTTTTTTACAGCCAAAGGATATTCTGCAGCAGCTATTCATCGTGAGCTTTGTGCCCTGTACGGACCAAGAGTTATGAGTGAAGGAGTTGTCCGTGAATGGGTACATTTATTTAAAAGTGGACGAGAAAACGTTCATGATGAAGAGAGGAGTGGTAGACCATCATTGGTGACTGACGAACTCGTTCAGACACTTGATGCAAAAGTTCGTGAAAATCGACGTTTCTCAATGTCGGAGTTGTCTACTGGTTTTCCACAGATTTCTAAGACTCTCTTGTACGAGATAGTGACAGCAAGATTGGGTTACCGTAAGTTCTGTGCACGATGGGTGCCCAAAATTCTTACCGACCACCACAAAACTCAAAGAATGGCCTCTGCATTAGACTTTCTGTCACGTTATGAGGACGAAGGAGAACCATTGTTAAACAGAATCGTGACCGGTGACGAAACCTGGATTAAGTACGTGAACCCTGAGACAAAAGAACAATCAAAGATGCGGGCACATTCAAATTCGCCTACCAAACCAAGAAAAGCCTAGCAAGATTTTTCTGCCAGAAAACTGATGGCAACGGTGTTTTGGGATGCCAAAGGGGTGTTGTTGGTTGAATTCATGGAACGTGGTACGACCATTAATCAAGACGTGTACTGTGAAACAATAAAAAAGTTACGACGGGCTATACAGAACAAACGCCGTGGTATGCTGACTTCCGGTATCGTTTTTTTGCACGATAACGCCCGTCCTCACTCTGCTCGCAGAACAACGGCCCTTCTTGAGTCCTTCAAGTGGGACGTTATCAACCATCCACCTTACAGCCCAGACCTGGCGCCAAGTGATTATCACCTCTTCATGCATTTGAAGAAATGGCTCGGGTCACAGCAGTTTGATGACGACGAAGAGCTCAAAGATGCGGTCACAGGCTGGCTCCAGGCACAAGCGGGTGATTTTTATGCAGAAGGAATTTCAAAGCTTGTGAAGAGATACGATAAGTGCCTCAATCGCTATGGAGACTATGTAGAAAAGTAGTGCAAAGATGTAGTTGTAAGATGTATATATTAAAATATTTTTATTTAACTTGGTGTATTTTTTAAAATCAACCGGAAGTTACTTTCTGAACGGCCCTCGTAAATGGTTTAAAGCCAACTCATTGACATTAAACTTCGAAAAGACTCACTATATGCAATTCAGAACCTGTAAGAGGTTTCCACCCAGCATATGCATAAAATACGAAGAAGAGCAGATATAAGAGGTTGACAGTCTTAAATTCCTGGGAAGAGCACACCACAGAACTGCAGAAACGCCTTAAAAAATCTGTATTTGCAATTCGAGTGTTAACAGACATAGGCGACATAAAAATGAAAAAGCTTGCATACTTTGCCTACTTTCATTCCATAATGTCATATGGTATAATATTTTGGGGTAACTCTTCAAGTCAAACAAAAGTTTTCAGAGACCAAAAGTGTGTAATACGTATTATTTGTGGAGTAAATTCACGGACGTCCTGTAGAAACCTCTTCAAAGAACTGGGTATACTAACTACTGCCTCTCAGTATATTTACTCATTAATGAAATTTGTCCTAAATAATATATCTCTTTTTCCAACAAACAGCTCAGTTCATACATACAATACCAGGAACAAAAATGATCTGCACAAGCACTTAAAGCACTTACTTTAGTTCAAAAAGGGGTCCACTACTCAGGAACACTCATCTTCAATAATTTGCCAGTAAACAAAAAAAATTTAGTTACAAATAAAGATCAGTTTAAAAGGAGCCTGAAAGACTTACTAGTGGCCAACTCCTTCTACTCCGTTGACGAATTTTTTAGTAGAAACATATGATGTATCGTATATATTCATACTATTAGTATTGTTATTTCAGCTTAAGAAAAAGATGTATTGTATATACTCATACTATTAGTATTGTTATTTAATCTTAAAAAAAAAATTGACATGTTCCACATCCACGAGGATCTCCTCAGCACGGATCTATGGAACGAAAACTAATCTAATCTAATCTAATCTAAACCCCCTTTTCGTTTTATGAGATTTTCTCCCGGCTGTCCTTAGATTTGCTTTGCTTCGGTCAATCCTTTGTTCATGCAACTATTTTTTTCTGTACACTAACAATAACTATCGACTTTGAACGTCTATATTCGTCGAAATATTGGTCTTAATTTCATAGCATTTTAATACGATCATTTGTAGACCCGCTAGATGAAGCTTACAATTTATGCAAGATATGTTTGTGCTTATACTTCAGCTGTTGAATTGCGTCTCCACTGTCGCACGGTGGCCGTTCACAATGGAGCCCCCATCACTACCATTGTCCCCTACGCTACTATGCAGTTATTTTGTGTGCAGGAAATTTATTTTGTGCATTTTATTACGCATGCGTTGGAGTAGGCTGATTTTGCACTATTATAGTTGACAGACGGGTGTTGCAGACTTGGATCAAACAAGGAGTTACGGTTTTTGCAGACTGTGAAGAGGCACTTGGTACGATGGCATAGAAATGCACACCAAGTTTGCTTAAATGTTTGGTCTGAACGATTTTCAGCGACAACAGGACAGTATGGGGCGTGAGAATTCGGCAGGCGAGCAGTGGCTTCTACGTTTGGTGATTTCGTTTATAGAGCTGAACATGAGAAAGCTACGGTTGTTGCTGATCGACTGGTCGCCTTTCGTGCTCTATCTCAGCGCTGAATATGGGACTCACTTGACGTATCACACCGTACACAGGCATCGCCGCCTAAGGTTTAAACATTTACATCTTCATCTATGTACGAGCGTCATTCAATAATTAAAGAGAGAAATTGGTCTAGGGAAAGCCGCGCGGGATTAGCCGTGCGCTCTCAGGCGCTGCAGTCATGGACTGTGCGGCTGATCCCGGAGGAGGTTCGAGTCGAGTCCTCCTTCGGGCATGGGTGTGTGTGTTTGTCCTTAGGATAATTTAGGTTAAGTAGCGTGTAAGCTTAGGGGCTGATGACCTTAGCAGTTAAGTCCCATAAGATTCCACACACATTTGAACATTTGGTCTAGGGAAAAAAAACTGTTACTAGGGCAAGTTTGGTACTTTTATGGCTTTAAGTTGGCATCACTGGGATGAGCCCTGATCAGTTGATGTATCGACATTGTTTTTCTTATAACCTCAAAAATACATTTCAAGATGGCGAGTCCGCTTGAAACATCCACATTAGTTGAACAACGTTCTGTTATTCGTTTTTCACTTGCCGAAGGCGAGAAACCAGTGAATATATACTGTAGAATGTCTAAAGTTTATGGTGAAGGTGGTATGAATCGCGCCAATTTTTACAAGTGGGCAGAGCAGTTCAAAAATGGTCGTGACTCACTGACTGAATAAAACACCGTTCTGGCCGACCAATTGCAGTTTCAACTCCCTTACTTGAAAGTCGAATTGATGACATCATTCGTGACGACTGCCATGTGACTGTGGAAATGACAGTTGAAAAGGTACAAGGAATTACAGGTACAGTTCATAACATTATCTGTAACAAGCTGAAGTACCACAAAACATGTGTAAGATGGGTCCCAAATGAGTTGACACGCCTACACAAGGAAACAAGGTTGAGAGTGTGCACAGAGCTAAGGGAAAGTTATGAAAGAGAAGGTGAGCACTTCCTCAACAAAATTTTAACTTGTGACGAAATTTGGGTTCACTATTATGAGACAGAATCAAAAGGACAAAGCATGGAGTGGAAGAATACCAACTTAACCGTCAAGAAAAAATTCAAAACCCAAGCATCAGCAGCAAAAGTCATGTTGATGGTGTTTTGGAATGCTGAAGGTCCAGTTTTCTTTTATTATCTCGAAGAGCAGCGTAGAATTAACAGCCAATACTACTTGGATTTGCTTTTAAACAAGGTGAATCCAGCCATGAGAGAGAAATGTTGTGGATCTCAGAGGAGAGGCGTCATTCTCCAGCAAGACAACGCACCTCTTTATATTGCTCAACTAACCCGTGAAACCATAGACAAAATGGGCTGGGAAGTACTGCCTCATCCCCCTTACAATTCTGATTTAGCACCTACTGACTTCCATTTGTTTGGTGCACTGATGGAGGCATTACATGGGAAGAGGTTCCACGACAACGAGGACGTGAAAAAGTTGGTGGGAGTTCACAGGGTTATTTGGTAACCGTGATAGCGTTACGGAGATGTTTAATACACTCAAGTGGCAGACTCTGCAAGAGAGGCGCTCTGCATCGCGGTGTAGCTTGCTCGCCAGGTTTCGAGAGGGTGCGTTTCTGGATGAGGTATCGAATATATTGCTTCCCCCTACTTATACCTCCCGAGGAGATCACGAATGTAAAATTAGAGAGATTAGAGCGCGCACGGAGGCTTTCAGACAGACGTTCTTCCCGCGAACCATACGCGACTAGAACAGGAAAGGGAGGTAATGACAGTGGCACGTAAAGTGCCCTCCGCCACACACCGTTGGGTGGCTTGCGGAGTATAAATGTAGACGTAGACGTAGAAATACGTTCAAACATCAAGATAACGAGTTCTTTGCAGCCGGAATAAAAAATCTTGTAGCCCGTTGGAACAAGTGCATAAATATTCAAGGGGAATATGTTGAATAGTAGAAAAAGTATTGTTTTGTAAAAATAAACGCCTTTTTCTCCAGAGCAAGCTGTCTCTTTAATTACTGAATGACCCTCGTACATATTCCACAAGCCACCATACAGCGCATGGCGGAAGTACTCTGTGTCCTACTGGTATCATTCCCTCTTCTGTCCCATTCACAAATGCAGCGATGGATAAACAAATGTCTATGTGCTTCTGTACGAATTCTAGTATCTCTTATCTTGTGTTCGCCCTCTCAATGCGAAATGTATGTTAGTGGCGTAGGATCTTTTGCACTCTGTCGCCAATGCTGGTTCTCTAAGCTTCTTCAGGAGTGTTTCGCGAAAAGAACATCTCCCCTCCAGGGATTCCCATTTGAGCCCACGGAGCATTTCCGCGGCCTGACGATGACAAATCTAGCAAAACGAGTCTGAATTGTTAGCTGCTGAGGATCCCAAACACTTAAGCAACTCTCAAGAATGGGTTGCTCCTGAATGTGGTCTCCTTTATAGCTCAGCTACAGCTTCCTAGAATTCCCCCTAATATACCGAAGTCGAGTAGTCGCCTTCCCTCCAACTGACCTTACATGAACTTTCTATCCTATGTCGCTTTGCAACCTTATGCCTAGATATTTTATAGATGTGTCAAGCAGCACTCCACTAACACTGTATTCGAAAACTGCAGGAGGGTTTTTACAACTCACTTTCATTATCTCACATTTTCCCGCATTTAGAGTAAGCTGCCAATCACCATACCTAATGAAATTCTATCCAGGTCATCTTGTCTTCTCTTATAGTCACTGAAAGACAACACTTTCCTGTATACTACAGCATCATAAGCAAGCAGTCGCATTTGCTACTCATCCTACCATAAGACAGTTTATGTATACAGAGAACAAGAGCCGTTCTATTAGATTTCCTGGGGCACACCTGACGGTACCCTTGTCTCTAATGAATGCTCGCCGTCCAGGACAACGTACTGGCTTCTATAACTTAAAAATTCTTCGAGCCGCTCGCATATATGAGAACCTATTCCGCATGCTCACACCTTCGTTAACAATCTGTATTATGACACTGGGTCAAACACCTTTCAGAAATGTGGAAATATAGAATTCACCTGTTGCCCTTCATCTACGGTTCGCAGGATATAGTATGACAAAAGGGCACACTAAGTTTCGCAACAGCGATACTTTATAAAACCGTGATGGTTTGTGGACGTAAGCTTCTCTCCCTCAAGGAAATTTATTATACTCGAGAATGCTCAATCATTCTCTAACAAACCGATTTTAAGGATATTAGTCTGTAATTTTGCAGGTCAGTTTTTTAACTTTTCTTGTATATGTGAGTCACCTGCTTCTTTTCTTTTTTTCCCGCTGGATGAGTGATTGACAATAAGCCAAAGCTAAGTATGCAGCCAATGCCGAAGAGTTATCTCTGTAAAACCAAATTGGCATTTCATCTGGACCTGGTGACTTGTTTTTTTCCCACCTTTTTCACCTGCTTTTTAAAGCTTGTGATGCCTATTTCTACGTTCTCCATACAGGAGTTCATGCGGTGGTCAAACGATGATACATCTGTGTGATCCTCCTGCGTGAATGATTTTCAAGCATGGGATTTAAAACCTCAGCTCTCCTTTTGCTGTCTCCTGTTGTCACACCAGACTAGTCTACGAGTGACTGAAAAGAAGCCTTCGAACCGCTTTGTGATTTTACATAGAGCCCGAATTTTCTACGACTCTCAGCAAGATCTTTTGCGAAAGTATGTCGATGGGAGTTGTATGCATCGCGCAGCGACTTTTTTTTATAGAAGCACTAATTTCCGTTATATTCTGCAAGTAGACATTTCTGCATTCGTTTTAGAATCAAGAAAACAACAATATCTGTTTCCTCTGCATTTTCCGATTTTATTGTTATTTTTGGGCTTTTCTATCCTTAATCCACTTACTCAGCAAATATTCCTCCAGCACGCGATTTACAATCAGTTTAAACTTTAACCATAATTTCTCTACGCTCATCACGTAGGAACTAAATGACGTAAATGATAACAGTTGCCTATTTGTTCATTCAAACATAAATTTATGGACTTTGTAACCGTCGTGGTTATGATGAAATCGTGATCACTCATCCCTATCTCTACCCCAACAGTGATCCCATCGCGATGGACGTGGTATCGGGTCTTATTACCAACAAATTTCGACTGACTTTCACAATGTGCGTGAGTGATATTAACTAGACATAATAACCCACTGTCAATCAGTAGGCTCCTACAGCTAATCAGTGAGCGTCGCTGTGACCATGGACTACACTTTACCAACAAGTACGAATCGACCAACAACAAAATCCAAGCTTCTAGACTAACTTTTGTCCCTCTCAGATGCCAGTCAGCAATTAGCACCAATTTCACACTCGTTCAGTTCGCTGGCGCGCGAAAGCTTCAAACAGAATCCTCCAGGAGGAAATTTAAGAATCTGTATATTCCCTGAATTGTGGCAATACTTAGACAGGCTCAGATAACCATCATCAGAAAATATTAACTAGAGGCCTCATAATCAAAAGGTACCAAACGTGGTGTATTTCAGTAATGGACCTTAGCTGCCACAGAATGGCCGGCCGCTGTGACCGAGCGGTTCTAGGAGCTTCAGTCTGGAACTGCGCGACCGCTACGATCGCAGGTTCCAATCCTGCCTCGGGCATGGATGTGTGTGATGTCCTTAGGTTAGTTAGGTTTAAGTAGTTCTAAGTTCTAGGGGACTGATGACCACATATTTTAAGTTCCATAGTGCTCCGAGCCATTTGAACCATTTTTTTGCCACACAATGTCAAATCTGTTGCTGTAGACGTGTAGGTTCCACATCGTGAACTATGGTTGAGGAAAGTAGCGTTCGTCGCAATAACTGAAATTTGGTACAAACTCAGAACTTTACTAATTTTATGGGAATAATATGATGTTTATTGTAAGGACAGGTAATTAGGAAAGGTTGAGCCGCTCTACTGGTCATTAGTGTAGTGCAGCATATACAGGTAGTAGTGGGCCAAAAAGACATTTGGGGTGATCAAGCGGTAACAGAATAAAAGCTCCAGATCGATACTTAGTCTCCCAATAGGTCACCAAAAACTACTATTCATGTACAATAATACATTCATACAGCAACTGGTAGCATCATACATGTTTTGTGGAAATTTTAATGTGGGTAATAGATTTTATGTAACTGATGAAAAGTATTTGGACATCTATTGGTGGACACTAATTTGGGGTGTTTCTACCCTTCGCCTTTATGACAGCTTGAACTCTGCTGGGGACACTTTCATTGAGGTGCCTGAATGTCTATGAAGGAATGGCGGCACATTTCTCCTCAGGAGCCGAAGCCAGAGAAGATTCAAATGCTGAAGTCTGGAGTAAAGCCGACATTTTAACCCATCCCAAAGGTGTTCCGTTGAGTCAGGTCAGGACTCTGGGCATGACAGTCATTTTCAGATATGTTATTGTCCATAAACTGCCTCACAGATGCTGCGTTATGATAGGATGCATCGTCATATGCTGATACAATCATCATCATCTCTGAACTGTTCCTCTAGTGTATGCAGCGCACCATGCTGTAAAATGTGTTCATATCTTTCCGCATTTAGCGTTTTCTTAAGTGCGACAGGGGGGATCACATCCTAACCGCCAGAACACCCTCATACTAACACCATTTCCTCCGTACTTCACTGCTGGCACTACACATGATAGCAGATAACCTTCTCAAGGCTTTCTTGTGGTCAGTTCGGCATTAGGGGTGCCTGGAAGCTTTTGATCAGATAGTCTATGGTGAAAGGTTTTGGAAGTAGATATTAGAATGAGTTAATTCAATTGTTTGGTACTAAATTATGCATCTACAAAATTACTCTTATCATCGGAGAAGGGCCGGCCGAAGTGGCCGCGCGGTTCTGGCGCTGCAGTCAGGAACCGCGAGACCGCTACGGTCGCAGGTTCGAATCCTGCCTCGGGCATGGATGTGTGTGATGTCCTTAGGTTAGTTAGGTTTAACTAGTTCTAAGTTCTAGGGGACTAATGACCTCAGCAGTTGAGTCCCATAGTGCTCAGAGCCATTTGAACCATTTTTTTCATCGGAGAAGGATTCTATAGGATTTGATACTCTACTCTGAGAAAACAGTTCCATACCCAGTGGAGGCGCGTATTTGTGTGTTCAGTGAACCTCCGGAAAACAGTTGATTCTGCAAATTATGAACATATGTATTTAAACAATCATTCTTCGTTTTTTTTTTGTCGTATTAGATGACTGTTGTCTGGATTTTCAAAGTATTCTTGTCGCATGAAAAACTTTTTAGTCGTTCAGATAGCACCCATTCGTGCCATGGCGTTCTCTATGCACGGTCGAGGTTCAGTTTCTCTTCTGAACCTCCGAAAGCAAGCTTAGGGATGTCCCTTTGTAAGGGAGGGGCAAGAGGAAACGTAGCTTTTCGTTTAAATATATATAAAAGAAATACTTGGATTCGTGGCTGCATTTCTACAAATAAACTATTTTGTTTTCCCTGTTGGTTAAGGGTGAAGATACAAGCTAAGCACGCACTGACATGTCAGATCCAAGTCATCTAACACGGGCGGTTAAGAAACACGAGGAATCTATTGCACATAAGAATGCTTGTTTAGATTTATCAGCCCTCGGAGAAACAGAAATTAGGCAACAGCTTAACTCAGCTTTGAGGCAGAATATAGAAAACATAATGACGGTATGAGGAAAAATCGCCGTTCTTTCCAAAATAATTGAGTGTATTAAATGCATTGATTTTGAACTTGTCGTAAGTGGCTATGATGAAAAATCAGAAACTAACAAACTTGGAATATTCAGACAGCTGATAAATTTCACTTCAGCTTTAGATACAGTTATAAAAGTGCAACATGAACAATGCTGCAGTCGAGTACATCCATGGATATAAAATAGTTTACTAGGACGTATGTTACGTGTGTCTCACGAGGAATTTAATGCTGAAATAGCTAAGGCAGATTTTACGTTTGTGATAGCAAATGAAACTTGTGATGTATCTTTTAAATATCAGTTGGTTGTGTTTCCTTATCTGTTATCTACTGGAGAACCTGTTGAGATTTTTGGGCACTTTTAAATCCATTTGGTAACGATGCTTTCGCCTTAGCAGCTTCCATTAAAAATGTTCTCTCCGACGTTGTCGGAGAACGGAAGAGAAAAATAGCATCTAAAATCTATGGTGGTGCTTGCGTCACGCGCGGCCAACATGCCGGGGTCCAAACAATTGTAAGAGAACTGTATCACTTCGGTCTTATGTGCCTTGTTATACACACCAACTGAGCGTAATTCTTGTCCGAGCTAGAAGTGAAAATAAACAAGTAAAACTGTTTTGCAATACTAATGCAGAGGTATCACTGATCTTCTCGCATTAACCTCAAAGAGTGGCTGTAGTAGATGCAATTTGTGAAACGAAGTATCCCTCATGGATCAGGCACAAGATGAAACTTTGAATCGAGAACAGCCCTTACACTTCATGAGAATAAAGCGGCCGTTCCATAATGTCTTCCACACACTGAAGATACCAGCAACTAAACCACAACTGTGAATAAAGCATTTGGTCTAAGTTTGAAACTGCAACAACCAAACCTTTCCTTTCGGATAGAGGTATTTTATAGAATAATGCCCCACTTGGATATATTGTACAGCCAATTACAGCTGTTTCAGTAAGGCAAGCAATAGCATCATTCGAAATGGAAATTTTGAAACATAGGCTGATACTATCATAATACAACAAGGAACGTAAAGCCAAAGAAAACATGTGACATAATAATTCAGCAGGGCAAACAGAGAAGAATTCTCCAGCCACTTATCAGTCTCAAATTTACTTGGCCACCACTTCTTTCCTTCACTGAAAAATAAATTTCCTGAAAAAAAATTTCCGCTATTGTGCAATCCTTTCCATTTTTAAATAAAGCAAAATTAAAAACAGCACTACAAATCATTTACTGTCGAAATGATTTTCAAGAAGTGAAAAGTGCAATAGCTCTTCTGAACTTTTTAACTGAAAATAACCTGAAAGAACCTTCTGCTCAAGTTATGAAATTGTTGAAATTAGTAGCTCCTATCCCAGTAACAACGTGTGAAGCAGAGAGACATTTCTCCACTTTGTCGCGCACCAAAACGTTTCTTAGAAGTACCATGGATGAAGCTAGGCTGTCTGCTCTTGCCAAGCTATCTGCTGAAAAAGAAATGTTCCGCAGGCTTCCAGATTTCAACGAGAGAGTCATGGATACACACTCCACAAAAAGAAACGGAAGATGTACTTTCTCTATACATATACCTCTAAGGAGATTCAATCCCATGAAAGATATCAGGCTCATTTTAAGGTAATTTTAGAGCTACATAAATATTTTAAATAATTTAGAAAAGTAAATTATTTGGAAAGGTAAATTGCATAATGCAGTAAAAGCAGTGAAACACCATTCAGTTTAGGTACCAGCTACCACTGCTCAATGGGACGCGATCACTTCGTTATCATCATGATAGGGCTTTCTCTTCTGTGAAATTTACCTTTCACAGAAGTGGGGGACACTGATTGTTCGTGTCTGTGACATTCTGTAAGTCATACGCGTCTCTGGTTGGTGCTAAGGAACAGACACTTGAGGCAAATATCTACAGCCAAGAAGCAGTGGCAGCCAGATAATTTCAAACATCTCCTGGTTAAAATGAATTTGTCACAAGACATGGACTCGCACGGTTCTTCTCAGGAAACTCCACGTATACACTCTCGACATGTTATCGAGATCTGTTAAATCAACACTGAAGGCATAAGTAAATCAAAACGTAAAGTCTTACAGATGAGTTTATCAAAGTATAGCATCGATGCTTCTGCTGTTCAAGAAGCACATACTGGAAATGAAGATCAAATGAATCAGAAAGGAAAAATTCATGGCTTTGACTTACTAGAGCCGGGCGGGATTAGCCGAGCAGTCTGAGGCGCTGCAGTCATGGACTGTGCGGCTGGCCACGGCGGAGGTTCGAGTCCTCCCTCGGGCATGGGTGTGTGTGTTTGTCCTTAGGATAATTTAGGTTAAGTAGTGTGTAAGCTTAGGGACTGATGACATCAGCAGTTAAGTCCCATAAGATTTCACACACATTTGAACATTTTTTTGACTTACTAGAAGAGACAACTTTTGGAGTGACAACATACGTATGACGGCCAGGCAAGAATGCATATCTATGGTCCGTATCTGATTTCAATGGCATCCACGAAACTACAATAAAAATTGGAGAACTAACAGTAATTAACATATACAAACGTCCCTTCACATGGTATCTCCGATTCACAACGCCTCGCCTTGTATCTTAGACTTTAAAAGTCACTACGCTCAAAGGAAGTATGAGAAAAATGACGACAGTGGTGAAACTATTGTAAACTGGGCAGAAGCCAATAGCTTATATTTGGTGTCTGATGCAAAGATGAAAGGATAAAGGAACGTTTGTACCAGCAGCTTGGAGAAAGGAGTATAACCACGATCTAGGCTTTCGCTTCGTATTTTTTACTTCCCACACAGACAACACTACCCATTCTTGACTTAAACAGGGACAAGAATCCCACTCGTATCTTCCTTTCCACATACCTACATGGTACTGTGTAAAAGCAAAGTGGAATGTATCACGTTTGCTTCCACATCAAGAGCACCAAGGTATAAAAATTCATACAAGATATGTCCGACGCAGATTTACATTGCTCAAAAATGAACACTAATGGACAGTCTGAGTTCTCAAGAACTTTCCTGTATCTGAAATTTCAGCTGTTCTTAAAAACCTAAAACCTGGAAAAGCAACGGAAAATTATGGAATCCATACAGAATTTTTTCTGCGTAAGGGGAACTATGCAAAAAGGTGGACGGCGGATATCTTCTCTGACATTATGAAATCTAGTTCATTCCCACAAAAAATGAAGCAATCAAAAATCATAGCAGTACTCACGCCCAGCAAAGCATCAGACCACCTAAGAACTATCACCTAATCGCACTATTGAGACTATTGATACGTTCCTTGAAAGAATTCTATACAATCGGATTAGTCCAGTGATCTTTCAGAACCTTCCTGTTAACGAAACTAAGTTCCGACCAGGACGGAGATGCACTGTTCACGTCTTATCTTTAACGACATTTATTGAAGCAGGATACCAAATGAAACAAGAGTATAGCACTTGGTTTCGTTGATCTACGTGCAGCATATGATACGGTTTGGAGGCATTGACTGAATTATAAATTATTACAGCTTGTCCCATCTAGGCAGACAAGGAAACATTGACAACACATTACTTAGAACGACATTTACGGTAGCTACAGGAAAAGACGCTAGCTGTCCAAAAGTACTGAATAATGGCTTACCACAGGGATCCGTTGTTGCTCTTCTCTTGTTTAATATATATATTTATCTGATATTTCTTCAACACAGATCAGAAAGTTTGGCTATGCGGACGACTGGGCAATAGCCATCCAACACAAAACTTTTGAAACAACTGAAGAAATCCTACCTTCTGATCTGGACTTATTATCCCAGCATTTCCGCAAGCAAAGATTACAACCAAACTCAAATAAAACAGAAGTTGCATATTTTAATCTGTCCAATAAAAATGGTTCAAATGGCTCTGAGCACTATGGGACTTAATATCTGTGGTCATCAGTCCCCTAGAACTTAGAACTACTTAAACCTAACTAACCTAAGGACATCACACACATCCATGCCCGAGGCAGGATTCGAACCTGCGACCGTAGCGGTCACGCGGTTCCAGACTGAAGCGCCTAGAACCGCACGGCCACACCGGCCAGCATCTGCCCAACAGATTCCCACTCAGAGCCCTTGGTGTCTTATTTTGAGGGAAACAAACTTCATCATAACAAGCATCGAAAATAACTTGGGTTCACGTCAGGAAGGACACTTTCGTTTAAGGAGCACTTGACACGAACATCTGCTAAGCTCAAAAAGCAGAAACAGCATACTCCATAAAGTATGTGGCACTCGTTAGGGATCGTCAGCAGACACTATTCGAGTACCAGCACTCGGGTTTGTATACTCAACTCCCTAGCTTAATAGTCCACACGTAAAAAAGATACACGTACAACTTAAAGAAGCCATGCGCATTGTTAGTGGGTCAATGCGATCTGCTCCCACATACTGGTTACCTATCTTGAACCACTGCTCATAACACCGACCTTCCAATACTGAACAATGTATTTCATGTGGAGCGAAAAATGTTAAGATCAAGACATCCCACTCTAATTACATGCAGGGCTCTCATGGGTACCGAAATAAATACCCTCGATGAATGGAAACTCTGCTGGCAACAAAACTGGCTTCCACAATGCCTGAAACAGGCCTGCACCCCCTGAATTTGGCCAACCTCGGGCAATTTGGTCTAACCTGAACCGCATCCAAACGGACAATGGAAAATGTGGAGACACTCTCTAACAGTGGGGCAAATCTTCATCATCATCATCGTGTGACCTTGGTGCGGAACGACAGACAATTGCTCATGTTGTTTCAACATGTCCTGCGCGTGCCTACAGGCGTCATTTCGGAGATTTTCTGACAGTAAGGAATGGTGTGATAGAATACACAAAATACCTTGATATCCGTGTACAGCTATCGTTATTTGTGTTATTTTATGTTGGAGAACTTTGTTTAAATGTTGACATGTAGTAGTTTTGTAATGCCATACGATAAATGAATAAATTTCACGAAAGTCAGCTACGGTTCTCAATATAGCCAATAAAATGAATGTTAAGCAAACGGTTCTGGCAACTGTATAACAGGATGACAAATTCCGAACTAAATTTTTCACTAAGTGGGCAGCCTTCGAAAGAAAACTATATTTTTAAATCACATAACTGAATCGGGTTCAGCACATACACAGAAAAATCTCACAAGGACCACACAGGATCCAAAGCCGTGGTAAAACCACGAGTGTTTTGTGATGATCACGAAGAGAAATCTGGAGTTCAGTTTGCATAAAAAAGGCGCATCAAGAGGGGAAATTATATAAGTTTTACTAGAAAGTAGCTGGCATTTTAATCATAAAAGGTCTACAGATAACTCGCTGAAGAAAAACACCATGTCTTCCAGGACATTCCATAACTAGATCGAAGAAATTGCTGACATAATGTCCTTGACGGCAGTTCCGCATAAAATGAGTACCTACACGACATGAACCATCAGAGACATATCTATCTACAGCCATTCTCGTGAATTTATTAACATGCGTATAAAAAAATGTGAAGCTGCCATCTGACACGGCACCGGCTTGCTAGTATGTTATTTAATGCTGAGGGTATTATGGTTGAGGTTTCAAACGCTACCTGGACAGAGAGAAGCGAGCCGGAAGACTACTATACAAATAACTGTTCTAGTTTTCAAATAAAATAAAAAATATTCCGGTCAGATGACAATGATACTTTTGCCTTGCACGGCTAAAACTTTTTAATGTACAGTACGTTAAAATGACTCCTAGAACGCTGCATCTAACATGGCCAACTACTATATCTACGTGATTATTCTGCATTTCACAATTAAGTGCCTGCAGAGGGTTCGTCGGACCACTTTCAAACTATTTATCCACCGTTCCACTCTCGCACAGCGCGCAGGAAAAACGAACTTACCTCTTTCCGTGAGAGCTGATTTCTCTTATTTTATTATGACAATCATTTCTCCCTATGTAGGTGGGGGCCAACAAAATATTTCCACACTCTGTGGAGAAAGTTTGTGACGAAATTTCACCAGAATACCCAGCCGCAACGAAAAACGATTTTGTTCTAATGGTTGTCACCCAAATTCATGTATCATATCCAAGGCACTCTCTCCCGTATTTCGCGATAATTCAAAATGAGCTGACCTTCTTGGAACCTTTTCGATGTCCCCCATCAAATCTACCCGATGTGGATTCCACGCCGCACAATAATATTCCAGAAGTGCGCGGACAAGCATAGTGTAAGCAGAATGAGATTTTCACTCTGCAGCTGAGTGTGCGCTGATATGAAACTTCCTGGCAGATTAAAACTGTGTGCCAGACCGAGACTCGAACTCGGGACCTTTGCCTTTCGCGGGCAAGTGCTCTACCAACTTTTTTTTTATCGCAGACGCTCAATCCATCTTTTTCATTTTTTTTATTTATTTTTTTTAAAGTGATCTACTAAGTTTTTTTTTTAAGAAAACAAATAAAAGCCTCTTGGGTATGAAAATAAAAGACGACGTTCTTCATAAAATAACACAATATCCTTTGAAAACGTAAAACATAAAAGGTAGCTATATTTCCGCAACGGCCTTCTTTTGTATTTGTATGTTTTTTGTTAACATAAATGAGTATACAGTCTCACCATCAGCAGCAATTTTTTTTTTTTTTTGGAGCTATGTGTGAAAAGGATAAACATGTGTAAGGAGAAAAAAAACTTAGAAGAGGAGGAGAAAAGAGAACTGAAATAAAATAGGAATACTTTCCGCGCCATGCTCCACTTTGGCGCGCCAGCAGAACAAAATGCATTCTATCATTGACCATTGAAGGGGAACGTGGGATCGTCCAGTCTTGGCTGGCACGGTTCGTTGAGATTCCAGCTTTGAGGCGGGTTGGTGAAAATGCTCTGTAAATAGTTCGCGAAAGTGGCCCGATAGTGTCGATGCCGGCGAAGGGTGTGGTGATGTACTTGGAGGCGTGTCCAAAAGTCCGCCGGATCGACGATGTCGTCCCGGAAGAGGTAGTTGACAGCCATGCCACAGATCGATGTGATGGCGTGCCACTTAGCCGATGGAAAGTAGGTCGTGTCGGGATATATCATCATAGTGGGAGAAACGTGATGTGGTGGTACTCGGAGGTAGAAAGCCACAATCTTCTGTACGAGGGTCCAGACAGCTGCTGCTGGCCCACACTCAAAACGATGTAAATCTGTATCTTCGACATTGCACTTGAGGCACAGGGGTGAGTCCACCAGTGCGATGCGATGCAGTTTCTGTCTTGTAGTATACTTGCCGTTGACGAGAAGGTACCACATAGAGGTGGTGTCAGTGGTGTGATATGGTTGGTGGATCGTTTTCCAAACTGTAGGCCATGAAACCTGGGGGTGACGTGTTTCGACGGGGTTGCGGGGTGGAGACTTTCGGAGAAGGCGGTAGATGTCGCGGGTGGTCGTCTTCCTGGTCTTGGGGAGCTCGGTGCATATGTAGCTGTACTCCAAAAAGAAACGGCCGATATGTGACATCGGAGGTGGGATGTGTGCCAAAGACGTCGGTGGGCGTCTCGAAACAGGTGCGAGCTCGGTGGTCAACATTCCAGTAAAACTAGCATTTTGGCTTTTCCATAACCGGAGCATAGTATTGGTGTAAAGTGCCGTAGTCCTGGCTCTCACATTAACCAGTTCGAGGCCACCATCCCGCTTCGGTAAGGTGAGAGCTTCATACTGGACTTTGAAGATGTGTCCAGAACAAATGAAATAGCAGAATGCCGCCTGTAACCTGGCCGCCATTGTCGCAGTGATGGGCAGAATCTGCGCTATATGGGGTATCCGAGCTGCCAGATGGGTATTGACGAAGGTGACTCTCTGGCACATATTCAGCGGGCGTATTATGTGATTTTGTATGTTGGCCCGGATGCGTTGCAGCAGCGCCCGAAAATTGATCGCCGAGGTGCGGCGAAAGTCTCGCGTGTACACCAATCCGAGACAACGAATGGTGTCCACCAGTTGAAATGGAACTACGCTGTCTGCGGGAAGGCCGCGGCCGATCTTCATGGCGCATGATTTTGCCACGTTCATAGCGCTCCCTGCCCCTGCACTGTAACGGGTAATCCACTGCATCGCAGCTTGTACGTCGGCCGCTGAACGTACGACGAGGGCCAAGTCGTCCGCGTAAGCTCGGCAGCGGAACATATGATCCCGGAGTGGAATACCTGTCAAACGTCGCCGTAATCCGCAAATGAGTGGTTCCATCGCAATGGCATAAAGCACCGTCGACAAAGGGCAACCCTGCCGTACTGAGCGTTCAATCCGTATAGGTTCTGTAAGTCTGCCGTTGACGAGAAGTCTGGACGTTGCTCCACGAAGGAGCCGCATAATCGCTTGCGTGAACGTCGGGGGAATTGCCATTCGGTCCATCACTGCGTTGAGGAATGCATGATTGACGCGGTCAAACGCTTGTTTGAAGTCGATGGAGATTAAAGCGCCTGGCAGTTGCGAGTGTGTTGCCACAGCGATCACATCTCGATATTCACTGAGGGCCGTCTGTATATTACGATCGCCGCCTAAGGAAGTTTGTTCGTGGGAAACAATGTCCCGTAAGACACGTTTGAGTCGCACTGCTAGAAGGCGTGTGAAAATCTTGAAGTCCGAATTGAGTAACGTGATCGGCCGATAACTGTCGAGTCGTGTTCCTCCTGCGGGTTTCGGGACTGGTACAAGTAAGCCTTCCATGAACATTGGTGGCGGGTTCGCCGCGCCGGACAAAAGTTCCCAGTACATGTCCCTCCATCGTGGCATCATCAAATCTTGGAAGGTTCTGTAAAATTCGAGAGGTAAACCATCAGGGCCGGGAGATCGATTCAGAGACCCCTTGGCCACAGCGCCTTGGACGTCGTCGGTGGTCACTTCAGCAGTCAGGAGGGTTGCAGCTACTGCGTTTAGAGTACCAAGTGTCTCATGGGCAACCTCAGCAATGGCCTCTGCACCGGCAGGTACTTCTTGATAGAAAAGTCTATAGTGCGTTGTGAATGCATCCGCAATGGTAGCTTGCGAAGTCAGCCGTCGTCCATCAGGTAAGACTAAAGTTGTCATTAAAGCCTGTCGGCGTTGACGAACATTTTGAACAATATGATGCATAGAAGGTTCTTCACCATTAATCCTGTCTTGGCTGCGGGCTCGTACAATGGCTCCCTCTAGACGGCATCTGGTCAAGAATAAAATCTTTGCCTTGATGCGTTGAGCTTCTTTGAGGCGATCCGGGGATGGAGGATGATCCATGAGATCACGTAGAGCGCTATAGTAGAAATCAGTTGTATGGTGATTCCACCTGGCTTTGGCTCTGCCATAGTGTGTCAATGTGCGTCGGATGGCCGGTTTGGCGCTCAGCAACCACCACTGCAGTGTGGTCTCGTAACGCATAATGCGTTGAACACAGGTGTGCCACGTGTCGGTGACCTGTTGTCGACATTCAGGGTCCCGCAGTAGCGCGACATTGAGTTTCCAAGGCCCTGCACTGCGCCATATAAACTGTCGACGTAGGTTCATGGTACAGATATAGATGTCATGATCCGAAAAGGCAGACGGCCAACGTTCCGCGTCGAGGAGAACTGATTTTAGAGCGTTAGAGATGTATATTCTATCAAGTCGGCTGGCGGAGTGGCTCGAGATGTGTGTATACCCCGGGCGGTCGCCGTGTACCACTCGCCAAGTGTCGAGGAGACGAAGGCGGCGGACGAGGAAGCGAAGTTCGGGACATGTGGTGAAATGGGGGTATTGGTCTGTGCGCTCGAGAACACAGTTGAAATCTCCACCTACGATGAGATGATCGTATCGACCGAGGAATAAAGGCGTGATATCTTCTGCGTAGAACCGGGAGCGATCCCTCCGTTTATCAGTGCCCGATGGGGCGTAGAGATTTATGATTTTGAGTCCTTCAACTGTTATGGCCACCCCTCGCACTGTTGGGAGGTATGCGACATCGGAAACTGCAATTCCTTCTCGGAGGAGGATGGCTGCGCCTGTGTGTTCCATAGCTGCAGGGGCGGCGTACGTCTCATATCCATAACACCCAGTCCAAGTCGCTGTCCTCAGTTCTTGTAACAGGGCGATGTCGATGTCCGCTGCTCTTAGCGTGTCACGGAGCAGTTGAAGTTTAGCGTGGGAGCCGATATTATTAGTATTGATAGTAGCTATTCGGTACGCCTGATGGGAGATCCGTGCTGCTGATAGGT
Source organism: Schistocerca nitens (assembly GCF_023898315.1). Classification (NCBI taxonomy): domain Eukaryota; kingdom Metazoa; phylum Arthropoda; class Insecta; order Orthoptera; family Acrididae; genus Schistocerca; species Schistocerca nitens. The sequence goes on from NC_064615.1 coordinate 448,942,986, forward strand.
TCGTAGCTGGTGAAGATTGTTGTGGTGGATGCTGGAAGTCCATAGAAGTCGCAGGATTCGCCGTAGAAACTTCCCACATTTTAGTTTTGGTCTAACGGAGAAACAGATCTCATTTCCGCATCAGATGGAGGTGGGAAATCCGTGTCATCCGCCCATGAAAGGTGTCCGACAGGTTTGACATCGGCGAGAGGTGGCAGCGCTGGCCGAGTCGGCTCAATGGCGTCGGTGACAACAGGCGTGCTATGTTCCGTGGCTTCTGGGCGCGGGGCTTGCGCACGATCTCTGTTGGACGGTTCACCGTCTTGTGGATGACGCGTCTCCGTGGCAGAGGAGAAAGTGTTATCGTGTTCTCCGTCGGAGTGATGTGGCATCTCTTCGTCCTGCGGAGGGGGCTCAATGGTCGAGTCTGATGTCTTGCGGCGTTTTTTTCGTCGTTCGGGCGACTTCTGCTTTCGGCAATCAGTTTCGGTGTCTGAGGAAGGAAGAGATTCACGTCGTTCCGGTACAAAAGCCGCGGGTGCTATGATGCGGTCTTCATTCTCCAGAACACTCTCATTGGTATCCTTGTGATCTTCTAGCGTGGGTGTGTCCGGCTGTTGGACATGTTCACGGGCGGCATCGCCGGTGTCAAGGTGCTGGGACGCCTCCGGGTGTATCGGACCAGAGAGACGCTCATGAACGGCGCCTTGTGAGGGCTGGACGTGCAGTGTCGCCGCATAGGTGACTGGAAGGGTGGTCGTGGTTCTGTCGGTGTTCGTATCGTCGGGCCTTAGTTGTGTGATGCGGCGTTGCAGGCATTCATTACGGACGTGGCCTTCTTTGCCACAACCGCAACATGTTCGAGGTTGTCCGTCGTAAATGACCACCGCACGGCAGCCGCCGATAGAAATGTACGATGGAACGTGCCGTTTGAGATCGATTCGCACTTGTCTCACACCATTAAGCACCGGATACGTCGTAAACTGTGCCCATGTCTCGGCTACGTGGCTCTGGACTTTTCCGAACGGGCTTAGCGTCGCGATGACTTCATCTTCATTCACCTCGAAAGGCAGTTCGAATACACGGATCGTCCGAAGGCCAAGTCCTGCATGGTCGACATCCACAGGCCCGACGTTTCCGTCGGAGTGCCGAAATTTTAGTCCATGTCACGTCCTTTGAATGATCTCGTTGCAGGCAGCGTCGGAAGTCATCTTAACATAAACGACGCTGCTAATGATCGATAGGTGTATGCCGATGAGTTCGTCACGCGGGATCTTCACGTCTTCGCGTAGAAAGCGTTCGACGGCCAGTGCTTTGGGTCGTGCGTATTCGTTTGAGAAGGTGAACTTAAGAGTGTTCTTCCTGTAAGAGTTGGCCATTACAGCTTGTTCGACTGAGAAGCGCTGTGACGAGGAAGTAAACAAAACACTCCGCGCGCGCAGCGGCGTGGACGGCCGAGCGCGGTGCGCACTGCTGCCCTGCCGAACGCAGACTGCCCAACTGAGCTACCGAAGCACGACTCACGCCCGACTCACAGCTTTACTTCTGCAAGTATCTCGTCTCCTACCTTCCAAACTTTACAGAAGCTCTCCTGCGAAACTTGTAGAACTAGCACTCCTGAAAGAAAGGATATTGCGGAGACATGGCTTAGCCACAGCCTGGGGGATGTTTCCAGAATGAGATTTCCACTCTGCAGCGGAGTGTGCGCTGATATGAAACTTCCTGGCAGATTAAAACTGTGTCCCGAGTTCGAGTCTCGGTCGGGCACACAGTTTTAATCTGCCAGGAAGTTTCATATCAGCGCACACTCCGCTGCAGAGTGAAAATCTCATTCTGGAAACATCCCCCAGGCTGTGGCTAAGCCATGTCTCCGCAATATCCTTTCTTTCAGGAGTGCTAGTTCTACAAGTTCTACATCTACATCTACATCCATACTCCGCAAGCCACCCAACGGTGTGTGGCGGAGGGCACCTTACGTGCCACTGTCATTACCTCCCTTTCCTGTTCCAGTCGCGTATGGTTCGCGGGAAGAACGACTGTCTGAAAGCCTCCGTGCGCGCTCTAATCTCTAATTTTACATTCGTGATCTCCTCGGGAGGTATAAGTAGGGGGAAGCAATATACTCGATACCTCATCCAGAAACGCACCCTCTCGAAACCTGGCGAGCAAGCTACACCGCGATGCAGAGCGCCTCTCTTGCAGAGTCTGCCACTTGAGTTTATTAAACATCTCCGTAACGCTATCACGGTTACCAAATAACCCTGTGACGAAACGCGCCGCTCTTCTTTGGACCTTCTCTATCTCCTCCGTCAACTTCTGTAAAGTTTGGAAGGTAGGAGACAAGATACTGGCAGAAGTATAGCTCAGTTGGTAGAGCACTTGCCCACGAAAGGCAAAGGTCCCGAGTTCGAGTCTCGGTCGGGCACACAGTTTTAATCTGCCAGGAAGTTTCACAGTGTAAGCAGTCTCTCGTAAGATCAAATTCCAAATGCATAACTGGAAATTTGACAATACTATCTACGGACACTGACTGAACGACTTAACAAACGGATACCAAACTGTTTTATTTTTAGTTATATCGGTGGCTTCTGACAGTGTCATCATACTACTTTTAATTAAAAAGACTCAAAAATTTTAAAATCCCAAATGGTGTCTTACAATGTACAAGTTGAGTAATAAGTCGTCGTAACCGCCCTACCCCTCTCACCCCATGAACCATGGACCTTGCCGGAGAGGGCTACTTGAGTGCCTCAACGATACAGATAACCCTACTGTAGGTGCTACGGAAACTGAGTGGTATCTGATGAGAGGTCAGACAGACATGTCATAACTGAAGAAGGGCAGCAGCCTTTTCATTAGGAGCTGGGAAAACAACCCTCATAATTGACTGATCTGACTCTGTGACGTTGGTCAACATGCGCTTGTTGTGCTGGTACTGCAAACGGCTGAAAGCAAGGGGAAATTACAGCTGTAATTATTTTTCTCAAGGACATACAGTTCTCCTGTATGGTGAAATGATGATGACGTCCTCTTGGCTAAAATATGTAGGAGATAAACTACTCTCTCATTTTTATGCGAAGGTGCGGACTACTCAGGAAAATATCGTTTTATTGGCAGAACACTTAGAAGATGTAACAGACCTACTAAAGAGACTGCCTACACTATGCTTGTCCGTCCTCTTGTGGAGTACTGCTGCACGCTGTGGGATCCTTACCAGATAGGATTAACGCAGTACCTCGAGAAAACTCAAAGAAGGGCGGTGCGTTTTATATTATTGAGAAATATGATGCAGCATTTCTCGTTGCTACGGGATCTTCTCACGAAATTTCAATCACCAACTTCCTCCACCGAATGCAAAAATATTTTGATGACGCCGTCCTAAATGCGAAGAAAAGATAGCATAACAAAATAAGGGTAATCGAGATCGCACGGAAAGATATAGGTGTTCCGTTTTTTCCGCGCTCTGTTCGAGAGTGAAATAACAGGTAATCATTGTGGAGGTGGTTCGATGAGCACTCTGCCACGCACTCAAGTGTGAATTGCAGAGTAGCCATGTAGAAGAAGATGTAAATGTAGATGTCTGGTCAAGTGAGCACAGGGCTATAAAGACAACATCAAATAATGGTAATGCAGGAGTAGGGGGAAAGAATAAAAGAGGACGCCGCCTGGTAGAATTTTGCACAGAGCATCATTTAGTCATTGTTAACATTTGATTTAAGAATCGTGACAGATGGTTGTATACGTGAAAAGGCTTGGGGACACTGGAAGATTTCAGATTGATTCAATAATGTAAAGCAGAGCTTCTGAAACCATATTTTAAACTGTAAGAAGTTTCCACGGGCAAATGTGGACTATGATGATAATTTATTGGTTAGGAACTGTAAGTTAAATCTGAAGAAATTACAAAAAGGTAGGAAATCAAGGAGAAAGCACATGGGTAAGTTGAAAGAACCGAATATTACTCAGAGTTTCAGAGGAAGCATTAGTCAATATCTGATTGAAACAGCCTAGGGAATACAGTGGAAGACAAATTGGTGGTTTTAAGAGATGAGATAGTGAAGGCAGCGGAGAATAAAATTGGCAAAAAAAGCCTTTCAGAAATGCTTGCATAACACAGGACGTATCGAATTTAACTGACTAAAGGAGAAATATAAAAATGCACCAAATAAAGCAGGCCAAAGGGAATACAGACATCTAAAAAATGAAACTGACAGAGAGTGCAAAATGCCTACGCAGGAATGGGTAGAAGACAAATGCAACGCTGTAGAAGCATGCATATCTACGGGAAAGATAGGTACCGCCTACAGCAAGATTAAAGAGACCTTTAGAGAAAAGAGCCGCAATTGAATGGATATTAAAAGATCAGATGAAAGCCAGTAATAAGTAAAGATGGGGAAACTAGAAAATGGAAGGAATATATCAGGTGTAGAGGTATGAAACCGGAATTTCCCTATACATGGTGTTAGCCGTCAGAGTAGGGCCCGTGAGACCGCGTCTGCAGCGCCATCCGCTTCCTGTAACGGAGGGGGAGATTAGTGTTTAACGTCCCGTCGACAATGAGGTCATTAGAGACGGAGCACAAGCTCGGGTTAGGGAAGGATAGGGAAGGAAATCGGCCGTGCCCTTAAGCGATTTAGGGAAATCACGGAAAACATGGATCGGGATGGCCAGACACGTTTTTGAACCGTCATCTCCTGTAACGGCTGTCGACGAATGTCAACACACAGTAAACCAAGTTCCATACATCGGTATCGTTTCAAACCGGTTATCATGTCGAGTTTTGTGCCTACGAACTACGATTTGCGGGCAACATTGGTTTTCTGTGATCATTAAGAAAAATGCTGCAGGATCGCATCGAATGCTTGTCGAAGCTTTCGGCGAACATGCTCTTGGTAAAAAACAGTGTTTCGAGTGGCTCAAAAAATTTAAAAGAGATGACTTTGACGTGAGAAACGACGAGTGCGGGAAACCACAGAAAAAGTTCGAAGACAACGAATTGCAGGTCTTATTGGATGAAGATGACACTCAAGCTCAACAGAAACTCGCGGAACAATTGAATGTGACTCAGAAAGCCGTTTCTCTTCGGTTGAAAGCTATGGGAAAGGTGCAGAGAGTGGGAAAATGGGTTCCGCATGACCTGAATGAAAGATAGCAAGCAAATCGAAAGACCACTTGTGAAACGCTGCTCACCAGATACAAAATAAAGTTGTTTCTCCATCGAATAGTGACAGGTGATTAGAAATGGATCCTAAGCGTCCTAAATCATGTGTGAGTCCAGGAAAACCATCGACATCCATTGCAAGACCAAATCGCCTTGGAAAGAAGTCAATGCTCTGTGTTTGGTGGGATCAGATGGGTGTCATCTATTACGAGCTGCTAAAACATGGCGAAACAGTTAACACTGATCGCTACCGACAGCAAATGATCGATTTAAATCGAGCATTAAGTGAAAAACGACCGGAATATGGAAAAAGACAACACAAAGTCATATTAATCCATGATAACGCCCCATCACACACAGCAAATTGGGTCAGGGAAACGATCGAGTCGTTCAGCTGGGAAATACCAGGGCATGCGGCTTATTCTCCAGACTAGGCTCCGTACAACTATCATCTGCTTGTATCACAGGGACACGCTCTCGCTGAACAGCGCTTCAATTCGTATGAAAATGTACGAAAATGGCTCCCTGACTGGTTCGCTTTAAGAGAAGAATTGCTTTTTTGGCGTGGCATTCATAGCCTGCCCGAGAAGTGGAAGAAATGTGTATATAGCAATGGAGTTTATTTTGAATAAAATATTCTCAGTTTCAAAAAAATGGCTCCGAGCACTATGGGACTTAACTTCTGAGGTCATCAGTCCCCTAGAACTTAGAACTACTTAAACCTAACTAACCTAAGGACATCACACACATCCATGCCCAAGGCAGGATTCGAACCTGTGACCGTAGCGGTCGCACGGTTCCTGACTGTAGCGCCTAGAACCGCTCGGCCACTCCGGCCGGCTCAGTTTCAAAATACAGACGTGTAATTATTGCAAGGAAATACCGGTTTCATACTTCTACACCTGGTATAGAAGGGTTCTGCAAAGGAAATGAACTTGAAGACAATATAGTGGGAAGGGAAGAGGAACTAGATAAATATGAGTGCGAGATTCGATACTGCGAGAAGCATTTTACAGAGCACTGAAAGATCTAAGTCGAAACAGTGCAGCAGATGACATTTCCTCAAAACTAATGATATCCTCGGGAGAGCCAGCCACGATCAAACTATTACATCTGGTGTACAAGATGTATGAGACAGGCAGTATATCCTCAGACTTCTGGAAGGATGTACTTATTCCAATTCCAAAGAAATCAGGTGGTGACAGATATGAATATTATCGGTCTATTCGTTTATGGTCGCAGATTACTGAAAGAATTATTTATAGATGAATGTAAAAACTGGTAGAAGCTCACATCGGTGAATATTAGTTTGGATCCCATAGAAATGTAGGAATACGCGTGGCAATACTCACTGTACTACTTACAGTGTTGGACAAAAATTTGGAAACACCGCGAGAAATGAATCCTTGAACATAAACGTAGATGCTGGCCAAGTCTACAGGTCGCGCTGTTGTATTTGTCCACGAACGTCACCTGTGGAATGTCATGGATACGTTCCAAGTGTCAGTCGTGGCCAGAAGAATGCTTTATGTCGGAGCTAAGTGAATTCGAAAATTGGGTAAATTGTTGATGCTCGTATGGTGGGTGCTTCCGTAATTAAAGACGCAGAAGTGTTTGTTGTGTCAATGACTAGTCAAGTATGGTGCCATGTAAAGTAGTGATGTATGTAGATGATACCACTTTCATCATATCTCACACAGATGAAAAGGTTGTGATACAAATGAATGAACTAATGATGGAAGGGGCTAGTGAGTTGTTCAGGGACAACAGATTAAAGCTAAATGATGATAAAACAGAACACATGCTTTTCTCCCTCAGAAACCTTGACATTTACCTGCGCAAACTCAAGGAAAAGTCAGTGAAATTGTTACACATTCACCTTGACAGTAACTTATGTTGGAATACCCAGATAGAAAAAGTTTGTAATACATTATCAAGATTAGTGTACCTGATAAGAAAATAAAAGAGATGTGGCAATCAAGATCTCCTATTTATGGCCTATTATGCATTTTTCCACACTCATTTGAACTATGGGATAATACTCTGGGGGAACTCTGCTGGGGCCAAGAATGTCTTCCTGTGGCAGAAGAAAATAGTAAGGTGCATTTTTGGTCTACAAAACACTCACTGTTCCCAGCTTGTACATACTGCGAGTTCTTGTCTACGCCAAAGAGAATGCTCTTATATATGAAACTAGGGCTAATGTCCATACTTATGAAACCAGGAACAGAAATTTGATAAATGTCCCCTGGACTCGGCTATCAAAGACCAAAAACAATTTTACACACATTGGCAAGGTGTTTCTGAACAAAATACCACAAAGTATTAAGGAACTGCCACATAATAAATTAAAAATGGTGGTGGAATCATGGCTAATAAGAAAGGCTTTCTATAATGTTCAGGAATTTTTAGGTAATACTATAAATGATTTAACTGTAATGTGAACTAAATTATGTATATTATAAACTGGTTAATATAAAAGTGTAAATAGAAATTTATGTAGGTTTAATATGTAACATTGTATTCTGTTGTCCGCAAAGAAATAACTTGTACTTGACGATGTCTTACGCAACAGCAATGTTGTCTTCAGAGAAATAAAAGGAACTGATTGATTGATTGAGGCACCGTGTCGAAGATTTGTGCTGCATACAATAAAATCGTCCGCTGAGTCACAACACGGACGAAAGTGTGTCTTGAGTGGCATGGCAAACGGTCATTGAAAAATAAGAGGGCGAAGCTGCAAAAGTCACTGCAGAACTGAATGTAATACTTGCGAACCCTGTCACCATCAGAACAACACCAAGGGAGTTCCATAAGCAGGGAATTGCAGGGCGAGCTGAGAATCCAAATGCACACATCAGTGATGCAAATGCTCGTAGCAGTAAAACGTGGTGCCGAAACCATAAAATCTGGACTGTGGAGCAACGGATGAAAGTCGTTTGGTCGGGTGAATTTTGTTCCACTTTGTTACCAGCTTTTAGTTGAGTTTACGTCTGGCGAGCGCCGTCCCAAGCCTATGAAGCAGACTACTTGCTACCGAGAGTGAAACATGGCGAGGGTTCTGTGACCATTTGGACAGCGATATTGTGGTATTCCCTGGACCCAATAGTTACGCTGAAAGGTCGTATTAATGCCAAGGATTATCTGACCATTTTGGTCATTAAGTTCATACCATAGTATATTTGTTCCCCACTGGAGAAGCTGTGCTCCAATACGACAGGGCCACTGGTTCAAAATGGTTCAAATGGCTCTGAGCACTATGGGACTCAACTGCTGAGGTCATTAGTCCCCTAGAACTTAGAACTAGTTAAACCTAACTAACCTAAGGACATCACAAACATCCATGCCCGAGGCAGGATTCGAACCTGCCAACTTTGACGTTTGCTGATGGTACTGTTATTCTGTAAGAGACAGAAAAGAACTTTGAAAAGCAGCTGAACGGAATGGGTAGTGTCTTAAAAAGAAAATGTAAAATGAACATCAAAGATGGACATCAACAGAAATAAAACAAGGATAATGGGATATAGTCGAGTCCAATCAGGTGATTCTGAGGAAATCATATTAGAAAACCAGACATTTAAGGTAGAAGGTAAGTTCTGGTATATGAACAGGAAAATAAGGTGGTGGCAGAAGCAGACAGAATGTAAAGTAGAGACTTGCTACAGAAAGGAAAAGCATTTCTGAACACGAGGAATTTGTTAACACAGAATATAAATTTTAAGTGTAAGGAAATCTTTCTAAAGGCATTTGTCTGGAAGTGAAAAGTGGAGAATAAACATTTCGGACAAGAAGAGAATAGACACTGCTGAAATGTGGTGCTATAGAAGAACGCTAAGGGTTAGATGGGTAGATCGCGTAACTACTGAGGAGTTGCTGAATTGAATAGGCGAGAAAAGAAATTTATGGCACAATTTTACTAAGAGAAGGGACAGGTGGATAGGACACATTCTGAAGCATCAAAAAAAATGTAAATTAGGTACTGGAGGGAAATGTGGGGGATAAAAATTGTAGAGGGAGGCAAAGGTATGAATACAGTAAGAAGTTTCAAATAGATGTATGTTGCAGTAGTTATTCGGAGACGAGGCTTGCATAAGATAAATTAGCATCAAACCGTTTTTCAGACTGAAGACCACAGCAACGACAATAAGCCGTCGTACGCTGTACACTCGCAAGAATAATGAAATGATGTTGATGATGTTGGATTTAAGGACACTCATCAGTATGGTCATCAGCGGTCTTATAGGATGTAAACTAAGACATCTCACGGATTGTATAATGTCTTTTCTCACATGTGAAATTGCTGCGACGATTACTCAAGATCACACATATTTACCAACTTTGAGGATATATGAGTCAATTTTGCATATTTTCATTTAGTGTCGTCTTATGGAATAAAATGCTGTGCTAATTTCTCGCTTAAGCAGAAAAGTATTCATTGTACAAAATGGCTCTGAGCACTATGGGACTTAACATCTATGGTCATCGGTCCCCTAGAATTTAGAACTACTTAAACCTAACTAACCTAAGGAAAGCACACAACACCCAGTCATCACGCATTGTACAAAAGAAAGTAATTAGAACTGCTTGGGGTTCACAGATGTACATCTTGTAGGCATCTCTTTAGCAGCTGGGAATATTAATCACAGCCTCACAATACATTTATTCACTTTGAAATTTGTCATCAACTCATCTGAGTTTGAGAGCAACAGAGATATTCACAAGTATAACATCTGCATTATTCTTTAATGAATCTACGGCACAAAAAGGGGTAAAATGTGCGGCTATAGAACTCTTTCATGATCTATTCATGGAAATAAAACATCTGACAGATAGCGGAAGTGTTTTCAGATGCAGATTAAAGATGTTTCTCCTTTAAAACTCGTCCTATACAATAGAAGAATTCTTGAATAGAAAGAATTAGTCATTTTAGAAAAAAAAGCCACTGTAATATTTTTTCTGTATTTATTCTGGTGGTATGTTCCACATCCTGAGTATGATCTGTGGAACAAGTAACTACCTAACAGTAGCAGATTTCTTCAGACAGTCTGGCTATGCCGGCCGGAGTGGCTGTGCAGTTCTAGGCGCTACAGTCTAGAGCCGAGCGACCGCTACGGTCGTAGGTTCGAATCCTGCCTCGAGCATGGATGAGTGTGATGTCCTTAGGTTAGTTAGGTTTAATTAGTTCTAAGTTCTAGGCGACTGATGACCTCAGAAGTTAAGTCGTATAGTGCTCAGAGCCATTTGAACCAAGTCTGGCTATATCGATACAAATAGGTGGTTCATATGTGTTAAAATCCTCCAATCGTTTGGAAAAACATCCTAATGAAAAACTTCCCGTTGTACAGATGGCTGACTACTTAAACATTGGCCAAGCCATCCACACAGAACTCATTGATTTTCTATCTTTAGCACTTTAGGTAGGACACCTGACACTTTAAAAAATGTTAGAGTGCGTATTAACAGTTGCCATTGTCAAGCTAGGGTGGTGGATAAGTTTCCACCCAAGAAGAAGGTCATGTCAGCATACGAAACACATGTCGTTAAAATATGTTTATCGGAAGTGGTATGTCAATAGACGCTGTCCTATCCTTAACCCGTATGGCTGGCTTGGACTCGCCAAGCTTCGGTTATCGATTTTATTGACCGCAGTTTGTTGTTTACCATTACCAAGCACTCGTTTTCCTGTCCGAAAATGAGATGATAGCGTATTGAGGGATCGAACACTTAGTCGTAACGGTTCATTTACATACTTTTGTGGCTTCTTTGTCAGTTGCATCGTTTCCTCATCTCTCAACATGTCCAGGTTCCCAGCTCACTGCCTTGGTTTTGGACTGCTGTATGCATTTTGGACAGTCTGAATCATTTTTCCACTGGATGGAGTGTACTGATTGCAAGATATTTAGAGGACCGAGGGCAGATAGATGACAAACTTTCTGCTGTGACGGCGTCTTACCTGCGCCAGTTCCTCCAGGAAGCCTTGTATCTCGGAATCAATTTTTTTATTTGTTGTGGGACGCAAACTCTTGAAGATTCTATCAGGGATGAAGGCTGAACAACCCAGTCTGTTCTACTGGTTAGATTCATCCGCATATACAATGATGAAATACCGATACGGTCTTAAAGCTAAAGAAAATAAACTTAAAAAAAAAGTAGTCTGGTGTACGGCCGGCCGGAGTGGCCGTGCGGTTCTACAGTCTGGAACCGAACGACCGCTACGGTCGTAGGTTCGAATCCTGCCTCGGGCATGGATGTGTGTGATGTCCTTAGGTTAGTTAGGTTTAAGTAGTTCTAAGTTCTAGGGGACTGATGACCACAGATGTTATGTCCCATAGTGCTCAGAGCCATTTCAACCATTTTTAAAATCACTTTGTTGTCTCTGGAGGTGTCAAGATGGCAGTTAGTTTCCACCCTTTCTCGTTGTCCTAAGTCACAGTGAATATACGAGGAACTATGCCAGAAAAGGCGTGGATGTACTTCAGTCAGTTACATGAGTGTGGTGGAGTGCCCAACCACCGGAGCTACTGACCTTACGCAGAGCAATGATCAGTTAAGGGCTCCTATTCTCTCCTTACAGTACCATTTTGTCAGTTTTCTACTGAACGTGGAGGTACACTGGTTTCCTGTCATTCTTCAACCGCACTTTTACCATAACCAATTTTTAATGATCTTCAGTTACCGCAGTGGAAGCAAGAAATTTAGTTTTAACATTACTTCCTCTGATTTCTGTTGGTGGGACAGTTGTAGAGTACTATTTGTCTGAAATACATGTAAACTGACCCTCGCATAATTAGTGATGTAACGGAAAGAAACGTGTCCTGTCGATCGATACGTCGTATATGGCACAGGAGTATACCTGATATGGATGATAATATTTTTGAAAACTTGCTGTAAGGATACATTACGTTGCCATCTACATCATTTCAGAGACAAAGCAATCGGCAGCATGTTAATTCCAGGTTTTGTTTTCTGTAATATTTACGGCATATATTACTGGTGCTCATTATACATCTCAAGAAAAATTGTCAGCAACACTAAGCACGATCCCTATTAACTGGTCATTTTTGGCCAAATTATTCTTGCACGTAACTAGAAATTTTCTCTTCACTGCTTGTCCTACAACATTTGGAAGCGGATCGGCAGTAAAATGACTGTATGCCTTCTTATGCTTCCTAGTTTTTAAAGAACAGCATGAGTGAGAGATGATAATTATCCATTTTGTTTTCAAAAATGGTTCAAATGGCTCTGAGCACTATGGGACTTAACTTCTAAGGTCATCAGTCCCCTAGAACTTAGAACTACTTAAACCTAACTAACCTAAGGACATCACACACATCCATGCCCGAGGCATGCTCATTATACATCTCAAGAAAAATTGTCAGCAACACTAAGCACGATCCCTATTAACTGGTCATTTTTGGCCAAATTATTCTTGCACGTAACTAGAAATTTTCTCTTCACTGCTTGTCCTACAACATTTGGAAGCGGATCGGCAGTAAAATGACTGTATGCCTTCTTATGCTTCCTAGTTTTTAAAGAACAGCATGAGTGAGAGATGATAATTATCCATTTTGTTTTCAAAAATGGTTCAAATGGCTCTGAGCACTATGGGACTTAACTTCTAAGGTCATCAGTCCCCTAGAACTTAGAACTACTTAAACCTAACTAACCTAAGGACATCACACACATCCATGCCCGAGGCAGGATTCGAACCTGCGACCGTAGCGGCCACGCGGTTCCAGACTGTAGCGCCGTTAACCGCTTGGCCACACCGGCCGGCATTTTGTTTTATTTCATATGTGCTACCCAAGACGATCATACAACTGCAGTATCTTCTCTCTCTTGTAGATCACTTTATTGTATTTTCGAGAAACACTGTTATTAAATATAGATGGTACCTCTAAAACCACGCAACAAATACTAAATTTCTAGGAATGAATACTGATTCGCAGTTGAAGTGCGAACATAATATCAGCAGCATTTACTACAATTAAAGAGTCCTGTCATCAGCGTGTAACATTGTTGGACCTGTTGGTATGGTTGTAAAGCATGTGCCTGGAAACCGAAACGCCACGAAACCCGGATCAGTCTGCCTTTAACCTAGCCGTCACGTCTCAATGATTTGAAGATTTGCCAAGAGCGATACGTGTTTCCGATTCGACGTTAAACTGTTAAGTCCCATTTCCCCGTTCCTCCGGACAGGCCTCGGAAGGCCCAATGGTACCGACCGACGGTCGCGTCGTCCTCAGCCGAGAGGCTTTACTTGATGCGGATATGGAGGCGCGTGTGGTCAGCACACTCCTCTCATGGCCGTTGTCAGTTTTCGGGATCGGAGAGGCTACTTCTCAGTCAAGTAGCTTCTCAATTCGCCTCACAAAGGGTAATGCACCGCATTTGCCAAAAGCGCTAAGCAGACCCGGGCGGTCGCCCATCCAAATGATAACCAAGTCCGACAGCATAACTTCGTGTACTTGTGGGAACCAGTGTTCCCACTGCCCCAATATGATTATTGCTGGTGTATATTAGGGTCACGCATGTCGCCAAAGTAGCTTCCAATTGAAATAATTGTACCAGGCCATTTGGCAGACGAGATTATTGGTTATTACAGTGTGAAACAGCCTGTGGTTTTTAATTAGATACTATTCAGATCTACACTCAGTTATTAGCTAAAGAATTATTTTATGATGAACAAACGTACAAAACATTACCAGAGTTTTCACGTCACAGAGAAACAGAATTTAAAAAATAGTAATCGAACTCATTGTATAAAAATCTGTTTAAAAAATTAGGAATCTTAATCACACAATGTGAATAAATTCACCAGCAAGTTTTGCACAAAAATTTAAGCAATTTACCAAGAAGGAACAAATATAGACCACAAAACGGCATTTTCTATCAAGGAATGATATATACAACACTTTTCGCAAGGAAAATAAAGAGACTACTAAACAAACTTACATAAAAAGCCAATCAAAAAGTACGTTTTGTTTGCTTTTTCAACCTTAAACAGAAATAATAAAAAACCTCTGTAATTTCACATTACTCTTCCGCACTGTAATTATATTTTTTTACAAAAAGAAAAAAATACCTCACTCTCAAAGCTTTGTAATATATAATACTAACACTTTATCGTCTTTCCGAGCTTACATCTCAGCCATTGTGGTGGGATAGTGACTCAGTTTTTCAGGCAAGCTAATGAGAAGCTGCGATACCCAGAACAGAAATCAAACATTTTCACTATGATTCTGCTGTCAACTGGTAATATGCACAGTGTTAAATCATGAAATCGTGTCTATATGGTGCACACGGTCATTGGCAGTGAGAAACGAATGAACAGTGTAGCACTAGTTGTCTCATTATCAAAATAATTTTTTTCCAAAACTTTATTGCGCACTACGGATAAACGAATGAGGTAGCGCTGTTTTAAACAGACTGGCTTTGTATTTGGAAGGATTGAGGTTCCAGTCTTCATCCGACCATTCTGACTTGGATCATCTGTGCTTTCCCTAAACTACTTCGGGCAAATCACGAGATGGTTCCTGCTACATGGCCAGCGTTGCTCACTACCTGTTCCAACCTCGTCAAACTAGAAGTGCGAGTACGTGATTGCCTGTAGGAATGAATTACGTTGTCTTTTTGTTCTTTGATTATAATATGATATGTCTAATATTCTTGCGTAAGTGATCAAATGCTGAACAAAGCTCCTACTTCTACTTCTACTACTACTACTACTACTATTACTACCACCATCACATCCCTGTACTGCATAAAAAGCTAGAATAAACTAGTGAGTTAAACCTCACACTGTCTCGTGATGACTTAGCACAGTTACTTACTTTCATAACCGGGCGCTCTATTTACAGCTGTTGCATAGTAATCTGGTCGTGATCTTCTTCGTTCTTTGCCTACGTTTTATCTTGCAGTCAAAAACAGAGTGAAACGATAATTTTTAGGTACATGGACTCTGCAGAACATAGCCCGTACCGAACTGTTCCAATGGACAAGCTCAGCAACTTGCCGTACTTCAATCTGACATTATAGTTACATTTGGCGTCTCTTTGTATTGTTGTTCTCACTAATTCGTATTATACGTTGCATTTCTTTCGGGACTCGTTTATGGTTAGCTAATGCTTGTTAGATGAAACATGAGATATATCAGCGACACCAATTTCAAGGTCGGCCGCGGTGGTCTAGCGGTTCTACGCGCTCAGTCAGGAACCGTGCGACTGCTACGGTCGCAGGTTCGAATCCTGCCTCGGGCATGGATGTGTGTGATGTCCTTAGGTTAGTTAGGTTTAAGTAGTTCTAAGTTCTAGGGGACTTATGACCACAGATGTTGAGTCCCATAGTGCTCAGAGCTATTTGAACCATTTGAACCAATTTCAAGTCGCAAAACAACGAAGCCTGCTTTAGCTGCAGAATAAGCACTAAAAATAAATTCGTTGAAATTACCAATTATACATGACAGAATTCCATAAATACAATCAAACAACGCCTTTTGATATTAGACTGTCACTTGAGCGAGCATTACAACGCAGGACTCTTGTGATCATCTTTTAGCTTGTTCCAATGGGCGCTCAGCCACTTTATGGTAGCTGAGACGGATTCGAGCAATCGCAAAATAAATTTTTATAACATCGATTAAAGACATAATTTCCATCTCATTATCATAATGAGAATTATTATAAAAGAATCAGCAGATGTAGTAATTCAAAAACTTCTACTGTTTTTCTCATCCGAAAATCATACATATATCTGTGAGAGGCGGTTATCTAGAATAATTTCTCGAAAATAAAGAAGATGATGAAATCTTGATTGGATCAATATATCTAGAAGTTTCATCTTTCGAAATCACCGTGTCCGTTGAGCGAGTATTATAACGCAGATTTCTTGCGGTCATCTGTAGGAACGTTCACAAACGGTACTTGTACATCAGATACGCATAGCCTACGCTAATCAAAATAATTATTCGACAAACGATTGGATAATTCGAAAAGTATATTTTATCTCCCTAGATATTTGCTTAAAGTGCCATAGTTAAATTAGACGTACAGTAGAACTAAATATTTTTGTCAACGATGTTTTACTAATTATGGTAGCTATTATCACAAGAAATCGAGCAATCGTAAAATAACTTCTCATAACAGCAATTAAAGAAATAATTTCTTAATGTACTCCATCGTAATATTCTTATGAGAACTATTAGGAATGAATCGGCAGATGTAGGAATTCAAAAACTTCTGTTGTTTTTTTTTTTTCAACCGAAAATCTGTACCGTATATCTGTGGGATGGGACTAACTAGAGCATTTGTTCAAAAATAAATAAAAAAGATGAAGAAATCTTGATTCGATCACTGTACCTAGAAGTAAAACTACTTTAGAAAGCATATAGCAGTTCGGTTACATTAAAATTCCACGGAAGGCCGTAAAATGCCAGTACTGATTTACTGCAATGAATAAACGTGGTTTCCTCTTCCGACTTGTGTTTTTTCCCCTCTTTCTTTCCAATTCATTCGCGAGAGATACGAACAGGAAAGATCAACCGCGTGAGACTGTAGTAATTAGGTTATAAATATATATATGCGACAAAATAACTCAACGGGGGATCAAAGAAGTTAATGTTTTTAACTTGTCTCTGCTTGTAAGTATTCATTTTAATAGAAGCAGCTAAAATTATTCTTTACCTGGGTGCGGTTTTCTCCGGCGTCGACATATGGGTACGCCGTGTACACACTTCTGGGTCGAACTGGCCTGCCAATGTCTGTTTGATCTTTCGTAATACTTTTCAGTAAATCTATGCTAGACGATCCCGGCATGCCGAAAGTATGTGGAACGTCTGTTGTTACTCAGATTACACTGAATAAACTTTCAATGAGCATCTAATAACAGATGAAGCATGCGACGCGCTGTAGTTTAATATCCAAAGATGATACTCCCCCTTACCTGGATATGTATTGTTGTCTAGAGAGTATTCTTTGATCGGAGGATGATACGTGAAGACACAGTGACCTTTAAGGTCTGTCTCAAGGATGGGGAACGTCACTAACTACACTTATCTTTTTCCCAGTGCTCCCTAGTTTTACGTAAAAAGGACTATTTTTTTATGTTATACGAACACACCGATATGAGAGGTGCAATGTCATGCAACCTATGGTTACTAGAATGTAATAAGTTTTATGATCTCGCTATTTTCTGCCTGGCTGTTTCGAGGGATTTTGTGTCTCAAGCTGTTTGATGGGAGGGTGATACGTAAAGTTACAGAGACCTTTAAGGTCTTTCTCAAGGATAGGGAACATCACTACCAATGCTCATCTTTTCCGCAGTGATCCCTAGTTTTACGTAAAAAGGACTATTTTTTATGTTCTACACACACACACACACACACACACACACACACACACGAAAGGTACAACGTCATGCAACCTATTGTTACTAGAATGCATTAAGTTTTATGACCTCCCTATTTTCTGCCTGGAAGTTTCGAGGAATTTTGCTTCTGCAGCACTTAAAACCCATGCCCCGTGAAAACAAGGACAGTCCTCAAAAATACGCGATATACATCATATACATACCGGCGAGCTTGGCGGAATGACTCTTGCGTAAAATGAATACAGATTTGTATCCCGTTAGCTGGCAGTGTGTTATACCGCAAGAAAATTCTTCAATTGTGATGATCGCAAAGTATACGGTGTATTAAAAAGGACTTGACTATTTTGAAAATTGGTACTAACTTATTAAATACGACTTACATATGTAGCCTTGGTATCATATTGAAGGAAAATAGATCAAGTTTTGACTGTTTGGTCAAAGGCCCGGTATTTTCTAAATGTCCGCTTTCCACGTCAGTGAATGGACCGACATGCGCCGGTTGCATGACCCTCACGTTCAATGGAACTGACACTGCTTGGCTTTTTCTTTTGCGGAATCATTAAGGGTACCTTGTTTGTTGCGCCCTTACGAGCGAGCCTCTCTATCAAAGCTCAGATCCAGAATCTACCTCGCAATTGAACAACTCACGCCTGATTGCAGCGAGTTTGGCAAGAAATCGTCTTCAGATGGTATGTGTGCCTCACAACCTCTTTTAAGTAGTCTATATGGTAAAAAAAATTGGATGTATTTTTCTATAAATGACACAAAAACCATATCTGTATGTTAAATGAATAAATCAATATTAGTTTTCAGCATTGTAAAGTCATTTTTCATGCATCCTATATTTCATAATCTGATAGTATCTCCGCTACAGATATAATGAAAATTCACCAAGCAAATTATCGCAGCATCACAGAACTGTCCTTTATAAGCATAGTTCATTTTATAGTGTATCGATATACTATTCGCATATCATCCCACTCTATTTCATTTCTACACTGGCTCAAACGACACAGACAAAATAGGTTTACATCTACGATTTAAAGCAATACACCACATCTACAGCAAGCGTACATAATATCTGGACTCTTTTCTTCTGACAATAAGCGTAAAGTGGATCCAAATACTGAAGAATATAAATAAATCACGTATACACCTATGTGCTAGCCTCCGATAGACTTCAACCAAACTAATTCACAAATTATGGTGAGGCGCAAAGCTTGTGCTTATTTACCTATCATTTCTGTACACAAATATCGTTTGTCTAGTGTCACCAACCTCGTAATTTTGTGTAGAGTTACAGATGTAGCGAATAAGGATATGTGATAACAATACTAGAGAAAAATAAATATCTCGTTCATTATCAACGTTTTTAGTTGTTTGATGTTGTCTAGAGGTAGAATTCATTTGTTCGGGGACTACACTACCGATAAACTGTAGAAGAAAGTGCCTTGAAAGTAGATGTTAACTCATCTTACGGAAATATGTTCACTAGAAATGAATGTACACTGCTGGCCATTAAAACAGCAACATCAGGAAGAACAGTAAACAACAAAATTTCACCTGGCGAAAGAGAATTTCCGACATCATCTGCAATCGGGAATTAAAATAAATCCAGTGAAAATTTACGCTACACCGGGACTCGAACCGGATTTCCCGCTTATCGGGAGCCGTCGCCTGAACCACTGTGGCTATCCGAGCACGCTTCCCGTCCAACCCAATTGACAAATGTCGTACTCTACATACGTAGCGCCCCCTGTCCATAATACTCGTTGTCCGCAACCACACCTGATGCCTGCAAGAGGTCGAACGAAGAGTGCATCCACGTTGAAAATATCATTAGTTGCCGTCAATATGTAACACAAGAACACAGTGCCCACATATAAATTTTTTCTTGCTTTATTAACTATGTACATTTAAATGAGGTATATAGGTTTTAATAATTTCTTGTGCGCAAAATAACAAATGAAAGAAAATGTAATGAATTTGTAGTAGACGCACTGGCAAAGTCAGGGAATATCGTTATGTAAACCAAAAACAGGTAATTGCTGTTGTGCTGTAGCTGGGTGCAAGAGCGCGGCGCAAACGGGCAGTGCCTGTCAGGTGGTAAAGAGAGTCGGTTAGAAGCGAGCGAGTGGCTCGGACGCAAAGGAGGAATTCTGCTGCGAGAGGATGCAACAGTTGTTTCACAGCAAGTACCCACGTACCGGTATGGTCAAGCTTAATGTGGATAAGTAATTGGGCACAGCGCAAAGCATCAACGTTCACCAGTGTTTAAGAAGAGCGGGGGGTGGGGGCAAAGCTAAATGAGGTGAAGGGCCTGTGGCCGTACATAGTCGTAGTACACTGACGCGCCAAAGAAACTGGTACAGGCATGAATATCGAAATACAGAGAAATGTAAACAGGCAGAATACGGCGCTGCGGTCGGCAACGCCTATATAAGGCAACAAGTGTCTGGCGCAGTTGTCAGATCGGTTACTGCTGCTACAATGACAGGTTACCAAGATTTAAGTGAGTTTGAAAGTGATGTTATAGTCGGCGCACAAGCGAAGGGACACAGCATCTCCGAGGTACCGATGAAGGGGGGGGGGGGGGGGGGGATTTTCCCGTACGACCATTTCACGAGTGTACCGCGAATATCAGGAAACCGGTAAAACATCAAATCTCCGACATCGCTGCGGCCGGAAAAAGATCCTGCAAGAACGGGATCAACGACGACTGAAGAGGATTGTTCAACGTGACAAGCGCAACCCTTCCGCAAATTGCTGCAGGTTTCAATGCTGGGCCATCGACAAGTGTCAGCGTGTGAACTATTCAATGAAACATCATCGAAATTGACTTTCGGAGCCGAAGTCCCACTCACTCTTGATGACTGCACGACATAAAACTTTACGCCTCGCCAGGGCCCTTCAACACCGACACAGGACTGTTGACAACTGGAAACATGTTGCCCGGTCGGTCGAGTTTCGTTTCAAATTCAGTCGAGAGGATTAACGTGTACAGGTTTGGAGAGGACCTCATGAATCCATGGACCCTGAATATCAGCAGGGAATTTTTCAAGCTGGTGGAGGCTTTGTAATTGTGTGGGACGTACGCAGCTGGAGTGATATGGGACCCCTGATACGTTTAGATACGACTCTGACATGTGAGACGTACGTAAGCATCCAGTCTGATCACCTGCATCCATACATGTCCAATGTGTGCATTCCGACGGACTTGAGCAATTCCAGCACGATAATACGACACGCCACACGTCTAGAATTGCCACAGAGTGGCTTCAGGAACGCTCTTCTGGGTTTAAAAAATTTCGCTAGTCGCCAAATTCCACATACATGAACATTATTGAGCATATCTGGAATGCCTTGCAACGTGCTGTTCTTAAGTGACCTCCGACCCGTCGTACTCTTACGGGTTATTGACAGCCCTGCAGGTTTCATGGTGTCAATTCCCGCCAGCACTACTTCAGACATTAGTCGAGTCCATGCCACGTCGTGTTGCGTCACTTCTGCCTGCTCGCGGGAGCCTATAAGATATTAGAGAGGCGTACCAGTTTCTTTGGTTCTTCAGTGTATAATGGACCTCGCAGCATCAACTGCACCGCTATGAAGTAAGACTCGATCAATTTATCATTTAGAATTGTAAAAGGCTTGCCAGTGTTAGTTGCGAATCGTCCAATAACAAATGCTTTAGCAAATTATGTGTGTTATCGTGTGTAATCCTCAGTAACAACTACCCGACAGGATCCTCTCCGTATCCATAATTAGCCGAGTGTGTCATTGATGAACTGAAAGTAAACGATAAGAAGTGTGAAGTATATCGAATTGATTAATAGTTTAAATGAAAGCGAACGAAACAGTTAATTTTTTTTTTGGGGGGGGGGGGGGGGGCTTGCTACTTAAGTGCTGATTATTGACAAATAGTCTGAGAAAGCAGACAATTTTGTCTGAGACGTAAATTGTGTAACAATATGTCAAAGTAGCTAACTCCATAATCATTTTAAAAACAAATTATTGTAGAATAGTCAATTATTATTTTCGAAAAGTTTACCTTTTGCAAAACAGATTAATAGCAGCTGGCATTACAGGGAGAAAAGCAGTTCAGTTGTTACGTAACTGGTAGTGTAAAGAACTAGTAGTTAATTTCATGAAGTAGTAGCAAGTTTGCTTTTATCCATGACTGACATTTTTCTGAGTGATCTTTGTGTTTTGATAATGAGCGCGAGTCAGTGCCTTTGCGACTGTCCACGCCTGCAAACATACTATAATAGTAACGTAATTTAATTTCGAGGTCAATAGGTTTAATTGATTCTGCTCACACTAAGTGAGCTGCCGACCGTTCATTTACATTAATTTCCGAGCAAAACCAAAATTAATTAAGCATTTCTGGCCAAAATTTTACTAGCTAGTTTCGGTATTATTTTGTACATTTTTTTATTTCTGCCGATCGTTACTGGGTGAAGTAAACCGCACAATAACGATCAAGTTATGACAGCACCTGACTTCTTCCAGGTAATACTTTCACTTCGGATTCGATGTCCTATTCCAAATCAATATCAAACCATTAGCAACACGGTAATTCTTTGATAAGTCTACCATCCGGACGAAAGGGGAGGGGGTGTTATAACCTCACTTATCGTGGGTACAAAGTATAGTAGGAAGACTACCCGATTAAATTTATAGATCGTTTGGGTGATACAAGATGCGAATTTAGTACACAAACCTGTCGCCTCTGGCAGCAAAGTTGGCTACAGCCCGGTTAGGCATTGTGGCGAACTGGGCTTGGATGGAGATACGGTTACGTCATTCCATGCTGCTTCAGTTCTATGCCCAAGTTCATCAATCGTAGCGGTTGGCGAGTGGGTGAGAAATCTGAAGAACTTATTGGAATGCAACAGTGGAATAGTCGATGTACCGAAGAAGGTCAGTATTGCACGGGCAACAAGCGATCTTGCGTTATGTTGTCAAAGACACCTGCTGTCCAAAATACCGGCTATGCGAGTCAGAGATTGGCAACCCCATTCCGTTACTCCATGTCCTGGGTCCAAACGAGGATAAACGCCAGATACTGCCCAAAAGAGGATAACTAATTCAATATGGCCACATTAGATTTCCTTGGATCTTGGATGCCCCCCCCCCCCCCTCCCCGCATGCGCACACGGATACGTCTATCGTGATGATACGTCTATCGTGATATTGTACGTACGTACTGTTCGTAGAACCAGGACTTGGTAGTGTTGTCTATGTGCGCATCATTGTCGGGTATGCTTTCTTTGTTGCGTCAGAGAAGCCGTGCTGGCAGACTGTCGTGATCCAGACGTTGTCGCGCTGTCCGTACTGAGACTTCTCTTGCGCCAAGCAAAACGATTTGCTGACTCAAGACACGTGACGCTGTTGTACGATCCAGGCCTGCCAAGAAAACATCATGCCTGTCCTTCGGGCGCTAGTGGGGCCGTTGAGAGCTGGTATTATCCTTCTGAGTTCATCGATTCCATATCTGCGTGGTATTCATGAGACTCCATCTATCGCGAAACGATAAACTGTCGTTTCGATAGGTCACGATTCTATTTTTGTTGAGTTCCGACGTCTGCTGGTAGAAGTTTCTTCTTCTTCTTATACAAGGCATAACACGATGTTCTGACAAACAACCAATATTTTAATATAATTTTTGATTAAATCAGACATCATAATTCGCAGATGATTTCAAATCTCTGGCTACTTTGAGGTACTCCTAATTACCATGGCGACGTCATAACCCAAAAAACCCATAAGCACCAAGTTTTTGAGCGTCATACTCTTCGCCTCGCATTCCGCATAAATACTACCTTGTCCTCTACTCCTCTTGCAACAAACAGTTAATTAAATCCCCAGCCCCTTAAAATTGAGCGAACACTTTCGCAAATCCTCGACATACCTCAAACTTTCTCAAAAAATTTGGTTAGCGAGCCCACTTCACAACGTATCTGGTCTGCTGTCCTGATCTCTACGACCAATTATGTGATTTTCTTTACCTCGCCCAACGTAACTTAAAAAGCAAATCTCCCCGTTATTGATTCAAAAATTACTGTCACTTACAGACTCTTTCTTTCCCATCCCACCCGTATCTCAATTCCTCTCCCTCCCCTTACAAGGAAGCATCACCAACATGACCTCGCATTTCAAGGACAAAGGAACATATACGTGTAAGATGTCAGCCCCAGAAAACGATCTCGCGCAGAGATTTGGGCCATTATTCTGTTAGTAACTAGTTACGACCTTCTGATAGTGCTGCTTTTACGCACTTGCACGCATAGCATGTTTGTAGCTCGATAGCCCGCTTAATGCCCGTGCGCGAAGTACTGTACTGCACAGTGGAGCGAGTAAGAGGTTTATATTCGTAATGTAAGTGAACCAACAAGTGATAGTGCGGCATCTCAGGAGCGGTACGGAATATTGGGGAATTGCAACGTTTAAACGTCAAAGGAAGAGAGCTGAAAGTCTTTACTGGTAAGCATCCTGATATGCGGCTGTTCGACTAATTTTTCTACAAGGCAAAAGAAAGCTTACGGGGCTTATTTTGAGTTATTTTTTATACGTTTCAATTTTATTGCAGAAATCGTACACACCTGCACAAAGGAAGACGCGCTAGATATAGAGCAAAATATTGGACGACGTTAGCTGCTTATTTACAAGAGGGCGACGATGAAGATAAAGAGGCTGCTCTTTCAGCACAGCCACATTCGCCGAACAGCGTCGTTGGTACAACGGCCAGGGATGTGAAAACAAGGACGTAAGTGATAATGATGCCTGCTTTGAACATGTAATGTCGTGGGATACCACATCGCTCTTGTCCGTAAAAACGAGCTGGGGCCTTTTTCAGGACCGTCGAGAGGAACTGTAAATTACTAAAACAAAAAAGGGATCTGTAGATTTGGAGTAAAAATCTTGAAAACAGGGCTACGCACCAATAAAAGCTCTCCAAGGTTGGTTGGTTGGTTGATTCAGGAGAGGGGACCAAACAGCGAGGTCATCGGTCTCATCGGATTACGGAAGGATGGGGAAGTCGGCCTGCCCTTTCAAAGTAATCATCCCGGTATTTACGTGAAGCTATTTAGGGAAATCACAGAAAACTTAATTCATCATGGCCGGACCGCGGGTATGAACCGTCGTTCTCCTGAATGCGAGTGGTGTGCTACCTACTGCGTCGCCTCGATCGGTAGCTCTCCAAGGTCAACACAATCTGTCTAATTAAATGTAATAACGCATTTAGGAAAAAATGTGACAATCCATAATCCCAGAAGCGGGACGCCAAGCCGCAGTGGAGGTGGGACTAAAAATGTTTAAACCATTTACTGGTTGGGTGCACGCTTTCAAGAAGAAACATGGTACTGTGCCGCGGCTACAACTAATAAGCTTGGTAACGGGACATCCATACTTACTGCATGTGAAGAGTTTGTCGCTAACATCAGAGCTATTATGGAAATAGTCGGCAGAGAGAACGAGTACAAACGGATCAGAGCGGTTTTAATTTAGAAATCACGCCCGGTCAATCACTTGCCAGAAAATGAATAAAAGACGTCGACGCAGTTCTGCAGTCCATCAGTGACACGACGCAAAGCTACACAATAATGACAACGGTATCTGCAGATAGACGCTCGCTCTCATCTCTGTTTGCAATTTTAAAAGAATTGACGAGAATGTTTGGGCTGTGAGACAAATAAAATTTGTTTCATGCAGAAAATATTGTATCAGTCGCCTCACCTTCTGGAGAAGTCAACAAGGAACTTTTGCAGACATTTGCAGATGTGGCGACACAAGGTGTTTTCTAAAGTTATTCGAGATGACAGGAGAACAGTTGTAACCGTGGACTCATTTTCAGGCCACATAAGCTTGTCAATGCATGCAGAGCATTGAGGTGAAGACACTATGGTTCCTGTATAGACGATACCACCTGGTGGGATAAGAGACTGTCAACCAATGGATATATTTGGCTTTCGAATATTCAGCGGTTTTGTCCTCAGGTTCACCAACTCGGCACGAGTTCTGGCCATCGATGTGAACTTCGGCCAATGCAACAACATTCTTCACAAGCAGTTACAGGGTGACAATTATTGAACTATATGAAAAAAACGTAAATTAGTTACAAGCTACGGCGTGCACACACTTCATCCAACATGTAAATGTCACAGTATCCACACATGCAGCTGAATGTACCTACAAAAATATTTATAACGTCCACCCTACCTCTATTCAAAACACATTTCACAGACTGAAGGCAGTTATACCACAGCACGTACGTGCAACATTATATCATTTTACAGCACACAGTTCAGGAAAGAGACTTCATAAGCATTAAGCCGTGTGAAAATAAACTGCAGAGCGAAATTCGCTAGACATTTAGGTGAAATACGCGCATAAATACGTGTGAAATATGTTAAATATGTGTGGAATATATTTGACATTGAAGAAATTGCAAAAAGGTGGGAATTTAAGGAGATGGGACCTGGATAAACTGACTAAACCAGAGGTTGTAGAGAGTTTCAGGGAGAGCATAAGGGAACAATTGACAGGAATGGGGGAAAGAAATACAGTAGAAGACGAATGGGTAGCTCTGAGGGATGAAGTAGTGAAGGCAGCAGAGGACCAAGTAGGTAAAAAGACGAGGGCTAGTAGAAATCCTTGGGTAACAGAAGAAATATTCAATATAATTGATGAAAGGAGAAAATATAAAAATGCAGTAAATGATGCAGGCAAAAAGTAATACAAACGTCTCAAAAATGAGACCGACAGGAAGTGCAATATGGCTAAGCAGGCATGGCTAAAGGACTAATGTAGGAATGTGGAGCCTTGTCTCACTAGGGGTAAGATAGATACTGCCTACAGGAAAATTAAAGAGGCCTTTGGAGAGAAGAGAACCACTTGTATGAATATCAAGAGCTCAGATGGCAACCCAGTTCTAAGCAAAGAGGGGAAAGCAGAAAGGTGGAAGGAGTATATAGAGGGTCTATACAATGGCGATGTACTTGAGGACAATATTATGGAAATGGGAGAGGATGTAGATGAAGATGAAATGGGAGATACGATACTGCGTGAAGAGTTTGACAGAGCACTGAAAGACCTGAGTCGAAACAAGGCCCCGGGAGTAGACAACATTCCATTAGAACTACTGACGGCCTTTGGAGAGCCAGTCCTGACAAAACTCTACCATCTGGTGAGCAAGATGTACGAGACAGGAGAAATTCCCTCAGACTTCAAGAAGAATATAATAATTCCAATCCCAAAGAAAGCAGGCGTTGACAGATGTGAAAATTACCGAACTAGTAGTTTAATAAGTCACAGCTGCAAAATACTAATGCGAATTCTTTACAGACGAATGGAAAAACTGGTAGAAGCCGACCTCGGGGAAGATCAGTTTGGATTCCGTAGAAATGTTGGAACACGTGAGGCAATACTGACCCTACGACTTATCTTAGAAAATAGATTAAGGAAAGGCAAACCTACGTTTCCAGCATTTGTAGACTTAGAGAAAGCTTTTGACAATGTTGACTGGAATACTCCCTTTCAAATTCTGAAGGTGGCAGGGGTAAAATACAGGGAGCGAAAGGCTATTTACAATTTGTACAGAAACCAGATGGCAGTTATAAGAGTCGAGGGGCATGAAAGGGAAGCAGTGGTTGGGAAAGGAATGAGACAGGGTTGTAGCCTCTCCCTGATGTTATTTAATCTGTATATTGAGCAAGCAGTAAAGGAAACAAAAGAAAAATTTGGAGTAGGTATTAAAATCCAAGGAGAACAAATAAAAACTTTGAGGTTTGCCGATGACATTGTAATTCTGTCAGAGACAGCAAAGGACTTGGAAGAGCAGTTGAATGGAATGGACAGTGCCTTGAAAGAGGATATAAGATGAACATCAACAAAAGCAAAACGAGGATAATGGAATGAAGTCGAATTAAGTCGGGTGATGCTGAGGGAATTAGATTAGGAAATGAGGCACTTAAAGTAGTAAAGGAGTTTTGCTATTTGGGGAGCAAAATAACTGATGATGGTCGAAGTAGAGAGGATATAAAATGTAGACTGGCAATGGCAAGGAAAGCGTCTCTGAAGAAGAGAAATTTGTTAACATCGAGTATAGATTTAAGTGTCAGGAAGTCGTTTCTGAAAGTATTTGTATGGAGTGTAGCCATGTATGGAAGTGAAACATGGACAATAAATAGTTTCGACAAGAAGAGAATAGAAGCTTTCGAAATATGGTGGTACAGAAGAATGTTGAAGATTAGGTGGGTAGTTCACATAACTAATGAGGAGGTATTGAATAGGATTGGGGAGAAGAGAAGTTCGTGGCACAACTTGACTAGAAGAAGGGATCAGTTGGTAGGACATGTCCTGAGGCATCAAGGGATCACAAATTTAGCATTGGAGGGCAGCGTGGAGGGTAAAAATCGTAGAGGGAGACCAAGAGATGAATACACTAAGCAGATTCAGAAGGATTTAGGTTGCAGTAGGTACTGGGAGATGAAGGAGCTTGCACAGGATAGATTAGGATGGAGAGCTGCATCAAACCAGTCTCAGGACTGAAGACCACAACAACAACAACAACAACATATTTGACATATGCATATGTGAGCAAATCCAAGGATAAAAAGCTCATCCTAAACCTCTGAACGATTTCAGTCAAATTTGGTACACATAGACCTAGTAGTTACAATATGGAAAAAATACTGTAGTGGTAAGAACCACCAGCCTCGTACTCGGGTGAAAATGAAAATGTGGAGAGAGAAGCGAGGACAAAGAAATGGATAGACAGTGGGGGGGAGGGGTGAAGACGAAGAAAGGCACAGATAGAAGGAGGAGAAGGTCAACGGATGGGGAGGAGGAAATAGAGAGAGAAAAGAAAGAGGAAAAGATGAAAAGAGAGACACGAGAGGAGGACATGGACATAGAAAGGAAAGGGGGAAGATGAACTGGGATAGGGGGAGCAGGAGATGGCCAGGGAGAGGGGTAGGAGGAGATCAACGGAGAGAGGAAAATGAAGAGACTGACAAAGAGAGAGGGAGGAGGAAAAATTGTTCAAATGGCTCTGAGCACTATGGGACTTAACTTCTGAGGTCATCAGTCCCCTAGAACTTAGAACTACTTAATCCTAACCAACCTAATGACATCACACACATCCATGCCCGAGGCAGGATTCGAACCTGCGACCGTAGTGGTCGTGCGGTTCCAGACAAGCGCCTAGAGCCGCTCGGCAACTTTGGCCAGCAGGGAGCAGGAGATGGAATCAGAGGGGATGAGGAGATGAACAGAGAGGGAAGCAGCAGAATGGCAGAGAGGGGCAGGAGGAGATGGACAGAGCGAAGGGGCGAGGAAGTGCATGGAGAAATGGGGTTAGTTTAAGTAGTGTGTAAGTCTAGGGACCGATGAGCTCAGCAGGCGTTCACACACATTTGAAGATCATATAGTCAACGAAGGGATTTTCAGCTTGTCATGTAATAAATGAGAACCGTTATATTTTGGAGCGAACGTTATTAGCGAATATTAGCCTACCCATGACGGTGCATAACTGCTATGGTTTTCAAACCCTTGGATATTAAAGGATTATAGTACTATCACAGTCTCAAGCAATTTTATGGTGTGTGTTTGTGTGTGTGTGTTGTGTGTCTGTGTAAAAAATGTGTCATACTAATAATAAACGTGATTAGTAAAACGTAAATCGTGCGTCCCACGAGGTTTATTGTAAGGCAAGTGGCTACAGCTATTTGTTGTGAGTGAAGCGCGTTCACTACAGCGGCTTGCATTTATTGTGTTCCGCAAGAGAGTCATAATGACAAGTCTACACGGAAACCTATGTCTTGGAAAGCAGTGTGAATAAACAAGCAAAGTGGCAACCATTGATATATTTCAGGTGTACACATATTTTGCTACGCTTTGTTTTGCAGGGATGCTGCCAGGAGAGGGCGTCTGTATTACTATCCTTGTGTGTACTATCCTTACGCGTGAAGATATAGAAGTTTATAAATTATAGAGGGCAGCAATCAGTTGTTCTTTTTTAGTGCAGGTTTTATTTGGCAAATCCAAATTTCGTCTAGTGCCTGGCCATTGTCAATGCACAATTTTCTAGGCTCGATGCATGTCAGTTCCCTGTTGTTCGGGCGTCAGTCACAGTTCTTTGACTACTACTGTATAAAGAAGGTAGGCTGTGTGGAGAACACATCGATTGGTTGTATGGCGCCATACAACCAATCGATGTGTTCTCCACACAGCATACCTTCCTTATACAGTAGTGTTCAAAGGACTGTGACTGACGCCCGAACAACAGGGAACTGACATGCATAGACACTATAATCCGTTCATCGTAAGAATAAACCTAATGTAGACATTGCACTATGTATTCTTCCGCGTTTGCTGGAACCTCCTTGGATTTCCGTTTCACGTGGGACTGCAGCCAAGCTGTCTCGAGTACTATCAGGTACGATAATAAAGGTACGTTTTGTGCTGTGCGTTACGTGCATCGACTTAGCGATAATACAGGACAACAGCTTTACCGGCACATTTAGCTTGGACAGCACTGGCCGGCCAGCTGGAAAAGCTAGCGTACAATGATGTGGCCAGCTGCAGTACACACGTAAAAATGGACGAGGAAAGGTCCAATACAGCCTCGAATGTCATTTAATGTTTAAGCAGAATGAAACAACACACTGAAAATCTGCCACAATACGCTCCTTAGACGACTAGACGAAAACTGCAACACTTCATCGTTTTTAGCTAACATACTACTGTAACTTTAAAAAAATGATGAAAATTGCTGACTTAACCACAGGATAATTTTCCTGCATCAGCTGTGTGTAACGTAAGAGAGTATTGAAGGATTTCTCCGAGTAGTTACGTATTGAAGCCACTGAAGGTATTACTTACAGTCAGTCGTCTGGTAATCTCTTAGCTCCTTCCTTTTCCGAATCCGAGAAATACATTTCAGTTCTGGAAGTGTCACCTGCTACGTGGATAACGAACCTATCAACAACATAACCCACGAATCCAACCTGGCGCAGCACTTTCTTTTCTTTTATGACGAGCCGTTCTATATCCCGCCAACGTTCGGCAGTGACGCGTGAAAAAGCTGCTTGCGTTAGTTCCAGTACGACTGCCAGCTTAACAGTTCTGTTGCTTCTCGGACAAATCCCGTAGCTTGGCTCCAGACAGGGGCAATTCTAGAAGTCGGTCAAGGGGGAGGGGGGTTGGAGGAGTGGAATATCGCTCAACAAAAGGAAAGTTGGAGTCCTCCATCGATAAACTGGTGAAATTTGGTGTTGCTTAAAGTAGTTTTTGGTAACTGTTTTGGAGTTCAGGGTAAAAACGTGTCTACAGAATGTGTGTGCCTGGAAAAATAATACGATTTGACCCAAATGTCCGGCTATTTCGGAGTTTTTGTCTGGAGTCAGCAATTTAAGTGTTGGTAGGCATACCCAACATATTTGGCTTTCTTGATTATTGTTTAAGTGGTACTCGTACTTTAACATACATCCAATACATATAAATAAATAAAAAGACGCCCATTTTAAGTTAAACAATATTTATCGGTGTAGATAGTAAGCTATTTGCCGCTCTTATTCTTTTGTTAAAATGTAGAAGAAATAGTATCGGCAGCAATTCAGAGATTTATACCAAATAAATTAAAAAAACGACGGAGCTGATCCTCCTTGGTACAAAAAACGGGTTAGAACACTGTTGCAGAAACAACGAAACAAACATGCCAAATTTAAACAGAAGCAAAATCCCCAGATTGGCGATCTTTTACAGAAGCTCGAAATTTAGCGCGAACTTCAATGCGAGATGCCTATAACAGTTTCCACAACGACACGTTGTCTCGAAACCTGGCAGAAAATCCAAAGAGATTCTGGTCGTACGTGAAGTATGTTGGCGGCAACAAACAATCAATGCCTTCTCTGCACGATAGCAATGGAGGTACTATCGAAGTCAGTGCTGCCGAAGCATAGTTACTAAACACAGCCTTCCGAAATGCCTTCACAAAAGAAGACGAAGTAAATATTCCAGAATTCGATTCGAGAACAGCTGCCAACATGAGTAACGTAGAAGTAGCCCGCCCGGTTGGCCGTGCGGTCTAACGCTCGGCTTTCCGGGCGGGAAGGAGTGCAGGTCCCCGGCACGAATCCGCCCGACGGATTTGTGTCGAGGTCCGGTGAGCCGGCCAGTTTGTGGATGGTTTTTAGGCGGTATTCCATCTGCCTCGGCGAATGCGGACTGGTTCCCCTTATTCCGCCTCAGTTACACTATGTCGGCGATTGCTGTGCAAACAAGTTCTCCACGTACGCGTACACCACCATTACTCTACCACGCAAACGTAGGGGTTACACTCGTCTGGTGTGAGACGTTCCATGGGGGGTCCACAGGGGGCCGAACCGCACAATAACCCTGGGTTCAGTGTGGGGCGGCGGAGGGGTGAAGTGGACTGCGGTAGTCGTAGTGGGGCGGCGGGGACGGAGCTTCTCTGTCGTTTCTAGGTCCCCGATTAACACGACATAACATAACGTAGAAGTAAATATCCTCGGAGTAGGGAAGCATATCAGATCAATAAAAGCAAGTCTTCTGGTCCATACGGTATAGCAATTAGGTTACTTTCGGAGTATGCTGATGCATTAGCTCCATACTTGCAATCATATACAACCGTTCGCTCGATGAAAGAATCGTACCCAAAGACTGGAAAGTTGCTCAGGTCACACCAATATTCAAGAAAGGTAGTATGTGTAATCCACTAAATTACAGGCCCATATCGTTAACGTCGATATGTAGCAGGATTTTAGAACATATATTGTGTTCGAACATTATGAATTAGCCGACCGAAGTGGCCGAGCGGTTCTAGGCGCTACAGTCTGGAACCGCGTGACCGCTATTGTCGCAGGTTTGAATCCTGCCTCGGGCATGGATGTGTGTGATGTCCTAAGGTTAGTTAGGTTTAATTAGTTCTAAGCTCCAGGGGACTGATGACCTCAGAAGTTAAGTCCCATAGTGCTCAGAGCCATTTGAACCATTATGAATTACCTCGAAGAATACTATCTATTGACACACAGTCAACATGGGTTTAGAAAACATCGTTCCTGTGAAACACAATTAGCTCTTTAATCACATGCAGTGTTGAGTGCTATTGACAAGGGATTTCAGATCGATTCCGTATTTCTGGATTTCAGGAAGGCTTTTGACACTATCACACAAGCGGCTCGTAGTGAAATTGTGTGCTTATGGAATATCGTCTCAGTTATGTGACTGTTTTTGTGATTTCCTGTCAGAGAGGTCACAGTTCGTAGTAAATGACGGAAAGTCATCGAGTAACACAGAAGTGATTTCTGGCGTTCCCCAAGGTAGTGTTATAGGCCCTTTGCTGTTCCTTATCTCTATAAACGATTTGGGAGACAATCTGAGCAGCCGTCTTCGGTTGTTTGCAGATGACGCTATCGTTTATCTACTAATAAAGTCATCAGAAGATCAAAACAAACTGCAAAACGATTTAGAAAAGATATCTGAATGGTGCGAAAAGTGGCAGTTGACCCTGAATAACGATTAGTGTAAGGTCACCCACATGAGTGCTAAACTTCGGTTACACGATAAATCAGTCTAATCCAAAAGCCGTGAATTCAACTAAATACTTAGGTATTACCATTACGAACAACTTAAATTGGAAGGAACATATAGAAAATGTTGTGGGGAAGGCTAACCAAAGACTGCGTTTTATTAGCAGGACACTTAGAAAATGTAACAGACCTACTAAGGAGACTGCCCACACTACCCTTGTTTGTCCTCTTTTAGAGTACTGCTGCGCGGTATGGGATCCTTACCAGATAGGACTGACGGAGTACATCGAAAAAATTCAAGGAAAGGCAGCACGTTTTGTATTATTTTAAAATATGGGAGAGAGTGTCACAGAAATGATACAGGATTTAGGCTGGAAATCTTTAAAAGAAAGGCGTTTTTCGTTGCGACTGAATCTTCTCACGAAATTCCAATCACCAACTTTCTCCTCTGAATGCGAAAATATTTTGTTGACACCGACCTACATAGGGAGGAACGATCACCACTATAAAATAAGGGAAAAAAGATCTCGTACGGAAAGATACAGGTGTTCATTCTTTTCGCGCGCTATACGAGATTGGAATAATAGAGAATTGTGAAGGTGGTTCGATGAACTCTCTGCCTGGCACTTAAATGTGATTTGCAGAGTATCCGTGTAGATGTAGACATACACTGCAACCTATATTGCTACGCAATTATTTAAAAAAATGATTGAATTTGTTGAAGTAATATATGCGCTGATATCTGAAGCCATTTTATCCAGTGTAATATGATATTCCATTGCCGGGGGGCTATAGCCCCCCCCCTCCCCAGATCAGTTCTGTTGGGTTCATAGTGTAATGGTACAGTAGCAAATGTAAAAATGCAGCATTTGTATGACGTGCTCGATGCTGTGAAATTGATTGTTTTTCATGTTTCTACGATACTTATTTATCTTTTGGTATAAAACATAGTCCAAGTAAAGAGGATTTGGTTTTTCATTTTCGCCATAAAAATTAAATTGTTGTGTTTCCTTAATGTAAGCAACTTTTACTAAGTCTTTCATAAAACACCGATAATTAAGAATTTATATTTGAAATGAAAACAGGAATTTCGCGTCCAGACTGTACTTAGAAACAAGAAGACGTGCATTATCATAAAAACTGATGTTTTATAATTATGAGATGTAGGTATCTCAAACTGAACGAGAAAAATATTGATAATCGGGAGGCACAAACCAATGCATGAATAGCGCCATTTGGTTCACATGCCAGTACCCTACCGACTGCGCTACACGTTCAACCTGTGTTTAATAAAAACTGCCTTGTATACAACTCTGGGAAAACTTCGAAGCTGATTATCTCCATAAATTTATGAAAAACATTAAGAACAGCCTATTTCTCGGCATTTTGTAACCATGTTCCACGCGTGTGTATCGCTACGGAACAGAAAGCAGCCTCAGCCATTTTCATACTGCGTATTAACAGCACGACAATCAGACCATGACGCTGCAGAGGCTGTGACTGTAAACGTCTTTTGAAATAAAAACTACATAGCTAAAGCGTGATTAAGAAAACCGTTGATGGCTATTAATAAATTTGAATATCTTAAAGTTACATTTAACATAACTTAGTAATAAGATACCTAATACATAACTTGGACCTACTTCCAAGAGCGTAACAACAGCAGAGTACGTGTGCTAAGGCTTTTGACCAATCATCGCGTTTGTGTTTGTTTACATCAGGTATATTCTTACGATGAACGAATTATAGAAAATAGTGCATTGGTAATGGCTCGACACTAGCCGAAATCTGGATTTGCCAAATAAAACCTGCAGGAAAAAAAAAGGGGGGACGACTGACTGCTGCGCTCTATAATTTATAAATCACATCACAGTCGCTGAGTGCACCCACTTTCCTAATGGAAGGTAACATGATGTTTGGTTTATTTGTTTTTTTACAATACGAATGTTAGAATAATTTTTTCACACTTCCTAATGATTCAGACTACAGGAAATGCAAACTATTTATGTAATGGCTCTTAGCAATAGCTGAGTACAAGTTTTCTCCACAATGCAAAGGAGCTGTAGAGATTTCATGAGAGACAGGGTGTAACATTGTAAGCTTCAAAGGATAAGATTTGATTTATTTGGAAGTATCTTTAGCCAGATTGTGTGGATTAGTACGGATCATTTTCGTTTTGTCAGGAGTTCTTGGGCTAATTACGTCATCTATCCTTGTATTTGGTTACAAGCCACTGGTCAAGTAATGAGGATGGTTACAGATTATTATGTGAAACTAACATGTGATTTCCGTAACCATCAGATTAGGTAGCTTTCTTAATTCATATTTTCTATATCAGTGGCAGCTCGTGGTCTTGCGGTAGCGCTCACGATGCACGAGGTCCCGGGTTCGATTCCCGGCGGGATCAGGTATTTTTCCTGCCTCCAGATGACTGGGTGTTGTTGTGTCGTCTTCATCATCATCATTCATCCAAATCACGGTAGGAGGAAGGCAATGGCAAACCACCTCCACTGGGACCTTGCCTAGTACAGCGGTGCGGGTCTCCCGCATCGTCCCCTACGCTCCTCGGAGTATGGGACCTCATCATCATCATATAACTGTTATGACTTACAAAGCTAAATGAAAAAAGAACTTTTACCGTACTTGTTATACTTGTTATTGTTGGTGGAGACAGATATTTGGGCAAATTTTTCAGAACAATCATCGACAACTGTCGCTTCTATGTACACGTTTTTCCCAAGATGTGAATAATTGTTCTTAAACACATAGTCACTTGCAAATTCACAATGAAATCGTGTAGGGTATAAGTTATGTAAATACGCTGTGCTGCAGAGCACTGACCTGTACGAACGATTATATTTCGACGTGCAGGAGCTAATGTCATGTGGATACGCCTAAACGAGGTACTGTGAACACTGGTAAACTCTTTGCACACACGATGTCGATGCGCAGTGCAGTAGATCGTGCACATTACTGAACCGACAATGGACAGCCTAGCTGGGGCACGAAATATGCATTGTTGCGTCAGACTGTCGCTTAACTGTGTGTATATCGATATTTCAAGGTGCGAATGACTCTCGCTGTGGTTTCAAAGGCGAACGAAAGAGTGAAAATCATGTTGTGATTTGAACATGTGTACTTAACTATAAGAGAATGCAAACGATATGCCAGCAGATATAAATAAACATTTTAAGACGTGTTTAGGGGACTTTTAAGGAAAAGTGTACGGACATGGAGCCTAGACTTTTCTCCTCATGTTTAGACCATAGTTGCGTATAGACCACGCACACCCTCGCCATGTGTTGACGAGCTTTAC
Organism: Schistocerca nitens; assembly: GCF_023898315.1. Lineage (NCBI taxonomy): Eukaryota > Metazoa > Arthropoda > Insecta > Orthoptera > Acrididae > Schistocerca > Schistocerca nitens. The sequence goes on from NC_064615.1 coordinate 448,979,362, forward strand.
CCTGTTGAAACATGGCACCACAATACCGTCGCATGGTGCCCAACATGAGGACGCAAGATGTCCGTGATGTACCGTTGTGCCGTCACAGTTCCCTCAATCACTATCTGAATTCATACCCTATGGCTTCCCAGAAAATTTTGTAGGTTTTTCGCGAGATGCAAGTCGAGTTTTTCCAAGTGTTCGCTACCTACGGTTTTCAGCATTGCCGTCATATACTGGCTGGCAACAAAAGTGGAGCGCCGGAAGACATGGTCAGATGTCAATGTGACTTCGTGCATGTACAAACCGTTTGTGTGGATGTAAATGGTCAGAGCTGCAACTTTCTGTGACAGTTAGAGCGGCCACCAGAGTGCATTAGTGTTCGTACATGTTTAGTATTGTCACCAGACCTGTTACTTGGTGCACAATAAGGCACCACTCCCTTGTGGTCGTAAGACATGGCCGACTAGAACCTTGACGACGGTTATGTTTGCCCTTGCCTTACCATGCAGCCTAACGTCTGACCACTGTCAAATCTGGATGGTGCACACATCTGGATATTGCGTGATTTGACTAGCTGACCAAATGGAGGAACACAATGAGGCTCCTTTCAAACTCTGGCAGGTGCTTATAAAAGTGTCTCACTCATGTACGTGACATTTCCCTGTCCTTCACACTTATCACTCAACATCTGACACTGTTCACGCCCTTTTAACAACATTAAACAGGTACAACACTGTTGCACTCTTTGTGGGGGCTGTACCTGTCACAGAGAATCGCAACTCTTAATCATTTACACTGAAGCGCCAAAGAAACTGGTATAGGCATACGTATTCAAATACAGAGATATGTAAACAGGCAGAATATGGCGCTGCGGTCGGCAACGCACTATGGGACACACGGCGCAAGTGTTCGACGCAGTCGTTTGACGCAGTCGTTAGATCGGTTACTGCTGCTACAATGGCAGGTTATCAAGATTTAAGTAAGTTTGAACGTGGTGTTACAGACGGCGCACGAGCGATGGGACACAGCACCTGCGAGGTAGCGATGAAGTGAGGATTTTCCCGTACGACCACTTCACGAGTGTACAGTGAATATCAGGACTCCGGTAAACCATCATATCTCCGATATCGCTGCGGCCGGAAAAAGATATGGTCTAGCGGTTCTAGGAGCTTCAGTCTGGAACCACGCGGCTGCTACGGTCGCAGGTTCGAATCCTGACTCGGGCATGGATGTGTGTGAAGTCCTTAGGTTAGTTAGGTTTACGTAGTTCTAAGTCTAGGGGACTGATGACCTCAGATGTGAAGTCCCATAATGCTTAGAGCCATTTGAACCACTTCTGAAAAAGATCGTGCAAGAACGGGACAAACGACGACAGAAACGCAACCCTTCCGCAAAATGCTGCAAATTTCAGTGTGTACGGGTATGAAGACAACGTCATGAATCAAAGGACCCTGCTTATCAGCAGAGGACTGTTCAAGCTGTTGGAGGATCTGTAATGGTGGGGGGCATGTGCAGTTGGATACGTCTAGATACGACTCTGACAGGTGACACGTACGTAAGCATCCTGTCTGATCACCTGCATCCGTTCATGTCTATTACGAGTTCTGACAGACTTAGGCAATTTCAGCAGGACATTACAACACCCCACTAGTTCAGTATTGCTACTGAGTAGCTCCAGGAACACTCTTCTGAGTTTAAACTCTTCCGCTAACCCACCAAACTCCCCAAACGTGAACATTATTCAGCATATCTGTGATGCCTTGCAACGTGCTTTTCGGAAGAGATCTCCACCCCGTCGTACTCTTACGGATTTATGGACATCCCTGCAGGATTCATGGTGTCAGCTCTCTCCCTCACTACTTCAGACATTAGTTGATTCCATGCCACATCATGTTGTTGCACTTCTCCGTGCTCGCGTTGGCCGTACACGATATTAGGCAGGTGTACCAGTTTCTTTGGTTCTTCCGTGTATATAAGGACCGATGATGTGTATATGTATGAAGTTACATTGATATGCGACCATATGCTTCACATTTTTGTCAGTCAGTGTATAAGAGCAACGTTGAAAACTGTAACTGACGAACAATTTGAGAAATTCGACTTACATTTCGCGAAAAACTACTTACAAATGGTGTGGAGGACGGTATGACTTCAGGCCATGGCTGATAGCGATTGAGAGAACTCGGATGGCACAATTGTACGTCACGGACATCTTGTTCCTCATGTGGCCCACCTCGTGACAGTGGTGCCACGTTTCAACAGGACAATGCTCGTTCTCTAAGGGCATGTGTATGTATAAACTGTATACATGATGCTGAGCAACTCCAGTGGCCAGCAAGATCTCCAAATATGAGGGCTGGAACTTAAATAGTGGCAACTATTTATTCACAACCGATACAAAAGAGTTACATGTTTGCACCTATTACTGTCCTTCAAAGTAGTCACCAGCGTTATGTAGAACCCGTTGCCAGCGATGTGGAAGGCGTAGTATACCGTTAGCAGAGCCTGTTCTGTTGATGGTGCGAATTGAGCGGTCTACTGCCCGTCGAATCCCTGGAACAGCTCTGAAGCGAATGCCATGAAGTGGTTCCTTCATCTTAGGAATCAAATCAAAGCCACAAGGACTTAAGTCCGGAGAGTATGGTGGATGGTACAGTACTTCCCAGTGCCACTGACCGAACAGAGCAGCCACAGCTTTCCCTGTATGCGCCCGCCCATTGTCGTGCAAAATGATGAGTGGGTTACACAGAAGGTGTCGCCGCTTCTTTCGCAAAGCTGGTCGCAGGTGATGCTACAAAAACGAAAGTAATATTGTACATTGACGGTCTGCCGTGGAGGAACGTAATGCGTTAGGATAACACCATCACAGTCATACACGAGAATCACTTTAACTTTCATCATACTGATGCTCTGACGCACTGCCGACTTTCGCGGCGACCCATAATGATGCTATTCGTTGGATTGGCGTTTCAGTTTTGGCTCTACGATGTGCCCTATGTCTCATCCAGTGTTACGATACGGCGTAAGAAAGCCTCTCCTTTGCGCTCATACCGCTCCAAGTGCGTCTGAGCAGCGTCGAAACGCATCCATTCTGCATTTCCGTCAAGTCATGCGGAACCCATCGTGATGCAATTTTTCGCACGCCCAGGCGTTCCTTCAGGACGCGAAGCACAGTCGTATGCGCTTATGTGGTTTCGTGTGCGAGCTCACGAATTGTAATGGCGCCGATCACTGTCCACTAACGCGGTAACAGCATGCACTTCTTCTTCAGAGACGCCAGGACGACCTGCCCGATGCATGTCTGCCAGTTTGCCGACCTTCGTTGAAGGCTTTTACCCAACATGCCACTGTCCTGTACGGCAATGCCGATTCCCCGCACACCTCTTGAAGACCTTGATGACACTGTCGTGCTGTGCGATCTCTGGCAAATTCAATCTAGATCCAACCTTGTTCTTCGTGTTTCTAAAACATAGTGGCACCGTTACGTTAGACCGCTCGCTCACAAGTGACTGTGTTTCCCTCGATTGTGCTCACGCCGGTGATGTGGGACGGGCGAGTCCATTTGCTCGGAGGTAAGGTAGGTATGTCAACAACGTGTGCTGTCAGCGACAATAGCAGATTCCATTGCATAGTGTCTCCACACCAGTGTTGCCACTATTTAAGTTCCAACCTACATATGTCCCTGAGGGAACATGTGTGAGACCAGCTCAACCCTCAGCCCCTTCCCAGTGTCATTGCCCTGGGTATCGGGGGCCAGTTATAAGAGTTATGGACCGGCTTGACCCTGGAGAGGATACAATGGCTTTATGACACCCGTCCCTGCCAAATCAGTGCATACATCAAGGCCAGAGGGGGCGGTAAAGTCATACTTATAAGTGGGCTCATACTACCAAGTTATTTTTAGATTTGAGTCCATTTTGTGACTACTGAAACACCATCACATACCTTCTCAACCCATAAATTTTCATTTCGTTTCCTCCCCCCCCCCCACCTCCCTCCTTCTGGGCGCTTACTTTTTTTTTGTCAAACAGTGTATTATCCCATGAGGACAATTCAGCTACGACTCTTCGTGTTGCCGTTTTTTGAGTACATTTTACATCTTCTGCTAGGTGACTCAGATTTAGAGTCTAACACTTCAACAGCATAGGCTGCTCTAGTGGTAAGTGAACAAGATCTTCAAAGACCAACTACTGTTTCCTAAATCTTATTAATAAATCGAAGCTTGCGGTTTCTTTTGTTTATGTCTGAGATAGAGATGTGGTGGCAGTACCATGAAAACCTGGTGTGTACATGCAAACACAAACACACAAACAAAGTTTGAAAAAATTGCATATTATCTCTTTTTGAAGAAAGTCTGCAGTTAATGTCTGTACAACAGATTTGTACAATTGATCACTGGAACCAGTCCCATTCTGAAAAGGCACGTGCTATTGTCCAAAGATTACATTGCCACACCAAAGACAGCAACAAACATTAATAAGACAGGCATTATCAGTGTCTCACTGCAATCCACAATGACGAATGGGAAAGGCTGAAGAAGAGACACCCTCTCTCTCACTGCCCAGCAGCGTTCTCACACTAAGGTCAACATAGAGCTGGGCATGGAAGCACTCTGCCCCCAATTCGCGACCTCAGCTGAAGCAGTCACCATCATCGAAGAGGATTAAAGTCTCATTCAAGTCTCAGATGAAAATGTACTTTTATAACTGTTGAACTTTGACTTCCATAGAAGAGTTTGTTAATTATTGTACAAACTGATGCTTTAATAGTCAATGACAATTGTATATTATCAAGCAGACCTGTGGTAAAGGATTATATCAAGTTAAGCAAATCTTTTTATCATTCGTGTAATAAAGTGAAGTAGTATTTCATATGTTGTAGTTCCAATAAGCACTCTTCCAGAGAAAACAATGAACTCATAGCTATGGTCGGACATTTGTAACAAATGGCGACGAGAATTGGCACCTAAACCGGTTGTCTGTCACATAAGCTGCCTCCCTTTGTGTGAGTTGCACACTTATTCCTGGCCTCGACTTCGCTCTGTTGTATAAGTGTATGTCCTACTATATTTCTAAATGTCGAAACAGCCATAGAAAATGCCTCAAACCAATCTTGCTCAGTTTCTGGCGTAGCAGATTGAACGCCTGCTGCTCACTGTCAGCCAATTGACATCATTACTACAAAAATAGCTGCACTGCCGCTGGTAGCTGCTACAAAATTTCGTCGATACTACAGTCAAGACGAAGAACCGGCGGACTATAGGACACAATTAGAGACACACTTCGCCGCCTACAAAATAATAGGAAGGGAGGACAATGCTTACTTTTTGCCCATCGTTGGTCCAAACGTGTGTCAAATCCACGTAGCAGTGGACAGACGAATTCAAAGGTCTCACCAGGCATTGAAAGTTTAGTATTATTTTGAATTAACTATAGTGAAGACATGTTGCGTGATGCTATCACTCACAAGGGAAACTCCCCATCACAACCTCCTCAGATTTAGCGTGAAAATGGTCCAGTGGGTAGCCCGTCAAAAGCTGAACACTGATGAAGATGGAAAAAAAGGAAGAAAGTGTGAAAAAAGAAGCAAAATGGAAACAGAGAAAGTCGCAAGTTGAAGATATGCAACATCGAGAGCATTGTAACAAGCATGCTGTCGTGGCTGTCTCGGCACGGTGTTGAACTGCAAAGCGGAATATCTGTGTTCAAATCTACGTTGTGACTCTTCAAAAAAAATCACAAAATAATGAACTTTTCGTTCGGTCGTTGATGCGTCTGTTCTCCTTCTCTTGCCTTGGAAATTGTCATACGAGTACTATATGTACACTGGTTGTAGAATATATTACTGTTGTAAGTAAATATGATGAATAGTGAGAGCAAGGAAGATCCCTCATAGGTCTCTCATTGAAATGAAAACAACAAATAAATGGGTGTGAACTACATTACAACAAAGAAATTTAAAAGTCAAAACTTCCAAACGGAACGCAAGAGTCATAAAATGTGGCGCTTGTGTAGAATAAATAGGAGGTACGTACTTTCAGAGGATCCTTCCGTACACCTCGTCGTTGCAAACGGACGATACACCACGACACAGACACAAATCTGAATACGGTGAACCGACCCGTCAATGACTGGATGGAAGGTTTATAATTTTGTGAAAAAAATATAGGGAACGAGGGAGATTTGAACACGGATCTTCCCGTTTGGACCCTGCAACCACGACAGCAAAACTAAACAAGTATGCGCATTATAGCGTCCCCAGTGCTATATTACGAAAAGACTTAAAAAAACGGTATTTATAAAGAACAGACATTTAAAAATTGAATAATATATTTTTATCATGTAGCCGTAAAATAATAATTTCTCTGTGTAGGTTTCGAATGCAAAGAAATATAACAAAATGATCTAAAGAGATGACAAGATACACTCTTTTGTTAATTTTTTAGTCGTCTTCACTTCTTCTCTTGTCTTGGTTGTGTGTAGACGGTCATCTTGCGAGTGCTGGCAAACATAAGCATATTTGTATGAGTTAAGCAGATAATATGTTGATTTAATATTATTGTGCACTTTTAATTTGTAAGAGGTGATCCCGATTTCATGTCCGCCTTCCATGAATTAACCTGCATTCAAGTAATTTACAGTTCAACAATCGCAGCGGCCGATGCAACCTATGACGCCATTACGTGGCGATATTAACTTATGAAAAATTAGCGGAAGCGAAAAACTCGCACGCTATTAACATAATATTAACTTTTCTCCACAGCCGCCCGACGTTGCAGAAAATACGTAGCTTTAAGGTTCTTATTTTCAGTACCATAGCCCAGAGCCAGAGCCAGGACTCCGACTACAATACAATGGTTAACGGAGGTAAGAAAAAATACTCTCGCGCGTGTGTGGGCCGCAATTGTAATTAATAACTAAAGATTTCTTGCTTTAAAGTGAACTGACTAGCCGAGGAAATTAATATGAAAAGTTTATTCCAATGTTCAACTTGTATGCTCATGTTTTAAGATTCAGTGAGTCTAACATTCATTCTTCCCCCATGAACCATGGACCTTGCCGTTGGTGGGGAGGCTTGCGTGCCTCAGCGATACAGATGGCCATACCGTAGGTGCAACCACAACGGAGGGGTATCTGTTGAGAGGCCAGACAAACATGTGGTTCCTGAAGAGGGGCAGCAGCCTTTTCAGTAGTTGCAGGGGCAACAGTCTGGATGATTGACTGATCTGGCCTTGTAACATTAACCAAAACGGCCTTGCTGTGCTGGTACTGCAAACGGCTGAAAGCAAAGGGAAACTACAGCCGTAATTTTTCGCGAGGACATGCAGCTTTACTGTATGATTAAATGATGATGGCGTCCTGTTGGGTAAAATATTCCGGAGGTAAAATAGTCCCCCATTCGGATCTCCGGGCGGGGACTACTCAAGAGGACGTCGTTATCAGGAGAAAGAAAACTGGCATTCTACGGATCGGAGCGTGGAATGTCAGATCCCTTAATCGGGCAGGTAGGTTAGAAAATTTAAAAAGGGAAATGGATAGGTTAAAGTTAGATATAGTGGGAATTAGTGAAGTTCGGTGGCAGGAGGAACAAGACTTTTGCTCAGGTGATTACACGGTTATAAATACAAAATCAAATAGGGGTAATGCAGGAGTAGGTTTAATAATGAATAAAAAAATAGGAGTGCGGGTTAGCTACTACAAACAGCGTAGTGAACGCATTATTGTGGCCAAGATAGACACAAAGCCCATGCCTACTACAGTAGTACAAGTTTATATGCCAACTAGCTCTGCAGATGATGAAGAAATTGATGAAATGTATGACGAGATAAAAGAAATTATTCAGGTAGTGAAGGGAGACGAAAATTTAATAGTCATGGGTGACTGGAATTCGTCAGTAGGAAAATGGAGAGAAGGAAACATAGTAGGTGAATATGGATTGGGGGGACGAAATGAAAGAGGAAGCCGCCTTGTAGAATTTTGCACAGAGCATAACTTAATCATAGCTAACACTTGGTTCAAGAATCATGATAGAAGGTTGTATACATGGAAGAACCCTGGAGATACTAAAAGGTATCAGATAGATTATATACTGGTAAGACAGAGATTTAGGAACCAGGTTTTAAATTGTAAGACATTTCCAGGGGCAGATGTGGATTCTGACCACAATCTATTGGTTATGATCTGCAGATTGAAACTGAAGAAACTGCAAAAAGGTGGGAATTTAAGGAGATGGGACCTGGATAAACTGACTAAACCAGAGGTTGTACAGAGTTTCAGGAAGAGCATAAGGGAACAATTGACAGGAATGGGGGAAAGAAATACAGTAGAAGAAGAATGGGTAGCTCTGAGGGATGAAGTAGTGAAGGCAGCAGAGGATCAAGTAGGTAAAAAGACGAGGGCTAATAGAAATCCTTGGGTAACAGAAGAAATATTGAATGTAATTGATGAAAGGAGAAAATATAAAAATGCAGTAAATGAAGAAGGCAAAAAGGAATACAAACGTCTCAAAAATGAGATCGACAGGAAGTGCAAAATGGCTAAGCAGGGATGGCTAGAGGACAAATGTAAGGATGTAGAGGCTTGTCTCACTAGGGGTAAGATAGATACTGCCTACAGGAAAATTAAAGAGACCTTTGGAGAGAAGAGAACCACTTGTATGAATATCAAGAGCTCAGATGGCAACCCAGTTCTAAGCAAAGAAGGGAAGGCAGAAAGGTGGAAGGAGTATATAGAGGGTTTATACAAGGGCGATGTACTTGAGGACAATATTATGGAAATGGAAGAGGATGTAGATGAAGATGAAATGGGAGATACGATACTGCGTGAAGAGTTTGACAGAGCACTGAAAGACCTGAGTCGAAACAAGGCCCCGGGAGTAGACAACATTCCATTAGAACTACTGATGGCCTTGGGAGAGCCAGTCATGACAAAACTCTACCATCTGGTGAGCAAGATGTATGAGACAGGCGAAATACCCTCAGACTTCAAGAAGAATATAATAATTCCAATCCCAAAGAAAGCAGGTGTTGACAGATGTGAAAATTACCGAACTATCAGTTTAATAAGTCACAGCTGCAAAATACTAACGCGAATTCTTTACAGACGAATGGAAAAACTGGTAGAAGAGGACCTCGGGGAAGATCAGTTTGGATTCCGTAGAAATGTTGGAACACGTGAGGCAATACTAACCTTACGACTTATCTTAGAAGAAAGATTAAGAAAAGGCAAACCTACGTTTCTAGCATTTGTAGACTTAGAGAAAGCTTTTAACAACGTTAACTGGAATACTCTCTTTCAAATTCTGAAGTTGGCAGGGGTAAAATACAAGGAGCGAAAGGCTATTTACAATTTGTACAGAAACCAGATGGCATTTATAAGAGTCGAGGCGCATCAAAGGGAAGCAGTGGTTTGGAAAGGAGTGAGACAGGGTTGTAGCCTCTCCCCGATGTTATTCAATCTGTATATTGAGCAAGCAGTAAAGGAAACAAAAGAAAAATTCGGAGTAGGTATTAAAATTCATGGAGAAGAAGTAAAAACTTTGAGGTTCGCCGATGACATTGTAATTCTGTCAGAGACAGCAAAGGACTTGGAAGAGCAGTTGAATGGAATGGACAGTGTCTTGAAAGGAGGATATAAGATGAACATCAACAAAAGCAAACCGAGGATAATGGAATGTAGTCAAATTAAATCGGGTGATTCTGAGGGGATTAGATTAGGAAATGAGACACTTAAAGTAGTAAAGGAGTTTTGCTACTTAGGGAGTAAAATAACTGATGATGGTCGAAGTAGAGAGGATATAAAATGTAGACTGGCAATGGCAAGGAAATCGTTTCTGAAGAAGAGAAATTTGTTAACATCGAGTATAGATTTAAGTGTCAGGAAGTCGTTTCTGAAAGTATTTGTATGGAGTGTAGCCATGTATGGAAGTGAAACATGGACGATGAATAGTTTGGACAAGAAGAGAATAGAAGCTTTCGAAATGTGGTGCTACAGAAGAATGCTGAAGATAAGGTGGGTAGATCACGTAACTAATGAGGAGGTATTGAATAGGATTGGGGAGAAGAGAAGTTTGTGGCACAACTTGACTAGAAGAAGGGATCGGTTGGTAGGATATGTTTTGAGGCATCAAGGGATCACAAATTTAGCATTGGAGTTGCAGCGTGGAGGGTAAAAATCGTAGAGGGAGACCAAGAGATCAATACACTAAGCAGATTCAGAAGGATGTAGGTTGCAGTAGGTACTGGGAGATGAAGAAGCTTGCCACGAAGTCACAGGTATTGTTGAGAGAGTATTTTAGCTATCTTCAGTAAGACTAGGAATTGTTGTTTCCATGTATCCTCAAATAACGTATAAGAAGTTCAAAAAATCTCTTTCAATATTTTTCCAAACGAATTTTTATAAATATTATTTGCAGTTGTGGCGAGTGTCGACCACAGCAAAGTAAAATCGTTGGTTTTATATTCTCCTCTACGCCGACTTCTTTGGTTTTCTCACTTCTCTCACCTTTCTCACGTTATGCTTTGTAAAGTGTCTTGTTTTATTGTGTTCTCATGTTCGTAATTACACTCAAATCATTACGTGGTTGACTGTTACTAGTGTAGCCTACATGACTACCATATCCACATTGGTGACACCAGACTGTGTTCGTCGTTCGTTCCGTCTCTGCGAAAATTTTTTCGATCGGCAGTGTTGTTCGCTTCGCACAATGGACCTTCCACCATTACCAACTCACTCTAAGTGCTTCCACAATTCATTTCACAACAAGAACATGAACCGAGTGCAACATACGGTGTAAACAACTATTAAAACGGAACATGAACGTACGCCCGCCTTTTCGCCATAACCACATGGCCTAATCTATACCACTCCATAACAGCGTGGTTTGGCGTCTCACACTCCACATCTTCGCCGGAACTGAACTCACGAGTACCTGCTCAGATATCCAAGCTCCGTCTGTTTCAGACCTGACCTTGCCGCACAGTGCGGCCCTACTGTGTGTTTCTCCCTGGAACAGACATTTTGCGGCGGGGGTCCAACAAACTGTTACGCACCACATACTGTTCACAGGGCAACTTATACTCTGCACGTGCCTTCCGTTGCCATCCCATTTCCGTCATCCGCAGCCACGGTTGTGCCTGCCGCCCCGGGCGACCGCGTTCCCGTGCCCATCCCAATAGTACTGGGGCCTCGGGCGATGCACACATAACTGCATTCGCTGCTATCACGCTTTCACCCTGCTCACATCCGGCTATACCGATTGCCTAAGCCGCACCGTTTGATCGTGTAGGTTCCGGGCCTGCTTAATGCCTTGCATGTTGTTACCAACAAACCCAGAACCTCAGGCGACGCACCCTGTGATGTGTTCGCATGCCCTCCGTTGCCACATCTGAAGACGGTGCCACCTTCTACCAAACAAGTCGACCTTGTCTTCGTGTCTGCTAGTCCCCTCTGCATGATCTACCCCACGACGGGCCAGGGCGACGACCCCACTGGATAACATCGTGTACTCAATCGAGATTTCGCCTCTCGACGCCAGCTCAGCTACCTCCCACATCGGCATGCTTACTCACACCACTCGCTCAGTGGCAAACTGCCGAAATTGCTCCCACTCTCAATGGACAACCCACACACTTGGTTTGCTATCGTCGAGAATTTATTCATCTTGCATGGTATATTGGACGACAATTCTCGCATTGTGTACCATTTTCACTACCACACAGACCTAATTGGTGACACGTTGCTTTGTCCCCCCTCCCATCATAAATACTCTGTCACAAAGGGCAAGTTACTGAGCGCCTTTCCTGTGATCCGTCGGAAGTGATTCACCAATTATACATGAAGAGTCTCTCAGGGTAAGGACAGCCTTCACGCCCTCGTTGATGCCGCGTTAGCTTAGGCATTGTTCGCCAGTGAGATAGCAACTTGTCTTCTTCTCCCGTAGACCTTGTGCAAAAAAAAAAAAGATGGTTCGGCCAGGCTCTTAACTCTCACAATTATACATGGATGTTTAGTGTTTTGGATTGTTACACAGCCTATCACAAAATTCCAGTGGCCTCAGAGGACATTCCGAAGACCGCCGTGATTACACCCTTCGACTTCATTGAATACTGTTATATGGCATAAGGCCTAAAAAACGACGCCCAGGCCTGGCAACTTTTTATTGACTCGTTGCTTTTTAACATACCGTATGCCTACGTCCATCTAGAACACATCCTCATTTTCTCCTCATCTGAGGCGGTACGCTAATTACGCCTTGCTCAAGTTCTGAATATACTACATAGGAACGGTGTCGAGATAAACCACGAGAAATCTCGACTGCACAAACGAGACATCACCTTCTTTTGCCACGCAGTTTCGGTGGATGGCATCCATCCTACCTCCGACCAGTTGATTTCATTAAACACCTTCCTCTTCCCGGTGACTACCATGAGTTGTGCTGGTTTCTCGGCATTATCAACTTTTACAGACGACACATTCCTCATGCTGCATCCCTTCAGGCCCCCTCACTGATGCCCTTAAAGGCAAAAAACGCGTCTGGGGCCAGGTAGGTTTCCTGGAAGGAAGACATGCATCAGGCTTCCGATGCATTGAAGTCAGCTCTTTTCAGTGTTGTCACTCGGGCCCATGCTATCCCAGACGCTTGTATTTTCATTACGACCAATGCGAGTGATTCATCAATAGTTGCAGTGTTACAGCAACACGTGGGGAATACAACATAGCCTTTGAATTTTTTTTCTCATGAAACTGACAGCCTCTCGGCGGAAATTGTCCACAATTACTGGCAGTCTATGAAGCGGTACGATACTTTCGTGATGACACTGACGACCACAAGTTCACTCTCTACACAGATGTGATTCGAAACCCGACAAGGGTGTAGGTGCAAGACGCCTACGACACATGGACCTCACTTGTCAATACTCCACCAATGTGCGGTGTGTATGGGGTACAGACAATGCCATCACGAACTCACTCTCCCCATGAACTCTATAAACTCCCTCATCAATATGGACAAGCTTGTCAACCCACAAGCAAACGACCCAGAGTTGTCGCAAATGCTTCAGTATTCGAACTGTGCTCTAACGTTCGAGCAACGCCTTCTCCCGGGCTGCATATCACCTATCTTCAGCGATATTTCCACAGGGACACTCCACCCAGCCATTCCCACCTCCATCCATCGTGTAGTTTTCGACTCTCTTCATGGCGCCACCTATCCATGGATTAAAAAAAAAAGTGTGTGAAATCTTATGGGACTTAACTGCTAAGGTCATCAGTCCCTAAACTTACACACTATTTAACCTAAATTATCCTAAGGACAAATGCACACACCCATGCCCGAGGGAGGACTCGAACCTCCGCCGGGACCAGCCACACAGTCCATGACTGCAGCGCCGTAGACTTGCTCGGCTAATCCCGCGCGGCATGGATTAAAGCTATGACTACCATCATAATGGAACACTTCATCTGGTCTGGGATTAAAAAGGACTGCAGGGAGTGGACACATACATGCATACTGTGCCTAAGGAGCAAAGTCGGTAGACATGCCCAGCCACCCCTCGAAGCGTTTAGCATACCGAAGGGCAGGTTACGACCCATCAACATCGACATCATTGGACCTCTACCCCCGTCCGAGCGCTCTGTGGCGAGTGTCGACCATGGCAAAGTATAATTCTCCTCTACGCAGACTTGACTTTTCTCTCTTCTATAACCTTTTTCGAGTCATGCTTGGTAAAACGTCGTTTTGTACTGTGTTCTCATGCTGAATAAATCGACGTAAATCATTTCGTGGCTGACTATTGCTAGCGTAGCCTACATCATTACCATACTTAATATCCACACAGTTAACCTAATAGAATGTGTACATCGCATTAACGTTATCATACTATCTTTTTTACCCTTTGAAGATTTATCACAAATACGTCACCCTTCGTATGGTTTCTTATAATTAAATATCAATTAATGACATACCAGCAATAAAAGCCTTCAGGAGATCATAATATAAATAAAAATATTGTTAAATATCGTTCGTGGTGAGCATAGCCGTACGGTTAGAGTTGTCAAATTGTGAGACTGTAAGTTGTAGTTTCATATTCTGTTATGTGCTGATATTTTTTTCTTCTTTGTAAGAAGAATAGACCGAATAGTTTGAGCTGAAGAATAGACAGTGAGCAATTCGAGGAAGTAACCGAAATCACTATCTAAGAAGCATTATGAAGGGAAACAGTCGATTTATCAAGGAAATCGAGCTAGAAATACCGCTTCCAAAAGTGCCTTCCAAAATAAGAACATTTTGCTGAACAAGCTCATAAACAGCCACACTGAGAAAAGATTTGTAATGGTCTTTATAAGGAGTGTCCTGGACTCCTGGCATACGGATGTGGAACCTGGACGTTAGCAAAGCAGGAGAAAGCTCGCCTTGTAGCCGCGGAAACGTGATTCTGGAGGAGAAATAGAAGTCCTAACCGGACAGACAGAAAACGAGATAGGGGACGACCGAGGAACGTACTTTTTTTTTAAAAAAAAAATATGATGTTCTTCATACACAGAACTGAAGAGCACTGCTGAAGAGAAGCTGTGGCTGCATGTCTGCATAGACAAGTCTTAGCCTTTCGAAAAACAGAATACACGCGTTATTGCAGTAGTAACGTGCCCTGACCCCTGTGCAGTATGACAAACGCTTTCCCAAAGTCCAAACTTTTCCCTTCTCTCAAACTCACTCACTTTCTGGGTTTGCCATCCCGGACGTTAGGGAAGTATACTGGCACATGCTTTCATATATACATTTCGTTTGACACAGATCAAAGTCTGCCGACACACAATAAGGTTCTAAAATCAAGTGCGTTTCTCGTTATCCTATTGACAAGATTCCTTTCGATGAAACTAATGATATCCATATGTGTTATTACGGCTTCGGTAAATCTTGTCCTTTAAGTGTAAGATACGTTCCATTTATTTGTGAATTTGTTGAATTTTCTCTGGAAATTACGAGTACTGTTCCTAACAAAGGTTTTACTTCATGGAAATTGTTTGTTCTCTATGAGAAATAACCACAGATTCACAAAGTCTCAAACCTTACATCAACCATTAAATAATCGACAAAGTAAACTTAGAGTTACCACCGCTCAGCTGTCATGCCGTTACCGCTAACCAATCATATCTTTGTGTCAGTAATTCTTAATAATGCGGAAAGTGTCTCGCAGATCATCATTTAACAGTTCCAGTTCCCCGGGTACTGGTAATGAGCCTCCTCCACATCGTCCTGTCCAAATACACCTGTTCAGAAGAACAATATCCACTACCCATCCTGTGGTCACTAGATCAGCCTTAATCAAGTCCATCATCAATCGGGTTCGAGGTCTTCCTTGAGGTCTTCCCAAATTTATAGTTGCCTCCATTCTCATCACATGCCCGTACCATCGAAGTCTAGATGCGCCAGTTCGATCTAATAGGGATGTCTTTATTATGGCTTCTTTCCTCACCTCTTCATTCCTTAACTTGTCCATCTTGGTCTTCTGGATTGTGGATCTAAGAAATTTCATCTTTGATGCTTGCAGCCTTGGTGATTCTCTTTTGGTGAGGGTACATGTTTCAATGCCATAGGTCAATATTGGTATGAAATAGCTATTAAACATCATCAGTTTGGCCGGTTCTGGAATCAAGTCATCTCATAAAAGTGATCTTCTTTGTTAGTAGAATTCAGATCATTTTTTCACTGTGTTGTTGATTTCGTTTCTGACCAACTTATCACTGGAAATTACACTTCCAAGGTAAGGAAAACCGTCCACACATTCTAGTTGGTGGTATCCTAGCTTTACACTTGCTAGTTGTCCATCTCTGTTGACTGCCATCACCACTGTGTTGGTCTTGCTGATATTGAGGTTATATTTCTGGAACTGAGATTTTCATTCATCGAGTCTGATCTGTACTTCTTCAGTTTCACCCCATATCATGATGTCTCAAACCATGATGATCGTCCTTCCTCAATTTGTACACAGCTAGTGCAGTCTTTGTACAACATCTGAATTTTTCTTATTAGTCCTTCAGGAATATTCTTGTTCCTCAGGCATTCCGAGATCTTATCTCTTATAACACTATCATAGGCTTTCTCTATATACAGGAATACAATAACCAAGTTCTTTCCTTTCTCCCAATACTTTTCCATCAATTTGCGGGTGCTAAAAATTAGATCAGCCATATTGTTCCTCCTCCTGCTGTGGTTCTATGATAGTTCTCAGTCTGATATTCCATAATATGCTTAATTATCTTCTGCATACGCGTCATGTAGCTATTGCCGAGTCCTACAATAGGATTTGTCAAGTGCTAGTGTGGTTAACCAGCAACTTCAATCATTATAATCGTCCTTACGTCAAATATTCTCAAATTTACATGTTTACTCATAATGTTAGACATGTCTTATTCTTTTTTCCATATTTTATCCTTCACTTATTCTTTGGCCTGCCTCCGTAGCCGAGGTTGCTAACACACACACCTGTTGTTGGCGCTTCACTTAGGGCTACACTGGTTCTATTCCTGGGAGTGGAAAACTTTCATTGCCAGTATTTATCCGGCAAGGGGAAGGGAGGTGGAGTATTTAGCCAGCAAGGGGAAGGGAGGTGGCGTAGCACACTGAATAGGAGGATGTCCAGGTCCAAGTACACCACACTTATCAGACCTCCGATGACGTATGCTGCTCCCATGTGGGAATACGCTGCGCCCACACGCCTGTGCCGTCTGCAGCTCATACAGAACAAAGTACTCAGAATTATAAGCAACGCTCCATGCTACACACGTACCGCGGATCTTCACCAGGAATATCGGCTAGATACCATCTTGCAGGTATTCCAAAAACTCACCACACAACTGTACAGAAACACGAGACACCCGCGTAACCCGTTTATCCTTTCTCTTGGTAACTACGACCACAACCATAGATGGAAACATAATAGACCAAAGACACTAGTAGCAAGAAACTAAATATCTATGGTCCATAGCACGCTAACATGACAGTACTATCGAGCCCCTGCAACACAGCTACTATTGTCAACCCCAGATGCTCGACCCGCCGTAAAACAGGCAATCGCAGGGAAACCGTACTGTACACAGCACGCAAACCAGCCACACACATACACCCTGCACTGTGAGCTGATCTATGACCGATCGCCCACTAATGTATGACGACCTTGAATTGTTACAGGGACGCAGCAGCTGCAGCAAGCCCTGCAACGAGCACCCGCAACGACAAAGGTAACGATGCGCTATACCTCGCACTAACATAACCACACTTTGCATGCACTGTCGCTGCTAGCAAGCTGCTACTGCCCTTACTATCCGCCCTAATGTCGCAGTGTTTTTTTTTTTTTTCCTTGGCGCTTGCCTTGGCACTTTTTTCCCTCTGCCCTTACAAACCGCTACCCTTCGATCGCTTTCGCCCACTTTGTCTCCTGATGGACCATGTCAATGAGTAATCCTACCCAGGCGCATGGACAACACCACAGCCCGCATCCTGTGACTCACGATTTAGAAAACTAACATGTTATACGGAGGTGACAGTAGAACTTTTGGTTTGGTCGCCACGTTGGTATGGGCGTGGAGGGACCCCATCCTTTATGAAAAAAAAAGGAGGTGGTTGCGTACCGTTGTTGGTCATCAGTCTTTGCACAAGTGTCAAAACCTCTCCGCAGAATCTCATGAAGTGAGGACATATATGTCCGTTGATCGGATGGGAATATTAAGCTCAGCCCCCTTGCTACTGTTCGAGAGGGGTACGCTATTTACAGGTACAGGGTCTCGCCCTCTGACTTCACAAACCCAACATTACACTCTACAAGCGTTCATCACAATCACTGACACGACCAGATAAACATTTGATACTTCATAACAAGCTGGAGAAAGGCAGCGGTATAGAACCTCCTCTAGTATCCTGCGTGCTTCCCTAAGCACATTTCCTGAATATGGGATTACTTTGACTTTTTATTCCTTTTCTCCTTTTAATCGGTATTTTTGTCGTTATATGTATTACTAAATTATTACATAAAATGATTCCATACTCTCTTCTAACGTCATTGCTGAGTTATTTTAAAGTAAATGTGTACATTCCAAGATGTAAAGTATCTAGTCCAACATAAATACGTATCCGAACGTTCGAATCTGCGAGGATAAATATCTGCATAATTACTAAAAGCAAATAAATCTTCGGTTGTTTGTGGATGGAAGTGAGATTCTGTTCCAGTATACTTCTGGAATACCTAGAGCATTTTCAACCAAACTTCGTACACACATTATTCACTGTTATGTGTACAAAAAGAAACTGGATAAAAGTACCTCTAACACTCCTAGTTGTAGACATGGGGATGAGAACTCTGGAACACCTAGACCAATTTTAACTAAACTCGGTATACATACGACTTATTACCAGGAAACAAATACTAATGGGCTAAGGTATTCATAGCACCCCTACGGTAGAGGTTGGGGATGGGAGAACAGGGCAGAAAGTGTGAAGTATAAAAAGCAAGCATAGCTCTGTACCACTAGGACATATTTCAAACAAATTTAACACCCACGTGACTCATTAAATATTAAAAACATACCGTGGTGTAAGGCACTCTTACACTTTTTAGAAGTGGGTGCAAAATTCTGTAACTACCGCAGAAATTTCAGACAGACTTGGTATACACATGACTTACTAATCAGAAAAAAGTGTTAAATTTAAAAAAAGAACAGGAGGCCTAGCATGGGATTCTTAGTGGTAAAAATCTAACATATAAAAATAAGCGAAATTCTTGAATGCTTTCAACGAAACTTCGTACACTTATGGCACCCCTAGCGTTTCTAGGAGTGCTAATGGGTGATGGCAAGTACTGTAATGTAAAAGAAAAGAAGAACGTCCCTCTGCAATGCCTGTACGATTTCAATCAAGTTTAGTAAACATGGCTTACTACTTCTAAAACATAAGAAAATGTGAGGTAAGAAAAATGTGGCACATTTTAAGGATGAGGTGTAGGAAAGGAGGAGATATTTGAAAAAAATGAAAAACTAAGAACAGTAGTCCTAGTACTCAGGTTCACTAGGCTCACAGGTGATATTCCCAATTACAATGAAATTGTAGTACTACATTAGAATGATCAGTAATCTAAAGAACCTCATAGGATTTAAACGTACAAGATATGAATTTTGTATCCAGTTTCAGTATAAGAAATGATTCAGTGTATAAAAAATACTAAAGATTGGTGGGGCAGTCAAGAGGGAGGAGAGAAACCAGGCTACACCGGGCAACAAACCAATGAAACAACATTTTATCCTCGCTTCCCAAAATATAATAATTTGTACATTCCAGTGAACGAAGTCATATATCCTCACAGTATTAATTATTCACAAAAATGGGGCATTTCTACGCGTTTCCTTGATGTTATGCAGAACTAATCGTACATGAAGGTACTGGTGTGGTCCAGTGCTGAAACGTAAACTGTTTGTTGTTTTCGAGTGAATCGTGAATTCTGTGTCAATACTTTAGACTTCATATAAGATCCAGTGAACGAAAGCGTAATGAAGCTATTGTCAGCGACAATAAAAAACAACGTAAAGAGAACGAAATTGATACTGTATTATATTGCAAGCCACATAATACATCACTACATTTGAACAAAATACACATCACTACAAACATTTTTGGTTGGATTTTAGCTCACAATGCGACGAAATAACGAAAAATTTCTACTTTCAAAACATCGGTATTGACAAGATATACGTAATTTGGAAAATTATAGGGAGGCGGATACATATTTATATCGAAACCGTAACTCCACTTTGTACATCGAGTCATGAAGTAAATCCATCTGTTACAACAGAATGAAAAGACAGGTATGCGCACATTAGCTGGGTTAATTTTTTTAAAATAATAAATATGTTTTAGTCAATCTGTGTGTAGCTATGTGTTACGAAAATTTTTGGTGTATGACTAACAAACAGCAAAGACTGATACAGCTTGACGGAAAGTCGTATCGTATCAGACATAATGAGACGTACTTATTCGTTACTGTTACGTGGTAGGTCCTACAAAGTGTCGCTTAGTTACGATACGTAATTGTCTACAAAGGACTTAATTTTTGCTAAACTGTTCAGAGGAGAAAGTTGCAAATTATTTCACCAAAGCATGCTACGAGTGAGGTGAATGTTCGACTGAGTGTAAACAACTTCCAAAAAATAAAAATAAAACAAAAAGTGTTTTACTGTGTGAAGAAACACGAAAAAAAGTTCCACGGTTTAAGCAAAACGAGACAATATTTGTATACAATAAAGAGTTACAAAAGGAAAAAAAGCGACACGAGTAAAAATGATACGTGAAGAGTGTATATAGGAAAGGTGACGCGCTTCTAGAAAAGACGTAGAAAAGCCGAGGGTGTGCCGCCTCCCTGATGTCCCGCGCCACCGCCCTCAGTAGACCTTGAGCTGATTCTTCTCGTCGAAGCCGGCCGAATGCCCGGCGTTGCGCACGATGAAGCTGGATCCGTCGTAGTGCATGCGGCGCTCGCCGCGCTTCACGAACAGGTGGGAAGACTGTCCCAGCGAGGCGGTGCAGTGCACGAAAGGCGTGGTCAGCGACGCCGTCCCGTTGGCAGGCGACGTCCGCATCTGGTACTTGTTGGAGTGGCGCGCCACCCTGCACACCAACTCTGGCTTCTTATGGACTGCGCTAGGCTACATTTAACATTG